>NC_052077.1:34523926-35776842 GCF_015852505.1 Tachyglossus aculeatus | reverse complement strand
TAAAACAGAATCTGAAGTGACACAGTGGTTCACGTGTGGGGATACGGCTGAGGACCCTTCCAAGTGCTATACATCAGGGAGGAAAGCAGAAAAGTAGTGGCCAAAATGGTTACTGTAGTAATCTCCGCTACTGATTGATTGACTGATTGGCCATTAAGAGGTAGGGTGGAAGGGAGAATGCAGGAATGAAAGGGGAAGGAGAAAAGAAAAACGGTGAAAGGTAGAAGGAGAGGAAAAGAGAGAGAAGGGGAGATAGGTATAACCACTCTCACAGGCTAAACTAGGCAAACAGAGTGGATAAGCAGAATTTTAAACTTGCAGACATTTTATTGTGGAGTACTAAATTCCCTCCCCACATTATTAAAGACCAAAATTATCCAACCAAGCAATTTTTCACCATTCAGTAGACAATCATCAACTTTAAAATGTTCTATGTTAATGGAAGTTTTAGAAAATTCAGGAGGCAGTTGAAATTATAACTGAAGTAGGTGTAGGCCACTGATAAAGTATAGTTTTCCCTATTTTGGGACATTGGGGTTCATTTCAGGCCTGGAAAGGATGTTAGGAAATTCAGTTTGTTGTTCCCTGAATCTTTAACAGGATTTGTTTTCCCACATCCCATTAGCATTCCATATCTTGAGCTCAAATCATCCCAACCACCTCCTTAGTAGCCCTTATTGGCTCAAATTTGGGGCAGCAGTGTTTTATGAATACCGTCAAACTGTGGCTAAAATCAATGACCATACTGTGCTTGACCTCCTCCAAGGCAAATTTGGGATTAAGACATCTCAGTGGTATTTACTGAGTGCTTATCATGTGCAGAGCACTGTACTAAGTGCTTGGGAGAGTACTTCATAATGGAATTGGTAGACATTTCTTGCCCACAAGGAGATTGCAGTCTAGGTATATTTAATAATAATAATAATAATAATGGCATTTATTAAGTGCTTACTATGTGCGAAGCACTGTTCTAAGCACTGGGGAGGTTACAAGGTGATCAGGTTGTCCCATGGGGGCTCGCAGTCTTAATCCCCTTTTTACAAATGAGGTAAATGAGGCAGAGAGAAGTTAAGGGACTTGCCCAAAGTCACACAGCTGACAATTGGCAGAGCCAGGAGTCGAACCCATTACCTCTGACTCCAAAGCCCGGTCTCTTTCCACTGAGCCACGCTGCTCTGTGTGACTCCCAGTGGCCAGAATTGAACCAAAATCCCAAAGCAGTCAAGATCTAAATTGCGATTTTATTAAACCCAGAAAAGGGAAAGAGCTGAACAGGGAATGCTAGGAGCCTGATTTCCAAGGTAATATTTACAATCCCTGAGGTTTAAGACTGACATGTGTTACCTGAGAACTTTTTGGGGAAAAGCAGGGAAACATAGTTTTGACTAAAATCACCCGAAGATTAAGCTCATAAGCAAAGGAGCCCACGCTAACTTCCTTTATGCCCTAAATCTATCTTGGGCAGAGAGAAATATATTTCCACATGCAAATCAGTCTGTCTGGAGCTCCAGCCGATGAAACAGGACATTCTAGAAAAACAGCTGTTTCACAGCCATCTTCAAAGTGAGTGACTTCCTTCAGCTCAGCCCCCAGGTCAGCTCAGTTTCAACCCGGGAGGGAGGAGATTTTCACGCTATTGGCCAGAATGTCAGTCCCCTCTGAGGATATCACCTACTCCAGGAGGCCTTCCCAGACTGAGCCCTTTCCTTCCTCTCCCCCTCGTCCCCCTCTCCACCCCCCCATCTTACCGCCTTCCCTTCCCCACAGCACCTGTATACATATATATATATATGTTTGTACTTGTTTGTTACTCTATTTATTTTACTTGTACATATCTATTCTATTTCTTTTATTTTGTTAGTATGTTTGGTTTTGTTCTCTGTCTCCCCCTTTTAGACTGTGAGCCCACTGTTGGGTAGGGACTGTCTCTATATGTTGCCAATTTGTACTTCCCAAGCGCTTAGTACAGTTCTCTGCACACAGTAAGCGCTCAATAAATACGATTGATGATGATGATGATGATGATATCCCACCGACCCTTGGGGGCAGGAGTAGGGGGCTGTCTAGAAAACCAGAACAAACCTGTGATCTTGGCCTCTAATTTACGTATATTCCATCAGTTTACACAAGTATTGATCTATATACTCCATTTTGTTCTCCCAACTATCTTTCCATCCTCTTAACTACTACTCGTCAGTCAGTCAATCATATTTACTGAGTGCTTACTAGGTGCAGAGCACTGCACTAAGAGCTTGGGAGAGTCCAGTATAACAATGAACAGACACATTCCCCGCCCAAGACAAGCTTTTATGGTTGTGTCTTTAGTACCCCTCCTGATCCCTCAAATCATAAACAATTTGTGACTGCCTGTATTTGTATTTTCCTTGTGGAAAGTGCACAGCCTGGGGAGTCAGAGGACCTGAGTTCTAATCCCGTCTCTGCCGCTTGCCTCCTGTTTGACTTTGGGCAAGTGACTTTACTTCTCTGTGCCTCAATTCTCACATCTGTAAAATAATAATGATGGCATTTATTAAGCGCTTACTATGTGCAAAGCACTGTTCTAAGCGCTGGGGTAGATACAAGGTAGATACAAGGTAATCAAGTTGTCCCACGTGGGGCTCACAGACTTAATCCCCATTTTCCAGATGAGGGAACTGAGGCCCAGAGAAGTTAAGTGACTTGCCCAAAGTCACACAGCTGACAAGTGGCAGAGCTGGGATTTGAACCCATGACCTCTGACTCCAAAGCCCGAGCTCTTTCCACTGAGCAACGCTGCAATGGGGTTTTGATACTTGTTCTCCTTCCCACTTAGATTGTAAATCTCATGTGGGGCAGTAACTGTGTCGGCTGTGACTGTACTAAGCGCGCCGGAGACTAGAACGTAATAGAGGTGGTAGACCTGATTCCGGCCCCCAGGCTGGTCCACTTTTCATTCATTCATTCATTCAGTTGTATTTGAGCACTTTCTATGTGCAGAGCACTGTACTAAGCGCTCGGGAGACTACAACGTAATAGAGGTGTATTTTCTCCACCTCAGTGCTTACTAAGGTGTTCAGCTTAAAAAATACCACAATTATGGTTATTAAAGTCTAAGCTCCTTAAGGGGAGTGACGATGTCTTCAACTTCCATTGTCCTATCTCCAGCGCTTTAGTAGATTAATCTGCACACTGTAGGCACTCAGTAAATGCTGCTGATGAGAATTCTGAAGACATGAAGAAAAGGAAATCTTGTTCAAGAGAATTAATTTAATAGGGAAAGATCAGAGACTGGGAAACCTTTTTCAGGAAAGGTACCTCACGGTTGGTTCAAACTAAAATCATGATGCAAGATTCAACAGCAATGGCAAAAGAAAAATGTTTAATTTGTGGCCTTTTTAAACCCCTTCCAAAAATTTGCATAAGAGGAATGACAAATTATGAAGCTTTGCAAAGAGCTGACAAAATACCAAAATTAGTCTGTAAACATTCTGTTAAATCCTTCACAGTTATCAAAACAAGCTTCAATAAGAAATTTCTGTTGCTTCACCATTCATTTTTCCTCTAAAAAACAAGACACATTTTCTGTTTGTGATGACAGGCACTTGTTCAACTGTGAAGACTAGAAAGAATCAGCACTGTCACAATCTTGGTTGCTTTATAGCGTGCTGTTTTACTCCACATCCTTCTCTTATTGTTGCATTTTAGAGAGGCAACTTCCCGGGATGCGTCAGCATCACAAAGAGGATTTAGTTCTGGCTCTGAGTACAGGCCACCCTCTTTTTTATGGCATTTGCTATGCTCTTATTATATGTCAGGAAGCACTGTTCTAAGAGCTGGGTTTGGTACAGGCTCATCAGGTTGGACACAGTCCATGTCTCACGTGAGCTCACAATATTAATAATTGTTGCCAATTTGTACTTCCCAAGCGCTTAGTACAGTGCTCTGCACATAGTAAGCGCTCAATAAATACGATTGATGATGATGATGATTAATCCCGATTTTACAGATGAGGTAACAGAGGCACAGAGGAGAGAAGTCATCAATCATCAATCGTATTTATTGAGCACTTACTATGTGCAGAGCACTGTACTAAGCGCTTGGGAAGTACAAATTGGTAACATATAGAGACAGTCCCTACCCAACAGTGGGCTCACAGTCTAAATAAATAAATAAATAGAGTAATAAAAATGTACAAACATATACACATATATAAAATAATAATATAAATGAATATAATATATAAAATGAATATATATTCAATATTATATTCTATTCAATATTATATATAAAATATAATATATAAAAATGAACAAATGAAGTTTTTTCCATAAGTGCTCAATCAACACTTCTGAATGAATGATTTTTTTTTTTTTTACTAAAAAGTGACTTGCCCAAGGTCACACAGCAGGTAAGTGGTGAAGCCGGATTTAGAACCCAGGTCCTTCTGACTCCCAAGCATGGGCTTTTTTCCATTAGGCCATGGTGTTCACCGAACACCTGTTTGTAGAGTGCTATCACCACTATCTGAGACATCTCATTTGGTTTGGTAATGATGGCATTTGTTAAGTGCTTACTACGAGCAAAGCACTGTTCTAAGCGCTGGTACTTCTGAGCTGTGGCCATATATGAACTAAGAAGAGGTAGGTCATTTTATGGTAGGTGGGGTAATAACCTATCAGAAGCATTTACTGAGCACCTATTGCATCTCGAGCACTATTCTAAGTGAGTGGGAGTAAAATTGAGTTAGAAGACAAGATCGCTGCTCTCTAAGAACCTTACAATCTACTGCAGGTCATCCCTTCTTCCTGAACCTTCCTCGTCGAGGGTAAAATCTTTCGATGTGCAGATCCTTTAGAAGACCTGCATTTGCAGATAAAATGTAGTTGGAAAAATGTCAGAATATCCTTGGAAACAGTTAGCTTAGGGTACATATCTATTCTATTTATTTTATTAGCATGTTTGGTCTCTGTCTCCCCCTTTTAGACTGTGAGCCCACTGTTGGGTAGGGACTGTATATGTTGCCAATTTGTACTTCCCAAGTGCTTAGTACAGTGCTCTGCACATAGTAAGTGCTCAGTAAATACGACTGATGATGATGATGATGATGATTAACTAGGACTGAAACAATACATAATGTTAATTAGAATGGTGTTAAGCTTTTAAAACGTATGACCCCCAAATCATACCCTTCTTTTCTTTATTACATGAGAAAAAAAAACAGAAAAAATGTATGCAGAAAAAAAAATAGAGCCGTCATGGGAGATGATTTTTGCTACAATAGGTTAGAAATAATATTATCAAACCATCCTCGAGCCTGATGGGTTTTTGAAATTAACAGGATTTCCAGTTTATAATACATGTTCAAGGGAATTTGAATCTATGGTCATAGCTTCCACAATAGAACAATTCATTGCTTCATCCTAAATTCATTTCTTCTCTGCTTTTAGCATTTCTCCCTAATAATATCAGGGCTTACTATGAAAATAGTTTTCATTTGGTTTATAATGAGAATCAATTCAGAAAGCAAAAGGGCGTTCTTAAAAGGGTTACACACTAAACATCCCTCAGCTTTCAAATGGATGGGAAAATGAAAACTGAATAAATCATGATAATGAATTCTTTCCCAGTGATTTATGACATTCCCAAATGACAAAAAGGACATTAACACATTTGTTTAGAAAATAAACAATAAAGCTAACTCTATAAGCATATTAAAATATTCCATGTATCTTTGCACTCTCCAGAGATTGCAAGTATATTTCAACATGCAAAATTCCAATCATCGTAATCTTCTTAAGACTTTCAGAAAATAGCTTTTTTTCTACCCTTGAGAATGAAGAAATCAGGGGAATTTTTCTACATGAGAGCCAAAGCACTATTTGTCCTCCTTCCAAAGGATTAGCTACGACTGAATCTCCCTGGTTAATCTCTAGGTGAGCCAAATGAAGATGAATCCCAAATCAAGTCTACCTTCCCCAAATGTGGCAGCATTATTTAGTATTTAATTTTTTAAAGTGCATTAGCCAAATTAGCCACTTCTTACATCAATCCCTCATCAGGGAACATGAGCATTATTGAGATCTAGCAATGATATCTCCATCCAGTGACACCAGAATTTTCACATCCCTTTGATGTTAAAAATGGAAGCTCTGAGAGAAAAACAGCTCATCTTAAAGGAACACACTGAGCTTATTTTCCATTTCTCTAATACTCATCAGGGCAGTCTAGATATTCATCACACTTATTTATTTGATGATGAACATCCCAAAGAATCAGTCTCTGTGGGCAGGGAATGTGCCCTGTTACATTGTTATACTGTATTCTTTCATGCACTTAGTACAGTGCTTTGCACACTGTAAGTGCTCAATAAATATGATTGACTAATAGATTGATCATTCCTCCAAACATCATGTGCTACTAAAATGGCTTAATCGACTTTTATTTAGCCAGTTCTATTGAGTATCTATGGCTGTCTGTAGTAAATCTTGTTTCACTTTTTTTTCAAAATTTATTTTTGATCCCACTAAGCAATCCCTCAAAGATGAATTTGGAATTCAGTGTATGGATGCCACACACATTTTCCAGATCACTCCTCACTCGTCTCACACCACTCAAAAGTTTCTTTACACAAAGCGCTTTCCACCGACCCCAGAGTAGGTGGAGGTAAAGATGTATGGGAAAGGATATTAGTGAAAATTCTAGGTACACCCACCTGAAGAAAGGTAAAACAAGTTTCTATAATAAGGATGCTCACTGTGGGCAGGGAATAATAATGGTGATATTTGTTAAGCACTTACTATGTGCCAAGCACTGTTCTAAGCACTGGGGGGGGGGGGGAATACTAGGTGATCAAAGTTGTCCCACGTGGGGCTCACAGTCTTAATTCCCATTTTACAGATGAGGGAATTGAGGCCCAGAGAAGTTAAGTGACTTGCCCAAGGTCACACAGCTGACAAGTGGCAGAGCTGGGATTCGAACCCATGACCTCTGACTCCCAAGCCCGTGTTCTTTCCACTGAGCCACGCTGCTTTATGTCCACCGACTCTATTATATTGTTCCCTCCCATGCACTTAATCCAGTGCTCTGCACAAAGTAAGCACTCAAATAAATGCCATTGATTGATTGATTGATGACTAAAGTGAGGATGCATGTTATTCTTCGAATCGCTTTTTTATGTTCAACCGTTTGTCATTTCATAAATTTGTTTTGATTTTGCCTTCAAACCTCATTCCCTAAGTTAACCTGCCTTTTCAAGCATAATAAAAATAATAATAATGATGGTATTTGTTAAGCACTTACTATACCAAATGCTGCTTCTCTAGACGTTCCAGGAATCTAGTTTGGTATGAAAGAATTCAAAACTTCCTTTTAATTGGATTGTACCTATTTTTCCTCAAAAACAAATGATTGTAGTGCTTAGTCTCAAGCTCTGAATAGAGTAGGTCCTTAATAAACACAACTGTTGAAAGATTTGGCATGAGAACCCTTACAGTGGTAATGAACTCATCTAGGAGAGGTCTGGATGGGCACAAGGAATTGCGTTAAATAATCTTCCTCTGGCCTAGAATTACCCTTGTTCTGCTATCTAGAGGATGTTCCAAAACTGCAGTATATCATTACATGGTATATTTGGAGCTGTCCATTTTCATCTTCTGTCTTCTTGTGACATGGCTGAATCAACACACCAGGACCACTTAGTCCTCTAAGTAAAACAGAGTGACCCATAAAATGAAATCACCATCAATAAATCAGACTGAAGATGAAAGAAAAAGATCCTGCTAATTTACCCAAAGTACTGGAGCAGAACGCCCCCAATAGCCCCTGCCACACATTAGTGGTAGAGGAGTTTATAGAGGTTGAGAATTCAGAAATAATAAAAAGTCCCACAGAAAGCTGTTCTGTCACATGACATTTCTCACACGGCACTTCCATCAAGCTGAATGCCAAAAGCGGGGCATCCCCGAAGTTTTATGAAAATGGCAGCACCGCTGACATTATCACTGTATTGTTGTTAAATATGATTCCTTCCAGAGCAGTTCGTGGACTCAGACCAATTATTTTCCCAGATAACCCCACTGCTCCAGAACAGGAAATTCAGCCACACATTTTCAAATTGCTCAGAATAGAGTGGCTTCAGGGGCAGAGCTACGCTTTGATTAAACATGGATTTTGTTCCTCTAACAGGCCACACAGTAAAGAGAAAGTAGTGTCCAGACAATGCAACTACTGCAGGCTAATTTTCCTATCTCAGCATCTAGCTCTTAAGAACCTGTTTTGAAGTATCAGGCATGGGTAGCTCAACTACCCCTAACTAAAGATTCCTGACCTCTTAACAACTTTCTGTTCCACATGTGAAGTTTCTGGCCCCGATCGATGAACTATTTTGATTGTATCATTTTCCATTTGTTCACAGCATGTGTAACTAGCTAGCTTCACTTTTTATTTCATGTGTCCTTCTTCAACATTTGTGACACTGAGGTCATGCTCTGACTTCTCCTTTATGACTTCATCTTCATAAGTAGTGGAAATGGGAGATTGCCCACTATAGATTAGAAGCTCAACTCAATGGTACTGTACTGTACTGTACTCTCTCAGGAATTTAGTGCAGTACCAAGTGCTCAATAAATAAGATAGATTGATTGCTTGGCTGATATTATCAAACTGCTTTAGATAGCTGAAAATATCCTGTGCAGTGCTGTATTCTAGAACAGCAATTAAAAATCCAGGAGAGCACTTTGGGCTGGAAACATGTATAATCACCTCTGTTATGTGGTACTCTCCCAAGGGCTTATTAGTACAGTGCTCAGCACACAGTAATGACTAGATATATACCACTGTCGATCAATTGATTGAACTGGAATTAGAATCTAGACATCTTTCGAAAAAAATATTTTCTCCATTTTCTTCGATGTCCATAGAGAGCATCCATTGGGGATAGGATAATTTCCTGTCAGTATTCTAGATGGAACACTTAGCTGAGGAAAATCTTGTGAGCTCTAGTTCCCTCTTTTCACAGGGAATTAAAAATAAAGAAGATGAGGGTGTACCCTAAAACAAGTAAAGATTTTGGTAATTTCGAAATTTTTGTGGTGGGAGGATTTAGTGTGCACTATTGTATGGGCAAATATACTGAGAAGAAGCTTGGCCTAGGGCCTAGGCCTAGAGGTTAGAACATGGTCCTGGGAGTTAGAAGAACCTGTGTTCTAATCCTGGCTTTGCCACCTGCCTGCTGTGTGACCTTGGGTAAGTCACTTAACATTTCTGTACTTCAGTTACCTCATCTGTCAAATTCATTCAATCGTATTTGTTGAGTGCTTACTGTGTGCAGAGCACTGTACTAAATGCTTGTTAAAAACACTGTTCTAAGTGCTGGGGAGGTTACAAGGAGATCAGGTTGTCCCATGGGGGGTTCACAGTCTTAATCCCCATTTTACAGATGAGGTAACTGAGGCACAGAGAAGTTAAGTGACTTCCCCAAAGTCACACAGCTGACAATTGGCAGAGGTGGGACTTGAACCTATGACCCCTGACTCCAAAGCCTGGGATTTTTCCACTGAGCCACATTGCTTCTCTGTTAAGAGATTAAGACTGTGAGCCCTGTGTGGGACAGGGACTGGGTTCAACCTGATTACTTTATATCTACTCCAGTGCTTAGTACAGTTCCTGGCACACAGTACATGCTTAGCAAATACCACAGTTATTATTCATTCATTCAATTGTATTTATTGAGTGCTTACTGTGTGCAGAGCACTGTACTAAGCGCTTGGAAAGTACAAATTGGCAACATATAGAGACGGTCCCTACCCAACAATGGGCTCACTGTCTAGAAGGAAGAGACAGACAACAAAACAAAACAGGTAGATAGGTGTCAACACCATCAGACCGTGTTTAGACTGTGAGCCCACTGTTGGGTAGGGACTGTCTCTATATGTTGCCAACTTGTACTTCCCAAGCGCTTAGTACAGTGCTCTGCACACAGTAAGCGCTCAATAAATATGACTGATTGATTGATTGATCAGAATAAATAGAATTATAGCGGTATGCACAACATTAATAAAATGAATAGAGTAATAAATATGTACAAATATATACAAGTGCTGTGGTGAGGGGAAGGGGGTAGGGCAGAGGGTGGGAGGAATGATGGAGAGAGGAGGAGGAGGAGAGGAAAAGGGGGGCTCAGTCTGGGAAGGCCTCCTGGAGGAGGTGAGCTCTCAGTAGGGCTTTGAAGGGAGGAAGAGAGCCAGTTTGGCGAATGTGTGGAGGGAGAGCATTCCAGGCCAGGGGGAGGACGTGGGCCAGGGGTCGATGGTGGGACAGGCAAGAACGAGGCACAGTGAGGTTAGCGGCAAAGGAGCTGTGTGTGCGGGCTGGGATGGAGAAGGAGAGAAGGGAGGTGAGGTAGGAGGGGGAGAGGTGTTGGAGAGCTTTGAAGCAGAGAGTGAGGAGTTTTTGCTTGATTTGAAGGTTGATAGGCAACCACTGGAGATTTTTGAGGAGGGGAATGACATGCCCAGAGCATTCTGTACAAAGATAAGCTGGGCAGCACAGTGAAGTATAGACTGAAGCAGGGAGGATGGGCGATCAGAAAGGAGGGTGATGCAGTAATCCAGTAGGGATAGGATGAGAGATTGAACCAGCAAGGTAGCGGTGTGGATGGAGAGGAAAGGGTGGATCTTGGCAATGTTGTGAAGGTGAGACCGGCAGGTTTTGGTGATGGATTGGATGTGTGGAGTGAATGAGAGAGTGGAGTCGAGTATGGCACCCAGGTTGCGGGCTTGTGAGACAGGAAGGATGGTAGTGCCATCTACAGTGATAGGAAAGTCAGGGAGAGGACAGTGTTTGGGAGGGAAGATAAGGAACTCAGTCTTGGATATGTTGAGTTTCAGAAGGCGGGCAGACATCCAGAAGCAGATGTCCTGAAGGCAGGAGGACATACGAGCCTGGAAGGAGGGAGAGACAGCAGGGCTGGAGATGTAGATTTAGGTGTCATCAGCATAGAGATAATAGTTAAAGCCGTGGGAATGAATAAGTTCACCAAGGGAGTGAGTGTAGATGGAGAACAGAAGTGGACCAAGAACTGACCTCTGAGGAACCCCTACAGTAAGGGGATGGGAGCGGGAGGAGGAGCCTGTGAAGGAGACTGAGACTGAACAGCCAGAGAGATAAGAGGAGAACCAGGAGAGGATGAAGTCTGTGAAGCTAATATTCGATAGCATGTTGAGAAGAAGGGGATGGTCCACAGTGTCGAAGGCAGCTGAGAGGTCGAGGAGGATTTGGATAGAGTAGGAGCCATTGGATTTGGCAAGAAGGAGGTTACTGGTGACCTTTGAGAGGGCAGTTTTGGTGGAGTGTAGGAGACAGAAGCCAGAATGTATGGGGTCTAGTGGGAAGTTGGAGTTGAGGAATTCGAGGCAGTGAGTAATTATTATTCACTGTATACATATACATGTATCACATATCCCATGAATCCCAAGTAGAGATCTAGGATGACATGACATGTACCAAAGCATTTTTTAATATGATCATCAGTGCTTTTTTTCATGTAGTCATAGTTTGTTCATTTAAATAAATGCAGTTGTTTTAATGATGATAATGAATCCAAACAGGAAGTGTCCAAGAGGAACACACAGACACACACACACAAACTCTAAATCATCAAGTCACGTTCCATCATAATCACCCCTACCCCAGTCCAATTACAAGATAATGATAATTGTCTCCCTCTCTAGACTGTGAGCAGGGAATGTGTCTGTTTGTTATAATTTTGTACTCTCCGAAGCTCTTAGTGCAGTGCTCTGCACACAGTAAGTGCTCAATAAATATGATTGAATGAATAAAAATAACATACATCAGGGTAAGTAAAGGCAGTTGGGAAAGGTGTTTTACATACAGTTATAGTTCTTCCATTTTTTTGTCTGATGAGTGAATGAATGAGTAAGGATACATACATATCCCTGTTGACTTGGGAATGTCAGAAACCTCTCAGGGACCACTGCTTTCATCATTCCCCCTTGTAGACTCTAAATCTAATCCGTCAGCCTTGATGGATCTCTGTTGAACAGAGAGAAGAGGGACAGGGAGTAGTAGTTGGGGGAGAGGGGAACCTGGAGAAGTCTTCAGCAATCACCTTAGTAATTTCGAGTTCTGGGTTGGTTGCTTCCAAATACACTGACAGTTCATCAGAATAATCTGACGGACCGCGCGATGTTCATGGATGATTTATAGCCCTTGGAGTTAAAAGTCTCTATTTTCCACCTGTATCCAATGGAGAAATATCAGAATTCACTACAGGATTTGTGGTGCTTCTGCACCCAGTTAAGGCTGTCCCCAACCACTGTTACTAACTATGCAGAATTAAAAAAGAAGCCAAAAAACTCCCCGATTCTTTAATTTCACTCCCAATACAATCCATGTTTGGATGCACTGCTATAATGACGATAGTGATTGTGGTATTTGTTAAGTGCTTAAGTGCTTAGTACAGTGCTCTGCACACAGTAAGTGCTCAATAAACACGATTGAGTGAATGAATGAATGCATACTATGTTCCAAGCTCTGTACTAAGCACTAGGGTAGGTAAAAGATTATTCAGTTAGACATAGTCATTCATTCATTCACTCAACTGTATTTATTGAGCACTTGCTGTGTGCAGAGCACCGTACTAAGGTCTTGGGCAAGTAAAATTTAGCAATAAACAGACATATTTCCTGGCCACAGCGAGTTACAGTCCCTCGCCCACGGAAAAGGGACTCACAGTTTAAGGGATGAGAAATCACCATTTTCTGTTAAAGGATTTTACCTCTAGTGGAGCAAATCTGATTCCTAAATACATCCCACAAACTTTCTGATATTTTTTCAGCTAGGAGAATTACTAACTTGGAGATATGTTCCTAAGTAGATTCTCTAAATGTAAGCTTGTTGAGGGCAGGGGACATGTCTGCCAACTGTGATGTATATCCCTCTCCTTGTCACTTAGTACAGTGCTCTGCACTCAGTAAGCACTCAGTGAATACCACTGATGAGGAGGAGGAGGGGGTTAGGACACATACACAGCCAAGATTGTAATGCTCTAGAGCCGGTGCATGGTTGAATATCCCGATCTTTACTCAGTTTAGACTTCCTCTTTATCCAGATTCCTACACTGTAGGCCACCTGAGAATAGGGTGGTGTCTTCTACCTCTAACGTACCACGTGCTCTGAACAGTAGATGCTCAGTAAATACTGTTGAGTCTTTACAGAAACAAAATGAGCTGGGTAGTAAGAGTTCGGCTGGAGAGTGGAGATACTTTTTTCCTTCTATTCCGTACATTGTCCTGATGACTTGGTGGAAAAAGAGGTAGCCAAATAATAATAATAATGGCATTTATTAAGCGCTTACTATGTGCAATGCACTACTGTTCTAAGCGCTGGAGAGGATACCAGGTGATCGGGTTGTCCCACGAGGGGCTCACAGTCTTCATCCCCATTTTCCAGATGAGGTAACTGAGGCCCAGAGAAGTGAAGTGACTTGCCCGAAGTCACACAGCTGACAATTGGCGGAGCCAGGATTTGAACCCATGACCTCTGATTCCAAAGCCCAGGCTCTTTCCACTGAGCCATGCTGCTTGCTTTGCAAGCCAAAGGGTTTGTAAATCTGTAGAATTTGGTCTAGTGGAAGGAGAATGGATCTGGAAGTTACAAGACTTGAGTTAATCCCAGTCGATCCCAGTTTTGCTACTTAGCTACTGTGAGAACTTGGATAAGTCAACTAACTTCTCTGTGCCTTGATTTGTTCATCTGTAATATGGGGATAAAAAACTACCTGCTCTCCCTTTCTCAGTCTCAGAGCAAGAGCCTCATGTAAGACAGGGACTGTGATGGGCCCGATCACCTTGCCTCTATCCCCAGAGCTTAGTACAGTGCTTGGCACATAGCAGTACTAACAAGTCACACAATCATTATCGTTGCAGCATGCAGATCCCAAAGGCTCAACAATAGATGCTGATGATAGAGTTTGGGAAGCACAGCTAGTGGATAATTCAGAGGTCATGCACCAGTTGCCTGAGACAGCCTTGGTACACAAGCAACCACAAGCCTGGGGCAGAAGCCATTTTCAAGGGCACCATCCACACAACCAAGTATTTTCAGGGATGTTGCTAAACTGAAAGCTGAATCCCGGCTCCACCACTTGCCTGCTGTGTGTTCTTGGGCAAGTCACTTCACTTCTCTGGGCCTCAGTTCCCTCATCTGTAAAATGGGGATTGAGACTGTGAGCCCCATGTGGGAGAGGGACTGTGTCCAACTTGATTTTCTTGTATTCACCCATGCACTTAGTATAGTTCCTGGCACATAGTAGGCACCTAATTCATTCATTCATTCAATCGTATTTGTTGAGTGCTTATTCATTCATTCATTCATTCAATCGTATTTATTGAGTGCTTACTGTGTGCAGAGCACTGTACTAAGCGCTTGGAAAGTACAAGTCGACAACATATGGAGACGGTCCCTGCCCAACAATGGGCTCACAGTCTAAAAGGGGGAGATAATAATAATAATTATGGTGGTATTTGTTAAGCGCTATGTGCCAAGCACTGTTCTAAGCCCTTGGGGGGGGGGGGGCGGGGGATACAAGGTGAGCAAGGTTGTCCCACGTGGGGCTCACCGTCTTTGTCCCCATTTTACAGATGAGGGAATTGAGGCCCAGAGAAGTTAAGCCCAAGGTCACATAGCTGACAAGTGGCAGAGCTGGGATTCAAACTCATGACCTCTGACTCCCAAGTCCGTGCTCTTTCCACTGAGCCACACTGCTTCTCTCTTTCCCTGGGAGAGAAGGACAGGGTGATGTGTGGAAGTGGTGTGGCTTAGCGTAAAGAGCTGGGCTTGGGAGTCAGAGGTCGTGGGTTCTAATCCTGGCTATGCTATTTGTCAACTGTGTGATTTTGGACAAGTCACTTAACTTCTCTGTGCCTCAGTTACCTCATCTGTAAATTGGGGATTAAGGCTGTGAGCCCTATGAGGGATAGAGACTGTGTCCAACCTGATTACCTTGTATTTCCCCCAGCACTTAGACAGTGCTTGGCACATAATAAATGCTTAACAAATATCATCATTCCACTTATTAACAAATACCACAGTTATTATTATTATTATTATTATTATTAACAAATACCACAATTATTATTCTTTTTAACAAATACCACAATTATTATTATTACTATTATGAAATCCACAGTTAATGAATGAGGTAATTGAGGCATAGAGAAATTAAATGACTTTCCCAATGTCACACAGCAGTGCAGAGCAGGAGTCAGAACCCAGGGCCTCTCTCATCCATCCCATACTCTTTCCACTTCTTTCTGGAGCTTTTCCCCATAGCTTTTGGAGTTAGGGCCATTGGGGGAAGGGGGAAAGGGCAGGGGATTTGCCACCCTGGAGTGGGAAAACCCCTAAACCCCATGAAGTTGGTGTCACTATTAGGGGCCTGGGACACAAGACCCCTGCATCTGCCCCACAACTGGCCCCAGAGCAATTTGAAGTCCTCTCCAGAAGTGAAGCTGTTGCATACATCTCTCTGCTCAGAGCAAGTAGTTGCACCCAAAGTTACTGACATCGAAATCTGCGGAGATCAGTGTGTGCGAAGGTGCTACATTGCCCTTAAAGTTTGCACATCTGTGAGACAAACTTGAAAGTCAATCAGATGTTCCCTGAGCAAGTAGTGATCCCTGACAGTATGGCTTACGTGCATGGTACAGGAGCAAAAAAGCATATTTCCCTTCAAATATCTTCAAAAAAATGGTACTTGGTACTTTTAACCGCTTCCTATGTGCCAAGCACTATTCTAAGTGCTGGAGTAGTTACAAGTTAATCAGGTTGGACACAGTCCCTGTCCCACGTGGGGCTCACAGTCTTAATCTTCATTTTACAGATGAGGGAACTGAGGCCCAGAGAAGTGAAGTGAGTTGCCCCAGGTCACACAGCAAACAAGTGGAGGAGCTGGGATTAGAACCCAGGTTCTTCTGACTCTCAGGCCTGAGCTTTATCCACTAAGCCACACTGCTTCCACATAACTAATGCGGTTCTCAGTTCTCACAGTCAATCGTATTTTTTGAGGCTTACTGTGTACAGAGCACTGTACAAACACTTGGGAGAGAACAACATAACAATGTAATAGACACACCCCCTGCCCACAATGAGTTTATAGTCCAGAGGGCTCCAAAGTGTCATAGTGAAACCAGAGCTCAAAGGGAGAGCCAAAAGTGGCCGAGCATCCCATTTTATGTCAGGCCAGAGAGACAACCCACACAGTCTTCTAGACTGTGAGCCCGTTGTTGGATAGGGATTGTCTCTATCTGTTGCCGAATTGTACTTTCCAAGCACTTAGTGCAGTGCTCTGCACACAGTAAGCGCTCAATAAATACGATTGAATGAATGAATGAACTGACCAGATGCATGGAACATGATGTGTGACGGGGCTCGCTAGGTCTGCGGTGAGCGCACACCTATGAGAATGAATATCTGCTTCAATTCAAACAAATGCCAATGGGCTTAAATCAATTCCACTGAGTTAGGGACCTGGTTAGCTCAGGTAACTCACATTAAGAAGCGGTAGCGATAATTGGCAAAGTCTATAATTCATTATTTGCCACTGCATATCGACTCTTAGGTCACAGAGTAATGTGAGGCAGGTAACATTTGAAAATGAGCCAGTCAACTCATAGAACGCGTAGCTGTGCCTAACATATTATCGATTCTTAATAACTGCGCATTACCCGCAGTAATTATGTCTCACGCCTAGCTTGTGCTTTGTGCTCAGAGATAAATGTCAGCTATTTGGATGCTATAAATCAGACTGCTTCTCCATTTTCTCTGGATCCAAGATCGTCTGTGCTTAACTCTTCATGCCGGGTTGTCAGTCGTTAACATCCCAGCCCCACAGCCCTTTTGTACATATCTGTAGTTTATTTATTCATCGTAATGTTTACCTCCCCCTCTAGACTGTAAACTTGTTGGATGCAGGGAATGTATCTGTTTATTGTTATATTGTACTCTCCTAAGCACTTAGTACAGTACTTTGCATGCAGTAAGTGCTTAGTAAATACGATTCGCTAACCGATTAACATCGGTGTCAATTGATCTCTACCTGATGGGCATAGTAAAGAAGTACCCAAGTCTTTACTCACTAAGCATTAAATACTCCCCCTTCCCTCTCCACTCATAGCATGAATATACATATCTTTATACTTAGTTGATAATGATGGTGATGATGATGATAATTGTGACATTTCATAAGCACATTCTCCAGGCACTGTACTAAGCATCCAAATAGGTACAAGGACAAATATGCTTGTACAGTTTGCTAAGGCAGATCTGACCTTCATTGGCTTCTTTAACCATGAGCTGTTCAATCCTGACAGTATTTGGCTTCCCTGTTCATAGTCAAGAAACTTCAAAGCCAAATCTTTAGGCCCAAGAGAGGAGTTCTCTTGTCGTGCTCATGTAAATCCTTGTTTTAGCTGAATGTAGAAGACAATATTCATTTCCCCTCCTCAAGGAGAACATGAATTGTGTGCACCTGAATGCGTCTAGCCTCCTTGTCTGGAAAATAGAATTTGTGGCTTCTGCTGTCAATTTACTTCAGCTTCTGAATGATATCTATACAATAATGATCATTAGTACTAAGCTAGCTACGTGTGGAGTTTTTTATAACTTTTCGAGTATGCACAAAACAAAACAAAGTCCTCATTCCCCCCACCATATTGCCCTGACTCTTCACATTTGCTCTACCCCTCTCCCTGCCCCACAGCACTTGTGTAAATACGTACATATCTCTAATTCTATTTATTTATATTAATGCCTGTTTACTTGTTCTGATGTGTATATATATATATATATATATATATATATATATATATATAATTCTATTTATTTATACTGATGCTATTGATGCCTGCTTACTTGCTTTGATATCTGTCTCCCCCCTTCTAGACTTTGAGCCCATTGTAGGCAAGGATTGTCACTCTTTATTGCTGAATTGTATTTTCTGAGCACATAGTACAGTACTCTGCACACAGTAAGTGCTCAGTAAATACAATTGAATGAATGAATGGTGAGTAGGACAGGTGTACTGAAAACAAGGACTGCAAATGCAGTCAGGACTGTCTTTCAGTCAGGTTAGCAACAAAAGTCAATTCATACAACTTGAGACTTGCTTGGAACTGTTGTTACAATGGCTGCATTTTATGCACATTTAAAAGAACCCTCAATGTCAGCCTCTTGGACAGTGCCCAGCCTTTCTCTTGCTCTCTTCTATCAGTATCCTCTGTTGATTGATAAGTGACTAGAAAAAAAAAAGGGTGAGATCCCTACAACCAAAAACAAAACATTACCATGTCAAGATAGGAACTACTTGGACAGAACTGGAGGTCACAGAAGTTCCTTTATTTTTCCTCTTAAGAGAACATGATCAATTCAGAGGGAGGAGGAGATAGCTTTCCATTACCCTCTTGGCTTTTTGTCTCTCATCGAACTGGGCCATTTAAGTTGACCTTTTCTCTCTCTCCCCCTCTCTTACAAAATAAAATGTCCACTTGGTATCAGGCAAATGACAAGCACAGCTCAGAAAAAATATCAGCACAAAACATTTCCAAGCAACAATTTACATAGTAATTGTCTCGGTGTGGCAGACTATTCAATTTACAGTGGCCGATTTCAGTCACACTGTGTTTCCATCCTAATCTTGTCTTGTCAGTTGGGCTCGATAAAGCGGCGATAACTGGTAATTTGTACTGCCAATTGACAGATCTGTAGAATTAGTCTGCCCGGCAGTCTGTATAGGATTGAGGGTGAGGGAAGAAGGAGGATTAATCTCTATTTCTTTCCTTGCTCACAGCTGGGATGCAATCAATTATTAATTGGGCTGAGATGATAGATGCAGTCTTCAACTGAAATAGTCTTTCCGTTTTCCATTTAGGACACACAATTCAGCAATGGTGGTCAAACTTGGGGACACGAAGTCCATTCTATTCGTAAAGTTTTACATTTTAATTACTCAATCAACAGTGTTTACTCAATGCTACCATGGGCAGGGCACTGGACTAAGTAATGAAGGAGGTATAGTAGAAATAAATGTTCCTAGACCTCCATGAGGTTGACAAACTAATGAACAGAGAGAGTTAGGTACTTGGCTGGGTCTCAAGAGATGAGAGTTCAATCACTGATTTTGTCTTGGCAGATAATAACAACGACAATGATCACAATGATATTTGTCAAGCATTTACTATGCTGCAAATACTGTACTAAGCATTGGGGTCAGAGAAAAGATAGTCAAATCAGACCCAGTTCCTGTCTCACCTAGGACTCACGGTCTAGCAAGGAGGGAGAACAGGTATTGAATGCCCATTTTACAGATGAAAATAATGAGATAGAGAAGTTAAGTGACTTGACCATGGTCACAGAGAAAGCAAGTGGCAGAGCCGGAATTAGAACCCAGGTCCTCCAACTCCGACGCCTGCGCTCTTTCCACAAGGTCGTGCTTCTTCATTAGTGAGAGACCCCAAAGTTCCCCTGAAATCTCCTAAAATTTTGAAAAGGAACACATTTCGCCTGTTCTTTTACACCCAGATTTACTTTGAGGTCTGGGGCAGCAGTGACTTTTATTCAGGAAATCTTACCTTTGAGAGATTAGGTTCTGGCTGATCTTGGTGGGCAGAGAGGAATTTCTGTACAGACGTCTAAGAGGCTAGAAGGTGCAGTGGTTAGAGGTAGATTCCTGCCTGCACCAGTTTTCCTATTCCACCTTGACAAACCTACATGGTCCTGATAAGAAAATTCCTTTTGAGCATTTTTTTCTATTAAATAGCCATAATCTAAGGGAGGACCATGCCTATAGTTTAGCAAGAAAATGGGCTCAGCAGATTAATTTATGGCAAAGCAAAGAGAGCTAAGATGATATTAATAATAATTGTGGCATTTGTGGAGAAGCAGCGTGGCTCAGTGGAAAGAGCCTGGACTTTGGAGTCAGAGGTCATGGGTTCAAATCCCAGCTCTGCCACTTATCAGCTGTGTGACTTTGGGCAAATCACTTAACTTCTCTGTGCCTCAGTTACCTCATCTGTAAAATGGGGATGAAGACTGTGAGCCCCCCCCCCCCCCCCCCCCCCCCCCCCGGGACAACCTAATCACTTTTTAAACTCCCCAGCACTTAGAACAGTGCTTTGCACATAGTAAGCGCTTAACAAATGCCATCATTATTATTATTACCATTATTATTAAGCTCTTACTATGTGCCATGCACTGAACTAAGCACAGGGGTGGATACAAGTAAATCAGGTTGGACACAGTCCCTGTCCCACATGAGGCTCACGGTTTCAATGCCCATTTTACAGATGAGGTAACTGAGGCACAGAGAAGTGAAGTGGCTTGCTCAAGGTCACACAGCAGACAAATGGTGGAGCCGGGATTAGAACCCATGACCTGATTCCTTGGCCCGTGCTCTATCCACTATGCCATGCTGCTTCTTTACTGACAGTCTTTCCTGACATTTTTTATTTTGTAGCCTGAGGCTAGTCAATTTGGCTACCTGTTCAACCTTCTCAGCTAATATTGATAGCAAAATCACTGGCAATTCCCCAAACGAGAGTCAGGATGGCAACCACAAGGAACATGGGGAAAGCAAAAATAATGCTAAAAATGGGTTGAAAGCCTGCATTTCTTGCCCACAGAATTTCTCTAATAAGTATACATAGACAAGTAACGTTGCCCATATGTAAGGTGTCCCTTTGATTCTTTGAGCCTGTTCTTCCAAAATAAGGACCAATCTCCAGTGTCCTTGTACCATTACTGTAAAGAATACACACAATGGAAAGAATGGAATAACAATCATCAATCCTGAATTTACGTCGAACTGCTTGGAAAAATAATAAAGACGATCCTTGGGTAACTAACTGTAAACCCAACAGATTTTGAAAAGGAGAGTTGATGGCAGTTTGAACCCATTGTGAATAAAAACCCATTGAAAACAAACAAAATCAACATTGATATTGGTTGACACCAGACTAGAAGTAGGTTTGCAGTACACTTCTCAGTCCAAAGTATTAGAGAGTGGGCCCTACCTGAAAACTTGTTCTGTATTAGTAGTTGTAGTGGTAATAGTGTTTTATGGAGCAGCTACTGCTCCTGAGTGCATGGAAACAATGATAGTAATAATTATGGTATTTCTTAAGTGCTTACTATGTGCCAAGATGTGTATTAAGCGCTGGGGTGGGTATAAGAAAATTGGGTTGGACACAGTCCCTGTCCCACTTGGGACTCACAGTCTCAATCCCCATTTTACAGATGAGTTAACTGAGAAACAGAGAAGTGAAGTGACTTGACCAAGGTCATACAGCAGACAAATGGCAGGGCCAGGCTTAGAACCCATGACCTTCCAACTCCCAGACTTGTGCTGTATCCACAACGCCATGGTGCTTCCCAAGGAAGCACTTGCAAAATGTAAAAGAAACGTAAGACATGCTTCCTGAACACAAAGATTTCGCTTGCTCTATGTGCTTGTGATTATTCACCTTTCCAATCCCCTCTTCCACAGGCCAGATGACCCAGGGATTACCCAGGGCTCATCCACATAAAATACAACATCCCCAAGAGGATTAGATGGCAAGAATGCGTGCTTTGGCCGTGGCGAATGAGCAGAGAGAGGTGAGGTCATGGTTTGAGCCTGAATTTATGGATGATCACTACTCACTTACAGGGAACACTCGGGAGTTTCTGTGGCCCAGGTCCACATTCTGCGTGTTTCTTCCATCTCCTTAATTAAGTAACCTTCATTAAAGCTGAATTCTTATTGATCCTGGACTCATTAGAGAGTAATATTTTGACCTTATGCCATTATGGTGGATATTAGTGGTGGGTACTGGTTTGCGGAATGTGGGGAATCTATTTTGAGTGAGTTTACTCTTAGCTTCCTTTGCAATTATGGTTTCAGAGAGTAATTTCCCGCTTAAGGGTGCTGTGGGGTGATTATGAATAAAAATGACCAAGTGCTGTTTAAAAAGCTATAACGACCCTTTAAGGTTCTAATCCCGGCTCTGCCACTTGTCTGCTGTGTGACTTTGGGCAAGTCACTTAACTTCTCTGTGCCTCAGTTCCCTCATCTGTAAAATGGGGATTAAGACTGTGAGCCCCTCATGGGACAACCTAATCACCTTGTATCCCGCCCAGTGCTTCGCACACAGTAAGCGCTTAACAAATACCACCATTATTATTAACTATGCACCAGTGGTAGTAGTAATAGTAGTAGTGATAATGATGGTATTTGTTAAGCACTTACTATGTACAAGCACTGTTCTAAACACTGAGGTAGCTGCAAGCTAATCAGATTAGACACAGTCCCATATGTGGCTCATTGTCTTTATCCCCTATTTATAGATGAAGTAACTGAGGCACCGAGAAGGGAAACAACTTTCCCAAGGTCACACAGCAGACAAGTGACAGAGCTGGGATTGGACCTCAGGTCCTTCTAACTCCCAGGCTCAGGCTCTAACCATCAAGCTAAGCTGCTTTAGTAGTACTACTAGTAGTAGTAATTATAGTAGTAGTAGCATTTATTAAGTGCTTCCTGTGTGCAGAGTACTGTACTGAACTCTGTGGAAAAATATACAGAAGGGAATTAGATATGGTCCCTGCCACTGAATGGGCAGTGGCAACAAACTGACTTCAGATGCTGCTGAATTTCCAAAGCAAAGGTGCATTTGGTTGCTTAGTTCACCTTCACAAGGAGTCTTTAAACACACATATTCCTTTCCATTTCTCTATCTCTTTCTCTCTCTTTCTCCCTTTCTCCCTTTCTCCTTCTCTATCTTTCTCTTTCTCCTTTTATCTTTTTAATCTCCCTTTCTTTCTCCCTTTCTCTCTCTCTCTCTCTTTCTTCCTCCCTTGATTCAACCTATGCCACCTGGAAACTACCCCTTGACTCAGCCTCAGGTCATCATGGAACCTCGGCAGTTATCAAACTGCAAGACAGAAAGCTGCAAAAACTCCACATTTAAGCTTCTTTTGATTCTAATTATTTCCTGTCCTGCTTCCCTCAGCAGCCTTTTCCACATGAACACAAATTAAGAGATTTGAGGAAGAGACTGTTCTAAGAGTGGATTTAGCATGCCTACAATGCAATGTAATGCATCTTGGATGAAGTGCAATTATGTATTAAAATTCCCCATCACTGGAAATGTTCTAGGCCAGTGGGAATTACTAGAGATGATTTCCGGTGACCTGGGGATAGTGTAGCCAGCCACAGGGAATAAGCTAAATATTTTAAAACACACAGTTTACAAGAGAAAAATGGATTTGTTCTTCACGGTCATCCCATGCAAATGAAGTTGGGAAATGCAAATTTGTTTAGTGATCATGAGGAAACCTGGAAGCATTTTCCTTTCCAAGTGAATTAAAAATAGGTGCAATTTGACACTTAGTAAACAATGTGGAAAAACCATGATCACCGAGCAGTTTTTCTCTGGAGCCAACTTCTAATTTGTTTTTCAAGGCTTTGATGAGTCTAAACTTGCTGGTCATTGATCATTTGCTCCAGCTTCTCACTAACTTTCAAAGGATCAAATTCATTAATTTTCAACATCTTTTTTTTTGTTTGTTTCCCTTTCTCCTTTTCCCACTCTCCCCTTTCCCTCAGACAGAACTGTATCTTGGGGAAGGAAGAAGCTAATACAGTCTGGATGGGTACCCCCAATTTGCATGAACATCACCTCCCCTTTTTTGTTTCTTTGTGATTAGATTGAAAAATGATGATGAGGGTTGGGGGGCAGGGGGTGGCAAGATGGATTCAACAGTCAGAATAATGCAGCCATCTTCTTGGTTTTATGGTATTTGTTAAGGGCTTAGTATGTGCCGGTCACTGTACTAAGCACTGGAGTAGATACAAGCTAATCAGGTTGGATTCAGTCCATGTCTTATGTGGGGCTCACAGTACTAATCCCCATTTTACAGATGAAGTAACTAGACACAGAGAAGTGGAATAACTCGCCCAAGGTCACACAGCAGACAAGTGGAGGAGCCAGGATTAGAACCCAGGTGCTTCTGACTCCGAGGCCTGTGCTCCATCCACTAGGCCATGCTGCTCTTTGAGCAGCAGTAAACCATCACTTGGACTCCCAGGAATCTTAGTAGAGATAATTTACTATATTTGAAGTCACCCTTGATCAACAGTTCTATTAATGCAAAATGGGTGATTTCAACTCCTGGGCTCAAAGCTCCTTCTTCTGTACCACAGTCAGCCGTAGTTGTTGGAGCAAAATGGTAGATCAGGGAGCTGCTTGGGTCAACCACTGAACTCTTGACACCACTCATTACTTGTTCTTTTAATGGTTGCTGTTGACAATCAACACCCCCATTGAAGCAGATATTGAAAGTCCCTATTTAACTACCTCAGAATTTCTACCCCTCTAGACTGCAAGCTTATTGTGGGCAGGGAATGTGTCTGTTTACTGTTATATTGTACGCTCCTGAGCACTTACTCCAGTGCTTTGCACACAGTGAGCGCTCAATAAATACAATTGAATGAAGGAATGGATGAATGAATGAATGACTATCCCAACAGGTTCTAGATGGACTATCAACGGACATTTGTGCGCATTCACAAGCACTGCAATCAACCCTTCAACTAAACAGAAACACTAAAATTCACTCCACACCTCACGGGGCCGGTACTTACTTAGCATGGCGAATGTCTGGCAGTGATCTCTCGAGAGCTATGTTGTTGCTCACGAAAATGTTGAAGCCGTTTTCCCTGTAAGCTGAATCATCATGGTCTTCCTCAGTAAGGGGATAAGGCTTCCCATGTTCCCCCTTCCCTAGAAGGATGAGAGTGAGCACAAAAGTTGTTATGCACTCAAGGGACACACTGAAGGACAGATCAGGCCTGCTCAGCATTGTTCTACATTTCAAAGCTCAGAAATGTGACTATTTCTAGGCTTTTCAAGTCTTTTTTTGTCTGAGGTTTTCAAGACTTACTTGTTCAACATGTTCACTCAGACTTTTAGGTAGCATCCAGTGTTCCTGATAGTGTCCAATTTTCTTATGATATTTCAGAATGGATTTAAGGCATAATAATAATAATAATGATGATAATAATAATAATAATAATAATAATTGTGGTACTTGTTAAGTGCTTACTAGGTGCCAAGAACTGTACTAAGCCCTGGGGTGGATACAAGCAAATCGTGTTGGACACACTCCCTGTTCCACATGGAGCTCACAGTCTCAGTCCCCACTTTACAGATGAGGTAACTGAGGCCCAGAGAAGTGAAGTGACTTGCCCAAGGTCATGCAGCAGACATGGGGTGAAGCTGGGGTTAGAACCCGTGATCACCTGACACCCCAACATCAGGTGGTAGATTTTTCGAAGCCCTGATCACAGTACATACATGGTATGCACTCATCCTCAATGGGATTTCATTATCATCAATGGTGTGCAGAGCACGGTAGTAAGTGCTTCGGAAAGTACAGAACGACAGTGTTGGTAGACACATTCCCTGACCACAAGAGAGCTTACAGTTTATAGGAAATAAGTAAATGCCACCGTCTGATCAATTCCTCTGGGAACAATAAACCATTTCTTGTAACTGGCTGTTTTCTTAAAGCTCTCACACTGTCTCTGGTTGAGGTACAGGGTGCAGCCATCAGAGATATTATGGAGAACCTAAATCTTCTCTGATTAACTTTTCCTGTCTCCATTCTATTTTCCTTTTTGAGCACCTCAGACCTTCTGCATCACCTCCCCCTTCTAGACCATGAGCCCATTTCTGGGTAGGGACCGTCTTTATATGTTGCCAACTTGTACTTCCCAAGCACTTAGTACAGTGCTCTGCACACAGTAAGCGCTCAATAAATACAATTGAATGAATTGATACAGTGTCCTCATGAAGCTCAAAGTTGGGAGAACTGTCATTTTATCCTCATTTTGCCTATTAGGAAACTGAGGGACAGAAATGTTAACCTGCCCGAGTTCACACAGCAGGCAAGCCACGAAGGCTGCATAAGAAACTCGTATCCTAACCTCTAGTCATGTGCTCTTTCCACTTGGCCATGACACTTTTTTCACCTCAAAGGAAACTCAAAAAAGAGCCTGAGATTGTCTGTCTCATCCAAATCCAATTTATCGTGAGCCTTAATCTTCTAGGGCATAAGAAAAACCAACTGAAATCCACTGAACACACAGATAAAAATAGGAATTCTGCTGGACACTGCGTGACAATGAGAACATCAGTTACACTAGCAAGAAAATGCTACTGATTCCTCACAAGCAAGCAGATCAGGAGAAGGTATATTAGTCTTAAAGAAAATAACATTTCTTGTTGGACAGCTCACGGAAAGAGAAACCCCTCCCCTTCGGGAGAAGTTACCTTTCTGCTTTGACCAAATACTCCCTCCCCAAAACCCAATTATAATTCATGAGTTATTATGTTATGAAAACTTTCCCGCAGCTAATAGGGTTAAGTATTCTGTGTTCATTCCTTCAGCTCAACTTTTACGAAATCCATTATTAATTCAAGAAGGTTAGCAATAATAGGAACAACTCATTTGCTGATTGCAGCAATCAGGAGGGATAAGACTTATTCTAGAGCTCAGTAATCCAAGAGTTATGCTTGATTCAGCTAACAAGATTTGAAAAGTCAGTACCCACACAAGTATCCTACCTAGATTTCCATTTTAGTCACGTGACATAATGAGATTTGACCATGCATAGGTCCCTTGATTTGTATGATTGAGATAGGCTATTATGAGCCCCATCAGTGTTTCCAAATAAATCTTCCCCTTTGTTTTCGAGTGGGCTGAATAAAATCTATTTTCTCTGACGTTTCTGTTCCCTTCAAGGAAGGGAAATCTCACTTTTGTCTAATGTCCCTATGAGTAATCACTAAAGACAGGAGGAAAAAGGCAGGTTCTCCCCGCAGGCAAGGCAGAGGAAATCATAGGAACAGTGAGCACATTTCTGATATCCTCAGTGGCTCAAAGCACCAGGTGCGATTGGTGTGATTGTGTGATGGTGTGATTGGGAACTGAGTCCTCGAAGTTTGTTCGCTCTGTAACTCATACGTAGATCTGGGTCTGATAGTGGTACAAGGCAACTGTTGTTTTCCCTTGGTCTGGTCATCAACATCATTAAAGCTGGTTTTCCCTGAAAGAGTTGGGTCCTTTGGAATAAGCCAACTCTGCCTTACTCTCTAAAGCCCACCTCTATTCTGTTACAAGCTTCTTGAGTTCTTTTCTATTGCCTCACTATCTGGAAGCTGTGATTACAGCCCTGCATTCATTAAATTTCCCTGGAGGTGCCAAGCCTTAGGTTTGACAGACTCAGACTAGACCGAACTCTGTCAAATGTGTCTGATTTGCTCTGTCGGCAGTTTCTATTTTTTCAAAATCCTATCATGCTCCATCAAAAATGTCACCAAGTGTCAAGTCCTCCCAAGCCCACAAAGAAAGAAACAAGACAACTTGCTCAAGCAGGGCTTCAAATGTCAACCTAGGGAACGAGAAATAAAGTTGAGTTGAAGACTATCAGAGGAAAAGAAAAGAAATGGAAGAAAATTGGTCAAAAGACGACACACACACACAAATGGGAAAGAAGAGGGTGAAAGTAGGGGGAAGTATGGTGAGATAAAACTGATTAAGCAGGGATGGGTAGCAGGTAAAATACAGAAGACGCCAGTCAACAACAAGTTGGACACTTTCAATTTCAGGTCCTTTGATTACAAAATAATGTGCAAATTAACAACTGACAAAGTTTTTGTATCTTGAAAGTTGTTTAATAATATGTGTTTAAAACTTCCCACAAAAACACTTTCAATAATAATAATGATGGCATTTGTTAATCCCTTACTATGTGCAAAGCACTGTTTTAAGCTCTGGGGGGATACAAGGTGATCAGGTTGTCCCACGTGGGGCTCACAGTCTTAATCCCTATTTTACAGATGAGGTAACTGAGGCTCAGAGAAGTTAAGTGACTTGCCCAAGGTCAGACAGCAGATATGTGGTGGAGCCGGGATTTGAACCCATTACCTCTGACTCCACAGCCCGGGCTCTTTCCACTGAGCCATGCTGATTCAACAATTCCAGGGGCAATTATTTCTTCATTCTGGACTGTAAGATCATTGAAGACAGGAAACTTGTCCACCAATTCTGTCATATTGTTATACTACACTCTCCTAAGCACTTAGTACAGTGCTCTGCACCCAGTAAGCTCTCAATAAATACAACTGATTGATTGATTGATGTAGTCCAGCAATCCATCGTCACCAATTTTAACTGTTATGGTTGACCTCCTTGATATCTAGGAGGATGATTCCTACCCTCTCTCTTTCTCTCTCTAATCCCTAACTTTCCCATAGTAATATATTATGTGTAAATTGTGGTACCTAGAAATTAAATGGACTTGTCCAAGGCCACACAGAAAGCAAGTGACAAAGCTGGGATTAGAACCTAGGTCCTCTGACTCTCATGCCTGTACTCTTTCTATTAGGCCACGCTGAAATTCCCAAGCCAATGACTCTCCAGTCTGTGATAAAGATGTTTCATGCAGAAGTGGGAAGGGAGCTTTCAAGTTCAGTAGAGGCCATAAAGAAAGAGAGGATTACTGAGGAGACAAGAAAAGCCACACAATTGTCTGTAGCTGCTACAGACTGAGAACAGCATCAATGTGGCACAGCTATCAGCCACAGTGCAAGAGATGCCAAGGATGCTAATCAAAGAAAGAACAAATCACCTGGGCATCTGGCTAGATTGGGAAACAAAGAGAATATCATTAACGTGGAGTGGGACAGAGAGGACGACTCATCATGTGGAACTCTAGCAGCAGTGTGCAATATATCACTGCCAGTTCTTCATTTGAAATTTAATTTTGTTTATGTGGCAAACCAGTGCATGATTTGCTGAAATTAGATAGGTAATTCCCATAATCCACTTAGATTAGATAGAAAGTCAACTTTCTCCATTGCCCGAAGCCAGCCAGGGCTGGTACACACACACACACACACACACACACACACACACACACACACACACACACACACACACACACACACACACACACACACACACACACACACACACACACACACACACACACACACACACACACACACACACACTGGGGGGCGGGGGAAATGGGTAGGGAGGATAAGATGAAAAGAGCATGGATAAATGGAACCCCTGAGGGAACCTAAAAGCCATATATTGACCAGAATTTTGACCTTCTGTCTCCATCAATCTTTTGCCAGGGAGTAAAGAAACAAATACTACTAATAATAGTAATAATAATAATGGCATTTATTAAGCACTTACTATGTGCAAAGCACTGTTCTAAGTGCTGTGGGGGATACAAGGTGATCAGATTGTCCCCCGGGGGGCTCACAGTCTTAATCCCCATTTTACTCTAGAGAAGCAGCGTGGCTCAGCGGAAGGAGCATGGGCTTTGGAATCAGAGGTCATGGGTTCGAATCCCAGCTCCATCACATGTCTGCCGTGTGACCTTAGGCAAGTCACTTAACTTCTCGGAGCCTCAGTTCCCTCATCTGTAAAATGGGGATGATGATTGTGAGCCCCACGTGGGACAACCTGATCACCTTGTATCCCCCCAGCACTTAGAACAGTGCTTTGCACATAGTAAGTGCTTAACAAATGCCATTATTATTATTATTATTACAGAAGAGGCAACTGAGGCCCAGAGAAGTGAAGTGACTTGCCCAAAGTCACACAGCTGACCAATGGCGGAGCCAGGATTTGAACCCATGACCTCTGACTCCAAAGCCCAGGCTCTTTCCACTGAGCCGCGCTGCTGCTCTACAAAACAAATGTAATTTGCTTTGAGCTTTATTTCTTTTTTCCGTTCCAGGCCTAGTGAAAAGATAGTGAGACCAGGAGTAGGAGACCCAGGATCAACTCTCAACTCTGCCACTGGCCTGATGTGTGACCTTGGGCAAGTCTCTTAACTTCTTGGTGCCTCATTTCCTCCTTTGGAAAAGGGGGATAGAATACCTATTTTCTCTTCCTCTTAGACTGTGAATCCCAAGTGGGATGGGGAATGTGTCTCCTCTGAGTGTCTTGGATCTACCCCAGTTTAGCACAGTGCTTGGCCCATAGTAAGCACTTAATACCATTATTATTATCATTGTTGTTACAACGTATATTATTGTCCCTGATTAAAGTGCTTCTCAGCAGTGAAATGGCCAGAATTCAACAGAGCTAAAAATCATCTCCGGATTGGAGAAGCAGTGTGGGTTAGTGGAAAGAACATGGGCTTGGGAGTCAGAGGTCATGGGCTCTAATCCCAGCTCTGCCACCTGTCAGCTGTGTGACTTTGGGCAAGTCACTTAACTTCTCTGGGCCTCAGTTCCCTCATCTGTAAAATGGGGATGAAGACTGTGATCCCCCATGGGACAACCTGATTACCTTGTAACTTTCCTGGCACTTAGAACAGTGATTTGCACATAGTAAGTGCTTAATAAATGCTATCATTATTATTCTCTGGGCCTCAGTTACCTCATCTGTAAAAGGGAGATTAAGACTATGAGCCCCATGTGGGACAACCTGATAACCTTGTATCTATCCCAACACTTAGAACAGTGCTTGGTTGCCAACTTGTACTTCCCAAGCACTTAGTCCAGTGCTCTGCACACAGTGAGCGCTCAATAAATACAATTGAATGAATGAATGAATGGTACATAGTAAGCACTTTACAAATACCATCATTATTAGTAGAACCACAAAGTCATCTAGCTGACCCACCCCTTTGCCTCCAGTGAGGTCAATGTTTCAACCATCATCTATTACTTTCTTAAAGATCTCCAGGCATAGAGAAGAAGTGTGGCTCACTTAACTTCTCTGTGCCTCGGTTACCTCATCTGTAAAATAGAGATTAAAACTGTGAGCCCCCCATGGGACAACCTGATCACCTTGTAACCTCCCCAGCACTTAGAACAGCATAGTAAGTGCTTAATAAATGCCATTATTATTATTAGTAGTAGTAATAGTAGTAGTAGTAGTAGTAGTAGTAGTATTTACAACTCCCCCAGTGGCCTGTTGAGTGAATACTTCATCCTTTCAGACCAGAAGTTCTTTTTCATGCCCTGACTAATTCAATCTGATTCACTGGGAAACTTCCGAGCCAGACCCAAATGCTTCCAGAATCACCCTATTCGATGAACTAAGTTCACCTTAGGAAAAACAAATTGTCCTCTTAGCCAAGGATCAAATTCAGTCCTCAACTCTTCTACTGCCTTCTAAAGAATAGAAACCACAGTAGGAAACCAAAGCCTGGAAATAAATAGGAAACTTCCTTCCTGGCATGGGTTGTTTTGTTCATGAGAATTCACCTCCCTTCAAGTGGTGGGAATGGAACTCTTAAGAAAATCACCCCAAGAGCACCTTGTCAAGGAAGATTTTAATCAATTGGATCTTCCAGGAGTAGAGCTCTAGTGCCTTAGAGAATGAGGAAAAGGAAAAACATGTAATAATGATAATGACATTTGTTAAGTGCTTGCTATGTGCCAAGCACTGCTCTAAGTATTGAGGTAAATATAAGGTAATTGGGTTGGACTCATAGTGAGTGGACATTCATTCATTCAATCGTATTTATTGAGTGCTTACTGGGTGCAGAGCACTGTACTAAGCACTTGGGAAGTACAAGTTGGACAGACTATAAGCTCATTGTGGGCAGGTGATGTGTCAGTTATATTGTACTCTCCCAAGTGCTTAGTACAATGCTATGCACATTCATTCATTCATTCAATCGTATTTATTGAGCACTTACTGTGTGCAGAGCACTGTACTAAGCGCTTGGGAAGTACAAGTTGGCAACATATAGAGACAGTCCCTACCCAACAGTGGGCTCACAGTCTAAAAGGGGGAGACAGAGAACAAAACATATTAACAAAATAAAATAAATAGAATAAATATGCACAAGTAAAATAAATAGAGTAATAAATACATACAAACATATGTACATATATACAGGTGCTGTGAGGAAGGGAAGGAGGTAAGGCAGGGGGGATGGAGATGGGGAGGAGGGGGAGAGGAAGGAGGGGGCTCAGTCTGGGAAGGCACATAGTAAGTATTCAACAAAAATGATTGACTGACTGACAATAAAATGAATAAAAATAGCCCATTAAGCAGGTAGAGCCAGGAGAATCATTCAGTCGTATTTATTGAGCACTTACAGTATGCAGAGCACGGTACTAAGTGCTTAGGAGAGTACAATATAACAATAAACAGACACATTCCCTGCCCACAGTGAACTTACTGAATAGAGGGGGAAACAGACATTAATATAAATAACCTACAGATATGTACATAAGTACTGTGGGGCTTGGAGGAGGGGGTTTGAATAAAGGGAGCAAATCAGGGTGACACAGAAGGGAGTGGGAGAACAGGTCAAACATCCGTGTTAAGTAGAGATAAGAGCAGAGGATCAGAATCACCCTAGTTACTCCTAATCAGTTCTTCACTCCCCAGCACAGGTCCCTTGGGCCCTCATTATTAAATAACTGCTTCTTCTTCTGCCCTCCATCCATTTCCCTTCTTAGTTAAGCTGGCCCTACTGAGAGCTCACCTCCTCCAGGAGGCCTTCCCAGACTGAGCTCCCTCCTTCCTCTCCCCCTCCTCCCCCTCTCCATCCCCCCCGCCTTACCTCTTTCCCTTCCCCACAGCACCTGTATATATGTATATATGCATGTACGGATTTATTACTCTATTTATTTTACTTGTACATATTTATTCTATTTATTTTATTCTGTTAATATGTTTTGTTTTGTTCTCTGTCTCCCCCTTCTAGACTGTGAGCCCACTGTTGGGTAGGGACCGTCTCTGTATGTTGCCAACTTGTACTTCCCGAGTGCTTAGTACAGTGCTCTGTACACAGTAAGCGCTCAATACGATTGAATGAATGAATGAATGGCAAGGTAAATTTTCAGAATCCTGTTTAGAGATAGATCTGTTCTCAAGGCCATCTAAAGATCGAGTAGAAGCACTCTCTGGAAGTAAAATTGTAGAAGGAGGTGGGTCTGACCACCTAGAGTCCTGGCACACAGCTAATCAGCTCAGAAAAACAGGAGGAGCTTTTAAATCTTGGCCGAGTGAATCTTAGGTTCTCAGTTTATCTCTGTGTATTTGTGCCACCCCCTTAGGTTTGAACTATGTGTTTATCCCTGAACATATGTGCTTATACCCAAGAAGATGGTTTTAATTACTGAAGGATTTGCAAATGAGTTTGGCTTCTCCTCCCGCGCTCCCTTTCTGTATTACATTTATATGCCATGTCTAAACTTATGTGATTTATTTGAGAATGATTTATGTGATTTATTGGAGCAACTACTGATCATTCGTCGTTCCTCCACTATTAGCCACAATTATTCTGTGACCTCCTCAATTATAGTTAGAATGGAAGAGGTCAGAATGGATGCAAATCTTTAAACCCCCTGAATTCTGGAACTTTTTTTGGAGTGCTAAGAAGTACTGTGCTCAAGCCATAAATAACTATGCAGCTAACATGATGGAAGAGTATTATTCTGAGAACCCTAACTATATATTATTTCAAATCCCATCATGTTATCTTCTCCATTACTTCCCCCTATTGCGCTAAGGGTCAGTTTAGCCGACAACTTCAGCCACTGAACATCGGCTGATCGCAGAAACGCTGCTGGCTCTCTTGTTCAAAATCCTTTAGAAGGCTGACTGATCCATAATAGGTTTTATTTTCCAAAAGATCTGATACTGTCCTTGTTTGGGAAGCATAATCACTGTGTCTGAACATGATTACGTTTTGCTTGTTAAGAACTAATAGCCTCACATTGGACTTTGATTTCTATGGATAATGAGCTGTTGAAGAAAACTGGATGGCTGGTGAAGTCAATTAGGCTAGAAACACTTCCTGCTTATTTTGAGATGTGGTGGGAAACATTTTAGCAGTAAGAAAAGAAGTGTTTTGTGATCCACTTTACACATTTACTCAAAAATGCTTGCCAGTTGTGCTTGATTAACTAGGACTTATATATTAATCTTGTTAAAAGTTTGGTTTGCCTCTCCCTTTTAAACAAATGAAAGCTTCCATATCCTTCATATCTTGAAAAGCAGCATGGTTCAGTGGAAAGTACACGGGCTTGGGAGTGAGAGGTCATGGGTTCTAATCCTGGCTCCACCACTTCTCTGCTGTGTGACTTTGGGCAAGTCACTTAACTTCTCTGTGCCTCAGTTCTCTCATCTGTAAAATGGGGATAAAGACTGTGAGCCCCACGTGGGACAACCTGATTACCTTGTATCTACCCCAGCGCTTAGAACAGTGCTTGGCATATAGTAAGCACTTAACAAATGCCATTAATATTATTATTATCATTATTATTACCACTATGCAACCAAGTTATTCAACACACAAGCTGAAAATAATACAAAGGGTACATTCAATCAGAGCTTATGGTGCTTGTTAAGTACTTATTATGTACCACACTATGGGTTGGACACAGTCCCTGTCGCACATGAGGCTCACCAGTCTTCACCTCCATTTTACAGTTGCAGTAACTGAGGCCCAGAGAAATGAAGTGACTTGCCCAAGGTCATCCAGCAGACCAGTGGTGGAGTCTAGATTAGAACCCAGGTCCTTCTGACTCCCGGGCTCTAGCCACTGAGCCATGTTTGACACCGAACTTACCTATGCCTCAGTTTCCACAGCTGTAAAAATGGGGATAAAATACCTGTTCTCACTGCCTCTGAGCCTCATGATGGAAAGGACTGTGTCTCATCTGATTATTTTGAGTCATCTGAAGTGATCAGGAGATTGGGCTCTGGAAATCACTAAGCAAATTTAACTGCCCTGAAAAGGTCATCTAGATTCGGAGGTTGTCTCATGGTGGTGTGGCTAGCCACCTTACAGCCAAGAATGCCCTGTCTGACCCATCCCCACTGCCAATTTAGTCAAACAGCAATCAATCAGTCAATCAATGATCTTACATATGTGCCTGGCACATAGTAAGCGCTTAACAAGTACCACAAAAAACAAGCTTACAGTCTAAAGGGAGAGACATACATTAATACAAATAAACAAGTAATTTAATTCCTTGAGCAGCTCCAGCAGCATCACCTACAGGTCATATAAATATCAAATGGAAAGATAATATCACGAACAATTAGGTTCTGGAATGAAGTCAGTCTCCAAGCAACACCTCAATGTGAGTTGGGGACAGGTGAGGAGAATGAGCCAAAGCAGCTGTATTATGAGCCAAAATTAGGAAACGGAAAACCAGGTGGACCAAGGACGTTTAATAAGGACACGAACAAATCCTCAGGCTGTACTGCATCCCAGGTGAAAATTGGGAGTCAATTACCAGGCTCATCAATAGTATCTTGGCAGCCCCCTATTCTGCGATTGACAGAGGCAAGATTATTGGAGGAGCCATGGGATACCCACCCTCCTTGGCATCAATCTTCCCTTTTTTTTTAGGATGGACCATCAAACACACCTAACTTTTCCCCTCCACATCCCTAACTTCCCTTTAGTAACACATTATTGACCACTCGTCCAATAATGCTTTCAAACCGTCTTGAACCTAATGATATTATTGGTCTGCACAACTTCTTGTGGTAATTAATTCTGTATTGTTAGCAACCCTCTGTGTAAAGAAGAGTTTCCTTTGCTTTGTACCTACTACCTCCAAACTGTGGTAAATCCTGATGCCATAGAAGTCAGTGGCCCAAAATTCCTCATTTGCCTTGCCCACAATCTTCATGGTTTTATGGAATTCATCATCATCATCATTATCATAATAACAATGATAGCATTTATTAAGCGCTTACTATGGGCAAAGCACTGTTCTAAGCACTGGGGGGGATACAAGGTGATCAGACTGTCCCATGTGGGGCTCACAGTCTTCATCCTCATTTTACAGATGAGGTAACTGAGGCGCAGAGAAGTTAAGTGACTTGCCCAAAGTCACACAGCTGACAAGTGTGGAGCTGGGATTTGAACCCACTACCTCTGACTCAAAAGCCCGGGCTCTTTCCACTGAGCCACGCTGCTTCTCCATCATCATCGGTATTTTTTGAATGTTTACTGTGTGCAGAGAACTGTGCTAAGCACTACGGAGAGTACACTGCAACAGAGTTGGAAGACACATTCCTGGCCCAAATTCAATCAATCATTCAGTAATGATTTATTGAGCACCTAACCTATGCAGAATACTGTACTAAGCACTTGAAAGAGTACAACAGAGTAAGTAGACATAATTCCTAGGCTCAGAAAGTCCTATTGCCTTGAAGTATTCTTTTAAATCTGCTTAATCTGATCAGGTCTTCATAGCTGGTGAGGCCCATGTGGAACAGAGACTGTCCCACCTGATTAACCTGTATCAACCCTGTGCTGAAAACAATGCTCGGTGCACAGTAAGTGCTTAATCAGTGCTATTATTATTATTATTGTTATATGGAAACTGTGTTCACATCCAGGTAGAATCCTAAGCAACACAATTGCTTCCCTGGCAGCATTTTGATCCCTTGGGGGATTTTGGGAGAATCAGACTGAAGTGATAAAATGGATCCACAAACCCAGATGCTGCATATGAAAAAAATAGGTTTTTTCCCCCACTCAAGATACAGAATAGCAATTTGACAGTAAAAGAGTCTCATTCAGGATGCCTGTTATGAAGACAAAGGATGATGGATTACAAGAGTGTATATAATGAGCAAAATTGTAATTAAAAGACTATGATACTTCCAAATGCCTGAGGAAATGAGCTTTAAATTGGAGATAAATATAGAAGGTCACTTAACGGTGAAGTTAGAAGAGAATCAAAGAACTACAATATATTGCTCAGAATGCCAATGTGTACTGACGGAAAGACTATTGCATAAAGCAACAAATCTGCCACCAAACACAGATTTTTCTGCCGGATCGAACACAATGATCCTTGTTTAGCAACTCAGCTTGGGTTTTCCCCCTAAACCACTGGATGCGGAATTGATCAGACTCACTCAAAACTTGATCTCCAGAGCTCATCCAGGGTAAACCCATCCCAAAGGAAAACAAAACAAAAACCATGAACAGGAAGGATTAGCTTTTATTAAGTGCGTAGTCTAATTAATCCAGAACACTGTGGAGGTTCAGCTTTATTTATGATTATTTATTATGATTATTATCATTAACAATAGTAATAATCATCATCATCATAATAATGGTATGTGTTAAATGCTTACTGGGGTGGATACAAGCAAATCAGGTTGGACAGAGTCCCTGTGCCATGTGGGCTTTCCAGTCTCAATCAGCGTGGCTCAGTGGAAAAGAGCACGGAATTTGGAGTCAGAGGTCATGGGTTCAAATCCTGGCTCTGCCAATTGTCAGCTGGGTGATTTTGGGCAAGTCACTTAACTTCTCTGTGCCTCAGTTACCTCATCTGTAAAATGGGAATAAAGACTGTGAGCCCCCTTGTGGGACAACCTGATCACCTTGTAACCTCCCCAGTGCTTAGAACAGTGCTTTGCACATAGTAAGTGCTCAATAAATGTTATCATTATTATTATTATAATCCCCATTTCACAGATGAGGCCCAGAGAAGTGAAATGATTTGCCCAAAGACACTCAGCAGACAAGTGGTGGAATCAGGATTAGCACTCATGACCTTCTAACTCCCAGGCCCTAGCTCTATTCACTACACAATGCTAATAATTGTGGCATTTGTTAAGCGCTTACTGTGTGCCAGGAACTATACTAAGCGCTGAGGTAGATACGATAATCAGGTTGGATACGATTGATTGATTGATTGATTGATTGATACGATTGATTGATTGATTGATACAGCAGTCCCTGTCCCACAAGGAACTCACAGTTCTAATCCCCATTTTACAGATGAGGTAACTGAGGCACATAGAAGTTAAATGATGTGCCCAAGGTCACACAGTGGACAAGAGAGTTGGGCTGGAATTAGAGCACAGATCCTTCTGATTTCCAGGCCAGTGCTCTACCCACTAGGCTACGCTGCTTCTCAAATTTAACAATATTTACAAGTAAAAGAGACAATAAATAATTGAATATGCAGATATCCACAAATGCTTAGGATGAATATAAATAAATACCTAAATGCAAAAAATGGTAGTTGCATTGGTGCAACTCAGGTCTCCGGGAATTAATTGAAGAAGGCATGTTGACTGACGTGGGATTTTAGCAGAGCTTTGAAAGAGGGGAGGAAGGGGAGATTGAGGCAATTATCCCTCTTTCTTGTGAATAAACCAGTCCTTCAAGGTGGTGGTAATGAATAATTGGCCAGGAGACTGCCAGGCTGAGCTGTTTCTGATGTTCCAAAAATGAAACATACTTTAAGATGAGAGTAGAGTACCACATTAAAAGCTAAGAAGCATGTTACTCCCCTCCTCAAAAATCTCCAGTGGCTGCCTGTCAACCTACGCATCAAGCAAAAACTCCTCACTTTCGGCTTCAAGGCTGTCCATCCCCTCGACCCCTCCTACCTCACCTCCCTTCTTTCCTTCTCCAGCCCAGCCCACACCCTCCACTCCTCTGCCGCTAACCTCCTCACTGTACCTCGTTCTCGCCTGTCCCACCGTCAACCCCCAGCCCATGTCCTCCCCCTGGCCTGGAATAATAATAATAATAATGATAATAATCGCATTTGTTAAGCACTTACTATATGCAAATCACTATTCTAAGCACTGGGGAGGTTACAAGGTAATCAGGTTGTCCCAAGGGGGGCTCACAGTTTTAATCCCCATTTTACAGATGAGGTAACTGATGTCCAGAGAAGTTAAGTGACTTGCCCAAAGTCACCCAGCTGACAGTTGGCAGAGACGGGATTTAAACCTATGACCTCTGACTCCAAAGCCCATGCTCTTTCCACTGAGCCACGTTGCTTCTCCATGCTACTTCTGGAATTCCCTCCCTCCACACATCTGCCAAGCTAGCTCTCTTCCTCCCTTCAAAGCCCTACTGCCAGCTCACCTCCTCCAGGAGGCCTTCCCCGACCAAGTCCCCTTTTTCCTCTTCTCCTCTCCATCTCCCCTGCCCTACCTCCTTACTCTCCCCACAGCGCCTGTATATATGTTTGTACAGGTTTATTACTCTATTTACTTTACTTATACTATTCTATTTATTTTATTAATGATGTACATTTAGCTTTAATTCTATTTGTTCTGACGACTTGACACCTGTGCACATGTTTTGTTTTGCTGTCTGCCTCCCCCTTCTAGACTGTGAGCCTGTTGTTGGGTAGGGACCATCTCAATATGTTGCCAACTTGTATTTCCGAAGCGCTTAGTACAGTACTCTGCACACAGTAAGCGCTCAATAAATATGACTGAATGAATGAATGAATGAGAGGAGAAAAAGAGGGAGAAGAACAAAAGTATTCACTACTAGTTCATTTTTCCTTCCCCTATAAATGAATCAATAGTAATTTACTGAATGCTTGCTGGGTACAGAACATTGTATTAAGTATTTGGGAGAATACGGTAGAGCTAAAATATGTTATCCTTGACTTCATGGAGTCTAAAACCTAGTGGAGGAGGCAGCCACAGAGTAGATAGGAGGAAAAAGAAAATGGAAAGGTGGAAGTGTGGATAGGCAAGTGGTTGAATGGTAATATAAGTTGATACATGCGGAAGAGCTACAGGTGATTTTGTGTGTATAAGCAGTGTGACCTAGTGGAAAATGGCCTAATGGAAAGACTCCTGGCCCGGAAGTCAGAGGCCCTGAGTTCTAATTCCCCCTGTCACTTGCCTACTGTGTGATTTTGGACAAGTCACTCATCTTCTCTGGTCCTTAGTTTCCTCATCTGTAAAACAGGGATTCAATTCCTGTTCTCCTACTTAGACCGTGAGCCCCATATAGGTCAGGGAAGGTGTTCAAACTGATTAACTTGTATCTAGTCCAATAGTTGGCAAACTGTAAGCACTTAACAAATACCTCAATCCTTTTTATAAGTGTTTAGTACAGTGCTCTGCACACAGAAAATGTTCAATAAGAACATTTGCTTGCTAAGTGCAGAGGTGGACTCAAAGAGGTGAGATGTAACTTGAGAGAATATGATCTGGGGAGAAGGAAAATGGCTCAAGTCAATAGAGACCAGTGAAAAGAGGATATCGGTGTTCCCTGAGGACCGGCAATGGCCTCTAATAGAAGTATTAAATTCACTCTTGTTCATGCTAGACTATAAGCTCGTGTGGTCAGGTAAAGTGTCTGTTAACTCTGTTGTACTCACCAAAGCACTTAGTACAGTGCATAAATTAAGCACTCAGGAAATATCACTGATTGATTGATCTTCTACACAGTTCTGTCCAAGAATGCAAGAAAGAATCGAGAATCTAGTGTTTGTATAAGATTGGGGTCCTAGTGAAACTTTCAACGCAACAGGGTGAATGGATCTTCAGGGGTCAGGCCCCTGCATATTTGTGCCTATGCTTTAAGGTTAGGATTTAGGAAGAGAAAGAGTAAAACATGACATAATAATAGGAGTCGGTAACAAATTCAAAAAGGAATGATTTAAATACATATTCATAGGATGATTAGCGATTCTTATATACACAGACAAAAAATTATCTCAGTATAGGACTGCTAGATAATAAAGGAACCAGTACTCAAGAATTACACCGAAGATTAATGTTAGAAAAACTTGCTATGAAGAACCTGGAAAACGTCATGAAACGTGCTGATGTAACAATTGCCACAAAAACACAAATTGTCAGTTCTATGGTTTTGCCAGTGATAATGTATGGATCAAAAGCTGAATAGTGAAGAAACAGGATAGAAAGACCATCGATTCTTTTGCAATGTGGTATTGGAGAAGGCTTTTGTGAATACTGCCTGAAAAACAAAAAATGGATTTTAGAGCAAATTAAGTCAAAGTGGTCTTTGAACAGCCAAATGATTAGACTTAGATTAGCATATTTTGGAGACATAATCAGGAGGACTAATTCTCTGGAGAAGGCGCTAATGCTTTGAAAAATCCAGGGAAAATGAGGAAGAGACAGACCAGCAGATAGATGGGTAGAGACTATAACAACGATAATGGAAGAACTGTTAGAAAGGCTACGGATTATGGTAGAGGACAGGACGTTCGTTCATTCATTCAGTCGTATTTATTGAGCGCTTACTGTGTGCAGAGCACTGTACTAAGTGCTTGGGAAGTACAAGTTGGCAACATATAGAGATGGTCCCTACCCAACAGCGGGCTCACAGTCTAGAAGATGTTGTGGAGAAAGTATATTCATGGAGTTGCTATGAATCGGAAATGACTCAACATCACTTAATAATAATAAAAGGACTGCTCTATATAAGCAGAAAGGCCTAGCCTACTGCCAAATGTCTAGTGCCTGGAAATCAGAAGTTCTAATCCTGATACACAATTTACCTGCTGTGTGACTTTGGGTAAGTCACTTAACTTCTCTATGCTTCAGTTCCCTCAATGTAAAATGGGGATTCAATACCTATTCCTTCTCCTACTTTGCCTGTGAGCTCCGTGTGGGACCTGATTATCTTTTATCTATCCTAATAATAATAATAGTGGCATTTATTAAGTGCTTACTATGTGCAAAGCATTGTTCTAAGCGCTGGGGTAAATATAAGGTGATCAGGTTGTCCCACATGGGGCTCAGTCTTCATCCCCATTTTACAGATGAGGTAACTGAGGCTCAGAGAAGTGAAGTGACTTGCTCAATGTCACACAGCTGACTAGTGGCAGAGTCGGGATTGGAACCCATGACCTCTGACTCTCAAGCCCGGGCTCTTTTCACTAAGCCATACTGCTTCTAGTAAGTAACTACTTAAGAAACTACTTAACAAAGAGAAGCAGCATGGCTCAGTGGCAAGAGCCTGGGCTTGGGAGTCATGGGTTCTAATTCCGGCTCCACCACTTGTCAGCTGTGTAACTTCGGGCAAGTCACTTCACTTCTCTGTGCCCCAGTTCCCTCATCTGTAAAGTGGGGATGAAGACAGTGAGCCCCACGTGGGACAACCTTGATTACCTTGTATTCTCCCCAGTGCTTAGAACAGTGCTTGGCACATAGTAAGCGCTTAGCAAATACCAACATTATTATTATTAAATACTATAATTATTGATTATTAAAATGTAACCGTACTTTGTTATCAATTCTTAGGCCAATATCTCCTTTTTATTAATGTTACAAAGAGCATTGTTTTAAAAAACAACAAAATAAAAACTTTTTGCACTCCCTTTGGATAAACGGACTTTGACCATTGGACAAAAAGTGTCCGAAATAAAGCAGTCAATCGATCATATTTATTGAGTGCTTACTGTGTGTGGGGCACTGTACTAAATGCTTGAAAATGCAATATAGCAGTGTTGGTAGACAAATTCCCTGTTCACAAAGAACAAAAGTTCAGTAATCTTTTGGAGCTAGAATGAGAATCACCAAGTCCTGCGGACATCATAGATCAAAATGTCAAGATAATATTTGTGAATGGAGAAGACGATTTCCAGAAACCCAAGGACTTAATGATACCAGAAGTCTATAGGCAAATGGTAAGGGAAAGGTACTCTTTAACTTGAATAATTTGAATAAGGGCAGGAATTTCGTGTACTTAATCTATTGTAATACTAAATGATAGTTGTGTTTACTATATGTTTACTATATGCACTGCACTAAGTGCTGGGGTAGGTATGGTACAATCAGATCGGACTCTGTCCCTATTCCATGCAAATATCACAATCTGAGGGGAAGGAAGAACAAATATTTAATCCCCATTTTAACAGATGAGGTTACTGAGGCTCAGAGTAGTTAAGTAAATTGCCTAAGGTTGCACAGCACACAGTTGTTGGAGGTCCAAAGATTAGAACCCAGGTCTCCTGATTCCCAGTCCTGTGCTCTATCCACTAAGCCGTACTGCTTCTCCCAAGTGCTCTGCACACAGTATTTAATAATGTCATTGATTGATCGATTGATTGATTGGTCTGAAGGTTTGGCACAGAGATCGGGAATTCTTTTAACTGAGCTCCTCTGATGACCATTTCTTTCCACTTCAAGCTTTCTCTAGAATAATAATCACATTGTAATGAAAACAATAATATTTTCATTTTGTTATTGCAAACTGAATAACAACGTTAGAGTTAGATGCTGTGGAGTAATGGGCAGTCTTAAACCAGGTCAAAAGTCAAATACAGATTGTCTGGCTAAAGACTTTACTTTCTGGTTTGGGATTCTTTCCTACGCCTTTGGGCATCTATTCTGATTTGTAATTTTCATCCTGACACTTTCTAGAAGTATCAGTGTGGTGATGGCAAAGTGTTAGATGCCAGCTTCTTAGAACACATCTTGAAATTGGGTATTCTGAGACATAAAAGTGGCTCCGATTTTGGACTAAAATTTCAGCAACAACTGAAGACTGAAAGCAGGTTTAATCCTACATCTGGAGCTGAGCAAAAATGAATGCTCCACTAGATGTTCTAGCAATATTGAACCCAAGTTCTCATTAGTATTTTATTACTTGGATGCTATTTTTACTTTCCTTTGGGAAAACATATGGCATCTGCTACTGAAATCTGTTTGAGGCATTTTATTCAGGAACTTTTTTCTACTGATAATGGTGAACTTTTTGTATCAAAATGAACTGTGCATTGATAATTTCATTAAAATTACAGCCAAACAAATGGGTGACATGAAAGCCTAGGAGGCTCTAGTCCAGGCTTTGTGGTCCAGATCATTGTCATATCCTGGGATGTGCAATTTATCAGACTCCTCATTGGTCTCTCTACCTCCACGCCACATTTTGGCCACATTATGTTGCCAAATTGTACTTCCCAGTGCCTAGTACAGTGCTTTGCACACAGTAAGCACTCAATAAATACGATTGAATGAATTTTACTCTGCTACCCAAATAGCTTTTCTAAACAGTTGTTCTGTACATATCTCTCAACTTCTCAGATATTCCTTCAATCATTTTTATTGAGCACTTAATGTGTGCAAAGCCCTGAGGGCAATCCATTCCTCTCTGTGCCAAGCAGAAACTCCTGTCGATTGGCTTCGAGGGTCATATTTTAATATGCTAATAATTGTGGTATTTGTTAAGTGTTTATTATGTGCCGCATGCTTTATTAAGTGCTGGGGTAAGTACAAGATAAACAGGTTGGACGCAGTCCCTGTCCCTCATGAGGCTCAAAATCCCAGCTCTCTCCCTTCTATTGATCCACTCTTTCTTTCCACCATACCCCAGCTCAAACTCTTTGCCTTTTTCCCCTTTCTTCTCCTTCACGGTTCTTCTAACTGGCTTCTTGGCTCACACCTTTCTGCCTAAAGCAAACCTTGATCCCCACAAGCCTGGGTTAAAGGGAGAAGGGAGAAGTTGGGAAGTGCTTATAGTGGGGGAATTTTCATTGTAACTGGGGGATGCCCAATCTCAGAGGACAAACAGACCAAGGAGCTTTAATTAGAGGCCTAGTTCCATCGTGGCTCAGTGGAAAGAGCCCGGGCTCTGGAGTCAGAGATCATGGGTTCAAATCCCGGCTCTGCCAATTGTGAGCTGTGTGACTTTGGGCAAGTCACTTAACTTCTCTGTGCCTCAGTTACCTCATCTGTAAAATGGGGATTAAGACTGTGAGCCCCCCGTGGGACAACCTCATCACCCTGTAACCCTCCTCAGTGCTTAGAACAGTGCTTTGCACATAGTAAGCACTTAATAAATGCTATTATTATTACTATTTTTATAATATCCCTGATAACCATAACTTGTATGGAAGTGTTTTTCAGGCAGTTTTCACGGTAGGAATCACTCAGGGTGATTCATCACTCACTCCTAGTAGAACCTCAGGAAGTGAATTTCCAACTTCTTAAATTTGATATTTACCAACTACCTAGGCACTGTAGCAAACGTTGGTGTAAATAATAGTTAATCAAGTTGGACACAGGCCATGCCCCCCATGGCGCTCATCGTCTTGATCACGATTTTACAAATGTGGTAACTGAAACAGAAAAGTTAATGATTTGCCCTAGGTCATACAGCAGACGTGGTGGAGCTGGGAAGAGAACTCAGGTCCTTTGACTTCAAGACCCATGGTATAACCATTAGGCAACACTGCTTCTCCGTTTCATCTTTCCGTGGGAGAAGCAGGGAGAAGCACCAATTTGGATTTCCACAGAAAACTACCTCTCAGTGAGGATTTTCCCCTCCCCAGTAAAAAAAGGAAGAACACAATATGATCTGAAATGAAAATAAATTCATTCCATTTACCTCTTGACTTTACATCAATATGGTTTCACATTTTTAATCATTCCCAGGTATAAAAGTGAAATAGAAGCTTTCTCCTGAAGTTGATGAATGTGCAGAAGTATTCTAATAAAAACCCGTTAAGGTGAAAAGCTAATAGTCTTCCTGGGATAATTAATGAATTATCCCAATCTGCAATCCAAATTATTTACATTTGGCGCCATGACTCTATTGGTAATCTAATTCAACTGGAAATGCTTCTTCGAGTATGGCAAATTGGAAATACAACATTGAATTGTTCATGCTAATTGCTAATTAGCATTAGAGTGATCTGGCTTATGCTCATGCTAAAAAAGCATTTTGAGATAATAAACCCAAAATCTATCCTTTTAGTAAGATAAACAGAATGATCAATTAATCGATGGCATTTACTGAGTACTAACTGTGTGCAGGGCACTGCACTAAGTGCTTGGAAAAGTATAATGCAAAAGAGTTGGTAGATGGTATCCTTGGATACAAGAAGGTTACAGTCTACAGAGGGATGGCAGACACACTGTCATCATTTTCTATCTTCCTGAAGAAGAGAAATGTTTTGCATTCAAAGTCCATTTATGACACTGAAAGTCTGTCAAAAGGAACATGTGTAATGTATAACGCTAAAGTCTTACCAGACTTTATACCTAATGCCGTCTAAAGTGTCTCAAAGATGACATGAAGGAGCTGGCTAAAGAAATAGGTTGTTTGGATACCGAGGTTCATCCTGGGTGCATCACTATCAATCAATCAATCATATTTATTGAGCCCTTACTGCGTGAAGAGCACTGTACTAAGCGCTTGGGAGAGTGGACTATACAGAGATATACCCTGCTCACAGTGAGCTTACACTAGTCTGATTTTGCCTGTCTCTGATCCCCACAGGTGAGAAAAGATGTCCTCAGCCGTGCCTGTGTCAGACCAAATCTAACTCACCAGATTTCGAATGTGGTAGTAATAATAATCAATCGATGGTGTTTAGTGCTTACTGCAGGTAGAACATTATACTAAGCTCTGAATAAACATCTATTATGCACCTATTGAATGCAATACACAATACAAAATGTTTATTATGGAAATAAGTTAACAGATGTGCAATTTCTTAATATCATGGATTAACTGGGAAGCAGCATGGGCAAGTCACTTCCTTTCTCTGTACCTCAGTTACCTCATCTGTAAAATGGTGATTGAGACTGTGAGCCCCACGTGGGACATGGGACTGGGTCCAACCCGATTTGCTTACATCCACCCCAGTGCTTAGTACAGAGCCTGGAAAATAGTAAGGGCTTAACAAATACCATAATAAATATTATTGGCTTAAAGGCACTCAGTCAGCTTTCTCCCTGCTATCTTGCCTCACTTATTTCCTTCTGCAACCCAGCCTGCACACTTTACTCTTCTAATGGCAACCTATTCACTGTTTCTCTGTCTTTTCTGTCTCATTGTTTATTCCTTGAACATGTCTTCCCTCTTCCCTGAAATTCGCTCCCCCCACATATCCAACAGAACTCTACTCTTCCCTCCTTCAGAGCCTTACTAAAATCATATCACCTTCAAGAGGCCTTCACTGACTAAGCCATCATTTGCCCTATTCTCCTTCAATCAGCCAATCAATCAAGCATATTTACCAAGCATTTACTGTGTAAAGAGCACTGCCCTAGGCACTTAGGATACCATGAGTAGGTAGACACCTTCCCTGCCACAGTGAGCTCACTTCCTTTGGTCCTGCATATGTATCCTTTAAGTCTTTGATATTTATCTCACCCTCAACCCTAGAGCACTTAGGTACATATCTTTAAGAGAAGCAGCATGGCTCAGTGGAAAGAGCCCGGGCTTTGGAGTCAGGGGTCATGGGTTCGAACGCCGGCTCTGCCAATTGTCAGCTGTGTGACTTTGGGCAAGTCACTTAACTTCTCTGGGCCTCAGTTCCCTCATCTGTAAAATGGGGATTAAGACTGTGAGCCCCACGTAGGGCAACCTGATCTCCTTGTAACCTCCCCAGTGCTTAGACTAGTGCTTTGCACATAGTAAGCACTTAATAAATGCCATTATTATTATTATTAATGGAAAGAGCACGGGCTTGGGAGTCAGAGGATATGTGTTCTAATTCCGACTCAGCCACTTGTCTGCTGCGTGACCTTGGGCAAGTCACTTCACTTCTCTGTGCCTCAGTTACATCATCTGTAAAATGGGGATTAAAAGTGTGAGCCCCACGTGGGACAACCTGATTACCCTTTATCTGCCCCAGCGCTTAGAACAGTGCTTGGCACATAGTAAGCACTTAACAAATACCATCATTATTATCTTTATATTCTACCATGTTTGTCTCTCCCTTTAGACTGTAAGCTCCTTGTCGGCAGGGATCAAGTCTACTAACTCTATTATATTACACTCTCCTAAACATTTAGTACAGTCCTCTGCATGCAATAAGCACTCAATAAATACCACTGATTCAAGGGACCCGATAGTTTAAGAAGTCTCTTTTCCCTTCGGCAATGACATTAATTTCCTTATAAATGAGGAAACTCATTTTAAATTCTTCCCAGTAGATCTTTTCAATTTCCCAAGAGAAAACACAAAACTCCAACACGGACATGATTGCTTTAAGAAAACATCTGTTTTGCTGCTCCTTCCAAAATAAGTGGGGAGAAACCAGAAGCCTACAAACAGAGAGGCATTTTTGCCACATGTCTGGACTCTAATGGTTATCGATTGGGTGTATTGGGAGTATTCTTAATAGCTTCTCAGAATTAGTCATCCAATTCATTCACTCTCCTAACCTTCAGCACACAGAATGGGGCAACCAGAGACCATGGTGTGCTCTGGGTTCATTACATATGATTTATTTAAGACCAACAGAAGCAAAAGGAACTTCTCATTTTCTACATTTCGTGTTTGTGCGCTCTCTGCCTCTTATCCAGTGGAGGATTTGGCTTGATAAATTCTAGCTTTACACTGCCCCAGGAATCACCTACAGAAGATATTACTTTAAACTGTAATTTCGATTCTTCAACTAGATATTGGTTTCCCTGAATAAATGTCCTTTAGGAACTCTAACTTCTAATAACTTTGGTCATCCTTCCCCCTTAGAGCCATTTCATTTTGTGGAAACCTTTTATTCCTCTGGCATGGAGAGGTTAGAGAGGTGGTTGTATTTGTAATTTTGGAGAAATGGGGAACTAAAAGGAGAGAGCCCAGGAAGGTTGTTGCTATTGCATACTGATTGTGTGCTCCACCTCCAGCCAAAAGGAAGTTTACCAGTGACAGTCATTCAATCAATCAATCAATCGTATTTATTGAGCGCTTACTGTGTGCAGAACACTGTACTAACAGTCATTCGCTACGTCACTCTTAAGCAAAACTTCCAGCCTGGTCAGACACTTTTCATTTGGGGTAAGGAATTTTTCTCCATAATCAAGGAGAAACATGGCCTAGTGGGAAGAGCATGGACCTGAGTGCCAGGCAACCTAGGTTCTAATCCCAAATCTGTCACCTCACTTTCCTATGTCTCAGTTTCTTCATCTGTGAAATGGGGATTCAATATCTGTTCTCCCTCCTACTTAGGCTGTGAGCTCTATGTGGAACAGGGACTGCATCCAACCTGATTAACTCCAGTGCTTAGAAAAGTGTTTAAAACACAGTGAGTGCTACACAAATATGATAAAAATAATAACATACTATATCTTTCAAATTACTTATTTACATTAATGTCTGTTTCCCCTTCTACTGCAAGCTCTTTATGGACATGGAACGTGTCCTCTAATTCTGTTGTATTTTACTCTCCCAAGCATTTAGTAGAGTGCTCCAAACATACACAGTGCAGCGTGGCTCAGTGGAAAGAGCATGGGCTTTGGAGTCAGAGGTCATGGGTTCAAATTCCGGCTCTGCCACTTGTCAGCTGTGTGACTTTGGGCAAGTCACTTAACTTCTCTGTGCCTCAGTTACCTCATCTGAAAAATGAGGATTAAGACTGTGAGCCCCACGTGGGACAACCTGATCACCTTATAACCTCCCCAGCGCTTAGAACAGTGCTTTGCACATAGTAAGCGCTTAATAAATGCCATTATTATTATTATACACAGTGCTCAATAAATACCATTGATTGCTTGACTGATTAAAATAACTATAAAAATGAGTCAAAGCATATGAATTATTGATTTTCCAGCCATCTTTCAAGAGGTAATATACCTTCTTCCGAATGTTCTTCATTTCTTTTTCCTGCCTTAGAACATTTGTTGAGGTGCCCTGCTAGATTCTGGCACCTCAATCAATCAATGGTATTTACTGAGCACTGTGTATGTTTGGAGCACTCTACTAAATGCTTGGGAGAGTAACAGAATTAGAGGACACATTCTGTGCCCGTAAAGAGCTTACAGTAGAAGGGAAAACAGGCATTAATATAAATAATTTGTAAGATATAGTATGTTATTAGTATTATTATGTTTGTTCAGCAGTCACTATGTTTTAAACACCGTTCTAAGCACTGGAGTTAATCAGGTTGGATCAATCAATCAATCAATCATATTTATTGAGCGCTTACAGTGTGCAGAGCACTGTACTAAGTGCTTGGGAAGTACAAGTTGGCAACATATAGAGACAGTCCCTACCCAATGGTGGGCTCACAGTCTAAAAGGGGGAGACAGAGAACAAAACCAAACATACTAACAAAATAAAATAAATAGAATAGATATGTGCAAGCAAAATAAATAAAGTCCAAGTTGGCAACATCTAGAGACAGTCCCTACCCAACAGTGGGCTCACAGTCTAAAAGGGGGAGACAGATAATGATAACAATAATAATAATAATAATAATAATAATAATAATAACAATAATAATAATAATAATATTGGATGCAGTCCCTGTTGCACATAGAGCTCACAGTCTAAGGGCTTGGGCTTGGGAGCACGGGCTTGGGAGTCAGAGGACAGGGGTTCTAATCCTGGCTCTAACATTTGTCTGCTAAGGGACCTTGGGCAAGTCACTTTACTTCTCTAGGCATCAGTTGCCTCATCTGGAAAATGGGGAGTAAGACTGTGAGTCCCACGTGGGGCAACCTGATTACCTTGCATCTACTCCGGAGCTTAGAACAGTGCTTGGCACAGAGTAAGCACTTAACAAATACCATTGTTATTATTATTATTAGACAAAATATTTTAATTTTTAAGCTGTATTATAATCTCTATGACAAGTAAACTTCTACCTACACTGCTTATTCTTTGTGCTCCCTACTTCTGAACACTGACTCTTCACTGTATAAAAAAATCAATTTATCATGCGGCTGTCTACATAGAATAAGCTGGCTATTTATGCCGAGGCATGTATGATAATGCTCAATTAATAGAATTTACTGAGCAACGAGTGTGTGGAGAGAACTCTAATAATGATGGCATTTGTTAAGCGCTTAATATGTGCAGAGCACTGTTCTAAGCGCTGGGGGGGTTACAAGGTGATCAAGTTGTCCCACGTGGGGCTCACAGTCTTAATCCCCATTTTACAGATTAGGTAACTGAGTCTCAGAGAAAGTAAGTGACTTGCCCAAGGTCACACAGTAGACATATGGTGGAGCGGAATTTGAACCCATGACCTCTGACTCCAAAGCCCGTGCTCTTTCCACTGAGCCATGCTGCTCCTCCTAGGTGTTTGGGAGAGATCAAAAGTAGAAGACAGTCCCTGCATTTAAGCAATTTAAAAATCTAATGAGGGACACAGAGCGACATGAGTTATTTATAAATAGTGGGAGCAGGAGGCCTAGAGGATAAAGCACAGCCTGGAAGTCAGAAGGGCCTGGGTTCTGATCCCTGACTCTGCCACTTCTCTGCTGGGTGACGTTTGGCAACTCACTTAATTTATCTGTGCCTCAGTTGCCTCATTTGTAAATGGGAATTAAGGTTGTGAGCCCCATGTGAGACAAGGACTGTATCCAAACTAATTTGCTTGTATATAGCCCAGGTCTTAGTACAGTGCCTGACACAAAGTGCTTAATAATGATAATAATAATAATAATAATAATAATAATAATAATAATAATGGTATTTGTTAAGTGCTTACTATGTGTCAAGCACTGATTTAAGTGCTGGAGGAATACAAGGTGATCAGGTTGTCCCACGTGGAGTTCACAATCTTAATCCCCATTTGACAGATGAGGTAACTGAGGCACAGAGAAGTGAAGTGACTTTCCCAAAGTCACACAGCTGATAATTGGCGGAGCCAGGATTTGAACCCATGACCTCTGACTTCAAAGCCCGGGCTCTTTCCATGGAGCCACGCTGTGTTTCCAAATACAATTACTTACCTTACAAATTGTTAATTGTAAATAACAAATTACAATTGCTTAACGAATACTATAAAAAGAATTGACATAATTGGTAACACTAAGAGTATGGAGACATGAATAACTAATTTGACCATATAAATCAGAATATAAATACGAGCTTCCGATAAGTGGAAATGAATCAGGGAATATTGGTTTTTAGATTAGGTCCCTCTGGTCCAGGCAACCGTTTGATTTTTGTCAGTGGCCAGCATAGTGTTATGGCTAAGTTCTAGTTTAAGTTTTGTCTTAATGCCATTGACTCATCTCCAACCCGTAGCGATCCCATGGACGCATCTCTCTGAGAATACCCCACCTCTATCTGCAATCGTTCTGATAGTGTATCCGTAGAGTTTTCTTGGTAAAAATATGGAAGTGGTTTACCATCACCTCCTTCTGTGCAGTAAACTTGAGTCTCCACCCTTGACTCTCTCCGATGCTGCTGCTGCCCAACACGGGAGTTTTGACTTGTAGCAAAGTGGCTTCCGCTCTCTAGCCCCTGCCCAAGCTAGGAATGGAATGGGCAGGCTTCTGCTTGACTTTCCCTCTCATAGTCAAGACTGGTAGACTACTATGAAGCAGCGTGGCTTAGTGGAAAAACCCCGGGCTTGGGAGTCAGAGGTCATGTGTTCTAATCCAAGCTCCACCACTTATCAGCTGGGTAACTTAATTTCTCTGTGCCTCAGTTACCTCATCTGTAAAATGGGGATTTAGACTGTGAGCCCATGTGGGACAACCTGATTACCTTGTATCTCCCCAGCGCTTAGACTAGTGTTTGGCACATAGTAAGCGCTTAACAAATACCATTATTATTATTGTTTTTGGAAACTCTCCAGGTGTGACCCTGAGAGGGGCCTTGTTTAAATAGGACAATAATAATAATAATAATAATAATAATAATGGCATGTGTTCATTCATTTATTCAATAGTATTTATTGAGTGCTTACTGTGTGCAGAGCACTGTACTAAGCGCTTGGGAAGTACAAGCTGGAAACATATAGAGATGGTCCCAACCCAACAGTGGGCTCACAGTCTAGAAGGGGGAGACAGAGAACAAAACAAAACATATTAACAAAATAAAATAAGTAGAATAAATATGTATAAGTAAATAAATAGAGTAATAAATGCGTACAAACATATATACAGGAGTAAGTGCCTCCTATATGTCAAGCACTGTTCTAAGCACTGGGGTAGATGCAAGTTAATCAGGTTGGACACAGTCCCTATCTAGACTGTGAGCCCACTGTTGGGTAGGGACTGTCTCTATATATTGCCAACTTGTACTTCCCAAGAGCTTAGTACAGTGCTCTGCACATAGTAAGCACTCAATAAATATGATTGAATGAATGAATGAATGAATCCTACATGGGGCTCACAGTCTTAATCCCCATTTTACCCATGAGGCAACAGAGATGTCAAGTGACTTGCCCAAGGTCACAAATCAGACAAGTGGTGGAGCCGGAATTAGAACTCAGGTCCTTCTGACTCCCAGGACCCTGCTCTATCTACTAGGCCATGCTTCTATCAGTTTGTTATGAAGATGATATTTCAGTGAAACACTCCTTAAATAGAGGTCATTAATTAATGCTTTGTAATAAGGAACCATAGACTCATGTAGCTGAAATATCTTCCAGAGGCCAGATTTTACCTTATTCCTGTCCCCATGGAAATTCACTTAAACCTTCCTTAGCAAATAAGTGTTTACCTCATTAGCAAAAATCCCCAGAGATAGGGATTTCACAGAAATTTGTTTCTGGGCTCCACATACTGTGTAACTCATTCATTCATTCATTCAATCGTATTTATTGAGCACTTACTGTGTACAGAGCACTGGACTAAGCGCTTGGGAAGTAAGTCATCACTTGGATGGCAAGGAAGGACAACACAGTAATAGAAATAAGCACCTTTTGGTCTTTTAAACTTATTTCTTCTCCCATTCTCAAAGGACTCCACCGTCATCATATTAAATGCCTCATCATCCCTGGACACAGGAAGTTGACAAGAATTACTGTCCCTGCTTTCCAGAGAGAGTAACTGAGATATGGCAAAGTTATAACAAACTTCCAAGGTTATACAGCAGTTCAGAACCTTCTCTTAAACTACTCTTAATTTCATATTGTCTGGAGGAGAAAAGAAAGAAAGTCTGAAGTTTGATTGATTATATGGTACTTATTAGTCCCGCACTTATGAAAGATGCTAAATTTCCTATTGTAGTCTAAATGTTCTATTGTAGTCTACTTTTCTGTCTTGTTACAGTGATTATGAAGATCCTGATTTTTTTCCCTTTCGTTCATAGTTCGCACAGAAATGAGTTAGCTAGGAAGTTGGGGATCTGGTACAAGAGGACAGGGGAAAAAAGTGTCAAGCTCCTTATGATCAGGGAATGTGCCTATCAACTCTGTTATATTGTCCTCTTCCAAGTGCTTAGTACAGAGAAACAGCGTGTCTCAGTGGAAAGAGCCCAGGCTTTGGAGTCAGAGGTCATGGGTTCAAATCCTGGCTCTGCCAATTGTCAGCTGTGTGACTTTGTGCAAGTCACTTCACTTCTCTGTGCCTCAGTTCCCTCAACTGTAAATTGGGATTGAAACTGTGAGCCCCCTGTGGGACAACCTGATCACCTTGTAATCTCCCCAGAGCTTAGAACAGTGCTTGGCACATAGTAAGTGCTTAATAAATGCCATTATTATCATTATTACAGTGCTCTATACACAGCAAAAGCTCAATCAATATGATTCATTGATTGATTAATGTTTCTTGGTCTAAATTCAAAATTTCTAGACACACAGTCAAGCCCTCTTTGAGTTTTGGCTTGGAGTTTCTCTACCTGGAAAATGGGTTATGCACACACTCAGTCAGAGAGTCAGTTGTGTCCCTGAGTGCTTAAAGTGTGCAGAGCACCGTGCTAAGGATTTGAGAGAGTACAATATAATAGACACAATGAGCTTAGTAATTGGTTATGGGCTGAAAACCTGAACTCTGACTTTCACCTCATGATCACCCACGAGGCCACAGCATAACCTGGAAATGGCAGTGACTTACAATGGCTTTTGCTACGCTTATCATCTTCTGATCTGAGAAAGTAGCACCCCCCCCACCCCCGCACAATATCCATCGGGAACCTGAAGACGGTCATCAAGGATATGGCCTTGAGACAAGGAGGATGGTGGTGGTGTCTTAGAGTGATGAGAAAGTCAAAAGGTAGGTTTGGGTGGGAAGGTGAGGAGTTCTGTTCTGGACACGTGATGTTTGAGGTGTCGGTGGAACATCCGCATAGAGATGTCCTGAAAGCAGGAGGAAAATAATGAGACTGCAAGGGAGTAGAAAGAGCAGACTGGAGATGTAAATTTGGAAATCATCCGCATAGAGATAGTAGTTGAAATCATGAGAGTGAATGAGTTCTTCAAGGGAGTGGGTGTAAATAGAGAATAGAAGGAGATTCAGAACTGAGCCTTGAGGGCCTCCTATAGTTAGAGGTTGGGAGGGAGAGGAGCAACTTAAGAAAGAGATGGAGAAGGAGTGTCCAGAGAGATAGGAGGAAAACCAGGAGAGGAAGAGTCAATGAAGCCGAGGCTGGATAATGTTTAAATGTTTACAGAAGAAAGGGGTGGTAGAAAACGTCAAAAGAAGCTGAGAGGTGGAGGAGGATTAGGATGGAGTAGAGGCAATTAGATCTGCCCATCAGGAGATCATTTGTGACCTTTGAGAGGGCAGGTTTGGTGAAATGAACAGGGCAGATGCCAGATTGGAGGCGGGCAAGGTGAGACTTGGAGGAGAGGAATTGGAGGCAGCAGGTGTAGGCAACTCTCTCTAGGAGTTTGGATAGGAATGATAGGAGGGAGATGGGGCGATAACTGGAAGGAGTCATGGAATCAAGGAGGGTCCTTTTAGGATAGGGGGTACGTAAGTACCAGTGAAGACCTAGCCCAGGATGAATCAAAGGGGGCTCACAGTCTTAATCCCCATTTTACAGATGAGGTAATGGAGTCACAGAGAAGTTAAGTGACTTCCCCAAAGTCACACAGCTGACAGTTGGTAGAGTTAGGATTTGAACCCATGACCTCTGACTCCAAAGCCCGGGATCTTTCCACTGAGCCATGCTGATTAGATTCAGTTGACTCAGAACGTACTACTTTAATAGTATGGAGATTTACTTGCTGTATATTTATGGAAACTGAAAGAAAAATGAATACAGAAGTATACTTGGAATTAGTAAATACATTAATTCTGGAATTTATACCCATGTATTCCTTTGACAGTTAGGATTTATCAAATAACTTAAAATGTTTCATATATTGATTTTGCCCTACCCTAGCATGCACAAATCAATGTAACCACGTGTAAACAAAAATAACTGTGGATGATTACAGCATGTACTTGGGCCAAAGCTTAACCTAACACCCAGCCTCAAGTAATCTTGCTTTTGCAATATTATTATTGAAGGCACATCACCTCCAAGAGGCCTTCCCTAAGTCCTCCTTTTCTCTTCTCCCACTCCCTTCTGTGCCTCCTTGATTTCTTCCTTTATTCACCCCGGCTCCCAGCCCCACAGCACTTGATGTATGTATCTGTAATTTTATTCATTTACAGTAATGTCTGTTTCTCCCTCTAGATTGTATGCTTGCTCTGGGCAGGGAAAGTGTCTGTTATATCATTGATCTGTACTCTCCCCAGCACTTAGTATAGTGCTCTACACACAGTAAGTACTCAATAAATATGATTGATTGACTGACTGACTGGATCCTTGCTTTATTAATTCACTTAAACATAAAAATGTTCTCGTTTTTTAATAATCAAACAAAAATAGAATTGCATGACAGTGAAGGCTCATGTTTGGATATGACCAATTCGTCATCCTGGACCTCCCTTCAGGATAAATCGTCTATAAACAGTTTTTTGACAAAAACTGTCACCGGGGTCTTACACTTGTCTCACCAGTCTGAAAGAACATATTGAGTCATAAGGCTAATGAAGCCTTTTGAAGTCTTATCTTGAATAAGGATGGATTATCTAGATGGTTGATTATCCTTGCTTGTGTCCCAGGCTTTTCTTCTTCTTCTTCTTCCCCTACTTAAGTCAGTCATTCATATTTATTGAGTGCTTACTCTGTGCAGAGCACTGAACTAAGTGCTTAGGAGAGTACAGTATAACGGAGTTGGTAGACACGGTTCAACTCACTCTCAATGGCCCCTTTGAATTATCGAAGGAATAGAACGACCTCAGGGATTGATAATCCATGTTTATGAAGTATCCAGACTCCTTGGACTTTGCTTATTCCATGTCTTTAGACTGAACCATTGTTTGTTAGAAGAGGGAGGGAAGGATGGCCAAATTGTACCTTCCAAGCGCTTGGTGCAGTGTTCTGCACACAGTAAGTGTTCAATAAATATGACTGAATGAAGGAATGGCTCTAAATCAGTCAACTTATTTTCTTATTGGACTAGGAGATTTGACTTAACCTCCATACAGAGAAACCCCAGCTGATGGTGACAGGGCATCCATGACAGTGTGGTTGGGGTAAAATTTCTTCCACATGCTGCATGTGAAATAATAATAATAATAATAATAATAATGGCATTTATTAAGTGCTTACTATGTGCAAAGCACTATTCTAAGCGCTGGGGAGGTAACAAGGTGATTAGGTTGTCCCATGGGGGGCTCACAGTCTTAATCCCCATTTTACAGATGAGGTAACTGAGGCACAGGGAAGTTAAGTGACTTGCCCAAAGTCACACAGCTGACAATTGGTGGAGCTGGGATTTGAACCCATGACCTCTGACTCCAAAGACCAGGCTTCTTGTTAAGCACTGCTGACACTTTACCATTGACTATCAAAATGCACTATTGTCTCTAGACTGCAAGTTCCTTGTGATCATGTCTACTTGCTTTATTGTATTGTCCTCTCCTAAGTGCTTAGTACAGTGCTCTGTACTAAATATCACTGATTGGTTATCTCAGCAAGTCTGGATCGGCTTATATTTCCCAGGATCTTACTTCGGGGCTGGGAAGAAAAGAAGGGAAAGCTATGTCCTTACAGCAGCAGGTGAACCTGTGCTGTTTTTGCAGTAGTGGTGATGGTTTGCACTGAGTCATCCGCACTCTCTCGCTTGCTCTCCCCATGCCCAGTGGCACATATTGTGAGAATAATGGTTAGGGAAAAAAGTAAAGATTGTGAGCAGGGGACAATGTTCCTCACTAGCAGCTGTGGTAGAGGGGCTTTGTGGGATAAGAGCTTGATTCATTCATTCATTCAATCGTATTTATTGAGCACTTACTGTATGCAGAGCACTGTACTAAGTAAGCGCTTGGGAAGTACAAGTTGGCAACATATAGAGGCAGTCCCTACCCAACAACGGGCTCACAGTCTAGAAGACGATTTGGTATTTCATGTATAATTTCTCCTACATAAAATACGTTTCAGTCTTCATGCAAGTTCCTCTCTCCAATATCCCAGTTGCAAGCACAGTCTAGTGGAAGGAGCATTTTAGTCCTAAATGATAGTAATAATAATGGTGATTAATAATAATAATAATGATATGTGTTAAGTACTTACTATGTGTCAACCACCCGAGTAAGTGCTGGGCTAGCTATAAAGTATTCAGGTTGGACACAGTCCCTTTCCCACATGTAGCTCACAGTCTAAATGAGGCACAGAGAAGTTGAGTGACTTGTCTAAGGTTACACAGCAGACAGGTGGCAGAGCCAGGATTAGAAGCCAGGTCCTCTGATTACCAGGGCTGTGCTGTTTTCACTATGTCAATCTGCTTTCCCAGCCTGGGGATCTGCCCCTGGCCTATTTGGTGAACTTGGATGAGTCACTAAACCTCTCTGTGCCTCAATTTCCTCATCTTTATCCCTTAGACTGTAAGGCCCATATCAGATCGGAATCATATCTAACCTGATAATCTTGTGTCTTCCTAGGGTTTAATACAGTTGGCAGGTAGTAAATCATCACAAGAATCAATTATTATCATCATTAGCCATAAATAATGGAGAATAAATTCAATTTTCAATTTCTGATCAGTTTGGGATGGTCTGGCCATTTTCATCCATCCTATGTCTCTTCTTCATTTGACACTGATCACTGAGAATGATCTCCATTGAGACCTCAATTACGGTCATAGTTATTTTTTATCTGACCTGAATATGGTAAGCAATATAGAATAGGTGGGTCTAACAGAGCTTTCACTGCATGTGAGTCAGACCAGCTCTGCATGATCTGTGTTCAACTTTATTAATAAATAAAAATCAGACTGTGCTGAAATATGCTTCAGAAAATGCATTTTTAGGACTGGGTATGTCTCCAAACGTGATTCTGATAGATCACATGAGAAAAATAAGTGTTCCTGTGAGCTGTTTGTTGCCATGGAAATGTCAAAGAACGGGTCGTTTTGTGGTAGAGAATTTGGGAATTTCCACTACTTGGTTGACTTGAATACTGGAATGAAAATGTAAACAACCATTTAAAATACACCATGTCTGGGAAAAAGGAAAGAAACCAAACTGACTATTTGGATTTGTATTAAAAAATGCTAAACCCATGGCTTTGTTCCCAAGAAAAGGTTCGAGTGTTTGCTATCCATCCATCTATCTTCCCCTCTACATGCTATCCAAGAGGATGCAGACAGAGGAATAGATGCTAAACTTCAGAATAAAAATGAAATTAGGAAACCATGGGTACAAAATTCCAATCAACCCTGTAGGTTACACCAAGACCTGGATTTCACAGTAGCTAAGTGAAATGGAAAATTGCTAGGGTTATGAAGAGTATTCTAACAAAAGGAGCACTTATTAGTAGCCATAGTCATGTGAACAATTGCCTCAGTCTACCTCTTAGACACTCTGAGGTCCACCTGTCTTGGCACTGAAATAATGTGGTGACAGTGGAGAGCTCTCCAATAGCCACATCTAGGTGATCTTGCCTTTTGTGATCCCTACAGAAGGTTGAGAAAGGCAAGAAAAACACAGTTCTGGTGAATTTCAGAAGAGGTTAGGGAAGTGCTCCCCTTAACACAAAACTGTGATAACTTTCAGGACATGGGCTGTTGAACACCTTCTCTCCCTCCTACTCAGACTGTGACCCCATATGGGACAGAATTTGTGCCTGCCTCCATTATCTCATATCTACCTCAGTGCTTGGCATACAGTGAGCACTTTTTAGGGTATTTCTTAAGCTAGGCACAATATTAAGCAAGAAAGTTTGCTTTCAATGGGTGTCTGTCTGCAACAATGGGGCTATTAAAGAACATGAATATTCTGATGGTTCATAACCCAACACTGCTTTGACCCTGGTAAAGAGATCTCTGATAAATTTTCCATTAGAGTCCTGCATTTACCCACCACTGTCCTGCTGTTAGCCTCAGAAAGTAACTTACCTTCTCTCTGCCTTAGTTTCCCCACACATAAAGTAGAGGTAACTGTACCTGCTTTTCCCCTTCTCAAGGCAATGTTGTGAGGAAAAATGAGATGTCTGTGATAAAAACTCTCTGGGAAAAAAAAAAATCACTCCACCTATTCTTCCAGATTTTCTGCAAATGATATTAAACCCAAGTCGTCTCCTAATGGAGTAAATTGGAGCTGCCATCAGAACTCAGTGAATTGATCATATTTATTGAGGACTTACTGTGTGCAGAGCACTGTTCTAAGAGCTTGGGAGAGTACAAAACAACAATTGGTAGACATGTTCCCTGCCCTGAAATAGCTTACTGGTGAATAAGTCTTTGTCCTGAGGCTTCCAGGACTCAGAAAATGTATGATTGAATTAATTATAGTGACAGTGGTTTGTGCAACGCAATGCACATTCTCTGATCCACTGCCAATCATGTTCTAACTGAGGCAATAGTTACAACTGAGTAGGTGGGGAGAAATGCTTCACATTGTCAGGTTCATGTAAGAAATTTACAGAAAAACAGCATCTTGTCCAAAATGATGGCATGACAGGACCAATGTGCCATTTTCCAGCCAACAGAGGTCTTCATAGTTATTGCATCTGCGCTGCCCTGGTTTGTTAGCTCTTTTTCACTATCCTTGCCTGACCTATCCACTTTCCAGACTGCTCGAAGTGATCTTTTCATCATATGGCTAGCTATTTTTCACTATTCTTGCTCAACCTATCCACTTTCAGAATGCCCAAAGTGATCTTTTCTTCACCACAGAAGACCTAGCCCCAGCAGGAAGAACTGGAATTAGATCCATTGGCTCTTGATTGATAGAGGGATGCTCTTTCCACTGAACCAACAACAGGGTTTGTGGCGAGTCTGCTACACACTGATGGTGGCTGTCTTTCATGGGCTTCCATAAGGGCGGGAACCTCAAGTTTGAGCCCTCTGAATGGAGTCTCTGAGCATGAGAGAGGACAGGATGTCATTTAATAGGAATGGATTTGGTCAAGCTGGGAATAATAATGATAAAGATGATGACAGTGATAATGATAGTAATGATAGAATTTGTCAACTTGCATTTGTTAACCCCAAGGACCTGGGTTCTAATCCCTGCTTTGCTATGTGATCTTGTTCGAGTCACTTCACTTCTCTGGGTCTCAGTTACTCACCTGTAAAATGGGGATTAAGACTGTGAGACGCATGTGGGCCATTAACTATGTCCAAACTGATTATTTTACCCCAATGCTTAACATTATGCCTGGAACATAGTAAGTGCTTAGGAAATATCCTAAAAAAGTGCTTACTATGTGCCAAGCACTGTACTAGCAGCATGACTCATTGGAAGGAGCATGGGCTTTGGAGTCAGAGGTCATGGGTTCAAATCCAGACTCTGCCAATTGCCAGCTGTGTGACTTTGGGCAAGTCACTTAACTTCTCTGTGCCTCAGTTACCTCATCTGTAAAATGGGGACTAAAACTGTGAATACCCCGTGGGACATCCTGATCACCTTGTAACATCCCCAGTGCTTAGAACAGTGCTTCGCACATAGTAATCACTTAATAAATGCCATCATTATTATTATTATTATTACTAAGCACTGGGGCAGATATGAGATAATCAAGTCAGACACAAATCCTGTCCCTCATGGGGTTACAGTCTGAATAGGAGGGAGAGCAGTATTGGATCACCCATGTCCTGCCTCTGGCCTGGAATGCCATTTTTCCTCAAATTGAGAAGCAGTGTGGCTCAGTGGAAAGAGCATGGGCTTGGGAGTCAGAGGTCATGGGTTCTAATTCCGGCTCTGCCACTTGTCAGCTGCGTGACTTTGGGCAAGTCACTTAACTTCTCTGTGCCTCAGTTACCTCATCTGTAAAATGGGGATTAAGATTATGAGCCCTACATAGGACAACCTGATCACCTTGTATCCCCCCAATGCTTAAAACAGTGCTTCACGCATAGTAAGTGCTGAACAAATACCATCATTATTAATATTATTATTATTAAATCTGACAGAACATTGCTTTCCCCTCCTAAGACTTACTGAAGACACATCTCCTTCAAGAGGCCTTTCCTGACTAAGCCCTCTTTTTTACTTCTCCCACTGCCTTCGGCATCACTCTGACTTTCTCTCTTTATTCCTCCCCCCGTCCCAGCCCCATAGTACCTAAGTACATATCTGTAATTAATTACATGAACTAATAATATTAATATTTATTATATTAATGTCTCTCTTCCCCTCTAGACTGTAAGCTCATCGTGGGCAGAGAATGTGTCTGTTTATTGTTATAATAATAATAATAGTAATGGCATTTATTAAGCACTTACTATGTGCAAAGCACTGTTCTAAGCACTGGGGAGGTTACAAGGAGATGAGGTTGTCCCATGGGGGGCTCACAGTCTTTAATCCCCATTTTACAGATGAGGGAACTGAGGCACAGAGAAGTTAAGTGCCTTGCCCAAAGTGACACAGCTAACAATTGGCAGAGTCAGTATTTTAACCCATGACCCCTGACTCCAAAGCCCGTACGCTTTCCACTGAGCCATGCTGCTTCTCTATATTGCACTTTCCCAAGTTAGTAGTACAGTGCTTTGCATACAGTAAGCACTCAAAAAGTGCAATTGAATGAGTGAGTGAATGAATTTTACAGATGAGGAAACATAGGCACAGGGAAGTTAAGTGACTTGCCCAAGGTCACTCAGCAGGTAAATGGCAGAGTCGGGATTAAGTGCCTGGTTTTCTGATAATAATAATAATAATAGTAATGGTATTTGTTAAGCACTTACTATGTGCCAAGCACTGCTCTAAGTGCTGGGTAAATATAAGGTAATCAGATTGTCCCACATGGGGCTCACAGTCTCAATCCCCATTTCACAGATGAGGTAACTGAGGCACAGAGAAGTTAAGTGACTTACTCAAGGTCACACAGCAGCCAAGTGGTGAAACCCGAATTAGAACCCACAACCTCTGATTCCCAAGCCCACGCTCTTGCCACTAGGCCACGATTCCTAGGCCTGTGCTCTGGCCACTAAGCCTTGCCAACAACACACTGCTTCTTAGTACTCTTTTTGACCTCAGAACAGCCCAGCCATGGCTGGGATTGAATGGTCCAAGATGTGGGGGAAGAAGTTCTTGAACACAATCAGATTCAACATTTTCATATCAGCTCTGTTTCTTGGTGGAGTTGAAAACCATTCCCGTGGCAGGCCTTGAGGGGAGACAGAGAAATGCAATCTTTCTTTCTCCTTTTAGGATCCCAACCCACAGGGATTTTTTTCTCATTGTTAAGTAGACTACAATGGGGAATCTCTGTTTGTCCATCAAGATAATATCTAATTGAAGTGGACTAATCAGAGCATTAGTTTAAATGATTATTCTTTCAGCTCTCCTGATTGCTATCAACACTCACATTGAGAGGAGGAATCCTGAGGAATTGGACAGATGGAGAGTAAGCTTTTTAGGCTATTCATTCACTCATTCAATCGTATTTATTCAGTGCTTACTGTACGCAGAGCACAGTACTAAGGCTTGGGAAAGTAGAATACAAGCAATAAAGTGAGACAATCCTGGCGTACACTGAGCTCACATTAGGATTTCACTTGAGGGACTGAGGAAAGGTAGTTTGAAGAGTGACAAGACTGGGAGGGGAAGGCTTCTTACACCCAAATGTCCCCAATCAATCAGTGAATCACACTGAATCAGTGAATCACACTGAATCAGTGAATCACACTGAATCAGTGAAGCACAGTAAGCGCTCAATAAATACGATTGATTGATTGATTGATTGAATCAGTGGTACTTACGTAGAGCTTGTACTGTGCAGGTTGCTGCACTAAGCATTTGGGAAAATAATATTCAAAATACAATTCAAGAGAGTTAGTCGATGTAATCCCTGCCCCCAAGGAGTGTACAGTCTAATAGGGGAGGCAGTAAACTGAAATTATCCAAACAGAAGAGACTGGGGACTGGATAACATTTGCAAATGAGGCAGGCACTCTTCAGAGCTGAGCTATAAAAGTCATGATGACCTCTACTCTCCAGGTGCAAATAATTACTAGCAGTTCCCAATGACTTCCAAAGCAGGACAGATAATTAGTAGGAGCCTAAAATCCATTGCCATTATTTTTAACAAACTTCATCAGTGGAATATAGTTTGTGCATAGTTCATAGCTGAGCTACCGCCTTCATATACTGTAATGAACAGCGTTTACTGCAATACAACAAATTTGAGCTCCAACCCTCAGAAACAACTCTTAGACACTTTCTTTTAAGTCGGCAATGTTGGTTCCATCTATTGAGAGTTGGGACACAAGCTCATTTTGGACAGGAAAGGTGTCTGCTAATTCTGCTGTACTCTCCAAAATGCTTAGTTCAGTGCTCTGCACATAGTGCTTAATAAATACTTGATCTACATGCAGTAGTTATGCTTTTGAGTCCAGGGTGAGCCACAAGTGTAGACACTTGGGGTGAGTTTCTCAGACTGTATTCTGCCCTATTCTCTCTTATTAGTTCCCAGCCATGCAGCTTTGCAAAGCTGATGGCAAGAAATCCTTTGTTATTTCTTCCCACCGATGACTTGTAATCCACTCCCCATGAGAGCTCACTAATTACTCGTCAATACAAGACTTTGATCCTGGCATTCCAACACCATCTTACAGCCTGACTAAATTATCTCCTCCTGGAAGCCTTCCCTGACTAAGCTGTCACTACCCCCAACCTATTCACCCTTTCTAATTCTTCACCCATGTTCCTACTCCCACCAAGTACTTCAAAATCACTCCCCCTTGATCTTCCCCTACCTGTAATCCCCTTGAGGGCAGGGATCATGTCTACCAACTGCATTGTACTCACCTAAGCGCTCAGTTGAGTGCTTTGTACACAGTAAGCATTTAATAACTACCATTAATTGATCGACTGATCAATCAGGTTTGCCCTTGACTTCTTCAACATCATTCCCAAGGAAGAGCAAGGAAGCAACTGCTGTTTCCTTCATTCCCTGCCAAGTCTGCTTCTCGCCCCTACAACCCCCAACCAATCCAGTCATTCGGTCAGTCTATTGTATTTATTGAGCACTTACTCTGTGTGGAGCACTGTGCTAAGCACTTGGGAGAGTATAATATAATAGACATCTTTCCTGCCCACAAAGGAGGGTGAGCTGATGGGCATTTTCAGGGCAGTGGTCCATTGTCAGGAAGCAGTTGCCTTTAGTCCTCTGCTCTGGCATGGCTACGTCCTTGGCAACGGAACACAGGAAATTCCTCTGGATCCTTTGGTAGCGAATGGAGCCAAGAAAAGTCCTTACCAAGGAGCTGCTGCCCAGACCCCGCCAAGGCTAGCTGGAGGATTTTCAACAAACACTAGACCTTTTCCGAAAGACAAAGATCCCTTTGAAAATGAGTCTTAAATAGACTGTTGGTTTCTGAATAGGAACCTGAATTTCAAGAAAAAGATTATCCTAGTGCATAGAAAACTCAAAGATGAGGCAGTTCTATGAAAGAGGTCACAATGTACTGGTAAAATTGTATTTCCGATAGTCCACGGTCAACCGATTTCAATCATCATTGGAGCCTGAACTCAAAATTAACCTGCCATCCACCTCCTTCATCAAAAAATCTAGGTTAATATGATACAGTCTGCTGTGGTCTTCATGGGGACAGGAGTCAGGCCCCAGAGTACTTTGCGGTCAGCTTCATCTACAGCATCTAAATGGAGATTGGGTTTTCCTGCATCCCCGATACCCAATGGCTTCCCTGCCTCTTGGATTACAGACCTTCAGCCAATCTCATGTTGATCTGGACCAAGAAGGATAATAATAACTGCAATATCTGTTAAGCACTTCTGTGCTTAGCTCTTTACTAAGTGATAGGGTAGATAAAAAATAGTCAGGTGAGACACAGTCCCTGTCTCACTTGGAGCTCACAATCTCACAGCACATCTTTTGGTAAATAATGAGCACTTAACAAATACCACAATTAATATGAGCACTGATTGGATCAGTCTCTGCCACTAGAGCAGTAGATAGAATCACTCTAGACTGTAAGCGTATTATGGGTAGGGAGCACATCTACCATCTCTGTTGTATTGTACTCTCCCAAGAGCTAGTACAGCTCTGCACACAGCAAGCACTCAATAAATCCCATTAATTAAATAATATTTCAGCCTCTCTCCCTCTTGAAAATCAGGGTAGTTCCAGCTCTTTTTCAGTCACCACGGTTGGGTGATTCTGGTTCTGATAGTAGGAAATGTTATCTGCTCATGGTGAGGATGAAACACAGCCTCCTCTGCTCTTTGGGACAAAGACTGAGTATTACCCCGCTTCCTCTGCCCTATGAGATATGGTGCCAATTTACACAGCCTCTTCTGCACTACGCATACTTATTCATTCAATCATATTTATTGAGCACTTACTGTGTGCAGAGCACTGTATTAAGCGCTTGGGAAGTACAAGTTGGCAACATATAGAGACGGTCCCTACCCAACAGTGGGCTCACAGTCTAGAAGGGGGAGACAGAGAACAAAACAGAACATATTAACAAAATGAAATGAATAGAATAAATATGTACAAATAAAATTAATAAATAAATAGAGTAATAAATATATACAAACATATATACATATATACAGGTGCTGTGGTAAGGTGGGGGGTGGATACGGCCTACTCTGCTTAACCACATTTTGAATCTATGGTTCACAGTACTCCCTCCCCAGGGAGGCGACCCTGATGCACTGTGACACTGTGGGTGTTACACTGGGTAAATGGTAAACCCTCATGGCATCCAACAGATGTCTGCCCAAGTCTGTCTGAAAGCCTGAATTTAGGATGTTTGTTTTTGGATAAGCGGGACTCCTGACCACCTCCCTCCAGAGCCATTTCACTTTCCAGCCAGGTCCCCCTTTACACAGGTTCCACTTCCTGCTCCAGCAGAGGGAGGCCAGGAATTTTCAAATTTGGAACCACATTGGCCCCTCTGACTACTGTGTCCAGAGGAAGCTCCCTCACCAACTTACTGCCTGCCCACTCCTTTCAGGGAAGGGAAGCGCATGGCCAAGCTGATAGAGCACTGTCTTGGGAGTCAGAAGGACCTGGGTTCTAATCCTGACTCCATAACTTGTCTTCTTTGAGACCTCCGGCAAGTCACTTCACTTCTCTGGGCCTCAGTTACCTTATTTGCCAAATGGGGATTAAAACTGGGAGCCCCGGACGGAACGGAGACTGGGTCCGACCTGATAAGCTTGATTCTACCTCAGCACTTAGAACAGTGTTTGACACATAGTAAGCGTTTAACAAATACCATCGATGTTATTATTATTAATTCAGAAATCTGGAGAAATGCTTTCATCTTTGGCACGATTGCACCGGATTTAGAAGGAGGAGAGTTGGTGTGGGAAGATGTGGCCTATTTAAGGGAATAGAGCATTTTGTTTCACAAAGTTAGCATAGCAATTAGTGTCATACCAACCTGCCCTTGGGAAATTCCTATCTCCATTTTCTGAGATACTCTGAGCAGGAGCGACAAACAGCGAAGCTGAATTATAAAAAGAATTCATCCTTTTGTATTTTTCAAAACACCCTGCACTGATTTGCCGCTTCTGAAATCTCCCACAGCGTTTCTTCCCTGCTATTTTCATATTGTCAGTTTGCGGAGAAACTTTCCCTGGATAATTCTAACTAGAACTTGATTCCAGCTAAATCCTGTTCTATTATTAGAAATACAAACCATGCCTCTCAAAGAAGTACAGAGAGTCTTTTCACCCTAGCTTTGCATTTGTGTTATTCTAGTATAACTATCCAAGGAAACATTGCTTTAAAAGTTAATTTCAATGTAATGAACTATCAAGAGCAGTGTTTGGGTAACCCTTGCCAAATCTGACCATCTAACAAAGCTCATCATGAGCTTTGCTGAGTGGACCTTAGTAGAATGCTTAGTACAGTGCTCTGCACATGGTAAGCACTCAATAAATACGATTGAATGAATGAATCTCCTGAACTTGTGAAACTATGCGGAATTATTGATAATGAGCAAGAAACATAACATCATAATTAAGAAAAATAAAGGCATAACTACCAGGTTGTTGATTTTGGGCAAAATTTGCTTCACTGAGGAAAAACTCATCAAGAGAACTGGATAGAGCACGGGCCTGGGAGTTGGAAGGCCAAGGGTTCTAATCCTGGCTCTGCCACTAGTCTGTTGTGTGATCTTGGGCAAGTCACTTCACTTCTCTGGACCTCAGTTTCCCCATCTGTAAACTGGGATTGAGAATGTGAGCCCCATGTGGGACAGGAACTGTGTCCAACTTGATTTGCTTGTATCCACCCCAGCGCTTAGTACAGTGCCTAGCACAAAATAAACACTTAACAAATACCACAATTATTATCATTATCATGCGACTTTCCCAAAGTCACCCAGCCAGCATTTGGCAGAGCAGTGTTCCCCTCCCAAGAAATATGGCTTCTCTGTCAATGTGTCATGTACAGACGGATTTTGGAGACCCACTGCACAGACATTTATCTTGCGATAGAAGAGTTGTGTTCCTGTAAACTCCCATGTTATCAAAACAACATGTTGAGTCAACCATTGTTCTGGTGAGTAATAAGGCATTAAGTGAAAGATCGTTCAAAAACAACTGCAATAGTACACATGGAATTCAAATGTGCTTGTTTAATCAGTAGGCAATGTCTTGACACATCTGACCCTCTTCCGCAACTCCCTGAGGGCAGGGAATGTGTGTTTTGCTGTTTTGTCCCAAATTGACTATGCACTTGGTAAGTCATTACTAAATACCACTGACTAACTCACCTATTATCACAGCAATAGCTAAAAGTCCAGTTTCCAGGCAAAAATGATAGCAATGTTTCAACTTGTTCCCTGGGGGCCTGAGGGCCAGGAGAACTTCTGCATGAGGAATTTGCCTGCTATACTGCTGTCTTGTGACGATAATAATAATAGTGCCTGATAAGCGCTTTCTATGTGCCAAACACTGTTCTAAGCTCTTACAAGTTAAGCTGGACCCAGTCCTTGTCCCCCATGGGGCTCCCACTCAATCCCCCATTTTACAGATGAGGTAACCGAGGCACAGAGATCTCTGAGCTCGAGATGTGGCACGGGTGATGACGGTTTGCATCGAACCATTCACACTCCTTGACTGGTCCCTCCGTGCAGGAAATAAGCAAATAAAATCGCTTTCAGGGGAACATATTCCCCCATATGTTTCTAGTATATTCCACTTTAGGCAATAAATGTGATATTATTCTAATCCTCACATAATCTAATCTATCCCTTCCCCACAGCACCTGTATATATGTATATATGTTTGTACATACTTATTACTCTATTTATTTATTTATTTATTTATTTTACTTGTACATATCTATCCTATTTATTTTATTTTGTTAGTATGTTTGGTTTTGTTCTCTGTCTCCCCCTTTTAGACTGTGAGCCCACTGTTGGGTAGGAACTGTTTCTATATGTTGCCAATTTGTACTTCCCAAGCGCTTAGTACAGTGCTCTGCACATAGTAAGCGCTCAATAAATACGATTGAGGATGATGATGATGATGATGATGGTCAATTCTTATGATAATAATAATAATAGTAATAAAAATAAATATATTTATTAAACACTTACTATGTGTCAAGCATACTATATGCCAAGCTAAGCCCTTGGATTGATGCAAGATACTTAGATAGGACACCACCCTTGCCCTACATAGGGTTCACAGTCAAAGAGGGAGAACGGGAATTTTATCCCCATTTTACAGAGGGAACTGAGGCATAGAAAATTTATATTTTATATATATAAGCTCATATATCACAAAGCAGGCAAGTGGTGGATGTAGGACTAGAATTGGGATCTCCTATCTTCTGTGCTATTTCTACTAGGTCACGCTCATCAATTTTGCCATGGCCCACATTTGATTCCACTTGCCACATGCTTTTGAAAACAGCCTCTTGTAGATTGGCACTGTTAAACACAGCCCAAGGCTGCCTTCTGACACTGGGTTCATCTATCAAAACTTCACATCTATGACACTTCACGTCTGCACATAGAGGTCTGATTCAATTGGAATATACAACCATTAAATAATGAAGGCTTTCTCTTCATCCTTAACATAGCCTAGATGTTTCAGAAAGCAGGTTGGCTTGTTTAGACTCCAATGGACATGAGAGAACGGACCCAAAACTAATGTGTTTTGTACGTTTGACACTTCTCTATGATCACCAGGAGTCTAATAATTTCCAAGACTTTCTAAATTACTGTGTCTCTGGGATTTGGATTCTAGTCCTTGTTCCTTCCTCAACTTTTCTCCTGGCCTGAGAAATTCAAAACAAAACTAAGCACTGGGCTGGTTTGAAATCTGGCCAAATCAATAACCCAGTAGTGATCAATAGTATAGGAACCAAGGCTGTTGTCCAGAGGAGTGGGGAACTTAAATTTGAGCTTCTTCTTTAACACTGTAATAGTGAATTTTCAAATTTGGAATTCGTAATTGTTTCTAATTCATTCATATTGTTTCCCACCTAGTGAGCCTCTTCCATCCAGAATTCTCTGGTATTATCATGCTCTGGTTCTCTTATATTATCCCTTACATTTAGCATGTTTGTGCTGCACATAGTCAACACTTAATAATCAATGTAATTAACTAGGAAGTATGGACAAAGCAGTGAAAATATAAAGCGGCTCAAACGTCCTCCCTCCAAAACCCCTGATGGCAATATGAAGCCACTGCTTCTTTAGGCTTCCTGTTCCCCAGCTTTGATTATGACTAGCTTCCCTTGTTCCCCTGGGAGTCTTTGATAATCCCAGGAGACAAGTTACTGGGGATCTTAGAACCCATTCTGACTGATACCCCTAGGAGACTCAGGAAAAACAGGGAGAGATAAAACATAGCAACTTCGGTTTACTCTGAGCTTCATACCTGAACGTAAAGCATCTTTCTGAATGCTCTCATAGTCATGCCAGTCTTTTCTTTTCAAACCATCTGTCCAGGTATAGAGCTGCCCGTCTCCTAGGCCCAGTGGAAATGTCTGTGGAAAAGGAGAATATTTACAGTATAAAAAGGAGGTATTTCTGGTCAATTGCTTGTGTATTGGGTCTTTTTACGGGGGTACTGTTGGTTTGCCAAAAGAGAGAGGTTTGACTGGCAGTCAATTAATCACTAGTATTTACGGAGCACTTACTATGTGCAGAACACTATACTAAGCAGGTGGGAGAGCATACGTGGGAGATCATAATATAGCAGAATTAACAGACACATGCCCCGCCCATAATGAGCTTACAGTTAAAGGAACCGTATTTGAAGACGTGGATGATTCCAAAGTTTTGAGAATTATAGGGAGCATGTGTGGGTGGTTGGGGGAGAGAGACTTGATTCCAATTTTCCCTTCAAGCATTCAAGTTCTGAGGCCTCCAAAAGGCGGGGACTGTACTTAATCACACACCCTAAAAGTGATTTTGAAAATCGTTCCTTATTTCCGCCCACTAAAGCAGCCAAGTTCTCAACTCTTGTCACAGTTTCAGGGACCGGGACTCCACTAAAAGCCAGGCAGAAGAATAATAATAACTGTGATGTTTATTAAGCAAATGCTCTGTCAGACCAAGCACTCTATTAATCATTAAGTAATCAGGTTGGACACAGTCCCTGTCCAACACTGGGTTCTCAGTCTAAGGGGAAAGGATACGAGGTATTTCATCCCCTCTTTACTGATGAAGAAACTGAGATCCAGAGAAGTTACAAGACTTGCCCAGTTTCACGAAACAGCTAAGTAGTAGAGCAGGGATTAGGATTCAGGAGGCCCAGTTCCCCAACTCATGCTCTTTCCTGCGAGCTGCACTGTGATCCTTAATATGTAGTTCCTTTCCCTCCAATACATTTTCTCTCATGGTTGGATTCACTAAAATAGCTCAGATCCAACTTTCCTCTTTTGCTGGTCTTCACTTCACTCCTGCACAGAAGTATTTAAAAACTGTGGTCATTCAAGTTAGTCCCAGGATAAACCGTGTTGTGACAAAAATAGAAATATGAAAAACTTGTTGGATTATTATAAATATGATTTTTTTTCCTCTATTAATTTAGAGTTTATTTTGTGTAGAAATTTCAAAGACACTAAAGAAATATTTGGATCCTGTGTGCATGGGACAATAACTACATTTCGAGCTAGTGTTTTATTGTTGCAATTAGCCCTGAGGACAGAAAATCATCAGGTCAGGGAAGTGAGTGCCCATAATGTATTATTTCTATGACTTGCATTTTTTTCTTTGGGCACTTGGTATTCACCCCACCCTCTGCCCCTCCACAGATAGGTACATATCCATAATTAATTTACTTATATTAATGTCTGTCTTCCCCTCTCAATTCTAAGCTTGTTGTAGGCAGAGGACATGTCTACTATGTTGTATTGTACTCTCCCAAGAGCTTAGTACAGTGGTTTGCACACAGTAAGTGCTCAATAAATACCACTGACTGATTAATTGATCTTCTAAGACTTCACTTGATTGAGAACAGCCCTCACTGCTCCCCCAGTTCTGCCCTAAGATTTGGCAAGGTGGCAAAACACCCAGCAGGGAGCATGGTGCGTGGTATTCATTCATTCATTCAATCGAATTTATTGAGCGCTTACTCTGTGCAGAGCACTGTACTAAACCCTTGGGAAGTACAAAGTTGGCAACATATAGAGACGGTCCCTATCCAACAACAGGCTCACAGTCTAGGAGGGGGAGACAGACAACAAAATGAAACATGTGGACAGATTTCAAGTCATCAGCATAAATAGAAATAAAGCTAGATGCACAGCATTAACAAAATAAATAGATGATTGATTTATGATGGGAAGTGATATTCAAGTACATTCAGGTTGTATTTATTGAAGGTTTATTGTGTGCAAAGCACCGTACTAAGTGTTTGGAGACTACAATATAAAAATAAACAGACACATTCCCTGCCCACAATGATGTAAATTGCTTCTGAATGCCCTATGCCTCCTTCTCAGTTCAAGATGGTGCTAATATTAGCTTCATCCCATGCAGACATGTCCCTCACAATGCTCACAAACACACTTGGAAAATTATCTTCGTGGCTTGTGCACATGGAATGAGAGCAAGATGGAATGGTTTTCTGCCCTCAAGCCTGGTTCATTATAAACAGACGAGGCAAACATAAACCTTGTTATTGCATATGTTAAGCATTTACTAAGGACAATTACTGTTCTGAGTGCTGGGGAAAGGTACAAGGATGATAACTTTCCCAGCCCAAGGATAACTTACTATCTGACATGGGGTCAGATGAGACTGGAAAGGGACAATCATTAAAACACAGAATCAATCAATCAAAAGTATTTAGCACTATCATGGACAGAGCACTGTACTAAGTGTTTGGGAGAGCATATATGGTTAATAATTGTGGTATTTGTTAAGTGCTTACTGTGTGTCAAGCATAGTAAGTTAACACAGCACACAGTAAGCGCTTAACAACTATAATAATAATGATGATAATAAAAATAATAATAATAACAAGATATTTACAGTCTTCAAATCACGAGGTTTAGCAAGAATGATGTTCCACCTTGCTGGAGATTGGGAGCTGTATTTTCCTGTGGATGCAAGAGAGGAAGACATGAAGTGGGAGAGTGCCCAGGAAGTGAAAAGAGGAGGAAAGTATCAATCCTCCCCTCACTAGAGCTTGTGAGTCCTCTGAGCTGCCTTGGATATAAACCTTATTTTGAAAGAAGCAGCAGCAGCAGCAATTTCCATGGGAAGGCTCTAAGTTCCTTCACTCCTCGGCAGTTCTAGAAGGTTCTCTGGATTTTGAAACAATCATCTGCTTCCATGAGGGGCTTTTAAATTTGCCAGGAAGAGATTAAACTATCGATCTTCTTTAAACACGTAGGGTTGAAAGTGAGGTAGATGACATCTGGGCATCTCAAGCTCAGTGGAAGTATGAGTTGGGAGAGGATGTGGAGAGAGAAGTAGCATGGCTTAGTGGCAAGAATACAGGCTTGGGAGTCAGAGGACATCGATTCTAATCCCGGCTCCACCATTTGTCTTGGGCAAGCCACTTAACTTCTCTGAGCCTCATCTGTAACCCTCATCTGTAAAAAGGGGATTAAGACTGTGAGTTCCACATGGGACAACCTGATTACCTTGTATCTACCCCAGCACATAGGACAGTGCTTGGCACATAGTAAGCACTCAACAAATACCATAATTATTATCATTATTACTATTATTATTATATCAGGGGAAGAGGATGGGAAGAGGAGAAGGAGAAGTAGGATGGAGTTAAGAGATGAAGAAGCATCTTTACTTCTCCCCAAAGGACTTTTTGAAGATAACGGAGAATATATGTGAGGTTAGTGGCAGTTTGCTGTTGGCAAAATTTCAAGAAATATTTGCCCCCAATCTAGCTCCTGGTGGCTGTATACCTCTGGATGACAACTAATCAATCCAATCAATCAATCAGTCAGTCAGTGGTATTTACTGAGTACATACACTGTGTGGAATACTATCTTAAGCACTTTAAACAGTACCACTGAGTACATAGACAGGATCCCTGCCTTCAAAGATCTTACATTCTAGTGCCATTAGCAGAAATCAAGCAATCAATAAATCAAAGATATTTACTGAGCACTTACTGTGTGCAGAGCCCTAGCACACAGCCTGTCCTTTTATCAATTCTTATGTAAGCTTAAGACAGCTATGTGAGTTTGCTTATTTATCCTCAAAACAACCTGGGTGTTGGCATGAGGATCACTAACTTCATTTTACAGGTGGAGAAAGTGGGGTGCAAGGAGGGTAAGTGACTCGACCAAGGCCACACACTGAATCAATAGCTGAGCCTAGATAATTGACCTGTACTCTTCCTCCTCCTCCTGACTAGATATCCCCTTTCGAAGCCTCTTGGGTATGCCACCAAACTGTGGCATACACAGCATGGAGCCTCAGTTTTTATGGTCTGAATGGTTTAAGAGAGCAATCCTTATTATAATAATGATGGCATTTGCTAAGCACTTACTATGTGCCAAGCACTGTTCTAAGCGCTGGGGGGGATACAAGATAATCAGGTTGTCTCCCATGGTGCTCACAGTCTTAATCCCCATTTTGCAGTTGAGGTAACTGAGGCTCAGAGAAGTTAAGTGACTTGCCCAAAGTCACACAGCTGACAATTGGCGGAGCTGAGAGTAGAACCCATGACCTTTGACTTCCAAACCTGGGCTCTTTCCACTGAGCCACGCTGCTTCTCTTATTAGCTAAATGCCCACCCACCCTCTTGCGAATTGCAAATGGCTCATCACAGAAAGGACTGAATTTGACCTTTCTCGAGGACGTTTTTCCATCAGGTCTGTTTAGCAAGAGGAAAGTCACTCCACTAACAGCATCAAGGGCTACAGCAATTTATTGTAAAATAGCCACATAGACATAATAACGTGGAGGTGAGTGATAGAAGTGGATTTTGGATTCCATGAAAAATCTGAAATCTGCTTTTCCCTTTAGCAGAAATGCAGTTCTAAAGTTCAAGTGCTTCGTGGACTGTTCCAGTAAAGGATTCTCTCTTGGACTGAGGTCGAGTCTGAACAGTCTTTGGGTTGGGATACCTGTAAGGAAAATAAAATCAGTTTAAAATAAAATCAATAGAACATTTAATTACACTTTCCCCATCCATTGCATAGGGTTCAACAACTATTTAGCTACTATAAAAGTACTAACTCATATATACTACTATTTCTCCCCCTTCCCCTCTTTATAAATCATCTCAGTGTCTATCTTTTTCTAGATGATAAGCTCCTTGACCCCTCTCAAGGTCACATCTGGAAAGTTTCCAGTACTCTACCTGTCTCAACTACGGGAGGGAGAGTCAAGCAGAGGCATATTCATTCCATTCCTAGCTTGGCCAGTGGCTAGCGAGTGGAAGACAATCTGCTAGAAGTCAAGACTCCCCCTGTGCTGGGTAGCAGTGGCTTGGGAGAGAGTTGAGGACAGAGACTTATGAAGGAGGCAATGGTAAACCACTTCCCTATTTTTACCAAGAAAACTCTATGGATACACTATCAAATGGATTGCAGATAGAAGTGGGACATTCTGGGAGAGATGTGTCCATGCCGTCGTTTTGGGTCAGAGACGACTCGACAGCATAAAACAAAAAAAGCTCCTTGAAGGCAAGGATTGGTTCTAACTAGTACACTCTCCCAAACACGTAGTACAGTGCTCTGCACACAGTATTGATTGAATGATTTAGCTACAAAAAATGTAAACAAATAAAAACACTACTGCTAACTGGATGAAAGACTACATTAATTCTCTTTATGGAAAGGACTAAGGTTAGCCTGCAGATCTCTTCAGTCACGCAGGTGCATGTAGATAGTAACACCATCATAGCAGATACATCTTTACATCTCCTAGACTGTGAGCCCGCTGTTGGGTAGGGATTGTTTCTATGTGTTGCCGACTTGTACTTCCCAAGCGCTTAGTACAGTGTTCTGCACACAGTAAGCGCTCAATAAATACGATTGATTGATTGATCTCTAGATTCAAAGGACAAAAATATCAAAAGGATAATGATTTTAAAAATCCTTAATGTCATGGGGTTAACACAGCCAGCTCACATCCCATCTTTCCATCTAAGAAGGCAATGGAGTATCACTGACCTCAAAAACTTTATCTTCATCATAACAGAAATGCAGCAACTCAGCAGAACAACAAAGCGGATTTCTCATCTTATGCACTGCTGCATCATGCCTTGGAAATAAATCTCAGGCAAGCAAAGTCTTACAGAAATGAAACCAATTTTCCATGTATTTTTGCATTCTCGAAGACTTTCCAGTTCATGGTTCCTATGGGAACAGTAAAGAGACTTGAAACATAGCGTGGAGTTGGACAATGCATCATTAAAAGGAGATAAAGGTTGCATTGAAAGTACTATTTGTATTTACCTTCCAACGTCTCCATGATTTTTTAGAGTTCCTGAAGTCCCTTAAATGGACAACCGTTAGGAGATATTGCACTGAGTCTCTTGACAGAGGGCATTTTCACCCGGAACATAGCATGCCAGCTTTAGAAATCCACAGAGTCGATTCACTGAGGAAGCAACACTCACAATTGCTCTTCAGACTTGAATCATCTCTTGACCTGAAACAACTTGATTTCCTCATTAACCTCTGCTCATCCAGCAGGGATTAAGAAAAAATGTATGGTGGAGGAAGCTGCAGCAGAATACAGTGTGAATGTTCTTCTAGGAAAGAGCTAACACCAAGTCTCGACTCGTTTTGCTCTGTTTGACGGAACTTCCAGCACTTCTTCCTAGTTCCTGCAGAGCGCTTGTCTACTTATTTCATATTTCCTTCCCAAATGCTTAGTACAGTGCTCCGCGCATAGTAAGGTGCTCAATCAATATCAGTGATTGAATGATCAGTATCAAGTTGCCCAAAAGATGACATCAGAGAAATGGGACAGTTGGCACGATCATCATTGATGATGTGCATAGAGTTCGCTTTCATTCTTCTTCCATTTGGTCTTTTAATAATAATACTAATAATAATAATGTTGGTATTTGTTAAGTACTTACTATGTGCCAAGCACTGTTCTAAGCACTGAGGTAGATACAAGCTACTCAGTTTGTCCCAAATAGGGCTCACAGTCTTCATCCCCATTTGACAGATGAGGTAACTGAAGCACAGAGAAGTTAAGTGACTCACCCAAGGTCACACAGCAGACAAGCGGCAGAGTCGGAATTAGAGCCCATGACCTCTGACTCCCAAGCCTGTACTTTTTCCACTAAGCCACACTGCTTCTCTGTTCTTTTAATAATTTATATCATTTTCCTGCTGGTGCAAACGTCTGGGAAACTTCTAGCAAAGTGACCAGATATGCAATTACCTCTGCTGGAAATGATGTTCAACGGGAGAGGTCATGGACACATTCGTAAACTCCAACAATAATAATTATTCTTCTTATTATATTTGTTATTATTATTATTGTATTATTGTATTTGTTAAGTGCTTGTATCTGCTAAGCATTGTTCTAAGCACTGGAGTAGATAAAAGATTATCCATTTGGACCCCGTTCCTGTCTCCAGCCCTATTTGTATAGATGAGGAAACTGAGGCACAGATAAATTGAGTGACTTCCCTAAGGTCACAAAGTAGACAAGTGGAGGATCTGGTAGCAGAACCCAGGTCCTCTGACTCCTAGGCTCGTGCTCTTTCCATTAGGCCACACTGCTTCTCTATCACAATAAAATGATTAGTCAATAATTCTATCCATTAACTTACAGATTTTCCTGTGTTTCCAAGGTGGATTCCAAATGTACGGGTCCCCTGGGAGTTAGCAAATGATGGTGGTTTGAAACAAAATATTTATTTCTTGGGGTGTGTATCATAGTCCTCCAAAGAGCAGGGCTTCATTCATTCATTCAATCGTATTTATTGAACACGTACTGTGCGCAGAGCACTGTACTAAGCGCTTGGGAAGTACAAGCTGGTAACATATAGAGACGGTCTCTACCCAACAGCGGGCTCACAGTCTAGAAGGGGGAGACAGACAACAAAACAAAACGTATTAACAAAATAAAATAAATAGAATAGTAAATATGTACAAGTCAAATGAGTAAATAAATCTGAACAAACATATATACAGGTGCTGTGGGGAGGGGAAGGAGGTTGGTCGGGGGCTGGGGACGAGGAGGAGGAAGGAGGGGGCGTCAAAATCTCTTCTGTAAGCTCCTCGTGGGCAGCAAATTTGTCTACCAACTCACTTCTATTGTACTCTTCCAAGCACTAATACAGTGCTCTGCACACAGTCCACACTCAAAAAATATGACTGATTGATTCTTACGAAAATTGGTCTTGCTCCTTCAGCTCAGGACATTTTCCCTCTGTGACTGGCATTTCTAGGAGAAGCAGAGTGGCCTAGTGAATAGAGCACAGGACTGGGAGACTGAGTTCTAATCCCATCTCAGCCACATGTGCTGTGTGACCCTGGGCAAGTCATTTCACTTCTGTGCCTCAGTTCCCTCATCTGTAAAATGGGGGTTAAAACTATGAGCCCCAGGTGGAACGGGGATTGCGTCAAATCCGATTTTCTTGTATCCACCCCAGCGTTGAGAACAGTGCCTGGCATATAGTAATACCACAATTATCATTATTATTATCATTATTATTATTGATTCACTAAGCAGCGTGGCTTAGTCGAAAGTGATACTGATTGAGTGGAAAGAGCACAGACTTGGGAGTCAGAAGTCATGGGTTCTAATCCCAGCTCCTCCATTTGTCAGCCACGTGACTTTGGGCAAGTCACTTAACTTCTCTGTGCCTCAGTTATCGCATCTATAAAATGGGGATTAAGACTGTGAGCCCCACGTTGGACAGCCTGATTTCCTCGTATCTACCTCAGTGGTTAGAACAGGGCTTGGCACATAGTAGGCACAATAAATACTATCATTATTATTATTATTATTATTATTCTACCCACCCCTTTCAACTTCCTTGCCTTAATATCTTTCTGCTTCCACTTGTCCCTGTTCCTTCTCAGTGCCTTGTCTCCATTCCCCATCCACAAGCACTTTCCTTGTTTCCACTTTGCTTTTCTGTCTCCCTCCTATCTTGTACAAGAGATAAATCAGGCATGGGAATTCTCTCCACTGGGGCCAGAGAAACCTTGGCAATTGCCCCTTTCATCTGTCTCCATTAGTCTGGTGACAGAAAATTCCTGCTGCAATTCTCTTCCCTTAGGGGGAATCAGCCATGAGTTTTCACACTGGAGGGTCCGCTCTTGAGCTAGACTATCCCTATATGAATGCAGCACTGAGTGTTTTTATGTCTGGTATTTTTATTTTAGACACCCACCTCCCTCTGCCTCTATTCCTGTCTCCAGGCTCCATGGCTTGGAAGCAGCACACAGGTTTCTGGAAGAGGAAGGAATGGTCTGGAACACGGTAGGGGGAGTCACGGAATAATCTGTCAATCAATCCATTGTATTTATTGAGTGCTTAATGTGTGCATAGCACTGTACTAAGCGCTTGGGAGAGTACAATATAACAGAGTTGGTAGACAGATTCACTGCCCACAGTGAGCTTACAGTCCAGAGGGGAAAGAACACTTTAGCCTTATTATGACTATTATTATTATTATACCCTACTGTTCTTTCTTTGTTGCCTCCATGTGACAGTACCCCACTTTGCTTCTTCATCTACCCTTTCCCAAACATTTTTCTCAAAGCCAGTTTAAGGGGGAGCATATAATAATCACCATTAATGAAATCTTCCCTGGCAGCCAAAATAGAGTTCAGAGGAACACTTCATTCAAGGATCCTTGGCTTCCCTGAACAGAGACAAGCATCATTGCATTGCTCTACTGAAATTGATCTACCACATTCCACCAACATTTTGCTCAAGGATGGAAAATTCGCTAAATAGTCCAATCATCATCATCATCAATCATATTTATTGAGCGCTTACTATGTTCAGAGCACTGTGCTAAGCGCTTGGGAAGTACAAATTGGCAACATATAGAGACAGTCCCTACCCAAGAGTGGGCTCACAGTCTAAAAGGGGGAGACAGAGAACAAAACCAAACATACTAACAAAATAAAATAAATAGAATAGATATGTAGATATCCAATGGCCTAAAGAAGCTGGGGCTTCCCACTGGAAGCTTTTATCCTAAACATGTTCCTGCCAAAGAGGGCTTAACTGACTTTAGGTCACATAATCCTCTACTACAGCCCAGTCTGCACACTCAACTCCTCTAGCTCCAGCTTACTCACTGTGCCCTGACCTTGTATATGTCCTGACCTTGAGAAGCAGTGTGGCTCAGTGGAAAGAGCCCGGACTTTGGAGTCAGAGTACGTGGGTTCAAATCCAGGCTCCGCCAACTGTCAGCTGTGTGACTTTGGGGAAGTCACTTCACTTCTCTGGACCTCAGTTACATCATCTGTAAAATGGGGATTAAAACTGTGAGCCCCCGGTGGGACAACCTGATCACCTTGTAATCTCCCCAGCACATAGAATAGTGCTTTGCACATAGTATGTGCTTAACAAATACCATTATTATTATTATTATTATTATTATTATTATTATTATCTCACCACCAACCCCTTTCCTACACCCTCTATTTACACCAGACCACCACTCTCCTACCACAACGCCCATTTAAGCCCATTGTCTCCCCCTTCTAGACTGTGAGCCCACTGTTGGGTAGGGACTGTCTCTATATGTTGCCAACTTGTACTTCCCAAGTGCTTAGTACAGTGCTCTGCACTGCTCACTGCTCAGTAAGCGCTTAAAAAATACGATTGATTGATTGATTGATTGATTTAAGGTCACATCTCCTTCAAGAGGTCTTCCCCGATTAAGACCTCTTTTCCTCGGCTCTCTCTCCCTTCATTTTCATCTCTGCATTTGGATCTGTGACCTTTGGGCATTTGATTTTCACCCACCCTCGACCCCACAGCACTTATGCACAGATCCTTAACTTATGTTATAAATTATTCATTTATAGTAATGCCCAGCTTCCCCTCTAAACTGTAAACTCATTGTAGGTAGGGAATATGTCTGCCAACTGTCCCACTGAACCTCCCAAGCACTTAGCATAAGTGTTCCCCATATGGTAAGCACTCAATAAAAACTGCTGATTGATTGATTTGATAGGAAGAGTTCCCCTTGGACATAGAGAGACAAGTGTCAACTTGCTTTGGGGTTTGAGACCCAAAGCTTTCCTTGTTAAGACTGTTTCTGCTAGTAGAGTTGACTTGAACATTCCAGAAGAAAAAGAATATTTTTCCTTACATAGCAATAGATAATATGTCAAGGCTGGACAAGTGCAAGACAGGGCACATAAAACCCAAACTTAAAAAGGGTCTCAGATTGTGACTCAGAGTTAATTATTTCAAATGCCAGTGGAAATGTTTCCCAAACCCCTAATTTAGTGCATCTTGTTCAACATGATGTAGCCACGAAAGACAATAGATCATCGAGTTTTTCGGGTATCTCCAGCCTAATGCACAAACATCTAACTTGCAGGAAAACAACTCTGAGTTATCATCATAGTTCAAAATCAAAGTGTTGCCCAAGCTAAGACCTAGCTCACATCATTACATTTTAGAGAGTTAGGAAATATGAGGATAGTTTGTCTTGAAAGGTTGAACTAGAGAACAACATTTCATCTGCTCTGGATTAAGAAGCATAACTGCACCAAGGCTGCCCAGAGCTCTTAGTTTTCCCCCTATTTTAGGTGCAAAGACTAAAAATCAAAATGTTTCGTTTCCTAATAAAACTACTCTTTCTAACTCAGGAGATAGCTCAAACAATGATAAGCTAAGAATGGGTGCTATTGAAGAACACAAGGATGACCACTTTCTCTCTAAAAACGTTTGCAAAGAAAAGGAAGCAGGATAAGCTGAATTTTTACCCTTTTTTATTTTGCGGGGTAAAAATCAGGTGTGCGTATTAGTCTGGTTTTGTTCTGAAACACAACATTTTCTGACTACAGGGAAACTGGATGCCTATTTCACTCGATACTGAATAATTTTAATATAAGCTCCTTATGAACAGGAAATGTGTTTCAAGTCCCCTTTGTACTTCTTAAGTGCCCAGTGATCAATAAATACCTTCACTACTATTACAGTAGCCTAACGATTCCCATTACTGCACAGGTATTCAAACCAGAGTAATAAAACTCATAGGACCTTCAGCTTTTCTGTTTTCAATCTTCAGTTTCAAGTCTGAAAAATGGACCAATCCCAAAAGTCTAGAAGCAGCATTGCCTGGGAGTCAGAAGGACCTGGGTTCTAATCCCAGCCCCACCACTTGTCTGTTATGTGACCTTGGGCAAGTCACTTAACTTCTCTGTGCCTCAGTTACCTCATCTGTAAAATGGGGACGAAGATCTTGCACCTCAAGTGGTCATGGACTGTGTTCAACCTGATTAGCTTGTATCTACTCCAGAGCTTAGTATGGTGCCTGGCACATAGTAAGGGCTTAACAAATGCCAAAAAAAAAATAATAATAAAAGTAAGTCTAATCCATTATTGAAATAAAAAAAATCCATGCTATTGGGGAAATCCATTCATTGAATAGTACTTATTGAATACGTTCATTCATTCATTCATTCAATTGTATTTGTTGAGCGCTTACTGGGTGCAGAGCACTGGACTAAGAACTTGGAAAGTACAATTTTGCAATAGAGAGACAATCCCTGCCCACACTGGACTTCCATATACAGGGCACTGTATTAAGCACTCTGGAGATTGTCAGCTGTGTGCCTCAAGGCAAGTCACAACTTCTCTGTGCCTCAGTTACCTCATCTGTAAAATGAGGATTAAGACTGTGAACCCCCCGTGGGACAACCTGATCACCTTGTAACCTCCCCAGTGCTTAGAACAGTGCTTTGCACATAGTAAGTGCTTAATAAATGCTATTATTATTATTATTATTATTATTATGACCTTTCCAGTCTGATACATATGAGGCATCTAACATAACAGCTCTCTTCTCACAACTGTTTTAGCCTCAACTTTGAAAGCCCTTTCTAGCTTTGGCACCAACTTATCGCTAGCAACCACAAAATTTCCTCATGCTGAGGCAGATCTTTATTAAACTTCTTGAGTTGTATGCACCAGACTTCAGCATTATTTTCATTGTCATTCCTTGATATAAATTGCATGTGAACAGCCTATGTCCTTCTCACATAGAATGTGAAGAGATATTTTTACCTGTATTTGCTATATTCTCCTGGATAAATACAGGGGAGGCTAATAGTTGTAGTGATGGTGTTTAATGAGTGTCCACTGAATGAGATGAACTGAATCAATCAATAAATCATATTTATGGAGTGTTTACTATGGGCAGAGCACCATACTAAGTGCTCAGAAGAGGGCAATATAACTAAATGTTCGTGGGAGAATAGTAGAAGCAAAACACACATCCCTTGCCCACAAGCAGCTAACACTCTAATGTAGAAGCAGACATAAATTGGCAAAACTCAGCTCTAATGGTGCCAGGAGAAATGAGCTCTTGAACTATTTCAATCAATCAGTCAATCAATGGTATTTAATGAGCACTTATTGTGTATGGAGCACTGCACTGAACACCTGGGAGAGTACGATACAGCAGAGTTGGTAGACACTACCCACAGCAAGCTTACAGTCTACGAACTATGTTTCTATAAAAATAAACTGAATAATGGCATTTATTAAGCGCTTACTATGTGCAAAGCACTGTTCTAAGTGCTGGGGAGGCTACAAGGTGATTAGGTTGTCCCACGTGGGGCTCAGAGTCTTAATTCCCATTTTCCAGATGAGGTGACTGAGGCCCAGAGAAGTTAAGTGACTTGCCCAAAGTCACACAGCTGACAATTGACAGAGCCAGAATTCGAACCCATGACCTCTGACTCCAAAGCCCAGGCTCTTTCCACTGAGCAATGCTGCCTCTCTTCTATATCAGCAAAGCAAACACATTATTTTACTTCCTACCAGGATTTTTGCAATTAATCATCTCCCCTGCAGCACTTATGTCTTGTCTTATGCTGTCGAGTTATCTCTGACCTATTGCGACTCCATGGGCACATCTCACCCAGAACGCCCTTCCCAAACTGAGCCCCCTCCTTCTTCTCCCCCATCTCCTCCTCTCCATCCCCCAACCTTACCTCCTTCCCCTCCCCACAGCACCTACATATATGTATATATGTTTGTACGTATTTATTACTCTATTTTATTTGTACAAATTTATTCTATTTATTTAATTTTGTTACTATGTTTTGTTTTGTTCTCTGTCTCCCCCTTCTAGATTGTGAGCCCACTGTTGGGTAGGGACCGTCTCTATATGTTGCCAACTTGTACTTCCCAAGCGCTTAGTACAGTGCTCTGCACGCAGTAAGTGCTCAATAAATACAATTGAATGAATGAATGAATCTCACCCAGAATGCCCTTCCCAGACTGAGCCCCATCCTTCCTCACAGCATATATATATATATACGTATATATGTTTGTACGTATTTATTACTCTATTTTATTTGTCTGCTGTGTGACCTTGGGCAAGTCACTTAACTTCTCTGAGCCTCAGTTACCTCATCTGTAAAATGGGGATTAAGACTGTGAGCCCCACGTGGGACAACCTGTTCACTTTGCATCCCCCACCCAGCGCTTAGAACAGTGCTTTGCACATAGTAAGCGCTTAACAAATGCCAACATTATTATTTATTCTATTTATTTCATTTTGTTAATATGTTTTCTTTTGTTGTCTGTCTCCCCCTTCTAGACTGTGAGCCCGCTGTTGGGTTGGGACCATCTCTATGTGTTGCCAGCTTGTACTTACCAAGCACTTAGCACAGTGCTTTGCACACAGTAAGCGCTCAATAAATACGATTGAATGAATGAACGTCCCACCTCCATCTGCCATTGTTCTGGTAGTGAATCCCTAGAGTTTCCTTGGTAAAAAAAAAAAGTGGTTTACTATTGCTTTCTTCCGCTCAGTAAATCTGACTCTCCACCCCCGACTCTCTCCTGTGTTGCTGCTGCCCAGCACAGGGGAGTCTTGACTTGTAGCAGATTGCCTTCCACTCACTAGCCACTGGCCAAGCTAGGAATGGAATGGGTATGCCTCTGCAAGCCTCTCCCTCCTGTAGTCGAGACTGGTAGGGGTCTGGAAATAATAATAATAATAATAATGATGGCATTTGTTAAGCGCTTACTATGTGCAAAGCACTGTTCTAAGAGCTGGGGGGGGATACAATGTGATCAAGTTGTCCCACGTGGGGCTCACAGTCTTAATCCCCATTTTTACCAATGAGGTAACTGAGGCTCAGAGAAGTTAAGTGACTTGCCCAAGGTCACAAAGCAGACTTGTGGTGGAGATGGGATTCGAACCCATGACCTCTGACTCCAAAGCCCATGCTCTTTCCACTGAGCCACGCTGCTTCTCCCACTGAGCCACGCTGCTTTCAGGTGTGACCCTGAGAGGGTTTGCACATAGTAAGCATTCAATAAATACCACTGATTGACTGATTATTTATGTGACCCTCAGGATGACATTTACTCTGATCTCCTTAGTGCTCAGGTTTTAGACTGTGAGCTCACTGTGGGCAGGAATGTGTCTGTTGTTATACTGTACTCTCCCAAGCACTTGGTACAGTGCTTTGCACACGGTCAGCACTCAGTAAATACAAATGAGTGAATGAAAATGTCAAGGTTTCCTTATTTTTGCAGCGATGACTAGCGATTCAGAAAAGCAAGATCAGGTCGAATCGTGGAAAAAGATGGAGCTGGCTTTCCCTGCGTTGTTGTTCTTTTACATTTAGATGGTGATAGACTCTTCATACTAATTATTTTTATTTACTTCCCTTGATGGCATTTACAATTCAAATGCACTCCCAGGGTCTTCTCACAAGCATAAATGGGAAACAGAAATGCATTCCCTCAAATATCTTTGGAGATAGGACATATGAATTTGAATCAAAGAAAAAATATTAACAGCAAAGTGTGATCTCCGTTCATTTTCTACTTGGATAAATGCAGTGGTTCGGGGTTTGGGGAGGAAAGGAACAATGTAACATTTAAAACTAAACAAGATTAAATGAGAATCAATAAAAGCTAGTGAGGGGCCTTTAGACCATATCCCTCTAGGGGCTATGAGGGACATTTTCTCAGTGTGACACTGGGGAGGAGAGTTTCCTTAATGAGGCTGGCCTGTGGACTAGACCTTAACTCCTTGTAAAAGGGATTAAGCTCAGTGAATCCTAGTCTCTCATTTGGAGTCCTAGAAGACTCTACAACAGCTACAAATGGTGGCATTTATTAAGGGCTTACTATGTTCTAAGTGCTGGTGGGGTTGCAGGGTGATCAGGTTGTCCCACGGGGGGGCTCACAATCTTCATCCCCATTTTACAGATGAGGTAACTGGGGCCCAGAGAAGTTAACTGACTTGCCCAAAGTCACACAGCTGACAATTGGTGGAGCCGGAATTTGAACCCATGACCTCTGGCTCCAAAGCCCGTGCTCTTTCCACTGAGCCACGCTGCTTCAAGAATCAGGGTATAATTAGTACAGAGAGAGGTGGGAAATTGAAACTCCTCTATTCCCTTTCTCAAGTCACAGAATCAGACCTTGGCCTTTTTTCCCCTCTCACTAGATTCAGGCTGAGGCAAGTGAAGTGACATAAAGAATAATAATAATAATAATAATGGCATTTATTAAGCACTTACTATGTGTAAAGCACTGTTTTAAGTGCTGGGGAGATTACAAGGTGATTGGGTTGTCCCACATGGGGCTCACAGTCATAATCCCCATTTTACAGATGAGGTAATTGAGGCACAGAGAAGTTAAGTGACTTGCCCAAAGTCACACAGCTGACAATTGGTGGAGCCAGGATTTGAACCCATGAACTCTGACTCCAAAGCTCTTTCCACTGAGCTACGCTGCTTCTCTAAGCACTGGATCAGCAGCATTGGATGATTCTAAGAGAGGGCAGCTTGGTTTGTGATGATTTTTGTGATCATTGAGATATCAGAGTTTATGAATATTTGAAATAAGTCTATTTCTTGTTGAGACATCCTATGCTTTCGATGCCTCAAAGGAATTCAGGCCACTGTACCTTCCCTGGGTGAGCAAGGTGGGTAGTCTGTATGACAGCAGGGTGCTCAAATTACTGCTCCAGACAGAATCTTACATCAGTTAATCATACTTATTGAGCACTGTGTGCTCTGTGTGCAGAGCACTGTACTAAGCGCTTTGGAGAGTACAATATAAAAGAGTTGGGAGACACATTCTCTGCCCACAGTGAGTTTACAGTATAGAGGGGGAGACAGACATTAATATAAATAAACAAACTATGGATACGTACCAAAGTACTGCGAGGTTGAGAGAGGAATGAATAAAGAGAGCAAATCTGGATGAAATGGGTAACCGCAAACAGGGTGGGGAGAGCTGCTGTAAAGGACTCTCAATCAATGTGGTCTGGAATTGAGCATTTGCGAGATACTGGACACAAAGAGATCAGCCTGGATTTGAGATATCTGGATTGCAGGGAATCTTTTCTGGAGAACTTTGCATTTGCCCAAGTACAACCCACCACAAGAAATGTTAGCTTCCAGATGACCTTCTTTGATTGCATTCCACCAGTTAAAAATATTGCTTTACAAGTGATCACTTTTTTTCACATATGAAACCATCCTTAAGTGCACAGGAAGTGGAAGGGATTTTGAATTAAAAATCAGTCTCATCAGTTACATCTCTCCCTACCAATAAAAATCTCATAGCAGATTAATCTTTGAACTTGAAAAACAGATATGTGAGCGTGCACACACACAGACACAAACTCTCCTTCTCTCTATTGCTCTCCATGTTTTAACCAGGCTCTATCAGAGCTCATAAAAAAGAAAAATACTTTTGCGGTTTCATCTTGGCCTGCGGAACCTGCCCCTTACAATATATTCAAATAAATGTCAGCAAGAATTGAAGTCTTTATATCCTGATCAGTTTACACTTGCAAGGCTGCAGGTCCAGAGAAGCTATTATTATAAAGGGCTTTTAAAATTAGAAAAAGACTTTATGACTGAAAATGTGTGCCGGACGGAAGATAGGGAGTGAATCACTGAAATTCCCCTCGCCCCGGGCACCCCCGCCCCCCATCCAAGGGCCTGCTAAAACAATGTTTTTGATCTAGTCACAATGTCCTGACTGACACTAATGGGAATTCTATAAAAGGTAGAATACACTTCAATTACGACCTGGGCACAGTGCTTGCCTTTTTCTGGCCACATAGCGTTCCTTAATGCAGTTCAACAGTAATTGTGGTTGAATGGGAAACCCTTCAAACTGCCACATACCGCAGGAAGAAAATAAAGTGGATAGGAAGAAAATGCCTTCTGAACGCTAATGATCATCCAAAAGAAAGGACCAACACTGCTGCCTCCAGGAATTTCGGAAGGTCGTCAGAGGAGAATTGGTTCTGAATGACTGAGAACAGGCTCTTGAAGTGAAAATGGTTTAAGAGCACTGGGCTCAGAACCAGGCTTTTCAGTTACTGAGAAGGGAAACTGGACCAGGCTTTCTGTCCAATGCATTTCCTCTCTTGGATGGAGAAGGAGAAAGCAAAGAGAAGAGAAAATTCAGATAAAACCTTTGAATCTTGATGTGGCAAGAAAAAGTATGAGTTGGTTTCATTTTTATTCTAACAATAATGATGGTGTTTGTTAAGCACTTACTCTGTGTCAGAATTGTTCTAAACGTTGGGGTAGATACAAGATAATCAGGTTGGACATAATCCCTGTCCCTCACGGAGCTCACAGCCCTATTTTACGGAAGCGGTAACTGAGGCACAGAAAAGTTCTGTGATTTGCCCAAGGTCACATGGCAGACAAGTGGAGGAGCCAGGATTAGAAACTAGGTCCCTCTGACTCCCGAGCCCATACACAATCCATTTAAGCCATGCTGCTTTTGTGTGTTAACAGGTGAATACCCTAATTCCCTACCAGGGTTCTATCCAAAATGTGTTACAGGAGAACTAAACATTCACTAAAAATGTCTACTTCAGTGAGGCATATAGAGAATTGGCCGCTTGTACTCTTCAGTAATAAGTGGTCCACCAGATGGCCCCAAAGTCTTTAGGTAGGATCTCTCTCTGGCACAATATTTGACCCAACTAAGAAGCAAATTCCCCAGAACCTTGGATCTATCAAAAAAGTGGATCATGTCTGGAATTGGCCAAAGAAGAAAATAATAATAATAATAATGATGGTATTTGTTAAGCGCTTATTACGTGCAAAGCATCATCATCATCATCAATCTTATTTATTGAGCACTTACTATGTGCAGAGCACTGTACTAAGCGCTTGGGAAGTACAAATTGGCAACATATAGAGACAGTCCCTACCCAACAGTGGGCTCACAGTCTAAAAGGGGGAGACAGAGAACAAAACCAAACATACTAACAAAATAAAATAAAAAGCACTATTCTAAGCGCTGGGGAGGTTACAAGGTGATCTGGTTGTCCCACAGGGGGCTCACAGTTTTAATCCCCAGTTTACAGATGAGGTAACTGAGGCACAGAGAAGTTAAGTGACTCGCCCAAAGTCACACAGCTGACATCTGGTGGAGCCAGGATTTGAACTAATGACCTCTGACTCCAAAGCCCGTGCTCTTTCCACTGAGCCACGCTGCTTCTCCAATGCCCACCCTAAAGTATTTATCAAGCACCTGTGATGAAAAGAACATTGAATTAGATGCTGAAGGCACGATGAGGCATTCACAGTCTAATGGGGAAGTTAATCAACTACAAGATGGCCATTCCTGAAGTAGCAAGAAAATGAAAATGAAAATGAAAGTGAAGCAATCACCAACGGAGGGCTAGAAGTATGAATAAATAAGGATGCAAGTTGATTTAGAAGTGCTGACGGGGCAGATATTGCAGGGATGGCGAGAGGATCCATCAGAGATGGCCTAAATGGGAGTCCCTTAAGTTGGGAAAGACAAGCCAGAATCAGTAATGAACAATCACCATTTTCAGGTTCTATCCCAGTAAAGGAAGTTTGCTTTGGGAAGTTTTCAAACTAATGGGATCCAGACCCCTCCAGCTACTATCTGTCCCTGTCTCTTTCCGTCAGGGCTTCGATGGGATCCACATCGAAGTGGGAGAACATTCACCACAACATTGGATTTCCGGGTAGCTGATTGGAGGCCTGAGTTTAAAACCCAAGAAATAAACCTCCTGACACCCGTATCCTCCCGTTTGTGTAACCAATTCCCTCTATGTATTTCACCACACTCGTGCTGGGTCTTAGTTTTAGATTCATAAAGAGTTGTGGAACATCTTAAAGTAGCTCAGATGTCACGATATATTAATTCATTCATTCAATCGTATTCATTGAGCGTTACTGTGTGCAGATCACTGTACTAAGCCCTTGGGAAGTACAAGTTGGCAACATATAGAGATGGTCCCTACCAAACAACGGGCTCACAGTCTAGAGGGGATGTTCTATATATAGAAGATATATGTTCTATGAGGGTTCTTTGGTGCCACTAACTTCTAACATATTGAGCTGCAAGGTATGAAGTGAAACTCAGCTTCATTGTCCTTGTCTAGCCAGTCAGTCAGTTGAATATAGTTAGCATTTACTGTGCGAAGAGCACTGTACTAAATGCTTGGGACAGTACAATATAACAATACACATTCCCTGCTCAAAATGAGCCTAGAGTCTTAAACCTTGCTTTATAACTTAGTTGAATTCAGTTAACCAGCCCTTTTATGATGAGACAGCTACAGAGAGGTTGTGAGGCCAAACTTGATGGTGCCTCTTGAAAAAGGCACAGTATTGTTTACTGGCTTGCCAATCATGGACTAAGCCTTCAGGAAAGTGCAATAAAAAATGAGTACATCATGATCCCTTCTCTCAGTGAGTTTAACAATCTAATAGGGAGACAGACACTAAAATCATTTACAGATAGGAGGAAAGAGGCAATGGGAATATGTTCGTGAATTAGTGATGATGATGGTATTTGTTAAGCGCTATGTGCCACGCACCGTACTAAGCGCTGGAATGAATACAAGCAAATCAAGTTGGACACAGTCCCTGTACCATGTGGGGCTCCCAGTCTCAAGCCCCATTTTACAGATGAGGTAACTGAGGCCTGGAGAAGTAAAATGACTTGCCCAAGGTCACACAGCAGATGCTTAATAGGATTTGTAGGATGGACTGTAAGCTCATTGTGGGCACGGAATGTGTCTGCTATCTCTGTTGTATGGTACTATCCCAACTGCTTAGTAAAGCGATCTGCACATAGTAAGTCATCAGTGTCATTACACTGATTAGTTGATATGTACCTAAGTGCTAAGGGAGGCTGTAGTCACACAAATACTCAGGTGGAAAGTTGTTAAGGATGATTTGATGCCCCAAAGAAGAACAGGACTATAAGAATGATACAGATTCATTCATTCATTCATTCATTCAATTGTATTTATTGAGCACTTACTGTGTGCAGAGCAGTGTACTAAGCACTTGGGAAGTACAAGTTGGCAACATATAGAGACGGTCCCTACCCAACAGCGGGCTCACATTCTATAAGGGGGAGACAGACGACAAAACAAAACATATTAACAAAATAAAATAAATAGAATAGTAAATATGTACAAGTCAAATAGAGTAATAAATCTGTACAATCATGTATACAGGTGCTGTGGGGAGGGGAAGGAGGTAGGGCGGGGAGGATGCGGAGGGGGAGGAGGAGGAGAGGAAGAAGGGGGCTCAGTCTGGGAAGGCCTCCTGGAGGAAGTGAGCTCTCAGTAGGACTTTGAAGGGAGGAAGAGAGCTAGCTTGGCGGATATGTGGAGGGAAGGCATTCCAGGCCAGGGGGAGGACGTGGGCCGGGGATCGAAGGCGGGACAGGTGAGAATGAGCCCCAGTGAGGAGGTTACTGGCAGAGGAGCAGAGGGTGCGGGCTGGGCTGGAGAAGGAAAGAAGGGAGGTGAGGTAGGAGGGGGTGAGGTGATGGACAGCCTTGATGCCGAGAGTGAGGAGTTTTTGCCTGATGCGGAGGTTGATTGGTAGCCATTAGAGATTTTTGAGGAGGGGAGTAACATGCCCAGAACGTTTCTGCACAAAGATGATCCGGGCAGCAGTGTTAAGTATAGACTGAAGTGGGGAGAGACAGGAGGATGGGAGATCAGAGAGGAGGCTGATACAGTAATCCAGTCAGGATAGTATGAGAGATTGAACCAGCAGGGTAGCGGTTTGGACGGAGAGGAAAAGGCAGATCTTGGCGATGTTGTGGGGGTGAAAGCGGCAGTTTTTGGTGATGGATTGGATGTGAGGGATGAAATACAAATGAAATTGGAATCCCAGAAGTCACAAATCTTGAATCTGATGCCTGAGACACTCAATGACAAAGTGACATGGCAGATCATCCTGTCTTTATTTCACTCCCCACCCTCCAGGATCCAGACTATGGAAATCTGGGCCTTGAAAGACCTCTGGAATTATCTGAGTCTTCCTTCTGCCCCAAGGATGGCCCCATTTAAGGTGAAGAATTGTCATTATATTCTGAAAGATTTCTGGAGATTCCCATCACTTTAGGAAAGTCATTTTAACATCTTCCTTAAGAGAGAGCTAAATCTTGTGATTGACAGGTGAAGCCCATTTCCTCTTTGTGTTATCCTTAGAATTTGAAATACTTTATCCCCTTCAGTGCTGTACACATTGACGCACACCTGTCCTTCAAATTTGAGTCAACATAAATGTCTATTAAACTCTAAGCTTCTCATTACACTGTACACTCCTTGTGGGTAGAGATCACATCTCCCAACTGTATTGTGCTCTTACAAGTCCTTAGTTCAATGCTTTACAGACAGTGATCAATAAATATAATTGATTGATAGTGAAAATCTATGCACGTAGGGGAGGAGCTGAGTATAAAGGCTTGTGCTCCCCAAATTCAATGTCCTCCTAAAAGCCCGCCACCACCAAAAAGTCTTCCCTGACTAGTTCTGAGCATCCCAAGTTGTACAACCCCACAAACAGTCCCTAACACTTATGCCCTTATTTCTATCCTTCCTTATCACTTTTGAGTATTTGCTATTCAAATATACTTTCAATTATTTAATTTGTTTACTCATGCTGATAATGTTTTTTATCTTGGTCTTGCTCATTAAAGTGTAAACTCCCTGTGGGCAGGGAACATGTAATGTCTCTATTCTGTATATACAGAATGGTAAAAGTGCTGTGCCCTACTTCCAGAAGGCACTTAATACTATTACTACTAGTTATGCTCAATTAATAATAATAATGGTGGGATTTGTTAAGCGCTGACTATGTACCAAGCACTGTACTAAGCTCTGGGGTGAATACAAGCAAATCAGGTTGGACACAGTCACTGTCTCTTGTGGTTGCACAGTCTCAATCCCCATTTTACAGATGAAGAAATTGAGGCACAGATAAGTGAAGTGACTTGCCTAAGGTCACACAGCAGACACATGGCAGAGCTGGGATTAGAATCTATGACCTTCTGACGTCCAGGCCCACGGTCTATCCACTACAACATGCCGCTTCTCTCCAGTCTACAAGAAAAGATCTTCCTTGGCCACACTGAAGTGCTTTCTGATCTGCATTTTGGCTTCCCATTATTCCAAGCAGTCATGGCAGGTCTGCTTGACAGGGGAGTTTTTTTTAATTTTAGCCCAAAGCCGTGTAGGGCAGAAGTAACCTTACTGTGAGCTGATCTCAGGGTCTGCCCCATGAATCATGCCAACAGCTTGTCTGCCTGATTAGCATGAAATATTTCAGGGTTTTCTATTCATTCATTCAATCAATCGTATTTGTTGAGTGCTTACTGCGTGCAGAGCACTGTACTAAGCGCTTGGGAAGTACAAGTTGGCAACATATAGAGATGGTTTCTAGCTCCCAGCCTGGGGTTCCACCCAGTTTAAAATAGTCCTACTGCCAATAGAGAGGAGGTCACCTGCCATATGATTTCACCCACTTTGTATTTCTAGTTTGACACAGCTGAAGTCTACGTAGATCTGTTCTGAAGGGTTAGAGGATGATGTTGCAGAAGCTGAGATGTGCAGAGGAATATTCTGCAAAAAAACAAGCAAACCAATATTTGAAACTATTTGTCTCCTCCTCCAAAGGGCACAAAGTTACCTCCAGGAAGTCTCATAATTGCAAATTTTACAGCTATTTTTTCGTGATCGTTTATTCCCCTGTCCTCAAATTCCCCGTATCATTTATTTGTTTGCTGCATTCCCCAATTTACTGTTCATTATGCTGACATTTGTATTAGTAGAAATAATTAGCCCTGCACATCACAAAGGGCAACATTTGATTTACACGGCGGCCCCGCAATGACTAGGTTATCTCATTTTGAAACATCTCTTAAATCAATGTACAAACATCCTATTGCTAAAGCTAAATGTAATACAATTTGGCCATAGCTTTTAACAGCTTGGAAAAATTGGGGGTTCCTGGTGGATTTTAGTATGATGTTTATTTCAATATGTATTAGTGCAATATCAATATTATTGATCATATTTCAAGCGGACATTTACTTAAGCTTTATTGCATCTGGAGCATACTAGATTGATATGTTAGGTGAAATTTCTGGCATTTTTCAAAGCTCTTAATTAACAATGGGAGAAAGGGCTAGGGATTGAGTCTTATTTGGTGTTCATATTTGAGGAAAATCCCTTTTTCCTGTCCCCTTACACCCTTAATATCAAACAGAATTGTTTTGGGGAACTTTGAGTTCCCTAAAGAGAAGCAGCTTGCCTAGAGGATAGAGCACAGGCCTGGGGGTCAGAAGGTCATGGGTTCTAATCCCTGCTCTCCTCATTTGTCTACTGAGTGGCCTTGGGCAAGTCAGTTCACTTCCCTGTGCCTCAGTTACTTCGTCTGTAAAATGGGGATTAAGACTGAGAGCCCTATACGGGCTAGGAACTGTGTCCTACCCCATTTGCTTGCATCCACCCCAGCACTTAGTACAGTGCCTGGCACATAGTAAGCACTTAACAAATACCAGAATGATCATTATTGTTATTATTATTTTTACAGTGCCTGCCACCTAGTAAACACTTAACAAATACCACAATTTGAGTTCTTTCCTCTTTTCCCTTCAGTCTCTCTTAGAAATAATCTGGGTAGAACATTCCATTCAAACTCGGCCTCAAGGGATCGATATTTGAGTCAGAAAAGGAAAGTGTTCAGGAGCTGCGGGTGGGGATATCGGATATCAAAGTGAGGCCTCCAGAAGGAAGGCTGAACAACTCTGATTTCAGACTCCAGCAGAATCCCGTTAGCCAAGAGTTCATTTCGCTTCCCCTGCTCAGACAAAAAGATGGTGTTCCTTGTTCAAAGATGAACACCAGTCACAGCGCTGAGTGCCTGCCACTGCAGAGAAAATCGAGGGAAACTTGTTTTGATGATTTCCCTCTTCTTCAATTAGCGATCAGACACCAGGCCTGGCTACCTACCTTCACAAGCAAACGGCATGGGAATTGGGAAAGGAAGAGGGATATGGGTGAATACTGACTGCAGATTAAAGGCTAAAAGGAAATTTTCAACCCAATGGAAAGGGATTTTTGAATAATGCTTTGGTCCCAAGTCAGCTAATTTGCCTTGGTCTTGGAGGATTGGACTCTGGCGACGCGGCATGGCCTAGTGGATACAGCACAGGCCTGACAGTCAGAAGGATGTGGGTTCTAATCCTGGCCCTGGCACATGTCTGCTGTGTGACCTTGGGCAGGTCTTTTAACTTCTCTGTGTCTCAGTTACCTCATACGTAAACTGGGGAGTTGAACTTTGAGCCCCATGTGGGACAGGGACTCTGTCCAACCTGATTAGCTGGTATTCATTCGTTCACTCATTCATTCAATCGTATTTATTGAGCACCTACTGTGTGCAAAGTATTGTACTAAACACTTGCATCTACCCCAGTGCTTAGTACAGTGCTTGACACATAGTAAGTGTTTAATAATAATAATAATAATAATAATAATCATGGTATTTATTAAGCACTTACTATGTGCAAAGCACTGTTCTAAGCACTGGGGAGGTTACAAGGTGATCAGGTTGTCCCACAGGGGGCTCACGGTCTTAATCCTCATTTTACAGATGAGGTAACTGAGGCACAGAGAAGTTAATTGACTTGCCCAAAGTCACACAGCTCACAATTGGCAGAGCCAGGATTTGAACCCCTGACCTCTGACTCCAAAGCCTGTGCTCTTTCCACTGAGCCACACTGTTTAACAAATACCATCATCATTATTACTACTTATACTCCATCATTTTCTCTATTTGTAATTTATTTTAATGCTGACTCCCCTTCTAGTCCATAAACTCCAGAAGGACAGACTGTGAGCCCGCTGTTGGGTAGGGACCGTCTCTATATGTTGCCAACTTGGACTTCACAAGCACTTAGTACAGTGCTCTGCACACAGTAAGCGCTCAATAAATATGATCGAATGAATGACAGGGAACATTCATTCATTCATATTTATTAAGCACTTACAGTGTGCAGGACACTACACTAAGCGCTTGGAAAGTACAATCCAGCAACAAATAGAGACAACCCCTGCTCAATAACATGTCACCAACTCTATCGTACTGTACTCTCCCAAGCGCTTAGTGTGGTGCTCTGGAAATGGTAAGTGCTCAATAAAAGTAATGATAATAATGGCAGTATTTGTTAAGAGCTTACTCTATGCCAAACACTGTGCTAGCTCTGGGGTAGATATGAGATAATCTGGTCCCAGATGGGGCTCATAGTTTAAGTATAATGGACAAAGGGTTTTGAATCTTCATTTTGCAGGTGAGGGCCTGAGGCACAGAGAATGATAATAATAATAATGATGGTATTTATGAAGTGCTTATTGTGTGTCAAGCACCGTTCTAAGTGCCGGGATAGATACAAGGTAACCAGGTTGGACACAGTCCCTGTCCCACATGGGGCTCACAGTCTTAATCCCCACTTTACAGGTGAGGTAACCAAGGTACAGAGAAGTTATTTGACTTGCCCAAGATCACACAGCAGGGAAATGGCAGAGCTAGGATTAGAACCAAGGACCTTAATAAATAGCATTGATTGATTGACTGATTGATGGAGACAAAGAAGTAGATAGGTGAAGCATGTTTTGGGAGAGGTTTCTCCTGATTCGCCTAGACCGTCCTCTGGGGTTCTGATAGCCATATGTGAACTGCATGATTATCCTGCCTAGCCTCTGGGACTGCCTAATGCCTGCCAATTAATCAATCAATCATACTTATCGAGTGCTACTATGTGCAGAGCACCATATTGTCAGAGTAAAATACAACAGAGTTGGTAGACACATTCTCTGCTTGCTATCAGAACTGTAATGAGGTGAGAGGACAGGGAGAAGAGGATACTTTACTAACCATAGTCCAATTTCTTCTGAGAATTCTATGGAAATTCTAATTTCCAACTAATAGGTCTGCCCATTTTTTCAAAATCTGTGATTAAGCTCCTTAAGGATGCATTTGCATCCATAGATTTATGATTTATCATTCCAATCCTCAACAGACTAAGCCTTCCTAATAGTCTCTGGTGATAAGAAGGGACTGTAACAGGTTGTTTGGCATGAAAATTTCATTTGGATCCATTATCCACTCATTAATAGTTTTACTAGCTGGCGCTGACATTTTGAGCATTTGCAGCCTATTATCCTAAATATAACAAATCCCAGCTGTGACCACGCTGGTGGTCACATTACCTAACAGGCAATCCTTTCCCGTTGCCTGGGATTTAATCCCCAAACCAATTTCCAGTTCCTGGGATTTCCAGTGATTCCCCTCTGGTTTTCGGTCTTAAATGTTTCAGTAATGGTGATAATAATAATTATGGCATTCGTTAAATACTTACTATGGGCCAGGCACTGTGATAAGTGCTGGGGTGGATACAAGCAAATCGGGTTGGACACAGTCCGTGTCATTCATTCATTCAATTTGCTGTGTACAGAGTACTGGAATAAGCACTTGGGAAAGTACAATACAGCAATAAAAAGAGATAATCCCTGCTGACAATGAGCTCACAGTCTATAGGGGGCTCATAGTCTGGATCCCCATTGAGGTAATTGAGGCACAGAAAAGTGAAGTAACTTGCCCAAGGCCACCCAGCAGGCAAGGATCAGGGTCAGGATTAGAACCTGTGACCTTCTGACTTCCAAGCTTATTCTCTATCCACTAGGTCATACATAATAGGAAAGCGACATGGCCTAGAGGAAAGAGCATGAATCTGGGTGTCAGAAGACCTGGGTTTTAATGCTGATTTCACCATTTGCTCGCTGTGTGACCTTGGACAAGTAAGTTAACTTCTCAGTGCTTCAATTTCCTCATTTCAAAAGTGGGGTTCGATACCTAAATTCTCCCCCCTACTTAGACTGAGAGCCCCTTGTGGGACAGGGTCTGTGTCCAATCTACCCCAGTGCTTAGAACTTTGCTGGACACATAGCAAGTGAATAACACTTAGTACAGTGCTCTGCACACAATAAGCGCTCAATAAATATGATTGAATGAATGAATAACAAATATAATCATTGTTAACATCATGACAATATTACACATGGCACCCCCTTTGGACTCCAACGAAATATCACCAGTCCCAGGGGAGATGGTGGGTGTAACTGCTAAAACACAGTCTTTGCTCTGTTTACTGTGCTTGGTAAATGGTGATGAATACAACTTCAACTCTCTTTGACTGCAGCTTTGTAGGAAGAGTTATGACAATTGATACCTTCTAGCAAGTGCTTAATTGTTTAACACAAATATTCTTTTAAAAAGATATAACTGTAAAAATCATCCAAATAATCGCTAGAATGTAAAATATAAAATTTTATATTTATTGCTCCTCTCATGTTCGTAGGTTCATTCATTCATTCATTCAATCATATTTATTGAGCGCTTACTGTGTGCAGAGCACTGTACAAAGCGCTTGGGAAGTACAAGTTGGCAACATATAGAGACGGTCTCTACCCAACAGCAGGCTCACAGTCTAGAAGGGGGAGACAGACAACAAAGCATATTAACAAAAAATTAAATAGAATAAATATGTACAAATAAAATAGAGTAATAAATGCATAAAAACATATATACATATATACAGGTGCTGTGGGGAGGGGAAGGAGGTAAGGTGGGGGGATAGGGAGGGGTAGGAGGGGGCTCCATCTGGGAAGGCCTCCTAGGTTAAAAGACAGACTGCGGAATTTCAAGAAGAGTGGGAGAAACAGCATTTTACCTCTCTAGTTCTAACTTGAAATAGTTAATATTCCTGGTTTCAAGCAAGTACATCATTCAGACAAGTCGAAAATTGGAAGAAGTGATGTCAACAGACCCAGCGTTGCACCAGTTGCGATTTTCTTCAAAACCTGTTGCAGAGTAGAGATTCGCCTGTCTCTTTCTTTGGCAGACTAATCTCTTTTCTGCGGCGACTGCCGCCTAAAATTAGGACTACTTGTCAATCAGAATGTGATAGATTCTCACAACTCGCTTCGGTGCTTAGGAGCCAGCGACACTGAGAGGGGTCTCTTAAGATGTAGGATGATGCAAAAAATAACTTCAAAATATCCAGATGACAAGAACTAATCACCTTCTTGAAGAAAACGCACAAGCGATGAGCCTCCTCTAGACCTTCCCAGCCACACATACACACTCAAAGAGGGGCTCGTTCTGGCAGCAGAGGTAAGAAAACATAAGTGAGTTAGGGAAGTGACTTGATAATAATAAAATAATAATAATAATAATAATAATAATAATTGTGGTATTTGTTAAACCCTTACTATGTGCCTGGCATTGTTCTAAGCACTGGGGTAGACATGAGATAATCAGGTCAGACACAGCCCCTGTCCCACATGGGACTCACAGTCTTCATCTCCATTTTACCAGTGAGATAACTGAGGCATAGAAAAGTTAAGTGACTTGCCCAAGGTCACACAGCTTGATGGTGACCCTGTTTTTTCCACGACATACTTAAGGGCGGCTAGGGGAAGACTTTGCAGGAAAAGTGCCCCATAGGAGCATGTTGGAATGATGATGATTTTGTCCAACACACTCCAACACTGACGTGTCCTAATCAGTTCCCTGAATTCAATCCAGTTCCTCCCTGAGCTGCTGTGCATGGAGATGAAGAGCGTGCCATCTTCCTTCACTGAAGCCAGCAGCCCCAGAACAGGTTTGAGGGTTTTCTGAATAGATCTGAATCAATCCATCAGTGGCATTTAATGAGCACTTACTGAATGCAGAGCACTGTACTAAGAGCTAGAAAAGAAACAAAATAGCAGCCCACAGTGAGCTTACAGTATAGAAAGGGGAGAGACATTAATAAAATAAATAAATTATGGATATGTACCTAATTGCTATGGGGCTGAGGGAGGGGCAGATAAAGGATGATGCAGTGTGGCCTACTGGGTACTGCATGGCCCTGGGAGTCCAAACGATCTGGGTTCTAATCCTGACTCTTTTAGACTGTGAGCCCACTGTTGGGTAGGGACTGTCCCTATATGTTGCCAACTTGTACTTCCCAAGTACTTAGTACAGTGCTCTGCACACAGTAAGCACTCAATAAATACGATTGATGATGACTCCTCCATTTGTTTGCTATTAATGATGTGTATATAGCTATAGTTCTTTTTATATTGATACTATTGATTTCTGTTCGCTTGTTTTCATGTCTGTCTCCACCTTCTGGAATGTGAGCCCGTTGTGGGCAGGGATTGTCTCTATTTGTTGCTGAATTGTACTTTCCAAGTGCCTAGTACAGTGCTCTACACACAGTAAGTGCTCAATAAATACAATTGAATGAATGAATGAATGAAAGTGTGACCTTGGGCAAGTCACTGTACTTCTCTGTGCCTCAATTACCTCATTTATAAAATGGAGATTAACACTGTTAGCCCAAAGTGGGATGTGGATTGTGTCCAAGCTAATTAGCTTGTATCTACCCTAGCACCTAATAGAGTGCTTAACACATACCATTAAAAAATCCAAATGCAAGAATGATAGAGAAGGGAGTGGGAGGAGAGGAAATGGGAAAAGCCTCTTGGAGATATGCTTTTAATAAGGCTTGTTTAGGGGTTGCATCACTTTTCAAAGAGAAAGTTTGAGTTTTAAAAACACGTGTCCATGAGTGCTTCTTACAAAGTGGCTTTACTGTCTCAGCCATGCTTACATTTCCTTTTCAGTGGCATGTTGCATTAGAGACAATAGTTGGAAAATTGTACAAGCGGTTTTAAGATTTGCATAGCAATTACATGCTGAAGAGCAACTTGGAGATTTTTCTGTCCATCTGCTTCTACTCACTAAATGTAGGAGGTATTATTGTCATTAGTGCTACCATTATTATGTTATTATCAGATTCCTAAATTAGGACAAGGACAATGCAAAGACTCTGTAGCTAAAACACAATCATTTAGCACAAATAAAAAAATTATTTTCTAGAGGCAGCCTGTAGGATTTAATTTCCTCTTCCTAACTAAACTAATTTTTAAAGGGCAAGTTTACTCCCTGTAAATGGATCTGATGCTAATAAAACTAAATTTGAAAAAAATAATGAATTATGCTTCTGAGTTTTAACTATGGTTCTATCAGAATTATCTTTTGGATGTCTACCAAGCATATAGGGGAATAAAACCAAATGGAACTCCCTTCCACAACAAATCCTCCAGACCACTACTATTCTCATCTTCAAATCCCTATTAAAATTCCTGCTCCAGGAAGGCTTTCCTAACAAATTTCTCATCTCCCCATTCCATTTTCCCTCCCTACCTCATCACTTATGCGCTTGAATCTGTAGTCCAGAGGCACTTAGGTATTCACCTCCCCACCATCTATTATGTGCATTTTTTTATTTTCAGTTCTTTGCTCTGCTTGTAATATATGTTAATGTCTGTCTTCCCCGCTAGACTGTACAGATTTTGGGGACGTGAACTGAGTCTACTTATTCTATTGTACTCGCTCAAATGCTTCGTACAATACTCTGCTCACAGTAAGTACTAAATAAATACCTTCATTAAAAATAATAATAGCGATGGTGTTTGTTGAGCGCTTACTATGTGCCAAGCACTGTTCTAAGCTCTGGGGTAGATACAAGGTGATCAGGTTGTCCCACGTGGGTCTTATAGTCTCAAGCATGAGAAGCAGCATGACCTAGGGGATAGAACACGGGCCTGGGAATCAGAAGGATCTGGGTTCAAATTCTGACTCTGCCACTTGTCTGCTATGTGACCTTGGGCAACTCACTTCACCTCTCTGGACCCAGTTACCTTATCTGTAAAATGGGATATAAGATTGTGAGCCCCATGTGGGACATGGACTGTGTCCTACCTGATTAGCTTGTATCTACCCTAGCACTTAGTACAGTGCCTGGCACAGAGTAAATGCTTGACAAATACGACTAAAAAAAAATTGATGGATTGATTGATTGAAGACACTTTCCTTGAAGTAAAGAAGTAAAGGAGCTTACAATTTAATGAACTCTCTTTAAAATTTTGCCTTTCACTCTCCTTAGTTAAAGTAACTAATTTACCCCATTTTAAGTCAATTAAAACTCTTCTCTCAGAAGTTAGTGTATCACATATCCATATGCTAATTCTGGAAAATGCGAAAAACACTTTTATTGTTCTAGGATTCAATTGTGTGCTTCTAATAGCAAAACTGGTCCTTCTCAAAACAGATCTGGTCTCTGTGTGCTACAGCGACAATCCACTACACATGAACATTCTTTTATGTTTGAGAATTGTTGGAAAGTGCAAGCTGATTCCTAACGTTCCTTTCTGGAAAGACCTGCGTCCTTATTTAATCCTCGACAACAATCTGTGCAAAGAACAACTCCTTGAAAATGCAATCAAAATGTTCCTTGTTTCCCCATTTGTATATGAGAAGTTTTGGACTGTTGTGTTCCTTCTCCTTTATGTATTCATTAGGCTGTTGCGAAGGGTCATAATCATTGCTTGTGTTTTCTCTAATGTCTGTGGTGATTTGGGAGTGTTAAAGTTGATATTTTTATTAATCGATGTTGCTTTCTGTCTCTCTCTCTGTTCCGAAGCAGTCTTGTCTTATGCCATCTAGTCGTTTCTGGCCCATAGTGACACAATGGAAACATCTCTCAATGGACACATTGAGAAGCAGCATGGCTCAGTAGAAAGAGCCCGGGCTTTGGAGTCAGAGGTCATGGGTTCAAATCCCAGCTCTGCCAATTGTCAACTGTGTGACTCTGGCCAAGTCACAACTTCTCTGTGCCTCAGTTACCTCATCTGTAAAATGGGGATTAAGACTGTGAGACCCAAGTGGGACAACCTGATCACCTTGTATCCCCCCAGCGCTTAGAACAGTGCTTTGCACATAGTAAGCGCTTAACAAATACCACCATTATTATTATTATCGCTCCCAGAATGCCCTGTTCTCCATCTGTAATCGTTCTGGTAGTGGATCCATAGAGTTTTCATGGTAAAAATACGGAAGTTGTTTACCACTGCCGCCTTTCGTGCAGTAAACTCGAGTCTGCACTCAACTCTCTCCCATGCTGCTGTTGCCCAGCATGGGTGAGTTTTGAGCTAGCAGCAAAAGAGAGAAAAATCTGGTAGAAAAAGTTCTCCATAGACCCTTTCCACCTTCGAGGGTCTAGCTCAACCCTTTGCTGTAAAAGCGGGGCAGGAGAATGAATCAGTCAATGCTATTTATTGAGTGCTTACTCTGTGCTGAGCACTGTACTAAGTGTTTGAGTGAGTAGGATGCAGTGGAGTTGGTGGATATGATCCTTTTTCCATCAAGGAGGATTAGAGTATGGGATTTAATGGAGAGCTTTGTCAAAGGTGTTGTGGCAAGGGCATGCATTTTAATGGAGGGACTAATGATGTGAAGTTATTAGATGAACAAATCTTAATTCTAAACTTGTAAAAGGCAATTTGCAAGCGTAACTCATAATTAATGCTTTATGCATTAACAATCCAAACTTATTAAAGATTGTATGGGCTATCTATTTTCATTAATAAAAGTGTTTTGACTACTAAGAATATGTAAGTGTTGGTAGCAATTTAGAAAGTACCCCCACAAGGAAGCAGTGTGATCTAATGGAAAGAGCACGAGTCTGGGAATCAGGAGAACTGGGTTCTAATCCTGGCTCCTTCACTTGCCTGCTGTGTGACCTTAGGCAAGAGAGTTAACATTTGTGTGCCTCAGTTTCTTTATCTTTAAAATGGGGATTTAATACCTGATCTCCCTTCCTTTTAGACTGTGAGCCTCCTGTGCGGACAAGTGCTGTGTCTGGTCTGATTAACTTGTATCTTGTGTCTTCCCAGAGCTTGGCATGTAGTCAGTGCTTAATAAATATCATGATTATTATTATTATTTGGGGAGGGACTGGAGAGGTTTTAAAATACCTTGTAGTTTGTGCTAAGTCACTGGGTTAGTCATTCCAAAAAGGAATAATTTACTCAGGAGAAAACTGAGTAGACTACTTTTCGTATTAAATTCTTTGTCTTCAATCACCTCAACTAGGCTTGGAGAAATGTTAATGTGAAGAAAATGGTATGTTTTAACTAAATTAGAGGGGACTATGGCATACAAATAGCTTATAATAGCCAGAGGTGAAAATAAAATACGTACCCTGGATTGGCAAATATTAAAATACATTTTGAAAGAGTCATCCTCAAGTCAAACTATCTTCCTACTAAACCACAAGCACAGACTTTCCTCATCAAGCTACTGATATACCAATTCATGTGTCATTACACAATCTCTTTATATATTTTGCTTGGGGCTCTGCATCGTCCTGTCATTTCCACTCTATAATAGGCTTTAATTTAAAACTCCTCAGGCCGGTGAAGAATGAAAATAAATTGAATAAACTGTTAGTTTTCCATCCTCATTCAGTCCTGTTAAAGTTGCAGATACAGTGCCTTAAAAAGAATCTCTCAGTACTTCCCAATGGGTAATTGCAATATGCAGCTCCCTTTGGGCTCATTTCTAGTTGTTTGGTGGGCATCTCTACCTCTATGTCCCAGTGACAAATCAGACTAAACACATCCAAAGCAGAACTCCATATCTTCCCAACCAAACCCTGTCCTCTCCAGTGTTTTCCATCATTTAGACAAAGCCAACTTCCCCTTTGTCTGTCTCACTCGGAAGCTTGTCACCTTGGCTATTTCCTCATTCCACCTACCTAATCAATCTGCCGCCAAATTCAGTTTTGCATTCACGACATTGCTGAAATCTGCCCTTTCCTGTCCACCCAAATTGCTACTCTGCTGATCCACTTACTTATGTTATTCTGTCTTCATGACTGCATTAATCTCTTCACTGATCTCCTTACCTCCAGTCTCCCCCTGCTCCAGTCCTAACTTCACTCTGTTGCCCAGATCATTTTTCTAAAAAATCTTTCAGTCCACGTCCTCTTACTCCTCAAGAACTTCCGATGGTGGCTCATCCACCTCCGCATCAAGCAGGAAGTCCTCAATCACCTTGTTCCCTCCTAACTTACATTGCTGATTTCCCACTACAACCCAACGGGCACTTGTTTGCTACAACCTATTCAGGGTACTTCAATCTTGACTATGTATGTGATTACCTCTTGCCCATCTCTGTGAAATTCTCTCCTCCATCATATAGGGAAGACGATCACTCTCCCCACCTTTAAAGACTCATTAAAATCACATCTCCTCCTAGAGGGGTTTCTCAAGTCCTCATTTCCCCTACTCCCTCTCCCTTCTGTGTCACCTGTCAATTTGGAACTATACCCTTCAAGTAATTGATATTCATCCCATCCTCAGTCCCACAGCATTGATGCACATAACCATAATTTATTTTATCATCTATCTCCTCTTCTGCACTATAAACTCTTAATGGGCTGAGAATGTGTCTACCAACTTTGTTTCATTGTACTCTCCCCAGCCCTCCTCAGAATTGCACCTGGTGAGTTTCCAGTGCTCTACCTGCCTCGACTACAGTCACTTAAATTCTCTGTGCCTCAGTTACCTCCTCGGGAAAATGGGGATTAAGACTGTGAGTCCTTTGTGGGACAGGGAACATGTTCAAGCTGATCTCTTGATTTCATTCTTGCTCAGAGGAACTCTGATATTTCAACCATCCCCAAGTAATAGAATGTTTCCACCTGCCATTGTGGGGTTCTATAGACCAGGTTACTTAGCAGGGTTAAACTTTAAAAGTGACATTTATGTAAAAAGTTGACATAGCACCAAAAACTGGATTTGAGTATAGCATTGGATTTTGAATCCAGTGAGGACAATGTTTGGGGAGACGAGAAATAGATGAGCTTCATACTATAAAATTAAAATGAGTCAATGGAAAGCTATGATAGTAGAGAGTGTGTCACTGATAATGAATTGGTGTTCATCTGACCCTAATGTAATATTGACCTTTCCCTAGGCCTATTCTTTCCTTCTTCAGACTGTGATTTCTCTCTCAGGCCAGAGGTATATTACTTCCTTTTCAACTTTTCTCCTAGCACATTGAACAGGGCTTTGACAATAAATATGTGCATGAGAGATGACTTTTCTCATGACTTTCACATGGACAGCTGGTACCCAAATTCCCCATGATCAATCAGTTAATCAATCATATTTATTGAGTGTTGTGTGCAGAGCACCATATTACGCATTTGGAAGAGCACAATACAACAGAGTTGGTAGAAATGTTCCCTGCCCATAAGGAGATAACAGTCTAGAAGGGGAGAGATATTAAAATAAATTACGGATATGTACTTTTAATTAATTACGGTATTTGCTAAGCGCTATGTGCAAGGCACTGTACTAAGCGCAACAAATTGGGGTGGACACAGTACATATGTGCCGTGGGGCAGAGGGTGGAGTGAAGAAAGTGTACAAATCCAAGTGCAAGGAGATCACTGGTTACCTTTGAGTGGCTAGTTTCGGTGGCGTAAAGGGAATGGAAGCCAGATTGGAAAGGAGTCAAGGAGAGAATCGGAGGAGAGAAAGTGGAGGCAGTGGATGTAGACAACTCTGTCATGGAGTTTGGAGAGGGATGATAGGAGGGAAATGGGGCGATAAGTGGAGGGAGCCATGGGGCAGAGGTGGGGCATGAGGTTCGGATAGGGGAAATAGGACCATGGTTGCAAGTAGTGAGGAAGAAACCACTGGAGAATGAATAGCTGAGGACAGCAATCAGGGTAGGAAAGTATCACAAAATATCCCTACTAGTCAGGGATGCCGGGCGTGATTAGGACGGCTTGGAACTCCTTCCTCAAGATCTTTGGACCTTGGCAGTTCTGACACCCAAACTATCGCATCGTCTGTGTCACTAGGACAGGTACTACGGAACATCATGGCATGCAACAGCTGTTTTTTTCCCTCATTCTATTTCCTCTGATCTTCATTCAGGCGGCAACGGGCACCCCTTGAACAATGTTTTACGATGCTCTCCTCAATTTGCTTACACGTTTTAGTTGGAGTCATCAACATTTTAGAAGTGTCTAGCTGATTTCCTCCTCATTTAGGATTGATTCTCCCTCTTGAATAGAAAGACAACTATCTTGCCAACTTTGAAGTTTAAGGATGTCACTGTTTTTGAATTTTATGAGCACATAGAATGATAAGGGATTTTTTGAGGAGGAAAAGTGTATTTATGACTGTGCTACTGGGTACTTAAATGGCTCTTCATATTTGTGAAATTCTTTACATATGTTCAGAGTTCTTCCATTTATTTTTTTTACCACCACAGCCGAAAATCCTAAAAATGATGTCTTTGCAATTTTGAGAAAAGTCTCCATTAGGATAGATGAAGAAGTTGAACATAAAAGATTTATTTTTGAATGGTGAGGTACTGGAATACATATTTATGGGGTTAAAATACCTCTTCTCCTTCCCTCTTAAACTGTGACCCTCCTGTGGGATAAAAACTGTTTCAGATCACATTAATGTGTATCTACCCTAGCTCTTAGCACAGTTCTTGGCAATGAACAAGTACTTCATAAATACTAACCTGAAAGTCAAGAGACAAGTTCTGAATTTTAGCTAGTCCATTTTCAATGGTATTTGATAAGTGTTTACTATGTCCCAGGTGCTGTATTAAACACTAAATGCACGCTAATCATGTTGGACCCAGTCAATCAATCGATCAATCAGTCATATTTATTGAGCTCTTACTGTGTGCAGAGCACTGTACTAAGCGCTTGGGAAGTACAAGTTGGCAACATATAGAGACGGTCCCTACCCAACAGTGGGCTCACAGTCTACAAGGGGGAGACAGAGAACAAAACAAAACATATTAACAAAAAAAAAAAAATAGAATAGATATGTACAAGTAAAATAAATAGAGTAATAAATACGTACAAACATGTATACATATATACAGGTGCTTCAGTGTCTTACATGGGGTTTATAATCCCCATTTTACAGATGGGGTAACTCTGGCACAGAGAAGCTAAGTGCCTTTCCCAAGATCACATAGCAGGGTAAGGAGCTAGGATTAGAGTCCATGTCACCTGTCTCCACTACAGACTTATATTCTAATGGGATGGAACTCAAAGGGCTGAAATGACCTTGGGGTTTGAACTAAAACCTGTCACTTCTATAGTTTATTTTGTAGGATCTATGCTGTTGTTAATACATATACATTTCTAGGAAGGAAAACTGCATTTCAGTCATTCCTGCCAGCTCATTTTAAGTGGGGACAGATTCCACACTGCTGCGATTTTCCTCATTTTTTCCTCAAAAATCTCCAGTGGCTACCTGTCAACCTACACATCAAGCAAAAACTCCTCACTCTCGGCTTCAAGGTTCTCCATCACCTCGCCCCCTCCTACCTCACCTCCCTTCTTTCCTTCTCCAGCCCAGCCCACACCCTCCACTCCTCCGCCACTAACCTCCTCACCGTGCCTCGTTCTCGCCTGTCCTGCCGTCAACCCCCGGCCCACGTCCTCCCCCTGGCCTGGAATGCCCTCCCTCCACACATCCGCCAAGCTAGCTCTCTTTCTCCCTTCAAAGCCCTACTGAGAGCTCACCTCTTCCAGGAGGCCTTCCCAGACTGAGCCCCCTTTTTCCTCTACTCCTCCCCATCCCCCCACCCTACCTCCTTCCCCTTCCCACAGCACCTGGGTATATGTTTGTACAGATTTATTACTCTATTTATTTTACTTGTACATATTTACTATTCTATTTATTTTGTTAATGATGTGCATTTAGCTTTAATTCTATTTGTTTTGATGACTTGGCACCTATCCACATGTTTTGTTTTGTTGTCTGTCTTCCCCTTCTAGACTGTGAACCCATATGTTGCCAGCTTGCACTTCCCAAGCACTTAGTACAGTGCTCTGCACATAGTAAGTGCTAAATAAATACGATTGAATGAATGAATGCAATGAGCACAAATATGCATGTCGTTCACTCTGTCTCTTAATAATGTTCCAGTGGTTAGCAAAGAGAGAACTGGCAGCAGCTGCATGCCTTTCATGAAATTCACTGAGTTGATTTGTTAACTAAATCTCCAGTAATCACTCTGTTAGGAAGGGGAAAGAGAGGGAAAGGCAAGAAATAATAATCAATCTTGAATGTTTTCATCCCAAAGCTGTCAGTAAGCAAAGGGAGTCTAGACACGTTCTTCATGGATTTTTCTAAACACTGTCATTAGGTGCTAGAGTCAACTGTCATTCCAAAGACAAATGAAAATAGTCACTCTGATGCAATCATTCACTGTGATGTTGCATTCCATAACCAGATTTCTAAAACAGTAACAACTCAAGCAAGGGAATTCCCAGTTGGAAAATATGCTCATAACCTAAAAATCACCTTTATGAGGAAAGAGTAGGGATAGTAATACTTGTGTATTTTGTACTCAACTAGATAAGAAATCACAGGAAATTGGTCTGCCAGTGCTGTTGCACTGTACTCTCTCAAGCATTTAGTATGGTGCTCTGCAACAGATTGACCACAGAATTGTGAGATTTACATTTCTATATCTCTGAGTCTCCATTTCCCCACCCTCCTGGTTTCCTCTTTGCACATCCTCATTTCTCCGTTGATTGTTTGATGGTACTTGTTAAGCACTTACTAAGTGTCAAACACTGTTCTAAGCGTTGGGGTAGGTTCAGTCAGTCCCTATCCCATGCTTGGCTCACGGTCTTAAGTGGGAGAGAGCTATATTCTGGTTCTCCAGCTCCACTGACTGGTGCCCCATTCTATTGCACCCCTCTGCTCTCTTTCCATTTCAGGTCCTTATAAACCCTCCCTCCATGATCCTTTGATTCTCCCCAACAGTCCTTCCCACTGAGACGAGCCAGATTTTTGTCCTTCCTTGCCTCTCTCTGTATTTTATTTAATGTCTTCTCATTGCCCACCATTTCTACTTTCCCTCTGTCCTTCTCTGTCACCTCCAACATCATCATCATCAATGACATTTTTTGAAGGCTTACTATGTGCAGAGTACTGTACCAAGGACTTGGAAGAGGACAATCCAGCTGAGTTGGCAGACATGTTCCCTGCCCACTAGAAGCTTACAGTCTAGAGGATTATCTGCTGTCTCTTTTTTCCTGTTCCTCCTTCTTTCTTTCTCTCCCCTGACCTTCTTTTGGCAGATTTATCAATTTATCCCAATTCTACCTCCCAAAAGTAAGAAGTAGTTGATGATGAGGATGAGAATGTTGATGATCAACCAATTAATCATATTTTTTGAGTGCTTACTATATGCAGAAGATTTTTGATCCTAGGTATCAATAAGCTATTAATGGATATAAGGTGTTGGATATATGACACACTGCCAACCACTAGTACCTGTATGAACCTTTATTTAGAAGTAGCAGGGCATAGTGGATAGTGCACAGGCCTGGGAATGAGAAGGTCATGAGTTCTAATCCCAGCTCACTTGTCTGCTGGGCAAGTCACTTCACTTCTCTGGGCCTCAGTTCCTCATTCTCAGTCTCCTTTGTGGGTTCCTCCTCCCCCTCCCATCTCCTTACTCTGTGCGTTCATCAAGGGTCAGTTCTTGGTCCCCTTTTGTTCTCTATCTACACTCACTCCCTTGGTGAACTCATTCGCTCTCACGGCTTCAACTATCATCTCTACGCTGACGACACCCAAATCTACATCTCTGCCCCTGCTCTCTCTCCCTCCCTCCAGACTCATGTCTCCTCCTGCCTTCAGGACATCTCCATCTGGATGTCTGCCCACCATCTAAAACTCAATATGTCCACAACTGAACTCCTTATCTTCCCTCCCAAACCCTGCCCTCTCCCTGACTTTCCCAACACTGTAGATGGCAGTACCATCCTTCCCTTCTCACAGGCCCGCAATCTTGGTGTCATCCTCGACTCCGCTCTCTCATTCACCCCACACCTCCAACCCATCACCAAAACCTGCCAGTCTCACCTCCACAGCATCACCAAGATATTCCCTTTCCTCTCCATCCAAACCACTACATTGCTGGTTCAATCTCTCATCCTATCCCAACTGGATCACTGGATCAGCCTCCTCTCTGATCTCCCATCCTCCTGTCTCTCCCCACTTCAGTCTATACTTTACTCTGCTGCCTGGATCATCTTTGTGCAGAAACGCTTTGGGCATTTTACTCCCTTCCTCAAAAATCTCCAGTGGCTGCCTGTCAACCTGTGAATCAAGCAAAAACTCCTCACTAGGAGGGGACAGTAGGGACCGTCTCTATATATTGCTGATTTGTACTTCCCAAGTGCTTAGTACATTGCTCTGCACACAGTAAGCACTCAATAAATATGACTGGCTGAATGAATGAATGAATCTGTCAAATGGGGATTAAAACTGTGAGCCCCATGTGGGACAGGTACTGTGTCCAACCTGATTTGCTTGCATCCACCACAGCACTTAGTACAGTGTCTGGCACATAGTAAATGCTTAACAAATGCCATATTTATTCATTTAAGACAAACAAAAACTGAATATTAAACTACCCAAATAGAATTGGATTTCCCTTCACCGGCTATCCAAGTGTGAGAGGCTGGAAGACTGTATGAGGTCCAAATTGAGATGATTTAGCCTGAACATAATTCAACCAAAATTACTCTGCTTTAAGCCCATTTCCTCTTGTTGGGTTTCCAGTGAACCTATGACAAAAGTGCATTACTTCGAGGACTTTTTCATAGCACAGTTTCTTTCAATATTCAACTTTTTTCCACTGTTTATAATCCTTAATCAATCAATGGTATTGATTGAGCGCCTACTTGCTCCCTTTGCTCCCCCCCCAACTCCACAGCACTTATGTATATATCTGTAATTTTATTTATTCATATTTATGTATGTTTATTTGTACTGTTGTCTGTCTTCCCCCAAACCCCTAGACTGTGAGCTCACTGTGGGCAGGGATTATCACTCTATTTCTGTATTGTACTTTCCCAAGCACTTAATACAGTGCTCTGCACACAATAAGTGGTTAATAAATATGATTGAATAAATGAATAGAGCACTGTACTGAGCACTTGGGAGAGAATAGTACAATAATAATAATAAGTATGGTATTTGTTAAGCGCTTACTATATGCTTAGAACTGTTCTATGTGCTGGGGTAGATACAAGGTAATCAGGTTGTCCCACGGGGGACTCACAGCTTTAATCCCCATTTTACAGATTAGGTAACTGAGGAACAAAAGTGAAGCAGCTTGCCCAGGGTCACACAGCAGACAAGTGGAGGATCCAGGATTAGAACCCATGTTCTCTGATTCCCAAGCCTGTGCTTTTTCCACTAAGCCATGCTGTAGACATTCTCCCTGCTTATAATGAATTTAGAGTTTAGAGGGAGATTTACTATCTTATTCTCAAGGAGTTTAGGTTTAGCTCTTCCTTCTAAATTAGGAACATCTGCACATTTGATGAGTGTGTTCTCCATCCCTTTGTGTAGGTCACCAGGGACGGTGTTTCCCGTCGAGAACGATGAGCAAACTTTCAAGCTTGAGAGTTCAGTTTCCAGAACTTGTACGAAGGAATTGAGAACTAACGCTGGCCCGACCAACACAGTTTGCAGTCTCTCACCCCTGCCAATCCCAGTGGAGACCGAATGCACTGAATGAGTACGTGCACACGTTTCGAAATGCGTGGGAAAATGTTTTCTTTTTACGAGTGGGACCTATTTGTGTCTCAAAAGACAACAGCCTTAACACATAATCCAGCAGGTAAATTGCCTTGGTAGCCACTGAGGGTTTCAGAACCCACTTAAGCCATTTATTTTATTTCTATCCAGGTCCATGTATTTCTCAGGATTTCTGCCCGGCCTGTCCACCTTGCAGAAGGCCCTGGGTGGTTCTGTGACCAGAAACCTTCCCTCACGATGGCCTAATTCCCAACAGACTAGAACCAGCTCTCATAGTTCCTATCAGTACGCTCTTTGCGCTGGATAAACAGGGCTGCAATAAAAGTACCGCACAGTAGAGAGCTCAGAAATGGCTAATGCTTGGAGTGTCCTTTCCAGATGGACACTCACCCATTGATGACCACCTCAAACCTGCTGAGCATCTCCCTAACTTGAAGGACCCCAAATGGTGAAGTAGCACAACTTAGAGAGTAGGGCATGGGCCTGGGAGCCCGAAGGTCAAGAGTTCTACTCCCAACTCTGCTACTTGTCTGCTGTGTGACCTTGGGCAAATCACATCACTTCTCTGGGCCTCAGTTACCTCCTCTGGAAAATGGGGATTGAGACAGTGAGCCCCACGTGGGACAGAGACTGTGCCCAACCTGATTTGCTTGTATCCACCCCAGCACTTAGTACAGAGCCCTCAACATAGTAAGCATTTTACAAGTACCATAATTTTAATTATTATTATTATCATTATTATCTGACAGTCCACCACTCTCCCCTTCTTCAAAACTCTCCTAAAATCATATCTCCTCTGAGAAGTCTTCCATGACTAAGCACTCATTTACCCTACATCCTCTCCCTTCTGTATCACTCTTGCACGGTGGAATTATACTGTTTTATTAGCCCCACCATTAACCCATTTTACGAATACTATAATTTTAATTATTATTATTATCATTATTATCTGACAGTCCACCACTCTCCCCATCTTCAAAACTCTCCTAAAATCATATCTCCTCCGAGAAGTCTTCCATGACTAAGCACTCATTTCCCCTACACCCGCTTCCTTCTGTATCACTCTTACACGGGGAATTATACTGTATTATTAGCCCCACAGCACTTATGTACATATTCATTCAATTGTATTTACTAAACGCTTACTGCGTGCGGGGCACTGTACTAAGCACTTGGGAAGTACAATTCAGCAACAAATAGAGACAATCCCTGCCCACAGTAGGCACACATGTCTCTTTTGTACTTATGTACTTATTTATTGTAATGTCTGTCTCTCTCTCTCTCTAGATTTTAAGATCCTCAATGGCAGGGAACGTGTCTAACGATTCTGTTATATTGTATTCTCCCGGGTGCTTAGTACAGAGTTCTCAGAGCACTCAGAAAGTGCTCTGTAAATACAATTGATGGATCGTTTGATCGATTGATTTAATGTCTGTCTGTCTCCACGCAGCCGAACGTAAGCTCTTGTGAGCAAGGATCATATCTATTAACTTTGTTGTATTATACTTTCTGAAAAGCTTAGAACAGTACACAACACACAGTCAGCACTAGCTCCACACACAGTTAAGTGTTCAAAAAATACTATTGACTAACTAGATGAATACTACTGATGAATTGGTTGATTGATCTATGCTACTTTACAACAAGAGGGAGTAATTGATTTATTGACTATTTGTTCTAAAACTTCCCAGGTATTGATGGTAGGTTGATTGGGCTACAATTACCAGTTTTCCTTTTTATCCTCCTTAAAGATAGAACCACATCTACCCTTTTCTGGTCAGGGGCTATTAGTCCGACCCCACTGGAATGTTCCAAAATAATGACCAATGGTTCTACCCTAGACTTTGCCAAGGTTTGAAGTGACCTAAGGAGCCTGCCACAGGCTCTGCTAATTTGAATCAATCTAGAGAAGCAGCGTGGCTCAGTGGAAAGAGCACGGGCTTTGGAGTCAGAGGTCATGGGTTCAAATTCTGACTCTGCCAACTGTCAGCTGTGGGACTTTGGGCAAGTCACTTAACTTCTCTGTGCCTCAGTTACCTCATCTGTAAAATGGGGATTAAAACTGTGAGCCCCCCCATGGGGACAATCTGATCACCTTGTAACCTCCCCAGCGCTTAGAACAGTGCTTTGCACATAGGAAGCGCTTAACAAATACCAACATTATTATTATTATTATTACATTTTCAAGGACCAGCTGAACCATTTCTTCTCCAAGCTTGTGAGTAGATTCGTGCTGGTCAATGCTCCTTGTTTGATAGTTTTTATAAAGCTTCATATTATTTTTTATAATAATGACCATAGTGGCAGGGAACATTTCTGTTTTTTGTTGTACTGTATGCTCCCAAGTGCTTAGTATGGTGGTCTGCACACTTAAACACTCAATAAATATGATTGACTGACAATGTACTAAGCATAGGGGTGGATTCAAATTCATCAGGTTGGACACAGTTCTATGTGGGGCTCACAGTGTAAAGTAGAAGGGGGAACAGGTATTGAATCCCCATTTTATAAATGAGGAAACTCAGGCCTGGAGAAGTTAAATGACTTGTCCGAGGTCACGTAGTAAGCAAATGACAGAGCCGGGCTCCCAGGTGCCTGCTTTTTCAACTAGGCCACACTGCTTCTCAAAGGTCTGTTCAATTCTTCTACAAAAGACAGTTATCGATCTCTGAACAAGCTAATGAAATGGAACATGAGTCATGCTGTTTTTGTAAAAAGGAAAACATTCAAAGTCTCAGACTTCTCCTAGACATCTGTTTTCCGCTTTCCTTTCCTGATGATTTTGGAATGACATTTCCCTCGTCTTCCGCTTTTGTCTCACACAGCTAAAGCCACTCACGCCGCCCACTGACCAGCAGTCCACAACTTGGCTTTGTCCTCACTGGCTCTAGCCAGTTTCTCGACGTTCCCGGTTCCATCTGGACCGGTGCCCCGATGTCCCATGGGTCACCGCCGAATGCCGACATTTCTGCCAACCGGCTGATGGTTTGCAAATACAACTGAGGGAGAAAATTGGATCAAAACAGCCAGTGGGCTTTTCCAAAGACTCACAGATGGCATATTCAGCAGCTTCCAGGATCGAGCCGAAGTCTTCTGAGCAGTGGTGCTTAACGACATTCTTTATCGCTGGGAGACGGAAATCAGCCACGGATTTCCCATCTGGCTTCTTGAGCAGTTTCCTCCATGCCTAGGTTATTGCTCTCTAAAGGCCACTTTACCACGTCTGCACCGACTAAACACTTAAGTACTCACAACTCACGTAGCACTTTGGTTCATATCTTTCATCTCCCTTGCCGTCAGCATTAGTTCACATGTTGTTGTCTTATGCTGTCGAGTCGTGTCTGACCCACAGCGACGCCATGGACACATCTTTTCCAGAATGCCCCACCTCCATCTAAAATCGTTCTGGTAGTGGATCCATAGAATTTTCTCAGAAAAAATCCAGAAGCGGTTTTGCTTCTGGATTGCTTCCTTCCGCACAGGAAAGCTGAGTGTCTGCCCTCGACACTTTCCCATGCTGCTGCTGCTGCCCAGCACAGGGGAGTTTTGACTTGTAGCCGATTGCCTTCCACTCGCTAGCCACCGCCCAAGCTAGCAATGGAATGGACAAGCCTCTGCTTGATTCTTCTTCCTGTAGTCGAGACTGGTAAAGTACCGGAAACTCTCCAGGTGCCACCCCTGGAGATACATTATCCCCTTTTCTTTCTTCATCCTCTCTGGCAATTATGTTGCTGCCTGTCTCCTCCACCTAGATCATAAGCTCCGTGAGGGCAGGAATCATGTCTGCTAACTCGATTCCAATCAAATCAAATCAAATCAGTCATATTTGAGTGCTTACTGTGGGTAGAGTGCTGTACTGAGCTGTGGGGGTAATACAATATAACGGAGTTGGTAGACGCGTTCCCTACCTCAGCCCACTGTTGGGTAGGGACAGTCTCTATATGTTGCCAACTTGTACTTCCCAAGCGCTTAGTACAGTGCTCTGCACACAGTAAGCACTCAACAAATACTATTGAATGAATGAATGAATGAATGAATAAGCTTACAGTAGAGAGGGGGAGATAGACGTTAGTATAAAGAAATCACAGATAAAATAGCTAAGTACTCTATTGTATTCTCAGGAGGTGGAGGCAGGAAGTGATGATTCATTCATTCATTCAATTGTATTTATTGAGCGCTTACTGTGTGCAGAGCACTGTACTAATGATGATGATGATGGTAGTTGATAAGCGCTTACTATGTGCCAAGCACTGTTCTAAGCGCTGGGGTAGATACAAGGTAATCAGGTTGTCCCACATGGGGCTCACAATCTTCCTCCCCATTTGACAGATGAGGTAACTGAGGCACAGAGAAGTTAAGTGGCTTGCCCAAGTTCACACAGCAGACAAGTGGCGGAGCCGGGATTAGAGAAGGGCAGGATGGAGGTGGAATAGGGTGTGGTGGGAGGTGGAAGAGGGAATGGTGGAGGGAATTGAGGGGGTGGAGTAGGGCGTGGTGGGAGGTAGAAGAGGGTGTGATCCGAGGTGCAGGAAGGAAAGACACCAACTTGTACTTCCCAAGCACTTAGTAAAGTGCTCTGCACACAGTAAGCACTCAATAAATATGATTGAATGAATGAATGAATGAGGTGAAGAAGGACCTGGTGGGAGGGGGAGAAGGATGTGGTGGGAGATGGAAGAAGGCATGGTTGGTAATAATAATAATGATGGCATTTATTAAGCGCTTACTATTTGCAAAGCACTGTTCTAAGCACTGGGGAGGTTACAAGGTGTTCAGGTTGTCCCACGGGGGCTCCCAGTCTTTATCCCCATTTTCCAGATGAGGAAACTGAGGCCCAGAGAAGTGAAGCAACTTGCCCAAAGTCACACAGCTGACAAGTGGTGGAGCCGGGATTTGAACCCATGACCTCTGACTCCAAAGCCCGGGCTCTTTCCACTGAGCCATGGTGTAGTAGTGGTGGGGGTACGGTGGGAGTTGGAGGAGGGCATGATGGGAGGGCAGGGAAGGGCTAGAGAGTGGAATAGAGAGTAGGACATGAGCTGAAACCTTCTTTTCCCCAGTTCTCACTCTGTAACATCTCTTTTTCCAAATCCAAACTTGGCTGACTGTGAATACAGCCTCCTGACCACCTGATCTTACTTAAAATGACCTTTCCTTTTTACGCCGCTACTCTTTAATTACCGCACCAATCACAGTATTTCACTAAACAGGGGGACTGTGATTAATTAAACCTAATTGTATAAACGGCCAGACTGTGGCTGGCATATTAAAACGGAATGAAAGAACAGCTTTGATTTATACCCAGGATCTTAATTTGTACTTCCTTGTCTCCCCCATTTTGTTTGGGAATTGAAGGTTACACCTCACTGAACAGCCTAAGCTACTGTAACTCAAGTGTAACTTCAGAGATTTAACCTTCAGCTCTCCTGTGACAGATTTTTTTCTACCACATAAACACCAAATTGATGAGTTTGAAGCTTTTCAGATAGGCAGTGCTTTGCTGAAGAGACTCCTGGTGAAGTCCAAGACAATTATATTGAAAAAAATAATTTCTCCATGGGGAGGGAGTTTGGTGGAGGTTCTAATTTTGGGTATGTCTTGGATCTGGAGGAAGCTCAAGTATCAAAGATGGAAGCAGCGTGGCTCAGTGGCAAGAGCACAGGCTTGGGAGTCAGAGGTCATGGTTTCTAATCCCGTCTCCACCATTTGTCAGATGGGTGACTTTGGGCAAGTCACTTCACTTCTCTGGGCCTCAGTTCCATCATCTGTAAAATGGGGATTAAGACTGTGAGCCCTATGTGGGACAACCTCATTACCTTGTAACCCCCCAGTGCTTAGAACGGTGCTTGGCACATAGTAAGCGCTTAACAAACACCATCATCATTATTATTATTATTATTATTATTATTATTATTATTAATCCCCCATTTTACAGATGAGTAACTGAGGCCCAGAGAAGTGAAGTGACTTGCCCAAAGTCACGCAGCAGACAAGTGGCAGAGCTGGGATTAGAACCCAAGTCTAGACTTCAAGACTAGTGGTCTCCCAGCACTTAGTACAGTGCCTGGTACAATGCTTAATAAGTAACATAAAAATACAAAAACAAAGAAAAAATGAGCTTACGGTTTAGAGGAACATATGGGAACTACTTGTCTAGCATTTTTCTCCAATTCCAGGCCGCCAATCCCATTACTCCCTTGGCCTGGGAGTGTAAGGGCTTCTCAGAGAAGAGAGTTTTGGTTCCATGCTAGAGAGAACGGTGGGGACGATTGCTCTGAGGTGTCAACCTGAGAATCCCCATACTATTGGAGAGGACGCGTCATAGACTAGGGAGCTCTTGAGCCCCAGTTTATTCAGTAGATCATTCCCACCTATTAATTTCCGTTTAAATTCAGAGCTGGACCTTAAATGTCACAGTCGTGGGGCTTACATTGCATCAGAGCTGAGCTCCCGATATAGGCGGTATATTGCATTTTAAAATCTTCTTCAGCGGGTGTAACTTGGCTTGTCTGCCTGCCAGCAGGGGTACAATTATTTCTCCACATATATTGCTGTAAAGCTGGCCGTTGTATGATTTCATGGTGCTCTATTTTGTGTTTTCAGTGTTTAAATATCGGGTTATGCGCTGTGGGATAAATCCCTTTCAAGAGATGACTAATGAGAGACCCTATTTTACACCTTTTCCCCAATCCCTAGGCCCAAACATCATTCTAGACTGCGAGCCCGTTGTTGGGTAGGAACCGTCTTTATATGTTGCTGATGTGTACTTCCCAAGTGCTTAGTACAGTGCTCTGCACACAGTAAGTGCTCAATAAATGGGGAATAAATAAATATCAATATTATGATTATATTATTAATAATAAATAAATAAATAAATGGCGAAGCAGTGTGGCTCAGTGGAAAGAGCCCGGGCTTTGGAGTCAGAGGTCATGGGTTCGAATCCTGACTCTGCCAATTGTCAGCTGTGTGACTTTGGGCAAGTCACTTAACTTCTCTGTGCCTCAGTTACCTCATCTGGAAAATGGGAATTAAGACTGTGAGCCCCTGTGGGACAACCTGATCACCTTGTAACCTCTCAAGCGCTTAGAACAGTGCTTTGCACATAGTAAGTGCTTAATAAATGCCATTATTATTATTATTAATAAATACAATTGAAGGAATGAATGAATTCTCAGAGATAATTTTAGATTAGCTTTGGGTTGACTTTAGGGTTTTTCGTTAAATCGGCTCCTGCGATTGTTTCCTGGCCTGTAAAGATTTTAATCCTGCTCTGACTCCTGGTGCTGAGTTTGGGGAGGGGTGATGAGGACTCTGCTTATTGCTTGTCCTCTCCCATCAATCAATCAATGTCATTTATTTATTGAGTGCTTACTGTGTGCAGAGAGCTGTATTAAGTGATTGGGAGAGTACAATAGCTTGGAAAGCTTAGGAAGCACCATGGCCTAGTGGATAGAACACAAGCCTGGGTGTCAGAAGGATCTGGGTTCTAATCCAGTCTGTCACCCACCTGTTCTGTGTCTTTGGGCAAGTCACTTCACTTTTCTGTGCCTCAGTTCCCTCATCTGTAAAATGGGGATTAAGACTGTGAGCCCCCAATGGGACAACCTGATCACCTTGTAACCTCCCCAGCACTTAGAACAGTACTTTGCACGTAGTAAGCGATTAATAAATGCCAGCATTATTATTCTTATTATTATTTGTTTTTGGTCAACCATGAAGTGCTGAATTTTGACTAGCCTATTCATTTTTAATGGTATTTGTTAAGCACTTATTATGTGCCTAGCAGGGAACTAGCCACTTGGGTAGATACAAGCTAATCAGGTTGGACACAGTCTGTGTCCCCATTTTAATCCCCATTTAAATCCCCATTTTACAGATGAGGTAACTGAGGTACAGAGAAGTGAAGTGATTTACCCAAAGTCACCCAGCAGACAGGTGGCAGAGCTGAGATTAGAACCCAGGTCCTTCAGACTCCCAGGCCTGTGTGCTATCCACTAGACCACGTTGCTTCTCCATTCTACACTCACTCCCTTGGTGAACTCATTCGCTCTCACGGCTTCAACTATCATCTCTACACTGATGACACCCAAATCTACATCTCTGCCCCTGCTCTCTCTCCCTCCCTCCAGGCTCGTGTCTCCTCCTGCCTTCAGGACATCTCCATCTGGATGTCTTCCTGCCATCTAAAAATCAGCATGTCCAAGACTGAACTCCTTATCTTCCCTCCCAAACCCTGTCCTCTCCCTGACTTTCCCATCACTGTAAATGGCACGACCATCCTTCCCGTCTCACAAGCCCGCAACCTTGGTGTCATCCTCGATTCTGCTCTCTCGTTCACCCCTCACATCCAATCCGTCACCAAAACCTGCCGGTCTCACCTCTGCAACATCACCAAGATCCGCCCTTTCCTCTCCATCCGAACCACTACCCTGCTGGTTCAATCTCTCATCCTATCCCCACTGGATTACTGCATCAGCCTCCTCTCTGATCTCCCATCCTCCTGTCTCTCCCCACTTCAATCTATACTTCACGCTGCTGCCCAGATCATCTTTGTGCAGAAACACTCTAGGCATGTTACTCCCCTCCTCAAAAATCTCCAGTGGCTACCAGTCAACCTATGCATCAGGCAAAAACTCCTCACTCTCAGCTTCAAGGCTCTCCGCCCCCTCGCCCCCTTCTACCTCACCTCCCTTCTCTCCTTCTCCAGCCCAGCACGCACCCTCTGCTCCTCTGCCACTAATCTCCTCACCGTGCCTCATTCTCACCTGTCCAGCCGTCGACCCCCAACCCACGTCCTCCCCCTGACCTGGAATGCCCTCCCTCCCCACATCCGCCAAGCTAGCTCTCTTCCTCCCTTCAAAGCCCTACTGAGAGCTCACCTCCTCCAGGAGGCCTTCCCAGACTGAGCCCCCCCGCCCTACCTCCTTCCCCTCCCCACAGTACCTGTATATATGTTTGTACAGATTTATTACTCTATTTTACTTATACATATTTACTGTTCTATTTATTCTATTTTGTTAATATGTTTTGTTTTGTTGTCTGTCTCCCCCTTCTAGACTGTGAGCCCGTTGTTGGGTAGGGACCGTCTGTATATGTTGCCAACTTGTACTTCCCAAACGCTTAGTACAGTGCTCTGCACACGGTAAGTGCTCAATAAATACGATTTAATGAATGAATGAATTTATACGAAGTCACCAGCTTGCATGCTCTTGAATATAGAGAAGCGGCATGGCTCAGTGGAAAGAGCCCGGGCTTTGGAGTCGGAGGTCATGGATTCAAATCCTGGCTCCGCCAATTGTCAGCTGTGTGACTTTGGGCAAGTCACTTCACTTCTCTGGGCCTCAGTTACCTCATCTGTAAAATGGGGATTAAGACTGTGAGCCCCCATGGGGCAACCTGATCACCTTATAACCTTCCCAGCACTTAGAACAGTGCTTTGCACATAGTAAGGGCTTAATTAATGCCATTATTATTATTGTTATTATATGTGTATATGTGTGAAAGCATGTGCTCTTTTTTCTCAGATTGGCAGTGATGGTAGAGAAACAGATCAACAGGTCTTGTGTGTAAGGAAAATCCATCATCATCTGGGAGCCAATAAATGCCCCCTGAGCTCTCTGGATTTGATTTGGAAGAGCGGTTAAATCAGCCGCCAGATGCATCAGTGCTTCATTTTAAGGCAGTTTGTGGTTTCTTCCAACTGTCAACTGCCCATTTATAAAACCGAGTTCCTAAATGAGATATGTTGCAAGAAGACATTCCACCTCCTCCCTCAGAATCGTTACTCCCCCGTATCTTCAGATAGTGCTTCGCCTTCTCCAGATGCTTAGCATCTCAGCTCAATCCCGTGATTAATTAAGCACTTACTAGGCTCCAAGCACTGTGCTAAGCACTGGGGTAGATACTACTACTACTAATGATGATGGTATTTGTAAGTTCTTAGTATGTGCCAAACACTGTTCTAAGCACTGGGGGGAATACAAGGTAATATGGTTGTCCCACATTGGGCTCACGGTCTCGATCCCCATTTTACAGATGAAGTAACTGAGGCCCAGAGAAGTGAAGTGACTTGCCCAAAGTCACCCAGCTGACAAGTGGCGGAGCCGGGATTAGAACCCGTGACCTCTGACTCCCAAGCCTGGGCTCTTTTCACTGAGCAATGCTGCTTCTAATAGATGGGGCCTAATCTCTGTTGCACATGGAGCTCACCATCTAAGGGAGAGGGAGGCTAGGTATTTATTCAGATGAGGAAACTGAGGAACACAGAAGTTACCTCACTTGCCTCGGGTCACCCAGCAGGCAGAACGGGGATTAGAACCCAGAACCTCTGACTCCATCTCTTTCCAGCATGACTCCATCCACGCTGGGAAGCAACGTGGCTCAGTGGAAAGAGCACGGGCTTTGGAGTCAGAGTTCATGGGTTTGAATCCCGGCTCTGCCAATTGTCAGCTGTGTGACTTTGGGGAAGTCCCTTCACTTCTCTGTGCCTCAGTTACCTCATCTGGAAAATGGGGAATAAGATTGTGAGCCCCCTGTGGGACAACCTGATCATCTTGTAACCACCACAGCACTTAGAACAGTGCTTTGTACATAGTAAGTGCTTAATAAATGCCATCATTATTATTATTATTTCCACTTGAGCACTTGACACCACATCCCACACTCAACTTTGGAGGTCTGTTCACTCTTGACGGACAGTTGCGTTCTGGTCTCCCCATCATACCGCCCGCAGTGTCCATCTGGTTTCATGGATGGGCCTAGAACTTTCCTTCTGCATGATTGCTTCTGGAAAGAATACAGTTGTTGAAATTCCCATCACTAATCTCCAGTGACTGAGGCAGCTCTGTTTGGTGATCAGAGGCCCTGAGACCCACACAATGTCCCATTAGGCTTATTCCTTTGCAAGGCGTGACACCATAAACTCCGTCTGGGTAAGGAGCATATTATTTACATCTATTGTCTTCTCCCAAATCCTCCACGCACTGTTAGTGTTCAGTAAATACACTGATTGATATTTAGGAGTGAATAATTATTATAATCAGAAATGTTCTCAGGGTCTGAAAGAAGGAGTACAGATTTGCGAAGCAGAGGAAAAAACACTATAAGATCCCCGAATGTTACTTTTTTTCTACCACTGCTATTCTTGACTACATGCACCAAATTTTGCAGACTATAAACCGTGATTCAGCATTCTTTTATTCGTATCGACCTTGTGGTCTGATCATTGACAACTATGGGCAGCTATGCTTTGCAGGTAGAGAAACCCAGGTGCAAAGAGATTAAGTCACTTATCTGATGTCCCATGTTGCATCAAAAGAGGAAGGAAATGAAGAGAGAATGCAATTCTCACTGAAACCTATAAATCACTTAAATTCCTTAATTGTATTTTACAGGTGGAGCTATGACTGCCTAGGGCAAAATTCAAGGCAGGTAACAAACATTTCATGAGTCTAAGTGTTGTGTTTTTTTTTCTATTAAACCATTTAGTCCACATCTCCCCACTCCTCAAGAACCTCCAGTGGCAAACGATCCACCTGCACATGAAAAAGAAACTCCTTACCATTGGCTTTAAATCACTCAGTCAGCTTGCCCCTTCCTTCCTTACCTCACGATCTATAATAATAATAATAATGGCATTTGTTAAGCGCTTACTATGTGCAAAGCACTGTTCTAAGCGCTGGGGGGAATACAAGGTGATCAGGTTGTCCCACGTGGGGCTCACAGTTTTAATCCCCATTTTGCAGATGACGGAACTGAGGCTCAGAGAAGTGAAGTTACTTGCCCAAGGTCACACAGCAGACAGGAGGCAGAGCCGGGATTAGAACCCATGACCTCTGACTCCCAAGCCCGGGCTCTTTCTACTGAGCCACGCTGCTTCTCTTACTACAGCCCCGCAGGCACACTTCAGTCCCGTAACGCCAGCTTGGTCTCCATGCCCTGATCCAGATGCAGCATGGCGTAGTGGAGAGAGCCCGGTCTTAGAAGTCAGAAGGTTGTGGGTTCTAATCCTGGCTCCGCCATTTGTCTGCTGTGTGACCTTGGGCATGTCACCTCGCTTCTCTGGGCCTCAGTTACCTTATCAGTAAAATGGGGAGTGAGACTATGAGCCCCACGTGGGACAGGGACTGTGTCCAACCCAATATGCTTGTCTCCTCCCCAGTGCTTAACAGAGTGCCTGGCATATAGTAAGTGCTCAACAAATACCATTATTATTATTATTAGTATTAGTATCCCTTCTATCTTGCCATCAACCCCTTTCCAACATTCTCCCTCTGGCCTGGAATTCCCTCCCTCTCCATATGCACCAGACCACCACTCTTCCCACCTTAAACACCTTATTAAGACTACATCTACTCCAAGAGGCCTTCCCGGATTAACCTCTGTTTTCTCCCATCGCCTATCCTTTCTGATTCATCTATGCACTAAGATCTGTACACTTGAGGCACTTGGCATTCAGCCCACTCTCAGGCATACATCACTTATGTAAATATCTGTATTTAATTATTTAAATATCTGCCTCCCCCTCTAGACTGTATATACAGAAATTCACTATGAGCATGGAAGGCTGCATAAACGTGAATTCATTGTGAGCAGGGAATGTGTCTACCAACTCTGATGCATTGTAATCCCCCAAGTGCTTAGTACAGTGTTCTGAACATTATTAGCTGCATGGTCTAGTGGATAAAACAGGAGCCAGAGAGTCAGAAGGTCATGGGTTCTACTCCTGGCTCTACCACTTGTCTGCTGTGTGACCTTGGGCAAGTCACTTGACTTCTCTGTGCCTCAGTTACCTCATCTGTAAAATGAGCATTAAGACTGTGAGCCCGATGTGGAACAGGGACTGTGTCCAACCTGATCTTCTTGTATTCTCCCCCAGTGCATAGAACTGTGCCTGGCACTTAGCAAGCGCTTAACGAATACCACAGTTTGTAAACACTCAATAAATAGCATGGATTTGACTGAATGAGTCTGTGTGCCTTTCATTCATTCATTCATTCATTCATTCACTCATTCAATCACATTTACTGAGGGCTTACTGTGTGCAGAGCACTGTGCTAAGTGCTTGGGAAGTACAAATCGGCAACATATACAGATGGTCCCTACCCAACAATGGCCTCACAGTCTTGAAGGGGGAGACAAAATCTCTCATATATTGCCAGCTAATATTTGAGTAATTTTATTCTGTTCCATTTTTTTTGCAGATCAGCAAACAATCAATCAATCAATGGTATTTACTGAGTGCTTACTAGATGCAGAGCGCTGTTCTAAGCACTTGGGAGAGAACAATACAAGAGAGTTAGCAGACCCGCTCCCTGCTTGTAATGAGCTTACAGTCCAGAGGGGAAGACAGTCATTCATATGAATATGATTATTGGTCAATAATCAGCTGCCCAACAGTAATAATAATAATAATAATAATAATAATAATAATGGTATTTGTTAAGTGCTTACTATGTGCCCGGCCCACGTCCTTCCCCTGGCCTGGAATGCCCTCCCTCCACAAATCTGCCAAGCTTGCTCTCTTCCTCCCTTCAAATCCCTACTGAGAGCTCACCTCCTCCAAGAGGCCTTCCCAGACTGAGCCCCGTTTTTCCTCTCCTCCTCCCCAACCCCCCGCCCTACCCCCTTCCCCTCCCCGCAACACTTGTATATATTTGTACAGATTTATTACTCTATCTATTTTACTAGTACATATTTACTATTCTATTTATTTCTTAATGATGTGCATTTAGCTATAATTCTATTTGTTCTGATGATTTTGACACCTGTCTACATGTTTTGTTGTCTGCCTTCCCCTTCTAGACTGTGAGCCCGTTGTTGGGTAGGAACTGTCTCTATATGTTGCCGACTTGTACTTCCCAAGTGCTTAGTACAGTGCTCTGCATACAGTAAGCACTCAATAAATACCATTGAATAAATGAATGAGTGCCAAGCACTGTTCTAACTGCTGGGGGAGATACAAGGTAATCAGGTGGTCCCACAAAGAGCTCACAATCTTAATCCCCATTTTACAGAGGAAGTAACTGAAGCACAGAGAAGTGAAGTGACTTGCCCAAGGTCACACAGCAGACAAATGGCAGAGATGGGATTAGAACCCACGTCCTCTGACTCCCGAGCCCGTGCTCTTTCCACTAAGCCATGCTGCTTCTAATCACAGTAGAAATCAAAAGCAAAGAAATAAAAAATAAAAAAAAAGTAAAAAAGCAATAAGCAAAGATTTAACATGGCCTAGTGGAAAGAGCCGGGGCCTGGGGGTCAGAGGACCTGGCTTGTAATCACACACGTCTTTTTTTATGGCATTTATTAAGTGCTTACTATGGGCAAAGCACTGTTCTAAGCACTGGGGAGGTTACAAGGTTATCAGGTTGTCCCACGTGGGGGTCACAGTCTTCGTCCTCATTTTACAGATGAGGGAACTGAGGCTCAGAGAAGTTAAGTGACTTGCCCAAAGTCACACAGCTGACAAATGGCAGAGCCGGGATTTGAACCCATGACCACTGACTCCAAAGCCCGGGCTCTTTCCACTGAAACACATTGCTTCAATATGACCAAGGTCTGCTCTATGACCCTGGACTGGGCACTCGACTTCGTGTCTCAGTTATCTCATCTGTAAAATGAGAATTCAGACCATGAGGCCCAGGTGCGACAGGGACTGCGTCCAACCTGACTTGCTTGTAACTAGTAGGAGCTTAACAAATTCCATAAGCAGAAAAACAACAAAAAGCATCAGATTGAACTAGTGCAAATATGTTCTGATATTCTGCCCTAGCAATAGCTGCCCATTGGTTAGGAGTGCTTGATTAACAACTGATGCTCAAGATTTTTGAGGCTCTGTGTTGCCCTCTCCTTCTCTCTCTCTTCTTCTACCCAACAACCTGGCTGGACTCTTTGGAGAGCCCCCGGAGAGGCAGTGAGAGAATGGGAAGGAGAACAGGAACGGAGGATGGAAAACCCTGAACACACTGTCTTAGATAAATGTGCTTGCATTACACTTACCAAAGTGTGGTACTTTCTTGCTAAGGGCTTACTATATGACAAGCATCCCAAAATTCCAGTCCTGTCTACCTGGGGTGATACTCATGAAAGCTGTGTTACTACTTAAAAGATTGATTTGAGCAAAACATCAAAACGTTAAAATTTCCTGTAAAAAAAATGCATATCTCTTCCCCCTCCACCCCCGGCAAGAACTAACAATCAAATAAATTATGGACCTCACTGGAAAAACAAAAACAAAACAAAATAAAAAAACTAGTGGTTTCCAAAAAGCATGCCCTTTCCAGTAGCCACTAAAATTGAGATAACCTTAAGAATGCAGTGCCTTTACCTGCATTGTCCTCTCCTTACCTATGTTTTTCAATAAATCCATGGTACTATGCACAGAGCATTATACTAAATGCTTGGGAGAGTACAAGAAAGTAATCAGACACAAATCTGCCCTCAAAAATCTTAAAATCTTGCTTGTAAATCATCTATTATCAGATAACCCAGATCCTTTTTTTAAGACCTGAAACAGTAGTAGAGTTAAAATGCTGTTCCATGTGCATTACTCACAATTCCTGGTAACGGACATGGACTCTCCCGTTCCTGCACATTGCCATGTTTGAGTAGACTTTGGGTCACAGGGGTAGCAATCTGTCTCATTATTTCATCTACTTTCAGTGGAAACGAATGAATACCATTTCATTCTGACACCTTAACATTTACTACACCTGTTTATAGAATGGTTTCATCAGCCTTGAAAAGAGTGGGTGGAATAGATTAATTGTCAGGCTTCTGTTCATATCTGCAGTGGAAGGGAAAGGACACAGAAACTATACCTCAAAGTAATCCGATGAATCATTTCCAAATGAAGAGACCTTCACATCCTCCTTTCCTTTGAGCCTTCCATCTGGTCAGTTCCCCCTGACTAAGGCAAACCTGATTACTGCAAGCTCATTACGTCAAAAGAGGTGGCAGTGTTATTATGTCTGTTTTCCCCTCTAGACTGAAAGCTTGTTATGGTCAGGAAATGTGCCTGTTAATTCTGTTACACTGTATTCTCCCAAGTGTTTGGTAAGTACTTAATAAGCACGCAATAAGTATGTTTTATTGATTGTGGTATGAATATGAAATCTCTTATCTCCCCAATTAGTTCCAAACTTCCTTGAGGTTAGGGTCTATATAGGATTACTAGGATGCTCTGCGTAGAGAAGGTGTTCAAGAAATACTAGTGTTTAAGACACACAGGAAACATCGACCCTGTCATGTCAACTGCTGCCATTCAACACCTGCTTAAAATGCAGAGCAAATACACACAGCTGGTAAAAACTGAATTCCCAAGTCATCCAGGTTCTCAGTTTTTGGTGTCAGAGGCCTAGTCCTCAACTCCAGGAAGAAGACCTTCATGACTCTGCTTCGCAGGCCCGCAAATACGTTTGCCACCACCCAAACAAAATGTCCACCAACCCTAGCAAAGTTCATCCAAGCTATATAGCCAATTGCTCTGTTGTAAGTGTAACTCATTCGTTCCCATGGCTTTAACTAGCATCTGTCCATGGATGATTCCCAAATCTACCTCCCTAACTCTGACTTCTCTGCAGTCTTGCATTTCCTCCTGCTTTCCCTACACCTCTACTTGGATGTCTGCTGACACCTCACACTTGACCTACCCAAAACAGAACACCTCATCTTCCCACGCTAATCGTATCCTCCCCCTGCCTTTACCATAATTTTGACACCACCACCAACCTCCCTGTCTCACAAACCCATTACCTTGGCATTATCGTTGACTCATCATACTTATTCAACCCACATTTTCAATCTGTCCCCAACTTCTATCATTTTTTACCTTCACAAGTATCTAGAATCTTTCTTCTCCATTCAAACTGCTACTACACTAATCCAAGCATCCTATTCCACCTCAACTATGGCCTCAGCCCCCTCATTGACCTCCCCACTTCAGGCCACACAACTCTGCTGCTTGGATCATTTTCCTGAAAATACTTTGGCCCATGTCTCCCCACTCCACAAAAACTTCAACTCCTCTGAAAACAGAAACTCCTAACCACTGGGTTTAAAGCTCTCCCACTTCTACCTTACCTTGTTGATAATAATAATAATAATGATGGTATTTGTTAAGTGCTTACTATGAGCAAAGTGCTATTCTAAGCACTGGGGGGATACAAAGTGATCAGGTTATCCCACGTGGGGCTCACAGTCTTAATCCCCATTGTACAGATGAGGTAACTGAGGCACAGAGAGGTTAAGTGACTTACCCAAAGTCACACAGCTGACAGTTGATTTCCTAGCACAATCCAGCCCACACATTAAGCTCCTCTAATTAAAACATACTCTATCTCAAGTTTGTCTATCTTGCACCTACTCCTTCCCCTTACCATTCTTTTGGCCTGGAGATCAATAGACCATCATATACAATAGACCATCACTCTCTTCACCTTCAAAGCTTTGTTAAAATCACATCTCCAGATCATTTTTTCTACAAAAATGCTCAGTCCATATTTCCCCCCTCCTCAAAAGCTTCTGGTGGTTGTCCATCCACCTCCACATCAAACAGAAACTTCTTACCATTGACTTTAAAGCACTCAATCATCTTGTCCCCTCCTAATAATAATAATAATGATAATGATGGCATTTATTAAGTGCTTACTATGCGCAAAGCACTGTTCTAAGTGCTGGGGAGTTTACAAGGTGATCAGGTTGGCCCAAGTGGGGCTCACAATCTTCATCACCATTTTACAGATGAGGTAACTGAGGCACAGAGAAGTTAAGTGACTTGCCCAAAGTCACACAGCTGACAATTGGTGGAGCTGGGATTTGAACCCCTAACCTCTGACTCCAAAGCCCGGGCTCTTTCCATTGAGTCACGCTGCTTCTTCTACCTCACCTTGCTACTCTCCTGCTGCAACTCAGCCCATACAGTTTGCTCCTCTAATGCCAAACTGCTCACTGTACCTCGATCTCGTCTAGCTCACTGCTGGCTTCTTGCCGACATCCTGCTCCCTCCCTTTTCCTATCTGACAGACAATTACTCTCCCCATCTTCAAAGCCTTCTCGAAGGTACACCTCCCCCAAGAGGCCTTCCCTAACTTAAACCCTCATTTCCTCTTCTTCCATACTCTTCTGCCCCTCCCTGACTTGCTCCCTTTATTCAATGCCCCCACAGCACCTATATACATATCTGTAATTTATTTACTTATATTAATGTCTGTCTCCCCTTCTAGATCGCAAGCTCACTGTGGGCAGAGGATGTGTCTGTTATATTGTTGTGTTGTACTATCCCAAGCTCTTAGCACAGCGCTGTACACACTGTAAGCTCTCAGTAAATATCACTGACTGATGGATTGATTTAAGCACTTGATATTCACCCCGCACTCCGCCTCAAAGATCATCAGCAGATAAGCACAGATCCCACAGCACATCTGTAATTTATTTTAATGTTCCTCTACACCTCTAGATTGTAGGCTCCTTTTGGGTAGAGAGCATGTCTTTCAACCCTACTGCGTTGCACTCTTCCAACTGTTTAGTACAGTGCTCTATGCTCAGTAAGTGCTCAATTAATGCTATTGATTGATTGAAAAGGATGAGTGAGGGGACAGATTCAGGAGGGGAAGGCAAAGGGAAGGTACAGTGGAATGGAGAGGAGGAAAATGGATTTTAAGGAAGATGTGAAGGGCAAAAGAGTCTCAAAATAAATGATCCAGAGTTCACAGGGGATTGTATACTGTCTACATTCTTACAGAAGTTGAACTGAAGAACTGAGTAGCCTGAGGAAACAATTCTGTGATTGAACCATCAAATATCAAGATACTTCTGGTGTTATGGAGATGACAGGACCTCCCTTCAGACTAAGGAAATCATGAAGCCTTTTCTTATTTTACCTCAAAGAGATATTAAGAGCCTCAAGATGTCATGTCAGACCACCAAGCTCATTTTAAAATCCCCAGACAACTCACCTAGAGAAGCCCATCTGTTCAGGTTAAATGTTTTCTCAGGGGACAGTGAGCCTGGCTCATGTGAATCAGATGTGGACAACAGCAGATTGAGGAAAAATTCCTATGAATCTTAATTTCTCCTTGGTCAGCCAAGGTTGCCACAAATGGTGGAGAAAGGGCTTCTAGGAAATCTTCCAGGAAATCTATGCTATTCCTTGAGGGCAGGATGCACTACAAGCAAAACCTCATGCTGCCAAAGTTCTCAATAACAATAATAATAATAATAATGGCATTTATTAAGCACTTACTATGTGCAAAGCACTGTTCTAAGTGTTGGGGAGGTTACAAGGTGATCATGTTGTCCCATGGGGGACTCACAGTCTTAATCCCCATTTTACAGATGAGGTAACAGGCACAGAGAATTTTAGTGACTTGCCCAAAGTCACACAACTGACAGCTGGGATTTGAACCCCTGACCTCTGACTCCAAAGCCTGTGCTCTTTCCACTGAACCACACTGCTTCTCATTACAATGAATCAATTATAATGAATCTGCCTGAGGAGAAGTGTTCTGAACTTAAGAATTTTGGATTTGCGTACAAGTTTTCCTCATGGGACACAGTAAAAAATGGACAACACAAATCAGAAAATGAGGTGTCCCAGAGCGTGAATCAAAATGACATAGTGATTTCTGGATATTAAAGAAAAATGAAAAAAGAAAAAGAAAGTTTTAGACAGGAGACAGCTTTTCGATTCTTACTACATTGTTCCACTGGCTTTTTGAGAGTAAGAGGTAATAATAAACTCATCACCTCTAAGGGAGGGTCTGTGTCTTCCACTACTATTGTATATTCTGAAGCACCAAAGACAGTGCTCGGCAGTTAGAAGGTGCTCACTACCTGCTCATGAGGACAGGAGATTATGACTCATTATTGCAGAGTTGGCTTCCCTAGGCAGAGCTGTTTTTCCTCTCTCAGTTCAATCCAGTGTGTTCCTAAACTGTTTTGTGTTAAGACATTCCTTGTACTCAGAACACATGTCCCTTCTTTATAATGAATTTCCCAAGCGCCTTGCGTGGTACGCCACACCAAGGAGGTGGTTAATAAATAAATACTACCACCCTTCTGGCTGAAATTTTAAAATGTTGCCGACCAGGTTCCTATGTGTCAGGGAACAATGAGTCCCAAGCGCTTATTACAGTGCTTTGCACACAGTAAGTGCTCAATAAATACGACTGACTGAATGAATGAATGAGGCCCTAATGTTCTGTGGTTTTGAAACAGGTGAGACAGAGCGTGGGAGTGAGAGGACCCAAGTTCTAATCTGTGTTCTTAGGCAAGTGTGACAGTAGGCAAGTTTCTTAACTTCTTTGTGCCTCAGTTTCCTCATTTGTACAATAGAGACTTAATACCTGTTCTCCTTCCCACTTAGAACTGTGAGCTCCGTGTGGGACACGGACTGATCAGATTCTAACCCAACACTTAGCAGAGTGTTGGCACAAAGTAAGTACTTAACAAATATCACAACTGCTATTATTACCTCAGAAGAAACTGGTTAAAGGATCCACGAGAACAAGGGAGCGGGTCAGGCCACTTAAAAGGTATCTGGCTAAATGAAGGTAGCCTTGGCAAACAGCTTTATGGGGTGAAGAGAATCTCAGTTAAAAGGCAGCTAATAGGTTCATTTAAGAGGGTTTGTTATCAGTTAAATAGCCATTGTCTTAAGGAGATCAATAGAGATTAAAGAATGATGTTATTTGAACTGCTTTTCCAATTAGCCAAGTAACAATCTGACAAGGGAAATCTCACAAGTGTCCCTCTGAGATACAGCTCTGCTAGCAGGGCATTAAGTCTATGGTCTATAAAATTTTCACTGGAAATTCCAGAAAGCTGCAACTTCATTGGTTTCACATGGTTCATAATGATCTGCCATACACAAGCTTTCTCAAGACCATTTTGTATTTTGGGGCGCCTATCTGATTTTTTCATACTAGACTTCTTGGAGGAAAGAATCATGTCCCAGTGAAGCATTTCCATTTTGATGGGTGCTTAGGAGGTGTCAAGAACAGTGTCAAGCCCCCTAGGTAGATAAGAGATAATCAGAGAAGAGAGAGGCTTTTTCCCATGCAGGTTCATAGACTAAGAGGAAGGGAGAACAGGTATTGAATCCCCATTTCATAGATGAGGAAACGGAAATGGAAACAGAGAAATTAAAGAATTTGCCCTAGGTTACAAAGCAGAAGAATGGCAAAGCCAAGGTTAGAACCAAAGTCTTCTGATGCCCAGCCCTGTGCTTTTTCCAGTAGGCCACACTGCATTCATTCATTCTTTCATTCAGTTGCATTTATTGAGCGCTTACTGTGTGCAGAGCACTGTGCTAAGCGCTTGGGAAGTACAAGTTGGCAACATATAGAGACGGTCCCTATCCAACAACGGGCTCACAGTCTAGATGGTCAGATTCAGATGGGTCACAGTTCCTGACCCACATGAGATCGGTTTCCTTATCTGTAAAATGGGAATTCAATATCAGTTTTCTCCCCATCTTAGACTGTGAGCCTTCTTTTATGCAACTGGAACTGTGTCTGAGCCGACTGTATCGTATCCTGCTGACCTCCCAGGCTCCTGTCTCTCCCCACTCCAGTCCTACTTCACTCTGCTGCCCGGATCATTTTTCTACAGAAACTTCCAGGACATGTTTCCCCACTCCTCAAGAACCTCCAGTGGTTGCCCATCCACTTCCACGACAAAAAGAAAAACCCAAAACTCGTCATCAATGGCTTCAATGGCTTCAGAGAAGCAGCGTGGCTCAGTGGAAAGAGCACAGGCTTTGGAGTCAGAGGTCATGGGTTCAAATTCCGGCTCTGCCAACTGTCAGCTGTGGGACTTTGAGCAAGTCACTTAACTTCTCTGTGCCTCAGTTCCCTCATCCGTAAAATGGGGATTAAGACTGTGAGCCCCCCGTGGGACAACCTAATCACCTTGTAACCTCCTCAGCACTTAGAACAGTGCTTTGCACATAGCAAGTGCTTAATAAATGCCATCATCATCATTCAAAGCTCTCAATCATCTTGCCCCCTCCTACCTCACCTCACTACTCTTCTTCAGCAAGTCAGCAGGTACACTTGGCTCCTCTAATGCCAATCTTCTCACTGTGCCTCAGTCTCACTTATCTTGCTGTCGACCCCTCTGCCAAGTCCTGCCTCTGGCCTGGAATGCCCTCCTTCTTCAAATCTGACAGATAATTACTCTTCCACCTTCAAAGCCTTATTGACATCACATCTCCTCCCAGAGGCCTTCCCTAAGCACCCTGCTGCTCTTCTCCCACTCCCCTCTGAGTTGCCTTGATTTGCTCCTTTTGTTCTTCTCCCAGCCCCAAAGCACTTAGGACATGTCTGTAATTTATTAATTTATATTCATGCTAACCAGATAGGACACAGTCTCTATCCTCCATGGGGCTTTAGCCTAGGTAGGAGGGTGAACAAGTATTCAATCCTTATTTCACAGAGGAGGAAACTGAGGCACAGAGAAGTGAAGCGACTTGCCTAAGGTCTCATGGTAGGCAAGTGGCAGAGCCAGAATTAGAACCCAGGTTCTCTGAAGGCCAGGGCTATGCTCTTTCCCCTAGGCCAAACTGCTTCTCATCATCATATTGATTTCTATATTTTCATTATTATTATTCCTACCACAACTAAGGCGTTCCATCCTTATAGAAGACTCACATCCTCCAAGAGGCTTCCCTGACTATGCCCTCCTTTCTTCTCCTACTCCTTTCTGCATTGCCTTGACTTACTCCCTCTGTTCAACCCTCCTCCCAGCCCCAGAGTACTTCTGTATACATCTCTAATTTTATTTATATTAATGTCTGCATACCCTCTAGACTATAAACCCTTGTGGGCAGGCCATGTGTCTGCTCTGTTGTTGTATTGTGCTATTCCAAGCACTTAGTACAGTACTCAGCACACAGTGAGCGATCAATAGATTGACTGACTCCTTGAAGATGACCAATTACTGATCCCTTGAACAAGAAATTTATTTGTCACTGTTGTTATTCATTTATTTACCTTGCTCTGTTCTTTTCTCTTTTTCTTTCCAGTCATCTCTCCTCCTCCATTTAGAATGTGAGGGCCCTCTTCCATCACCCCATTGAGAGGAACTGTATCATCCACTTCGGAATTATTCTCTCTTCCTTTGATAAAACAGCTTGCTCACATCACGCTGGGGAAATTACAGATGGGATCATGCTGTTCCTTGATTTTTCAGTGTGAGAAGTTAATTTATTTGCTTTGAAAAATCTTAACTAGAGGATAGTTTAAACCATCAGTTATTATCCTTAGGATAAAATCAAGGTCGTAATACAAGCACACTTGACTCTCTTTCTCTTTGACTTCAAAAAGAAAACCCCTGGACCCACCTAATAGAACTCAACCGAACCAAAAAGCTTAGCACTCAGGAGTTTCTGGAAAAAGATGTTTTGCTCTGTAAGTGCTTTATGCAGAGTCAGGACTTCCCAAATTTCTAATCCCAGCTCTGCCCCAGACTCCATCTGCAGCCATAGCTAATTCCATTAGCTTTCCTTGCTTCCCCGCTGGTCCAATGGGAATCATCTCTATTTATGCAGCACCAGCCTGGCAGTATAAATCCCCTAGTAGCAGTGAAGTACCTTGAAAATGAAAACCACAGTGTAGCTGCTGAGTGCTCAATTATAAAGAAATAATCTCGACATAATGCCATTAGTTGAAATATTTTCCCGCATCTCCTTTTCTGTCTCTTGGCAGTCTCTACAGACCTTCGGAAGTACCTGCTGTGGAGCTCACGTTCACTGGTGGTGAAATATTGGACTTGGATGAACGTACACTCCCTCTCAGATGAGTGTGGTTAATTTAGAAGGTTACTCAGAAGCAACGGAAACCGCCCATCACTGTTTAAACCACTGGAATTCAGTTCCTGGGAATGTCTGACTGTGAGCTTAATATTCTACGAGATTCTCACGATCACAAACCCATCAACCTCTACTGTCTCTGAGGCAATGTCTGGCAGTCAGAAAGCAATCCCCGAACCAAGAATGAGCAGAGCCATGCACGTATAACCCAATTTAAACAAAATCATTCATCATGGATTGCTAACACCACCTTGCCCTTGGTGATCTCAGGGTGCTAATTTATGAGGATCAGTGTTTCAGGAACCTGGATTCCTGTGAGGAAGAGGAATGGGGATTATTGTTTTCTCTTTTTTGACCGAAGAACTGAAGCACAAGGAGTCTGACGGCTGTGGTTGCCAACTTGTACTTCCCAAGCGCTTAGTACAGTGCTCTGCACACAGTAAGCGCTCAATAAATACGATTGATGATGATGATGTGGTGAGGAACAGGTGTCTGATACGATTGTGTCATATCTACCGCACTGCTTTGCACATAGGAAGAGCTTAACTAATACCACTATTTTCCCTCTAGACTGAAAGCTTGTTGAGGGCAGGAAATGTGTCTGCTAACTCTGTTGTATTGTACATTCCCAAGCCCTTAGTCTCAGTCAATCAATCAATCGTATTTATTGAGCGCTTACTGTGTGCAGAGCACTGTACTAAGCGCTTGGGAAGTACAAGTTGGCAACATATAGAGACAGTCCCTACCCAACAGTGGGCTCACAGTCTAAAAGTCTCCTAAGCACTTGGTATGGTGCTCTTCACATAGAAAGTTCTCCATAAATACGATTGAATGAATGAATGCTCTGCACATAGTAATTGTCCAATAAATATCATTGATTAATTAATTGAACATTACACAGGTGAAACTGTGCAAATAAAGGTAACAATACATGTAAGATACTACCATCCCCAAGGACGATGTGGGTGATTAAAATAGCTGCCAAATTATGGTAAAACTCTATTATGATCACTTGAATATAAATATATATAGACATTATTTATATTAATGTCTGTCTCCCCCTCTAGACTTTATGCTCCTTGTGGACAGAGAACATGTCTACCAATTCTGTTATAATGAACTTTCCCAACTGCTTGAGAAGCATCATGACAGTGGAAAGTGCCTGGGCATCACAGGACCCAGGTTCTAATCCTGGCTCTGCCACTTGTCTGCTCTGTGACCCTGGGCAAGTCACTTAACCTCTCTGTGCCTCAGTTACCTCATCTCTAAAACGGGGTTAAGGCTGAGAGCCCATTTGGGATGTGGACTGTGTCCCACCTGATTATCTTTTATCTACCCTTTGTTGGGTAGGGACCATCTCTGTATGTTGCTGATTTGTATTTCCCAAGTGCTTAGTACAGTGCTCTGCACACAGTAAGCGCTCAATAAATGCGATTGATTGACTGATTACACAGTGCTTAGTACAGTGCCTGGCACATAGTCAGCACTCAATAAATACCATTGATTGATTGATTTAAAAAATCACTTAGGACAGTGCTCTATATACAGTAAGTGTTCGATAAATACCATTCATGAATTGATGACAGGTAGCTATGTATACAGATATATACATATATATTTATCTCTCTGTATATATATGCATGTAGATTAATAGATCGGTCTATCTATATGTAAATATCTCACCTCACCCCTATTACCTGTAGATGAGGGTAGAGGAACGTGAGGTCGACTTCAGAGTTAGACTAATTCACAATTGCTAGTGCACCAAGGATGTGTTCCTCAAAACAGATAAGAAGAAAACCTAGTCTCTGGGCTCCATGCAGGCTAAGTGTCCTGTCCAATCTTCATATATTTCTTCTACTTCAGAATTTAGGACAACGTTTGACACATAGTAAGCCCTTATCAAATACCACAATTGCCATTAGAAGGTCAGGAACCGAAGAGCAGTACGATCACCTTCCTTCAGTTCAACTTTCTCCCCCTTCTAGACTGTGAGCCCGTTGTTGGGTAGGGACCTTCTCTATATAATAATGATGGCGTTTATTAAGCGCTTACTATGTGCAAAGCACTGTTCTAAGCGCTGGGGAAGTTACAAGGCGATCAGGTTGTCCCTCAGGGGGCTCACAGCCTTAATCCCCATTTTACAGATGAGGTAACTGAGGCACAGAGAAGTTAAGTGACTTGCCCAAAGTCACATAGCTGACAATTGGCAGAGCCGGGATTTGAACCCATGACATCTGACTCCCAAGCACGGGCTCTTTCCACTGAGCCATGCTGCTTCTCTATATGTTGCCGACTTGTACTTCCCAAACGCTTAATACAGTGCTCTGCACACAGTAAGCGCTCAATAAATACGATTGAATGAATGAATGATGTGTCTATGTCAAGGATGATCAAGGTGGACAAACATCTGGATAACTGGAACAAAAAACAGGCTTTTCTCTAATTATCAAGACAGCGCAGCTAGGGAAAGGTTTTTTTCTCCTAATCATATGTTCAATCATTCATTCATTCAATCGTATTTATTGAGCGCTTACTGTGTGCAGAGCACTGTACGAAGCGCTTGGGAAGTACAAGCTGGCAACATCTAGAGACGGTCCCTACCCAACAGCGGGCTCACAGTCTAGAAGGGGGAGATGGACAACAAAACAAAACATATTAACAAAATAAAATAGAGCAAATATGTACAAGTAAAATAGAGTAATAAATACATACAAACATATATGCATAAATACAGGTGCTGTGGGGAGGGGAAGGAAGTAAGGCGGGGGGATGGGGAGGGGAAGGAGGGAGAGAGGAAGGAGGGGGCTCAGTGTGGGAAGGCCTCCTGGAGGAGGTGAGCTCTCAGTAGGGCTTTGAAGGGAGGAAGAGAGCTAGAATTCATGTTCCCTGACGGGGAATCGAACCCGGGCCATGGCGGTGAGAGCACTGAATCCTAACCACTAGACCTCGTGAGTTAGGTACCTTTGTCATCATCAAAGGTATTTATTGAGTGCTGTGTGAATAAACTACGTGAAAAAGCAGTGCTCTGCACACAGTAAGTGCTCAGTTAATATGACTGAATGAAAAACACCGTACTAAACGCTTGGGAGAGTACAATACAGCAGAGTTGGTAGACACGTCCCCTACACAGAGAAGCAGAGAAGCAGCGTGGCTCAGTGGAAAGAGCTTGGGCTTTGGAATCAGAGGTCATGGGTTCAAACCCCGGCTCCGCCAATTGTCAGCTGTGTGACTCTGGGCAAGTCACTTAACTTCTCTGTGCCTCAGTTAGCTCATCTGTAAAATGGGCATTAAAACTGTAAGCCCCCCGTGGGACAACCTGCTCACCTTGTTATCTCCCCAGTGCTTAGAACAGTGCTTTGCACGTAGTAAGCGCTTAATAAATATCATTATATATATACACACACAATGAGCGTACGATTATCTACCAGACAAAGATGGCCTGCAGAAGAAACACATTTGCTGTTTTGAAAACCTGGAAAAGATCCTAATTTGACCTTCAGCCAGTAGATGGGAAAGTGGTTCTTGGAGTACAAACCCTTTTCTGAACTGCAGCAATAGAGAACAAATTGTTGCTGATTTATGTACTTTGGAAGTTTTTTCTCTGGTATTTTCTGGCTGCTCTACAAAAACGGCTCTTATAGCTTCTCTCTGGCATCACCCAAGAGATTAGTATTGTATCTGTGAGATCTGCCCGGTACAATTCTTTTTTTTCTTTTTATGAGCACAAATTTTTTTTATTGCCTCCTTCCTTAAACAAGCTGGAGATATTCCTGTTCGTAAATTATTGCTGAGACTGGTGTGCGGTTTTTAAGAACCGCAACACGTTTACGGTTATGGACGCTGACTTATGGAATGAGAAACTCTAGTTGAACGGTGAGAGGTTTCTTTTGGCAGCAATGCAAAATGTAGTTCACAGAGAAAACGTGTCTCTCCTTAGTATTGTTTTTTCCCTAATGTGCAGTGCAATGCATTGTATCCAAGGGGTGTCCCATCACAACTATTATTCATTCATTCGTTCAATCATATTTATTGAGCACTTACTGTGTGCAGAGCACTGTACTAAGCGTTTGGGAAGTACAAGTCGACAACATACACAGATGATCCCTACGCAACAACGGGCTCACAGTCTAGAAGGGGGAGACAGACAACAAAACAAAACATGTAGACAGGTGTCAAACCTACTACTCTTTGATGCAGACATTCATATAAATAAATAAGCATTGATATAAATAAATAATAATAGTAAGTTCTCAATAAATACCATTGATTGATTACCATTTGTGTTACTGAGCATGAGTTCTATACAACATACAATTTCAGGATACTTTTATAAAGGTCATAGCCATGTTTTTATTGGCATATTGAGAACTACTTTACTATTTTGTCAGAATTTTAGAAATGATACTTCCATGTACTTCAGCATCCAAATGTAAATGACCTCTATTTCAACTGAATTCAACTGCATTTTAAGTCACACAATTCTGCTTCTTTTAGCTGCAAACCTGCTCATGAAATTCTGAAACTAAGCCAGAGGAGAGCTGGGTTCTAATTCACTCTGGATCATAATAATAATAATAATAATAGCATTTATTAAGTGCTTACTATGTGCAAAGCACTGTTCTAAGCACTGGGGAGGTTGCAAGGTGATCAGGTTGTCCCACGGGGGTGCTCACAGTCTTAATCCCCATTCTACAGATGAGGTAACTGAAGCCCAGAGAAGTTGCCCAAAGTCACACAGCTGGCAATTGGCGGAGCCAGGATTTGAACCCATGACCTCTGACTCCAAAGCCCGGCCTGTTTCCACTGAGCAACGTGGCAACTATAGAAGGATGGAAGTCATCTTTTTAAGGCCAAATGTACTATTAATGAATCAAACAGACAAGAATGACTGTCATTCCCTTGGCACAGTTCTCAAGGATTGCTACTTTTTTATGCCTTCCCTAGTTTTCTGAAAACCGAAGAAGTGGATGGATAGGAATGCTTTCAAACAATGACAATTATTGAGCACTTACTGTGAGCAAGGCACTGTACTAGAGAAGCAGCGGGGCTCAGTGGGAAAGAGCATGGGCTTTGGAGTCAGAGGTCATGGGTTCAAATCTCGGCTCCACCAACTGTCAGCTGTGTGACTTTGGGCAAGTCACTTAACTTCTCTGTGCCTCAGGTACCTCATCTGGGAAATGGGGATTAAAACTGTGAGCCCCACGTGGGACAACCTGATCACCTTGTAACCTCCCCAGTGCTTAGAACAGTGCTTTGCACATAGTAAGTGCTTAACAAATACCATCATTATTATTATTATTATTACTACATGTTAGGGAGAGTATAATACAACAGAGTTGGTAAACACATTCCCCACCAAGGAACAGCATCCCTTACTTCTATTTATTCTGATGACTTGACACCTGCCCATATGTTTTGTTTTGTTGTCTGTCTCCCCGCTCTAGACTGTGAGCCCGTTATTGGGTAGAGAACATCTCTATATGGTGCCAACTTGTACTTCCCAAGCGCTTAGTACAGTGCTCTGCACACAGTAAGCGCTCAATAAATACGATTAAATAAATGAATGAATGCCTAGGAGGCCTTCCCAGATTAAGCCGGCCGTTTCCTCTGCTCTCCTCCTCCCCTCCCCATCGCCCCAACTCCCTCCCTCTGCTCTACTTCCCTCCCCACCCCACACCACCTGTGCATGTATATGTACATATTGATTATTCTATTTATTTTATTAACGTTGTGTACTTGAGAAGCAGCATGGCTCAGTGGAAAGAGCACGGGCTTGGGAATCAGAGGTCATGGGATCTAAGCCCGGCTTTGCCACTTGTCAGCTGTGTGACTTTGGGCAAGTCACTTCACTTATCTTTTCCTCAGTTACCTCATTTGTAAAATGGGAATTAAGACTGTGAGCCCCACATGGGACAACCTGATTACCTTGTATCCCACCAGAGCTTAAAACAGTGCTTGGCGCATAGTAAGCGCTTAATAAATACCATCATCATCATTATTATTATTTATATAGATGGTATTGATTCCTGTTTACTTGTTTTGATGTCTGTCTCCCCCCCACATATATATATGCATGATATATATATATATCATATATCATCATCAATTGTATTTATTGAGCACTTACTGTGTGCAGAGCACTGTACTAAGCGCTTGGGAAGTACAAGTTGGCAACATGTAGAGACAGTCCCTACCCAATAGTGGGCTCACAGTCTAAAATATATCATATATATTATAATGGCATTTATTAAGCACTTACTATGTGCAAAGCACTGTTCTAAGCTCTGGGGCAGATACAAGGTGGCAGTACAAGTATCCCTTGTACCCCTAGACTGTGAGCCCATTGTTGGATAGGAACTGTCTCCAATCAATCAATCGTATTTATTGAGCGCCTACTGTGTGCAGAGCAGTGTACTAAGCGCTCGGGAAGTACAAGTTGGCAACATATAGAGACGGTCCCTACCCAACAGTGGGCTCACAGTCTAGAAGGGGGAGACAGAGAACAGAACAAAACATACTAACAAAATAAAATAAATAGAATAGATATGTACAAGTAAAATAAATAAATAAATATTCATTGCCAAACTGTAATTTTATCAGTTGTTCTGGTAAAGGCCATAAAGCAGGGGGATGCGGTTCTACTGCTACTACTACTACTACATGTTGCAGTTTAATTTTCTGTCATTTCCCTGATAAGAGTTATCTTGCCCTACTATTTCCAAGATGGGACCTCATTTCCTTTTTAAGCACTTGTTATAGACCCTAACAGATTTCACTCTAGTTAAGATGATCGGACACTACAGTGACTCAGTATCACGTTGGCACCCACAGTCTGAGAGAGTTCACACATTTTTTATCTGATTGTCTTTGCATCTGTACAAACTGTGCTGCCTAGGTAGCAAAATTCAGTGACAGCATTCAACTCTGTGTCACCGATGGGGTCCTTAGTAGTGTTCAGAGCTTGCCAGGAGCAGGCTGGAACATAACCTGAAATTTCTCCAGACTGACTGTCTTTGTGGATGCAGAGAAGAGGTTTAAAATTACTGTCGACCTGCATGAATCCTTGGTATGGGTTTACAGAGCATAGCCAGCAGCATATGGAAACCCGCGCATGAGTGACTCAAGGACTTTTGAATATTCTCGGCACGTTGAGTTGAAAGAATTTCCCAAAGGATGTGAATAATATTCTGACACCATGTTAGAGATTCCTTGTTGTGTCCTTGAATGAAGCTGCTTAGAATGAATTGAACAAGAACCTGATTCACTCTGGCGACTGTGGGAAAATGATTAGACAAGGCCTTATCATCGGGGAATAATACTAGCTGCCATTTTCGACTTCTGAAGCTGTTCCACCAGTATCATTTCTTGGCCACGTTTTATGTCAAATAGCAAGAGAGGATCACAGACAGAGAGGTTTTGGAATTGTCAGACCAATTTGAAATCAGTTCTCATTACATGTGAAGTGGCTTGGCCTTGTGATCAGGAGACCTGAGTTCTAATCTCAGCTCTTCCCCCTGACTGCTGGGTGACCTTGGGGAACTCATTTGACTTCTCTGGGCCTCAGTTTCCTCATCTGTAAAATGAGATTAAAATACCAGTTCTCCATCCTACTTAGACTGTCAGCCTATGTTGTCCAGGAACTGTGTTAAATCTGCTTATATTGTAATTATCCTGGTGTATAATGTAGCACCCGGAATATTGTAAGCATCTAAATTCACAACTTCTATTATAATTCTATTGCTATCGTAGTCATAATAATAATAATAATAATAATAATAGCATTTATTAAGTGCTTACTATGTGCAAAGCACTGTTCTAAGCACTGGGGAAGTTACAAGGTGATCAGGTTGTCCCACGGGGGGCTCACAGTACTAATGCCCATTTTACAGATTAGTGAACTGAGGCACAGGGAAGTTAAGTGACTTGCCCAAAGCCACACAGCTGATGAACCCATGACCTCTGACTACAAAGCCTGTACTAATATAATGATAATAATAATAATAAAACAACATAAGTTCACGGACAGGATATGTGAGGAATACATATAATGACAGGAGGCCCAAATGCCTACTCTGTGGTGGGGGAACTTTAAATGGGATTGACAGGAGGAAATTTCTAATGAAACATTGAAGCCGAAGCTTAAGAGACATAGCAGGACATAGCAGTGGTCATTAGAAAAGGGGTAGACATGCAAACTGATATGCCTGTTGGGTGGTACTTCCCAAGCACTTAGTACAGTGCTCTGCACACAGTAAGCACTCAATAAATACGATTGAATGAATGAATGAATATTGGGATGGATAACAGGGAGGGCAACCATCATGCAATTAGAAACTTGATATCATCTAGGTGGATCATTGCTTTTACCCTATGAAGGATTTCCTTGTTTTCTTTTGACTGAAGGAGTTGGTTATTCTCCCCAGTAGTCTCACCTTTCACAAGGGAGTGACACAGTCCCTGGAGAGAATATGTCCCTCTATATAGATGGTGGGGCAGGGCAAGTCTCACCAACCAAAGGGCAACAAATGAAAAACATAATGTAGCCTCAATTAAAACAAACAAACAAAAAAAATCCTGTAACCAAAAGAGCCACCAGGCCTTCCTGGTGGAAGTGGGTGAGGTGGAGTGTTGTATTTACTGATCGCTTACTGTGTGTAGAGCACTGTACTAAGTGCTTGGGATGTACAAATCGGCAACATATAGAGATGGAGCTGGGCTGGTCAGCCGTCGGGCCTTTTCTCGGCTCAAACTCACGTGGGCAAGGGAGGGGCTGCCAACACCCAAAGAGTCAATCAGACATGAGGGCTTCATCTCTACATATTGGGAGCCCAATATATCTACCTATCCATCTGCCTCTGTCTATCATCTATCAATCACCTATTTATCATATATCTAAATGATAATGGTAACACTACTAGTATTTTTTAAGCACTTACTATGCACCAAGCACCATTCTAAGTGCTAGGGTAAATTCAAGATAAGCAGGTTGGACACAGTCCCTCTCCCACATAGGGCACACAGTCTTAACCCCCATTTTACAAATGAGGGAACTGAGGCAATGAGAAATTAAGTGACTTGCCCAAGGTGACACAGCAGACAGGTTGGGGAGCTGGGATTAGAACCCATGACCTTCTGACTCGCAGACCTGATCTCTAACCATTAGGCCACACTGATTTATTATCATCTATCCATCCATGTGATTACTCTTTTCCTTTGTACTTCTGCATGCAGATGAATTAATGAAAATCCTGTAACTAGTAAGGGAAAAAAATTCCCAAAACATTGCCACAGAAACATCCTGACGTATTGTGTTGAAACTCATGAGCTGATCAAATGGAAACGCTCCACAAATCAGGGCCTCGAGACTCCTCTGAGAGGAAGAAACCCTGCCCCCAACCTCATTCAGCATGTACTAGCAGCATGGCCTAGTGGATAGAGCCTGCGTCTGGGAGTCTGAAGGTCATGGTTTCTAATTCCACCTCTGTCACTTGTCCGTTGTGTGACCTTGGGCAAGTCACTTCACTTCTCTGGGCCTCAGTTACCTCATCTGAAAAATGGGGATTGAGACTGTGAGCCCCACGTGGGACAGATAAATCCATGCCAGTGCTTAGTACAGTGCCTGACACATAGGAAGTGCTTTACAAATACTATCATTAGAATTATTATTATTCCCCAGCCTCCGCATACTGGGATCCTCAGGTGGAGGCATGGGATCAGGACACTTTCACTCATTCATTAAATCTTATTTAACTGAGCGCTTACTGTGTGCAAAGCAGTGTACAATATAACAATAAATAGACACATTTCCAATCTGAGCCTGGAGAAGCACCATGGAGAAAGAATCCAACAGAATTCTGCACATCAAGCCAGCTGCTAACAACTTATCTCTCCCGCTAATCGTTAACCACTTATTAAAGGTCCCTCATTCACTGCAGACAGCACCTACAGCTCTGTTAACATTCACCAACCACTTCCTGGTTCATTCATTTAATCGTATTTATTGAGTGCTTACAGTGTGCAGAGCACTGTACTATTCATTCATTCATTCAATTGTATTTATTGAGTGCTTACTTGTGTGCAGAGCATGGTAATAAGTGCTTGGAAAGTGCAATTCAGCAATAGAGACAATCCCTGCCCACAGCAGGCTTACAGTCAAGAAGGGGGGAGGCAGACATCAAAACAAGTAAACAGGCATTAATATAAATAAATAGAATTGTAGATATGTACCTATATATACACAAGTGGTGTGGTGGTAGATCAAAGGGAGCTAATCAGGGCAATGAGGAGTGGAGGGAGAGCTAAGGAAAAAGGGGGGCTTAGTCTGGGCTTCCTACCCACCCACCAACCCAACTGCAACTCAAGGTTTTCTTTCTTGAGTGCCCTCCCTATTTTCTGAAAGAAAAAAAAAAGTTAGTCTATATCTCTCCATTCCTCAAAACCCTCCAGTGGTTTTCTATGTACCTTCATATCAAACAGAAGCTCCTTACCATCAGCTTTAGGCATTCCATCAGCTCTTTCCCTCCTACCTAACATCACTGATCTACTATAACCCAAGCCACACAGTCTGCTTCTTCAGAACCAACCTACTCTCTGTACCTCAATCCCATCTGTCATCATCATCATCATCAATCGTATTTATTGAGCGCTTACTATGTGCAGAGCACTGTACTAAGTGCTTGGGAAGTACAAATTGGCAACATGCAGAGACAGTCCCTACCCAACAGTGGGCTCACAGTCTACAAAGGGGAGACAGAGAACAAAACCAAACATACTAACAAAATAAAATAAATAGAATAGATATGTACAAGTAAAATAAATGAATAAATAGAGTAATAAATATGTACAAACATATATACATATATACAGGTGCTGTGGGGAAGGGAAGGAGGTAAGATGGAGGGATGGAGGGGGGGCGAGGGGGAGAGGAAGGAAGGGGCTCAGTCTGGGAAGGCCTCCTGGAGGAGGTGTCCCACCACTGAGCACTTGCCCACATCCTCCCTCAGATCTAGAACTCCATCCTGCTTCAGATCCAATGGTTTCACTCTCCCCACTTTTGAAACCCCTCCTAAAATCACACTTCTTCCAAGAAGCTTTCCCTGACTAAGCTCTTCATTTCCCCTACCTGCTTTCCCTTCTATGTCAACTACAAACTGGCTATGCACCCCTTAATAATAATAATAACAATGATGACGATGGCATTTATTAAGCACTTACTATGTGCAAAGCACTGTTCTAAGCGCTGAGGAGGTTACAAGGTGATCAGGTTGTCCCACGGGGGGCTCACAGTCTTAATCCCCATTTTACAGATGAGGGAACTGAGGCCCAGAGAAGTTAGGTGACTTGCCCAAAGTCACACAGCGGACAAGTGGTGGAGCTGGGATTTGAACCCATGACCTCTGACTCCAAAGTCTGTGCTCTTTCCACCGAGCCACACACTTTGATTCTCCCTGCAGCCCACAGTACCTATGTAAACATCCATACATTCTACTATTCTACTATTTCCCCTAACCCTATTCAATTTTACTGTGTCTCTTTCCCCATAGACTGTAGACTCCTCGTTGGCAGGGATCTTGTCTACCAACTCTGCTACATAAGGGAACCTTTCAACCAACTCCATTCATTCAATCGTATTTATAGAGCGCTTACTATGTGCAGAGCACTGTACTAAGCGCTTGGGAACTACAAGTTGGCAACATATAGAGACGGTCCCTACCCAACAACAGGCTCAGAGTCTAGAGGCTACAGTAGATGATACTTCATCTTCATACTTCCAAGTTCTTAGTACAGTGCTCTGCACACAGTAAGTGCTCAATAAATGTCATTCATTGATTTCTCTGCACTCAGTAAGCACTCAATAAATACCCTTGACTGGCTGATTGATTGAGCTGATGCAAATAAGTGTTACATACATTTTTCCAAAATGGAAAGAAATAATCCAGGGAGAACTCTTGGGTTCCGATTTTAACGTTCCTATTCATGTTATTAATTCCAGAAAGGAGTGCTGACCGTAGGTCCCGAAATTGGCTTCACTCTTCAAATCGGCTTCTAAAGAAATTGCAAGTGAAGGTAGTCCATTCTTTAAGCCAGTCAAGATTAGGTCATTCAAGATTCTTCTGAATGATTTTTGCTGCTTAGGTAGGCACATTCCCCAGTGCTTATTAGACATGAGTTTTTCATCAACATGATGTTTCGGAAATGGCCTTCTGCAGCAGCTCAGATCACCTTTCTCCATGACATCACCTCTATCCTGTTGCAAGTCGGCTGTTTGTCAGTTGCTAGGGTTTTGCTGAATCGCTATTTCACACAACAAGTGGCTCCCAAGCACCTGCGCACTTTGTTCCTCTAGTGCTAACTTTCTCACCGTGCCTGTCTCGCCGCCATCCTGCCTTTGGCCTGGAACACTCTCCCTCCTCAAATCCCACAGACAATTACTCTCCCTCCTTTCAAAGCCCTATTGAAGGTACATCTCCTCCAAGAGGCCTTCCCAGATTAAGCCCCTCATCTCCTCATTTCCCACTCCCTTCTGCGCCACTCTGACCTGTTCCCTTTGTTTTTCCTGCCCCTTCTGCACCCAGCCCCACAACAGTTATGTATAAATCTGTAATTTTACTTATTTGTATTGATGTATGTCTCCCCTATAAGACTGTAGCTTGATTGTGGTCAGGGACTGTGGCTGTTTATTGTTGTCCTGTACTTTCCCAAGTGCTTAGTGCTCTGCACACAGTAAGCCCTCAATAAATACGAATGAATGACTGGGCCCCCTTTTCCCAGACTGAGCCCCCTTTTTCCTCTCCCCCTCCCCATCCCCCCCCCGCCGTACCTCCTTCCCCTCCCCACAGCACCTGTATATATGTTTGTACAGATTTATTACTCTATTTTACTTGTACATGTTTACTTTTCTATTTATTTTGTTAATCGTGTGCATCTAGCTTTCATTCTATTTATTCTGATGACTTGACACCTGTCCACATGTTTTGTTTTGTTGTCTGTCTCCCTCTTCTAGACTGTGAGTCCTTTGTGGGGTAGGGACCGTCTCTATATGTCGCCAACGTGTACTTCCCAAGCACTTGGTACAGTGCTCAGCACACAGTAAGTGCTCAATAAATATGGTTGAATGAATGAATGAACTTAGTGCAGGACTGTGCACACAGTGAGTGCTCAATAAATACCACTGATTGACTGGTTGATTGATAAATAACTGGACACCTCTACTCTCCCTCATGGCCTCCTCTCTCCCCACACAGCTGGAATAGGGCCACCACTTTAAACTAGGAGAACCATAAAACATAGCATCTTTCATCTTGGCCCAAAGTGCTATTGTTTGCAGTAAATAAACCCTTCTATTCACACCATTTCATAGTCTGTGAATTCAGGTTTGGGCTTGGGAAAAATCAAGTGAAAGGACACGCTCTCTAGATACCCTAAGAATGTGTGCCTGCCAAAGAAGAGAATGAAAAATGTCACCTGTGTGGCAGCTGAATGATTTTACATTGTTGGGGGAAGGCTAATTTTATGACTTCTGAAAGAATAAATTTCTTATCATAATGTCACATTAACATTTTCTTCGTTTAATCAACCGATTTGGTATTTTACAGGGGGAGAGGGGAAGGGAGAAAGGAAAGCTAAGGGTACTTCAGCAGTGGAGTGGGTGGGAGGGAATGGGACAGACTGCCACTTTCATGATCTGTCTCTGCAAAGGTCTCCTTCAGTGAAACTGACACCAGCCTTCCTCAACGGGCCCAAATTGCTCTTTGTTTCTCTTGAGCTTGGCTTCCTCTCACTTCCCTAGCACTTGTTCTAATTCCTAACTGGCAGTTCATTTTTTCTCCCTCTGAACATATTTACTGTTCATTTCCTTGGACGCCATGGCGTAGTGGATAGAGCACGATCCTGGGCCTCAGAAGGTCATGGGTTCTAATCCCACTCTGCCACATGTCTGCTGTGTGACCTTGGGCAAGCCACATCCCTTCTCCCAGACTCAGTTACCTCATCTGTAAAATGGGGATTGAGAATGTGAGCTCCATGTGGGACAGGGACCATGTCCAACCTAATTTGCTTGTATCCCCCCTTGTGCTTAGAACAGAGCCCGGTACATAGTAAGGGTTTAACAAATATCGCAATTATTGTTAATAATAATAATGATGGCATTTGTTAAGCGCTTACTATGTGCGAAGCACTGTTCTAAGCACTGGAGGGATACAAGGTGATCAGGTTGCCCAATGTGGGGCTCACAGTCTTCATTCCTATTTTACAGATGAGGTAACTGAGGCTCAGAGAAGTTAAGTGACTGGCCCAAAGTCACACAGCTGACAAGTGGCGGAGCCAGGATTAGAACCCATGACCTGTGACTCCCAAGCACGTGCTCATTGGGACATTGTGTCCAACCGGATTAGCTTGTATCTACCTCAACACTTATAAAAGTGCCTGGCAGATAGTAAGCACTTAACGAATACCAAACTCCTACCCCCTTCCCTCCACACCCACAATATATTGTTTTATCCCATGCAGCCAATTAGTGGATATTTTTCGTTCATTAATTCATTCATTCAATCGTATTTCTTGAGTGCTTACTGTGTGCAGAGCACTGTACTAAGCGCTTGGGAAGTACAAGTTGGCAACATATAGAGACGGTCCCTACCCAACAGTGGGCTCACAGTCTAGAAGGGGGAGACAGAGAACAAAACAAAACATATTAACAAAATACAATACATAGAATACGTACAAGTAAAATAGAGTAATGTATTTTTTTGGTCTCTCCATGTCTTCTTCCTTAGTAGTGTCAGGTGACACTCAGTGATCTATCTGAGTAGAGACCATGACAGAGATCAAGCAGTGGATTTGAAATTATTCTATAGTGCTAACTTTGTTTTTATTTATAGTATTAGTTAAGCACTTATTTTGTGCCAGGCACTGTACCAAGAGCAGGGATAGATAAAAGCTAATCAGATTGAACGCAGTCCATGTCCCATGTAAGGCTCGCAGTCTTAATCTCCATTTTACAGATGAGGTAACTGAGGTACAGCGAAGTGAAGTGACTTGCCCAAGGTCACACAGCAGACAAGTGGGGGAGCTGGAATTAGGACCCAAGTCCAGTTATCCAGGCCCATGCTGTATCCACTAGGCCATGCTCCTTCTTGAGGCCTCACTTTACTGTGAGGCCATGTGAAGTCCCTAAAGCCAGTCTGACTGATTCCAGCTCCTTTTTCACTTATCAAATAGAAAAGTTCAATCCCCTACTTAATATGGATGTGAGGAAAAGTCGGTGCCTTCATGGGCTTCAGAATCTAACGTACTTCTGTGAATGCTGAAAAACAATAACTTCAAATACAAAACTATTCTCACTTGAACTTAGATGGAACATTTGAGGGTTTTAGCCCAGAGGGTTTTCTTTGAAAGAATTTGGAGCAATTCAAAAATCCTTGTAAAATTACTTTATTTTTGCTATTGTGAATTCTAGAGAGACTTTGCATGTGTGCGTGTTTTGGGTTGTATCTGCTTCAAAGCCATGGACTGGTCTGTTTTTCCTTTGTCTTGAATGGTTCTTTGTACATAAGATCAGTCAAGAGAGTTAGTTCCCAGTTTAAATCCCCCTACACCATAAGGTCGTTGTGGGCAGGGAAGATGTCTATAATCTCTGTTAGACTGTACTTTCCCAAGTGCTTAGTACCTCACTGAGGGCAGGGAATGTGTCTGTTTATCATTGTATTGTACTCTCCCAAGCGCTTAGTACAGTGTTCTGCACACAGTAAGTGCTCAATAAATATGATCAAATGAATGAATGAATGCCTGTTTAGTATTTCTAAACCTCTTACCATATTTAAATATTCCCAACCTCCCATGACACTTCTGTATGTAGCTCACACACCATATTTCCCTTCTTCTTTCCTCCACCTCCTTCCTCTCCCTCAAGGAATAGAAGGAACCCCAAAGCCATGTCTATTAGGCAGCAGACAATCTTTTTGTGAAGCAATTCATTTGGGAATGAGTTGTTTTGTTTTGCTTTTGCATGTCCAGGCTCTATGTATTTTCCAAGGGCTTTGTACAGAGCGTTGCACACAGTAAGCTCTCAATAAATGCCACTGATTGCTTAATCACTAGAAAAAAGCATTTATTATGGGTTTTCTGTGCCTTAGTGCTTTGATTATGTGTCACCTCTTAGCTTTCTATCACTGATCTTTCACATCCTCCTCTACTCCAGGCTTACATCCATTCTGGGGACAAAACACTGGAATCATTTCTGCCATGCACCTATTAGAACAACAATTAAAAGATGGAGAGTCTTCTGAGCTATATTATATTACTATGGAATTTTAAGGGGGGATTGCAATTAGTGAGTTGATAGGACGCTAAACGCGACTGCATTGTCTTAAAATATGTTGGCCGTTCTTTTCAATCAGTCAATTATATATATTGAGCGCTTACTGTGGGCAGAGCACTCTATTAAGCACTTGAGAGAGTACGATATAACAGAATTGGTAGATGCGTTCCCAGCCCACAGTGAGCCATTGCCAAAAATACCGTTACTTTCATTCCTAAATAAAATTAGAAGTCCAGATCACATTAGCATCCTGCAGAACTAATGTGAAGAATTATAATCATGGGACCCATGAAGAATGAATGAAGGTTAGGGAGAAAAACGCAGATGAGTGGTTTACCTCAGTGATGTTTTCTTGGTGTATTTTTGGCTTAGTTTACCATTCAGCAGTGACTACACCTCTCAGTTTAATCATTCACTTGTAATTTTCAATGGAAAATCATATAGATTATTTCCCACATACTTACACAAATTTAGATGAATTTAAGTATTGACTAAGTAGTTACTGACATACATATATAGCCAGGCACTCTACTAAGTGCTGGGGTAGATACAAGATAATCAGGTCCACATGGGGCTCACAATCTTAATCCCCTTTTACAGATGAAATTACTGAGGCACAGAGAAGTCAAATGACTTGCTTAAGGTCACACAGCAGACAAGTGGCAGGGCTGGGATTAGAATCCTGGTCCTCTGTCTCCCAAGCCCGTGCTCTTTCCACTTTTGCTGTTTCTAGACTATACTATACCAAGGCTAAAGGAGAAGAGAAAAGGAATTTGGTGCTGTGGGATGGGTTGCTTTGTGTAGATAGAGGTCAAAACTATAAATTTCTCCTGAAAACCTTTTCTGCAGAATGACAGCTTCAGATCCCCAGTGGACTTTCTGGTTAAATGGAAGAGAAGAAGTTGCTGACTATGAAAAGCAGCGTGGCCTAGTAGAAAGAGCACAGGCCTGGACGTGAGAGGACCAGGGTTCTAATCCCAGCCCTGCCACCTGTCCGCTGTGTGGCCTTGGGTAAGTCACTTAACTTCTCTGTGCCTCAGTCATCCCATCTGTAAAATGGGAATTAAGACTATGAGCCCCATGTGGGAAATGGAGTGTGTCCAATCTAATTAGCTTGTACCTTACCCTGTTTTTAGAATAGTTTCCCCATGTTGACTGTAAACTCGTTGTGGGCAGGGAATGTGTCTTCTTACTGTCGGAATGTACTCTCCCAAGTGCTTAGTAATAATAATAATAATGTTGGCATTTGTTAAGCGCTTACTATGTGCAAAGCACTGTTCTAAGTGCCGTGGGGGCTACAAAGTGATCAGGTTGTCCCACGTGGGGCTCACAGTCTTACTTCCCATTTTACAGATGAGGTAACTGAGGCTCAGAGAAGTTAAGTGACTTACCCAAGGTCACACAGCAGACATGTGGCAGAGTCGGGATTCGAACCCATGACCTCTGACTCCAAAGCCTGTGCTCTTTCCACTGAGCTACGCTGCTTCTGTAGTACAGTGCTCTGCACACAGTAAGCACTCAATACAATTGAATGAATGAATGAACGATGTTTGACATATAGTAAGTGCTTAACAAATATCATTTTTATTATCATCATTCCCCCAAATCCATCGTCTTTTACAATCATAATCTACAGTTGCGGCCAAATAAAGACATCTGAAATAGAAATCTTCAAGAATTTTGTTGTAAAAAATTAAGTGAACTTTGGAACTCACAATAATTTCCCATCACAATTTCAAGGTAAGCAGTAGGGAGACAGGCTTCTTTTAAGATTCAATGTATCAGTATGACAGCCCAAAGAAAAGACGTCCATCACTTTCCCCTTTAGCATCATACAAGTGTTGGTTATCAAGATCAACTATTTGCCCTTTATTTTCCACAGAGGAAATAAAACATCCCTTTATAGCAAACAGTCCATGACTTTTACTGAAGATTTAATTACATTTCTATTTGGGGCCTTGTTTTGTTTCAAACAAAGGCCAGCAAGCACTTTCAGTCTCTACTTTCAATTTACCTCTCCATTAAAATGAAACAATTCTAATGTTAATAATGGTACTGATTAATTTTGTTTTAATACCTTGACAGTTCCTATGATGATGCTGTGTAATTTACATTTATATTGCCTATTCGCAGATGGAAACAGCTTGTTATCTTTTTTGTGTTGTTGACTTTTCAAATATTTTACTCTTCAGCCACGTTTAGTTGTTTCATAAGGGAGCTGGAGAAAGGAAATGTTCTACATCTGAAACAATCAGTGTGTCACATGTGCTGCCTCCACAAGGAGTTCTTTTAGAAAAATTAAGTAATTGACTCTACTCTGTCATGTACATAGATGCAACAGTTGGGGAAAAAGATAAGCTGCTTTATTTATTTCCCTGCCTGAGGGCCAAAAAAAGGGAAATGATTCTTGGCCTTGCTCTCAGCTTGGCTCAGTGGAAAGAGGACGGGCTTTGGAGTCAGAAGTCAGGGGTTCAAATCCCGGCTCTGCCAATTGTCAGCCGTGTGACTTTGGGCAAGTCACTTAACTTCTCTGCGCCTCAGTTACCTCATCTGTAAAATGGGGATTAAGACTGTGAGCCCCCAATGGGACAACCTGATCACCTTGTAACCTCCCCAGCGCTTAGAACAGTGCTTTGCACATAGTAAGCGCTTAATAAATGCCATTATTATTATTATTATGGTATTTCCCCCTTCTAGACTGTGAGCCCATTGTTGGGTAGGGACCATCTCTATATGTCCCCAACTTGTACTTCCCTAGCACTTAGTACAGTGCTCTACAGACAGTAAGCGCTCAATAAATACGATTGAATGAATGTGTTAAGCACTCACTGTGCGCCAGGCACTGTACTAAGCACTGGGGTGGATACAAGCAAATCAGGTTGGACACAGTCTCCATCCCACGTGGGGCTCACAGTCTCTATCCCCATTTTACAGATGAGGCAACTGAGGCACAGAGACGTGAAGTGATTTGTCCAAGGTCACAGATCAGACATGTGGTGAAACCAGGATTAGAACCGTGTCCAACCTGTAACAGAGTAAGCACTTAAATACCACACATTATTATTATCTCTGTGCTAATATAGTAATAATATATTATCATTAATATCAGGTGTTCTGTTGATCCTGTTTAATTAAATTCATGAATCCTGATCTGGGCAACATGGAATAGGCCCATCCCAACTTCACCTCCCAACTTTCTCTGGCTCTGTCAATTCACAGATATTACTCTTTCCATATCTCCTTTTAGGGGGTGAAAATGGAAATTGTATTTGTGCCCTTACCCACCTTCACTGTTTGAAATGTGGGAGGGGAGATGCATTAGAGTTCTGCCTTTGTGGGCACGGTGAATGAGAATCAGGAATAAAATGTCATTATCCCAGCATTAAGCCAACAAAAACGGCTGAACTAAGCAATAAAAATGACCCTCACATTATCCTAATCTGAACGGGAATGTGTTGCAAATTAAATTTCTCAAGTACTATCAGGAAAAACTTCAGTTTTAATCTTAAAATCAATATTCATATGCTATTTACCCAAACTCAACTGTGTTTTTTACAATAAAATTTTTATGGAGGTCTTACACCTTCTATGGAAATAACTAGATCCTAAAGAGGAGTTCTGATGAGACCCTGATGACAGTGAACTTTCTTATCTAAATATCTCTTAGATGCAGAAAATTGCTGGTCAAGGTGAATCAATCAAAGTAGTTCAGAAATCACATTTACAACACTACCTATCGGAGAAATTTCGAAGTAACTTCGCAGACTAGCAGCATGGGCTGGTGGAATCAGTCGGGTGTCGGAGTCAGAGGACCTGAAATGCATTCTTGGCTCTGCCGCTTAAATAATAATAATAATAATGGCATTTATTAAGTGCTTACTAAGTGCAAAGCACTGTTCTAAGCGCTGAGGAGGTAACAAGGTGATCAGGTTGTCCTATTTGGGGCTCACAGTCTTAATCCCCATTTTACAGATGAGGAAACTGAGGCACAGAGAAGTTAAGTGACTTGCCCAAAGTCACACAGCAGACAAGTGGTAGAGCCGGGATTTGAGCCCATGACTTCTGACTCCAAAGCCCAGGTTCTTTCCCCTGAGCCACGCTGCTTCCCTTGTCTGCACATGCTGTGTGTCCTTGGGCAAGGCACTTAACTTACCTGTGCCTGTTATCTCATCTGTAAAATGGGGGACCGTGAGCCCTTTATGGGACAGGGACTGTGTCCAACCCAATTCTCTTGTATCTACCCCAGCGCTTAATATAATTCATTGCACATAGTAAGCACTTGACAAATATTATAAAAAAACCCCCAAAAATGGTTCTTCAGAGGAGACAAACTATATTGTGCCTTTGGTAATTTTAACATTAGGGAGGGAAAACCTTTTTCACTAGGCTAATTACAGTGGTCAAGAGCTTAGTTCAGTCTATGCACACAGTGCTCAGTAAAGACCTTTGACTGATTCATGAGACTTTCTCAAAGGGATTATCCCCAATTGCATTGTTTTCCACATTCTGCCGTATTCTAAAACATCATGCTATGTTCGTGAACTGCTAATTTGTCTGCTCCTTGACAGCAGAGACGTGTCCTCTTACTTGACTATACTCCCCCAAACTTTTAGTACAGTGCACTGCATGCAATAAGCATTTAATAAATACTACTAATTGATGGGCTGACTGTGCACAGTAGCCACTCAATAAAGACCAGTGGTTGACTGATGAGCCTGAGCTTCCAACTTATTATGGGAATTTCATAGGTCATTCCTGGCTCGATGTGGGCAGGGAATGTCACTGTTTATTATTGTATTTGACTTTCCTCAGCGTTTGGTACAGCGCTCTGCACACAGTAAGCACTAAATAAATACGGTTGAATGAATGAATGAAAGAAATGAATTCCCTAGTGCTTCCTGAGAGTATCTTGCTCTGCTCTTGAGAAATAGCCACTAGACTAAATTACCCTAGCAAAAGCAGCCTTTGTTGATCCCTCTTTCATTGCCATTCTGTTTTCAGATACCTGGGTAATGAATCTTAAGAGGGACTTTGAAGAGTTTGCAGCTAAGTGCATGGTGAACACACTAGGCATTACTTCCAGGCAGGCCTATGGCATAGCCCCTGGTAAATGCTGAATGAGCTCAGTCCCTCTGTGGTTGGGAGACCTCTTTGTCTATTTTCTCAAACTCCTCTCCAACTCACGTAGTAAAGACTGAAACCAAGAACAAGGCTTGAGAGTTGAACAGTCACAGTTTCTGCTCCGAGGAACAAGTTTTCAGAGGTTATGAGCGTGATAAGGGCCTGAAACACAGCTTATTGCTTTTGACGGACAAGTTAGGTAATCGTTGTTATTGATGTTTTTATTCCAAACATTTTAGCTGACACCTTCAGTTTTAATTGGCTTAAGGTTAATTTTCCCACTGTTGCATTTTCCTCAGTTCCCCATTACATTATAAACTCCAGCCTGGATCATGTCCATTAATTCTATTGTGCTTTCCCAAGAGCAGCTCATGATGGCCACGGAGCACATCTACCAACTCTGATGAATTGCACTCTTCCAAGTGCTCTGCACATAGTAAGTGCTCAATAAATACCATTAAATGGTTGATTCCAGGGCTCTACACAGAGTAAGCATGGATAAAGAACTTCCTTTCCAAACCCTGCTCATTGCAGTGACATTCACTGAGAAGCAGCATGGCTCAGTAGAAAAGAGCATGGGCTTTGGAGTCAGAGTTCATGGGTTCAAATCCCGGCTCCGTCAACTGTCAGCTGTGTGACTTCGGGCAAGTCACTTAACTTCTCTGTGCCTCAGTTACCTCATCTGTAAAATGGGGATTAAGACTGTGAGCCCCCGTGGGACAACCTGATCAATCAATCAATCAATCGTATTTATTGAGCGCTTACTGTGTGCAGAGCACTGTACTAAGCGCTTGGGAAGTACAAGTTGGCAACATATAGAGACGGTCCCTACCCAACAACGGGCTCACAGTCTAGAAGGGGGAGACAGAGAACAAAACCAAACATATTAACAAAATAAAATAAATAGAATAGATATGTACAAGTAAAATAGAGTAATAAATGTGTACAAACATATATACAGGTGATCACTGTGTAACCTCCCCAGTGCTTAGAACAATGCTTTGCACTTAGTAAGCGCTTAATAAATGCCATTATTATTATTATTCATGTAAATATTTATTTATACTGAAGTCTGTCATCCACACTAGAATGTCAGGTCTTTAAGGGCAGGGAATGTGTCTACCAACTGTTATACTGCATTCTCCCAAGTGCTTGTAAAGTGCTTTGCACTCAGGAAGTGCTCAATAACTACAATTGATTTACTGATTCACGTCGGGAAGTGACGACAGAGATATTCCGAACCATGAGTTTATACCGAACCTCTTCTTCCTACCCGCCATCTTGCAATACCTGCTTCTGGGCATGGAAGACCATGATGGAGGTGATGCAGAAACATACACGTGCTAACGATCATGTGTGACAACACAGAGCCATTTTGCAAACACGCTCATCAAGAGCGTGATGATGCTGATATCATGAGGAATATGGGCAGCAGCTCCCTTTGCCTATTTCAGGGACGATGAAAGGCCTGAATCACGCCTTATCAGAAATTTACCCAGGGGGTGGAGTATTGCTGTCAGTGGAGCCTTCTTCAAAGCTAAGGACAACTCTACCTATACATTACTCATTATCCCATGCTTGGGCCAATTCAATCCTCTCCTCTGTGGTATCAGCATTCCAAGATCTTTCACTGTCCTTTATCTAGGAACACTTAGTATAGTGCCCTGCATACAGTAGGGACTTAATAAACACGGTTTCTATTACTATGATAAGGCCCAGGGTTTTCTGGATGATGTTTACCAATTTGGAAAGTCTCAGTAAAAGGAGAAATATAGAGATTAATCAAACAATTGGTATTTACTGAGCACTTACTATATGCAGAGCACTATGAGATCAATCCTTTATACTGTAAGCTTCCTGTGGGCAGGGATGGAGCTGCTCCACTCTATTATTTTGTACTTTCCCAAGTGCTTAATTTAGTGCTCTGTCCTCTGTAAGTGCTCACTATATATCATTGATTGGTTCGTTGGAAAGAAAATTCACTCCAATTCCATTCCCTTAAAGATACCTTCATGACTACTCAGAAAACTACTTTGAAACCAGTTATGTTCTACTTGCCTGATTAATTCCCACAAACATAGAGGGTCTGTTTCATTATCACCAGCTCCAAAATAAAGAGCTAGATGTCCCTTATCCACTTCTGCTTAAAAAACATTTCCAATGTGGGCTACTTTAGTTAATGATTGTGCTGCATTTTGTATATACAAAGCACCATATAATTAGTCTGCAATAATAACCATTACTTTTGGCAGGGGAAGAGAAACTCCTTTGGCTCTCAGTTCTGATAGGTTTAGTTTCAGCTATATTTGCCAAAGAGCTATTTCTTTTCACTTCGCTCTTCTTAATAAAGGGAGATGGTACCCAGAGCCCAATAAAAATAAAGATGATCTATTTGCTCAAAAAAGAAATGAAGAAATGCAAGTAGCTTAAATTTCAATCACTAACAACTAGTATTAGAAATTATAGCTATGGTGATACAAAATGGTCCTATCTCCTCGAATTATTATCTGCCTGAAGTGGATTTTAACCCAAGCTTTTTACTCATCAATCACATTAAATCGACATCTCTCCTTGGATGTCCTCCTGCCACCTAAAACTCAATATGTCCAAGACAGAACTCCTTATCTTTCCTCCCAAACCCTGACAGTGCTCTGCACCCATTAAGCATTCAATAAATACGATTGAATGAATGAATCTCCCTGACTTTCCCATCACTGTGGATGGCACAACCATCCTTCCCATCTCATAAGCCCACAACCTTGGTGTCATCCTTGACTCTGCTCTCTAATTCACCCCACATATCCAATCCGTCACCAATGCCTGCCAGTCTTTTACAACATCACCAAGATCTGCCCTATCCTCTCAATCCAAACCACTTCCATGTTAGTACAATCACTCACCTTTCCCCGACTGGATCACTGCATCAGCGTCCTTTCCAACCTCCCAACCTCCTGTCTTTCCCCACTTCAGACCATACTTCACTCTGCTGTACTGATTAACTTTCTACAGAAACGTTCTGGGCATGTCACTCCCCTCCTCAAAAATCTCCAGTGGTTGTCTATCAACCTCCGTATCAAGTGGAAACTCCTCACTGTTGACTTCAAAGCTCTCCATCGTTTTGTCCCCTCTTACCTCACCTCCCTTTTCTCCTTCTCCAGCCCAGCCCACACCTTCCACTCCTCTGCCGCTAACCTCCTCACTGTGCCTCGTTCTCACCTATCCCATCGTCGACCACTGGCCCATGTCCCACCTTTGGCCTGGAATGCCCTCCCTCCTCAAATCCACCAAATAACCACACTTCTCACCTTCATAGCCCTACTGAAGGCTCACCTCCTCAACAGTCCTTCCCAGACTAAACACTCCTTCTCCTCAGCTCCCCCTCCCTTCCAAGTCAGCCCAACTCGCTCCCTTTTCTCTGCTCCCTTCCCCGCCCCACAGAAAGAAAGAAAGATGAAGAAAAAGGGAGAGATCTAGAAAGACAGAACACTGCTTGGGGCTGCTTCTGAACTATGAACTGCCCTATAGAATCTCAGTTTTACAGCTTCAAGATATCATAGCATAGCTACCGGGGGATTCATTCTTCATCAGTGATTTCAGAATGATGGCTGTCAGAATTTGGTTTCAGCAAATTAAGTGTGATTTTCAGAGTAGAAATGAAAAATCTAAATATACTGGCAATAGCACACTGTAAGCATTTAAATTAAATCAAACCTCAACTCCAAGTCCCTTCACAATCCCTCCCAGCTTTGTCATTAAATGCGCCCCTTCATGTACTCGACAGAAACGACTCACAGAAGAAATGTGCCCCTCAATTAGAGGGAACGATTCATGACAGCAATACAGAGCCTTGACTCTCTGCTCTGCCACCCTCAGGCAAGCGGTAATGTATCCTCAGGCCTTCTACGGTGGAAGGAGCTTCTTCTTCCTTCTTCCTGATTTGCCTGAAGCAGCAAGAGTCCTGTTTCCCCCATTCCACCATTTCTGGGGGAAATGTGGGTACAAAACCTCTCTATACCTGTGTGCCCCATTTCAGTTCCCCACAAAACAGCTGCTTGGTCACCCTGCCACCTCCATTCTCCTCACATGTCCTGCCCAGTGAGGCTGGATGCGGCAAGCTGCGAGGTGATGATGACAGGGATGCCACCAAGCTCTGCCAAAAAATGGCAGTCAACTGTGTTCCTATCTCAGGCACTGTTAGAAGGGTCCCAGGGTGGTCAGGGATGAACTGACATCGACCCCATGGAGGAGGGAGAGAGAAGTATTCCAAGGAGTCGGAATTAGGATGCGAAGTCATAGTGCGTGGTCTGTCCCTTTAATCACTAAGACTAAAACCCAGTATTTACCGAATGCTTACTATGTGCAGAGTACTGTACTAAGTGCTTTGGAGAATACATTATAACAGAGTTGGTAGACACATTCTCTGGACACAGTGAAGGAAAGAAGGCAGTCCTAGGTTGAAGATAATGGACATATATTAGCCAATAAGCCACGTGAACCCTTTGTGAACTTGGTGATCTCTAAGGGTGCTGATCTAGTGGTGGCATTAGAAGAGATAATAGTCACCATGTCAATATCACAAAAAAAGTCTGCCTTTCAGTGCCATTATTCCCCAATTACATATTGACATTTACATTATAACCCAATTGATCGGTACAGCATAGCAGGATTTGTTGATAAGTGACACGTTCCATCTTGAAATGAGGGTCCTGTATCTGTTCCATATGATGAATGTTTTGTGTTAATTGAAATCCTGGATGTAGATTATTTTACATGTTTAGCTGTTCATTTGAAATCAAATTCAAGTGTTTCTCAAAATCAGCTGTCAGAACTGAAATAATTAACCAGAATGTGCATAAGTCCAAATCCATGCTCTATACACCAAGAAGATTATTTTATCTTTGGCTATATACTACAGTGTGGCTGTAATGGTAAGCTCTAAATATGCAGAGTCTTTCAAGCAATCAAAATTTTTCTTTTTTTTCTATAACAATGCACAAAAAGGGTCTTTGAGTTTCTGTACTTGAAAGGGCTTACTCTTGAGAGAATGGAGCTAGGAGACGTAGTTTCTGCCCTAAAATGATATACAGTTTAATAGGAAGAGGTCCTCAATAAATAGTCAACCATGAATAGAGGTCAAACTTCTAGGTTAGGAATTAAGAGCTTGAATTAAGTACAATACAGCGGAGTTGGTAAAACGGACATGTTTGCTGCCTGCAGTGAGCTTTCAGTCTAGAGAATGTCAAATATTTTTTCCCCCTAAAGAGTGTTCCTGACTCAATCATCACAAACTAGATATCCAGAGTTCTCAACTGAGATCAATATTATGAAGGTATCTAATAGGTGAAATCCGTAAGAGGATAGCTTTGGGACTTTTTTCATAGACTGTAAGCTTATGAATGGGAAGAGAATGTGTAGGTATATTGTTATATTGTACTCCTAGAGAAGCAGCATGGCTCAGTGGAAAGAGCCCGGGCTTTGGAGTCAGAAGTCATGGGTTCAAATCCTGCCTCTGCCAATGGTCAACTGTGGGACTCTGGGAAAGTCACAACTTCTCTGTGCCTCAGTTCCCTCATCTGTAAAATGGGGATTAAGACTGTGAACCCCCCGTGGGACAACCTGATCACCTTGTAACCTCCCCAGCGCTTAGAACAGTGTTTCGCACATAGTAGCGCTTAATAAATGTCATTATTATTATTATTATTATTCCAAGTGCTTAATACAGTGCTCTGCACACAGTAAGCACTCAATACCGTTGATTGATAGAGAAAAAATAAATACTGAAAGTGTCTTTCTTTAATATATAACTGAATAATAAACTGGAATGACCCATTTATTATCCACAGTATCACCTCTTCCATGCGTTTCAATTAATATGACAAATGCCAGCATTCAAAATGTAATATAGTGTGAAATGCACTGGTTTGATCATTTTCTGCTTTTTGAAATGACTATCTGAAGCACATTTTAATTGCCTCATCTAAATGAACTCTGGTAAATAAAAATAGAAAATTAGTGAAAAGTGCAGGAAAAATAACTTCACACAAAGACTTCCATTTCGCTCGCCAATACAGTCCAAACTTCACTCTACTGCCTGAATCATTTTTTCTAAAGAAAGCTTTTAGTCCGTGTCCTCCAAACCTGAAGAATCTCCGGCGGTTGCCCTTTCACCTCCACATCGAACAGGAACTCCTCACCTTGCCCCCTTTAACTTACCTTGTCCATTTCTTACTACAACACCCCCCCGTCCACTTTGTTCATCTAATGCCAACCTACTCACTGTACCGTGATCTTATCATTTCATTGTTTACCTCTTGACCCTGTAGTAAGCATTTGGGAGATTACAATATGATAAGAGGTGGTAGACATGTTCCCTGCCCACAAGGAGCTTGCGATCCGTTACGATAACCAGAAGGGTCCTGGCAGAGTCCAAAGGCTGAATCAAGAACACTGACCTTTTAGAATGGACCGGGTTACGTTTAGTCAGAGTCTCTTTTAATTTAGTCTATGGAAACCGAACAAATTAACCTTTCCACTGAAGAATAATTCATTCTACCAACTGAAACCGTTCTGTAAAATCTCAAGGAAAAGTCACCCAGAGGGGGTGAAAACCTGCTCTGAGAAGGGTATATACGATGAGGGTGGCAGGCAAGAAACTCAATCCTCCCTCTAAGATTATTCAATGGTATTTATTAAGCACTTATTGAGTGCATGGCATTGTACTACATATTTGGGACAGTACAAGCAGAGAAAAGAAGCAGAGAAGCAGTGAAACAGCGTGGCTTAGTGAGCCCACTGTTGGGTAGGGACCGTCTCTATATGTTGCCAACTTGTACTTCCCAAGTGCTTAGTACAGTGCTCTGCACACAGTAAGTGCTCAATAAATACGATTGAATGAATGAAAGAGCAGAGACTCGGGAGTCAGAGGGTGTAGGTTCTAATCTTGACTCCGCCACTTGTCTGCTGTGTGACCTTGGGCAAGCTGCTTAACTTCTCTGCTCAGTTATCTCATCTGTAAAATGGGGATAAAGACTGTGAGCCCCACGTGGGACAACCCAATGACCTTGTATCTACCCCAGCACTTAGAACAGTGCTTGGCACATAGTAAGTGCTTAACAAATGCCATTATTATTATTATTATTATTATTATTATACAATAGATATTGTAAACACAATCCCTGCCCTCAGGGAGTTTACTAAAATAAGAACAAATACACTGAACTTTGTAAGCTCCTTGTGGGCAGAGAAGATTTCTACCAACTGTTTTGTAATTTAATTTTTTTTTTACAGTATTCGTTAAATGCTAACTATGTGCTGGACACTGTACTAAGACCTGGGGTAGAAACAAAATAATTGGGTTGGACACAGTCCCTGTCCTGCATGGGGCTTGCAATTTTAAACCCCATTTTACAAATAATAATAATAATAATACTAATAATGATGATGGCATTTATTAAACGCTTACTATGTGCAAAGCACTATTCTAAGTGCTGGGGAGGTTACAAGGTGATCAGATTGTCCCACTGGGGGTTCACAGTCTTAATCCCCATTTTACAGATGAGGGGACTGAGGCACAGAGAAGTGAAGTGACTTGCCCAAAGTCACACAGCTGCCAACTGGCAGAGCTGGGATTTGAACCCATGACCTCTGACTCCAAAACCCATGCTCTTTCCACAGAGCCACACTGAGGTAACTGAGTCACAAAGAGGTTAAGCGCCTTGCCCGAGGTCAAGCAGCATATAAGTGGAGGATCCGGGATTAGAACCCATGACCTTCTGACTCCCGAGCCCATGCTACACCACGCTGCTTCCCAAGTTAAGGGTCTTTCCCAAAGTCACACGGCAGGCAAGTGGTGGACGCGGAATTAGAACCCAGGTCCATTGACCCCCAAGTCCATGCTCTGTCCAGTAGGCCATGTAATATTTCTCCCTCTCTGCTGCTCTCCCTCCCTCCGTTCCTTATTGCTCTTCACAAACTAAATGCTCAATGAATGCCACTGATTGAATTCGTTATATTTTTATTTATATACCACATCTCACCTACAGTTTCCCAATGCCTAGTACAGTAATCTACAGTCAGCACTTTATAAATAATTATAATAATAATAATGATGGCATCTATTAAGTGCTATGTGCAAAGCAATGTTCTAAGTGCTGGGGGAGATACAAGGTGATCAGGTTGTCCCATGGGGGGCTCACAGTCTTCATCCCCATTTTACAGATGAGGGAACTGAGGCCCAGAGAAGTGAAGTGACTTGTCCAAAGTCACACAGCTGACAAGTGGCAGAGCCAGGATTTGAACCCATGACCTCTGACTCCAAAGCCCGGGCTCTTTCTAGACTGAGCCCACTGTTGGGTAGGGACTGTCTCTATATGTTGCCAACTTGTACTTCCCAAGCACTTAGTACAGTACTCTGCACACAGTAAGCGCTCAATAAATACGATAGATTGATTGATTGATTTCCACTGAGCCACGCTGCTTCTCTTATAAATATAATTTCTTAATAAAATAGTGCTACATCAATCATTTTCTATAGTTTAATTAAGGTTAACATTGACATCACGTAAGGAATATATATTTTGAAAAATGACCTAACTATTCAGTCTTCCTAAAGCTTCCTGGACTATTCATTCATGAAAGCAAACCAGCTAAGGGAACAGTAAGGGTAGTGACAAAGATCAAACTGAGTTCACCTATGCACTTTGGTATAATGATAACTGGGAGAAAATAGCAGAGTTCTAGATGGAAACCATGAAGCATTTGTGAAGTTTTTGAAGGAATTCTCTCAATTTTTCCTTAAAAAAAAAAACCCCAAAAAACTTTCCCTTTGGCCCTCATCCCTTCTAGTGGTCAATCATTTTTCTTTCTGTCCTCTCAGCATCACTCTTTTCTAGACCTGCCAGCTCTGTTGGCCGTATTTACTATTCTATTTATTTTACTTTGTTAATATGTTTTGTTGTCTGTCTCCCCCTTCTAGACTGTGAGCCCGCTGTTGGGTAGGGACCATCTCTATATGTTGCCAACTTGTTATCCTCTAACAAGCGCTTAGTACAGTGCTCTGCACACAGTAAGTGCTCAATAAATACAATTGAATGAATGAATGAAAAAAGCAGTCCCCATCTGTTTCTCTGGGCTTCTCTCTTCCCTCAAATCTGTAAACTTGGTGATTTATCAAAATTAGAGGATAACTAAAGTGCTGAAGTGTTAAAGTGTTTGGAAGGAACATGGCCTATTAGAAATAGCCCAGGCCTGGGGGTCAGAAGGACCGGGGTCTTAATCCCAGCTTCACCATTTGTGTGCTGTGTGACCTTGGGCAAGTCACTTACCTTCTCTGTGCCTCATTTTTCTCATCTGTAAAATGGGATTAAATCTCACTCCCTCCTACTTAGCGTATTAGCTCCATGTGGGCAGGGACTGTGTCATGCCTGATTAACTCCCCAGTGCTTAGTACGATGCTTGGCACACAGTAAGAACTTAATGAATACCATGATCATTATTATTAAGGGCTATTGTGAGGGGACTGAGGACATCAGAATCCCAACGCTTTCCTAATTTCCAGTTCTGCCTATCTCTATTCTTCCATATTGCTCCAAGTTGAAGCACTGGGACTGTGAGGCCAGGGTTAATTCAAAAAATTTCAATTTCCTATGGATGGATGACAGACGAGACATCATGTATACTCAGCTCCTCCTGGCCCTCTTTCGTTAGGCAGAAAGTACACTATCTCATAGAGATGAGACATTTCTTAAAATGTCAAATATCTAGCATCACCGAATTGCCTGAAACCTTATATGTGAGCTGCCAGGATAACTAAAATGGAAAATAAAAAGGAGAAAATCGAACATGACCGCTTTCTTAGAGACATAAATAAATGTAAGTGAGAAGAATCCTTGATTACAGATAGAAGGTTTTAATTGGGAAGACAATTTACTGTCTCATTTCCACAGAACTTGACATGTCAAGTCAAATAAGCTGCCCTTTCATCCTCCTCCTCAGGAGACAACTAGCTGAGCAGGAATCTCCCTAAGGATGGAAGTCTTTTCTTGTCTGCCTTTTCAGCTCCGAGTAGTGTGAGCTGAATTTCCTCATAGAATCCAGTTAACCAAGAAAAACGGGGAGGGTGCTTTCTTAACATAATAGCACCGACTGAATTTACGCATAAATTTTGCAAATGCAGTTGCCCCGTCTCGAGATTTCCCCAATTTCATTTCCTTGAGCCCTTTTCTAAGAAAGATCTGTCAAGAGGGGATGCCAAAATCTCCTGAATTGGAGGCACCTACCTACCCTCGCTCTTTCCCACTACAACTCAGCCCACAAAATTGGTTCCACTAATGACAACGCATTTATTGTGCCTCGATCTTGTCTCTCTCATCATGGACCCGTTGCTCGTGTCTTCTCTCCTTCCTGGTATTCCCTCCCACTCCAGGCTCTGCCACTTTCATTCATTCATTCATTCAATCATATTTATTGAGCGCTTACTGTGTGCAGAGCACTGTACTAAGCGCTTGGGAAGCACAAGTTGGCAACATATACAATGATTCGCCATTATAAACCCATCGAAGGGCTGCGTTCTTCCTCCTGACTTGGGTGCACATCTCTTCCTCCACGAGGATCTTTAGCCTGAACAGATGGATGTCTTAGCTCGGCTGGGGTAGGCCCCAAGTGCCGACAAAGGTTGGGTCAGGTCGTCGCTGTGCCAGGAACGACTATGGCGTCTTGGAAAACCAACGCCAGTGAGCGTGTCCAGCGCTTGGCGACAGAGCCGGCAGTGATGGGCTGGAGTGTCCACCTGGAGGGGGAGATGCCTAATAATAATAATAATAATAATAATGATGGCATTTGTTAAGCGCTTACTATGTGCCAAGCACTGTTCTAAGCACTGGGGGGGGATACAGTGTGATTAAGTTGTCCCAAGTAGGGCTCACACTCTTAATCCCCATTTTTACAGATGAGGTAACTGCGGCTCAGAGAAGTTAAGTGACTTGCCCAAGGTCCTCACAGCAGACTTGTGGTGGAGCCGGGATTCGAACCCATGACCTCTGACTCCAAAGCCCGTGCTCTTTCCACTGAGCCACGCTGCTTTCTCTAATCCGTATCGGTGACCCAGATGCCAATCTCGCAATGACCGACAGGCAGAGGTTTATTTCTAAAGGGCAGGGCCTCCTGACCCTACTCACCGGGAGGTCAGTGGGAACATAACTACAAACAATGATGAAGGCATTTGTTAAGTGCTTACTATGAGAAGCAGCGTGGCTCGGTGGAAAGAGCCCGGGCTTTGCAGTCAGAGGTCATTCATTCAATCGTATTTATTGAGCGCTTACCGTGTGCAGAGCACTGTATTAAGCACTTGGGAGGTACAAGTTGGCAACATGTAGAGACGGTCCCTACCCAGCAGTGAGCTCACAGTCTAGAAGGTCATGGGTTCAAATCCCGGCTCTGCCGATTGTCAGCTGTGTGACTTTGGGTGAGTCACTTAATTTCTCTGTGCCTCAGTTACCTCATCTGTAAAATGGGGATTAAGACTGTGAGCCTCTGGTGGGACAACCTGATCACCTTGTAACCTCCCCAGAGCTTAGAACAGTGCTTTGCTCATAGTAAGCACTTAATAAATGCCATCATTATTATTATTATGTGTTAAGCACTATGCTAAGCATTGGGGTAGATACAAGCTAATCAGGTTATTCATTCATTCATTCAATCATATTTATTGAACGCTTACAATAAATATACAGTGCAGAGCACTGTACTAAGCGCTTGGGAAGTACAAGTTGGAAACATATAGAGACGGTCCCTACCCAACAGTGGGCTCACAGTCTAGAAGGTTAGACATAGTCCCCGTTCCACTGGGGCTCACAAGCTTGATCCCCTTTTACAGATGAGGTAATTGAGGCACAGAGAAATGAAGTGATGTCTCCAAAGTCACACAGCAGACCAGTGGTGGAGCTGGGATTAGAACCCAGGTCCTTCTGACTCCCAAGCCTGTGCTCTATCCACGAGGCCTGCTGGTTCATTGAATGAAACGGACCTGAACATAGGCTGAGATCTGGGGCCTCATGGCAACTACTCTCTGCCCAGATCAGCACCTGCTGAAAAATGTCTGGCACTAAACCCTTGGGAATATACATTAGCACAAGGCACACTCCCTGACCACAAGAAGTTTGCACTCTAACTGGGACAATTTTCAGCACGACAGGCTTAACATTGGGAAGACAAGCCGGTCCTCTAGACTGTAAGCTCGCTGTGGGCAGGGAATGTGTCTGTCATATTGTTGCGTTGTACTCTCCCAAGTGCTTCGCATGATGCTCTGCACACGAGTGCTCAATAAATCAGCATTTAGAACAGTGCTGTGCACACAGTAAGCGCTTAATAAATGCCATTTAAAAAAAATGCAATTGATTGATTGCAGCTTAGGGTCCAGAAAGCCATGAGAGGGTTTCCTTTTACGTGCCTACTGGTTGGCACATCCAGTTGACAGCCGCTTCTCTAAGCATATTTTGTTTTGTTAATATGTTTTGTTTTGTTCTCTGTCTCCCCCTTCTAGACTGTGAACCCACTGCTGGGTAGGGACTGTCTCTACATGTTGCCAACTTGTACTTTCCAAGTGCTTAGTACAGTGCTCTGCACACAGTAAGCACTCAATAAATGTGATTGATTGGTTGATTAAGCAGACTGTCAGTTCCTTTTGGGCAGGGAACATGCCCACCACCACTATTGTACTGTACTCTCCTAAGCGGTGAGAAGCAATGTGGCCTAGGGGCTAGAGTAGAACCTGGGTTCTAATCCTGACTCCACCACTCGTCTGCTGCGTGACCTTGGACGAGTCACTCCAATTCTCTAGGCCTCAGTTACCTCATCTGTAAAACGGGGAATGAAACTGGGAGCCCCAGGTGGGACAGGGACTGTGTGCAACCCAATTTTGCTTGTATTCATTCAATCGTATTTATTGAGCGCTTACTGTGTGCAGAGCACTTATCCACCCCAGCGCTTAGTACTGTGCCTGTGCAACAAATATCACCATTATTATTTTTGAGACAAACTCAGTGTCGGGCCCAGTAAGCCTCGGCTCCAATATTGTAAATGGGTTTTGTGTGAAGAGTTTTCTCATGCGCTTTGCAATTTTCTTTGCCCTTGCCTACCCACTCTGTTGTTGCATTCACTGGTCCAGCAGGAACAATAATGACAGGACACAGGGTGTGTCACTGGTACTGCACAAACTACGAGCACCCTAATCAAAACTTTCACGCGCATTCTCACTGCTGAAATCTTCACATCTGGATCGAAGCTTGTCCATCCTTTGAAATGGAAGATGTCATTATGGCTGTGATCCCTTCATTGAGATCCAGAGTCCTGGGAGACCTAAAGCCCTTCCTACTTGCCCATCATTCCCCAAGAGAGAAACCTGGACGTGAGGAGAATAGAAGCCAAAAATGTATCGAATTCTCAGTTCGACCAAAAAAATCTCCTTGATTAAAACGGAAACTATTAAACAGGGCAATTAAAGCTAGGCTATCTATTAACTCATAATGAATGGTTGCTATGATCGATCCTTGGAACTGATTTACAGACAGATATGACTGTTTTTCAATCAAAGCAATCCTATGAGGCACAGACCAGGCTGTGGATTTTTCCTTTATCTGCTTTGCCCCTGTTGAAGAAAATAGTCATTTTGAACCAGATGACTATGAAAATCTTCATTATTGAGGAATGAGGTTTCCGATTGTGTTTTGCACTCACTAAATTATCTTCTGCCGTGATAGCTAATACCTCTTTATGCTGTTGGTCTTATTCAACACCTCCTTTCAGAGAATACAATTTACATAATTACAAAATACCATGACTTTTGCATCTAGCACATCAGGAGGGTAGCAGTGTTGTGTACAAGCCTTCATTTCTTATGCCAACTTCCATAAGACTGATGGGATAATAACATATCTTCAATTTTAATAATGGTAAAGGTATACCAAATTCCCCTTGCTGTGAAATCACAAATGAGACAAAGGAAACCTCTGAATTTATTAAGTCAAGCAAAGCCTCAAGTTTAACTTAAATGTCAAGAACATTTCTTTGATGATTTTTCTACTTGAGACCATCGCAATAATTCCGCTGTCACTAGGAGTAATTGAAAGACAAATAGGGCAAGTAGCAAATTCTTAAAACACAGTCCACCAGCTACTCAAAAAACTATTCTGTCTTAGTTACCATCCCTCTGCCCTTCTGTAGGAGAGATCATACATGTATTTGCAAGCCATACATTTGAAATGGCTAAGCCCAGGATACCTTGAGAAAATCCCTGTTGCTCTGAATGTAATGGAGTTGTGGAACATCATGAAAAAAAACGGGAGAATTTCAAACGAAAGTGGGTCATCCCGCCAGCTCTTTTTTTATGGTATTTGTTAAGCACTTACTATGTACCAGGCACTATACTAAACTCTGGGGTTGATGCAAGATAATCAGGTCAGACACAGTCTACATCCCACGTGGGGCTCACAGTCTTAATCTCCATTTTACAGATGAGGTGACAGGCACAGAGAAGTTAAGATCACAGAGCAAGATCACACAGCAGACAAGTGGCAGAGTGGGGATTAGATCACAGGTTCCCTGACCTCCAGGCCCGGGGTCTTTCCACTAGGCCCCAAAGTTTCTATTTTCTCATTAAACAATCAGTGGAATGTACTGATCACTTACGGTGTGCACAGCATTGCACTAAGCACTTGGGAGAGTACAAGACAACTGAGTTGGTAGACATGTTCCTTGCCCACAAGGAGCTTACTGTCTGGAGAGGACCGGTCCAGTGCCACCATTCTTCTAAGAGACTACAGCAATATCTGGAGAAAAGGTGAATATTTTCAGATACTTTAATAGAAAACGCTGAAATGAGTTTAAATCAGGAGCACTGCTCTGTGGAGAAAGATGCTGATGAACAATTTACATCAGAGAAGAAGGCGGTTATGAAACGTTATTACTGGAAAAGATTTGGGAGGCAGGATATGAATATGCGTTTTAATTCCTGCTTCGGGCAAGATGGGGACAGTACTGTATTGTGTAATCGAGGCATTGCTGCAAGGATCAGGGCGATCATCATTTCTCTCTCTCTACATTAGTGAATCCTCCTGAAATTGGTGTGTGTTTCAAGTGGAGAGCGTGTAAAGAAGGTCAGTAAAAATGATATAAGGTTTAGGAGACACGACCTATAAAGCGAGGTTAAGAAAACTGTATTTGTACAGCCTAAAGATAAAAACAACTCTGGGTACCATAAAACTGCCTAAAGACACCTGAAAGGAATATTGCAAGAAGTGCAGAATCGTTCTCAGGAGTCATTGAAAGCACATACACAAAGCTGTCCGGAAAGACTACAAAGAAAAGATTTTAAGCCACACGGCAGGAGTGCGGTTTCAAAAGGTCAGTTGTCCCCATGGACCAAGAGAGGCAGTGGATTTGCCGTCTGTGGAGATGTGTAAGACACAAAACACAAAAGAAGACGACACGGTGGGCTTGTTCAGAAGTAAACAGGAGTCCATGCTGAATTCCAGTCCGACTTTTTAACCCCATTTTGATATGTTTCTCCCAGTTCTCGTAAAACACAGGGGATTGCGTTCTTGAGAAGCAGCTCGGTCTAATGGAAAGAACCCCATCTCCCCCCCGAACCCAGGGCCCCAGACTGTGAGTTCGTTGTGGGCAGGAATGTGTCTATTTGTTACTATACAGTACTCTCCCAAGTGCTTAGTACAGTGCTTTGCACACAGTAAGCATTCAGTAAATATGATTGAATGAATTCATGAGTGAATGAAAGAGCACAGGTCTGGGAATCAGAAGATGTGGGTTCTAATCCCACCTCTGACACTTGTCTGCTGTGTGATCCTGGGGAAGTCATTCAACTTCTCGGTGTCTCAGTTACCTCATCTGTAAAATGGGGATGAAATACCTGTTCTTCCTTCTTAGCCTGCGAGCCCCACTTTGGATACAGACTGCAACCCATCTGCTCATGCTGTGCTATCTCAGTGCTTAGTACAATGCTTGGCACATAGCAATCTCTTAACACACACTGCAGTTATTATCGTTATTATCATTCATTCATTCAATCACATTTATTGAGCACTTACTGTATGCACAGCACTGTGCTAAATGCTTGGAAAGTGCAATTCAGCAGGAGAGACAATCCCTACCCAACAATGGGTTCACAGTCTAGAAGGGGTAGACAGACAACAAAACAAAACATGTGGACAGGCATCAATAGCATCAAAATAGGTAAATATAATTATAGACATATACAGATCATTAATAAATATAATAATAAATACGTAATAATGAATAAATATTATTATTTATTTATTTTATTCTATAATAATAGAATAATAGACATATACAGATCATTAATAAAATAGATAGAATAATAAATATGTACAAATATACCCTGATGAGTAAACATGGTACCTAATGTTGTACACATGTGCGTATGTTGATGATGGTATTTGTTAAGCACTTACTATGTGTCAAGCACTGTTCTAAACTCTGCAGTAGATACAAGCTATTCAGGTTGGGCACACTCCTTGTCCACATAGGGCTAACTGCCTCAATCCCCATTTTACAGATGAGGTAACTGAGGAACAGAGAAGTTAAGTGACTTGCCTGGGGTCACACAGCAAAGTGGAAGAGTCGGGATTAAAATCCAGGTCCTTCTGACTTCTGGGACCATGCTCTACCTATTAAGCCAAGCTGCTTCTCTGTACCAACATGCTTATGGACGTAGGAAATACTGTTTCATCGGAACAGCGGCATTCGGCATCCAAACATACTAATGTCATTGGATGAGTTTAACCTAATTCTCTAAAAATACCCTATTCAAAATGAGGAGTCAAAACACATCCTAGGCAGAATGAAGAAAACTGAAAATTAGAGGCATTATTTTAGGAAAGAGAAAGAATCCATCAGAGCAGTGACAAGAAGATAAGCTAGAAAAATATCCTCAATGCTGAAAAATGATTAATAAAAAGAGGCAAAAGCCCAGTGCAGGGAATTTCGGAAATGGAGGGAACTTGTTTCCTTTCAGTCTGGAAGAGAAAATTGATGGTCTTGTAGAAAAATACACACACATGGCCAAGCATAAACAATCTGGCCTTTATTACTGAAGATGTTGCGACTCGCTGACTTCCGGGGTTAGGTAACGGTGGTTTGCAAAATTCTCATTAGCCAAACCCAAAGTTTATGAGAGAAAAGGAACCAGAGAATCTACAACTTCAGCTACACCACGTGACGTCTGCAAATGCACAAGTGTGTTAATTGTCTGCAGCTCCAGGTACAGAGAAAATAGCTTATCTTTCAGCTTGCTGTTACCACAGTATCCAGAAATCCCATTTGGTGGGCTTCTCCCTGTTTCTGTAGTTTTTTAGTGTTGCAGAGGGAACCAGTCGCAACCGTAGGTTTGTAACTGTGAACTTTAAACCATTACAATTAAGTTCCCCATGTGATGCTAATGAACTAATGATTCCAAAATTACCAATGGTGGCTTTTGCTGCTCTCAGCCTCTGCAGTCTCACATTCCTCCAGACTTCAGGACACCTGCAGTGTGGCTCAGTGGAAAGAGCACGGGCTTTGGAGTCAGAGGTCATGGGTTCAAATCCCAGCTCAGCCACTTGTCAGCTGTGTGACTTTGGGCAAGTCACTTCACTTCTCTGTGCCTGAGTTACCTCATCTGTAAAATGGGGATTAAGACTGTGAGCCCCCCATGGGACAACCTGATCACCATGTAATCTCCCCAAGCACTTAGAACAGTGCTTTGCACATAGTAAGTGCTTAATAAATGCCATTATTATTATTATTATTTTTATTATTATTATTATATCCCACTAGCACCTCAAACCTAACTTATCCAAAACAGAACTCCACATTTTCCCCACCCAAACCGTGTCCTCCCCCTGACTTTTCTATCATATAGTCTAGTACATAGAGCCCAAGCCTGGGAGTCAGAAGGACCTGGGTTCTAATCCTAACTCCGCCACTTGTCTGCCATGTGACCTTGGGCAACTCACAGAAGTAATCTCTGGCCCTCAATTGCCTCATCTGTCAAACGGGGATGAAGACTGTGAGCCCCACGTTGGGCGGGGACTGTCCAACCTGATTAACTTGTATCTACCTCGGCGCTTAACAAATACCGTCATCATCACCCAAGACAAGATCAGCTTCTTCCCTGCTTCACAAGCCTGTCACTGTGGCATTATCCTTGATGCATCTCACTTGTTCCACCCACACATCCACTCTTTCACAAAATCCTAACAGGTTCACCTCCTCTCCCTTTCCTCTCCATCCAAACTGCTGATCTTGATCCAAGCACTCATTATTTCCCCTCCTTGCTGATCTCCTGTCTCTCCCCTTTCCAGTCTACACTTCACTCCACTACCTGGGTCATTTTTCTGAAAAATCATTTAGTCTACATCTCCCCACTTTCTTAAATGCTTTGGAGAGCACAATAGAGTTAGTCGACATGATCCCTACCCATAAGGAGTTGAAGTGCTCTTGTTCTCTCAGCAAAACTCTCTTGGCAATTAGGGTACCCTTCAGCAGTGGCCAGAGTTCCTTTATTGCCAAGTGTCCTCAGTAAGTTAGTAGCTAATGTCACCCTGGAACACTTCAGCTTTGACATCCCACCTCTAAGCACGTCGGCTTATTAGCCTCATCATCTATACACCTGAGTCTGTATCTTTTAAGCACTTAATATTCACCCTATCCTCAGGCCCACAGCACTTATGTACCTATCCCTAATTTATTTTAATGTCTTTCTCCACCTCTGGATCATAAGGTCTCTGTGGGTAGGAAAGCTGTCTACTAATTCTGTTATATTGTACTCTCCCAAGCACTTAGTGCAGTGCTCTGCGCATAGGAATAATTCAATGAATAATAATAATGATAATAATGATGATGATGGTGGTATTTAGTAAGTGCATACTATGTGCCAAGCACTGTTCTAAGTGCTGGGGTAGATACAAGATTATCAGGTTGTCCCACTTGGGGGCTCACAGTCTTAATCCCCATTTTTACAGATGAGGTAACTGAGGCGCAGAGAAGTTAAGTGACTTGCCCAAAGTCACACAGCCGATTCATGGCCGAGCCAGGATTGTAACTCATGACCTCATACTCCCTAGCCCGTGCTATTTTCATTCACAATATACAATATACAACTGGATTTACACAAGACAAATTTAAGGACAAGTTGAAAATCTCCAACAGACTCTTCCTATGTCAAAGGCATTAATGGTACCTACCTCACCAGCCAACTAGTAATAATAATAATGGTGGCATTTGTTAAGCGCTTATTATGTGTGAAGCACTGTTCTAAGCACTGTGGGGGGGATACAAGGTGATTAGGTTGTCCCATGTGGGACTCACAGTCCTAATCCCCATTTTACAGATGAGGTAACTGAGGCACAGAGAAATTAAGCGACTTGCCCAAAGTCACACAGCAGATGAGTGGCACACAGCAGACGAGTAGTACTCATGTCTCAGTCTAAGACTGAAAAATGATCGTTTGTGGCCATGTGACTGGGCATCTTTAGCTGTGGAGGAGTCTATCTTTGTGTGTGCCTCCGTACTGATCAGAAATCAGTCCGTTGATGGCTGTTTCCTGGTGGCGGGTGTGTCTGGACTGTAAGGACAGCGGGGAGCAACAGCAGGGAGGAGGAGATATGAGATGATTCATTCATTCAATCGTATTTATTGAGCACTTACTGTGTGCAGAGCACTGTACTAAGGGCTTGGGAAATACAAGTTGGCAACATATAGAGACGGTCCCTATCCAACAGTGGGCTCACTGTCTAGAAGGGGCTCTTGCCACTGAGCCACGCTGCTTCTCATTAATTGATTGATTAGTCTTTTAGGTTGCAATAGGGCCTTTCTTCTATTATAGCTGTGCATGGCTGCACCTTGCTTTTGTGCATTTCGTGACTGCAGCAGGTCATTTTTTAATCTCTCAGTCATTTTCCTCAAACCGGTCTTGGTGATGTCACCTAGCGGGTCTGACAACCTGAGGGCCTGTCCGATCCTTAGAGACCTTTCTTTGTGGAAGGCATCATTCACTGTCCAAATCAGTACTTGTACCTAAGGTTTCTTGTTCCATGAGGGTACGAGAAACTAAAATTTAGCCTAAGGAGCAGTTATTCAAACATAATGAAGATGCTGTGAATCCATTTACGTAGTTTCTCAGCGAAAATAGTCTCCGTGACTTCGTAGAGCTAGTGAATTCGTCATCAGTTGGCTGACTGGCCTCGGTCGGCTCAGCGGTTTTTGTGAGATTGAGTCAACACTGCATTGGCTCACAGGAAAGGGCAGACAACACTGGAATACTTCCTGGTTCTCTTTTGGATGAGCGATTTGAGAATGCCTGGTGAAGTGTTCCAGAAATTTTGTGTGTTTTTAAATAAGTGCTTACTGTGTGCAGAGCACAATAGTAAGTGCTGGAAAAGAGTAATTAATTGTCAGACATTAAAATAAATGGGAAAATAGACAGGGAAAACAGTGCAGTAGGAGGATAAGTATGTAAATGGCTGGGGGTAGCAATAAGGTGCATAAAAGGCACACCGCAAAGTGCAGATTAAATACAGAGGAGAGGGCTGATAGAGAATCAGCGTGGCCTAATGGAAACAGCACGGAGCTGGGAGTCAGAGAACATGGGTTCTAATCCCGGCTCTGCCACATGTCTGCTGTGTGACCTCAGGCAAGGCACTTAACTTCTCTGTGCTTCAGTTACCTCATCTGTAAAATGGGGATCAAGACTGTGAGCCCCATGTGGGCCAGGGACTGTGTCCAAACTGAGTGACTTGTATCTCCCCTGATGCTTAGAACAGTGCTTGGCACATAGTAAGTAGGGGACTGTACAAAGTGCTTGGGAGAATACGACATTATATGACAGACACATTCCCAGCCCACAACAAGCTTACAGTTTAGAGGGGGAGACAGACATTAATACAAATAAATGAACCGTTCTCATTAATCAAGTGAGAAATTCTGTCCAGAGCATTGTTGCTGTGACCAATTTCAGACCATGTTTCCATTTTCTCTTTCCTCTGTCGTTCATTTAGCATCTATCTCCCTTCCTATACTGCAAGCTCCCTGAGGGCAGGGTTTATATCTACCAACCCTACTGTACTATATCCCAAGAGCTTAGTTCTGGACGTTGCAAGTGGTAAGTTCTCAATAAACAATAATTGCCGTGCCAGTGAAACATTGGAATGCTTTTATCAAAAAATAGTATCTAGAGCACTAACAGAGTGCCACACTATATTAAATGCACTGGCCTTTAGTTCTTGGCCCTCAGACCTTTCAGACTTCCATTCTGAATGCATACCAAATCCTGAAATCATAGTGTCGCAGGCCTGAATTGGGCTCAGATCAGAAAACCCCTCCATCAGTCACCTCTAGAATTTGCATACTTATTTCTACTTGTCCTCAGGCCTTATTAATAAAAGTACAATCAGTTGTCCAGGTATCTTATCCATCAATCAATCAACTGTATTAATTGAGTGCTGACTGTGTGCAAAACACCGTACTAAGCACTTATGAGGGTACGGCACAGACCTGATCCTTACCCTCAAGGTGCTGTTCTGATCACCCGATTTGTAAATATTACAGTCCTGTCTTACTCACAGTATATGCTCCTTCATTCAATTGTATTTATTGAGTGCTTACTGTGTGCAGAACACTGTACTAAGTGCATACCACTGTACTAAGCACTTACCACTGTACCAAGCGCTTATGGGCAGAGACGAGATCTGTGCTTCTGTAATACTTTCCCAAATGCTTAGTACAGTGCATTACTCCCTGTGGGTGCCAAATTAATGCCTCACTATTACTGCGACAGAAGAAATTCCAAAGCCTCATATTCCAATCATGCCCTTGGAAAGGGAAAGGGAAGTCACAGACTACATTCTGTCCTCTAGATGTCTGCAGCTCACCTCCTCACTGTACCTCATTCTCACCTGTCCCACCATCCACCCCCAGCCCACGTCCTCCCCCCGGACTGAAATGCCCTCCCTCCGCCCATCCGCCAAGCTAGCTCTCTTCCTCCCTTCAAAGCCCTACTGAGAGCTCACCACCTCCTGGAAGCCTTCCCAGACTGAGCCCCCTTTTCCCTCTCCTCTTCCTCATCCCCCCTCCCTACCTCCTTCCCCTCCCCACAGCACCTGTATATATATATTTGTACAGATTTACTCTATTACCTGTACATATTTACTATTTATTTTGTTAATGATGTGCATACAGCTTTAATTCTATTTGTTCTGACAATTTTGACACCTGTCCACATGTTTTGTTTTGTCATCTGTCTCCTCCTTCTAGACTGTGAGCCCATTGTTGGGTAGGGACCATCTCTATATGTTACCGACTTGTGCTTCTCAAGCGCTTAAGACAGTGCTCTGCACACAGTAAGTGCTCAATAAATACGATTGGACAAATGAATGGACTGTAAGCACATTGTTGGTAGGGAATATGTCTGTTTATTTTTATATTGTAGTCTCCCAAGTATCAGGGTCACATCTGGTCGGTTTCCAGTGCTCTACCAGTCTGAACTATGGGAGGGGGAGTCAACAAGAGGAATACCCATTCCATTCCTAGCTTGGGCAGTGGCAAGAGAGTGGAAAGCAGTCTTTTACACGTCAAAACTTGAGAAGCAGCATGGTATAGTGCCTAGAGCCCAGGCCTGAGAGTCGGAAGGTCACAGGTTCTAATCTTGGCTCCACCACTTTCCTGCTGTGTGACCTTAGGCAAGTCACTTCTCTTCTCCGTGCCTCAATGACCTCATCTGTAAAATGGGGATTGAGACTGTGAGCCCCACATGGGACAACCTGATTATCTTGTATCTCTCCCAGTGCTTAGAGCAGTGCTCAGCCCAAAATAAAGGCTTAACAAACATCATCATTATTATTATTGTACTTCTCAAGTGCTTAGTACAGTGCTCTGCACACAGTAAGCACTCAGTAAATACGATTGAGTGAATGAATGAATGAATGAATTAAAACTCCCCTGTGCTGGGCAGTAGCGGCACGGGAGAGAGTCGAGGGAGGAGACTCAATTTAACTGTATAGAAGGAGGCAATGGTAAACCACTTCCAGATTTTTTACCAAAACTATGGATGCAATCCAGAAAAATACAGAATAATGGACTTTCTTTGGATCATCTAAAATAGTACCTTTAGTGCTGCACACCTTTCATTTGGGGATAATGAACTGCTTCAGTACACAATATCACTGGTATCATCACCACCAAGTTACAAATTCTTCCAGATTGTAAACTTCTTGTAAACTCCTTAGAGAAGCAGCGTGGCTCAGTGGAAAGAGCCCGGGCTTGGGAGTCAGAGGTCATGGGTTCTAATTCCGGCTCTCCCATTTGTTTTTTGGTATTTGTTAAGCGCTTACTATGTGCAAAGCACTAAGTGCTGGGGAGGTTACAAGGTGATCAGGTTGTCCCATGTGGGGCTCACAATCTTAATCCCATTTTACAGATGAAGCAACTGAAGCACAGAGAAGTTAAGTGACTTGCCCAAAGTCACACAGCTGACAAGCGGCAGAGCTGGGATTTGAACCCATGACAATTGTCTGCTGTGTGACCGTGGGCAAGTCACTTAACTTCTCTGAGCCTCAGACAACTCATCTGTATAATGGGGATTAAGATTGTGAGCCCCATGTGGGACCTCCTGATTACCTTATATCTCCTGCAGTGCTTAGAACAGTCCTTGGCCCATAGTAAGTGCTTAACAAATGCCATTATTATTATTATTATTGTAGGCAGGGAATGTGTCTACCAACTCTGTTGAATTATTCCAAGTGCTTAGTACAGTACTGCACTCAATAAGTGTTCAGTAAATATGACTAATTGATTCTAAAGTTTTACTGGCAAGGCTAAGGCAGAGTGATGCGGAGAGTTGGAGCCCAGAAACTGCCCAAGAGTAGCGGCCATGGCAAAGAAGAGCTGTTTTGGAATAGTTATGCAATCTGACTCAATTATAGTTAAAGGAAACATTGGAATGGAATTGTAGACAATTGTGTCTAATTCCCACCTATGCATTCTTTCTTTCCCAGTGCTTAGTACAGTGCTCTGCACACAGTAAACACTCAAAAAATGCTACCGATTAACTGATTCCATAACACTCCCTCCTAAGAGTCTTGCCTTCCTCCGTGTCTTGCTATGCACACAGTCAGCATTTAATAAATACAACTGAATGGAGGAATGAAGGTCTTTTGTCTTCCTCTCCACCTACCCTGGAGTCAGAGCTAAAGTAAAAGATTTAGGTTAATCCGGAGGGAGGAATTTTACTCTGGTGTTTTCCAAATAGAACGAAAGAAATCTCTTATTGTTTTCAAGTGAATCTTTTAACTTGCCAAGCAATGGTATGTCTTATGCTCCGGATGCTCTGTAAAACTGTAAACTTATCCATCGGTAAATCCCATGAAAATTTAAACTAGTTTCTCCTTGCAACTCACCCTGATACATCCATTTCACCTACACGTTGGGCAGACCCACCATCCAAATGCTTGACAAGACCTTCTCTCAGGCTCTGAGATGGGAGAAGGGGCAGAAGCCAAGTAAGCGGTGGGTAAGTGTTGAAAAACAGAGACAAGTTAGCAGAATGACAACTGGGCCTGAAAATCATAGTCCCTTCCAAATTTCAGTCAATTAGAAAACAAAATCCTTAAAATTCAAGTCACTCCAAAAGGAAAAATCACAGAAACATGAATTATTGTTATATTATAACCTCCAAAGCACTTAGTACAGTGCTCTGCCCACAGTAAGTGCTCAACAGATATGATTGACTGAGAAATTGAGGTAGTGAGGTAGAAGAAAAGTAGCATGGCCTAATGTATAGATCATTAGCCTGGGAATCAGAAGGACCTGAGTTCTAGTCCTGACTCCGCAACTTGTCTGGTGTGTAACCTTGGCAGATCACTTCTTTGGGCCTCAGTTACCTCATCTGTAAAGTGGGGATAAAGACTGTGAGCCCCATGTGGGACAGGGACTCTGTCCAACCTGATTACCATTTATTTACCCCAGCACTTAGAACAGTGCCTGGCACATAGTAAACACAGCATGGCTCAGTGAAAAGAGCCAGGGCTTTGGAGTCAGAGGTCATGGGTTCAAATCCCAGCTCTGCCAACTGCCAGCTGTGTGACTTTGGGCAAGTCACTTCACTTTTCTGGGCCTCAGTTACCTCATCAGTAAAAGGCGATGAAGACTGTGAGCCCCCCGTGGGACAACCTGATCACCTTGTCCCCAGCACTTAGAACAGTGTTTTGCCCATAGTGGGTGCCTAAAAAATGCTATTATTATTATTATTAAATACCATAAAAAAGCGTGATTCTCTCAAAAACAGTCTCTGGACTCTGTATTAATAGGAGTCTCTATTAGTTACTTCCCACAGGGGTTGCTAAACAGACAGGAAAATGGAGTCTTGGCAGAGACGCGGGAGATTTAGAAGAACCACTGCTGTGGCCCAGAGCTGAGAGCTTAAGTGCATTATGTTAATATCAAAAATGAATGAATGGAGAAAGAATCCAGCAGCAATGAGGCTAAACATCAAAATCAGTCCGTGCTTTCTGTGGGAAGTAGGAGGAGGTGTGCTAGGTGTGCTTCCCACACGAAGCAGCATGGCTCAGTAGAAAGAGCCCGGGCTTCAGAGTCTGAGGTCATGGGTTCAAATCCCAGCTCCACCACTTGTCAGCTGTGTGATTTTGGGGAAGTCACAACTTCTCTGTGCCTCAGTTACCTCATCTGTAAAATGGGAATTAAGAATGTGAGCCCCCCGTGGGATAAGCTGGTCACCTTGTAACCTCCCTAGTGCTTAGAACAGTGCTTTGCACATAGTAAGTGCTTAATTACTGCCATCATTAATAAATGCCATATAATTATTATTAATAGCTCTGGGGTTGAGGAGGGGTGCCTGTGCATAGCTCCTCCAGGAGACCTTCCCAGACTGAGCCCCCTTTTCCCTCTCCTCTTCCCTATCCCCCCCCCCGCCCTACCTCATTCATTCATTCAATCGTATTTATTGAGCACTTACTGTTTGCAGAGCACTGTACTAAGCACTTGGGAAGTATAAGTTGGCAACATATAGAGACGGTCCCTACCCAACAGTGGGCTCACAGTCTAGAAGGGGGAGTACCTTCCACTCCCCACAGCACCTGTATATATATTTGTACAGATTTATTACTCTATTTTACTTGTACCTATTTACTATTTATTTTGCTAATGATATGCATATAGCTTTAATTCTATTTGTTCTGACGATTTTGACACCCGTCCACATATTTTGTTTTGTTGTCTGTCTCCCCCTTCTAGACTGTGAGCCCGTTGTTGTGTAGGGACCATCTCTATATGTTACCGACTTGCACCTCCCAAGTGCTTAGTACAGTGCTCTGCACACAGTAAATGCTCAATAAATAAGACTGAATGAATGAATGTGGATGCACAATCCACAGCTAATCAAACCGGCCAAAGGTGAGGGGAGCAAGAAGCTTTTTTAAAGGGGGAATGTGCTTGTTTGTTGTTATATTTTACTCTCCCAAGCTCTTAGTACACTGCTCTGCATAGAGTGAGAGCTCAATAAATAGGATCCAATGAATGACGCTGACCTCCTCCCCGCCCCAGGCACCACTAAACTGTCAGTCAATCATATTTATTAAGCACTTACTATGTGCAGAGTGCCGTAATAATAATAATGATGGCATTTATTAAGTGCTTACTATGTGCAAAGCACTGCCGTAAGCGCTGGGGAGATTGCAAGGTGATCAGGTTGTCCCACGTTGGGCTCACAGGCTTAATGCCCATTTTACACTCTTTCCACTGTGTCTTTCACCACCTCTGGATCATAAGGTCTTTGTGGGTAGGAAAGATGTCTACCAATTCTGTTGGACTGTACTCTCCCAAGCACTTAGTGCAGTGCTCTGCACATAGGAATAATGTGAATAATAATAATAATAATAATAATAATAATAATGATGATGATGGTATTTATTAAGTGCCTACTATGTGCCAAGCACTGTTCCAAATGCTGGGGTAGAAACAAGATAATCAGGTTGACCCACTTGGGGGCTCACAGTCTTAATCCCCATTTTACAGATGAGGTAACTGAGGCCCAGAGAAGTTAAGTGACTTGCCCAAAGTCACAGAGCTGACAAGTGGTAGGGTCAGAATTTGAACCCATGATCTCCGACTCCAAAGCCCATTCTCTTTCCACTGAGCCACGCTGCTTCTCTAAATACAGCCACGTTGCTGTACTAAGCACTTGGGAGAGTGCTGCCTAGGACTGTGATCCCACGGTTGGGTAGGGACCATCTCTATATGTTGCCAACTTGTACTTCCCAAGCGCTTAGTACAGTGCTCTGCACACAGTAAGCGCTCAATAAATACGATCGAATGAATGAATAGGACCCAGAACATTGAAAAATTCCACCTCATATCTCACCCTCCTCCCCAGCCCGGATCCAGGCCCACCCTGCTGATGATTAGTGGAGAATTAAGTAGTTTGGCAGTCACAGGTACCCAGTTTCCCCGCAGAATGGTGAGCTTGCCCATTTTTGCTGCCATCTGGCCCCAGCTATGCCCAGTAGTCACTAGGCTTAACTCCGTGCCAACTTATCAGCTCCACTGAGGCTCCCTCTGGGCAGCTTCCAGAAGTCTCTGGCGATGCCACCATCTGCAAAGGCAGGGAGAAAAATCTGACCTGCATCTCATGAGCTTTCCTACTGCCCTGGGAGTCTCAGGTTCTATTTGTTAAGCCCTTACAATGTACCAAGTACTGTAATGATAATAATGATGGTATTTGTTAAGCGCTTACTATGTGCAAAGCACCGTTCTAAGCACTTGGGGATGCAAGGTAATCAGGTTGTCCCGCGTGGGGCTCACAGTCTTAATCCCCATTTTACAGATGAGGGAACTGAGGTCCAGAGAAGTTAAGTGGCTTGCCCAAGGTCACACAGCTGACAAGCGGTGGAGCTGGGATTCGAACCCATGACCTCTGACTCCCAAGCCCGTGCTCTTTCCACTGAGCCACGTCGCTTCTCTAGGCAGCGAACAGCGTGTTTTCTGTAATAATAATAATAATAATGATGGTATTTGTTAAGCGCTTACTATGTGCAAAGCACTCTTCTAAGCACTGGGGAGGTTACAAGGTGATCAGGTTGTCCCACGAGGGGCTCACAGTTTTAATCCCCATTTTACAGATGAGGTAACTGAGGCACAGAGAAGTGAAGTGACTTGCCCAAAATCACACAGCTGACAGTTGGCAGAGCCGGGATTTAAACCCATGACTTCTGACTCCAAAGCCTGGGCTCTTTCCACTGAGCCACGCTGCTTCTCTGTACTCAGCTCTGGACGAGCTATACGACAATCATGTCAGCCACAGGCCCCGTTCCATGTGGGACTCACAGTCTAAGTAAGAGGGAGAACATATTATGGATGAAGAAACTGAGGCCCAAAGAAATGAAGTGAATTGCCCAAGGTCACAATCAATCAATCGTATTTATTGAGCGCTTACTGTGTACAGAGCACTGTACTAAGCGCTTGGGAAGTACAAGCTGGCAACATATAGAAACAGTCCCTACCCAACAGTGGGCTCACAGTCTAGAAGTGGGCTCACAGTCTAGAAGGCAAGTGGTGGAGCCAGAGTTGGAACCTAATTCCTCTGATTCCCAGGCTCTTTCTACTGCTCCCAACCTAGGTACCACACCATCATCGATGATATTTATTGAGCGCTTACTGTGAACAGAGCCCTGTAAGCTCTTGGGAGAGTACAATATATGGTGACTGTCATCTTCAACAGATTCTGTCCGATTCAAGCTTGTATTATTTTCCCTAGTGCTTATCTTCCCCCCTCAGGTGCCAGTTAATCAATCAATCAATCAATCATATTTATTGAGTGCTTACTGTGTGCAGAGCACTGTACTAAGCACTTGGGAAGTACAAGTTGGCAACATATAGAGACATTCCCTACCCAACAGTGGGCTCACAGTCTAAAAGGGGGAGACAGAGAACAAAACCAAACATACTAACAAAATAAAATAAATAGAATAGATATGTACAAGTAAAATAAATAAATAAATAGAGTAATAAATATATACAAACATATATACATATATACAGGTGCTGTGGGGACAGTTACCATTGTTTCAGTGCCCACAGTGCAAGAGAAATTCATGCCTTCACTTGCATAGCTTACCCTCATTGAATAAAATAGGTTCTACCACTCTGCTCATCTAAATATCTGGATGGGTTGAATTAATTTTATTACATAGACAATGCAAGCCCAAACCAATCTACCAGTCAATTCCTCCCAAACAGAGAAATGATATATAGCAAATCCAGGCATGGAGAATCATGTTTGGATTTGCAGTATATTGAGGAAAACATTTTTTCTTGATAACATTTCAGCATTTTATGATTCCCTTGGAAGCACTTTAATTCTCTTTATCCTTTTAGTCCATTTTCCATGGAGAATTATCTAATGAAATCTTTTCTATATTAACTCTACTCCTCTTTAGTTTGTGTTCAAAACCTGTGCAAGTCTCCATCCAATGATCAATGGTGTCATTGATTTTTGTTTAAAGTCCCTTGGTTTGTGGATCAATTCTAGACTTTGGGATATAAATCCCTTTGGATTATAGGATGAAAGCTTCCCTAAGAATTTGGGCATATAATTTGTCTAAGAGGTGCTAGAATCTCTGCCTGATCGCTTGGTCTTGGAATTTAATCCTCTCTAGGGAAGCCACTTCATTCTTTGTTTTTTTATTACAATATTCCTAAATGGAGAATAATAATAATTAGGGTATTGGTAAAGTCCTCACTAGATGCCAAGCACTGTACTAAATGCTGTGGAGGATACAAGGTAATCAGGTTGGATACAGTCCACTGTCTAAGTAGCAGGGAATACAGATCATTTTTTATACCTTTAGATGCTTGCATAGAAATATAAAAGATCGGAACATGGGTATAAAAAGGAAATTATGATCCCCTTATTGAAATCAGGGGAAGCTCTGAGATTTCTCTGCCAAGGCCTTATGAATACAACCACTTTGGGAAGCGTATCCAGTTCTGAATCAGTTCTGACTCATTAGGTTCATTTGGATGTTGGATATCCGGATGAAGAAATTATGCAAGTCACAAAAATTTTTGAATCAAAGCTGCTTCACGGCCCCCTTGTTGAAATCAAGTAGCGTGGCTGGGGAGCCAGAGGACTGGGGTTCTAATCCCAGTTCCTCCACTTGTCTGCTATGTGAAATTGGGCAGGTCACTTCTCTGTGCCTCAGTTGCCCCATCTGCAGAATGAGAATCTGTAGAATAAAACGGTGAGCCCTCTTGTGTGTTCAACTTACAATCTCATTTCTACCCTACTGCTTATTTATTACAGTGTCTGGCAGGTATTAAGTATTTAACAAACACCATGTTTTTTTAAAGTACAATTAACAGCGCTTGAGCTCACCTCCTCCTGGAGGCCTTCCCAGACTAAGCCCCTTCCTTCCTCTCCCCCTCGCCCCCCTCTCCATCCCCCCATCTTACCTCCTTCCCTTCCCCACAGCACCTGTATAATGTATATATGTTTGTACATATTTATTACTCTATTTATTTATTTATTTTACTTGTACATATCTATTCTATTTATTTTATTTTGTTAGTATGTTTGGTTTTGTTCTCTGTCTCCCCCTTTTAGACTGTGAGCCCACTGTTGGGTAGGGACTGTCTCTATATGTTGCCAATTTATACTTCCCAAGCGCTTAGTACAGTGCTCTGCACACAGTAAGTGCTCAATAAATACTATTGATGATGATGATGATGATGATGCTTTGCACATAGTAGGTACTTAAGAAATACCATAAAAAAAATTGTAAGGGTGAACTAATACGTTTGGAGAAAATCTCTATTGTGTTAGGGATGGATGACACCCATTATTAGTTACTAATCATATTTATTGAGCGCTTACTGTGTGCAAAGCACTGTACTAAGAGCCTGACCAACTCAGATAGACCTCTGATCTCTCAGAATGCTCAACATATCAACAGTAAAAGGAGGAATTTTGCTTCATCTCCTGTGGTCAAGAACTTTTTCAGGGACTGGAGAGACAAAGGATCTGCCCGGGGATGTCAAACATTCCAAATTTAGAAAATCAAAACAACTTGCCAAGATTCCTCTCTCTATAAACTGTGGTCTGTGGTTGATGTTCTGTCTATATGCAAGAGCTTCTGCTCATTTGTGACTCATTCTTGTTCATTTTGAAAATATTCTTTGCTTTATATGTGGACCCTGTATTTTTTCATTTCAATCATGGTTCCTGAACTCTAATGTCCAGGATTCCAATTGCACTGATTCATCAATCAATGATATTTTTTGAACGCTTCCTGTGTGCACAGCACTATATTAAGGCCTTGGGAGAGTACAATAATAATTGATTTTTGTGATATTTGTTAAGTGCTTACTATATGCCAAGCCCTGCACTAAGTTCTGGGGTAGATATAAGTTAATCATCATCAACGGTATTTATTGAGTGCTTTCTGTGTTCAAAGCACTGTACTGCATGGCTCAGTGGAAAGAGCCCAGGCTTGGGAGTCAGAAGTCATGGGTTCTAATCCTGCCTCCACCACATTTCTGCTGTGTGACCTTGGGCAAGTCACTTAACTTCTCTGAGCCTCAGTTACCTCATCTGTAAAATGGGGATTTAGACTGTGAGCCCCACGTGGGACAACCTGATAACATTGTATCCCCCCCAGTGCTTAGAACAGTGCTTTGCACATAGTAAGCACTTAACAAAATGCCATCATTTTTAACAGATAACATAAATTTTTTAAAAATTCCTCTGATTCCTAGGTCATTGCTCTTTCCCCTAGGCCACAATCCTGCTGCCAATGGAGTTGGAAGACATGGTCCCTACCCACAAGGAGCTTACACTCTAATGAAAGGAGTTTACAATTTAGTGATACTGATAAAATCCCTCAACAGTGAGGGTCCCAAAGACCAGAACTAGAGGGCTATGCAAGGTATTGGGGACCTGGGAGACTTCTGGTCCACCATTTTTCTCTTTTTACCTGGACACTTGATCTCTAGCTGCGTTTTTACTATTTATTGACCACTTCCTGGTAATTTCTCCTCTCCTCTTACTCACACAGATGTGCTCTTAACTCGTATTCCTCCGGACATAAATGTCCTGCCAAAAATGCAGTCCTATGGCATTATCTACTGATCAGTCTGAATTTTGTAATGCTAAGGTAGTTGGTAGATTTTGGTAAATAGGTGGAAAACACAGGTTCTGTTTTCCATTGAGAAGCAGCATGGCTTAGTGGATAGAGAGCATGGGCCTGGGAGTGAGAAGGACCTGGGTTCTAATCCCTGCTCTGCCACATGTCTTCTATATGACCTTGGGCAAGTCACTTAACTTCTCTGTTCCTCAGTTACCTTATCTGTAAAGTGAGGATAAGATTGTGAGCCCCATGAGGGACAGGGACTGTGTCCAACCTGATTAACTTGTAACTGCCCCAGTGCTTAGAATAGTGCTTGGCACATAGAAAGTGTTCAACTAGTCTGGTCATTCATTCTCCAATAGGTAAAAATTCATACCCTTTTAGGGTGGTTGCTTATTGGTAAAATCCATTTTTGAAAGCCCTTGCAATATAAAGTTTTCTCAACTTATCTTTCTTCGGATTTTATAGCCAGGAACCTCATGAAAAATCGGTTTCTCCTTCTGCTGATACTCCTATTGGGTTAAAAATAAGTCAATAAACAAGAAAAACAATTATCCCTAACAGTTCACTCATCAGATCTGTACTTAGCTTTTGATGTCATTTAGTCAGCAACTCGGTCTCTGATTCTAATATTATTAGTTTTTTTTTCCAGGCACCAGTTTGGTTTTCTCAGGTAGAAGCAGGGAGAGAAGCCAGACAAAATTCGACTAATGCATCATTTTGACACATTTGTTGTCGAGCCAGTGGTGTGCAGTGTGCTATTTCTGATATAATAAATGTTTACTGTATTTCTCCTTTAATGAATGCCTTAGGCTACGGGACTTCTTGATGCATTTCTGGGGTGTACTTCTTTTAGTGAGAAAGGGATGGTGGTGTCTGTTTAAACTGAGAAAGCAAAGTTGAACGCAAAAATTAGATTTCAGCGCAACTACCTCAAAGAGCCTTTTGTTGAGAATCAATAGAGAACTGCAGGGAATGTGCAAAGTTAAAAGTGGCGGTTGTTGGGGTCAGTCAATTAAAGCAGCAGCAGTGTGCAGAGGAGTTGGGAGAGAGGTAAATTTGCTTTTTTCTGAGCCCTAAAACCACGGCCGAGGTGACAAAGTGGCAGTGAGAAGTGGCAGAGAAGCAGCGTGGATCAGTGGAAACAGCCCAGGCTTTGGAGTCAGAGGTCATGAGTTCTAATCCTGTCTCCACCACTTGTCAGCTGTGTGACTTTGGGCAAGTCACTTCTCTGGGCCTTACTTCCCTCATCTGTAAAATGGGGATTAAGACTGTGAGCCCTACGTGGGACAACATGATCACCTTGTAACCTCCCCAGTGCTTAGAACAGTGCTTTGCACATAGTAAGTGCTTAATAAATGCTATTATTATTATTATTATTATTATTATTATTATTATTATTTCAGTCTGCTCCACCGGCACCGGTTCTGAGTACTGAATGAGACAGAGATAAAAGTGATACCCTGTTCCCTCTGAAAGCCTGAAGATGTACACCTGTATCCAGTCCTTGGGAAAATCTGGTGAGTTGCCATCCTCGTTGTTAGGAGAAGAGGCTCTGGTCATTTATGAGTCTGATTAAAAATGAGGGGGCAGGTTGCCAGGCCCACCCAGTTCCGGAATACAAAAGGGTTTTCAAAAGGTCTGTTGTAAGGCCATTGTATAAGCTGGAATAACAAGGAGATGATTCTATGAGAGGAGTTCATATTTCCGAGTCTGTAACTGGCCTTCTCGTATCTGTTTCTGAGTGTATCAGGCAATTGATCAATTAACCAAATTTACTGAGAACTGGAAATCCCGACACAAATTCAAAAACCGTTATCAGCAACATAAAGATGAGGGCTGCCAAGTCGTTAGACCTTTCTGGCGCTGTCACTGTAAGCTTATCTCTAGACCGTATACTCATTGTGGGCAGGGAATGTGACCTCCCCCTTTTAGACTGTGAGCCCACTGTTGGGTAGGGACTGTCTCTATATGTTGCCAATTTGTACTTCCCAAGCTCTTAGTACAGTGCTCTGCACATAGTAAGCGCTCAGTAAATACGATTGATGATGATGATGATGATGTGCCTGCTCATTATTATATTGTATTCTCCCAAGTGCTCAGTACAGTGCTCTGCACACAGTAAGAACTCAATAAATATGATTGAATGAATGTCATCATCAAATGCTGTTCTCATGGACTACATGGAAGTTGCATGGCTGAAGAGAAAGACCACGGGCTCGGGAGTCAGAGGGACTAATTGTGGCCTGACGCTTGCCTACTGTGTAACCTTAGGCAAACCACTTTAACATCTCTGTGCCTCATTTTCCTCATGTATAAAATGGGAATTCAATACCTGTTCTCCCTGCTACTTGCTGTGGGACAGGGACTGGGTCCAAGTTGGTTATTTGTCTTTACCCCAGTACTTATTACGGTGCTTGGTATATAATAAGTGCTTAATACATATCATACTTATAATAATAATAATGATAGTAATTATATGGACAAGGAGAGGTTAAACCAGATCAAGAAGGCTAGTGAGTCTTGTAAGAATTTCCAAGTTAGAGTGTGATATCAACTTGGCCTGGAGGTTCAGAGGAACCAAAGGTGCACAAAGCAATTATAATAATAATAATAATGGCATTTATTAAGCACTTACTATGTGCAAAGCACTGTTCTAAGCACTGGGGGGGGGGGTTTACAAGGTGATCAGGTTGTCCCACGTGGGGCTCGCAGTCTTAAACCCCATTTTACAGATGAGGTAACTGAGGCTCAGAGAAGTGAAGTGACTTGCCCAAAGTCACACAGCTGACAAGTGGCGGAGCTGGGATTTGAACCAATGACCTCTGACTCCAAAGCCCGGGCTCTTTCCACTGAGCCATCCAATCTACTTTACAGCTGCAATTCCTCAACCTACTACGAACTGCACATTGACCGTGGATGGCTGCTCTCCCAACCTCACCCGGGCAGGCAGATGGCCAACTATCAAGACAATACCAAAAACGCTGTGGTCCTGGAAAGTGGTGAGATCACTAGCATCAAAGTAACGCTCATCACACATCACGCCCTCACAGGACAAGACGAGAGCACGGATAACAGGACAGAAAGCAAATGATGAGACTCCTGTTTCCAAACTCCTGCTCTAAGCTAAACTGAGATGGGCTAACAGAGTACATAGAAGGAAATTATTTGAGGATATAATGAAGGAAACCTCAGTGGGGCAGAGCAGTGAATTGTTGGGGTCCTCTAAAGAGATCTGGCTGGCATATTGACTGTTTTGGAGTGGAGACCTTGGGAAGAGAGTGATGAGAAAAGGGAGAACCACAACGAGAGTGACACTGTGGGTAACAAATACAACGTATGCACAATATGGATGGATGGTCAGTCATGCCCAAATCATTGGCAAAAAAAAAATCCCAATTTCAACTTTGATTTTTCTACTACAGTTCAGCTCTCTCACTTTGCTCCTCTAATGTCGACCTACTCATTATACCTCAATCTTGTCTACCTCGCTGATGACTCTCTGTACACATCCTGCCTCTGGCCTGGAACTCCTTCCTGAGTCATATTCAATCATATTTATTGAGCACTTACTGTGTGCAGAGCACTGTACTAAGCGCTCAGGAAGTACAAGTTGGCAACATATAGAGACGGTCCCTACCCAACAACAGGCTCACAGTCTAGAAGGGGGAGACAGACAAAAAAACAAAACAAAACAAGTCGACAGGTGTCAATACCATCAGAATAAATAGAATTATAGCTATATACACATCATTAATAAAATAAATAGAATAGTAAATATGTATAAGTAAAATAAATAAAGCAATAAATCTGTACAAACATATATACAGGTACTGTGGGAAGGGGAAGGAGGTAGGGCGGGGGGGATGGGGAGGAGGAGAGGAAAAAGGGGGCTCAGTCTGGGAAGGCCTCTTGGAGGAGGTGAGCTCTCAGTAGGACTTTGAAGGGAGGAAGAGAGCTAGCTTGACGGATGTGTGGAGGAAGGACATTCCAGGCCAGGGGGAGGATGTGGGCCGGGGGTCGACGGCAGGACAGGTGAGAACGAGGTACAGTGAGGAGGTGAGTGGCAGAGGAGCGGAGGGTGCGGGCTGGGCTGGAGAAGGAGAGAAGGGAGGCGAGGTAGGAGGGGGCGAGACAGACCACCACTCTTGCCACCTTCAAAGCCTTATTAAAATCACATCTCCTCCAAGAGGTCTTCACAGACTAAGCCCTTGTTTCCTTACTCCCTCTACTTTCTGACTTCACTTGGATTGGTATCCTTTATTCACCCAACAGCGCTCATGTACCGATCCCTAATTTATTTTAATGTCTGTCTCCCCCTCTAGACTGTAACCTCACTGTGGGCAGGAAACATGTCTACTAACACTGTTGTGTTCTCTCCCAAGAGCTTCGTATAGTGCTCTCTACACAAATACCACTGACTGATTTTTACTGAATTAGGATCTGAATTGTATAAAGGGATGATTTCAAAGGAAAGAAAAAATAAAACTAAGCTTTAATTTTCTGAATGAATGTACATTGATGATGCTTTTTATCTTAATGACAAGGAAAAAAAGAACCTAGACTGTTGTGGCAACATACTCTTTGAGCTGAACGAAATAGAGAAGTCAGTGATATTAGTGTGAAAATCAAGGGCATTAAGAAGATACTTTTAAGTTGTGCTATTTTAAATACCCAAATATTCAATTAAGCTTTCTGATGTCTGCTAGGCAGTTTGTCTCCCAAGCTAATTCTCTCCTTGATAATAGGAAGGTTGCTTGTAAGAATCATCTTCTCAGTTTTTAACTATTTGATATAAAAAATTATCCCTATATACACTATATTTCGAGTCAGTTATAAAAATTGAGTGCTTGTTGTGTGCAGAGTACTGTACTAAGAGCTTGAGAGAGTAAAATGCAATAAAGTTCATCTAGGGCAGAGATCTCCATCTTTCCCACATTTTGTATATAGCCCAAGGGTCTACTATAGTCCATGGCACACAAGAGGCCCTCAAATATTGCTAATACTGGTTTGTACATGAAGTGTAAAGACACTCCTAATTGTTAGGGTTTTGTGGAATCTAAACTACTGAGTTCAAGACCTGAGAGAATTTTCTGGCAAAACCTTGTTACTTAAGTAACTGACCATACCTAGTGGAAGAGAAAGAGAGGACATTAGATTGAATCAGAAGATGGAAGTTTGAATTCTGACAAGTCACTGCTCATCGGGTGATGTTAGGAAGGGCCCAAATCTCTCCCCTGCTTCTTTCTCATCCCTCAGAATGAACATTTCACCTCTTTATCATGAGTGCCCATTGTTGGGTAGGGAATGTCTCTATATGTTGCCAATTTGTACTTTCCAAGCACTTAGTACAATGCTCTGCACACAGTAAGTGCTCAATAAATACGATTAAATGAATGAATGCTTATCCATTTCTGCCTCTCCTTGATAAGCAAGTTAGATTGAACATCTGAAAAGAAAATACTATCCTGTATATATATGTGTTTGAGTAAATAGTATCAGTCAATCAATCAGTAGTATTTACTGTGGGCTAACTCTGTTAAGAGCACTGGACTCCTTACTTGGAGAGTAAAATAGTGTAAGTAGAAAGTGCTTGACACATAGTAAGCACTTAACAAATACCACAGTTTTTTTAAAAACCTCAATTCCCATCCCTCAAGGATTTTATAATCTAATGGAGTTTTCATTCTAGCAGCATGAATACAAGGTGCAACTATTATTACATTTGTCCAGGTTTGCATTGCTTCGCCCATCTTCAGGGAGCAAAATGCAGCCAGAAATGTACTGTCATCTCCCCAAGCACTTTCACTTCTCCCACCAATCAGTTGTATTTGTTGAGCACTTACTGTGTGCAGAACACTATATTAAGTTTTTGGAAAAGTACAATACAATAGTTTAACAAAATTGTTAGACTCATTCCCTACCCACAGCAAGCTTACAGTCTAGAGGAATTTGAGCAATTTAGAAGTCCCTAGGCAACAAAGGTTCAGTGCCTCAGTTAAATCGCTGGATGCTAACAATGGGATTGAAAAACACTTGACATATATTCTCCAGTCAGCCCCTATAAAGTCAAGAGGCTATGCCTCTGGACTTTAATAACAATTAATCTCCTCTCTGGCTGGCTTTGCCAAAATCCATTTCTTTTGCTATTTTAATCCATCTGTTGAAATGAATCCAAACAGTAGTTCTATTTGACTATTTTGATGGGCAGAGAGAAAATGGAGGCGTTTGGATTCTTATGTGGAGGCCAAAGTTGGGGGAATCATTGAAGTTGTTCACCTGGCTTCTCTCTAACACACCTAGCATGACAGCAAGCTGCAGAGTAGGTTTGCCTCTATACACTCAGACAAGTTGAATTTCCAAATCCCTATGCACGGTTCTGTTTTCTTAACTGACTTTCTGAGCCCAGTTCCTCAAACACTGAATATATTCCTTAGAAATCTCACTACCTTCATAGCTGAAAATCAGTGACAGGAGTTCCAGAGCAGACTGGCTGGGTATTCACCCAATTGGTCCCTTACAGTCGACTTGGGTTTCAAAAACTTGGAAACAGATACCTTTGAAAATATGGGAAAAAGCTCTCTCGATGACTCTACTGAGTTAAGCATCTCTCTGATAGGCACCACAGTTATTTAGAAGAATGAGTGAACCTAATAAACTTAGTGGTTTTGATTAAAAACCACAAATCTGTCCATCAGTCCATGGTATTTACTGCATGCGTACTGTTTGCAGAGCACTGTTCTAAACACTTTTTTATGGCTTTTGTTAAACACTTACTATGTGCCAACCACTGTACTATGCACTGGGATAGATACAAGCAAATCAGATTGGACACAGTCCATGTCCCATGTAGGGCTCATAGTAATAATTCCCCTTTTTACAAATGAGGATCCTGAGCCACAGAGAAGTTAAATAACTTGCCCAACATCACAGCTGAGAATGGGCAGAGCCAGGATTAGAACCCAGGTCCTTTACACTCCAAGACCCATGCACTATCCACTAGGCAACTCTGCTTCCCAGCTTGGGGTGTCAATACAACAGAGGTGATAGAGGTGGTCCCTGCCCACAAGGAGCTTACAGTCTAGAGGGAGCTTTCAGTCTAGAGAAACGAAGTCTGCTATTTTTTCCTGTTCTTAGAAGTGCCAGAAACACATCATTTTCTGCTTAGTTTTCTTAAAATTCCTTTGGGAAACTCTCCAACAGCTTAAAAGCCTCACTTAATTGCTCTTTTGGCCAAACTACCAGCTTTTTCTTGGCCTCTGCAGGGTCAGGATTATTTGCATGAGACCAAAGATTAAAAACAATGAAAAAACCAACAAAACTTCACAGTTCTGGTGCAGCCCTATCACTGTCCCAAACCTCATCTCTCTGAAGGACTTTTTCAGTGGCTCTGGACCAGATTTTGGGAAAACTAAATAGTTTTTTAACCTAACATCCTAGATTTCTGTGAAATAGGATCAGCTCACATCAGGCACGAAAACTGAGAAGCAGCGTGGGTCAGTGGAAAGAGCACGGGCTTTGGAGTCAGAGGTCATGGGTTCAAATTCTGGCTCCGCCAATTGTCAGCTGTGTGACCTTGGGCAAGTCACTTAACTTCTCGGGGCATCAGTTCCCTCATCTGTAAAATGGGGATGAAGACTGTGAGCCCCCCGTGGGACAACCTCATCACCTTGTAATCTCCCCAGTGCTTAGAACAGTGCTTTGCACATAGTAAGTGCTTAATAAATGCTATCATTGTTATTATTATTATTATTATTAATGAAATGAAATACCAAAAAGACCAATTTAAGAAACAGCGTGACCTAGTGGAGCCTAGGCCTGAGAGTAAGAGGACCTGGGTTCTAATCCTGCCTCCTCCATTTGTCTGCTGTGTGACCTCAATCAAGGTGCTTACTTTCTCTGTGCCTCCTTTACCAAATCTGTAAAATGGGACTTAATACTGAAATCCCTATGTCAGACATGGACTGTGTCCAACTTGATTATCTGTATCTACCCCAGCGCTTATTACAGTACGTGCCACACAGCAAGCACTTACACATATTATATATATGTACATAAAGGAAGAGATGCATACGTGTCCCTCATGGAATACAGACATTTTCTGGATTCTATCCCCAATCAATGGCATTTATTGAGTACTTAATGTGTGCAGAGTACTTTAATAAGTACTGCTCAGTGGAAAGTTCACAGGTTTGGGAGTCAGAGGTCATGGGTTCTAATTCTGGCTCCACCACATGTCTGCTGTGTGACCTTGGACAAGTCACTTAGCTTCTCTGAGCCTCAGTTACCTCATCTGTAAAATGAGGATTAAGACTGTGAGCCCCACGTGGGACAATCTGATCACTTTGTATCCCCCCCAGTGCTTAGAACAGTGCTTTGCTCATAGTAAGCACTTAACAAATGCCATCATTATTATTGTTACAATACAAAAGAGTTGGTAGTCTGATTCTTGCTCTTAGGAAGTTTAAAATCTAGTGAGGTAAATAGTCATTAAAATAAAATACAGACAGGGGAAGCAAATTCTTTCAAGGACTCAATGAGGAAGTCAATTATTTACCTCTTCTTTCCTAACTTTCTCAAATTATAATGATGGAAATAAAGGAAGGAAAATCTCTGTAGTCTGAATTTAGTGCATCCATCCCAATCCTGAAAATATAGCTTCTACAATCTATCACCCATCTCTGATTTTTTTTCCTCCAGTTTAATTGGAAAGACATGTGTTTTACTTTATAAATTAACTTTTTATCTGAAAAATCTGTCAGTAGCTCTGGACAAAATTAAATCTGTTGATTCTGTTTAATGCTTTGGTGTTTTGTTAACCCTTTTACATTTGAATTGAACTGAGCAATTACTTCAGGCAATTACCTCTGGATGGAGATTTTATGTAGAGACAAGATTTCAAATGGAAATCTATGCTAGAGTTTTCAACCTTGAAGTTAGAGGGAAGTGTTTGCTGAAATGTCCAACTGAGAATAGCTGACACAACAGTCATGAGAAGTACTTTATAAATCTTAGCATTTTGTTTCACACCCACCTATAAATACGCTATTAGTACGCAGAAAATGAAAGCGAGTTGTTTATGGGCATTTTACTACATCCTGAAAAAACGTCTAGTGACACTTTTAAAGTGCTAGACTGAATGATAATAGAACTCCTCAAATCAGAACATGAACAACTCTTTAGTGTAGGTCACTTGGAAAGTCAGAGACCAAGAAGAATTCAGTTATGGACCATTATGCTTTCATCTAACCCTTTAGAGACATCATCGTACATTACAAACCATTTGGACTAAGCTTTCTCAGTGTAAAATAATTTGCAATTATGGCTTAAATGGATCATTATTAAAATACTTTATTGAAAGAGGTCCATTTTCAAGACTTAAGTAAGCAAAGCTCCAGTGAATTCAGTGAGTGATCAGCACTCTACTAGGTTCTAGAGGCTTCATAACTTCACAAGTACCATGTGATAGAGTTATAGATACAACCCCTGTCCTTGAGGATCCTACACTCTAAAGGGGGAGACAGAAATTAGAATAGACTGCAAATTCCAGCAGCTAAATGGATAGAGACCATAACAACAATAATGGGAGAACCACTGGAAAGGTTGCAGATTGTGGTAGAGAACAGGACATTCTGGAGAAAGTATATCCATGGAGTCGCTATGAATTGGAAATGACTTGACAGCACATTAATAATAATAATAATAATAAGGGAAGTAGTAAAGTAAAAGCTATTTATATTTGTGCTATGTGGTGGGGTATTAAAATGCTTAAGACGTAGTGTTGTGTGTTTTCTCTGGGCAGTACTCATACAGCTGATAATAAATAGGAGATACTTTCATCATGCGATTATTTATCTGAGCCCGATTTGGTTAACTAATTTCATCTGGCTAGAAGACACCTTACGTAGCTTGAATGAACACCCACCAAATGTAACTTTTTCAGCCTTCCTCATGACAGCCTGGAAATATAGATGAAATTTAAACAAGAGTCAAATATTATTTTGTTGCACACAAGGAGGGAAGAATCAGGCATCTGGGGATCCACTGATATTAATTTGCCTCAAGTTTTTCAGGAACAATATATTTCATTAATAGTCACAAAACCTAATGGGATGATAGAAGACAATAAAAGTATTTTATCCTTACAAAATCAAGGGACAGGACCCTGATGCAAGAATTTTGCCATTCTTTGCCAAATCAGAGTTAGTAAGAAAGTTGGGGACTGGTTCTTAATTGAGGAAGTTTTATAAGTCAGATACCTTGCATTATTTGACTTCAAATTCTGGGACAAAGATGAACAACTCCCCTAAGGTTGGTTAAAGAAAACCAACATATTCAAGAATCTAACTGATATCTTTGGATGAGGAGTTTGTATTGACAAGGCTGAGCAAGATGAAGGTAGATTTATTCTCTGAGTGAAACAACAATAAATTTTCCTTCTTCGCTAGGGAGGAAATAATTGCTCACTCTTCAACATGACCCTCATTTCAAACTGCCATGTCCCAAGAGAACTGTACAGAATTCAATACTGCATTTGGCTAAGCAGTGAGGGAAAAAAAGGCAGAAAGAAAGATATTCCTTGTCAATGTTAAAACTGGTATTCTACTTCAACTGAGCTGACAGTCATATTGCAGAAGGGACCTTCTCTGTACATCTACAAAAATCTCAAGTTACATTTGGTGGGTATTCATTCAAGCTACATAAGAAGGTTTCTTCTAGCCAGATGAAATTAGTTATCCAAATCGGGCTCAGATAAATAATTGCATGATGAAAGTATCTCCTATTTATTATCAGCTGTATGAGTACTGCCCAGAGAAAACACACAACACTACTTCTTAAGCATTTTAATACTCACCCCACCACATAGTACAAATATGAATAGCTTTTACTTTACTACTTCCCTTATTATTATTATTATTATGTGCCGTCAAGGTGAACTTTTCCATCTTGGCATTTGTTGAGAGGAGTCAGATACAACCAGGAATGTAAAAATACACAAGGGACTGGAAGAGCTCTTGTTTCAGGTAATGTTCTAATTGAATACAAGAACAATTCATTTGCTTGGCAAAACATTTTCAGAATTAAATAAATTCTGGTCACTTTCACGTTTGAAATCATCAAACCAATGTTCTTAAAGAACTCTGAAATTTCTGAAATTTTTCATATAAAATATATGATTGCTCAAGTCAGAGAGTTTTAGTGGGGATTTTCAAAAAGGAATATATAAACTTGTTGTGCTACATACATCATATGAAAGCTATCAAGAGTCAGAATAAATATTCTGTTTCCAAGACAGACAGCAGGAGATTTGCAGGAAAAAGTTCCCCTCTTTGACACCCATCTTAACACTTTAGACTATATCATCTAAACCCCCTAACTTTTCCTCTACTATCTTATGGTCTCCTCGTACATTAATTTATTTCACCCACTACTGAATCTACCAAGGACAGTGCTGTGTAAACAGTATGCCATCAATAAATACCTTTGATTGACTGTACAACTTCTCGTGACAACACATTCTAAATGTTTATGATCTGTTGTATGAAGAACTGTATCCGTGCCCCAGTTCATCATACTCTATTTTCTCTATTTATAATTTTTTCTTAATGTCTGTCTACTCCTGTAGGCATTAAACCACACAGGACCATTCTCCCCACCTTTAAAACCATACTCAAGTCACATTTCCTCCAAGAGGCCTTCCCCGACTAAACCCCTTTTCTTTCTATGTTGCCTAGGCAGTTGAATCTGTTTCCTTTTAAGCACTTGATAGTCACTTCAAGTGAGAGTCACCTTCAGCTTCACAGTGTTTATATACATATCTGTAATTTATTTTAGGGTCTGTCTCCCCCTCTAGATTGTAAAGCTCCTTGTGAGAGGGGAACATGTTTATTAACTCTACTGGTTATACTTTCACAAGTATTTAGTACAATGCTCTGTCCACAATAAAAGCTCAAGAAACAGCACTAATTAATTGATTCTTTAAGACCTTCCCACCGACAGCATTCAAGAATATTGTTCATCCCTTTGTCAATCTCCAAAATCCCCAACAAACTTGGATTAGCAGGACCCTGGATGATTGAGTAGTCATATTTAGGAGTACACCACTCACCCTGAATAGAGAAAGGAACAGGAAAATGTGTCCCTGAAATATTTCCTGCCTCACCCACGTATGTCAATAAATTGTGACTGATGATTTCAATATCTACAGTGAAAGAAATACAAGAAGGGATTCTACACACAACAGTACAAGGGTTGGCTTCTTGTATGTAAAATCTGGTCAAGAAATACAGGTAGATGAGCTTCGTATCTACCACCTCTGTTTTATGTACTTTCCAAGTGCTTAGTACAGTCCATTGCACACAGTAAGTGCTCAATAAATACCACTGATTTATTCACTGTCAGTGTTGTCTACCTTAATAATAATAATGATAGCATTTATGAAGCACTTACTATGTGCAAAGCACTGTTCTAAGTGCTGGGGGGGATACAAGGTGATCAGGCTGTCCCATCTGGGTCTCACAGTCTTAATCCCCATTTTAAAGATGAGGTAACTGAGGCACAGTGAAGTTAAGTAACTTGCCCAAGTCACACAGCTGACAAGTGGAAGAGCTGGGATTAGAACCCATGACCTCTGACTCCCAAGCCTGTGCTCTTTCCACTGATCACACTGCTTCTCTGATCATGACGGTATTTATTAAGCATTTACTGTGTGCCAAGCACTGTTTTAAGCACTGTGGGGGTTTCCAAAGTAATCAGGTTGTCCCTCATGGGGTTCACAATCTACATCCCCATTTTACAGATGAGGTAACTGATGCACAGAGAAGTGACTTGCCCAAAGTCACACAGCTGACAAGTGGCAGAGCTGGGATTAGAACCTGAAGAGATTTTCTCCTCCCCATCCCCCCGCGCCACCCTACCTCCTTCCCCTCCCCACAGCACCTGTATATATGTTTGTACAGATTTATTACTTTATTTTGCCTGTACATATTTACTATTTTATTTACTTTGTTAATTATGTGCATTTAGCTTTAATTCTATTTGTTCTGATGTCTTGACCCTTGTCCACATATTTTGTTTTGTTCATTCATGCATTCAATCATAATTATTGAGCACTTACTGTGTGCAGAGCACTGTACTAAGCGCTTGGGAAGTACAAGTTGGCAACATATAGAGACAGTCCCTACCCAACAGTGGGCTCACAGTCTAGAAGACTTGTCTGTCTCCCCTTCTAGACTGTGAGCCCATTGTTGGGTAGGGACTGTCTCTAGATGTTGCCAACTTGTACTTCCCAAGCACTTAGTACAGTGCTCTGCACAAAGTAAGTGCTCAATAAATACGATTGAATGAAAGAATTAGATCCCATGGCCTTTGACTCCCAACCCCATGCTCTTTCCACTAAGCCACACTGCCTCTTTATTAAGTGCTTGGAAGAGTACAACAGAATTAGTTGACACATTCCCTAACTATAATGACCTTACAGCCTAGAATCTAACTGTCCGCATTACTGTTAGAGGGATTTTCAATGGAGAAATAAATTATAATTTTCCAAATGAAGGTGTATGATTCACACTCTGTAGAACTTGCAGATAATTTACTCGCCCACTGTTAAGGTCATATTTTTCCCCCTCAGAGACCTACAAGCAACTCCTCTTCCACCCGGCTCTAGGTCCATTCAGGTAACTAAATGCTCAAACATGTCCAGATTAGATTTTAAAATATCTTACTCCTGCATAAAGGATTTTATAGCTACATTAGGGTGTCATTTTCATAAAAGATAAATATGCAAAGAATACACATTTCAAGTAGAATGTACATGTGAATGAGTGTGTGATTTTTAGATGTGTGCCAGAAATCATAAGTCACATTCCTTTCTGATGAGGCCATTTCTCTAGTTGACAACTGTCAAAGCCATCTGAGAAAGCCATGAATATTAAAGCACTGTTCACGGGCACATTTGGCATTTTGAAGCCAGGCAAATAGAACTCATGAAATATGAAAGGAGAACTCCATGTCACTTTGGAGAAAATGTTGCCATTAAGATGATGGATGGGGAAAATCACACCTTCATCTTCCGGGAGTGCTCAGCTGTATTTTCAATCAGCTGTATTACTTTGCTTTGATAGCATTACCGTTGGGTTATAGTCCCGCTCCTGGGTTCAGGATCTCTTAAACTATGGCTAGTTGAAGAGTCCTAATTTTTTGCATATATACTTTTATATGAACAACTGCTTTTTTTGACATACAGTGAGATGAAGCAGTTAAAGATGTTTTCAAGTTATTTTTCTTCTTGTTAAATAGACAGGGGATTATCCTTTATAGTTGGGCGGGGTGGGAATAAAGCCTTCATTCCTGTATCCTGAACTCTACTGATTTAAACCATAGAAGCTCAAAGTCAAGCTGGGTTGTTCTAAGTCTTGTATTTCACCACGGGCTTTACAAAGTTGATGAACTCTGAAAATTGACTGTCTGGCTGAATATGATCTTAAAATTCTTCCTCTGAAGGCATACAATACCATAAAGAGTACAATTCATGTTGCTGAGAAAGCCGTCTACATAATCTCACAGCTCAAGGACCTGCAGTGGTTGTCTATCTACCTCCACATCAAACCAGAGCTCCTTGCCATAATAATAATTATGGCATTTCTTGAGCTCTTACTATGTGCCAAGCACTGTTCTAAGTGATGGGGAGGTTACAAGCACAGTGGCTCTAGAAGCAGCGTGGCTCAGTGGAAAGAGCCCCGGCTTTGGAGTCAGAGATCATGGGTTCGAATCCCAGCTCCTCCGTGTGTCTGCTGTGTGACCTTGGGCAAGTCACTTAACTTCTCTGCGCCTCAGTTACCTCATCTGTAAAATGGGGATTAAGACTGTGAGCCTCACGTGGGACAACCTGATCAAATTGCATCCCCCCCCAGCACTTAGAACAGTGTTTTGCACATAGTAAGCGCTTAACAAATGCCATTATTATTATTATCATTACTACAAGGTGATCAGTTTGTCCCACAGGGGGCTCACAGTCTTAATCCCCATTTTACAGATGAGGTAACTGAGGCACAGAGAAGTTAAGTGACTTGCCCAAAGTCACACAGCTGACAATTGGCGGAGCAGGGATTTGAACATCAGCTTTAATACACTCAATCCTCTAATACCTCACCCTCTAATGCCCACCTCCCCATTCCCCCCGCCCTACCTCCTTCCCCTCCCCTCAGCACCTGTATTTATGTTTGTACAGATTTATTACTCTATTTATTTGACTTGTATATATTTACTATTCTATTTATTTTATTTTGTTAATATGTTTTGTTTTGTTGTCTGTCTCCCCCTTCTAGACTGTGAGCCCGCTGTTGGGTAGGGACCGTCTCTATATGTTGCCAACGTGTACTTCCAGAGCGCTTAGTACAGTGCTCTGCACCCAGTAAGTGCTCAATAAATACAATTGAATGAATGAATGAATATTCACTGCATCTTGATCTCGTCTATCTTGCCACCACCAAGGGACTGTGTCCAACCCTATTTGCTTGTATCAGCCCGAGCACTTGGTACAGTGCCTGGCACATAGTAAGTGCTTAACAAATACCATGATTATTAATTATTATCATTATTACCTGCCCAGTCTGTGCCTTGGTGGAAACGTGATTGTCAGGAACAAGAGAATGCAAGTGACTTTACGCATACCATTAATCAATCAATCAATAGTATTTATTGAGCATTTACTAGACAAGCAGCATGGCTTAGTGGAAAGAGCCCGGGGTTGGGAGTCAGAGGTCATGGGTTCTAATTCCGGCTCCACCACATCTGCTGTGTGACCTTGGGCAAGTCATTTAAATTCTCTGAGCCTCAGTTCTCTCATCTGTAAAATGGGGATTAAGACTGTGAGCCCTACGTGGGACAACCTGATCACCTTGTAACATCCACAGCGCTTAGAGCAGTGCTTCGCACATAGTAAGTGCTTAACAAATGCCATCATCATTATTATTATTATTACGCACAGGGCACTATACTAAGCTTCTAAGCCTAGAGTCCAATACAACAGACCTGTCCCCCGCCCCTAAGGAGCGTATTCCTATAGCTAATTCCTTTGTGCAAATTCTCAGTTTCGGATTGAGGTCATTGTTGTTGCCTCAGTTGTTGCCAACTTGTACTTCCCAAGAGCTTAGTACAGTGCTCTGCACACAGTAAGCGCTCAATAAATGATTGATTGATTGAATATTCAGGATTGAGGCTTATCTGTCATTTTTGATGGGCGAGTCCATCATTACCCACTCCAGGACTCAGTACAGTGCTGGACACATAGTAAGTGCTTAACAATTGCCATTATCATTATTATTCCTATTGGCCTTAGGAACATGAATGGTGTCAGTTCATTGTATTGAAAGACAAAAAAGAGCTGCGAAACATTTCTCTTGAAAAGAATTCAAAGAATCCATTCATTGGGTATTGGCTTTGAAGAAGTCATCATATTGAAAGACAAAAAAAAAAGCTGTGAAACATTTCTCTTGAAAAGAATTCAAAGAATCCATTCATCAGGTATTGGATCTGAAGAAGTCACGAACATAAAAAACAATCAGTGACACTTATTGGGCACCATCTACTGAGTAAAGACCTCTGTACCAAGCAAATAAGAGAGTTCAGTACAAATAAAAAGACCATATTTCTGACCACTATGAGCTTACAATTTCATGCGAGTGTTAAACACACTTTGGGTTCCATTTGGGGGAAACATCTTTTAGTAACATGTCAGTATTCAGTGTGACTAGCAAATAAAAACAAGCTGACCAACTGCTAAAATGAAAAGCACCATGATCTAGCATGATTTAGAGAAGCAGCGTGGCTCAGTAGAAAGAGCATGGGCTTTGGAGTCAGAGGTCATGAGTTCAAATCCCGGCTCCACCACTTGTCCGATATGTTACTTTGGACAAGTCACTTCACTTCTCTGTGCCTCAGTTACCTCATCTGTACAATAGGAATTAAGACTGTGAGTCCCCCGTGGGACAACCAGTTCATCTTGTAACATCCCCACTGCTTAGAACAGTCCTTTGCACATAATAAGTGCTTAATAAATGCCATCATTATTATTATCATTATTAGAAGAAGGACCACTGGCCTGGGAGTCAGAGGACCTGGGTTCTAATCCTGGCTTTGCCAACTGCTTGCTGCCTGACCTTGGGGAGTAATTTAACTTTTCAGTGCTTCAGTTTCTTCAACTGCGAAATAGGGAAAAAATACCTGTTCTCCCTCCTACTTAGACTGAGTGCCACATGTGTGACAGGGACTGTGTCCAATGTGATTAACTTGTATCTATCTACCCCAGCATTTGGAACAGTGCATAAACACATAAGCTCTCAATATAATAATAATAATAAGTTATTACAGAGCTACATTTCATCTAAATGATGGTCGATTAAATATGTCATCTGTTTGTCTAAGTATAACGTTTAAATAGCCTATATTACCACCAATGCAGGCTCTTTGATGAGCAAGATCATTCCACATAACAGCAAAGCAAAAACCAAAGAAGAGCAATTACACCTGGAATAATAATATTTCCAGAATTTCCCCCAAACCATCGTTTACTCAAAAACACGAGTAACAATTCAGCGCAAATCAGGACGGGAGATGAAGCCCTTCACATGAAATGTGGAGAAATTTTCAGTAACTAGTTGAAAGGAAAGGGATTTCATCTTACTCTAACTACTATCCTGTATACCTGTGATAGAAAAGACAATTCCATTTTTAGATAAATGCCAACCAAGAAAGAGTCCCCAAGAAAGTACGAGTTGTGGAAAATGTAATGAGTTACCTTTCTCTCATCCCAGCTGTGCTATTTCTCTCATTTCAAGGTTGATCATTCCCCTTAGCAATGTCTAATGAAATTCATATTCCTCTATTTTTCTGTCTCCCTCTCCCACCTCTTCCCAATACTGCTCTATTAAAGCTTCTGGCATAAATCCAAAATTGCCATTCCAAATGACAATGGTAATATTTAGCCACCGTGGGCACAGTGACCTTCTTGATGTGGAGTCTTGTACCTCTGTTATTGAAAATTTGGAGACTATAAGCTCCCTCTGGGCAGGGTTCATATCTACCAACTCTTTTGCATTGTAGTGATCCAGGCACTTAGTATGGTGCTGTGCACCCTGTAAGTACTCAGCAAATGCCATCGATCGATTGATTGAAGTCTTCTCCTTATTCTGGATTTCAGACAAAAATATTAACATTCCCCACACTGTTTCTATTTAAGTGAATGTCTGCATCTCCAACCTCAAGTCCTCCTTCTAGCATCCTTTATTTGTGTTATTTATTTTCATAAATCACTATTAGTCAAAATCTAGTCTAAGATGTTCAAAGTGCTGATGTGGTTTGTGATTAAACCAGTTTACATTTCAAATCACTTACAATTTACAGGGTTTTGTATTGCCACCTTCCCTTCAGATCAATTCCTGATTTGGGGCTTTTATGGTCTATGTGGTGATCTGTACATGGTTGAGTTGAAAGCAAGTTTGCCATAATGTAAACTGGGTGATTACAAAACATGACAAGAGGCAGAGGAATGACTTCTGACCTTTAAGGGTAGTCGGTTCCTGGGAAAGCCTTGCTTCAGTTTTTGAATGAAATAATTCCACAAGTTATTACAGTCAATCTAAAAATCTACCCAAGGTGCTTAATCTATAAATTATTACTCTGAAGAGAACTAAAATTAAAGTTTCAACCTGCTTGAACAGAATCTCATTTCCTTGAAATACAGTGGGAGCAGTATTTCAAGGAAATGAGATTCATCTTCGCATCGAAGGAGTGAAATCTCAGAACTTGGCTGCAGATTGAATGGTGATGGTGATATCTTGATATGGAGGAGAGGCGAGGCAATTTCCTTTTACCACACTCCCTTTCTCCTCAGTACAGACTCAGTCCCAGTGCTGGTTTTCATCTGTGGCATACAAATTCATTAACAATGTCCTTCAAAATACTTGGGAAAATCATGTATTCTTAGCACTTGGATCTACTTTCACGCGTATGCTCCAATTGAGAACTTTCAATTGACTTGTCCATTTGGAAACAGCCACTAGGTTTTTCTAAACCCAAGTCTTAATAATGATGATGGCATTTGTTAAGCGCTTATTATGTGCCAAGCACTGTTATAAGCACTGGGAGGGGAGGGGGGATACAAGATAATCTGGTTGTCCCACATGGGGCTTACAGTCTTAATCCCCATTTTACAGATGAGGTAACTGAGGCCCAGAGAAGTGAAGTGACCTGTCCAAAGTCACACATCAGACAAGTGGCTGAGCCGGGATTAGAACACTTGACCTCTGACTCCCAATAATAATAATTATAATGGCATTTATTAAGTGCTTACTATGTGCAAAGCACTGTTCTAAGCGCTGGGGAGGTTACAAGGTGATTAGGTTGTCCCACGTGGGGCTCACAGTCTTAATCCCCATTTTACAGATGAGGTAACTGAGGCACAGAGAAGTTAAGTGACTTGCCCAAAGTCACACAGCTGACAGTTGGCAGAGCAGGGATTTGAACCCATGACCTCTGACTCCAAAGCCCGGGCTCTTTCCACTGAGCCACGCTACTTCTCTACCAAGCCATGCTCTTTCCACTGAGCTAGTCTGCTTCTCACAAAAATTTATTAAGCCCTTACTATGTGCCAAGCACTGTTCTAAGTGCTGGGGTAGACAAAGGGTAATCAGGTTGTCCCACGTGGAGTTTACACTTTTAATCCCCATTTTACAGATGAGCGAACTGAGGCACAGAGAAGTTAAGTGATTTGCCCAAGGTCACCCAGTAGACATGTGGCAGAGGCAGGATTAGGGGTGTGTATCAAAGTTCTCCAAGAGAATGGATCTAAATAGAGACTAGAAGAAGGTACATAACTGAGCCTTGAGAGATTCCCTCAGGTATTATTATTGTTATTATTGTTATTTTATTTGGTTTGTACAGATTTATTATCTATTTTACTTGTACATATTTACTATTTATTTTGTTAATGATGTGTATATAGCTTTAATTCTAATTGTTCTGAGTATTTTGACACCTGTCTAGATGTTTTGTTTTGTTTTCTGTCTCCTCCTTCTAGACTGTGAGCCCGTTGTTGGTTAGGGACCGTCTCTATATGTTGCCGACTTGTACTTCCCAAGTGCTTAGTACAGTGCTCTGCACACAGTAAGTGCTCAATAAATACGATTGAATGAATGAATGAATGAATGAATGAATAAGTGCTTACTATGTGTCAAGCACTGCTCTAAGCTCTGGGGTAGACACAAGGGAATTGAATTGGAAACAGTTCCCGTCCCACATGGGGCTCACCGTCTCAGTCCCCATTTTACAGAGGAGGTCACTGAGGCCTAGAGAAGTGAAGTGACTTGCCCAAGGTCACAAGAAGACAAGTGGCAGGCCTGAGAGGAGTTAGAGCAGTGGTCTGTGAAAGAGGTAGAGGAGGAGCCTGCCAAAGAAACGGAGATGGAATAACCGGAGAGACAGTAGGAAAACGAGGAGAGAACAGTGTTAGCGGGGCCAAGGTTAGACAATGTTTACTGGAGCAGTGGATACTTTACAGCGTCAAAGGCAGCTGAAGTCGAAGAGTATTAGGGTGGATTAAAGACCGATGAATTTGGCATAAAGGAGGCGTTAATGACGTTACAGAGGGCAGTTTCCAAGGAGTGAAGGGGGAAGAAGCCAGATTACAGTGGATCAAGGAGGGAATTGGAGGAGAGGAAGTGGAAGCAACTGAGTTTGGAGAGGTAGGAGGGCACACAGTGCTTATATACATCTCCTTCAATTACACATTATAAATTACTAATTTATTCATATTAATGTCTGTCTATCCCTCTAGACAGTAAGCTTGTTATGGAAAGGGACGTGTCTGCTAATTCTGTTGCATTGTAAGCTCCTAAGCGCTTAGTACAGTGTCCTGCAAATAGCAAGCAATTGATAAATCTGATTTATTGATTGAGAGAGATGGGGGCGATAACTGGAGGAGCCGAGAACAAACCCGTTAGACTGTAAGTTCCTCCTGGGCTGGGACCATGTCTTTAATTTTATGCTCTCAAGTGCTTAGTACAGTACTCAGCACAGAGTACATATTCAACAAAAACATTCATTTTTGTCAGCGAAAGATGGGTCCACACTAGGTTTTTTGATTGGAATGCAACAGAAGATCTTATGAGACTGTCTTGGTATAGGCCAGATTTTAGGCTTCTTGAGGGCAGGGATTAGTGTTGCAAGGGTTGCAATTTTGTCTACTAGAGAAGCAGTGTGGCTCAGTGGAAGAGAGCCCGGGCTTTGGAGTCAGAGGTCATGGGTTCAAATTCCGACTCTGCCAAATGTCAGCTGGGTGACTTTGGGCAAGTCATTTAACTTCTCTGGGCCTCAGTTACCACATCTGTAAAATGGGGATGAAGACTGTGAGCCCCTGTGGGACAACCTGATCACCTTGGAACCTCCCCAGCGCTTAGAACAGTGCTTTGCACATAGTAAGTGCTTAATAAATGCCATTATTATTATCATCTTGGTACAGTGCTCTGCTCGCAGTAAGCACCCAATAAACAGTACCGATTGAAGACTGTAGCATCAGATGAAATTGATGTGCTCACATACCCAGTGTCAGATGCTGTGAGCAGCACACCATGAGCTTTCCTTCAAGTGTAGTCCACTATAGCTCAACCTTATGTGATAGAAAGACTGTGATTCACATATGTGGAGCATCTACATTTTTTTAATGGGGCTTCTTAGGCACTTACTTTGTGCCAGGCGCTGTTCTAAGCACTGGGGTAAATACTAGCTAATCAGGTTGGATGCAGCCCCTGTCCCACATGGGGCTCACAGACTTAACGTGCAATCCAGTCACTATCTAAGCACACCCAACATATACATAGCCCAAGGCACATGTGGGAGACACAGGGTGCACTAAAGGAGATTATTCTGGCCTTCCTAATCCTGACTAGATTTAAGTGGACATCAACAGAACTGAATCCTACTAGGCTGAAGGCTGAATTGGCTCAAGCCAAATGAGACCTCTTTTCTTGGTAAAGTGAGATAGTCCCCTTCATGGAGAGTCCAATCAATGCCAGTAGTATCTACTGGATGTCAACTGTGAGCAGAGCACTGTACTAAGCATTTGGGAAAGCACAATAATGAAGTTAGAAGACACAACACCTCCCTTCAAGGAATGTATAGTCTAACAACTGAAGATCCTGGCAAAGGGGACACATTGGATTTTAGAGAGTTACTCTGATCATCAGGGCAGTCCAAAGTTCAACGTTCCTGTATCTCTAACCTTCTAAGCAAGAAACCTTTGGGGACTCGCCAACTCTCTACTGTTCTTCTTTTTAAGAATCAATCGACTGTTATATCCTTCCGCTTTTTCTTCCCATCTCACACATCATGCTCTACTTCTCCATTTCTGTATCTTCAGCCTCAGGCTAGGCTCTAGATGTCTCTCGCTTGGACAGAAACTTTAATGCTCTTACCATACTCCTAGCTAGAATCAACCCTCCCAACACCGCTCAACAAAAGCCGGCTTGTCCTGCAATCACTTTAATCACATTATTCACTTTCTTAGTGACTTCCCTTTGGACTCTGTCCAAGAGGTTCACCATCCTCTTTCCAGGGATGTCACTCTGTACCTCAGGTCCCATACGATGCTCGCTACATCCACTAGACTTGCTAGTTTCAATCAATCAATCAATCAATCATATTTATTGAGCGCTTACTGTGTGCAGAGCACTGTACTAAGCGCTTGGGAAGTGCAAGTTGACAACATAGTTTCCTAAAAGCAATGTCGCCAAATGGCTACTGCACAGTCCTGGGAATCAGAGGACCTGGGTTCTAATCCCAGCTCTTCGGTTTAGCTTCCGTGTAACCCGGGGCAAGTCACTTAACTTTTCTGTGCACTTTGCATTCACCCTTCCTGCAGCCCCAAAATGCTAATGTATTTTTACATCTATAATTTATTTTAATATCTGCCTCTAATCTTGAAGCTCTCTGTGAACAGGGATCATTTTAACCACCCTTTTGTTTTGTACCCAAGTTCTTAGTACCTCTGCACCTAGTAAACATTCAATAAATTTCATCGATTGATTGAATGCCCTCTTGGGTTTTAGAGCTAGTAGAAGTTGGACATAGGGAGGGATAATGGTGGCCACAGTGACTTTAATCTACTGAATTTAATCCCAGCACAGTGGTCTTTTGCAAACTGTCAAGGCTACCTTTAAATGATTCCTATTTGATTTCAGCCTAAATCCAACAACTTTGTCACTGTTTCCATTTGCGTCTCAAACATGTTGTTCTTAACTTAGATGCTAGCTCCAAATCAATATCCTGCTTTGGCAATAAGGATCTAATTAAGATAAACGGGCTGCTAAATATTTGTTACTTTATCTAACCTGTATCCCTTTGAGGTTTGTGAATGTTTTCCTGCCCACTTCTCCAAATATTGCAAGTGGAACAACAAAGCCAGTTTTCTTATTCTGTGCAGTCCCAATGAGCCTTTGCATAAATCAAAGAGGCATAACCAAAGTGTTCTGTATAAGGAAAATAATATCCCTTCATTCATTGAGTTGTATTTATTGAGTGCTTACTGTGTGCAAGGTACTGTACTACTTCTACTAATACTACTATTAATACTTGTGGTATTTGTTAAGTGCTTATTATGTACCAGAACTAAGCACTGGGGTAGATACAAGGTGATTGGTTTCATTCATTCATTCAGTCATACTTTTGAGCACTTACTGTGTGCAGAGCACTGTACTAAGCGCTTGGAAAGTACAGTTTGACAACACAGTCCCTACCCAACAATGGGCTGGACACAGTCCCTGTCCCACATCGGGCTCACAGTTTTAATCCTCATTTTACAGATGAGGTAACTGAGGCACAGAGAAGTGAAGTGACTTGCCCGAGGTCACCCAGCAGACAAGTGACAGAAAATGTAATTCCAGGATTAGAACCCAGGTCCTTCTGATTCCCAGGCTCATGCTCTATCCACTAGGCCATGCTGCTTATGTTTGTACAGATTTATTGCTCTATTTATTTTACTTGTACATGTTTACTATTTTACACAGAAGCAGCATGGCTCAGTGGAAAGAGCACGGGCTTTGGAGTCAGAGTTCATGGGTTCGAATCCCGGCTCTGCCACATGTCTGTTATGTGACCTTGGGCAAGTCACTTAACTTCTCTGAGCCTCAGTTACCCCATCTATAAAATGGGGATTATGACTGTGAGCCCCACATGGGACAACCTGATCACCTTGTATCCCCCCCAGTGCTTAGAACAGTGCTTTGCACATACTAAGCACTTAACAAATGCCATTATTATTATTATTATTATTTATTTATTTTATTAATGATGTGTATATAGCTATAATTCTATTTATTCTGATGGTATTGACACCTGTCTACTTGTTTTCTTTTGTTGTCTGTCTCCCCCTTCTAGACTGTGAGCCCATTGTTGGGTAGGGACTGTCTCTATATGTTGCCAACTTATACTTCCCAAGCGCTTAGTACAGTGCTCTGCACCCAGTAAGTTCTCAATAAATACAATTCAGTGAATGAATGAATAGGAAGGAAACCATCGCAAAGAACTAATATTAAGGAATTTCATTAGTAAACCCTTGGTGCACGTTTTCCAGCAATTGTACCAGACAACAGCAGCACAAGAGTTTTATCTGGAGCATAAATACAGATGAAAACAGTGATAATCATGGTGTGTATTAAGTGTTAATAATGTGCTGACCACTGTAGTAAGGGCCGGTGAAAATTCAATAATTCAGAAACTGTTCCTGTCCCTTGCAGTATCTAAGAGATACTTCATTGCCATCTTACTAATGAGGAAACAGAGGCGCAAGTGGCAATGCCGGGATTGTAGTGCAGGTCTTCCGCCTCCCAGTTCTGCTCTCTCGCTGCTAGGCCAGGCCACTGTCCTTGAAAAATAAAATGAAAAACTCAAACAAATTCCCTCATGTCTGGCCTGCTTACTCCTCCTCCTGCCCTTTAGACACGATAAAATAATCTGTAATAAATATTTCTCCTGTTCCTGAATCTTTTAATAATTCACTTTGAAAAGCCAGCAATAGCTATCGGCAATGGCCTATTATGATTAACGACAGAGGCGCTGGCCTTTGTGTAACAATACTGTAGCACAACTGGAGGTTTCAAGGGCACAGTTTCTTTCTGAAAAGTTCAGCTCAAGTTAAAGATCCATGAAGGGAGAGTTGGTTTTATGCAGGGTGCCATACTTGTTGTTTCACAGAGAGTGCTGTTAGGACTTGGAAATCCTTGAAAATCGTTTCCTGCATAAATTCTGTGGGCGAGTCAAATGGCAATGCAAATGCAAGATTTGCGATGAAGTGACTGAGGAAAACAAGGCAGAGAGGTTTTTAGGAGTCCTCGATTCATGGAGACATGGTATCCTTGACTAACATTATCCACAAAAGCCAGAAGCTGCATTAAAGTGCCTTCAGTACAGTCTATTAGCAGGCAGAAGTGCTAATAAAAATCAAGCTGTGAAACATCGAGGGTCACCTTAACAAATGCATCAGCTCCCATTCCAGCTTTCTGAATTTTATTAATGGGAGAGACTCATTTTCGGTAGGGAGTGCTTTGTTCCTAGCTTAATATAGCGGCAGTCTGTGAGTTGGGGAAGCTCAATCTCCTCCAAAATGCCTTTGGGTCTCCTGGTCTTCTAAAGAAATCTGCACTTTTTTCATCATAAAGCCTAATGTGTGTGTTAAAAAAAGTCATTTTTATCATGATAGTTCTACTGGGTTAGCTTTGAATGTTAAGAATGATTTCCTTTTCCCATTTATTCTCTAAGCGGAACCGAATGGCCTTTGGAGACTAGAGTTTTCTTTGGCTGGTTCTTGACAAAAGTCAGATGTGCATGGAGAGGGAATTGCATCATTTGGAGGCAGAGAAGTGTGAAAGAAACAGAAAACCTAGAGGGTGAGGTGGCTATTATTATTATTATTACTATCATCATCATCATTATATTTAAGCTCTTACTATGTACCAAGCACTTTACTAAAAGCTGGTGGAGAGCCTGGCCCAAATAGGAGCTCACAATGTAAAGGGGAAGGGAAACAGGCTCATTTTTGGATGAAGAAATGGAGCACAGAAGAGAGAGTCCAGTGCTAAATTGCTAGCATTACACTCAATTCCCTCATGAAGCTTCTCAATCCTAAAATTTCAGGACCAGATCTCTTTTGTCATTCCTGATGAGAGACTCCATCTATTTTCAAGAATGTCTGTGGTGTCTCACAGCTTCAATTAAAACTCAAATGGTCTTTGGTAAATATAAAAAAACATTTTCCAATGCAAAATGTGTGCCAGTCATAAAACCATACACACTGCGAGGGACTTCCCTTCTGTATTGAAACAACACACTTTTAAGACACCAATGATGTTGGAGGTGACATTTTCACTTGTGTATCATACAAAGAGAAGCCTTAACGGGAGTGGCATTTGCAAGATGTTTGAGTGCTCTAGGCTTGCAGCAAAGTTGTTTTTTGCATGAGGAGCATAGTATCATTGGCTAAAACTGTGGAAATCAATCCGACAGATGGCTGGTTGCTTCCTTTCTTTGTTCTTATTACTTGATTTGCCAGTGTGGCTTTATCTTTTACTGAGGAAGCAGCATGGCTCAGTCGAAAGAGCACAGGCTTGGGAGCCAGAGGTCATGGGTTCTAATCCCAGCTCCACCACTTATCAGCTGTGTGACTTTGGGCAAGTCACTTAACTTCTCTGTGCCTCAGTTACCTCGTCTGTAAAATGAGGATGAAGACTGTGAGCCCCGCGTGGGACAACCTGATCACCTTGTATCCTCCCCAGCACTTAGAACAGTGCTTTGCACATAGTAGGCACTTAACAAATGCCATCATTATTATTATTATTACTGTGGCCATCTTGGGTTCCATTAGAGTTTATTCCCTGCCTCTGGGATTATCCGGATTCTCTGCAGTCATACATTCACAGGTGGATCTAGGGGGGAGTTCATCTCCATTTCTCTTCTCCTGAGTTGGAGTCCTTTGTATTGCATTTCCTGACAAATGTCACAACCAGAGCTGGATGAACTGTAATCCCTGTCAATCAATCCATCAATCAATGCTATTTAGTGAACACTTCCTGTGTGCAGAGCATTGTACTAAGCACCTGGGAGAGTGTAGAGTAGTATTGGTAAACATGATCCCCACGTTTGAGGAACTTACTACCTGGTGGTTTCAGGAAATAGCACAATATACTTCTAAGCATCACTTGGGGAGACCCTACATTAGCCAAATGGCAGTAACTAAAGGATTACTAAGTAAGTAACCCTGCAGGCTTCTTCAGAGCACCTTTTCCTGATCTCTGGCTATAAAGAAGTCACTTCCATCACTTGTGTTTCTTTCCCTACATCTGGAAACAAGGGTTCTGACCATGACTCTCATAAAGCCTTTGAGACAAATTTTCCAACATTCTTTCATTTTCTATAAAATGACTCATATATAGTCTGAATTAGTCTCCCTTCTCTTCACTTTGCCTTATTAAGTAGGCACAGAGGAAAGTTCAAAATGAATTGCTCTTAGAGGAAATAAAAGTCAGTCTTTCAGTCAGAAGGTATTCAAATCAAGTTGGTCCCCTAAGCAGCTATCACTAGAATTGATTTTTTATGAAATTGAAACTGACAAGAAAGTTGAACTGGGCAGGATTCTATTTAATTGTTCACTTGTGGCCTTGTGCGAATCTCATAACTTCTCAGGACTCAGTTTTGCTATCTGAAAAGTGAGAAGAATAAGTGGGATGCTATGAGCAGTGCTTCTACACACCCCAGAGTGAGATGAACCAAAAGGAATTTTCTCACTCTGTTTCCAGGATTACCTATATATTTCCTTTCTGCAGGAAGAAGACTTCAGTGGTCATTGTAGTTCCTTACTTCAGTATCAATATAGGTGTTGAAGAAGCGAGGCTCAGTGCAAAGAGCATGGGCTCTGGAGTCAGAGGTCATGGGTTCAAATCCCGACTCCGCCAATTGTCAGCTGTGTGACTTTGGGCAAGTCACTTAACTTCTCTGTGCCTCCGTTCCCTCATCTGTAAAATGGGGATTAAGACTGTGAGCCCCACGTGGGGCAACCTGATCACCTTGTATCCCTCTAGCACTTAGAACAGACTGTGAGCCCGCTGTCGGGTAGGGACCGTCTCTATATGTTGCCAACGTGTACTTCCCAAGCACTTGGTACAGTGCTCTGCACACAGTAAGCGCTCAATAAATATGACTTGAATGAATGAATGATCAGTGCTTTGCACATAGTAAGTGCTTAACAAATACTATTATTATTATTATTATTATTATTATTATTATCCCACAGACATACTCTGGAAATCTCTTAGCAAAGCAATTCAGAGCCCAAGACTGCTCAGGCCAAAATTGAGTTGAGGCCTGTCAAGCTTCTGATTAATTTGATCCATGTGGATAAACAAACTGGGTAATTCAGACCCCAGATCGGATTTGTAGCTACCTTCAGAGTAGTTTCTGTGGATCAGATATTTCTCAGATCTTCTCTTTACTTAGTACTGTCTAGACACAATCAGGATCAGCTTCTGTCCATCAGAGCTTCCGGGAAGGGTTGGTGTGGCCATTTCCAGAGCCAAACCTATTCTCACCCACTCAGTATCATTTTGGGTTCAAAGAAGCAGAGTTGCCCAGTGGATAAAACATAGGCCTGGAAGTCCGACGAATCTGGGTTCTAATCCTGGCTCTGCCACCTTTCTGCTGTGTGACCTTGGGCAATTCACTTAACTTCTCTGGGCATCAATTACCTCAGTTGTAAAATGGGGATTAAGACTGCGAGCTCCATGTGGGGCATGGATTGTGTCCACCCTGATTAGCTTGTATCAGAGAAGCAGCGTGGCTCAGTGGAAAGAGCCTGGGCTCGGGAGCCAAAGGTCATGGGTTCTAATCCCGAAAAATTAAGTGATTTGCCCAAGGTCACACAGCTTGCAAGTGGTGGAGCAGGATTCAAACACATGACCTCTGATTCCCAAGCCCGGGCTCTTTCCACTGAACCATGCTGCTTCTCTAAGAATGTGTCTATCAACTCTGTTAACAATTAATAATAATAATAACGATATTTGTTAAGCACTTACTATGTGCCAAGCAATGTTCTAAGCACTGGGGTAGAAACAAGGTTATCAGGTTGTCCCACTTGGGGCTCAGTGTATTAATCCCCATTTTACAGATGAGGTAACTGAGGCACAGACAAGTAACTTCCCCAAAGTCACACAGCTGACAAGCAGTGGAGACCAGATTAGAACCCAAGACCTCTGACTCCCAAGCCCCTGCTCTTTCTGCTAAGCCACGCTGCTTAGCACTTAGTATAATAATTCATTCATTCATTCAATCGTATTTATTGAGCACTTACTGTGTGCAGATCACTGTACTAAACGCTTGGGAAGTGCAAATTGGCAACATATAGAGACGGTCCCTACCCAACAGTAGGCTCACACTCTAGTAATGATGATGGCATTTGTTAAGCACTTACTATGTGCAAAGCACTGTTCTGAGCGTTGGGGAGGATACAAGGTCATCAGGTTGTCCCACGTGGGGCTCACAGTCTTAATCCCCATTTTACAGACGAGGTAACTGAGGCACAGAGAAGCTAAGTGACTTGCCCAAGGTCACACAGCCGGCAATTGGCAGAACAGGGATTTGAACCCATGACCTCTGACTCCCAAGGCCGGTCTCTGTGCACAGCACGTGCTCAATAAAATATGATTGATTAATTGAGGGAGGGCTGGGGGCTGGAAACCCCAGACTTTAGATGCCAGCACATTCAGAGCAGGAAGAAAGAGATCTAAGTGACTAACTAGCTGCACGAACCCCAAGGCTAAAAAGCGTCTTCCTAAAGGAAGACTTCTCTTACTAACCTATCATCTCCGTATTTTATTCTCCCTCATTACACCGTGCTTGTGAACTTACATCCATTGTCACCACACCTGGACAGCATTTGCGTACTTTTGCTTCTCCTCTACTTCTTCCCTCCCCTATCTGTAATTTATTTTATTGTCATCTTCCCATCAAGACTGTCAGATCGTTGTGGGCAGGGATAAAATCTACCGAATGATAATGTGGTAATTAAGCACTTTCGTTTTGCCGAGCACTATGCTAAGCACTGAGGTAGATACAACATAATGAGGTTCCACATAATAATAATAATACTGGCATTTGTTAAGCGCTTACTATGTGCAAAGCACTGTTTTAAGCGCTGGGGAGGATACAAGGAGATCAGGTTGTCCCACGTGGGGCTCACAGTCTGGAGTTTAAGCCAGATGTCTCACTCAGTGTGCACAGTGTTAAACTGGCCTTTCCATTTAGCTCCAAAGTGCAATAACATGTGAAAGCTCTTGAAAAAAATATGATGATAACCTTTTAAATCCCACCATTGAATCGGCGTAGTACCCGCCTTTGGAATAAGCGTTTTTTGGATGCGAGACGGTGGCACCAGAAGAAGTTTAATGCCTAATGGTATTAAAGTTCTCCCCCTTCTAGACTGTGAGCCTGTTCTTGGGTAGGGACCATCTCTAGATGTTGCCAACTTGTACTTCCCAAGCGCTTAGTACAGTGCTCTGCACACAGAAAGCGCTCAATAAATATGACTGAATGAATCCAACTTAGATGTGGTAACGGGCTGGCCAAGAACAAGTAGTTAATGTGAGTCACCAGCTTTAAATTTTCTGACCTATATATCAGTGATATTTACCTCCATCTCTAGGAGTAAATCAAATATAAGTTTTTAATCCCCACCTTCCAGGGAAGGCATCTAATGCTCCAGTTACAGCATTCATATCCTAGTATTAGTCCTCTTAGAGAGCAGCTGGTGCTTTTATTACTGTATAAAATATCTCAGATGGCTGTAGTAATAAAGAAGCTAAAGATCCCATTGCCATCTTCTTAGGGAAAGGGAATCATAAAAGTGTCATTTAGTAAACTGCATCCCTTCAACTTAGTAAAATATACTCTGTAGGAGTTAGATAACTGGAGTGATTTTGCCTTGAGAGCCTCCTAAAAAGAGGCGGGGGGGGGGGGGAGGTTGGAGGGGGGATGATATGGGCTTCACTAATTGTTTTATTATTCTGCATGGAATCCAGAATATTGAAATGATTTCTCCACAGCTACTTCAGTGGAATCTCACAGTCTGTGGTCTCAAGTCTGTTGTCCACCAGCAAACTTGGCATGACTGATTCTATCTTGTGCATACCAACAGTAACCCTTTATTTTGTGCAGACCGAAAGCATTGCTCCAGTGTGTGTAAAGTAACATAACCAAAGTGGCTCCTCTCTGTCTGGGATGTCCCCATCCTGTGTGGACCACTGTCTCCTGATAACATCTTGTAAGCAGGGATTTTTAACACTAACCAAACTGTGACAAGCAAACGGTTGTACTTTAACTTAGGATCTAGGAATGCCAAGGCCTAACTTGTGGCACCACTTGGGAATCTAGACTGTGAGCCCACTGTTGGGTAGGGACCCTCTCTACATGTTGCCAACTTGTGTTTCCCAAGCGCTTAGTACAGTGCTCTGCAAACAGTAAGCACTCAATAAATACGATTGATTGATTGATTGAATCCTTTGTGTAGCTCGGATTTGAAACCCAATAAAAGAGGAAGAAGCGGCTGGGATCGGGGCTGCTTGCCACTGGTACCTCTCTCGGGAGATGAACGGGCAGGTAGCCACTTTCCTTCTTTACTGCTCTATCTGGACTCATGTGCCGAGTCATTTTTCCCATCTGCGTCACCACCTTGGGCTCTCGAACCCTGCGGCCAATTTACACCGATTAACCTATTTTGCACCCGACTTTTCGATAACAAAGTGCCAATTGATTTCCACTTTTGGGGAACTTGTCTTGTCTTATGCCGTCCAGTCGTCTCCAACCCATAGCAACACCAGGAACACATCTGTCCCAGAATGCCCTACTTCCATCTGCAATTGTTCTGGTTGTGGATCCATAGAGTTTTCTTGGTAAAAATATGGAAGTGGTTTACTGTTGCCTCCTTCCGCGCAGTAAATTCGAGTCTCCGCCCTCGACTCTCTTCCATGCTGCTGCTGCCCAGCAAGGATGAGTTTTGACTTATAGCAGATTGCCTTCCACTTGCTAGCTACTGCCCAAGCTAGGAATGGGTAGGCCTCTGCTTGACTCTCCCTCCCATAGGCAAGACTGGTAGGGGTCTGAAACTCTCCTGGGGTGACCCTGAGTGGGAGTCTGGAGAACTAGACCCTAATTAACTAAACCTAACATTTCATAATGACCATAACCGTGATGTCTGAATTCACATTGGCACCTATTCAACTTATAATAATAGCAATAACAATAATAATGGCATGTATTAAGTGCTTACTATGTGCAAAGCACTGTTCTAAGTGCTGGGGAGGTCACAAGGTGATCAGGTTGCCCCATGGGGGGCTCACAGTCTTAACCCCCATTTTACAGAAGAGGGAACTGAGGCCCAGAGAAGTTAAGTGACTTGCCCGAAGTCACACAGCTGACAATTGGTGGAGCAGGGATTTGAAACCCTGACCTCTGACTCCAAAGCCCATGCTCTTTCCACTGAGCCACACTGCTTCTCAATAATTTTGGTATTTGTTAAGCACTTACTATGTGCAAAGCGCTGGGGAGGATATAAGGTGATCAGGTTGTCCCATGTGGGGCTCACAATCTTAATCCCCATTATACAGATGAGGTAACTGAGGTACAGGGAAGCTGTGACTAGCCCAAAGTCACAGAGCTGACAAGTGGCAGAGCTAGGATTCGAACCCATGACCTCCGACTCCAAAGTCCAAGCTCTTTCCACTGAGCCACACTGTAGAGTATTTGACACATAGTGAACACTTAAATACCATGCTTATTATTATTATTGTTGGGCAGCTATCCTGGCAAATCTTTTTCTCTCCATCCAAACTGCTACCAGATTAATACAATCACTCATCCTATCCCACCTGGTTTACTGCAGCAGCCTCCTTGCTGCTCTCCCAGCCTCCTGTCTCTCCCCACTCCAGTCCATACTTCACTCTGCTTCCTGGATCATTTTTCTACAAAAACTTTCAGGACATATCATCCCCCTCCTCAAAAAACTCCAGTGGTTGCCCATCCACCTCTGTATCAAACAAAAACTTCTCACCATTGGCTCTAAGGCACTCCATCACCTTGCCCCCTCCTACCTCACCTTGTTTCTCTCTTTCTACAACCCAGCCCACCCATTTTGCTCCTCTATTGCTAACCTTCTCACCCCTAGCCCTCATCCTGCCTCTGACCTGGAATGCCCTCACTCCTCAAATCTGACAGTGACTCTCCCCCCATTGAAAGCCTTATTGAAGGCACATCTCCTCCAAGAGGCCTTCCCAGGCTAAGCCCCATTTTTCCTCCTCCCTTCTTTGTCACGCTGACATGCTCCCTTTGCTCTTCCCCACTCCCAGACCCACAGCACTTGGTAATAATAATAATAATGGCATTTATTAAGCACTTACTATGTGCAAAGCACTGTTATAAGTTCTGGGGAGGTTACAAGGTGATCAGGTTGTCCCACTGGGGGGCTCACAGCTTTAATCTCCATTTTACAGGTGAGGTAACTGAGGCACAGAGAAGTTAATTGACTTGCCCAAAGTCACAGAGCTGACAGTTGCTGGAGTGGATATTTGAACCCATGACCACTGACTCCAAAGCCCGGGCTCTTTCCACTGAGCCACACTGCCTCTCCATATATACTAAGGTTATATACATAACCTTACTGTAGGCATCACCTCAAATCTCAACTACTTGGCATTCTCAGAACGTCTTCCATTCTATGCACATAAAATACGTGTGCAATATATATATACACATACCTATACCTATACGTACCCGTAAATGCAGCCAGTTCTTTAATAATATGATCATATTATCAAGGGATTTTGCAAAGGGAAAACCCCCCACCATAATCAATCAATCTGTGGTATTCAGTGAGCACTTTGTGCATAGTATTGTGCTAAGTATTTGGGAGAGTACAACACAACAGAGTTGCTGGATACGTTCCCTGACCCCCAAAGTTAACAATCTCGTTCTGAATGATCAACCAACATCTTGTCCTTGTGGGCAGGGACTGTCTCTCTTTATTGCTGCATTGTACTTTCCCAAGCGCTTAGTACAGTGATCTGCAAACAGTAAGCGCTCAATAAAGTGCTCCCTCTCCTTTCTTTCCCTCTCTTCCCCCTCCCTACAGCACCTGTATATATGTATATATTTGTACATATTTATTACTCTATTTATCTTAGTTGTACATATTTATTCTATTTATTTTATTAATATGTTTTGTTTTGTTGTCTGTCTCCCCCTTCTAGACTGTGAACCCGCTGTTGGGTAGGGACCATCTCTATATGTTGCCAGCTTGGACTTCCCAAGCGCTTAGTACAGTGTTCTGCACACTATAAGCACTCAATAAATACGATTGAATGAATGAATGAATAAATATGATTGAATGAATGAATGAATAAATATGATTGAATGAATGAACCACTTCTTCTGACATCGCTTCACATTCCTGACGCACACTGTTGGAAGAACTTTGTCTAATTCTTTTCAACAACATTTTATCAAATTGCATTGCCAACCTATGTATTGTAGGAGAAATATTTGTACACACACACACCCTCGTTCAAGTAGGTGCTTAGCTGATGAAACGGAAATGGGTATCAAATATCATATTTACTCACATAATTGTCCCAGATCATTCATTCATTCAATCGTATTTATTGAGCACTTACTGTATGCAGAACACTGTACTATGCTTGGGAAGTACAAGTTGGCAACTTATAGAGACAGTCCCCACCCAACAGTGGGCTCACAATTGCTCCACACTGAGTTTGGGAGATGACATTAAATTTATCATTTCCCCACGCAGGCGATGAAAACACAGCGTGCAGGGGGAGGAGGAAGAGCAGCAGAAGCCTGAGAATTGGCAACACCACAGATTGGCGAGTTAATGCGTTGAGTGCCTGTTGTGTTCCAGACTAGTGACAGTGCAATAAAAATAAGGGATGTAGTCTCAAATGCCACCCTCCCTTTCTCTCTCCTTTACATCTCCTTTTCCCCCATCTTTTCATGTTGCCATATTTCAGTCTTAAGTTGATCATGTAATAGCCCCAATTCTTTTTTAATGTTACAAAATGTAAACAAAACTGGAGCAATTATGCCAGTAAATACGGTAAGTGAATTCTGTTTTGTAATAAACATCTACACTATTTCCTTTTGGTCCAGTTTTCCCAGGGATCTGTGTGTGTTTCTGTGTGGAAACTGAGCATCTGCTGTTGGCAGATGAAAATTTTGCAGACCAATAGACTTTTTACAAGACAAATGCTATGGCAGTTCTTCTTGTCTTTTTTTCCTCAATGGATCTGTAAGGCTGATTGGGCATATAGATTAGATTTGAGGAGTTCTGAGCATTACATCCGGCTGGGTAAACGGGGCCTCAGATAAGTAATTCTCTTAGGAATAGCTTCTCTTGCCAGTCAAAGCTTTCTAGATAAAATACATGAATAAACATTATTTTTAAGCCTTTCTGGGTGGCAACAACTGCAGAGATGCGGGATCCAATAAACTGATTCCAGGGAGCCTAGTTTCCGTCCCCTCCCCTGGGGAGGAGGGAGATTAGCAAATAATAACCCTACCCAGCTGGGAGAGTCATAGTTTTGGCAACAGGAAGAAGGCGATAGCCCAATCCCAGATGAAGCCAATGGAAAGATGGAAGAGTTACCAGCTGACCTTATTTTATTAAAAAAAAAGCCATTTCCAGTCCACCAGCAAAAGACTATTTCACAAAGGGCCATGAATGAAGAAAGATATTAAAAGAACCCCATTCTGGTCATCAGGCAGGGTCTGTATTCATTGAAATCATTTGATGAGCTCAGATTAAAGTCTAGAGAGGTTTCACCCTGTGGACACTCTGTAAGCATGTTCAGTGGATAGTTGGTTGAAATTTCAAAGTGATGAAACAGTGATGTTATTCACATGGAATAACCGAGGCTAGCAGATAACTTTTAATTAAATTGTTAATTGATTTTTTTTCTTTGACTCCTTGGATGATTGATTAGGCTACATTTGATTGCTGGGGTTGTTAATTGCAAGTTATCATTAGATTCTGTATATTGCATTTCACAAGGCTGCTACTCTCTCAGTATTTTATGATCACTGCAGATGATAGGTTTTCTCATCCTGCTCTTCTGAGGGTTAGCAGCGGCTACGGTTAAGCTTCTTCGAGGTTTCTGAAGGAGCAGAGAGGCAGAACGTCACTTGTAGAGAAAAATGGCCTATTGGAAAGTGTACAGAACTGGGAATCTGAAGACCTGAGTTCTAATCCTGGCTCCTCCACTTGCCTCCTGTGTGGCCTTGGGCAAGACACTTAACTTCTGTGTGCCTCAGTTTCCTCATCTATATTCTGCCTCATCTGCTGGGTGACCTTGGGCAAGCCACCTATCTTCTCTGGGCCTCAGTTACTTTATTGTAAAATGGAGATTGAGACTGAGCCCCGCGTGGGACAGGGACTGTGTCCAACCCAATTTGCTTGTATCCACCGCAGCGCTTAGCACAGAGTCTGGTGCATAATAAGTGATTAACAAATACAATTATTATTATTATCATGGGGATTTAAATACCTGTTTTCCCTCACCCTTAAAGGGTGATCCCCCTTGCTGACACCAGATAAGCAACATGGCCCAGTAGAAAAAACGAGGGCCCAGGAGTTAGGGAAACCGGGTTCTAATCTCAGCTCTGCCGTTTGTTTGCTGTGCAACCTGAGGGAAGTCGCTTAATCAATCGTATTTATTGAGCGCTTACTGTGTGCAGAGCACTGTACTAAGCGCTTGGGAAGTACAAGTTGGCAACATATAGAGACAGTCCCTACCCAAGAGTGGGCTCACAGTCTAAAAGGGGGAGACAGAGAACAAAACCAAACATACTAACAAAATAAAATAAATAGATATGTACAAGTAAAATAAATAAATAAATAAATAGAGCAATAAATATGTACAAATTTTATATATATATATGCAGGTGCTGTGGGGAAGGGAAGGAGATAAGATGAGGGGGATGGAGAGGGGGACGGGGGGGGAGAGGAAGGAAGGGGCTCAGTCTGGGTAGGACTCCTGGAGGAGGTGAGCTCTCAGTAGGGCCTTGAAGAAGCTTCACTTCTCTGAGCCTCCATTTCCTCATCTGTAAAATGGGGATTCAATACCTGTTCTCCCTCCTGCTTTGGCCTTGAGCCCCATGTGGGACAGGGACAGTGCCCAACCTGATTATCTTGTATCTATCCCATGTGACTGTCTGCCCCATGCACATAGTGATAGCATTTATTAGCATTTATTAAGCACTTACTATGTGCAATGCACTGTTCTAAGTGCTGGGGAGGTTACAAGATGATCAGGTTGTCCCACAGGGGGCTCACAGTCTTCATCCGCATTCTACAGATGAGGTAACTGAGGCATAGAGAAATTAAGTGACTTGCCCAAAGTCACACAGCTAATTGGCAGAGCAGGGATTTGAACCCATGACCTCTGACTCTCAAGCCTGTGCTCTCTCCACTGAGCCACGCTGCTTCACAAGACCTTCACACGAGGGTCTTGAATGAGATAATTCAGGAGCTTCCACTGAAAATGTGGGCATCACAGCCTAGTGGATAGAGGAAGGGCCTCGGTGTCGGAAGGATCTGGGTTCTAATCCCGGTTCAGTCACATGTCTATGTGGCCTTGGGCAAGTCACTTAACTTCTCTGTGCCTCAGTTACCTCATCTGTACAATGGGGATTAAGGTTGTGAGCTGTATATGGGACAGAGACAACCCGATTTGCTCTTATCCATCCCAGCGCTTAGAACAGTGCCTGGCACATAATAAGCGCTTAGCAAATACCACAACTATTATGCAGGCCCTTGGATTGCTCAACTGGTGAGGTGGATGGAATATGTGCCAAAGAAAAAGTCACTCCAGCACATGGACAATCACGCAATAGGGAAATGGCAGCACTCGGCATTTCCATGTCTTGCTTTCTTTACGGTATTTGCTAAGCACTTACTTTGTGTGGAGAAGCAGTGTGGCTCAGGGGAAAGAGCCCGGGATTCGGAGTCAGAGGGCATGGGTTCAAATCCCGGCTCTGCCAACTGTCAGCTGTGTGATTTTGGGCAAGTCACTTAACTTCTCTGGGCCTCTGTTACCTCATCTGTAAAAATGGGGATTAAAACTGTGAACCCCCCCGGGACAACCTGATCACCTTGTGACCTCCCCAGTGCTTAGAACAGTGCTTTGCACATAGTAAGCGCTTAACAAATACCATCATTATTATTATTATTATTTGTGCCAGGCACCGTACAAAGCACTGAGGTAGATACCAGATAATCAGGTTAGACACAGTCCCTGGTCTATGTAAGGCTCAAAGTCTTTATCCCCACTTTGTAGATGAGGAAACTGAGGCACAGAGAAATGAAGTGACTTGCCCAAGATCGTACAGCAGACAAGTGGCAGAGCCGGGATTAGAACCCAGGTCCTTTGTCTTCCAAGCCTGTCCTCTTTCCACTGGGCCAGGCTGCTTCTCTAAGCTTCTCTTTTTTTCACCACGTCTGGGGAAAAGGTGTAAGAACCTGGGCAGAACTTGAGTCCTCTGTAGCTACCATAGGAAACCAGCTGCTCTGGCCCCGGAGCATTTGCCCGGCATCACAGGGGATGCCCATATTGTGACCAGCCCAAATTAGGATGGGAAACTCAGAGGGTCAATTCACACGGGAGAAGGAAGAATTCGACTTCTGTAATCAGCTTGCCTAGAGGCACCTGAGGAAAGAGAAAGGAGGCCTGCAATTATATCTAAGTAGTAGCTAAGGGGAATTAAATTGGAGCTCTAGTCTAATGGTCTATTTATAACAAATGTCAACTGCAACTAATATCCTCCTATCTGTTGTGTCACATGGGTGGGGTCTCTTGTTCGTTCTTGACTTGGAATCCCAAATGAATTCCACCCAGATGCTTCCGTTTCAATGTTGATCTATGACACCCCTCAATTGAGTGCTTATTACAGTGCTTGGCTAAATGTAAGAGCTTAACAAATATCTTAAAACATATGCCTGGCCAGTGAGTGCTTAACAAATCAATCAATCAATCAATCATATTTATTGAGCTCTTACTGTGTGCAGAGCACTGTACTAAGCACTTGGGAAGTACAAGTTGGCAACATATAGAGATGGTCCCTACCCAACAGTGGGCTCACAGTCTAGAAGGGGGAGACAGAGAACAAAACAAAACATATTAACAAAATAAAATAAATAGAATAGATATGTACAAGTAAAATAGAGTAATAATCTATTATTAACAAAATAATCAAAGCTGTGCCTAAGAAAAATTCACTGTTGAAGAAAACACAAGTCAAACATATTTTTGATGAAACACAAGTTGTGCTTTCACATCCTTTCATTCACTCATTCAATCATATTTATTGAGCGCTTACTGTGTGCAGAGCACTATACTAAGCACTTGGGAAGTGCAAGTCAGCAACATATAGAGACAGTCCCTACCCAACAACGGGCTCACTTTATAGAGATGGACATTTCATTCTCATTCAATACTGTTATTAGACATTTGGGTGCAGTCCGTTGTACTAAACATTTAGAAGTAAAAACAGGTCTTGCACAGGAGATAGTTACAATCTAATATGGGGAGGTAGATTGATCAAAATTATTTATAAATAGGAGGAGCAGCAAGAAAAAAAACAGGTTCAACTGGTAATAGCAAGAATAAGGAAAGTGATTACAGGAATCAGTTTTTTCACATGTGCCTAAAGATGGCTGTATACACACCTAAGTGAACTTCAGCCTTAGTATCTGTTGCCAAGATTCACATTAGGTTCTTATTTCTCAGACAAGGTCATGACCTCTCATTGCTATTCCTTGGCATTTTAAGTGCAGAGGGGAAATCTGCAAGAAAAATAGAGTAATTGAACTATGTATTTGCACAGATACTAACTTTTCATTGTGAGTACAGGGGAGCAAAGGGGTTAGAATTTGAATGGGGTTGGGGAGTAGGAGAAAGAGTCTTCCAAGAGATAAAATATTTCCATTCTGGGTATTTTCAGCCCTGATTGGAAACTCCCAGGTTGTGTCAGAGAGCTGAGAGGAGAGAGGCCGTAAGTGTCACTCAAACAAGTATAGGGGCAACACTTTATTACCTTCATGAAAACGGCACCTATGCAAGTGAGTCTTGTCGGCACATTCAACATTCAGTGCCCACATTTTTATGCCAAAACAGCCCTTCATCAAGTAGACAAAAGATAAGGGGGATATATTCATGGGGACACATTCTATCAGCCAAGCAGTGGTTTTCATTGAGTGCTTACTATGTGCAAAACACCGCTGAGTGTTTGGGATGGTACACTATAATAGTTGGTATTCACAATCCCTACCCTCGTGGGGCTTACAGTCAGCTTCTTCCCACTTCAATCCATACTGTAAGCCTGTTGCCCAGATCGTCTTCCCGAAATATCACTCAGCACACCTCTTTCCACACCTAAGTACCTACTATATGAATCAATCAATAGTATTTTTTGAGCACTTATTATATGTGCTTGGGAAAGTACAATAAAACAGAGTGGGTATGCCTACCATCCATTCATTCATTCATTCATTTGTATTTACTCAGCGCTTACTGCAAAGCAATGTACTAAGTGTTTGGGAGAGTACGATATAATGATAAACAGACATATTCTCTGCCCGCAATAACCAAGTGTTTATGGACTAGAGGAAAAGACAGACATTTAAAAAAATTATAGAAACGTACCAAAGGGCTGTGGGAATGAAGGGGGTGGGGTGAATATCAAGTGCTTAAAAGGCACAGAACCTAATAATAATAATAATAATGATGGCATTTATTAAGCACTTACTATGTGCAAAGCACTGTTCTAAGCGCTGGGGGGATACAAGGTGATCAGATTGTCCCACGGGGGGCTCACAGTCTTAATCACCATTTTACAGATGAGGTAACTGAGGCCCAGAGAAGTGAAGTGACTTGCCCAAAGTCACACAGCTGACAAGTGGCGGAGCCAGAATTTGAACACAACACCTCTGACTCCAAAGCCCGGGATCTTTCCACTGAGCCACACTGCTTCTCTAGGTGACAGAAAAGGGTGACGGAATAGGTGAAATGGGGGCTTAGGTGGGGAAGACTTCTTGGAGGAGATGTGATTTCAATGTATCCTTGAAGTTTGGGAGAGCAGTGGTCTGTAGTACATGAAGGGGGAGGGTGTTCCAGCCCAGAGGGAGGATATGGACAAGGGGTTAGTGGCAAGATAGACAAGTTGGCATTAGAGGGAGTCAGTTGGCATTGGAGGAGTAAGGTGTGCAGGCTAGATTGTAGTAGGGTAATATCCCACCACGTTGAAAAAAACTACCATTCACTGTCCATCAGCATTCTCCATCTTATGTACCAGCTCTCTTCCCTTCTTATTCTCCAGCTCACTCCCACCAAGCTTACCTTAATGCTGTGCACCGCTCTCAACTCTCCAGACTCTTGACCCCCTTTTCAGTCTGGAACTCTATAGCCCCTGAAATCTGCCAGATCTCCACCCTCGCTATCTTGACTGAGTGAAGCAAAACTGGCTGACAATACTTTACCAAACTTGCATGCTGACATAGCCTATAATGAGCAGGTCTTCATCATTCTTCAAATAACCTACCTTAATACTGAACAGTGCATTTCTCTGCCCACAAAAATCACAAGATTTTACAACACAGGGCATTAAACCATTTCTATTCCTGTTTCACTCATGCTTCCTACTTCCCCTGCCATGTTTATGAGTATCATGGGTCCTGTTCTTCCTTTTAAGAATGAGTTTCATTCCCTGGCCAAGCAGTGAAATAGAGCACACCAAAAGCCCAATGGAAATTTCTTCATCATGAGGCTTTAAAGATGCAGACCAATGGAGATGGCATAATTTGAGGGCCTACCTGAAACTAATAGAAATCTGTATGTGAGCTTCAGAAAGTCCCCACAGAAAATAACAGTGTCATTGACTAATAGACTTTCAGTTTCTGTAGCTTGAATCATTTTGGTGTGTTTTACCCTGCGGTCAATCCAAACTGATTCTGTTGTGCTTATCTCTAAAATTGATCAATCTTCCCTCTTTATAAGAGGAAACCTGTATGCCTTCTCCTTTCCTCTCATCCATCAGAAAAGCAAAACATGAAACGAACACTTCGTATAAAAAAAAACGTGGTCTGGCCAGCCTAAGCATTCATCTTAATAGCCGCCTGTAATTAGGAATAAGAGGGGGAATGGACACCAGGCAATAAATAACTTTAAATAAGGAATGTGTACGGATTTAAAGCCAATGCTTTAAAATGGTCTATATGAGACAGGCAACAGTAACTGTAACATTAATTTGTCACTATTTGCTCTGGAAACATTTCCACAAAAGACAGTGATTCACGAAAGCTCAATCATACTTGTTGTCTTGGCCTCTGGTTACCTCTAGACATTTTATCCACAAGCCAGAAAGCACACATTAGTAAATCAGTTAACTCAGATACTGTCATAACCTGAGACCTAATAGCTTGTGGAAATAACCAGTATTCTCTTTCCTGTTTCCATTTAAAATCCACCTCTGCCTGCATTCTTTGGTCTGAAGAAAGAGCACACTAAAATAAAAATGTGGTCCAACGTAGACATCAAGGTTTACTGGGGATAGTAAAAACAACAATCACACTACTACTACTAATTTTAAAATGGTATTTATTAAGTACGAACTATGTGCTTGCGAATTAATTGGGGAAGGCTTCTTGGGTGAGACGGGGCTTTGTAAGAACTCTGAGGGAAAGTTGTGGGTGGGCGGATTGTGGCGGAGGATAGAAAAGTTTAGGAACAGCTTGAGCAAGTGTTCTGAGATGAAAGCCAAGATCAGGATTCAGTGAAAAAGTGAGTTAAAGACACATTAAAATCAATTCTCCTCCAAGAGACCTTTCCTGACAAAGCCCTCATTTTCCCTACTCCCTCTTCCTTCTGTGTTGGTCAATCGAGCACTGACATTTGAATGCTTACTGCACACAGAGCAGTGTACTAAGCGCTTATGAGAATACACTGTAACAGAGTTTGTAGACACATTCTCTGTCCATTTGTATCCTGCCAGTACTTTATATTCACTCTGCCCTAAGCTGCACAGCATTCATATTCATATCTGTAATTTATTTTAATGTCTCTCCCTCTCTAGACTGTAAGATCCTTTTGAGTAGAGAGCGTATCTATTTACCACTGTTGTATTGCACCCTTTCAAGTGCTTACTTCAGTGCCCTGCACCAGGTAAGAGCTCAATATTATTAATAAGTGCTTAATAAATACTACTAATTGAGAGGAGTGTCTATTGGCCATTTTTGAGAAGTGGAGAAACGTGATGTTTCATGAAAATGATCCGGGCAGCAGCATGTAGTATAGACTGAAGGGGTGGTGAAAGCAGACCAGTAAGGAGGTCGACTGCATAGTATCACTTGGATAGCAATTAATGATCCATCAACCAACAGCATTTTTGAGTGCTTTTTCTGGTCAGAAAACTGTTTCAAATCCTTGGGAGAGAAGACAACAACAGACATATTCCCTGCCCACAGTGAGCCTGCAGTCTAGATGGGGAGACAGACATTGATATAAATATTTATATTACATATACCAGGAACTTAGACCAGAGTGGTCGCTTGGAAGGAAAAGAAAGGTTGGAGCTGGGAAATGTGGAGAAAGACACAGCAGGTTTTAACAGTCGATTGACTATGATAGGTGAAACACAGTGAGGAGTATAGGTAACACCAAGATTTCAGATTTCTGGGACAGGAGGATGGTGTTGCTATCTACAATGATAGGAAAGTTAGGAGGAGAAATAGATATAGGAAGGAAGAATGGAAACTCAGCTTTAAACATACTGAATGTGCAGTGCTGGCAGCCAAGAGGAGATATCCTAGAGCCAAGAGAAAATGCAGGATTGTAGATGTGGTGATAAATTGGTGCAAAGTAGATTTAGGATTACCCATGTAGAAATGTTAATTGAAATAATGCAATAGGTTAGCTCTCCAGGAAAGCAAGCACAGAGAACATTTCTTGAGTGGATTGTATTTTTTACTGTTACAGCTTGTCCTCTCCATTTAGATTATAAACACTAGAGAAGCAGCGTGGCTCAGCGGAAAGAGCACGGGCTTTGGAGTCAAAGGTTTTGGGTTCAAATCCCTGCTCTGCCAACTGTCAACTGTGTGACTTTGGGGAAGTCATTTAAATTCTCTGTCTCTCAGTTACCTCATCTGTAAAATGGGGATTAAGACTGTGAACACCCTGTGGGACAACCTGATCACCTTGTAACCGCCCCAGTGTTTAGAACAGTGCTTCGCATATAGTAAGTGCTAAATAAATGCCATTATTGTTATTAATGTTATTATTATTATTATTATTATTATTATTATTATTATTATTATGTCATCCAGGGATCATGTCTGAATTGGTTTTCAAATAAATGCCCCAATGCTTAGTGCTGTTTAATAAATATCAGTAATAACATTATTAGTAATAATCTGTCAAATTTAGGGACTTGGGTTCATCCTGGTCTTTCTTCAGTAGATACTCTAAAACTTCCTGAAAGAAAATAATCAGTGCACTTTACATGGTCAGCTGAATTTTAACAGCTTGTAATTAGGTACCATGTTTATCAGTTTCATATTTATAGGGGCCCCTGATTATTTGGGTGTGTACTGAATGATATTGTATGGATTTGGAATCTGTATTTCCCATGGACTACTATTATCTGTTCCTAAGCATCCAGAACAGTTTCAGAATTTAATAATAAATAAATAAATCCTGGTGAAGTTAATGACCTGGCTTCCATCTGCGTGGTCCAAGATTTTAACCCAATTCAAACTCTTCCCACACCTAAAAATTGAATTCAATATCTTGGCCAATTCATGGGATGGTATCAAATAATACCAATTTAAGAAAAAAAAAACATTGCAAAGTACAGCCAAGATGACTAATCTGGTCTAATGCTGATGCATTTTACTCAGTCTCATTGCAGAACTAGAAGGTAAGAATTGTGTAATGCGTTGGCCAGAAATGCCCAGGAAGAAGGAGCGCAGGGATCTGCAGAGAGCCAATTGCCAGGGGCATATGAAATAATTTTACTTCTGAATTCTTCTTTCAAACAGCGGAATAAACTCAAAGCAACCAACTGTAAAACCTTAAATAATTTATCTGACACAGAAAATTGGATTAGAGATTGAGCGAGGATTATTTTTGTAATTTTATCGGGATGGGATGTTTGAATGCTGAAAGAGAAAGGATGATAGAAAAATGTCCTTCAAAGTCCTGAGATGATACATGTTGATTTTTTTCCCCTGTTAAATAATGCAATTAAGTACAAGTGGGGAATTGGCTGGGATCAGACTCCCCTAAACCAATAATAATTATAATGATGTTTCTTAAGTATTTACTATGTGCTGAGCACTGTGATAAAAACTGGGGTAAATTTCAGATAATCAGATTGGACACAGTCCCTACACCACATGGAGTTTGCACTCAAAGAGAGAGAACAGGTGTTTCAATCAGTGGTATTCGTTGAGCATTCATTCTTGACAGACTATGCCCTTGGGAGAGTATAATAGAATTAACAAATATGATCCCTGCCCTCAAGGAGCTTGTTTTTACAGATGAGGAAACTGGAGTCCAGAGTGGCTAAGTAACCTGCCCAAGAACACACAGCAGGCAAACGGTGTAGCTGGGACTAAAACAGAGTCTCCCAAGTCTCAGCCCGGTGCTCTTTCCAGTAGGCCATGCTGCCTCCCAAGGGTTTTTAGCATAACCCAATCTTGTTCTGAATTTGGCAGGTTCTCCTGTGGAATACAGCTAGACAGTAGTCATCTCACTGTGTTCATGGAGGCTGCTCATTCAGACAGGCTCCAGAAAGGTGAGGAACTGAGATGAGAAAAGGAACAATATGACATATTCCTGCTTTTTCCCTTCCAAACAGGGAATACAATGCTGATTAATTCAATACTTTAATTCCATTTTAAGGACTCTTCTCTTCCGACTTCAGTTTCCCTTTAGAGTTGATGAAAACCAAGAATTTCAGGCCTCAGCGGGGACCGTGTTCTCCTCATTTAATCTATGGAAGCTCTTGAGACAAAAAATAACTCCTATCAATTAATAAATCAATATTTATTGAGTACTTACTATCTACACAGCTGTGTACCAAGTGGTTGGGAGAATACAAACAACAGAATTTGCAGACATGTTCCCTTCCCACAATGAGTTTACGGTCTAGAGATGAGCATATGACAAAATTATGAACACTTTCCCTTCAGATTCACTATTTAATAGAATAAGAGATGCTAAACTATACGCTCTGCTAGTGTGTAAGACCCTTGAGGTTAGAGATCACTTTTACCTATTTTATTGCTCTCTCCCAAGAGCTTTGCACAGTGCTCTGAGCAGAGTAAACACTCAATGAAGATTCATGACTGACTAGATTGATCAATGTTTTTATGATTTTCATGTTTTTGAGTAACCTTATGCTTACCCCCGTGACTTAGCTTTAATGTATCTCAAGTGAAAATTATTACTCCATACTTCTCAGCTCAGAGCAATCCTTTTTCTGGCTAATCAGCTTTTCTAGATAAAGAATGAATACTATCACAATTTTTTATATGTACATTGGACTTTTCATCTTAGAATCCTCTGTTCCTGAACTCCCAAAAAATAAAAGTCAGACTTCTGTGTTTCCCATCCATAGAATGTATGTTCATCTGCAAGCAGCGTGGCTCAGTGGAAAGAGCACGGGCTTTGGAGTCAGAGGTTATGGGTTCAAATCCTGGCTCTGCCAATTGTCAGCTGTGTGACTTCGGGCACATCACTTAACTTCTCTGTGCCTCAGTTACCTCGTCTGTAGAATGGGGATGAAGACTGTGAGCCCCACAGGGGACAACCTGATCACCTTGTATCCTCCCCTGCACTTAGAACAGTGCTTTGCACATAGTAAGCGCTTAACAAATGCCGCTTAACAATTATCTGGAATATTCAAAAAGATCCATAAATAGCCATATGAGTAAAACATAGGTACTCTAGGTTGCATGAATGAATCAGGTTTTTGTGGGGAAAGAGAATGTTAAGAGAACATGCTCATTCAGACAACAATTGCTGTTGCTAAGAGGAATTCACAGTATGAACTGCAGAATTTAGAATAATTTCCAATAATGAAACATTAAACATATGTAGCAAGCTCTCTGGTAGATATAATATCATCAGATCGGACACAGCCACAATCGACACAGCCACGATCCCAAGCAAGGCTCACAACTGAACAAAGAGAAAAAGCATGTCATTCCATTTTACAGCTGAGGAAACTGAGGTACAGAGAAATAAAGTGACTTAGGGGTAGAGCTCGGATTAGAACCTATCCACCCCTCCACGCTGGCTCCTTTAACTTTTAAAATATTGACCACAAAAGTCTCAAGGTAGAGTAATTTTCAGGTGGGATAAGCCAATTAGTCATTACAACTCCTTCTATGTCCTTTCTTCCCCTTTCAGAGTTGCACCTGGAGAGTTTCCATTACTCTACCAGTCTCGGCTACAGGAGGGAGAGTCAAGGAGAGGCAAACCCCCTAGCTTGGGCAGAGGCTAATGAGTGGAAGGCAATCTACTATATGTATATATGTTTGTACATATTTGTTACTCTATTTATTTATTTTACTTGTACATATCTATTCTATTTATTTTATTTTGTTAGTATGTTTGGTTTTGTTCTCTGTCTCCCCCTTTTAGACTGTGAGCCCACTGTTGGGTAGGGACTGTCTCTATATGTTGCCAACTTGTACTTCCCAAGCGCTTAGTACAGTGCTCTGCACACAGTAAGCGCTCAATAAATACGATTGATGATGATGATGATGATGATGATACTATAAGTCAAAACTCACCTGTGCTGGGCAGCTGTGGAACAGAAGAGAGTCAAAGGTGGAGACTCAAGTTTACTGCACAGAAGAAGGTAAACCTCTTCCATATTTTTACCAAGAAAACTCTCTGGATCCACTATCACAACGTTTGCAGATGGAGGAGGGGCATTCTAGGAGAGAGGTGTCCATGGCATCGCTATGGGTTGCAGACAACTTGATAGCATAAGTCCTTTCTTGGCTAGAAATTCATAAATTTCTAAACATGGGAAGTAGCATGGCTTAATGGAAAGAGCCCGGGATTGGGAGTCAGAGGTCATGGGTTCGATTCCCAGCTCTGCCACTTGTCAGCTTGTGACGTTGGGCAAGTCACTTCACTGTGAGCCCACTGTTGGGTAGGGACTGTCTCTATGTGTTGCCAATTTGTACTTCCCAAGCGCTTAGTACAGTGCTCTGCACATAGTAAGCGCTCAATAAATACGATTGATTGATTGATTGATTCACTTCTCTGGACCTCAGTTCCCTCATCTGTAAAATGGGGATGAAGACTGTGAGCCTCACGTGGGACAACCTGATTACCTTGTATCTACCCTGGCACTTAGAACAGTGCTTGGCACATAGTAAGCACTTAAAAATACCAACATTATTATTATCATTATCATAAATATCTAATTTTCTCTAAGTCAGATTGCTCTTGGTCAGATAAAATACATCCCAGTGAAACTAGATGTGAATTTGAAAGCAATTTTAAGGTCTATGTCAGATACACATAGCTTCTCTCTACCTTTGACTTTTAATGATAACAATAATTTCAATAATTATAATTTTATATTTAATAATTTAATTATTGTTAAAAATCAAATGTAGAGATAATTCATATGCATTACCATTATCATGGAACTTATTAGACACTTAATATGTCAAGCACTGTATTAAATGCTGGGGTAAGATACACAATGATCAGGTCTGAAACAGTCCCTGCCCCAGATGGGGCTCACAGTCTAAGTAGGAGGGAGTGGAATTTAATCCGCAGTTTACAGATGAGGAAACTGAACTACAGAAAAGTTAAGTGAGTTGCCCAAGGTCACACAGCAGGTAAGTAGCAGAGCTGGAATTAGAACCGAAATCCTCTGATTCCCAGGACCAAGCCCTTTCCACTAAGCCACATTCCTTCCTCTATTTTAGCTACTGCACCCCTAGACTTCTCCCCTGCCGAGTGACCCTTTCTGTACATCATCAACTAAGAATGGCCACAGAGATATAAGATGATGGTCAATACCTCTGGAACCCTCTCAGGGAATTTTGCCTGTTGGCTGTATGTGTGGAAATTTAAGTCCCGAGTAGGGGAAGGGTGGTGGCACTGTAGCATAAATCCATTGATGGAGTGAAATGAACAAATTTCAAATGTTAAGAGAATTTACTAGGCCAACAGCAGCTGACTTCAGGCTAATACGCCAGCACTTTTGTATTTAATAAAGTTGCAGAGGGATCTAGTCCACATTATGATCTAATGGCCTGTGAAACATAATGTAATTAAAAAGCTGTGCCTATGAAGCGCAGAGTAAGTTTTTATTGCCCTGCCACAAGCCTTTGAAGAATGGATCTAATGTATTGAAACTACCGGTTGAGTAGGGAAAATGACGTCTCATGAAGAACTATCCTTCTGACTTTCAGAGCACAGGCCTGGAAGTTAGGACAGGGTTCTGATTCTGGCTCCGCCACTTGTTTTCTGTGTGACTTTGGGCAAGTCACTTCACTAGTCTGTGCCTCACTTAACTCATCTGAGCATTGGGGGTGAAGACTGAGAGTCCCATGAGGGACAGGGCCTGTGTAAAACCCGATATGTTTGTATCCACCCCGGAGCTTAGTTCAGTGCCAGACACATAGTAAGCACTTAACAAATACTACAAATTGTTAAGCTGTCCTCTATCACAAACCTCACCCTCTCTCTAGACTATAAACTCACTAAGGGCAGGGAAAGTGTCTAACAACTCTGTTATATTGTACTGTCTCAAGCCGTTAGTACAGTGGTCTGCAAACAGCAACCTCTTAATAAGTATGAATGATTGATAAAAAATATTATTGAGTGGTTTCTATGTCCAGTGAAATATTATCAGCAAATTCCAACCTGTCATTAGTATTCAAGATAATGACTACAGCCCTGACTTGGGTTACCTTGTAATCTCCTTGAGAGCAGGGATCTTTCCTACAAATTCTATGGCACTGTATTCTCCCAAGCACTTAGTACAGTGCTGTGAATACAGTAAGTGCTCAGGAAGAACAACTGATTGATCCACTTAAGGTTGTGGATATCGGCTCAAATATATATATAACCAGGATTTTACATTTCCATGAAGTTAGAAGATAAAAGTGGAGTGTCACCGAGTCGATTACCCTTACTTACTGAGCAGATATCATTTTTATAGTGATTTCCTTGTCTTGCAGCAAATGATAATGGTATTTGTTCAGCACTTACTCTGTGCCAAGCACCGTACTAAGCACTGGGGTGGACTCAAGTAAAACGAGTTGGACACAGTCCCTGACCCATTTGGGCTCACAGCCTCAATCCCCTTTTTACAGACGAGGGAACGGAAGTGATTTGCCCCAGGTCACAGAGCAGACAAGTGGTGGAGTGGGATTAAAACTCATGACTTTCTGACTCCCAAACCAGTTCTCTATCCACTAAGCCATAACCAACAAGCAGCAACAGTAGCAAAAACGGCATCCTATAGGCATTAATATCCACCAGTTACATGGCATCACTCGCTTGGGTTGGTTTTGTTAAAAATTGACATCGCCTCGAGCCCCGAGGAAACGGTGCTGCTGCGATGTTCAAAAATCCATAATTCATTTAGTGAGGCAGGCAGTGGCTCTTTGGGAGATTAAGTCCCTCAGCTGGCCAAATATGCATGTGAACTTGACAGAGCACAGAGGGCATCTAGAAGCAGCTGATTGCATTTTACCACACCCAAACATCCAGGAAATTGGCCTAAAATATTTGTTTCATTCTGACAAGGTGGAACAGTTCCAATCAATTCCCTGATCCTGGAGTGAAACATTGATTCAATAAGCTCTCCACCCAACCAATCAATTAATAGTATTTACTGTGGGCTTACTCTGTGCAGCCCACTGTGGACATGGATTGTCTCTCTTTATTGCTGTGTTGTACTTTCTAAGTGTTTAGAACTGTGCTCTGCACACAGTAAGTGCTCAATAAATACAATTGAATGAATCAAAAATAATTGTTTTGGAGGATATCATTAGTAAGTAGACATGAACACTAACCTCAGTGGGCTTTCAAGCTAGCTGAGGGAGCGAGACATTAGAATAAATTACAGGTAATAAAAGAAACATGTTTAAAGATATGTACATAAGTGCTGTGGGGGAAGGAATAGTGTGAGTTCATTATGAGCAGGAACATAACTACCAATTCTGTTGTAGTCTTCTCTCCCAAGCACTCATATAGTGCTCAGCACACAGTAAGCACTTAATAAGTATGATTGATTGATTACCTATCAATCAACCAATCAATCATACTTACTGAGCGCTTACTGTGTGCAGAGCACTACACTAAGCACTTGGGAGAGTACCAACTATATTTTATTGTAAACATAATCCCTGCCCTGCAGGAGGTTACAGTCAAACCAGAGAGACAGACAATAAATTACAGATAGAGGGATTGTCTCTATTGCTGTATTGCACTTTCGAAGTGCTTAGTACAGTGATCTGCACACAAAAAGCTCTCAATAAATACAGTTGAATGAATGAATAACAACTGTTTGGGAGGGTACCATTAGTTAGTAGACATGAACCCTCAACTCACTGGGCTTTCAAGCTAGCTGGGGGAGACAGATGCTAAAAGACATTATGAATAATAAATGTCAGAGTATAAGAATATTTGCACAAGTGCTCTGGGGCTGGGGTGAGTATCAAAGTCCTTACAGAGCTAATGTTCCTCTGCTAATATTTTGGAAACTGTGTCTTGTGAAGCCAGAACTTTCGGTCTCCAGGTGAAGACCCAGGGCCCAGTTTGAAGCCAACTTGGGTCAGCGGCATTATAACGTCTCTCTTGTCTTTTGTGTGAGACATCATTCAGTGCTGCAGAGTCTCCCTGCCTTTATCCAGGGACCCATTCAGCCTCCTACCTACCTCTCCTGCCTTTCCCGCACAACACAGGGCCAATGAAAAATTAACCTGCTTTCACACTCGGCTTCCCATCTTTCATCTCAGTGGCCAGAAATCGATGTGATCCATCTCATCTGTCTCAGAAGATTTTGCAGATGAGAGGGACAACCCTGATTTCTCCATGTCCAGAGAGTGGTTCTTTAATGGAAGCGGATAAAGGGCTGCGAATCTGCTCCCGAGGGCTGATGTTGAAGAAAGTCACGTATGCCTTCACTTGTCTGGGAATCATAGTTTGCTTCTTAACTTGTGCCACATCCAATTCATCAATAGCATACACTATGTGCTTCCTTTGTTTACCTATCACTGTGCTCAGTGGTTGGAAGAGCATAATAAAAATACATGAACCTCTCCTCAAGGAACTAAAAACCTAAAGGGAGTAGTAGGTAGAAGTAAATTATTTATAAATGGTGAAAGCAAGGAGAGAATACTGGAAAGGGAATGGGGCTGGAAGTCATTGGATCTGGGCTCTAATCATGGCTTTTCCACTTGCCTCCTGTGTGAGCCTGGACAAGTCACTTAACTTCTCTGTGCCTCAGTTTCCTCACTTGTAAAATGAGGTTATCACATTAGTTCTCCCTCTCAGACTGTGAGCCTCATATTGAACAGGACTGTGTCCAACCTGATTATTTTGTATCTAACCCAGAACTTCGCAGAATGGTTGGCACATGGTAAATGTCTAACAGATACTTCAATCATTATTCTACCAAGAGCTTAGAAAGATGAATAGGTGAATAAGTGAGCAAATAAGTCACATTTGCAAATTGATGTATAGTGAGTCATATGTATTTAGTGCTTACTGTGTGCAGAGCACTGTACCAAGAGAGCTTGGGAGAGTACAATATAACAACAGACACATTTCCACCCACAGTGAACTTGCAGACTAGAGGGGGAGACAGATATTAATATAAATATATTATAGATACGTACATAAGTGCTGTAGGGCTGGGAGGGACTAACAGAGATTGTTTTTGCGGTACATGGTGGGAGTGGGAATTTATTGGTGAAATTATTTGCCTTATGGAGGAGATAGTTTATAGGAAATGTTTAAAGGTGGAGAGAGCTGTGTTCTGATGGATTCGAATGGGGAGGGTGTTATATTCACTCATTCAATCTTATTTATTGTCTACCATTTACGAAGCACAGATAACAATGGAATGAGCTAAGGTTTGGAGAAGGGATAGTCAAGAACAAAGTACAGTGAGAAAGTTCCCTTGGGAGGAACCAAGATGGCAGGTTGGAGAACTGCAGGTGAAGAGTAAAGATATTTAAGCGGGAGAATGAATGCTGGTAGAGAGCCTTGCAGCCAATGGTCAGAAGTTTCTGCTTGGTGCAGAGGGTAATTGGTAAGCACTGAAGGATTTTGGAGGAGTGGAGAGACATAAGCCAAATCAATCAATCAATCAATCATATTTATTGAGCACTTACTGTGTGCAGAGCACTGTACTAAGTGCTCTGTACTGTACTGCACTGTACTAAATGGCATATTAGAGGCAGTATCAGGAAGCAGAAAATAGCATAGACTTGAGAGAGGAGAGTTTAGAGTTAGGGAGGCCATGAGGAAGATGACATAGCAGTCAATCTGGGAGATGGTAAGAGCTTGAATCAGGATGGCAGCTTTTTGGGGGAGAGTAAGTGGTAAATACTGTGGAGGAAAAAATGATGTACTTTAATTTGTTTCTTCTTGATGTGGCCGTACTCCACAGTGGCCTAACAGAACCAATTTTAGCACAAAAGTATAACTAACTTCTTTCTGATCAGTTATCTGTTTGGATCTCGATTCATTTTATTTTTAGGAAATGCAGGTGACAAAAACAGGTCAACTTCCATTTCTAATTCACTCACAGAGTTAAATATGATAAAAAAGAAAAACCTCTAAGACTGCATATCCGATAAGAAATCAACCACGTGGACTGTAATTCAGCGAGCACTTTGTGGATTCCAACAGAAATTCTCTCCAAAATGGGGCTGATTTGAATCTGAATTTCAAAAATCGGCTATTTAGGTTGATATCCAAGAGAGGAAGTAGCAGGATGCAGCAGCAGGAAAAGTTCCCAATTATCAATCTTAGCCAAAGTCTGTTCAAACCATCTCTCCACTTCTCATGGCCCAGGAAAATGATATTCTCTCAATATTGGCATGTGTGGTAAGTTGCTGCTTAACCCCAAGATTCCAATATGGACATTTCACAAAAACACTTCCCTCTCCATGGGAATGAGAAGGCCTGTGATTCTACTTCAAGAGGAAAGAATATCCTGGACTCAAACTTACATATATTTCAGATGTTCCCATACCTTCCATTATATGCTCGCTCTCCCAAAAGAATCAGTTGTCATAATAACAGTGACCAATACAAATTGAGGCTATCCTTCACCATCTCCACAGTAAGCACACTTCAACATAGCTTCCGCATTAAGTGACTAAGAATACTTACATCGAACGTGGATTTTATCTAAAATTGCCTGAGAACCAACCTTTACCATCAGTCCTGACACCAGTAGGTGTTACTTGGCTTAGTGGAAAGAGCCCAGGCTTGGGAGTCAAAGATCATGGGTTCTAATCCCAGCTCTGCCACTTGTCAGCTGTGTGACTTTGGGCAAGTCACTTCACTGGGCCTCAGTTACCTTATCTGTAAAATGGGGATTAAGACTGTGAGCCCCATGTGGGGAAGAAGAAGAGAAGAAGAAAAGAAGAAAAGAAGAAAAGAAGAAGAAGAAAAGAAGAAGAAAAGAAGAAGAAAAGAAGAAGAAAAGAAGAAGAAAAGAAGAAGAAAAGAAGAAGAAAAGAAGAAGAAAAGAAGAAGAAAAGAAGAAGAAGAAGAAGAAGAAGAAGAAGAAGAATGGCATTTGTTGAGTGTACTAAGCTCTGGGAGGGATACAAGGTGATCAGGTTGTCCTACGTGGGGCTCACAGTCTTAATCCCCATTTTACAGTTGAGGTAACTGAGGTGCAGAGAAGTTAAGTGACTTGCCCAAGGTCACACAGCAGACACATGGTGAAGCCGGAATTCAAACCCATGACCTCTGACTCCAAAGCCCGTGCTCTTTCCACTGAGCCATGCTGCTTCTCTTCTCTTCTCTGATCAGAGCAGTACTTGGCACATAGTAACTGCTTATCAAACACCATCATCATTATTATTACAGGGTCACAAAGTGTAGTGCAGGGAGACAAAAAAAACCATAGCTATATTAGAGACACAGACTCCAAAGAATTAGGGTTTTATAACACAGGTCTGAGCCTGACTTAATATTTCTCTTTAAAGAGATTTAGGAATTTTTAGCATAGCGTGGACCAAAGGAGCACAGCTAAGAGTAGCAAGGATACTAGAAATCAAGTAATCAATGGTATTGAGCATTTATTACGTGCAAAGCACTGTACTAAGCACTTGGGAAAGTACAATACAAATAGATACAATAGACCTAATTCCTGCCCTCAAGAACCTTACAGTTTATTCGGAGACGTGTACAGCCAGGAAACTATAGTCTAGAACTGTACTATGGGGGTAGCAAATGTGTCTACGAACTTGTTATATTGTACTCTTTTAAGTGCTTAGCATGGGCCTCGGAATCAGAAGAACCTGGGTTCTAATACCGGATCCACCACTTGTCCGCTGTGTGATCTTTAAACTGCTCTGTGCCTCAGTTACCTCATCTGCAAATTGAGGATTAAGACTGAGCCTCATGTGGGACAGGGACTGTGTCCAACATGGTTAGCTTGTACCTATCTACCCCAGTGCTTAGAACAGTATAGAGTAAGCACTTAAATACCATCATCATTATAGCACTGCACACAGTAGGAGCTCAATAAATGATTAATTGATTAAGTGTGCCTCCACATATTTGAGACAATCACACTTGACTTATACCGGGCTTGCAAAGCTCAGAGTCCGGAAGGCCGGGAAACACAACCCCATGTGTAGATACGGAGCACCTGAACAACGCTTATGATGGCCTTAACATTCAGAAATCGGGAGCACCTATTTCGATCTCAACACAAATGGCAGTCCTACAGAATCAAACGAGAGGGCAGGTCCCCCCCCCCCCTTTTTTTTTTGGTCAGCAGATCCGAAGGGAAGATCTAGTAGGATGATTTCAATGGCTCACAATGAAAGTGTGAGATATTTGCCATGAGATTTACATTTGCTGTGAGTCACAAATGTGTGATCTAAAAATCCGTGCCAGGGGAAAATAGGAAACACATGCAACATACCCTTATTAAGAAGAGACGTGCAGTGCTATAGGTGTTGGTTAGTCAGAGTCCTTCAATTCTTTTAGCATCACACTTTTACCTAACACACTTAATAGATGTTTTTTAATTGACAGATTTTCTCTCTATGCAAGAAGGGGTTATTTACCATGGAAAGTGAGGAGTCTCTTTTCTTGCTTCTGCGTCTTGAGTGTCAGGTCCCTCATTTATTATTAATCTAAAAAGAGCTGGAAGAAACATCTGAAAACAGAGCAAAGTGTTTTCCCCAGCTACAAAGTTCCGTGAAATAATAATAATAATGACGGCATTTGTTAAGCGTTTACTATGTGCAAAGCACTGTTCTACGCACTGGGGAGGATACGAGGTGATCAGGTTGTCCCATGTGGGGCTCACAATATTAATCCTCATTTTACAGATGAGGTAACTGAGGCACAGAGAAGTGAAGTGACTTGTCCAAAGTCACACAGCTGACAAGCAGCAGAGCCTGGATTTGAATAGTCAGATTCCATTGTGTCTGTGACTATATTACTAATCCCAGGTGATGTCAGTATCTTTGGAAATAATATATTTCCTTGATAAACGTAATTAAGGCACATGGAATGGTACTCTGCACACAATAAGTGCCCAACCAAGCAGTCAATTAATTAATGATATTCATTAAGCTTTTACTGTGTGTGGAATACTGTTCTATGTGTTTGGGAGACCACAACAGAATTGATAGACATGCTCCCTGCCCACAAGGAGCTTACAGTCTTCAGTGATAAATCCTCTGTGATTCCTTCTTCCCATCCTCCCATTCCACCATTTCTCCACCATTTTAAGCAGCTAATACAGAAATTTAACCCTCGCTGTACATTGTGATGATAAAAGTTATACGGTAAAGATATGAGACCACACAGGGGAAAGATATCAGAGAAGTAGGAAGGCCTAATAGAAATATCATGGACCAGGGAGTAGGGATTCCTGGGTTCTAATCCCGGTTCTGCCAATGACGTGATGTAAAACATGGGCAAGTCACAACTTGTCCCCTTCTCCCCTCATTATGGACAGGGAATGTGTCCATTCATTGTTATAGTGTACTCTCCAAAGTGTTTAGCACAGTGCTCTGTACACAGTAAGGGCTCAATAAATACAATTGAATGAATGAACTTTTCTGTGCCTTAATTACTTCATCTGTAAAATGAGGATTAGAGACCTGTCCTCCCTACTATGTAGATTGTGAGAGCCATGTGTGACAGGAACCACATTCAATCTGATTAGCTTGTATGTACCCACATTCTTAGAACATTGCTTGGCACGTAGTAAGCACTTAAATGCCATAAGTATCATTATTGTTATATGAAAACATTACCAGAAAAAATCTTTTGCTTGTGAAATGAAGTCAATTCTGCCTTGTTAGGCAAGTCTATTTTCAAAACTTTATTGCATTTTCAACTGTTAAAGGTTATCTGCCTACAGGAATGAAAGTAATGAAATAAAGGAAAAAAATCAGTCACAGAAATTTACCCTTAAGCCAAAACACATGGCCTCATAAAGTTCATCTTTATATGGGGCTAAACTTTGGACAAATCACTGCTGTCTTCTGTCTCCATTTATTATTATTATTATTACTAATAATGGCACCTGTTAAGTGCTTGTTATGTGTCAAGCACTATTCTAAGCTCTGGGGTAGATACAAGTCATTTGGGTTGGAGACAGTCCCTATCCCCCATGGGGATCACACCCTCAATCCCCATTTTACAGATGAGGTAAGTGAAGCTGGAATCTATGAAAAAAAACTATTGTAGCTTTTTTTTGAGATCACAAAATTCTCTTTTCATTCAATCAGTGGTATTTATTGAGTGCATACTGTGTGCAGAGCACTGTACTAAGTGTTTGAGAGAGTACAATACTACATACAACACTACATGTTCCAGTCATCTGATGCTTTGAATCTGTAGATCATATTCATTTTTTCAGAAACAAAATTTCATTCGATGATCTCATTTGACTTAGCAACATCCCTGAAAGAGCAGATGTCACTTCCCCTTCATTTTATAGATGAGAAGTGCAAATACAGTGGTTAAACGGTTTGCCTGTGGTTATACCACAGGCTGGTCGCAAAGCTGGGAATAAAAACTGGGTTTATAGATACACATTCTTTCCATGAGTCTACACCATAACTTCGCTATGGCTTTGTAACTCCCATTACACCATGAAAAGGAAACCATACAGCTAGTTGGCTCACTGAGAGGCTATAAAATTCAGTGGATAAACATTAGCAGAAATATCGCCCTGAATGTTTTAAGACACGTTTATTCCACCAGACACCCTCGGATGGTCACAAATCAAAGAATTTGTGACCAAATTATGTATCATTCATTCAATCATTCATTCAATCATGTATCATTCATTCAATACATTCATGAATGAATCATTCATTCAATCATATTTATTGAGCACTTAATGTGTGCTGAGCACCATACTAAGCACTAGGGAGAGTACAATATAACAACAAACAGACACATTCCCTGCCCACAATGAGCTTACAGTCTGTTTGAGTGCTTACTGGGTCCCAAGCCCTATAAGTACTTGGAAGAGTTTAGTACAATAATAGACGTGATTCTGCCGTCAAGGAGATGGAGACTCAGATTTATTCCACATCTCCAACTTCCTAGGTCTCATTCCTTATAAGGAATACCTACACTTTATCTTCAGTTAAGGAAAGTTGGGATAACTTTCCCAAGAATCTTGACACTTCTGGTATCTGCTATCCGGTAAACAAGCTGAGTTGGCAAATAAAATTTATCCGAAGTCCAGATGGTAAATGAAGAAAAACAGATGGATAAAGAGTTCTTACTCATTTTTTACAAATTTCCAATTTTACTGACATACTGGAATCACTGAATAGTGTTTCTATTAATATACATTTAAAATGCTTCCTTGAGTCAACTAATGCTGTTTATGTCTGGAAAGAAGACTCTTTTTTTCTCTTGAAAGTGAAACTTAAGACATCCCACGACACCCTAATTCATTAACTTTTCTTCTCAGAGTTATTTTTTTTTAATTATTCTTCAGTTCTTTCTCAAATTTCTAATTCTAGATAAGGTCGGGGATTGCACTTTATGGAACACAAAAACACTGCCAGACTGAGCCCATCTACCAACTCAATTGTATTCTTCTAAGTGGAAGAATACAGAGGAAGCACTTAATAAACATTAATATTGATGATATTTGTTAAGCGCTTACTATGTGCAAAGCACCGTTCTAAGCGCTTTGACTGATTGTTGCCTGCTCCACAGATCTCACCTTGAGAAGCAGCATGGCATGGAGGATAGAGCACTAGTCTGGGAGTCCAAAGGTCATGGGTTTCTAATCGTGGATCCACTACTTACCTGCTGTGTAACCTTGGGCAAGGCACTTAACTTCTCTGTTCCTCAGTTACCTCATCTGTAAAATGGACATTAAGACTGTAAGCCCCATGTGGGACAGGGACCGTGTCCAACCTTGTATCTACCCCAGTGCTTAGAAGAGAGCTTGACACATTGTAAGTGCTTAACAAATACCGTAATTATTATTAATAATAATGAAGGCAAGCCAATATGGATATTGCCTTTTTTGAATTGAGGTATAATTGATATTCAGGTAAGAAGTCACAGCTGATTGGTTATGCAGGATACCTCAATTGATAAATCCAATTTGAGTGCTCCCTGTGAGCAGAGCACTGTACTAAGTGCCTGGGAGAGTCCAATGTAACAGAGATAGTAGACACATTCCCCAGCCCACAAGGAGCTTACAGTCTAGAGGAAAGAAATACAAATAGCTCTGCATCAACCAGAAACTCCTTACCAATAACATTAAAGAAATCACCTTGCCTCTCTTCACTGCTCTCCCACTACAACCCAGCCCTCACACTTCACACTTCAAATGCCAACTTATTCACTGTACCTCCATCTCATCTATCTCACTACCGACACATCTCCCACATCCTGCCTCTGGCCTGGAATGCCCTCCCTCTTCATATCCGACAGTTCGGTACTCTCCCCACCATCAAACTTCTCCTGAAAAATCACATCTCCTACTATAGGCCTTCCCTTTCTAGGTCCTCATTTGTCCTATCCACCTTCCATTCTGCCTCACCTATGGCTTTGAATCTGTACTCCTTAGGTACTTGGCATTTATTTCGCCCTCAACCCCAAAACATTTCTGCATGTAGTCCTACACTCTGCTATTTCCTCTGTCCATGACTGATTTTAATGTTTGCCTCCTCCTGTAGTCTGTAAGTTCCTAGTGGGCAGGGATCTAGTCTACCAGCTCTATTACATTGTTTTTTCTTAAGTGCTTAATACAGTGCTTTGCACAGAGTAGGTACTCGATACAGATGAAGAATACCATCTCTCTCAACCCATTTTTTTTCTTAAGAACTTAACTTGCTTCCTAAAAATGTCCACATTCTTCCTTTTTTGAGATTCATTCAATCATATTTATTGAGCGCTTACTGTGTGCAGAGCACTGTACCAAGTGCTTGGGAAGTACAAGTTGGCAACATATAGAGATAGTCCCTACCCAACAACGGGCTCACAGTCTAGAAGGGATGCACCTAAGCCATACCAAACATTTTCAAGGCACGAAAGTTCTACATCATTTATACCTTGGAGGCAATCCTCAATTTCTTCCAAATATGTCATTCCTTATCTCTAAGTTTAGAAATCTCTTCCATCTAATTCCCCCAGCTGTGGTGTCATGGTTTATGTCAACACAGACTGATGGATGCTATATCCACTTTGTTCTAATTTGGACAAATTCCTGCCTGTTCATTTTTCTTCTAGTTTCTCCACTGATAACATGGTGATAAAATTACTTGCCATTTGCAGGCCATGGAAGGTATGGTGAAAAACCCTTTTTCTAAATCACTAAGATTCTGGAACAAAATGACCATTCAGAGCAATAGCACTTAGAAGCATGATGTTTCCTCTCTAACAGGGACATAGTTTTCTTCGGTTCTTCTGTTGCACTACACGACGAAATGCTGGCTCATATTATGGCAATTAGTATGACTCAATCTATCAGGGATACATTGACTGTCAACACTTCCTTCTCCTAAATGGTGGAGAGAGAAGGTAGAGAGAAACATGTAACAGCTAGTTCCCAATTCGATAATTACAGGAGGACTGAACAGATTTTTGCATATTTCTTCAATTCACATTAAGCTGTAATCTACATGGAATAGAACAAATATCTGTTTGCGGAATGATGTTTACAAATTCCATGTTTCTGAACAGAACGGTAGCAGCAGCCTCCCATGCAGCCCAACTAAAGTGGGGGGACTTGAAGCTAGATCTTGAAGAGAGAGTTGTTGTTTCCCAGTGGAACACTGATATCTGGTGGGAAGGGGTGTCTTCCTCACTGATAAATCTTGTGTGGGTGTTCTGATGATATCAGAACTAGTTGGCCCTTTATTAAAGACAGGTACGCCCCTGCATTTCTGATCCGTCTGCTAAGGAAATGGAATGTATATATCAGCCATGTGAGGATCCCAACATCATCCCATGTCAAAAGGCCAATGAAATCAAATCAAAGGGACATACCTGGGGTGGAGTACAGAAATGGCACCTGCAGTTAGAAAGGTAGGTGAGCTTGCATTGGGGTTCCTAGGATGGGCTCTGACACAGGTCTAAAGGTTTGAGGGGACCAAAATATTAGACTTTGTACAATCCCTACTGATTGTACTCTAAGGTATAAGTTCTATTTGGTCTGGGCAAGAGTCCAGACAGGAACATTGATTTCTCCCCATTTCAGATCTTCTCTGAAAGAAAGCTACCTTGTGCAGATGCAACCCAAGAATATATATCAGAGCAGCAAGCAACAGTAATAGGACACATACCTAAAGTATAAACTTCCTGCCACTACTAGTGGCAGATTTATTGGAACCAACATGAAGATATTAGGACACAGGATCTGAAATAATGCCAATCTTTCTTAGAACCAATGGTCCTTTTGGTCTGGTATTCTTACTCCAATCATGACATAGTAAGCGCTCAATAAATACGATTGATGATGATGATGATGACCAAAGGATGCTTAGAAGGAAGGTGTGCCAGCTGGCCTTCTTGACATCTATCCTAATAATTAGAAAGGCACCATAATCATCCAACATCCATAACTCCCCTTTCCACATCCATAGTATCCTTTTAACAGCTAAAGCTCTGACTTCTTGAATTCATCTAAAACTTCCCTGAACCTAATATTATTTTAGGCTATGATAAAAAAAGAATCCATATCAATCCATCAAGGGTATTTTACTGAGTGCTTACTATGTGTAGAGCACTGTACTAAGCACTGCATACAATACAATGGTGTTTGTAGACTTGTTCCCTGACCTTAGCAAATTTACACATTAGAGTTGCTAAAAGGATGTTAGTTCTAGAAAGCTTTTCGCTAAAGTTAGCAAGATCATTATGAAGGGTTCTAAAATTTTATAGCACATGAAACTAGAATATCCCAAGATGCATGTGTCAGCTGTAGCAGTTTCTGTCTTTCTATGATTTGGTGCCTGAGGAAATTTGTTGTTTATGAAAACATATGCATATGTATATATATGTGTATATATATATATATATATATATATATATATATATATATATATACACACACGTGGAATTTTGGAGGAAAAAGATATATAAAGAAGCAATATAAATCCTGATTGTTTTTCTCTCTCCCTGAGAAGTGAACCTTAATGGCACAATGACTATGAGAATCTTTAGTTTTCTAATGTCCTTTCCACAAAAAAGATCAAAGGTGAGTTTATGAAAGTGTTTTCAGGAAAGAGCACAGTTATTTCATGCTGTCTTATTAATCTAGAACTGTGTTGAAAAAATACATGAAAACTACATTTCTCCTGCCCCCCTTCCCCTAGTTGAGGCTTACTACTTGTTTGATCAGTCATTTTGAAGGCCACTTTCCTCCTTCATCCTAACCTGCTTTCATTTTTGAAGACATGAAACAATTTAGGAGTTGTGGAAAAAACTCTCTCCAGGATGAATAATTATCATTTACCCTCCAAGAAAAGTCAACACAGCTATGACTGCTTTACCCACAGGTAGGCAGTGTGGCTCAGTGGAAAGAGCATGGGCTCTGGAGTCAGAGGTCATAGGTTCAAATCACGGCTCCGGCAATTGCCAGCTGTGTGACTTTGGGCAAGTCACTTCACTTCTCTGGGCCTCAGTTACCTCATCTGTAAAATGGGGATTGAGACTGTGAGCCCCCCGTGGGACAACCTGATCACCTTGTAACCTCCCCAGTGCTTAGAACAGTGCTTTGCACATAGTAAGTGCTTAATAAATTCCATCATTATTATTCTAGACTGTGAGCCCACTGTTGGGTAGGGACCGTCTCTATATGTTGCCAACTTGTACTTCCCAAGCGCTTAGTACAGTGCTCTGCATGCAGTAAGCGCTCAATAAATACGATTGAATGAAAACGCACGTGGGGCCAGTGGGGGCTTAAGTCAATCAACCAATCGTATTTATTGAGCGCTTACTGTGTGCAGAGCACTGTACTAAGCACTTGGGAAGTTCAAGTTGGCAACATATAGAGACGGTCCCTACCCAACAGTGGGCTCACAGTCTAGAAGGGGTTTAGTGACTAGTCTAGGGTCTAGTGTGGGGTTTAGGATGACATCATGATAGTGTGAATTTGCACCATGGTCCAAAGCCAAGTCTGGCTCCCAGGATCCTCTGCCGACAACTCCCCTGCTCTCTGAGGCGGGACTCCTTTCCAGTGGACCGCAGGTGAGGGCCGCTAGTTTGGCCAGAAAGTGCCGTGGAGCCAATTGACCGATCTTCCCATGTCCTCACCAAGCATCCGGCCTTCCGCGCCAGGCCACTGCCTGAGCTTTCTGTGGGTTGGACTGCTATGGATTGGCGACATATAACGCAAGAACCCTACGTGATGTTGGGAAGGTGGAACCTCCGCTCTCCCTCGAGTCTGTAAGCTAACTGTGGGCAGGAAACGTGCCTGCTCACTGTTGTATTGAACTCTCCCAAGTGCCTAGTACAATGCTCTGCACCCAGTAAGCACTCAATAAATACAACTGATTGAATCCCCAATTCATTCATTCAATAAACCCCACTAATAATAATAATAATAGTAATGGCATTTATTAAGCACTTACTATGTGCAAAGCACTGTTCTAAGCGCTGGGGAGGTTACAAGGTGATCAGGTTGCCCCACAGGGGACTCCGCAGTCTTACTCCCCATTTTACAGATGAGGGAACTGAGGCACAGAGAAGTGAAGTGACTTGCCCAAAGTCACACAAAAGTATGCTCCCAAACGTCCACTGAGGAGCCGAGCTCTCTAAAAACTCTAACGCAGAAAACAAAATGTTAATGTCTTGATCCCAGTGTCCAAGCTTCCGCAGGTTAGAAATGCCTCAATTTTTATAAATTCAGGAATTTTAAATTTAAACTATTTTACTACACTGTTAAGCTACAATCTTTGACTGATCTTTCACATGTGATCATATTCTCTACTTTTCCTTGAATTTCATCTATAAAGTCCCTCAAATCATTCATTCATTCAAATGTATTTATTAAGCACTGTGTGCAGAGCACTGTACTAAGCGCTTAGGAAGTACAAATCAACACCATATAGAGATGGTCCCTACCCAACAATGGGCTCACAGTTTAGAAGGGGGAGGCAGACAACAATATTTTGGAATTTTTTTTAACATAAAAGAAAACTCGGTTCCATTGGTCTATCACTGAACTTTATGGAGGAGAAGTGTGACTATTATTTGGGTATTTGCATTTCTAAATTTAAACATATGTATTAGCCCCATTATGCCAAATCCTGAAGCAGCCTTACAATTAAGATATTTGAAAGCCCAATACATTAGATCCTCTATTAGGTAGGTGCAATGTCGTATTTCCATAAATTGATATTATCTGTTCCTAATGATTTCTTCCATTTCGTCCATTAGTTACCCATTATATAATTACTTGGTAATGTATTTGGTACTTTTGTTTTTGAACTCTACTGTATTAGGGTGGATTTGACAAGGGACCAGTTGTGGTAATGTGGTAATTAAGACTTGAACAGATGTCAGCATTAATAAGGGACTCAAATGAGGTGTAGGAGATAAATGTTCTCCTTTAGCTGCAGTGGCATATGCCTGGCATCCGGGGGACGGTGAATGAACTGGATTCAGTAGCACTTGGCTGAAGAAACTTTGCGGCTTGGCCTAGTGGAAAGAGTAGGAGACTAATTTCAGCTCCGACACTACTGTGTGACCTTGGGTAAGTCCCTATGCCTCTGTAGAATGGGGATGAAGTACTAGTTCTTATATCGCAAGTCACTTCACTTCTCTGTGCCTCAGTTTCCTCATCTGTAAAATGGGGATTAAGATTGTGAGCCCCACGTGGGACAACGTGATCACCTTGTAACCCCACAGTGCTTAGAACAGTGCTTTGCACATAGTAAGCACTTAACAAATACCATCATTATTATTATTATCTTGTCTTAAGCTGCCGAGTCATCTCCGACCCATTGTGACTCCATGGACAGATCTCTCCCAGAATATCTCACCTCCATCTGCAATCGTTCTAGTAGTGTATCCATAGGATTTTACCTCCCCCTTAAAATGTGAGCTCATACGAACCAGGGAGTGTGTCTGATTATCTTATGTCTACCCCAGTGCTTACTACAGAGTTCTCACCTTGCAAGGACTTTAACAAATACCACCATTTTTATTTTAAGCAAAATAAGCTGCTGTTTAGGGGATAGATCTTCTTGGGGCTGATGGGTCGCTGTGGAGAAAAGGTGGAAAAGGCCCAATATATAAGTTGGAGAGAGCCTTGGAGCCAACTGTTGGGAATTTTTGCTTGCTGCAGAGAGGGGGAAGGATAGCCATTGGAGGATTTTGAGACGTGGAGAGAGTGATGTGTCGACAATTGCAAGAGAATGATCTGCCTATCAGCTGCAGAAGGAGATGGATAGCCATTGGAGCATTTTGAGACGTGGAGAGAGTGATGTGTCGACAATTGCAAGAGAATGATCTGCCTATCAGCAGGTGGTAGAAATTGATTGATTGATGGAAGGAGGTGAAGTGGGAGGGCAGGAAGTGAGAAGGCTGGTACAGTTATCTAGCTGTCTTGATGAGTAGTTGGACCAAGGTGAGGGCTGTTTGGGTGGAGAGGTGGATAAGTGTGAGAAGTGTTGCAGAGGAAGACATTATTACGGTATTTGTTAAGCTCTTATTCTGTTCTAATCTCTGGAGTAGACAAAAATTCATCAGGTCAAACACAGTCCCTGCCCCGCCTGGGCCTCACAGACTAAGTAGGAGGGAGAACAGACTTGGAGCTATGTGAAGGCAGAGGGATAGACGGTAATGATTTTCCAGGCTCCTTCCAGCCTTAAGATGGGCTGATTTCAGTTCCAGCTCTGCCTAATTCATTTCCAGAAAATATGAAGGGAACAAGAATTCTGGGGAGGAGGATGTTTGGATGTCTCCTTGGTTACCAGGGGCTTCACAAGAGCCACACTGGCTCAGCACTGTGGTTCTCCCCTTGTCCTGCCGTGACCTCCAATGATTCAACCTGCCGTGTGTAGCAGTGTGGTCCAGTGGAAAGAGCACAGGCCTGGAAGCCAGAGGATCTGAGTTCTAATTTCGGCTCTGCCACTTCCCTACTGTGTGACCTTTGGCGATGCCCTTAACTTCTCTGTGCCTCAGTTTCATCATCTGCAAAATGGGGATACAACCTGTTTTTCCTCCTACATAGACCGTGAGGCCCATGTGGGACCTGATGATCTCGTATATCCATCCCAAACTTGTTTTAAATTGAAAATAAACAGTTCTTTTCAGGCTAACATTGTGTTTTCTCATACTCATTTTTCTACTTACAAAAAAGCCCTAGGATAGGAAACACTGCTTTTTGACCACCTGGCCTTTCAAATGTTTTACACTGAGCTCCCGGAAATGTCGACCTAGCTAAAACAACAGCTGGGTATTCTGCTGAAGGTCCTTTCAGATCTAGCTTGTTCAGTCCCTTTTGGAACTGGAGATGAAGAGAGTTTTTTTAATGTAAGTACCAAGTACAAAAGGTAATACTGAAGACTGAGGATGGGTTGGGAATTTGGAAATTCAGAAATACAAGACACCATTCTTACATCTGAATTGATCCCACTCTTGAAACTTGAGGAAAGGAATACCCTCTTCTTCATAATTATTATTATTATTATTACTTTTTGCTTAAGCGGTAACTGTTTATGGAGCACTGACCCCGCTTTTGTAAATTCCTGAATTATGCCCACCCACACCCCGTGGAACAACCTGATCACCTTGTAACCTCCTCAGCACTTAGAACAGTGCTATGCACATAGTAAGTGCTTAATAAATACGACAATGAATGAACTGAAATATGGATGTCAACAGGCAGAGTAAATCCTGTCTTGGCATGGGGACAATTCAGTTCATTCAATCGTATTTATTGAGCACTTACTGTGTGCAGAGCACTGTACTAAGCGCTTGGGAAGTACAAGTTGGCAACATATAGAGACCGTCCCTACCCGACAACGGGCTCACAGTCTAGAAGGTAGACAGTTGACGGGTAGACAGAAAGTAGAGAGTGATTCAGTTGGTAGACAGGAGCCCTGCCCACTAGAACACTACAATCTACATTAAAATCAATTAAAATTATGGAAAATAGCAGGGTATAAGGATATATACATAAGTGCTGTGGGGCAGAGGGGAGGATCGAGGTGCATAAGGGGTACACGGCCAGGTGTGATGGCTATGGGGGTGAGGAAATGAGGGCTTTTAATCAGTGGAGGCCTCCTTGGAGAGGTGTGATTTTAGGAGAGTTTTGAAGGTGGGGAGAGTGGTAGATTGTCAGATATGTCAGATACTGTTGGAGAAGCAGTCCGGTCTAGTGGATAGAGCATAAGCCTGAGTTACAAGGTCATGGGTTCTAATCTCAGCTCCTCCACTTCTCTATTGTATGACCTTGGGTAAGTCACTTCACTGGGCCTCAGTTACCTCATCTGTCAAATGGGGGATCAAGAATGTGAGCCCTATGTGGGACAGGGACTGAATCCAACCTGATGATCTTGTATCTACCCCAGCACTTAGTACAGTGCCTAGCACTTAGTAAGCACTTAACAAATACGATAATTATTATTATATGAAGTGGGAGCGGGGAAGACAGATGCATGACCTAGTGGAAGGAGCAAGGGATGGGGAATCAGAGGATCTGGGTTCTAATCTTAGCTCCACCACTTGCCTCCTTGATGACCTCAGGAAAGTCACTTAGCCATTCAGTGTCCCAGTTTCTTTATCTGCAAAATGGGGGTTCATTCATTCATCTTCTAGACTGTGAGCCCACTGTTGGGTAGGGACCGTCTCTATATGTTGCCAACTTGTACTTCCCAAGCACTTAGTACAGTGCTCTGCACACAGCAAGTGCTCAATAAATACGATTGATTTATTCATTCATACTTACTGAGCACTTACCATGTGCAGAGTACTAAGTGCTTGGGAGAGTACAATACAACAACAAATGCAATATCTGTTCTTCTCCCTTAGACTGTGAGTCCCCCATTTCCTTAGGCTGAGAGAACCACATGGGACAAGGATTGTGTCCAACCTGATTATCTTGAATCAACTCCAATGCTTAGAACTGTGATTAACACAGACCACATAATTTGAATGTAGTAGGAAAAAGAGAATGGATGGTTGCTTAAACGGTAGAGTGGAGGGTCTATATGTCCCAGAGCACTGCAATTGGATGTGAGAGAATAACTGTAGCGCCCTGAAGAGACTAAATGATGGTCAGTCAAGAGTTCAAATGCCCCATATATTGACCACCGGGAGACAGTGCCACTGAGTCTTTTTTACTCCTTACAAAGTAGTTCATTCCATCTTATTTCTCATGAAGAAAGTCCTTCAGTGAAATTCCAAAAGAATCCTGAAGGTCTATATTTTGTGTTTTCTTTTTATCAAAGCCTATTGCCTCAATCAATTTCATCTGACTTAAAATTCATTTCTCATGTATTGAAATTCAATGAATGGCTCAGGAATTCATCAGACAGCAAAAATGAAACAAAACGACCTTCTTTTTTGGCTAGGTATTTATTATTTAGGTCTGTGAAGGAAAGCATGGAGGAAAGGGGTGATTTTCAATTGATTAAAAATGTGTTTTGAATATTGTTCCCAAACCTACAACTCACTGCATCTTGAATCATTAAATATGCTTTAACATGCATATTCATTAACTGTGCTTAGAAGTACACTAGCTGTGAATGGTTTCTTTTTCTTTCCCCTATACATCTTGGAAGCATTATTTATCAGAGAAGCAGCTTGGCTCAGTGGAGCTCAGTGGAAAGAGCCTGGGCTTTGGAGTCAGAGGTCACGGGTTCAAATCCCAGTTCCACCAATTGTCAGCTGTGTGACTCTGGGCAAGTCACTTCACTTCTCTGGGCCTCGGTTACCTCATCTGTAAAATTGGGATTAAGACTGTGAGCCCCATGTGGGACAACCTGATCACCTTGTAACCTCCCCAGTGCTTAGAACAGTGCTTTGCACATAGTAAGTGCTTAATAAATGCCATTATTATTATTATTATTATTATTATTATTATTATTATTATTATTATATCAGGAGCCCAAATTTGAAACATGCTTGAATTCAGAGAAGCAGTGTGGCTTATTGGAATGAACATGGCTCTGGGATTTAGGTTCTAATCCTACTTCTGCCACTTTTTTTTATAATGGCACTTATTAAGCACTTACTATGTGCAAGGCACTTGCTTGTTGTGTGACACTGGGTAAGTCATTTAACTTTTCTGTGCCTCAGTTTCTTCAGCTATAAAATGGGGATTAAATCCTACTCCCTTCTACTTAGACTGTAAACCCCACGAGGGTCAGGGACTGTGTCCGACCTGATTATCTTGTATTTTCCTCAGTGCTTACTACAGTGCTCGGCACACAGTGGCATTATCATTTATCTTATTACCATCATTATTTCAAAAGAAACTTCTGAATATGCTTACTAATTATCAATCTCCAGTCTCAATTGACTGAAAAGATATACAATTTCAGTTTCTTTAAATCCATGAATATTATAAAATTTAGCCCTTTCGATGAATTTTGCTCCTAATAATAATTGTGGTATTTGTTAAGTGCTCACTAGGTGCCAAGTTCTATGCTAAATTTGGGGTAGATAATATGCAGTGTGAGAGAAGCAGTGTAGCTCAGTGGAAAGAGCCCGGGCTTTGGAGTCAGAGGTCATGGGTTCAAATCCCGGTTCCACTACTTGTCAGCTGTGTGACTGTGGGCAACTTCTCTGGGCCTCAGTTACCTCATCTGTAAAATGGGGATTAAGACTGTGAGCCCCTGTGGGACAACCTGATCACCTTGTAACCTCCCCAGCGCTTAGAACAGTGCTTTGAACATAGTAATAATAATAATATTATTATTATTATCAGCCAGTCCCTTTCTCACATGGGGCTTATAGTCTAAGGGAGAAAGAGACCAGATGTTTTATCCCCATTTTACAGATAAAGACTTAGAAAAGCAAAGTGACTGGCCCAAGATCACCCAACAGGCAAATGGTGGAGTCGGGATTAGATGATCTCCTTACTCCCACTCCGACAATGCTTACTACCTTGCACTAACTACTTGTGGGGAAAACACCAAAGTGCATATGATCCTTGTGCTAAAGATGTGGATAGAGCAGGGGCACAGGATTCAGAAGGTCATAAGTTCTATTCCCAGCTCTGCCACTTGTCTGTTCTGTGGCCTTAGGCAAGTCATTTCATTTATCTGTGCCTCAGTTACCTCGTCTGTAAAATGGGGGTTGAGACTGGGAACCCCATGTGGGACAGGGACTGTGTCCAACCTGATTTGCTTGTATTCACCCCAGTGCTTAGTACATTGCCTGGCCCATAGTAAGTGCTGAACAAATGCCACCATTATTATTATTATTATTATTTAAATTCTAGCAGATGTACCCATTTAACCCTCCTCTAGCTCTGCCCAAAGATTCTCACTTCCCTAGAGGGTAAGACAGTAGCAACTCTGAAAACAGGAACAAATTGAAAGTCACACCATTCTAGATTCTCCCACCAATTGTCCCTCTCTGGCAATTGGAAGTTTAGCCTCTCTTACACCGTCGCTAGAGAACAGCTCCCTATAACCTGATAATTTCTTATGGAGGACAATTAGAAATGTGAGCTAAATGAATCCTCTATTGCTCTTGGTTTTTACCTGAACTAGAAAATTTCCTTTGTTAGTGTTTGTCAATTACAATGCAGCCCTTTCCCCTTTTCCTAGGAAAGGGGGAAAAAGGCTTTTGCCAAACTACCATTGCAGGGAAAAAGAGGATACAAGAATCAATAGATCGCTCAAGGTGCAGCAGATGGTTCTTTGTTGGTTTATATCACTGGCTATCATTTTGGACTTCCTGAATCACAAGGATAAAGAAACCAAAAAAAGCAAAGGTAATTCAAACAATGCAATGTCACGGGTAAAACCTGAGCGCTTAATATGCTATGAAATTAGACAAGCCATTCAAATGGTGGTAACAAAACAACATCTTTCCAATCGACAGACAGCTCCATTCTTTCCCTCAAATTATTCTTCAGGGGCCTGTTTTGAAGTAGATGAAATATTTCTACAGAAAAGCACTTAGGGCCTTAGCAGAAACAAGATCACGCTTCTGAAAGCAGTAATTCTAAGGGCCAAGAGCTCAAAGACTCAGCTGGGAAAACGTATATGTTCACAGAAACGGGAAGCATACTGTTTAAAGGAGATCTGTGATCCAAAGCATCATATACCATAATGCCCAGGTTGGAAACTCAGCACCTGTTGACAATGTGGTCTTCTTGAATCCCCTCTCCACACTTCATTCATTCAATCGTATTTATTGAGCACTTACTGTGTGCAGAGCACTGTACTAAGCACTTGGGAAGTACAAGTTGGCAACATATAGAGATGGTCCTTACCCAACAATGGGATCACAGTCTAGAAGGGGGAGACAGACAACAGAACAAAACATGTGGACAGGTGTCCACACCCAAGTACGCTCCTGTTTGCCATTGAGGAGTTGTGTTATCAAATTGAAAAAACACCTTCTGCAGGGAGGTATCGGTCATCTAAATCTCTGCAAAGCCTGGAAGAGGAGTGTGTAAATGCAAGTAGCAAGGAGATGGCTATTGTCATGATCTGCTCAGAGCTTTTTCACCTAATACCAGCGGATTCTGTCTCATGGTTTCCATGTCTTCAATTCCCACTAGTGCATTTATTGCCTTGACATCAATTTCCCCAGAGCTACTTTGAGCTGCTTTGCTGCTATTATTCCAACCTGCCTTCTATTTTCAAAGACGCAAAATTTTGGTTTAGTGAGAGTGATCACTCCACGGGCCTGGATTATAATTCATTCATTCAATCAATTGCATTTATTAAGCGCTTACTGTGCGCAGAGCACTGAACGAAATGCTCGGGAGAGTACAATACAACAATAAGCGGACACACTCCCTGGCCACAACAACCTTACAGTGAAAAGAGGGGCAAGGCTATTGTGAAGCCACCACTCTGGGAGCATCAGGCTGCTGAGGGGAGGGTTTTTACCAAGGGCCATCAGTGTCTGCATGGAGCGCACATTCACTCATCATCAACAAAGATACTCAAGTAAAAATAAGAAAAACACAAAATCATCTGATGAATACAAATGGAGAGCCTAGATGAGCATATGAGGAGCAATTACTCATTCAATCGCATTTATTGAGATCTTACTGTATGCCGGACACTGTACTAAGTGCTTAATAAGTAAAAACACCTCTAGAACCTCTGAATTCTTTTTTTGGAAGAAGCACAAAGTGGCTAGAGTTGAGACAGGATCCCTTTGGATGGGAAGGAAAATATTTTCTGGCCCAGTTGAAGAAATATCCGGGTGCCTAATCCCTTGAAAACATAAACTTACATCATCCTTCATTTACCTCCAATTTGCACCAGTTTGTTCAAGATTGAGATTCCAGTGTTTTCCCCTCAAATAAGCTACACAAAAAATATCTTTACAGCCATTTCAATGGTTTGTTTATGTTTTCCCCCATGGCAAGGTATTCGTTTCGTAAACGGAATGGCTGCTTTCCATTTGAAATCCCATTACCCAGCATTAGGGTAGTGCTTCAGTCATGAACGATGCTTATTTTTCAAAATGTAGCCCTCACAGAGCTGTTAATGCAGTGATACACCATAGCAGCCGAAATCTCGGAGTGTCTATTCCTGCTAACTCTTCAGTGTTGCTTAAAATGCTTAGTTTGCTATGGGATTCTTTCCCAAAGGACTTAATCAATCCGTAGTAATTACTGAATACTTACTCTTTGCAGAGCACTGTAGTAAATGCTTAGGAAACAGCAGTAGAGTGGCCTCAAGGAGCTTGCAATCTAGTAGGAGAGACAGACACTAAAATATATTACAGATAGGGTGGGGTTTTGTAACTCTGTATAGGGGTTCTGATCCTGGCTCTGCCACATGTCTGCTCTGTGACCTTGGGCAAATCACTTAACTTTTCTGTGCCACAGTTACCTCATCTGTAAAATGGAGATTGAGGCTGTGAGTCCTAAGTGGGACAGGGACTGAGTCCAACTCAATTTGCTTGTATCCACTCTAGTGCTTAGTACAGTGCCTGGCACGTAGTAAGCACTGAACAAATACCATAATTATTAAATGGAGAGCACAATGGTATCAGGGCTGTTACTACCAGATAAATTTGGTACTTTGTCGGGAGCAATAATTCTCAAATCAGGGGACTAAAATGCACAAACATTACTTGAGTAACTCCAAAAGGGTAAATATTCTGCATTGGCAACCTGATATCTGTGTTATCACTGACATCCCATCCTAGATCGGAAGCATCTATCTCAGTTTCCTGTCTGCACAACAGAACATGCTTGGTTGGTAGAGCAGTGTAAGGATTGCCCACCTTGATTTCCAATTTCATGCTTAAGAAAGTCCCTTCCAATGTCCCTGCATCTCTCCCCTAATGAGCCAGTATTCATCTCTTACCAATCAATGGTGTTTACTGAGCACTTACTATCTGCAGAGCACTGTACTAAACACTTGAAAGAGTACAACAGAGGTAGCGTCTCTTATCCAAAGTCTTCTTGAACTGACAGATTTCTGGTCTGTATGACTCAGTGAATCAGTGGTATTTACTGAGTACTTATTGTGTGCAGAGCACTGGAATAAGCACTTGGGAGAGTATGCATTCAATCATTTATTGAGCACTTACTGTGTACAGAGCACTGCACTAAGCACTTGGGAGAGTACAATATAAAAATAAGTGAACATATTCCCACAACAAGCTTACAGTTTAGAGGGAGAGATGGACATTAATATATATAAAGAAATTACAGATATGTACATAAATGCTGTGGGCCTGAGGTGGGGGAGTGGGATGAATAAAGGGAGCAATTCAGGGTGATGCAGAAGGTAGTGGGAGAAGAGGAAAGTGTAGAGCGTGATGGAGTCGGTAGACCCAATTCCGGCCCCCAAGCAGTTTACAGTCCAACAGAGAGAGCGATAGTAAAATAAATTAATAAAGTAAGGTAAGAGGGAGAGAGCTGATTGCCTTAAGGTGTACGGTAACGGGTTTCCTTCTATACAGATCATTGCCATAATAACTATGGTATTTGTTAAGCACTTATATGTGCCAAGCCCCGTACTAAGTATGGGGTAATAATAATAATAATAATAATAATAATAATAATAATAGCATTTATGAAGCGCTTGCTATGTGCAAAGCACTATTCTAAACGCTGGGGAGGTTACAAGGTGAGCAGGTTGTCCCTCGTGGGGTTCACAGCCTTAATCCCCATTTTCCAGACGAGGTAACTGAGGCACATAGAAGTTAAGCGACTTGCCCAAAGTCACACAGCTGACAAGTGGCAGAGCAGGGATTTGAACCCATGACCTCTGACTCCAAAGCCCGGGCTCTTTCCACTGAGCCACGCTGCTTCTCTGGTACTGAATTTCCATTTTGCATTTTCCATTTTCCATTTTGCAGATGAGAGAACTGAGGCCCAGAGAAGTCAAATGGCTTGCCGAACTTTCCACAGCAGGCAAGGGAAGAGCTGGAATTAGAACTCAGGACCTCTAACTCCCAGACCCGTGATCTTTTCCATAGACTATGCTGCTTCCCACTGCAATTGAAGTTCGATACTTTGGAGGCACAGTAAGCACTTTCAGGCCTTCCCAAGTACCTACTGTAATTTTTTTCAAAGAGATAGGATAGGCACTGCGGGAGTCCAAAGCTCAAATCACCACAATCACTCGCTCTTTAGGCGTCCAGACAAAACATTTGCAATGTTCATTTAGGGGAGAACTACAAAGGTTAATGATTAATTTAACGAGCATTTCATCTAAAAGAAAAGATTGGTGCTGAGGAAAAATTCTTATTTCTGTGTTCACTGGTGAATATCAAGATCCTGAAACACTCCAATTACTCTCTTCAGAGCTCACGTTAGTGAATTTTTTTAGGATGACCAAAATACATTTTTTTGAAGATGCTGTTAGCAGCTGAAAAGGCACATTTGCTCTTACTTCCCATTTCATTTGCTTTCCTTGGAATGTGAGCCCCATGTGGAATAGGGGCTGTGTCCAAACTGCTCATACTGTATTTTATAATGCTTAAATTGAGCTTGACCCAGTGGAGAGTGTATAAATCTGGGAATTAGGAGAGCTGGATTCTAATCCCAGATCTGCTACTTAGGGGGACAGGGCTGTGTCTGATCTAATTGTTCAGCCTACTCCAGTGTTCAGTATGGTGCTTGGCACATAGTTTTTAACAAATACCACAATTTTTAAAACTATTAAAACTAGAGAAGCAACATGGCTCAGTGGAAAGAGACCGGGCTTTGGAGTCAGAGGTCATGGGTTCAAATCCCGGCTCCGCCACTTGTTAGCTCTGTGACTCTGGGCAAGCTATTTAACTTCTCTGTGCCTCAGTTACCTCATCTGTAAATGGGGATTAAGGCTGTGAGCCCCACGTGGGAAAATTTGATCACCTTGTAACCTCCCTGGCACTTAGAAAAGTGCTTTGCACATAGTAAGCACTTAATAAATGCCATTATTATTATTATTATCATTGTTATTATTATTATCATTATGTGCTTCTAATAAAACAGAAAGTGAGAAAACCCAAACCTGTTAAAAGTATTGTGTAATCTATTTCTTTTGGAGGAAAATGAAAACCATTGAATCTGATGCCAAAACTGATTGCATAAGGAAGGAAAGAAGAAAACCATCGATTCCACAATATTTAGGAAAACAAACAGTCAATGTAAGAGATCATGCAAGGCAGATCAGAGACAGAAAATCAGACAGAAAAGATGTGAAAGTGCACTTAGTGCTTTCCCCAGTCAATGACCCGAAGACATTTAAACCCATCCCAGAGAAACATATTTTTAAATATCCCCAGAGGGAGATTCTCTTTGCCTTCTTGATAATGAATCCCAGAGAATATGCATTATCCTAAAGAATAGAGTTTTGTCAATAAGCTCTTTTCCAGTAGTCACAAGGGAAAGTGAAAGATTACGAAATGTTTCCTGCCAAATTATAAATCAATCATATTCATTGAGCACTTACTGTGTGCACGGTACTAATAAATCTGACCGCTCAGTTACTGCTGTGTCAAGGTGTTGCATGTCAATATTTCATTCATTCAATCAGCAATATTTATTGAGCACTTTCTGTGTGCAGAGCACTGTTCTCAGTGCTTGGGAGAGCACACTATAACAAGAAACAGACACAATCCCTGCCCGCAACGAGCTTACAGTCTAGAGGGGGAGAAGAAACGAACTATGAAAAGGACTGAAAACAGCTAGTAAAATACATTCATTGCCTACAAGTGAGGTGAGTGAATAGACACTGCAATTGGACTGGTGAAATTCTGATTTAGGGGGCCTTCCTTCTTCCTATCTAATCCTGTTCATGAAAAATGTCAGAAAAATCTTGTTTAGGGCTTCAAGGCTTGGAGTGGGGAGATGGAAGAGAAGGGCTAAGAGGAGGCATTTTAAGCCACTCTTTTCCAAATAGCACCCTGCTGCAAGACTAGGGACTGCGATGTTCCCTTTACCTTCCTGAACCCCCAAACTGAATCCCGATAATAATGATAATGATGATGGCATTTGTAAAGTGCTTACTACATGCAAAGCACTGTTCTAAGTGCTGGGGTGGACACAAGATGACCAGGTTGTTTGACGTGAGGCTCGACAGTCTTAATCCCCATTTTACAGATGAGGTAACTGAGGCACAGAGAAGTTAAGTGACATGCCCAAAGTCACACATCTGACAATCGGTGGCACCAGGATTTGAACCCTTGACCTCTGACTCCCAAGCCCATGCTCTTTCCAGAGAGCCACGCTGCTTCTCAAAAACAAATCAGGTTGGACACAGTCCCTGTCCCACATGGGGTTTACAGTCTCAATCCCCAATCTACAGATGAGGAAACTGAAGCACAGAGAAGTGAAGTGACTTGCCCAGAGACACACAGCAGACAAGTGGCAGAGTCAGGATTAGAACCCATGACTTCCTAACTCCCAGGCCCATGCTCTATCCACTACACCATAATGATAATAAAGATGGTATTTGTTAAGCGCTTACTAGTTGCCAGGTGCTGTACTAAGCGCTGGGGTGGATACAAGCAAATCAAGATAAGTCACAGGAGACCTGTCCCCTGTCTAGATGCTCAGCAATTCCGGGGTAATAATAATAATAATGATAATAATAATAATAATAATAATAATAATAATAATAATAGCATTTGTTAAGGCTTACTATGTGCCAAGCACTGTTCTAAGCACTGAGGGAGGTACAGGATAATCAGGTTGTCCCACGTGGGGCTCACAGTCTTAATCCCCATTTTACAGATGAGGTAACCGAGGCACAAAGAAGTTAAGTGACTTGCCCAAAGTCACACAGCTGACAAGTTACGGAGCCGGGATTTGAACCCATGACCTCTGACTTCCAAGCCCGGGCTCTTTCCTCTGAGTTGCGCTGCTTCTGCTGAGAAAGTCTAGAAATGCAGGTAGGACAGGAAGAAGGTGATGTCTCTCAAGGTCAGGGAACATGTCTACCAATTCTGTCATCTGGCACTCTCCCAAGAACTTTGTATAATGCTCTGTACATGGTGAGTGCTTAATAAATACACATGATTGATCAGGCCAGGCTCTCCATGACTCATTTCCTATTCATAGCACGGATCTAGAGAAGTGTCTTGGATGTAGTGACGTTATCCTGTATGAAGACCATGATCGCCAGTGAGTCTTTGATATCTAAAAAAAGCTATGCCCATCTTACCTACTGACAAAATAACCCAGGTCCAAGATACACGAAGATTAAGTGCTGTGATAAAAAGAACGCTTAAAGAATTGACGTGAAAAAAAAATACGCTTCTTGGGGACATGCCTGGTCAAAAATCACGTGGCTTGTTCTTTTCATCGAAGCTCTACAAATTCTACAAAGGCCTTGGCCCACCACTTGCCTGTCGTGTGAACGTGGGAAACATCAGTGAAATGCTCTGAACCTCAGTTTCCTCCCACTGTTGGGTAGGGACTGTCTCTATATGTTGCCAACGTATACTTCCCAAGCACTTAGTACACTGTTCTGCACACAGTAAGGGCTCAATAAATGCGATTGATGATATGAAGATGATGAAATGGGGATAAAATGTCCATCCCCCTCCATTTTAGACAGCGAGCCCAGCCTCATGTGGGACAGGGACTGTGTCTAATGTGATTATCTTCTGTCTATCCCAGTGCTTGCTAGGTAGTAAGGGCTTAATAAATAACATTATTATTATAATCATGATTGTAATAGAGCACAGTGAAGCCAAGTCTTAAAAAAGTGAGACAGAAGCGAACTGTTGAGAGCTCATTGTGGAAGACAGGAGTTTAGCATTAGGCTAGAGGTTTCTTGCCCTTTGAAGATGCTCTAGGATGGTCTAGGAAAATCCTGATCTTCTGGAAGAGGTATCTATAGAATCAGAAAGAGGTCAAGAAAGAGGCAGAGGGGCCTTGTGGAAAGAGCATGGGCCCAGGAGTCATAAGGACGTGCTTTTTAATTCCAGCACTGCCACTTGTCTGCCATGTGACCTTGGGTAAGTCACTTCACGCCTGTATCTCAGTTACCTCATCTGTAAAATGGGGATCAAGGCTGGAAGCCCCATGTGGGACAGGGACTGTGTCCAATCTGATTATTCATTCAATCGTATTTATTGGGTATCCACCCCAGCATCTGTGCCTGGCTCATAGTAAGTGCTTAAATACCAAAGAAATAAAAGAGGGCAGCAAAAAACTTCCTTCATGAGTAACGGGGATGGTAGGTGTATTGATCAATACCACTGATTGATTGATCTTTTCAGCCACTTTTGCAAGTTCAGACTGTGACTGACTGTGAGCCCACTGTTGGGTAGGGACCGTCTCTATATGTTGACAACTTGTACTTGCCAAGTGCTTAGTACAGTGCTCTGCACACAGTAAGCGCTCAATAAATACGATTGATTGATTCAGATCGTATCACATCATCTATAGAAGTATCTTGAAAATACACCATCAATAACGACACCAATCAGTCGCATTTATCGAGCACTTCCTATGTGCAGAGCACTGTACTAAGCCTTTTTGGAGACTGCAACAGAATTAGCAGTCTCCTTCCCTGGCCATTACAAGTTTACACACTACAGGCGGAGACAGATGTTAACAGCATCTTCGCAAAGACCGACAGCTGCATAGAGATGTGTTATGCACACGCACAGCTGTGAGGTTTGTTAGAGGCTCATCAAGGCTGAAGATATGACCGTCACGCCAAGCAGCAATAGACATCTTTTCCAATGCACTGGAGCTTTTCCCTACACTTTGGTTACCCTGTGAGGACATCACACATCGAACACTAAAGTTTAAGACTTTAAAGTTCAGCTCTCTGAATTTCAAGTCATTAAGTGATCCCAGAGAAAGACAACATTTCCTTAAATTCTCATATCTCAATCAAGACAGAAGAGATATTTATTCAATGAGTTAGTGAGGGAGAGGAGGTGACCCTCCCCTCTGGACCACTTCAAAAAAGGGAAAATATCCCTAAAGGTTAACTAAAGAAGGCTTAAAAGGAAAGTTGCAGTCATAAACATAGCCTGTGCTTGTACCAAACTCTAAGAGCATATTAAGATGCCATTTGAAAAAACGCAAAAGAATAATTAAGCAGAAGATCATTCCACGGTGTTATCGCTGGCAAACGCGACACGAATGTTTAAACTCACAGTATGAATTTACATTCTGTGCATAAGCCACGGACCCATTCAGATGACTATATATGCTACCTATTACAGCTTGGAATGGAAGTCTCCCAGAGTGTCAAAGCTAATAAAACAGCCACATAAAACCTTTTTATCCTTCATGACAAGTGGCTGAGCTAGGACCCCCAAAGTGCTATTCTTCTGTGACTCTGACTGCTTTAAAAAGAAATCAACAGACTCCGTCTCATTCGCTGTCATATTTTTCTCGAGGAAATTATATTTTCCTTTTAACCTGATTCTACTAGTAAATCCTCTTCAAATGAAACCGGGTACTAACAGAGTCCACGGTTCTTTGCCGCTGTTTACATTTTTCCAAAACCTTCACTCCCACTCCACTTACAAAGGAAGGCCTGAGGTTACTTTGGGAGAAGAAAGATTCTGTGGAACAAAATGGCATTATGAAAGGGCCGGGATGACAATTTTTCTGAATTTGTTACTTATGTGCCACCAGACCCCCCCAAAATTGTAAATGCTATCGTTATCCCTTTTGGTTTAAATATGTGTCTGCTCAGAGTATCCCCAAATCATTCCATTGGCTGACATGACGCAGGAGTGGGGCCTGCTCTGTTCCTCAGGGATAATTTGGTTGCTGCCCTCAAACATGTCTTGCCTGGGGAACTGAAGATAACTCACAGGAATGTCATTTGCTGCCAACTTGCTTCAGAGATACTCAGTCCAGTTGCCAGGTTTGGTGGTTTGCATTGAAACAGACTGAGAAAGGGCATTCACTGTTGGAATGGTGGTTAGGGAGAAAGCAAGTGGAGAGAGGGAGGTCTCCAGTGTCATTGCTCTCCTGTCCTGTGACTGTAGAATTGAAGATTTCCCTGCTGGTGGTTCATTCATCCATCCGCCCACTTACCCATCCATCCATTCACCTATAGACTCATCTAGACATTACAAACATCAATGCACCTTTCTATAAATCAACCCATCCATGCAACTCATCCACTGATCTACCCAATAAGGGGTAAAGGAGATGATCTGCTGGAAACATGTGGTGCAGAGCTGAATAAATACACATTTGGAACAGGATTTGTGACTGAATACTAGTAGAAGGAGAGAAAGGCTATAAGCTAAGATTGTGTGTGTTAAAGTCAATTGGATACCAGGGGAGAGAGGAATGGTAGGGTAGGGGGAGGGATTGAGCTAAGAGAGCTTGCTTTGCTTTCTAAAGCATTGACCCTCCAGCTTAGCTGCTGTGGGACTGCTAGAATGGGGCTGACAGTAGATTGAGGCTGACGTTACAGTGGGTGATACACTCTTCTTCCCTTATCAGGATGAAAATCGCAGGCCGGCAAAGAGTCTCTGTCACTTGCCTCCTGGAGCTGTGTGTCAGTGAAGCAGCAAGTAAAAGCTATAACATCTGGTAGACTTCATGAGACTGCTCCACAGCCTGAGTGAATTGGTGTGAGGAAGCTGAGTGAAGAAGTGTGCTTGGTAGAGTGTGAAACAAGGGAATAGGAAAGGAAGAGAACCAAAGGGCTGGGGAAAAGGTGCAGGGGATACCAGAACTGCAGTCTACACTGCTCTGTCCAGAATGAGAAAGGACAGCTGGGAAAGCCACACTGGGGAAAATCCATCTCAGAAAGCAATGAGGATCAGGGTTTAACCTACAACTGCATCTGTGGGAAGGTGAGGCCTGAAGACTTAATAACCCCTTCTTGCCTCAGGTTTTGGTGTAGTCCAGCTCCACTTCCTACTGGGTCTCTGCTCTCTGTATGCATGAAATCAGTTTATGTCCATCTATGGAATCAGCTAGTGTGAATTTCTGGAATCAGATGAAGGTGCATTTGTGAATAAAGTGAGCAGTCTGGCCCTTATAGTGCAGAAAACCAAAAAGTAAACCCCGCCTTATTCAATCAGTTCTGACTGTGACAGAAATAGTTAAGCCCACCCAGAGTTTGTATTTGACCTGCCAAAGGGATTAGAGGCCTATCTACATTTTTCCAAAGTCACCATCTCCCCCTCATTACCCCACCCCCCAAAAAACATTATTGACATCCTCTAGGCTGTAAAATCCTGCTATAAACTGCAAGCTCTAACTTATGAGCAGGGATCTTGTCTACCAACTCTATTAAGGCAGTTCTCTGAACACTGTATGAGTCCATTAAATACCACTGGTTGATTAGCCAAAGTAGAGCAACCAATTTGGGTAGCACACTGTATTGGGGTTCCTGTTTCTTGATTCATCAATAGAGGAAATGCAGACCATTACCCTCCTGTTCTTCAAATCCCTACTAAAGTCACTTCTCCTTCAGAAAGCATTCCTTGACTAATCTCAACTCCCCATCTTATTTTCCCCCTACTGCATCAACCAATGCACTTGAGTTTACATCCTCTAAGCAATTAGATATGCACCCTACCCCCTACCCCAAATCCCATCAGCACTGTGTACATAGTTTTATACTTGGCTGCATTCCTTATCTTTTTTTATGATACTTCATAAGCGCTTACTATGTGTCAGGCACTGTAGTTTGAGGCTGGGGTAGATGCAAGCCTTTCAGGTCAGACACATTCCCTGCCCTACGTGGGTCTTAGAGTCTTATTCCCCATATTACTGATGAGGTAACTGAGGCACAGAGAAGTTAAGTAGCTTGCCCTAGGTCATCCAGCAGCCAAGTGGTGGAGCTGGAATTAGAACAACAGGACACCCAAGCCTATGCTGCATCCACTAGACCATGCTGCTTCTCTAATCTGTAATTTTAGTAGCTTTATTCCCAGCTACAGTGTAAACTCTTTGAGAGCAGAGATTTTGACTACTTACTCTCCTGCACAATCCCAAGTGCTTAGCTCAGTCCTCAAAACAGAGCAAGTGCTCAGTTATGAATTAGCGGAAATGGGCTGTGGGCTTTTGTGAAGAAGCAGTTGCTGCTTCTGTTGTCTTTGGTTTACTGAAGGACTGGGGAGTTATTACTACTACTACTACTACTACTAATAATAATAATGATGGCATTTATTAAGCGCTTACTATGTGCAAAGCACTGTTCTAAGCACTGGGGAGGTTACAAGGTGATCAGGTTGTCCCACGGGGGGCTCACAGTCTTAATCCCCATTTTACAGATGAGGTAACTGAGGCCCAGAGAAGTTAAGTGACTTGCCCAAAGTCACACAGCTGACAATTGGAAGAGCCAGGATTTGAACCCATGACCTCTGACTCCAAAGCCCATGCTCTTTCCACTGAGGCATGCTGCTTCTCTTCATTAATTCATTCATTCAATCGCATTGAGTGCTTATTTTGCGCAAAGTACTGTATTAAGCACTTGGGATAGTACAATACAACAACAAATAGACAAATTCCTGCCCACAACATGCTTACAGTCTAGAGGGGGAGATGAACATTAATATGAATAAGTGGATAAGTAAATAAATTACAGGTATATACATATTTACTGTGGGGATGGGAGGAAGGATGAATGAAGGAGCAAGTAAGAGCGGTGCAGAAGGGAGTGGGAGTTTCTCACTTAGGAAATGCTTCTTGGAGGAAATGTTTCTTACTAGGTTTGATCATGTGATTACGCTGGGATTAATACACAAAACTCACCAATCCCATGTAAATTCCTGTCTAGGTGGCAATTTGAGGGCTAGGTTCAATCCTGTGATTATGCAGGCATTAATACTCAAAACTCACCAATCTCACGTAAATTCCTGTCTAGATGGCAATTTGATGGCTAGATTGTAAACATCTTGAGGGTAGGAATTGTGTCTACTACCTCTGCTGTACTCTCCCAAGTTCTAAGTTCAGTCCTCTGCACACAGTAGTGCTCAATACTATTTCTTGCTTTCACAGACTGGCTTAGAAGTTTCACAGAAGCCCCTGGGAGAAGCAGTTTACCAAGATTATATCAAGGAATCCACCTGATTTTCATTAGCCTCACTGCCTGACTCCTCAAGCACTTGGCTACAGTATATGCTTCCCTCTTCACTGTATCACCTGTATGATGATGATGATGATGATGATGGCATTTGTTAAGCGCTTACTATGTTCAAAGCACTGTTCTAAGCGCTGGGGGGATACAAGGTGCTCAGGTTGTCCCGCACGGGGCTCACAGGCTTCATCCCCATTTTACAGATGAGGGAACTGAGGCTCCAAGAAGTGAAGTGACTTGCCCAAGGTCACACAGCAGACACGTGGTGGAGCCGGGGTTCGAACCCATGACCTCTGACTCCAAAGCCCATGCTATTTCCACTGAGCCACGCTGCTTCAATAATTTAAGTGAACCTAGTTAGGTTCTAGGTCCTTTGTTCATGGAAACTGAATATTCCTATGTCAGGTCTTTGCTTTTAATAAAAGATGAACCAGAATATATTGCAAAAAAAAGGAAGATACGCCACCAGAGATATGTGGTCTCTTGCTCATTGAAATCAAGTGCTTGTGTCAGAGTGCCTATGAACTGTTTTTATGGGCACTAGTTAAAAATGGATGGATGGGTCAATATTCCAATATCCTACCAGAAAGTCTCTTTGTAAATTGAGACTCATCATCAAATCTGCAAGGTTCCACTGTCACTATTCATGAGGAAAGAGATCTCTTCACAGTTCTTGGAGACTCATCATTTTCTTCTATTTCACACACCAGTTCTCTGTCTCTCTCCATTTTTCCTTACAACATCTAAACCAAAGTGAAAATTCTGATACAGTCAGCAATACAATACAGCAATACAAATCTACAAGATCTAGATTTCCCCAGATATGTGAAAGCTTATAACCCATCTTGATTCCATATTTCAACAACTGCACATGGCAAATGTATTTTAATAACTTTTATGGACGCAGGCCCCTGAGTCTAAGAGCTCCGAAAGAATTGTTGCAAAAGGTAAATCTTATACCATCTTGTCTTTTTCAAATAAAGATCTCAGAATGAACTTCTTTAATTGAGTTCCCAGGATCATGTATTCTGGACTTAGAGCTCCCTGTTTTAGAAGTCTCAGAAAAACTTTTAATAAATCAGTATTATTCCACTCTGAATCAATTCAGTGGCATGTAATAATAGTAGTAATAATAATAATAATAATAAATAATTCATTGACAGTCTACTCTGTGCACAGCACTTGGGGAAGTGGAATAAATTTAGTGGATAGGATTCTGACCATTCTAGCAGGAGAAACAGCCACTGAAACAGTTCACAGATAGTAGGAAAAAGAAGTGGATATGTACACGAGCCAGTGTTACATAGTAGGGCAAGTCGATATGTACAAATGCCCTCTGAAGGGTTTGAACTCACAACTGCACAGCTGATGCTGAAGTTTAAATGGTAGTTCATGGGCATGTAAGCCAAGAGGGAGAAAACTTAATTGGGTGAGGCCTCACACAGGGGAATTGTCCCTAACGTCATTATCTTGTCCAGCTTTCCCAGAATGGCCTCTTGGGAGAGGACGTATATATGTCTTGCATTTCAAAGACCCAAGCCCAAACTCTGAAGGAAAAGCTTAAGGTGAAACCAGAGTCCTGTGCTCACAAAACTCACGAACAAGGCCACATGTTTCCAAATATGCATTTCTGCTGCTTCTGAGAATCAGAATGAACATCTGCCTGAAATTTTAAGCTTAATGAAACTGACATGAAGGGTGAGGAAGTTTCACTGAGTTCATGATTATAAAGCGGAAATATTGAAAACAACTGAAATCGAGGCATTCCTGAGGAACTTTTCTCTTCAGTCAACCAGTGGTACTTATTGAGCTCTTACTATGTGCAGAGGCCTGTACCTAGCACTTAGGGATAGTACAACAGAATTGATCATCATCATCATCAATCGTATTTATTGAGTGCTTACTGTGTGCAGAGCACTGTACTAAGCGCTTGGGAAGTACAAATTGGCAACATATAGAGACAGTCCCCACCCAACAGTGGGCTCACAGTCGAAAAGGGGGAGACAGAGAACAAAACCAAACATACTAACAAAATAAAATAAATAGAATAGATATGTACAAGTAAAATAAATAGAGTAATAAATACGTACAACATATATACATATATACAGGTTGATAGATACATTGATAGATACATCCCCTGCCCATGAGGAGTTTAAAGTCAAAAGGGGAAGTTTGCAGGCTACAGTCACTTCAGAACTAGTCTGTTCCCTTTCAAGGTAATTCATGCACCTACCATAACTGTCAAACCATCAGAAAAAGTTTACTCTTTTCTTTCCACCTCTATCTGAAGGTTCTCAAGTCCTCAAGGGAAGCACAGTGCCAGATTTAGGTGGGAGAAGCCAATCCTTGTAGCTGAGCTGCTGGTAGCCCTTCTCGGGGGCAAAGACTAAATTCTCTTCAAAGAAACTGGATGATTCCCCTGTTGTAGGCCTCCTCAGTAGTGTTGTGTTTTTTTTTAATGGCACTTATTAAGCACTTACTATGTGCAAAGCACTGTTCTAAGCACTGGGGAGGTTACAAGGTGATCAAATTGTCCCACGGGGGGCTCACAGTCTTAATCCCCCATTTTACAGATGAGGTAACTGAGGCACAGAGAAGTTAAGTGACTTGCCCAAAGTCACACAGCTGACAAGTGGCTGTCGGAATTTGAACCCATAACCTCTGACTCCAAAGCCCGGGGAAGGGAGGAGAAGGCTACAAAAGTGTCCTCTGAGCTTACAAAAGCAACTCCCTGTGCCCAAAGGGGCTGAATACATTGTACGTGATATCAAACTGGCCCTGTAGTTGTTCTAAAAGTAGCTTAGGGCCACAGGCTGCTGCAAATCGGCCTTATTCTAAAAGAAGTAGGAAAGGAAAAAGTGAAAATTCATTCTTGGGCCCAGAGACCTCCTTTCATTTCCCAGACTAGGCTTAAATCTACCCTTGCATATTTCAAACTTTCCATATTGTGTAATTTGAACTGGGGAGAGGGAAGAGGGAAAAGATGTTGATGGTATTTTTGGACAAATTGTCAAATGCAACACTCTGACGAGCTGAAATGCAATTGATTTATGCTGAATCCACGGTCGGCAGACTGTCCCTCCTTGCAGCCTGCTTTGATGCATTTGCCCATCCAGTGGCAGATTGGAAATGCAGATTCTGGTGCCTTTCTGCTAATTCAGGGATTCGGTTGGGAAGTTAGGAATGTCACATGGACTTGGGAAACTGTTTGAAATATTTTTGTTTTGGAATCGAATGAATGACAAACCACTTGAAGTAACAGCTAAACCTCTCCTTCTACATAGCCAACAGGAAACAAAGTAATGCAGTGTGGCTAAGTGAATAGAGCATGGGCCTGAGAGTAAGAAGGATGTGGGTTTTCTTTTTGTAATGGTATTTATTAAGTGCTTACTATGTGCAAAGCACTGTTTTAAGCGCTGCGGAGGTTACAAGGTGATCAGTTTGTCCCATGGGGGGCTCACAGTCTTCATCCCCATTTTATAGATGAGGTAACTGAGGCACAGAGAAGTCAAGTGACTTGCCCAAAGTCACACAGCTGACGATTAGCAGAGTGGCTCTGTGACTTGTCTGCTGTGTAATCTGGGGGAGTCACTTAACTTCTCTTTGCTTCAGTTACAACATCTGTAAAACAGGGATTAAGCCTGTGAGACCCATGTGAGGCATGGACTGTGTATAACCTAATTAGCCTGTATCTACCCAAGCGTTTAGTACAGTGTCTGATACATAGAAAGCACTTAAATACCAATAAAAACAAAACAAAATGTCACAATTGTTTTCTATTAGGATAAAATCCAACATATTCAAGCCTGAAACAGTACAATGCTAAGCACTTAGTACAGTGCTCTGCACACAGTAAGCACTCAATAAATACAATTGAATGAATGAACTAGTATTAAAGGGGGTGAGATACTGAGTGCAAAGACCAAATGAAGCCTTTCATAGGCTGGAAATCTGGCTTCTTCTTTATCAGAGCAGTGTGGCTTAGTGGAAAGAGCACCAGACAGAGTCCGAAAATTTAGGTTCTGAACCTGGTTCTGCCTCTTGCCTGCTGTGTAACCTTCTTTGGGAAAGTCCCTTAACTGCACTGTGCCTCAATTTCCTCATGTGTGAAGGGGTAATAAATACCCGGTTCCCCTTCTTCTTAGGTCCACATGGGAAAAGGAACATGTCTGATCCCTGCAGGAGTAATGTGGCCTATTGGAAAAAAAAAAAAAAAAACAGGCCTTGAAGTCAGAAGTCCTGTGTTTTAATCCCAGTTCTGCCACTTACCTGCTGGGTGACCATAGGCAAATTCATTCAATTGTATTTATTAAGCCCTTGAGTGTAGAGCACTGTGCTAAGCACTTGGAAAGTGCAATTTGGCAAAAGATAGAGCCATTCCCTAATCACTAAACTCCTCTGTGCCTCTGCTCCCTCATCTGTAAAATGGGGATCTAATACCTGTTCTTCCTCCTATTTGGACCGTGAGCCCCATGTGGGACCTGATTATCTTACATCGGCACCAGCACTTAATACAGAGCTTGGCACATACTAAGCACTTAATACCATAATTATTATTATGATTCTATCGTATCTATCCCAGAACTTAGCACATAAAGGGGCACTGAACAAAATGACAATTAAATACAAATATTATTCCTCCAGGGATGAGTTCCATCCTGAAAGCAAACACAAAAGGAGGCTGCAGCAATGATTTCCTCTCCAGTGGAAGGAGGACCAAGGCAAGTGACAGGGCAGCTGAGTTGACTATTTTTTTTTCTACAAGGGAAAATAGCCAAACTGCAGGGAGCCCTGGCCCTTCCGTGAGCTCAATTCAAATAAAGAACTTCCTCAGAGCCACTTTAGAACCTCCAACTCTTGTGCCTGTACTAGGCTGGCTCTTCCTTCCCTGCACATATAAAGAATGTTCTGACTTAATGCGCTCTCCTACTGTCCAGTATAAAAAGCCGTTGTTCTAGAGCTCCTGGCAAGTTAGAAGGAAGGAAATATCAATGTGTTCAGAGAGGCCAAACACAAGCTGTGGTATGCTTGCCTATAAGGCTCTTCCCTCCAGGAGGAAGGGTTTTGGAGAGAGTTGTCCAGGTAAGAAGACAACACAGAGTGTGATGGCGTTTCCAAGGGAGGGAGGGGGCGTGAAGGTTCTCAAATGGCTCTCCCAGGGAAACAGAGTGTGTTGTCTAAAGGGCCGGCAGCTCTATAGTAAACATTGTCAGCAAGCAATCAGTCTCCATCCACACTGCTAATAGGTTGTCATATGTGCCAAGTTCATTTAGCTACCCAGGGCAATCCTTTCCAAGATTGTGATAGATAGCAGGTAATTCTGCTTTTGGCCCCAGGCCCCGCGAACTGATGTATCCAATATCCAATATCAATTCGAGGAATTGAGATTAAAGCCATGAGAGCTAGTGGATTTTTAAATGACAGTAGATATCACTTAAAGACCAGAATTCAATTTCCCACATAATTTCCCCAAGGGATGATTTTTTTTTTCCCCGTACCCATCACCGCCTCTTCCTTGTGTACTCTAAGAAACATCTTTGGATCTCACAAAACAGCTCCCACTGGATAAGACGGATGGCATGAGGATAAACATACCATTTATTGATTGACTGATTCTCAAAAGCTTTAGTGGTACATGAGGAAGATTCAATTTAAGGTTTGTTTCTTTGCAATATGGAGATGAAAGTCTAATGATCTTTTCCCAGATGGGAAACCTCAAGGGATCTTTCAAGCATGGACAGGTCACATCCTTGCTTCCAGAGGAGAGATAAATGGCCAAAAAGCATTCTATTTAGGCAAAATGTTTGCACTGACCTCATCTACATTCAGCTTCTGGGATGGAGGGAGATTAGAATTCAAAGGTCAGGATCTCTTTTGCAGTTTTACAATCCTAGGACTCCATGTAGAGTCTTTTAGTACTTTAATGTCTATTTAGGGTATGAATAAAGAGTAGGACAAGGAATATGTCTTACTCAATTTGCTTGTATCCACCCTTAGCATCCCATCCACCCCAGTGTCTGGCATATAGTAATTGCTTAACCAATACCAACATTATTATTACTTGATTTCTCCGGCCCCAGTTACCTCATCGGTAAAATGGGATTGAATTCTGCTCCTTCCAACTTAGACTGTGAACCCTATGTTGGACAGGGACTGTGTCCAACCTGATTGTCTTGTAATCTGCCTCAGCAGTTAGAATAGTGATTTACACAGAGTAAGTGCTCAACACCAAAAAATAAAAATAAATTAAATCTTATATATTTATATAAAAAAAATTAAAAAATAAAATAAATAATAAAATAGAATTCTAAAAAGCAAAACATAGCGGAAAAATGGTCTACTGAATCAGGTTTCTGGACCCCCAAGTCCTGTGCTCTTTCTATTAGTCTAACCAATCTAATCACAGCTAACCAAATTTGTACTCACATTTCATAAAGCGACTTTCTGAATGGCTAACCATGCGATTGGCAACTCCTACTAGAGAATCCAAGTCCCAGAGTACAGTTTTGCCTTTCATTAAAACCAGAGCATTAAACAAAAAGGCAACCAGGCTACCTTCTGTTAAGTTCTAAGTCATTTTTAGCATGAGCAGATTCCCCAGTTAGTTTGGGAGGTATGGTCAGGAGAGGCAGAAGGTGTAGGGATTATGCAGCAGAATAACTGCATAAGAAGCAGAGAAGCAGCATAGCTGAATAGGAATCAGAAGGAACCGGGTTCTTATTTCTGGCTCCACCATTTCTCTGCTGTGTGACTTTGGGTAAACGACTTTCTTCTCTGTGCCTCAATTACCTCATCTGTAAAACTGGGATTCTGATGGTGAGCCACAAGGGACTGTGTCCAACCTGATTAGCTTGTAGCTATCCCAGTGCTTAGTCAGCACATGACATATAGTAAGAACTTAACAAGTATGACAAAATAAAATAAATATCACTGCAGCATACATTCTTCATAAATTGTCAGGCCAAGCATAGGAAGCAGTATGGTTTTACTGGGAAAAGTTGGAAGTTGGAAAAGGGTCTTAGACATTTTCTTGAAAGAACATCATCATCATCATCATCAATCGTATTTATTGAGCGCTTAATATGTGCAGAGCACTGTACAAAGCACTTGGGAAGTACAAATTGGCAACATATAGAGACAGTCCCTACCCAACAGTGGGCTCACAGTCTAAAAGGGGGAGACAGAGAACAAAACCAAACATACTAACAAAATAAAATATATAGAATAGATATGTACAAGCAAAATAAATAAATAGAGTAATAAATATGTACAAACATATATACATATATACAGGTGCTGTGGGGAAGGGAAGGAGGTAAGATGGGGGGATGGAGAGGGGGACGAGGGGGAGAGGAAGGAAGGGGCTTAGTCTGGGAAGCCCTCCTGGAGGAGGTGAGCTCTCAGTAGGGCCTTGAAGGGAGGAAGAGAGCCAGCTTGGTGGATGGGGAGAGGGAGGGCATTGGGGAAAGGGAAGTAGGAATGCTTAAACACTTGTTAGCTTGAGTCATCATTTGAGAACTTCAAGGTCAGATGGGCTGTACCAAATCAGTGCTCAATATTTGCTTCTCAAGAGATTGATAGCTTAAATCCAAACAGCTAGGGTTCTTTCTGGATCAATGATATTTATTGTCTACTGCATCAAGAACACTGTACTAAGTGCTTGGGAAAGTACAATAAAACAGAATTGGTAGAGATATACATGCCGACAAGGATATCACAGTCCCTTGCAATTATTCAGAACCTGTCTGCTAAAGTCTCAATGAACATTTCCAACTCATCAGGTACCACATCCCCTTTCCTCATTATATCCTCTAACTCCAACAAATAATTTAGCCCTGTAATTCAGCATGGCACCTTTGCTGCCCACAATTGAATGTGATGGGGGTCTGCAAGAGGTTGGCTCTTGAGGTGAAGTAGCACAGGAACAATACAATCCTCCTGATTTCTAGAAAAACAACCAATGTAACAATTCAGTTCACACAGAATCCTGGCATGGAGAATAACATTTGAAACAGAGAACTAAAATAGATTTGCTACTCTACTGGGATGTTTATCAGGCTCTATTAGGCAGTTTCCTATTCTCATAATGTTTTCAATGGAAAATGAAGATCACTGATCTTTGACAAATACTTGACATTGGCAACAGAAGCCACAAATGCAAGGTAACTATTTAATGCAGACAAAAATTCTGAGTCGCCTGCCAACACATTCCTGAATCACTCACATAGAAGTCACGTTCTTTTATAAACATGATTCATGGAAAGGAATGAAAGAATCAGCTAGATTGTGTCAGTAGCTCATCAGGTTTAGGTAAGCTCCACAGGTTTGATTTTTAACATCTGTGTTTATTTATCCTTTGGTTAGGGTAAAATCGGCCCCCGCCTAGCCAATATAAATCAATCACGCCTCCCCAATTAAGACCAGAAACACTGTCTACAAGTGCCAACCACCTATTTGGTAATTCTGAGTTTCAAAAGCTTTCTACAAAGACCAACCCGGTGAATTAGAAGAGAGTGAAATCTTGACAAAAATGTTAACTACTCACTTGACAGTTGCTAATTTCATAGTTTGCACATCTGTTGGCCATGGGTTCTCAATGGCACTGCCAATTTCATTCTCCTGCTCCTTTCATTAAAAAGGAGGATGGCCACACTTTCCCCAGCCAAGAATTTTCGTGGCAACTCTCCATCCTTCAATGCATTCCCCATCAAATGCCATACCCCTGTATCGAAGCATCCGTTTTAGTGGTGGCGGGGGGAGTATGTGTGATCTTTAGTTTAGCAGAAAAACTGAACTCATGCTTTGGATATTGTTATAATTGCAGAACATGGAATAATGCCTTCAATCTTTCACAAACAGCCAAAATGAGAAACTAATCTTGCAGCATCCTAGAACTGAATCCCTCATCTCTGACTGGGATGAGACTTTAGCTCATCACTCTGGTGGCCCATCTAAATTTTGGGGAATGATCACAGCACGAGAATTCCTTTCTTGGTCTGTTAATGTCAAAGATCCCTCTCTAGACTGTAAACTCCTTGTGGGCAGGGACTGTGCCTACCAACTCTGCTGTAATTTACTCTTCCAAGTGCTTAATACGGTGCTCTGCACACAGTGAGCACTTAATAAATACTACTGATTGATTAATCCTACTGTTTCAGAGAGGCAATAGGCTACAGCCACTCAGAGTACAGCAGAGACGGGGTTGGGAAACTCAGAAATAGTGCTAATGTTCCAGTCTAACAAGAATCAGATTCAGCACATGGCAGGCGACTCTAGTGGCACTTTCCCCAGAAGAGAACAAGACGTTACAATGCTGGGGGCTGAGGAATGACTAAGCAGGCCTTCTAAAAGAAATCTGAAAAAACATTCATCACAATTCCTCCACTGCATGCCGTCACCGTTTCTTTGAAGAGAGTGGTTAAGCTTCAAAACAGAATACAGAGCAACAGATTTAGGAATTAATATTCCACACGTGAGGCATTTGAAAGTCGGTGTGTGAAAAGTGTCTTTGTTCTACACATAATAAGGGGGTCTGCAGGCACTTGGCAGTATCACCGTCCTTGTGGGAGATTTAGACATCTGAAAGAAAGCTTGTCAGAGCAGCCACAAAATTCTATTAAAAGTATCCCTTCTGCATATCCAGAGATATACTAAGACAAGAAGACTGACAGTTTTTCATGCCCGCAATAATCAATACCAGATCTTTTAAATGCCATTTCTTTTCCTTCTGAGTGATTTGGCTGAAGCCACTCTGTTGAAGTCTTCATCTCCTCCCTCAGGGCGGCAAAATACCTCACAAAGGCAATGACTTGTTACTAATTGGTAATATTATAATGTTTCACCAAAGAGCAGAATGAACCTTCCTGATCTCAGAAATTGCTATTATTCCCAGAAATTATTGGCAGATTGCCATAGGTAGGAGGGAGCAGGGAAGAAAAGGATGGGAACTGAAGCGTCGAGCATTGAACTGTAAGCTTCCTGTGGGTAGAAAATGTGCCTACCAACTTCATTACAGTGTTCTCTCCCAAGCACTTAGTACAGTGCTCCTCACACAAGAGATCCTTCAATAAAAATTACTAATTTCAAATACAATATCAGATAAACATTTGGCTAAATTTTCATCAATTTTCACCAATCTTTTGCTGCACTTCATCTCTCTGGTGAATTTTTGGAAGTCTTCTTTCCCTACAAAGACGACACCCTTCAGCAAGTGGCTTGTTTCTAAATGAGGAATAATGAGCAATAATGACTAATAATAATGATAGTGTTGTTATTTAAGGGGTTACTGTCAAGCACTGTAAGAAATGCTGGGGCACATAAATAATTAGGTCAAAGTCCCTAACCCACATGGGTCTCTCAGTCTAAGGGGGAAGGAGATCAGATTAACGTGTCCCAAGCAAAACTCCTTATTTTCCATCCCCAAACCCTGTCCTCCCCACTGTCTTTCTATCACTGTAGCCCATTCCACTAGCCTTCCTAACTCCCAAGCCCATAACCTTGGCATCATCCTTGTCTCATCTGTCTCAAACAACCCACATATTCAGTCTATCACCAAATCCTGTTTGTTATACCTTCACAGTATCTCTAAAACCCACCTTTTCCTCTCCATCCAAACTGCTACCACGGCGATTCAAGCACATATGTCATACCTTGACTCTTGCATCAGCCTCCTCACTGACCTCCCTGCCTCTTGTCTCACCCCACTCCAGTCCAAAGTTCACTCTCCTGCCCAGATCATTTTTCTACAAAAACGTTTAGTGCATGTTTCCCCATTCCTCAAGACCCTCCAGTGGTTTTCCATTCACTTTCGCATTAAACAGAAACTCCTTACCATTGGTTGTAAAGCACTTAATCAGCTCTCCCCATCCAATTTTATCTCACTGTTTTCCTACTACATACTCTTGTTCCTCACATATTTGTTCCTCCAATGCCAGCCTACACATTATATCTCGATCTCCCTGCCTCCTTCCTCTGGCCTGGGACTCCTTTTCCCTTCACACGCCATTACTTTCCCCACTTTCAAAGCCTTTCTAAAACTAGATCTTCTACAACAGGTATTCTGCGTCTAAACTCACGTCTCTTCTACTCCCTCTTGTTTCTGCATTACCTATGCACTTGATTCTGTAGCCTTCAGGTGCTATTCATTGCATCCTCTTCCTCTCTGCACTTATGTACATATCTGCAATTTATTGTAGTGTCTATCTCCCCAACCTGGTCTGTAAGTTCCTTCTGAGCAAGGAATGTGTCTACCAACTCTGGTGTATTGTATTGATTGACAGATTGATTTTAGTGTTTGTCTTCTCAGATGATTGTAAACTTTATGAAGCAGAGATAAGCTTGATGTGGCAGGAAATGGGATCACTTATTACACTGTACTCTCCCAAGCACTTTGTACAGTGCTCTGTACATAGTAAGCACTCAATAAATGTTTGATTTGATGAATTATGCCTACTATCTTTATTATCTTCCCCCATGTGCCTCCTCCCCCTCTCCATCCCAACCGTCTTACCTCCTTCCCTTCCCGACAGCACCTGTATATATGTATATATGTTTGTACATATTTATTACTCTAGTTATTTATTTATTTTACTTGTACATATCTATTCTATTTATTTTATTTTGTTAATATGTTTGGTTTTGTTCTCTGTCTCCCCCTTCTAGACTGTGAGCCCACTGTTGGGTAGGGACTGTCTCTATATGTTGCCAACTTGTACTTCCCAAGCGCTTAGTACAGTGCTCTGCACGCAGTTAGAGCTCAATAAATACGATTGATTGATTGAACAGTGCAAGCGTTCAATATATACTATTTGGTTGACTTTTCTTTGGTGATATGTGAATCCCAGAGTTATACCTATTTTTAAACAGTTTCAAAGGCAGTCCTCAGCCCTAGAGCCCTTATGTTCATATCTGTAATGTATTTATATAAATGTCTGTCTGGCCCTCTAGACTTTAAGCTCACTGTGGGCAGGGAACATGTCTACCAACTCTATTATATTGTACTCTCCAAAGTGCTTGGTATAGTGCTCTGCACATAGTAAGCACTCGATAAATATGACTGATTGATTTTATTTCTACTCTAGCACATAATTAAGGATTAAAATTAAGAATAATAATAATACTGAAATTTCAAATCAAGAGTGACTGAGCTGACCACCCCAGATTTCTAATTTACAAATTACAATGCTAATTTCTAGCCATTTTCATTGTTGAATTTGGTCAAGCCTGACAGGATTATGGACTTTCCCAAACTGAATCCCCACCTAAGCATAGATTCCCTTCTGAAATGGCCACACCACTTGGAATTTTGCACTGAAGCTGATACACAGAAAGTCGGAAATCTACCTCCTTCTACGCATGTGTGTTGAAGCAATTGTGTATAGGACATAAAAGTCCAGAAAATTGTGGCAAGGCATGCAGCATGAAAAATGGAGTGAAAAAGCCTTAAGTAGCTAATAAGAAAAAAAAAAAAGTCACCCACACTGGCACATACAGATTCATTTTTTAGTCTAAATAGTGCCTTTCCTCTTTCAACTCTTGAATGCACTTTTTTCCTTAAAGGATAAATCAGGCAGCATGACTTGGGTTGATTTTTGGCATCTTATTTTAACCCCGCACAATGTGTACATATCAGATAAATGATCTTTTCAAACTGGGCCAAGAACTTTGGAAGGTCATTCTGCCTGTAAAGTCTTTTCCGCTCCTTGAGTAGCTGTGTAGAGACCCCTGTGGCTTAGACAAGGCACCTTATCCACCAGATGCTTCCCAGCCTGCTCTGGACTGCTTTCATCTCGGCGAGATGCTCAGCTGGCTCACAGACTTTCAGCTTCCCAGTGCAGCTGTTCACCACTGATAATGACCAGAGTCAATGATCTCCCTTGGCAATCCAGCTCCATCGACCTGCTGGCTGCCACGTGTAGAAATAGGGAACGTAGCCTGGTGCTGCTGGGGCTTTAAGTTTAAACTGCAAGTCCCTGCTCTAGCCTCGTGGAGATCGTAATAACCTGGAAACGTGGAATGATGAGAAAAGATGCCATCAGATGTTGGTTTATTTACACTACGAGTGCAGCAGATGTAGAATAATTTGAGAGATTCTCAGATGTTGGTTTATTTATACCATAGAGAGAGAGTGTATCGCAGATGTCTGCTACCCCCACCTCCCACACACCCTTCCCCTCTGCTACCCATTGGCCCAAATATTCTGGGGCTTTGCTAACAGAAGCATTTTTCATCCAGCTGAGCTGGGACTATTATGAATTATTTTGATAAAGCTTTACTACACAACTATCGAACTACAGGAAAAATAACTACACCTCGATAATAGAAGATAGAGAGTAAATAATCAGGAAATCAGAAAGTAACTTCCATTTTTTTTTTTGCAAAGATAGACTATAGCAAGTGCATTCAACCTGGGAAAACCTTCATTTTCAAAATATTATTCACTTCACATAATGATATTTGATGATTAAAAAACCCTAATCATAGTTTTCCAAAATAGATTATTTTGGAAAAAAATGATGTTAACCATGACCAGAACAATATAATACTATATGCCTCAGCTCCATTTGCTCTGTATTTTTATCTTTGTTCACTAAGGACATCTCTCTACTTACTGATTCTTGTTGTGTACAGAGGAACAGAAGTTAGATCCGCTACACCAGGCCCAAGTTTCTAGGCTGATCAGGTTGGACAAAGATCAAGTCCCACATGCAGGCTCACAGTCTTAATCTCCATTTAACAGATGAAGTAACTGAGGCACAGAGAAGTTAAGTGATTTACCTAAGGTCACACGGCAGACAAGAGGTGGATTCAGGATTAGAACCCAGGTCCTTCTGGCTCTCAGACCTGGGCTCGATCCACTGGGCTACACTGCTTCATTAGCCATTTCAATTCATCCGGTGGAGATGTGAAAGGGAAATACATTTTGAAAAAAAGTATAGGAGCAGTTTCGGGAGAAAATATTGAACAAAAATCTGCAGGGTAAAGAGGTTTGTAACCTTAACAGTATGAAGACAGGAGTAAATAAGAAAATGAGGCTCAATACCTAAAACCACACAATCTTACGATAAGAGCCTTGTCTGCAAGCTCATCCCCTAGACTGCAAACTCGTTGTGGGCATTAGACTGTGAGCCCACTGTTGGGTAGGGCCCGTCTCTGTATGTTGCCAACTTGTACTTCCAAGCGCTTAGTACAGTGCTCTGCACACAGTAAACGCTCAATAAATACGATTGATTGATTGATTGAATATGTCTGCAAACTCGCTGTGGGCAGGGATCGTGTCTACCCATTCTGTTTCACTGTACTCTCCCAAGCATTAAACACAGTAGAGAAGCAGTGTGGCTCAGAGGAAAGAGCCCGAGCTTTGGAGTCAGAGGTCATGGGTTCAAATCCCAGCTCCACCACTTGTCAGCTGCGTGACTTTGGGCAAGTCACTTAACTTCTCTGGGCCTCAATTACCTCAACTGTAAAATGGGGATGAAGACTGTGAGCCCCCTGTGGGACAACCTGATCACCTCTTGTCACCTCCCCAGTGCTTAGAACAGTGCTTTGCACATAGTAAGCGCTTAATAAATGCCATTATTATTATTATTACTATGCACACATTAAGCACTCAATAAATACCGCTGATTAATTCATGTGTTCATTTTATAGGAGTTCCAAATTGGAGATACAGGTAGGTCATTTCGACTGCCTTTTAAGCTCACTGGAGGATTCGTTTACTTTTACCCATATCTGGGGGCTTGGTAATCTAAATGCAGTTATCCATGTACACAGAAAAAGATGCCATGATGGGAAAATTCAGCTACGAGTGCATCTGCAACTACAAAGGCCAACTTCAGCCCCGTTGTCTTGAGTGCCCACACAGGTCCACTTGTTGTGCTGTTGTGTTCAGTATTTGAAATTTCTGAAGCTGTTTTCACCTCGTGATCCATATGGAACTTCTACCCTACTTCTACCCTGGAGAAGCAGCGTGGCTCAGTTGAAAGAGCATGGGTTTTGGAGTCAGAGGTCATGGGTTCAAATCCCAACTCAGCCACTTGTCAGCTGTGTGACTTTGGGCAAATCACTTCACTTCTCTGGGCCTCAGTTACCTCATCTATAAAATGGGGATTAAAACTGTTAGCTCCCCGTGGGACAACTTGATCACGTTGTAACCTCCCTAGCACTTAGAACAGTGCTTTGCATATAGCAAGCGCTTAACAAATACTATTATTATTATTACCCTGGGAGATCCACTGTTTCCTCGTGGTAGGACACCAATCTGGGGTTTTACCAAAAATCGACTCTTGAATTTCAGTTGGAGGTGCAGTATTGCCTAAGGCTTTGTTTTACTGTATCTTCTATGATCTATTTCCTTTCTGAACCATTCTCGCTCTTTAGAATAATCAAGGACAGGTGATGTGATGGGTAGAGACCGTCTCTATATGTTGCCAACTTGTACTTCCCAAGCGCTTAGTACAGTGTTCTGCACACAGTAACCACTCAATATATACAATTGAATGAATGCTAGGTTGTCTTTTGGTTGGGGAAAAGTTGCATCTCAATGGAATGTGATTTATGCTTCATCCTGTGCTAAGTGACTTTTCCACATATTAAAGGAAATCCTCTCCAGCATGGCATAGTAGAAGCAGTATGGTGTTAGTGGATAGAGATTGGGCCTGAGAGTCAGAAGATCTTGGGTTCTGGTCACAGCTCAACCACTTGTCTCTGTGTGACCTTAGGCAAGTCACTTAGATTCTCTGTGTCTCAGTTACCTCATCTGTAAAATGGGGATTAAAACTGTGAGCCCCACATGGGACGGGTACTGTGTCCAACCCAATTTGCTTGTATCCACCCTGGTGCTTAGTATGGTGTCTGGCACATAGTAAGCACTTAACAAATTCCATAACTGAATTCACCTTGTTCACCCTACCCTCAAGGTCCGCTATGAATTTGAGTGTGCACCCCTTAAACACTTCACCCCACAGCACTTACGTACTCTGCCATTTCCCCTATCTGTGATTAATTTTAATGTCTCTCTCCTCCTCTAGACTGTAATCTCATTGAGAGCAGGAAGCAATGTGAACCAGTAGAAAGAGCATAGACCTAGGATCAAAGGACATAGGTTCTAATCCTGGCTCTGCCACTTTCCTGCTCTGTGACCTTGGTTAAATCAATTGACTTCTCTGTGCCTCAGTTCCTTCATTTGCAAAATAGGGATTCAATACCTGTTCTCCCCCCTACTTATTTTGTGAGCCCTGTGTGGGATGTGATTGTTCTGCATCTACCCCAGCTCAGTACAGTGCTGGGTACATAGTAATAATAATAACAATGGCATTTATTAAGTGCTTACTATGTGCAAAGCACTGTTCTAAGCACTGGGGAGGTTACAAGGTGATCAGGTTGTCCCACGTGGGGCTTACAGTCTTCATCCCCATTTCACAGATGAGGGAACTGAGGCACAGAGAAGCTAAGTGACTTGCCCAAAGTCACACAGCTGACAATTGGCAGAGCTGGGATTTGAACCCATGACCTCTGACTCCAAAGCCCGTGCTCTTTCCACTGAGCCATGCTGGTAAGCACTGAACACATACTGCAATTATCTTGTCTACCAATTCTGTTGTAGACTCTAGACTGTAAATTCATCCTCTAGACTGTAAACTCGTTGTGGGCAGGGAATTTGTTTATTTACTATTATATTGTACTCTCCCAAGCACTTAGTACAGTGCTCTGCACACAGTAAGAGGTCAGTGCAAATGAATGAATGTTGTGCTCTTCCATGTTCCTAGTACATTTCTCTGCACAGATTAATTGCCCAATAAATACCATTGATAGAATGAGGGTTGATTAGATGTGTGACTTTTTCAAAGTTTCCAGTTACCTCACTACCCAACAAGGACACTTCTGCAGAAAGCAAAACATAAAATATAGGCAACATGAAGCATGAAGGAAATTTGTTAAAGAACTCTGGTCCTTACCTGGACATTTCACCATCATCTTTCATCATTACAAGGAACTAATCTGAGTCATTCTGCATATTTGTAGCTGCATAAATTTGTGTGATATGGTGATTTCATATTTTCAGGCTATAATTTATGTGCCTAATCCTTGCCCCCTTCAAAATAGAAGGCCACAAGAAAGTATGGGTAGCTAGAAAGGAACCAAAATGATAATCTCAAAACAACCAGACTATCTTGGAGCCCTGCTCTTTGATCGCCTTGTGACATGCCAATATTAACCCTATTTGATCGTTCCCCCAAGTTCTCACGTTTGAACAAACATATGAAATTGATGCTTTTCATGGTCTTTATTAAGTGTTTTCTATGTGCCAGGCACTGCACTAAGTGCTAGGGTAGATATCAGCTAATCAGGTTGGACAAAGTCTGTGTCCCACAGGGAGTTCACAGTTTCAATCCCCATTTTAGAGGTGAGGTAACTGAGGCACAGAGAAGTGACTGCCCACACTAGACAAGTAGACAAGGTCACACAAGTGGCAGGGCAAGCATTAGAACCCAGGTTCTTTGGACTCCCAGGCTGTGCTCTGTCCAGTTTTCCTAGTGAGTACATATTAGGGATTGACCCTGAGGGAGAAATGGAATGGAAGGGTTTTATCGCCATGACCCATTTGTCTTGCAACTGTTCACATGATGCTACTAAACATGGTAAGGAAAAATATAGTTAACAGGGCACTGGTTATTTTGACTTTTAAACTCCTATACTCTATGGAGACCTACACTTACAACCTATAGAACAAGCTCGATTCCAACTCTCTTAAAATACACTGAACTGAAATAATAATTAGAGAAATAATGGGGGAAAATCTGACTCATGTTTCAACTCATTTTCCTTATGAGTACAATTTAAGCTACAATTGGAAAAATGGATTCTACTTAATTAAATGAACACTGTTAAGAAATGGTCACTAATAAAATAGCATCCAATTTTAATCCCCATAAGTCAAATCCTCATGGCAAACCATCCTCATGCCAAGCTCCTTGTAGGAAAGGTTATTTCTTTTCAAACCAGCATTTTTTGAAGATGTTTTCCTTCATTTTTTGAGAACATAATAGGAAGTGAAAAGACAATGTGAAGCTACTTCGAAGGTGCTAAAAGATCTAGGCGATGAGTCCATATTAGGTCCCTTTGCTTTGTAGATAACCTCTATCAACCTTTCACTACCCTTTCGGGGACTGGGGAAAAAAAGAGACACGTCAATTCTTTGCCCGACTTTTCTATGGATCAGAGAGCGTCTTTCTGCTACATTAGACCTCCTCAGAGTGGATGGAGAGAGAAACATAGGTTTTATAAAGCAATGGTGAAGAGAACATTAATGACAGTGTGATCTCTATGCCATGCTTTTTATGGACAGGGGATCTTCTACTGCTCACAACCCCTTTCCCAAAATCCCACAGACATGAGGAAGTAGGCAAAATGAGGTTGTTGCCTGGAAGTATTTGCCTAGACATACAGAGAATTAAGTTCAAGTTTAAACTGAGGTTAGAGTTCAGCAACTGCAGGATTAGAAAGGATGGAGAGAAACTCAATATACTGGCTCTGGCTCTTAGTTCTTCCTGAGACTGGACATTCATTCAGTAGTATTTCTTAAACATGAGTGTGCAGGACCCTTAGGAGAATAAAGAATTAAAAAGTCCCTGCCCTCAAGGAATTTAAGCACTTATGCAAAAGAAAATAAGTGAATTTATAAAGGGAAAAAGTATTCATGGTTGGGTGAGATGAGAACGGCAGAGATGAAGGGGCTATAGAAAGAAAGGCAACGACATTGGACAAAACATTAAATGAGAATGGCAAGAAACACAGAATAGAAATGTTTGACAGTTCCTAATTCTCCTCACCTTCATTTCCCTCCTCCAAATCCCACGTCTTCCAGGAAGTTTTCCCTAATTAATTCACTACGCCCTATTCTATTACCCAAACAACCACATGTATACATAACACTTATCTATTTAATTCCTTTTCTCAGAACTCGTACATGTATATTCAATTATTTATTCAACTATTACATCCTGACCTTTCTGTGCATTCTGTATATCTCTCTTGCTCCCACTGTGAATAATCTCCGCAAAGAAACAGGAACCACTCCTCTGTGGTAATTTCCTAAACACTGAATGTACTGTTTTCCACGTAGACATTCAATAAATACTACTGATTGTTGGATTTCGATTTCTTCCTTGACCTCCTAAAGTGTCAAGGCTGACACATACAAAAGTAGCATGGCCTGGTAGAAAGAACACAGGAAAAAGATATCTCTTCTTATTTTCTTTTAAAGTGTGAGCCTCACAAGGGACAAGAACTTGTCCGACCTGCTTATTTTGTATCAATCCAGAGCTTTGAGCATAGCAGGCTTTTAACAAGTGCTAATTATTATTATTGAAAAACCCTTCACGAATTACCTGCCTTTGAGGACTATTTGTCACTGAGGCCATTCATTTTTGTTGCGATTCAGGTCTGTCTCACCGGCTTCACTATACTAATACATCCAGGATGTTTTTGTATATTACTTGTTTCCATGTCCAAATCCCTGCTCCGTGGATTTAGACGTCCTCCCTCTGGCTTGAAACTCTCTCCCCCGTTATAAAATGGACCAACACTCTCCCCACCTTCAAAGACTCATGAAAGTCAAATCTCCTCCCAAAGGCCTTCCCCCAAAAAGATCACATTTCCCCCATTCCCTCTCCCACTGTGTCACCTATGCACTTGATATTCACCTCATTCTCAGCCCCATGGTACTTGAGTACATATGCCTAATTTATTTTAATGCCAAACTCCCCCTCTAAGCTGTAAGTAGGTTGTGGGTGGGTATTATGCCTACGAACTCTGTTGTATTGTAATAATAATGATGGCATTTATTAAGTGTTTACTATGTGCAAAGCACTGTTCTAAGCACTGGGGAGGTTACAAGGTGATCAGGCTGTCCCACAGGGGGGCTCACAGTCTTAATCTGCATTTTACAGATGAGGTAACTGAGGCCCAGAGAAGTGAAGTGACTTGCCCAAAGTCACACAGCTGACAATTGGCAGAGCCGGGATTTGAACCCATGACCTCTGACTCCAAAGCCCAGGTTCTTTCCACTGAGCCACACTGCTTCTCTAGCCACGCTGCTTTTCTATTGTACTTTCCCAAGCTCCTAGTACAATGCTCTGCACACAATAAGTGCTAACTAAATGCCACGGATTGATTGACTTGCATGAATCTACACATTTGGTAGTTAACTTCCTCTAGACCTGATCAATGCAAAACTCAGAAATATTAAATTTTCACTACATTAAGCAATGGTATGTATGGAGAACTTTGTGCAGAGCACTGTGCCAAGCATTTGGGAGAGCATAATAGAATTAAGTAGATAAGGCTGTGAGCCTGTTGTTGGGTAGGGACCGTCTCTATATGTTGCCACCTTGTACTTCCCAAGTGCTTAGTACAGTGCTCTGCACACAGTAAGCACTCAATAAATACGATTGAATGAATGAATGAGATCCCTGTGCTCACAGATCTTAAAATCTAGCACTTGAGAGACCTTGGTATCACTAGAATGATGTATTTGAGTCTTTGCATGCTCCCATTTAACTCCTGGGACCAAATTGGGGGCAGTTTATCCAGTAACCTAATTCTCATAATCTATAAATCAGTCCCCCTGGGGAATACTGAGTTCAACTTTCTTCAGAAAGGTATGCTGAGAAATAACCAAACTGAAGCCACACATTCCAAACCTACAGATAAAGCTCAGACCAGGATACCTCAAACCTGGGAATGAGGGCACAAAGGGAGCCCATTAGTACCTCTGGAACCCAGATAATTTACTTCCCAAATTCAGGGTAGTAGCTCTAGCACTCCCTACAAAGAACCTCCCATGAGACACAGTCAATCAATCCATTGCATGAACTGAGGGCTCATCGGTCACATCACATGGACTCCCCTCACCAGCTAGAGTTTTTAGATTCGGAACCTCCTGCAGGTCAGGGATAGTGTCTGATATAATATTTCTTGTACATTTCCCCAGTGCTTTGTACAGTGCTTTGCACAAGCAAACACTCAACAAGATCCTTGAGGGCAGGGATTGCATCGACTAACTCCATAGTACTTTCCAAGTGTTTAGTAGAGTGCACAGAATAAACACTCAAGTACCATTATTGGATTGATAGAAAAATGATAAAATTCAAGGCTCTAAGGGTTCGGCTGAATGTCTAGACTATATCTTGGAGCTCAAAATCTTTTCAATCAATTCATATTTATTAAGCACTTACTGTATGCAGAGTACTGTACTAAGTATTTAGGGGAGAACAATAATATAACAAACACATTTTCTGCCCACAGAGTTTACGGTCTTCAGATACTACCTCTATTTCAGAGGTGAGTCAGATATGTGACCATGACTGTTCAAAAACTGTAAGAAGCAGCTAGCTTATATCTTCAATTACCCCAAAGTAAGCATCCAACTCCTAATCTTTCTGTGGAAAAACAAACATTTTAAGAGGGATTATTGCATAAGTCCAGTTCAGCAATCGTTGTCTCCCACCACAGCTGTTCTGAAGATGCTTTATGGGAAATCTCCATGAATCCATCATGCCAGAACAAAATGAGAATTTCGGGACTCAAGAATGCTATTGATCCCTTCGAAAAGGGGTTTCACACCATTGAGCTTCTTTCCTCCTAAAAAGTCCAGTTCATTTTATATATATAGATTTGATCCCATCTATTTCATTTCAGATCACCCCTACCAATACCCCATGATGGCCATCTCACCCTGAACCTGCCCCATCCAGTTGAGTGAAGAAGGATCATGGATTTGACATGAGGCTTTCTAGGGATAAGGGGAAAATTAATAAATTATGAAATCGTCCTTTTCTGGAAATGAAGGGCAACTCTTGTTTCCTTCCCTCCATCTTTTGAAGTGTGGTATTTTGGGTCTCTGGAACCTAAACTTAACTGCTTGTATGTAATAACGTGGCCCACTCTCTCAACTGACCTCAATGGGAGTCACATAGAATTTGTAAATTGCAATAATGATTTGCAACCAAAGAAGTTGAGCCAAAGTTTGCCAGAGGCCCAAAATAACCACTTAATGCTGCTGTATATTTATAGTGTAGTTTCATGATCATCACACTTACTAGATAATTATTCTAAAAGTACCCCACACTAAGAAATACTTTGTAAACAAAATACTCAAGTAGCTTACGCTTTGGATTTTATGATGTCATTAGTTTGTGATAGAAAAATCACAGCACTTTCTCTAGTATTACTCGGTTCTTGAAGGAAGCAGTTATGAGTGGTTGTTTATAATCTGAAAAATGCAGTCATGTTCACAGCAACATGTTGGGGCCAGAAAGGAGCTATTTCCAGCACTAATGGGGAACGTTTATTTTTCAAATGATTACCTTAAAAATATTAGGAGACTGAAAACAGAACCTCAAACCATAAGTTGTATTTTCCTATTTATATAGGTACAATCTGCTAACGAGTTCCCAGGGATATCATTCTGATCCTTTTGGAGAATCCATATATCAAACATAGTAGTTCTAGCCTAAGAGGTCTAGGCATATTAACCATGCCCATTGCTATTAAATTGAGCACAGGATGTCAACTCTCCAAGATTCATAAACACAGAGATTCCCCTATAGAAATTGTGATGGATCACTAGAACTGAAATACAATGATAACAATGCAAGACTTCAGGGATAATAATACAGGGTCTATTATACCAAGCACTTTCCTCCTAAATGCTATTTATTATTCTTACATCTCAAAATGTACATGAGATGAAGAGTATAAATTCTTAGCTTAGTATTGCACACAAAGAAGAAATAGTGTAAAAGAGGAAGCGAAAGTTTTACCACTATATAACTCCACATGTAACCTGTTCTGGAAAAATGTGGGCAGTTGTGAGCAGTGAATCTCAGCAAGGACACGAGAGACATGGAAAAAGTTCAGAGAAGGGTAACCAAAATAGCTAGGTTTGAAAATGTAGGACTCTTTAGTTTAAAAATAATCATTTTGGTATTTGTAAAGTGCTCACTGTGTTCCAGACACTACTGGGCACTGGGGTGGATACAAGCAAGTCGGGTTGGACATAGTCCCTGTCCCTCATGGGGCTCACAGTCCTAACCCCCATTTTACAACTGAGATAACTGAAGCCCAGAGAGGTGAAGTGACTTGCCCAAGGTCACACAGCAGACAAGTATCCATCCCAGAACATGTATAGTGCCTCGTACATAGTAAGTGCTTAACAAATACCATTATTATTATTATTATTATTATGTGGTAGAGTCAGGATTAGAACCCAGGTCCTTCTGATTCCCAGGACCATCTCTCTCCACTAGGCCCTCCTGCTTCTCTAAAAGTACATGATGCATGCTTAGCGTGAACTTCACTGGCCCCACGACTTGAGGAGAGGCCTCACGGCAGGACTGCCTAGCAGTTATTCATTCATTCATTCAATCATATTTATTGAGCGCTTACTGTGTGCAGAGCACTGTACTAAGCACTTGGGAAATACAAGTTGGCAACATATGGAGATCAATCAATCAATCGTATTTATTGAACGCTTACTTTGTGCAGAGCACTGTACTAAGCACTTGGGAAGTACAAGTTGGCAACATATAGAGATGGTCCCTACCCAACAGCAAGCAGTTAGCGCAAAGGATAGGGAATCAGGTGAAAGGCATTCTGATCCCAATTCTGCTGCTCACCTGTCCTGTGACGTTTGGAAAGTTATTTAACCTTGCTGTGCCTCCATCTCCTCATTTGTTAAATGAGGATAAGAGCTCCACCCTCCCTCTTCAATCTGTATTTTAGGGTTGAGCACAGCACTTTGGAACACAGGCAGCATTGATAATGTAGTCAGTATCAAGACGAGAAGCACTCATTGAAACCTCAAGTCCGTGGGCTCATGTCATGGGTTGTGGGCTGCACTTACTATGTGCAGCACACTGCTTGAACTGCTTGGGAGAGTATTATACAAGAGAATTATATTAGGTCCTGAGGAACTAGCCCTGGAGAGTGGCTAGTTCCGACTGTTGCCGACTTGTACTTCCCAAGCGCTTAGTACAATGCTCTGCACACAATAAGCGCTCAATAAATACGATTGATTGAATAACAGTTACCACTCATGGCAAACTTGCCAACAGAGCACACTTGCCAACCAGCTCTGTGGCCACCCCCAAAGGACTCTGGGAACAAAGGAGGAGAAAGAGAATGCCTGTTCCCCTCTTTCAACTAATATCTCAACACCTATTGATCAGCTGATCAAACAGTGGTACTTACTGAACTCCTACTATGTTTGGAAAACTGTAATGAGCACTTGGGAGAGTACAATATAGAGTTAATAATAATAATAATGGCATTTATTAAGTGCTTACTATGTGCAAAGCACTGTTCTAAGCACTGGGGAGGTTACAAGGTGATCAGGTTGTCCCACAGGGAGTTCACAATCTTAATTCCCATTTTCCAGATGAGGAAACCGAGGCCCAGAGAAGTGAAAAGACTTGCCCAAAGTCACACAGCTGACAACTGGCAGAGCTGGGATTTGAACCCATGACCTCTGACTCCAAAGTCCAGGCTCTTTCCACTGAGCCACACACATGTTCCCTGCCCACAGGGAGCTTACAGTCTAGAGGGTCTTGAGAGTCCCTCCCCATTCCTTATGGGGGCCCACCAGAAGACACTGGTTCCTATAAAAACCAAATTTGTACTGATGAACTCATAGATTTTACAGCAATAGAAGTAGATGGCGTGGCCTAATTCAATCATATTTATTGAGCGCTTCCTGTGTGCAAAGCACTGTATTAAGCACCTGCACTGTATCAAGCCTAGTGGATAGAAAATGGGCCCAGGAGTCAGAAGGACCTGGGTTCTAATCCCAGCTCTGTCTCTTGCCAATTGTGTGACCTTGGTCAAGTCCCTTCACTTCTCTGTGCCTCAGTTACCTTATCCATATAATGGGGATGCAGATTTTGAGCCCCACGAGGGAAAGGGACTGTGTCCAACTGATTATCTTGCCCTAGTACTTAGAACAGTGTCTAGCACATAGTAAGCGCTTCAGGAATACCATTTTAAAAAAAAGCACTTAGCAAACACCAGCACTTATTGAGCACCCGCATTGTGTGGGGCACTTTACTAGGCACTTGGGAAATACTGAATAACAAAGTGACACATTCCCTGCCCACAAGCTGCTTCCACTCTAATTGGGGAGAAAAACAAAAAACTAGAAAGGTCAAAAATAAAGTATATATTATATACAATTCATTATTTACAAACACAAAAACATGGACAACTAGAGAGGTTAAAAATAATTTTATATTGAATAACAAAATGACACATTCCCTGCCCAGAAGCTGCTTCTACTCTAATCGGGGAGAAAAACAAAAAAACTAGAAAGGTCAAAAATAAAGTATATATTATATACAATTCATTATTTACAAACACAAAAATATGTACAACTAGAGAGGTTAAAAATAAATTATATATTGTAGATAATACATCACACACACAAAAAAAATACAAGTGTTAAGGAGAGCATATGTGCTCAAGCTGGCTGAAGGGATTCTTACACAATTCCCCTATCCCCTATCCATAATCTATTTTAATGTCTGTACAGGCCATAGAGTGAAAGCTCCCTGTGGGGAATGATTGTGTCTACTAGCTGTTATACTGGACTGTCCCAAGTGCTTGGCACAGTGTTCTGCACACAGTAAATATGGTTCAGGGTGTTGGAAACTCATTAGGTTAAGCTCATTAGGGGTGGTGGGATCTGAATGAGGAGAGAGAGGTGTTCTAAGTTAGAAAACAGTGTGAGCAAGGACATGGAGGAGAGGAATCAAGTGAGAACAACAGCTAGAAGCTTGGCTTTGAAAGAATAAAGACCGCGAAGGGGGAAATAGTGGGTGAAGAGAACAAAAATCTACCAGAAACCAGCTCACCTTTTAAAATTTCCTCTCTGGATTAGCCCATTTCTAATGAATCATGGCACAGATGACAGAACTTTACTTATTAATAAAGACTGCCTGAAAAGTCGAGGATAGATCTAGCCCCGATGGGCAATATTATCATAGCTTAATGAAAAAATTGAACGCAAAATAGATAGGCAGAGAGAGAAAGCTAAAATAGAATACTTAATTTTAAAATTAGTCCTTTTAATGATATACGACTATCAAAACCAGATTTATAAGTACTAGTTCACCTTCCTAACCAAAAAGAAAAAAAAAAATCTCACCATCTTTTGGAGGCTTTTGAAATTTTGCTAGGGAGTATGCTCTCTTTGGGGGCGGGCGGACTTTTTTGCATATCATCCTTAAGCAAGATAATTAGTTATACTCTTCAATTGATATGAGGAGAGCAGTAAAATCTATTGATCTAACCATCATTTTATTTAATAATAATTCTACAAGTCAAGAATTAAAACTAAAATGAGTGTCTAGTACTTTAGTTCCTTGCTTGGAAGAAAAAAATGCATATAATTTTATGATTCAATCAACGACGTGAAAAATTCTTAATCTAGTGCTTTCATTTCCCATTGATTTCTCTTCCTGGGGATGGGATGGGGAAAGAAAGGGGGAAGGGGTAGAGAAAAACTATTTATTCATGCAGCCTGAAAATTCACTCTGAAATCCCTAAGACCGAGAAACATTCATTGTTATGTTTCCTCTGAAGAAAAATGTAACAGCAATTGAAGGATGGACTCTGAATGTTAATATATACATATTCCAAAATATACAGAATACAAGTTATTTCCTTGTTCGATTTCTCAGATAACAGTCTAGACCTCACCCTTACTGGTATCAATCGTATTTACTGAGCACTTACTGTGTGCAGAACACTGTACCAAGTGCTTGAGAGAGTACACAGAGTTGGTTGTTATGTTACCTGGTATGCTGACCAATCTCTCGGTTTCCTTCTAAACTCCCTCCAGATGGTAAGCTTCTTGTGATCAGGGAACAGGTCTACTGACTATAATATTGTACACTCCCAAGTGCTTATTACAGTGCTGTACACACAATAAATCCTCAATAAATGTCGCCAATTGATTCTTGACTACACAGTAAATTCCTCCGGAAAATTATCAGCTCCCTGAGGGCAGGGATTATGTCTACAACCTCTATTGCATTGTACCCCTCTAAGAACTTAGTACAGGGCCCTGCATACAGAAAGCACTCAATAAATATCAAACATTAACTGATTGATGCCAAAACCCAAACACTGGCTCTTTTTTTTTTATTCTGGAAGAGTTTCAGCCCAACCCCCACCTCCCTGTCTTCAGATACCTTACTCCATTGGTTCATTTCAATCAGTAATATTTATTGAGCACTTCCTGTGTTCAGGGCACTATGCTAAGCTCTTCAGAGAGTACAAGGCAATCAAGTTGGCCATCACGATCCCTGCCTTCAAGGTGCTTACATTTCAGTGAAGAAACCAGGACGAAGGGGACAGCTGGAATGTGAACCAGCAAGCGTTGTCATTCCTTATCTTCAAGGTTGTCAAGATGGAAGTTTGATCACTCTTGCAAATAAGTGCTTGAGAGCATCCTCCTCATAAAACAACCGTGAGCTCAATCCAAACCACTCTGTTACTTGAAACCCAGTCTTTCAGGCAAATGCCAAATTACCCAGATAATAGCCTCATCTGAACCAACCCTTAGGGTATCACTTTTGTGATACGGGCTAGTATTAAAATCCTTCACCTTTGTATTTCTTTTACTGATACTATTCCTAGAATGGTGCTGTTACACTGCAACCTTCATTCAGAAATTAGCTTTGCCAATGATTTTAATCTGATCTTAACTCAGTAGCACTTAGTAGGAATAATTATAGGCACATTGTCCCTTCAACTAATAGGCAACAAAAGTGCCACATACTTCTTAGCAATGAACGATAATCAGTACTAAAAAGATATGTGGCTGCTTAAACTCATACTGACAGAGTTGCAGCCTTTAAACTGTCTGTTCTAAAGTGTTTGCCAAATTAAAATGGATTTGTATGTGCATGCTGAAACACAAAGGTAAAAACAGGGCATTTGTTAAGTGGTTTATTCTGTGCCAAGCACGGTACTAAATTAGGTAGACACCAAATAGTCAGATTGGACACAGACCTTGTCCTACATGGGGCTTCACGTCTAAGTTGGAGGGAGAACAGGTATTGCATCCCCATTTCACAATTGAGGTGACTGAGACATAGACAAGTAAGTGACCTACCCAAGGTTACATGGCAGGCAAGTGGCCTCATCGGGATTAGAACCCAGGTTCTTTGACTCTCTTTCCAGACCACCTGAGTCTAAAAACTGACATCTGTTGAATACAGAGTTTTGAAGAAGAAAGGTAACTCTTTAAGAATCAAGATGTCACAAAAGGGATCCTGAAGGCCCTTCGGCAACACAAAGATTTAGCTAAGAATCAGGAATGAAAAACAAGTAGGGAATGCCACTTTCAATCCATCAGTGGTATTTATTGAGCACTTAGCATTGCAGAGGACTGTACTAAGCTCTTGGGAGAATACAATATAACAGAGTTGGTGGATACATTGCCCAATACTGAGCTTACAGTCTAGAGGGGGAGGTAGTCATTAATATAAACTTTACAGATATGTACATAAGTGTTGTAGGGCTGAGAGTGGGATGAGGTGCAGAAGGGAAGCAGCGTGGCTCAGTGGAAAGAGCACGGGCTTTAGAGTCAGAGGTCATGGGTTCAAATCCCAGCTCTGCCACTTGTCAGCTGTGTGACTTTGGGCAAGTCACTTAACTTCTCTGGGCCTCAGTTACCTCACCTGTAAAATGGGGATTAAGACTGTGAGCCCCATGTGGGACAACCTGATAACCCTGTAAACTCCCCAGCACTTAGAACAGTGCTTTGCACATAGTAAGTGCTTAATAAAAGCCATTATTATTATTATTATTGGAAAGGAAGATGGGGAAAAGAGGACTGGCCTCCTGGAGGAGATGTGAACTTAATAAAGCTTTGAAGGTGGGGAGAGTGATGGTCTGGTGTATAAAGAAGGGGAGAGAGTTCCAGGACAGAGGGATAACGTGGAAAAGGGGTCAGGCGGTGAGTTAGATGAGATTAGAGCACAGTGGCAAGCTGGCACTAGAGGAGTGAAATGTTGCAGGCTTGACTGTCGTAGGAGATCAGTGAAGTAAGGTAGGAGGGGGCAAGCTGACCGAGTGCTTTAAAGCCAACAGCAGAGTTTTTGTTTGAAGAGGAGGTTGATGGGCAACCACTAGAGGTTCTGGAGGAGTTGGGAGAGGTGGACCGAATTTTATTTTAAGAAAAGCGATCCGGGGTATTTTTCTGTTACATTTAACTCCTGATAGATCTCCCCCAGGTCCGTTCCTGGAGTCTGCAACTCCAGGAGAACAGACCAGCCAGGAAAAATTAAAAGTTAGAAAAATAGAAATATTGATCCAAAGCCAAAAAGGCACTGGGCTTATTTCCAGGCCCGATGTGGAAGGAGTTTTGTTAATCAAACACTAAATTGACATAATCTGATGAGATGTATTTCTATTCCAATCTCTGTGTCACTACTGATCACTTCATTTAACCACTAGCACAGTCTTAATAACTGTCTTCAAGCATGCGAAGAATTGTTGTTAAACAAAGAATTGTTTGACAAAGTCCCTTAGAGTGTGATTCCCTTGTGAGATAGGGATTGAAACTAATCTATTGGTATTGTATCTACCCCCAGCATTTAGCCCAGACATATAGTAAATGCTTAACAAATACCATGATTATCATTAGAATGCTGACCAGTTTTACCCCCACATTAATAAAAGACAAATCAAGAGGATAAGAATTTATACCACAAGAATACCAAATCAGAATTAGGAATAATTATTGCTGGGGAAAAATAACTGAGTTCAGGATTGGACTTCCGAAGATGGCGGAGTATCCTTATATTTTTATATTTAATTTTTTAAAAGATGGACTTTGGTCCTGTTGAATCAGATGAAGGTGGGGGAATTATTAATAATAATAACAGTGATAATAATGATGATGATGGTAATTTGTTAAGCACTTACCATGTGCCAAGCACTATTTTAAACCTTAGGATAGATACAAGGTTATCAGGTTGACCCACGAGGGGCTCACAGCCTTAATCCCCATTTTACAGATGAGGCCCAGAGAAGTGAAGTGACTTGCCCAACGTCATAAAGCTGACAAGTGGCAGAGCGAGGATTAGAACCTACAACCTCCGACCCCTAAGTCCGTGCTCTTTCCACTAAACCACACTGCATCTCACCCTATTAGGATTAGATTAGTAACACCTGAAGTTTCAGCCCATAGTCATTTCTACAGTCAATTGGACAGGGGGAAAGGGAGAGATCAAGGCCACGGTCTATTAAGAGTTCCTTTTCTCCCACTGTCAGGGACTTCAATCAATCAATAGAATCTACTGAGCACTTACCTTGTGAAGAGCACTGTACTACGTGCTGGAGTAGATACAAGATAGTCAGATTGCACACAGTCCCTGTCCCACATGAGGCTCACGGTCTTCATCCCCTTTTTACAGATGAGGTGACAGGCACAGAGAAGTGATTTGCTCATTTATTCATTTATTCGTTCAATCATCTTTTCATTCATTGATTCAATACATTCAATCGTATTTATTGAGCGCTTACCGTGTGCAGAGCACCGTACTAAGCACTTGAAAAGTGCAAATTGGCAACATATAGAGACGGTCCCTACCCAACAGCGGGCTCACAGTCTAGAAGGGGGAGACAGACAACAAAACAAAACATATTAACAAAATAGAATAGTAAATACGTACAAGAAAATAGAGTAATAAATCTGTACAAAATTAGTGGCAGAGGAGAGGAGGGCGCATGCTGGGCTGGAGAAGGAGAGAAGGGAGGTGAGGTAGGAGGGGTTACTGAACACAGAGGACTGTACTAAGCGCTTGGGAGAGTACAATACAACCATAATCAGGCAAATTCCCTACCTACAACAAGCTTTCAGGCTAGAATCAAAGTCATATGGCAGAGGAGTGACAGATCCAGGGTTAGAACACTGACAACCAGGCCTGGGCTCTATCCATTAGGCCACACTGCTGTTGTCATTCTCTTAATGAAGAAAGGGCCCATTTGCAATGGAGAGAAGGATTGGGTGCCCAGGCCAGGGTCCTGCATTCAATCAATCGTATATATTGAGCACTTACTGTGTGCAGAGGACTGTACTTCTTGGGAAGTACAAGTTGGCAACATATAGAGATGGTCCCTACCTAACAGTGGGCTCATTCACATGACTCTCTCACTGGCATAGGTAATAGCAGGTCCAAATGAGCACAACAACCCTCTCAGGGTGGCACCTGGAGAGCTCCCAGTCCTCTACCAGTCTCGGCTATGGGAGGGAGAGTCAAGAAGAGGCCTATTCCATTCCCAGCTTGGCCAGTGGTTAGTGAGTGGAAGGCAACCTGCTACAAATCAAAAGTCACCCGTGCTGGGCAGCAGTGGCATGGGAGAGAATCGAGGGCGGAGAATCAATTTTACTGCGTGTAAGGTGGCAAGGGTAAACCACTTCAGGATTTTTACCAATAAAACTCTATGGATCCACCATCAGAATGATTGCAGATGGAGAGTGGGGTGTTCTGGGACAGATGTGTCCATGGTGTCTCTATGGATCGGAAATGACTCGATGGCATAAGACAAAATGAGCACAACGACTGAATATGTTGAGTGATCAACATCTGGGAAAAGTTTTCCTCGCCCAAGGCTGAGTTGACCAAACCTACCAAGTCCCAATCCCTGGGCAGTTTTTATTTCAGGGCTCTGCCACTTGCCTGATATGCAATGTTGGGCAATAATAACTGTGGTATCTGCTAAGCACTTACTAAGAGAAGCAGCGCGGCTCAGTGGAAAGAGCATGGGCTTTGGAGTCAGAGGTCATGGGCTCAAATCCTGCCTCCACCAATTGTCAGCTGTATGACTTTGGGCATGTCACTTCACTTCTCTGGGCCTCAATTACCTCATCTGCAAAAGGAGGATGAAGACTGTGAGCCCCACATTGGACAACCTGATCACCTTATAACCTCCCCAGCGCTTAGAACAGGGTTTTGCACATAGTAAGTGCTTAATAAATGCCATCATTATTATTATTATTTGCCAGTCACTGTACTAAGCAGTGGAGTGGATACAAGCAAATCAGGTTGGACACAGTCCCTGTCCCACATGGGGCTCACAATCTTAATCCCCACTTTACAGATAAGGGAATTGAGGTACAGAGAAGTTAAGTGACTTGCCTAAGGTCACACAGCAGACAAGTGATGGAGCAGGAATTAAAACCCATGACCTTCTGAATTCCAAGCCCGTGTTCTATCCACTACACCATGCTGCTTCTCTAGTCACTCGACTGCTCTTTACCTTTACCAACCACTACTACAAGTTGCCATAACACCCCCACCCCCCCACACGCTTGTAATCTATTATGCAATCTGTCTTCACCACTAAACAAACTCCCTGAGTGCAGAGACCATGTCTACTATTATACTATCTCCAGTTTGCAGTTGAGGAAACTGAGGCACAGAGAAGTTAAGTGACTTGCCCAAGTTCACAAACCAGACAACTGGCAGAGCTGAGAGAAGAAGCCAGATCATCTGACACTCTGGCCCATAGACCACACTGCCTTCCATGTATGATGTACACGTATTCTGGGGATCCAACACGGCAGCTTGTGGTGAACCAGGGTCTAAAATAATATCTAGACTGCTCAGTGCTCACATCTGCTAATGACTCTTTACAGCCAGGCCTACACTAGCAACTCACAGTGAGAGTCCCAAGGAGTTCTACATCCCTGCAAGTAACTGTCCTCACTGAAAAATGTTTAGGATGCAGTAGGGGCTCAGTAAATAACAGATTGATTGTGCACCTCCAGAGGCGAAATCCCTCTCCAATACTGGATTTAGCTGGATAATGGATGGATTTAGCTGGACGATGAGTGCAAATGTTGGTAGTACTTTTGAATGTGATTTCTGCCATGGGATGGCATGGTGTACCGCTCATACATCTTAGCCTCACTTATTGCTGGGAAAAAAAGGCTTAGAAATTATTTTTGCCTTTGAAGCTGGCTTAATTTTCTGAAGAGAATCACTGGAGATTTGGGACATATTTTGTTTCTCTTGAGGATTATCATATCTTCAGAAAGTACACTGAAGTTTCTAACATGACCCAAGCAAACTCAGGTAAACCATTTGCCTCACAAGTGTCTCCATTTCTTCAGCTATAAAATGGGTTAGGAAAAGGCTGTCCAGATAAGGTTGAGATTCTACCACTGTTGATACAACCCAGAAATCACAGAATAAGGGAGAGTGAAATGTGTTCTCTTCGAGTTTGGGGGGAGCATGGTCTTCCTTGTTTCACCTTGAGCATGTCTTTGGCAGTGTGGCTCAGTGGAAAGAGCACGGGCTTTGGAGTCAGAGGTCATGGGTTCAAATCTCAACTCTGCCAATTGTCAGCTGTGTAACCTTGGACAAGTCACTTAACTTCTCTGTGCCTTAGTTACCTAATCTGTAAAATGGGGATTAAGACTGTGAGACCCCTGTGGGACAACCTGATCACCTTGTAACCTCCCCAGAGCTTAGAACAGTGCCTTGCACATAGTAAGCGCTTAATAAATGCCATTATTATATTACTATTAACTATGTCTCCCCAAACCTCTTGCTGGCAATCATAGCATGCTCAGATTCATGGATCAGTCTGAGCATACTCCAAGCTCCATGCCTGTAATATAGATCAAATGGTTGATTATCCATGACAGGCCTCCTCCAACCCCGCAAATCAACACTGTTAATTGCTTGAGTTTAGACACCCTAATATTATTTTATCTGCTCTAGAGAAATGTGAAAGTGTGAAATACGTGAAAACTCTTAGAATAACTAGGAAAAAGGTCACATGTAAATACAAATTATTGGACATATCTCGCCACCATCTTGCACCTGTTCTGCCCCTGGCCTGGAATACCCTCCCTCCTCATATCTGACAGACAATTTTTTCTTACCACTCAAGGCCTTATTGAAGACAAATCTCCTCCAAGAGGCCTTCTCTGACTAAACCCTCTTTTCCTTTTCTTTAACTCCTTTCTGCATCACCCTGACTTGCTCCCTTATTCATCCCCCCTTCCAGCCCCACAGCACTTGTGTACGTATCTGTCATTTCTGCATAATGTCTGTCTCTCCCTCAAGACTGTAAGCTTGCTGTGGTCAGGAAATATCTAATACACTGTAATATTGCACTCTCCCAAGCCTTAGTGTGGTGCTCTTCACACAGTAAGAGCTCAATAAATACAACTGACTGACTGTCTAGGACACCAAAATTCTAGGTGACATTTTTCTAGATCATTCTGCTCAGACAACTAGAAAGGTTGGGAGCCAAATTGACTGTAAACCTTCCACAACTTCAGCTTTGAGTTAGTGGCAGAACATCTGAAACGAAGCCTGAATGGCCTTGTAGCAGCATAAAACATTTCAAACACTTAAGCAGATCAATCCCCACACACAAGCCCTGTTCTTGATGTTTCACATTCTTGATGCTTCAGACCTGTAAGACGAATGACCGATGACAACACATTTGTACCAGTTTCGATCAAAGTGGAGGGAAAGTCTTTGAAGTCCCATGCCGCATAAATAGCATTTCCAAAGAAGCTCAGACCTCTTCTATGCTGTATCTGAGCAAAACCCAATTTCCCAAAGATTATTCTGTCTGGAAAAGTCACAGGTTCTATCTGAAGGTGAGAGAGAAGGAAACTTGACTTGCTGATGATTCTGCAAATAAGCAGATTTATTTTATTCAAAAATCTCCCACCATAAATTTTTGATCATCTATTTTAGTCCTCCGAAACAGATGGAGGGGGGATGATATTTCAGCAGGGAATTTTTAATATCTTGATTGTTCTTTGTTGCCAGAATTGAACTAAAAGGACACGTCCTCAGGGGTGGAGCAAATAGAAACAAGGCAGCCGGTAGGAAGTGCTCTCTTAGGGATAGTAATCCCCACGTTTTCCTCAGATGGATTTTGCAGCACTACCCATTTGCAAAAATAGATAACCCTTCATGACACACAAAAAGATTAAATAGTCATCTACATTTTCTTTCTGTCTGTTTTTCTGATTTTTCTGTGTCATTAGTAATAGATGTGGCTGGCTCCCAGAATTAGAGCACACAAAAAGTTGAAAATTACCCTGTAAAAAGTAGGATGATGAACTTGGGACAAAAGAGGAAAACTTGCTATTCTGGGCATATTTTCAGGTGCCTACATTAAAATTGACCCTTTTGCCCCCAGATGTTCAAAAAGATAAAATAGGTGAAGAAATGTTGCTAATACCTTCTGCATGTCCGGTGAGGATTCTAAATCCAAGCCATAACTGGAGTGATTCTCATTGCATCCCACGTGTTATCCAGACATAGGAAATGGAACTACTGAGTCAAGCCAATGTCCAACCAGTCAAACATCCTGTTATCTTGGACGGTAGCAATAGTAGCAACAACACTTTGGAGAAATCACATTACGGTAGATTTTAAATCTGAGGAGGAAGCGCACTTTCAACCATCCCTAATTTTGCCCCTAGAAACTCGTTTTTTATCATAATAATAATAATAATAATTATTATTATTATTATTATGGTATTTGTTAAGCACTTATTATGCACCAAGCACTGTTCTAAGCACTGGGGTAGATACAAGGTAATCGGGTTGTCCCACATGAGGCTCACGGTCTTCATCCCCACTTTACAGATGAGGTAAGTGAGGCACAGAGAAGTTAAGTGACTTGACCAGTGTCACACAGCTGACAAGTGGCAGAGCCAGGATTAGAACCTGAGACCTGTGACTCTCAAGCCCGTGCTTTTTCCACTAAGCCATGCTGCTTAGCCATAAGTCCATGCATCTTTGATCATTCAGTTTGGCACCTTTTATTCACCCTTCCTTCAGGCCCAAAGCACTTTTGTACATTTCTGAAATTAACTTATATTAATGTCCTTCTCCCCTTCTGAACTGTAAATTCATTGTTGGCAAGGAACATGTCTACCAACTCTGTTATGATGTACTCTCCTAAGAGCTCAGTACAGTGCTGTGCATACAGTTAAGTGTTCAATAAATATGTGTGGTTGATTAACTGAGTGATTGCCTTTAGTCAAACCCCTCTTGAAACTGCTAATATTCTGTGCCTGCACAATTTACAGGAATAACAAATTCCACACACTTTCCAACAACTTTGTGTGAAATTTCCTCCTTTGATTTGGTTAGAAGCTATTCTCAGTCTTCAGTGGGTGTTCCCCGTCCTGGCATTGAGAGGTCTGGCATCCGATAATTCTGTCCTCACCCTATGCTGAAATGCTCTTGCAGACTTCAATCATAGCCTGTATCTTTGCTGGATAGAGTCCAAATCCTTTTAATCATAAGGAAATTTCTCCCTGCCTATGTTCTTCTGTATTGCACTTTTCTGTCCTTTTGATCTGGATAAAATGGGAGTGTGGTTTTCATAGCTCTTGAAAATGTCACCCTTCTTATAATAAAAATAATAATTAGTGGTATTTGCTCAGAGCTTGCTATGTGCCAGGCACTGTACTAAGCACTGGGGTAGATACAAGCTAATCAGGTTGGACACAGTCCCTGTCCCACCTGGGGTTCACAATCTCAATGTCCATTTTACAGATGAAGTTAACTGAGGCACAGAGAAGTTAAGTGTCATGCCCAAGGTCACACAGTAGACAAGTGGCAGAGCTGGGATTAGAATCCAGTTCCTTCTGAATTCCAGGCCCATGCTCTATCTACTAGGCCATGCTGTTTTACATCCACGGGGGTTTATCATTTGAAATGTGGGTAGATTATAGAATATAGAATCTAAATTCCTTTCCATTGACTATATGCTCCTTGTCAGCAGGGACTGCATCTACCTATTCCACTGTATTGTACTGTCCCAAGAGCTAAGTAGTGGTTTTGTATCCAATAAGCACTCAATTGCCATTGATCATCATCATCATCATCAATCGTATTTATTGAGCGCTTACTGTGTGCAGAGCACTGTACTAAGCATTTGGGAAGTACAAGTTGGCAACATATAGAGGCAGTCCCTACCAAACAGTGGGCTCACAGTCTAAAAGGGGGAGACAGAGAACAAAACCAAACATACTAACAAAATAAAATAGAGTAGATATGTACAAGTAAAATAAATAGAGTAATAAATATGTACAAGCATATATACATGTGCTGTGGGGAAGGGAAGGCGGTAAGATGGGGGATGGAGAGGGGGACGAGGGGGAGAGGAAGGAAGGGGCTCAGTCTGGGAAGGCGTCCTGGAGGAGGTGAGCTCTCAGTAGGGAGAGCTCATTGATCAATTCCATTCGGTCTTTCAAGGATATGGGACTACCACTACCCTCAGTACTGGAGGAATATCTGCCAAGGGTAACATTCACAGCCAATTGCTAGATTTTCTAATCCCTCCATGATGTTGACCAAAGTCAAGGCGTCCTTTTTGGCTACCTCTCCAAACAGCACTGGTCAACAATATGAAAGTATCATAATGATGATAATAATTATGGTATTTGTTAAGCACTTAATTTGAAAGTATCATAATGATAATAATAACTGTGGTATTTGTTAAGCGCTTACTATGTGCCAAGCACTGTACTAAGTGCTGGGGCAGATACAGAGTGGACAAAGTCCCCGACCCTGTCCGACATGGGTCTCTCAGTCTCGATCCTCATTTTACAGAGGAGGTCACTGAGGCACAGAGAAGCAAAGTGACTTGCCCGAGGTCACACAGCAGATACGTGGTGGAGCCAGGATTAGAACGTATGACCTTCTGATTCCCAGGCTCTGCAACATAGCATGAATCCCATTACACAGTATACTGGCTGACCTGTTTTTCCCTGATTCTAAGCTCCTTGCGGGAAGGCATTTTGTCTAACAACTCTGTAGTACAGGGCCCCATACACAGTAAACGCTCAATAAATGCCATCGATCGGCTGATTGGGACTGAAGCCACATTTTGATAATGTGGCATAAGCTTAGTTCCATTTTGTTCATTTTAGTTATAGCTTTAGCAGTTAGTGGTTTGGCATGCCAGGGACTTGCATATCATGAAGATGAGAAAGGCCCTTCTGTGACAGCCTGTTTTGTGAAATGTAATCAATCCTTCCTTCTGTGGGTTGTTTGCTGTCCATGAAGCAGTGAGAGAGAGACAGTAAACAAAGCAGCGTGGGGTGAAGGTAGAGAAGCAGCATGGCTTAGCAGAAGGAGCCCAGACCTGGGAATTACAAGATTCAGGTTCTAATCCCATCTCCACCATTTGACAGTGGTGTGACCTTGGGCAAGCCACTTAACTTCTCTCTGCCTCAGTTTCCTACTTTAAGAAACAGGATTAAATACCTGTTCTCCCTCCTGTAGACTGTTAGCCTCATTTGGTATATGGACTTCATCCCAACTGTCTTGAATCTACTCCATTGCTTAGTACAGTGCAAGTGCTTAAATATCACAATGATCATTAATAACAAATCAGTAACTATTAGTGTCTCTTGAGGATTTATTCTATTCAGAGCACTGCTAAATGTTTGGGAGAGTTAAGTAGATTTGGTAGATGTGATCCTTGCCCTCAAGGAGCTTACAACCGAGTAGGGACGAGTTGAAAGTGGCAGTTATTGGATTTCTAAGTTATTCAGAAAGCAGGACTTCAGCAGGGTTTGGGAAAATAGTTTCAAGCAGTCATTAGCCAGAAACCAATTCTCTTCTAGGATACATGCCAGCAAACTCCTAAGTGGTGAAATGTATAGTCATATTTTCTCTTCCTACTTAGAGCTGTGGTATATATTTACACAAACATTTCCTTTTAAAATCGCTTATTTGTGATAGAGACAAAAGGATCTCACTAGAACAGAAACTAAAAAAAAAAACCCCACATTTTACAATTGAGATTACAAAATAAATCAGGACAGAAATATATTATTTTAAATAGTTTACTCCGATCTCTGGTTGCTTTTGAATGTATTTAGCCACTGCAGGAGTGGGAACAGTATTATTTTTTAAAAAATTATTCAACTTCTAGAGCTGACGCATTTATCCAAAAGTCTGATTTCTTACTATTCTGCTGATGCAAGAAGTTACATCATTAGCCCTTAAACGCATGGAATGAACACTTTCCAAAACATTATTTAACAAAATAAAATAAGTCCTGTGTGTGGAATTTATTTTTTATTACAGCTGATGATCTCTGAAATGAGAGTCCTGCATTGGTTTGAGCAGTTAATGTATTGAGCATGAAATGCTCATGTTTGAGCATGAAATGTCTGTCTACTCCAGTGGGATAGAGACGATAATCTGTAGCTCATTCCCTTCCCAACAGGAAGGTTATCCTTAATTTTGGTAAAACTACCATAGAATTATCTTTCAATTGGCTTTCTCCTAATGCTTCAAAAGGATCAGCCATTAGAAACAGGAACCAAACTGGTCAATCCAGCCTCAGTCATTACCTCTATAACCCTTAAATCAAATTAGCTTGAAGTTTCAAAGGAAATTTGCTCAGCCAAGGGAATATAATTATGTAGTCGGTTTTATGGATTTATTTCCATGATTCTTAAACCATGTTCCTTGACCGCAAAACCTCGAGGAACAATCACGTATTACAAATTACAAATAATTACTATGAGAAAAAAGAACAAAGGTATATTCCCCTGCTATAAACCCTCCTTGGAAAAGTGAACGTTGCAGTGATGACTATGAAGAGTTAATTGTTTTCTCCTATGCAATGGATCAAAGGCACCAACCACAACAGTAATGTTTGGCCCTAATATGCGTTTTGCTGCAGAGTTGCTAAAGGTGTAGAGATGGCTGTTCATTCCCTTTATAGGAGGGAAAATTGGAGACCGGGGAGATTGAAGGGTAGACAGAACTGGGGCTAAGTGAATAGGATCACACTGACCTCCAGGACAATTGGCGTCTGACACAAGGTAGAGAATGAGACATTAGTTCTAGTTTCATTTTCAAGATGGGATATTCCAAGAATCAGTAAAACCCAGGCCCATGGAGACAACATTCATGAAACCCGCCTAAACCCCATGCTCCCTTGAGCTTTTTTTTTTTTTAATTATCTTTTAAGCTCATGCTATGTGTCAGACACTGTACTAATTGCTGGGGTAGATACAGGAGAATCAGGTTGGATACAGTCCCGGTCCCACATAGAGCTCACTGTCTTAAATCCCCATTTTACAGATGAAGTAACTGAGTCACAGAGAAGCTAAGTGACTTGCCCAAGGTCCTACAGCAGACAAGTGGCAGAATGGAGATTAGAACCCAGGTCCTCTGTAAAATGGGGATTAAAACTGTGAGCCCCCTGTGGGACAACCTGGTCACCTTTTAACCTCCCCAGCACTTAGAACCGTGCTTTGCACATAGTAAGCACTTAATAAATGCCACCATTATTATTATGATTATTATCCTCTGATTCCCAGGCCTCTGTTTTTCCCACTAGACCACACTTCCAAGGAAATGAGAGCATCCTCTAGTGACATCATACGCATGCAGTGCCTCGAACAGCCAGAAAACCCAGGTCCAGATGAATTTTTAATATCCCGCCGCACATCGATGCAGCCCTGCTTTAACTTTCCGGAGGGTGGGTTCTCTATATTTCAGCTCTCTTTGCCCCTTACCCAGAAATGCTTGTCTTTGGATCTCTGATGAGTGTTAGTGGGGATGAAGATACTCTGTTGGAGAATAAACACTCTAGTAGGACTTGAGAGAAAAAGACAATTTTCAGGAAACAGGATAAAGTCTATATGGTCTTGTAATGGTTTTCCTGAAAGTCGCCATTGAACACTCATTTGACTCATTCAGTCGTATTTATTCAGTGCTTACTGTGTGCGGAGCTCTGTACTAAGCACTTGGGAAAATACATTGCAACCATAAACAGACACCTTCCCTGCCCACGACAAGCTCACTGTCTAGAAGAAGGGAGACAGACATCAATACAAATAAGGTTACAGATATATACATAAGTGCTGTGGGACTGGGGTTAGGGTAGGTGGGGAAGAGTGAAGGGAGCAAGTCAGGGCGACGTACAAGAGGGTGGGAGATGAGATGTAGAGGAACTGTCTGGATGCTTTCCCTCTTGTGGTACAAATGCCTCAACCCAGAGAAAAAGTCCCCTCTCTAGTCGACAGACTCAGATCCCCAAAGAACAGAGCAGGCTGGGAAACTGCAAGGCAAGGGATGCATCTTGCAAATGGATGAATTAGGAAGCCCAAGGCTAATTCATTCCAATGACAGCAGAGTATTAGAGGAAAAACAAACAAAAATCCTATTAACATGCCACAAAATTAGTGATAGATATTTTATTAATAAAAGAGGAATATTTAAAACCTCCTCTCCTAGGGCCTTTTACTTAATACATCAAGGATTTATTACAGTCTCTCCCAGAAGGAGTAGCTCTCTATCAATGTTTGGCAATCATAAACAATTAAGCAAAACACTAACATTCATTTTTCTCTCTAGATTGCCTGTGGCTTGCCTTTGCAGCAAATCTGGCTGGCAACTTCAACTGACTATTTAAAGCGCTTGTCTGTGGCTTATTGCATGTTAGCAGTTCCACGGTTTCCAAGTGCTTGGACAAACACAAGCATGACAAATGGAGCAAAACGGAGAAGCATGAGACAGGTCATCTCTTCATTTCTGCTCTTTTCTAATCACTTAACAGTGTTTCCGGAGATTGGCTGGGAGTCGCACGAGAGAAATTTATTCAAGAATCAGCAAGGCAAGCAGATCTTCTTGTCTTTTCCCCCTGGGCTCCCATTTACATGTGCCATGCTTCACCAGAAACACATTAACCACATTCATTCATTCAATCATATTTATAGAGCGCTTACTGTGTGCAGAGCACTGTACTAAGCGCTTGGGAAGTACAAGTTGGCAACATAACCACATCCCTCCACTGCGACACTGAGGGGTATTTGAATGAAAGGTATTCACTAAGTGCTTCCTGGAAGGAGAACAATGTTCTACATTCTTGGGAGAGTAAAATACAACAGAGTTGGTACTCCTGACCACAAGGAGTTTACAGTCTAGAGAATCACTGGCAGATGAAGAGAAGATTAAGAGAAGTAGCATGGCCTACTGGCAAGAGCAGGGCTTGGGAGTCAGAGGAACTGGGTTCCAATCCTGGCTCTGCCACTTGTCTGTTATGTGACCTTGGCCAAGTCACTTAACTTTTCTGGGCCTCAGTTGCCTCATCTCTAAAGCCCGCTCTTGGGTAGGGACTGTCTCTATATGTTGCCAACTTATACTTCCCAAGCGCATAGTACAGTGCTCTGCACACAGTAAGCGCTCAATAAATACGATTGAATGAATGAATGATTAAGACACTGAGCCCCACATGGGACCACCTGATTACCTTATATCTAACCCAGTGCTTAGAACATTTATATATATATACACACACACACACACACACACACACACACACACACACACACACACACACACAGGTGTTGTGGGGAGGGGAAGGAGGTAAGGCGGGGGATGGGGAGGGGGAGGATGGGGAGAGGGGGAGAGGAAGGAGGGGGCTCAGTCTGGAGCAGTTGGATTGGCAACTGTTGAAATTTCCTGAGAAATGGGGGGGTAGATGTGGAATAAACTTTTTTTTTTTTTTAGAAAAAGTGTGCTGGGCAGCAGAGTGAAGCATGGGCTGGAGTGGAAAATTGATATTTTGTAATTTTCATTAACTCCTCTCAGTCATACCTGGGGAGTTTCCAGTACTCTACTAGTCTTGGCTACCGGAGGGAGAGTCCATTTCTAGCTTGGGCAGTGACTAGTGTTCAACCTGATTTGCTTGCATCCACCCAGCACTTAATACAGTGCTTGGCATATACTAAACACTTAATAAATACCATTATTATTATCATGTCACTGTGCAGGGAAGCCTGGGAAAAAAAATAAGTGGAAGGAAGTGGCTTGGTAAATAGTCACCCTGCATTCTCTCTATTTTCCTTCAAATTGCTGCTTAGAGACCCCCAACCTTGGGCCTCCAGAACTAATCTAATCCTGGAATCTGACACCCCTTACCCCACAATGGATAAAGCCTGGGCCCGGATTCTCACCCTAACTCTGCCAAGTCTGCTGTGTGACCTTGGACAAGTCACTTCACTTCTCTGGGCCTCAGCTATTACCTCATCTATAAAATGGAGACTAAGAGTGTGAGCCCCTTGTGGGACAGGAACTGCCCAACTTAACTTGTGTCTAACCCAGTTCTTAGAACAGTGCTTGGAACATAGTAAGCACAGCTCAGTGGAAAGAACACAGGCTTGGGAGTCAAAGGTCATGAGTTCTAACCCCAGCTGCTGCTGCATGTCTGCTGTATGACCTTGGGCAAGTCACTTAACTTCTATGAGCCTCAAGTTACCTCATCTCTAAAATGGGGATTAAGACTGTGAGCCCCATGTGGGACAACCTGATCACCTTGTATCCCCGCCAGTGCTTAGAACAGTGCTTTGCACATAGCAAGCACTTAACAAATGCTATTATTATCATTAGCAAGTACCATGATTATTATTATTATACCCACTTTTCCAGCGGTTGAATAACAAAAAAAAATCATCCCAGGCAAGCATTGCCTAAATACAAAATTGGAAAATTTGCCCTGGTGCTGAAGGCAGGAGCAGGCTTTCTTTATATTAATATATCAGTGTCCACCACTCTAGACAGTAGGCTCCTTGTGGGACTCTGTATTGCACAGTACTGTATTGTACAATACTCTGTATTGTACTCACCCAAATTCTTAGTAGAGTGCTCTGCCCATAGTTAGTGATCAATAAATGCCATTGATTGATTGAAGTTCTGTGAAAATGAAACATTTCAAGTAAGAATGAAAACAGAGCCCAACTACAAGTCTGCCTCTGGTTTTTGGAGGGTTTTTTTGCCAGCTACACTAGTCTCTCAAAAGAGGTTTGTAATTTATTCCTTCCATTCTTTTTCATATCTTCACTGCTGGGCGTTGATACATCAAATAAAAGATTTCCCTGCTGCCAGGGAGATGGCAGCAGCATTGACACCTCCTCTTTTATTAGTTTTTTAATTTCACTCTCAGACTCTCCACAGATTATTCGATAGGAAGTTCACTTTCTGGCTCCGTGATATGGCCAAGTCAGTGAACAAACAAGGCAATAACAGAGTAAATCCTAACCACAAACCTATCCTTCTGGAAGGGGATAACAAATATTAGAAGACTTCACAAGGGGTGAAGTCATATCAGAATGAGTCTCCTCTTCCAATTATATTAAATTAAGCCCCCCCCCCCCCAAAAAAAAAAATCTGTCAAATAATACTTAACCTTTTTAAAGACTGTGAACATTTAGCTCAATATAATATTTAGGGAGAAAGTATCAGCTAAAACAATGAAACTAAAATCACAGTGAGAAAGAAAGCAACTGGAATTTACTTTGGCTTTGAGAAATAGAGTTGCCTAGTGCCACTGGCCAAGTCCTTGGCCAAATTACTTAACTGTTCTGTGTCAGTTTCCTCCTCTGTAAAATGGGGATTAAAGACCTGTTCTCCCTCTTTCCCCCAACCCCATGATAACTGTGTGAACTCAGGAAAGTCATCTGGCTTTTCTGTGCCTCAGTTACCAATTCTGTAAAATGGGGGTTAATGCTGTAAGCCCCATATGGGACAGGGACCACGTCTAACCTGTTTAGTTGTTTCTACCCCAGTGTTTGGAACAGTGTCTGGTGCATATTTGTTCGTCCAATTGTATTTATTGAGAGCTTACTATGTGCACTGTACTAAGGGCTTGGAAGAATACAATATAATAATAAACAGATACATAGTAAGTGCTTAACAAATACCATCATCATCATCCTATTTAGACTGCGTCTGACCTGCCTTGCACCTACACAGAGAAGCAGCATGGCTCAGTGGAAAGAGCCCGGGCTTGGGAGTCAGAGGTCATGGTTTCAAATCCCGGCTCCGCCAGTTGTCAGCTGTGTGACTTTGGGCAAGTCACTTAACTTCTCTGGGCCTCAGTTCCCTCATCTGTAAAACGGTGATTAAGACTGGGACCCCCCTGTGGGACAAGCTGATCACCATGTAACCTCCCCAGCGCTTAGAACAGTGCTTTGCATATAGTAAGCGCTTAACAAATGCCATCATTATTATTACCCTAGTGTTTAATACAGTGCTTGACCCACTGAATTCTTAATGAATGCCCCAATGACTTTTACTGAAGCATCAGCACTTAAAAGCAGCCAAAGCCCTGAAATGAGATTGAGCACTTCACCTAGCTCTCCCATGATGCGAATCCCACTCTACGAGCATAAAAAACGTGGGTTCTTGTAAGCCCTTTCTCCCCACAAGGTTGGTATATATTCCTGGAGACGGGCCTGTTGGATGACCATCTTCTGATCTCCTTAAGCACATGGTCACAAACGGCCAATAAAAAAATGTGCAATACTGCAGAATTGAGTGTAGGCTTAAAAGTCACGAGAGAAAAATATGCGTGAGTAAAATCCCCAGATAACACATGCATATTGATCCTTAGATATCCATTCTAACTATAATTATTATGGAACTTGTTAAACACCTACTATGTGCCAAGCACTGTATTGGACCCTGGGGTAGGTTCAATGCTATGAGATCGGAAACAGCCTCTGTCCCACAGGAGACTGACAGTTTCATTCTAGGCTGAACCAGCCTATATTGCTAGCCTACAGAGGCAGGAAGCACTTTATCATTACATTCCTTCCTTCATTCAATCGTATTTATTGAGCACTCACTGTGTGCAGAGCACTCTACTAAGTGCTTGGGAAGTACAAGTTGGAAAAATATAGAGACGGTCCCTACCCAACAATGGTCTCACAGTCTAGAAGGGGGAGACAGACAACAAAACAAAACATGTGGACTGGTGTCAAGTTGTTAGAACAAATAGAATTAAAGCTAAATGCACATCATTAACAAAATAGAATAGTAAATATGTACAAGAAAAATAGAGTAATAAATCTGTACAAACATATATACAGGTGCTGTGGGGAGGGGAAGGAGGTAGGGAAGGTGGGATGTCGAGGAAGAGAGGAAAGGGGGGCCTCAGTCTGGGAAGGCTGAGATTTGCAAAGGGCTGGTATGCTGTAATACGTAGTTCAAAAGTTTCTCCGTAGGTTGTAAGATCCAAGTGGGCAGGGGTCGTGTCTACCACCTCTGTTGTACTTTCCCAAGGGCTTACTACAATGCTCTACAGATGGTAAATTATCCATAACAGCACAGTTTGAAAAACTATTGATTGATCAAATGAAATAATTGATTATTGATGACAGTGATTAACTCTCCACACTCAAAGGTGCCAAACTAGGTCTAGGGTTCATTTGAAACACTTGATTCAGTCCCTTATGATGTGAGTTTCTGTAGAGAAGGTTAGTCTTTCTCCCCGGCTCTGAAGTCACGTGTTTTTAGAGTCCCGACACCCCCATATCGATCAATGCTGCAACAGCCAAAGGTTTAGCGACTACTATCTGGTGACTTCCCAGTTCCCCTTCGTTGACGTTTTCATCCTCATGAACAATCACCCTCACATGAGTCATAGGAGATATGACCCAAGAGTTCTTACCAAAACTCAATTCTTCTTAGCTACTCTAACATTTAACTGTGCCTTGCTCTAGCTTCTCTCACCAGGAACTTCTTGTTTCTTTCATTCATTCATTCAATCGTATTTGTTGAGAGATTACTGTGTGCAAAGCAATCATCATCATCATCATCAATCGTGTTTATTGAGCGCTTACTGTGTGCAGAGCACTGTACTAAGTGCTTGGGAAGTACAAATTGGCAACATACAGAGACAGTCCCTACCCAACAGTGGGCTCACAGTCCAAAAGGGGGAGACAAAACCAAACATACTAACAAAATAAAATAAATAGAATAGATATGTACAAGTAAAATTAATAAATAAATAGATAGAGTAATAAATATGTACAAACATATGGCCACGCTGCATGATAATGCCCCTCTTCCTGCCTGGAACTCTCTTGTCCTCCATACTCAGCAGGTGGCTGTTCTCCCTTTCCTCAAAATCTTACCTAAAGCACATCTCCTCCAGGAGGACTTCCCTGATTACTCTCCTCTCCCCATCCTATTTCCCCACTTACCACATCACCTACACTTGAGTCCTAATTCCCTAGACTCACCCCATCCTTTTCCCCATCACAGCACTTATGTCCATATCTTTAAACTCTTCTTGCTTCCCCCTTCCAGTATTTTATTTTAGAGTCTCTCTCCACCTCTAGATTGTAAGTTATTTCAGGGCAGAGATTAAACCTACTAATTGTATTGTACGCTCCCAAGTGTTTAGTATTGTGCTCTGCACACAATAAGCACTCAAATATATCACTGATGTACTTAAATCCTCACACTCCTGTGCATCACTGTCTCTGCCAGCATGGACTATTCCTATGTGATTAGAGAAAACAGCTCATTGCACATCCCTGCTCTACATTCCTTGTAGCCAAATTATTTTTCATGCCTTCAGCAGTGCACACCAACCATCTTTCAAGTCACTAACACATGGGAGATGAACTCATTCTTTCCTGAAACCACTGTCTTGCTCCGTTGGGGCTGTTTGTCAGTATCTCTGTGGTGACACTAAATCAAGAGGCACAGAGCACAGCAATGTAAATCACAGTCTAATTTAGTTGTCACTATGTTGTGACACTTGGTTAAAAATGCTTTTTAATTGTGACTATAAATTATACATGAACAATTCTTAGTGACAGCCTTAGTCCTAAATCAGATTATTTTCCCCTCGAGGGGTGGGAGGGGGCTGCGATCAGGAGCTGAGGCGAGAAACAGAACGGCGAAAATTTTAATAATTGTAGTTTGGGATGAGAGATAACAGTAATGATGGGATCTGATCCAATAGTAACTGGAAAGTGCATGGGAATGAGAAAGAAAAGAGGAAAACAAGCAAACAAAAATATTGACTCCTGCTCTCTGGACTGAAAAGAATAGGGGCTCACTACCTTACATACAGCACCTCTGTACCCCTCTGTAATTTCTATCTCCCCCTCTAGACTGTAGGCTTTTGTGGGTAGAAAGTGTGTCTATTGTTATCCTGTACTCTACTAAGTGCTTAGTACAGTGCTTTGCACATAATAAATGTGACAATGAATGAATGAACATATGACATTGCCAACCAGTGATTAGGAGTGCAGTTAAAAATCATCATCATCCTATTTGAGCACTCACAAAGGGCCCAGAATTATACCGAGTGCAGGGATGCACTTTAATGGTCCCTAAAGGAGCTTCCTATCTAACGGGAAAGATGAACATTTTGAATAGTAACATTAATGCAATTGTAAGAAGGCTTGAATTCCATTTCTGGCTCTGTTACTGAGTAGTCAATCGATAGCATTTATTGATCTGTTACTTTGTGAAGGGTATGATCATTTTGCACAACATCTCTGTACTAGTTTTCTCATCTGAAACTGGGAAATTCTGATGTTTCCATCTACTATACAGTAGCAGACAAAATGAAGAGCACTTATGTACATATCCATCTATAATTTATCTTAATGTCTGCCTCCCCTTCTAGCCTCTAAGTTCCTTATGGTCAGGGATCATATCTACATCCTCTATGGTGCTGTACTCCCCAAACTGCTTAGTACAATGTTCCGCAAGCAGTAAGTGCTCAAAAAATACCATTGATTGATTGATTGAAGAAGGAGAGGGATGGGGCTATTTCAGGACTCCCTTTTCTGATATCAGCCATCATTGCACCTTTCCCTTTTGGAACCCTACTACAGTCACCTATTCCAGAAAGTCTTCCCAGGTGACTTCAGGAACATCAATCACTCTTCCAGCCCCAACCGTTGGCTCTAACTGCACAAAATGTTGCTTTATGTTGTTTTGGCTAAATTTCTGAAAAACCAAAATCACATAAAAACTTTAAATATTCTTTTCTCCTGCTCCATTTTCCCACGAGATAAAGGACAGTAGGAGATGATGTCTGAGACAATCCAAATGACCTTGAACTAAGTGCTGTAGGATCCATCAGCAAACTAACTTGTGGTCTGCTCACAGCCTTTGCCCAAGGACCACCTTATTCTTGATAGCTAAAATACCTGTATCTTAAGGAGATCCATCCACCACAGTTACCTGACAGCAATCCACAATTCTACCCCCAGTTTTCTGTGGTGTTTGTCAAGTATTTACTGTGTTCTAAGTACTGAACACAGTACACACTGAACACAGCAGGGAAGCAGCATGGCTCAGTGAAAAGAGCCCGGGCTGGGGAGCCAGAGGTTGTGGGTTCTAATCCCGGCTCCATCACCTGTGTGACCTTGGGCAAGTCACAAATTCTCTGGGCCTCAATTCCCTCCTCTGTAAAATGGGGATGAAGCCCGTGAGCCCCACGGGGACCAACCTGATCACCTTCTATCTACCCCAGTGCTTAGAATAGTGCTTGACACATAGTAAGCGCTTAATACCAACATTATCATTATCATTATTATTACTGTACTAAGAGATGGGGAAGATACAAGATAGTTCAGGCTACACAGAGCTCACAATCTAAGGGGAAGGGAGAACAGAGATCAAACATCCTTTTTCCAGAAGAGGAAACTAAAGCAGAGAGAAATTATGTGACTTTCCCAAGATAACAGCAAGAAAGTGGAGGATCCAGGATTAGAACTTAAATCCTGTGAATCTTAGTCCCATGATTTCCGCATTAGTCCACATTGATTCATTTTTTGAGGACATTCTTCACTGGGTCTTAGTTCACTTACTTGGTGTCCACTTTGGTTCACTGGATAAGTAGTCACTCTGGAGGAATTTTATCATGTATTCTCTGAGAAAGTCCCAGGAGCTATTGTACTGTAAACAAGGGCTCCTTCCAGGCCGAAATATCAGTTTTGTTCTGGTTGTGTTTATAATCCCCTCGTGACATTTGGTGTTCGATATGGGTACCAGAAGTCACTGCTGAAACTGCCAAAAAGCGGGTGGTAGAACAGATCTAAAAGCCACATAGGCAGTAGGGTCCTGCTCTGTAAAACTTTATTTGGGGCTGAGTCTTGATGCCTACTCTGTCTCCCTTCCACATCGCCTATGTGCTTGAATCTGTAATCATTCATATTTCTTGAGTGTTTACTGGTTGCAGAGCACTGTACTAAGCAGTTCATCGCCTATGTGCTTGAATCTGTAATCATTCATATTTCTTGAGTGTTTACTGGTTGCAGAGCACTGTACTAATCAGTTAAGAGAGTATAACATGAGTTAGTAATCACATTCCCTGCCCACAAGAAGCATACAGTCTAGAGGGAGAGATAGATATTGATATAAATAAATTATGGATATCTACCTAAGTACAGTAGAACTGAGGGAGAAGTGATTAAAGGGTACAGATCCAAGTGCAAGAAGGGAGAATAGAGGAAATGAGAGCTTAGTAGGGAAAGTTCTCTTGGGGATGTGATTTTTATAAGGCTTTGAAGGTGGGGAGAGTGATGGTCGGATAGATACGAAGAAGGATGGTATTTCAGGCCTGAGACAGGATGCAAGGCAAGGAGTCAGCGGCGAGACAGACACAATTGAGGTACAGTGAGTAGGTTGCAAAATGAGTGTGCTGGGTTGTAATAGGAAATCAATGAGGAGAGATAGGAGGGGGCAAGGTGATTGAGTGATTAAAAGTCAATGGTAAGGAGTTTCTGTTGATGCAGCGGTGGATGGACAACCACTGGAAGGTCTTGAGAAGTAGGGAAACATGGACTCAGTGATTTTGTAGAAAACATATCTGAGCAGCAGAGTGATGTATCAACTAGAGCGGGGAGAGAGACGAGGCAGGAAGGAACCTTGAATCATTCCACGATCAGCCCCACAGCACTTATGTACATATCCATCATTCCTTTTAACGTCTGTCTTCCCCTCTAGACTGTAAGCTTCTTGTAGTAAGGGAAAGTGTCTATCAGCTCTGCTGTACTGAACTGTCCCAAGTGCTTAGTATAATGCTTTACATACAGTAAGCACTCAGTAAATACCTTTGATTGATTGATGTTGCTGAAACACTCTAATTTCCTCATTTGCTGAAGGACACAATTATTTCGTGATTGAGTTTTCTGCTTCTTTATCCATTAGTGCATCTTTGGACAGAGGACTTATTAGACAGCGGAAATCGGTCAGCCTTTGATTTTTTTTAAATCGATTAATAGTACTTATTGAATGCTTACTACATGCCTAGACTTCTAGACTGTGAGCCCACTGTTGGGTAGGGACTATCTCTATATGTTGCCAACTTGTACTTCCCAAGTGCTTAGTACAGTGCTCTGCACACAGTAAGTGCTCAATAAATATGATTGAATGTTGAATGCCTAGGTGCACTTGGGAGAGTACAACATAAGGTTGGTAGACCCGTTCCCTTCCCAGTTTAACGGAAGCTTACTTTAGAGGGTTTTCCCAGTGAAGTCTTGGACTGTGTAGAAGGCTTTCTTGCAGCTGGCTGAGTCATGAACATAGCTATCTTTGGGCTTCTAAGCATTTGGCACTGATTCAGCAAAAAAAAAAAATGCATATTTGTATGTCTTTTTGATTGGGTGCTCAAGCAGCAACTGGTCATCTGCAGCATTTTTAATAGATTCTCATAACCTGTTCAGAGTTGGAAGAGATCCAAACTTTGATCCACCAATAGATGAAAAAAAAAAAACCCAAAAAGCTTTCATCACCCCCTCTTACCAAGGCTTAAACTGTATGTTCATGAACCTTCCAGTTGTAGGTTATATTCCACCTCTCTCTACAAAGTCCTTAATACGGTAACCATTGAACAGTGCCAATTCTTTAGGATATTTGCAAAACAAACAGCTCAAGAGAGACAGGAAATAACTTGCTTTTATACTGCACCTGTTCCTTGTAACCGTTCCACTAGAAGCATAGACAGAAGAGCTTCTGCAAAATTACCAGAATTAGAAGAATTAGAAGCTCAGTCCCAGATTCATATGTCAATATTGTATTGGCTTTAGCAATTCATCACTCCCCTTCAACGTGACTCATTCCCCCCATCCTCTCTCCACCACCCCATCTCCCCACCTCCAGACACTCAACAGAATGACAATCAAACCTACAACATAACACTGAAAAATAGTATTTTTACCGATACTGGCTAAGCATCTATTTTGCGGCAAGCGCTGTCCTAAATGCTCGGATAGATAAATAGTAATCGGGTTGGACAGTCCCTGACCCACAGGGGGCTTACAGTTTAAGTAGGAAGGAGTAGGATTAAATCCCCATTTTACAGATGAGGAAACTGAGGCACAGAGAAGTTAAGCAACTTGCCCAAAGTCATACAGCAGAAAGGTGGCAGAGCCAGGATTAGAATTCAGATCCTCTGACTCCCAAGTCCTTGCTATTTCCACTAGACCACGCTGATTCTCAGTAATGTGGGAGCTGTGGGATTTCCCATTCAGTGTATGACAATTCAGATCAACTTCTTAAGATGACTTTCTAAAAAGCACACTGCAGTCTACAAGGCTGTTTCTTTGTACATTTTGACTGCTTGGGCTAATAAATGTCTTCAACTGTGGGCAATTCCTCTATTGTACCTGTTTTGTTTTCCTTCTGAACCTGAGCTGCTGCTATAAAGCTTCCGGGAAATTAATGGCATAAATCTGATTGATGGCATACAGATCATTCTTTAACACAATTAAATCAATGAGAGACTGAAGCAGTGAGTATCTCTCTCTTTGTCAGCGAAGGCAAAGTCTATTTATTTTCAAGTTTAACCCGAAGAACTTAAAAGATTTTCCTCAGCTAAAACTACTGTACTGCATGGAGAAAAAGAGGTCAACTCGTTTCCAGCTGTGAAAGGTTTACACTTTCTCTAATGGAAATTGAAGAATGTAGTAGCTTCCTGCTCCCCGTTCTGACTCTGACATTGTGTCTACATACCAGGAGAGAGTATGTTTCTGTCGATTCTTCCATTTAGGCTGTGATTCCACAAGGGAAAAGACACAAACTTTGTATCTACGGGCCCCTGAAGGCATCAGTTGCTACTTAAGGACAGAAGCCCAACTTCTGAGCCTGCACAAGAAACTCCAACCCCTCATTACCAGTGGGCCTACGATGGGGGGGGAAACCTGTGTGGCTGTTCTGCTTTGTTCTGACGACTTGACACCAGCCACATGTTTTGTTTTGTTGTCTGTCTCCCCCTTCTAGACTGTGAGCCTTTTGTTGGGCAGGGACCGTCTCTATATGTTGCCGACTTGTACTTCCCAGGTGCTTAGTACAGTGCTCTGCACACAGTAAGCACTCAAAAAATACCACTGAACGAACGACTCTCCAGAATTTGGAGAGGCCAAGTGTAGAGCAGGAGAAAAGTAGGCCTATAATAATAATAATAATAATGGCATTTATTAAGCGCTTACTATGTGCAAAGCACTGTTCTAAGTGCTGGGGAGGTTACAAGGTTGTCTCACAGGGGGCTCACAGTCTTAATCCCCATTTTACGGATGAGGGAACTGAGGCACAAAGAAACTAAGTGACTTGCCCAAAGTCACACAGCTGACAATAGGCAGAGTGGGGTTTCGAACCCATGACCCCTGACTCCAAAGCCCGTGCCCTTTTCAGTGAGCCATGCTACCTATCAGCATCAGTTGGCCAGCAGGGATATTACCCTCCAGCCAAGAGGAGCCCAAGATGAAGCAATCTCAACAGATTGACTGATCTCCGTAAGCCTAATAAATAAATTATGGTACTGTGTGCCAGGCACTGCACTAAATGCTAGGTTGGACACAGTCCCTGTCCCACATGGAATTCACAGTCTTAACTGTTTCAGGGCAATCCCAGCTTCTCAGCATGGCCAAGTGGATAAAGCATGGGCCTCAGAGCCGGAGGACCTGTGTTCCCATCCCAGCTCTGCCACTTGCCGGTTGTGTGACCTTGGACAAGTCATTTGACTCCTGTGCCTCAGTTCCCTCAACTGCAAAATGGGGATTAAATACCCATTCTCCCACCTACACTGTATTCGGCCTGATTAACTTGTGCCTAACCCAGCATTTAGAACAAAGCTCGACACATTTTAAATACATAACAATACCATTAAAAAAAGTGAGGGTATAGGAAAAAGAAGGACAGTGTCTGGACAGGCCATTTTCCTACACCCTTCTCCTAGTCTGGAACTCCTTCCCTACCCATGTATGCCACACCATCACTCTCCCCACCCTCAAAGCATTATTAAGGTCATCTTGGATCAAGTCCTCTTTTTCTTGTCTCTCTCTTCCCCTTCTGCTTCATCTATGTACCTGTATTTGCGACCTTAAAGCATTTGTTTTTCACCCCCACAACGCTGATGTCCATAACTTAAAATTATATATTTTAAATTGCTTATTTATGTCTGTCTCCCCATTTAGACTAAATTCATGGTGGCAGGGAATGTGTCCACTAATTCTGTCACATTGTACTTTCCCAAATGCTTAGGACAGTGCTCTGCACATAGTAAGCACTCAATAAATGTCCTCAACTGATTGTGGCAGAAAAGGGAAACAATAGAGTGGACAGAGAAGCCCATAGCACTGTGGACTAACTTCTGATTGTTAACGTTCCTGAAAATGACTAACTAACTTCCTGGACTTTCTTCAGAACCACCAGGAAACACTAGCCACTATTTGCCAATAGCCTACTATTTGACCTTAGATGAGTCTTTGAACCTCTCTCTTGGCCTCAGTTAACTTATCTGAAAAATGAGGAGAATACTTACTGCTTCTCCCTAATTCGAACTACAAACCCACGTAGTTTATCGCTGATGTGATAATCTTGTGTTTTTCCCCAGCACTCAGAACAGGGCTGGGCCCTTAATAAATGCTTTATACCATAGCAAACGCTTCCAGGATCCCACCATAAGTAATTTCAAAGACAGGAACCAGCCTAGAAATGTTGGGCACAGTTAAATAAACCAGTTACCACATAACATTCCACCCAAAGTCAGAGAAAATGCCTCTATTGATCTATTTCTCCCAATTGATTTTATCCCTTCCACTTCCTGAAAATAACTGCCACAGATCTTTCCAGGTGAGAAGGGGACGCTTCTCGAAAACATCCTTCCTGGGTGAGAATTAGCATTTCCCACTGGACAGAGCCATTTTAACATTGACTTAATTACCAAGAAATCTATAGACCATTTCTCATCTTGAATAAAATGAGCATCCGATGCAATACACGAGTGGAGAGGAATACAATTCCAGTGATTTTTAAGTGATCGATACAGAGTTACAAAAAAATTATAGATCCTCACAGCCCACCTTCTCGGAATCAAGATAACATTCTAAGCAGAGTTTTCACAGAGTCTCAAAGGCTAAGGTGGTGTCTAGAGAAGTTTGACTTTGGATTTACTTGAAAAGATATGCTTATGTATAACATGGAGTTCTACAATCCCAGAACTAGCATTATTTTTTTCAGAATTTGCCAGCTTGCTTAGCATTCATTCATTCAATCATTTATTGAGTGCTTACTGTGTGCAGATTGCAGTATGAAGCGCTTAAGAGCGGATGCTTTCAAGATTCAATAATAATATTTAATGTATTTGTTAAGTACTTGGTATGTGCAAAACACTGTACTAAACTCAGGAGTAAAATATAAGATACTTTGGACATGTGACCATATATTATTTCTGCAAGGTTTTTAACCTGTGAATGGGCTGAGGCTTTTTCTTTTTTCCTCCGATTAGCTTCCCAGTCCCAAATCATATCATTTTTCCAGCCAACTCTAATAATACTTGTGGTATTAGGCATTTCCTATGTTTTAGGCACTGCACTAAGCACTGGGGTGGATACAAGCAAATTTGGTTGGACACAGTCCCTGTCTCACTTGGGGCTCACAGTCTCAATCCCCATCTTAATGATTAAGACAACTGAGGCACAGAGAAGTGAAGTGACTTGCTCAAGGTCACGTAGCAGACAAGTGGCAGCACCAGGATTAGAACACATGACCTTCTGACTCATAGACCCATGCCCTATTCAATAAACCAGAGCCCTGAAATAAAAACTGCCCAGGGATTGGACCACCCCCTTCTTCTCAACACGCTATCTGAACTTGGCTTCACAGACTCCGTCCTCTCTTGGTTCTCCTCTTACCTCTCCGGTCGTTCTTTCTCAGTCTCTTTTGCAGGCTCCTCCCCCCCCCCCCATTCTCTCACTGTGGGGGTGCCCCAAGGTTCAGTGCTTGGTCCCCTTCTGTTCTCGATCTACATGCACTCCCTTGGTGACCTCATTCACTCCCACGGCTTCAACTATCATCTCTACGCTGATGACACCCAGATCTACATCTCTGCCCCTGCTCTCTCCCCCTCTCTCCAGGCTCGCATCTCCTCCTGCCTTCAGGACATCTCCATCTGGATGTCTGCCCGCCACCTCAAACTCAACATGTCCAAGACTGAACTCCTTGTCTTCCCTCCCAAACCCTGCCCTCTCCCTGACTTTCCCATCTCTGTTGACGGCACTACCATCCTTCCCCTCTCACAAGCCCGCAACCTTGGCATCATCCTCGACTCCGCTCTCATTCACCCCTCACATCCAAGCCATCACCAAAACCTGCCGGTCTCAGCTCCGCAACATTGCCAAGAACCGCCCTCTCCTCTCCATCCAAACCGCTACCCTGCTCATTCAAGCTCTCATCCTATCCCGTCTGGACTACTGCATCAGCCTTCTCTCTGATCTCCCATCCTCGTATCTCTCCCCACTTTAATCCATACTTCATGCTGCTGTCTGGATTGTCTTTGTCCAGAAACGCTCTGGGCATGTTACTCCCATCCTCAAAAATCTCCAGTGGCTACCAATCAATCTGCGCATCAGGCAGAAGCTCCTCACCCTGGGCTTCAAGGCTGTCCATCCCCTCGCCCCTTCCTACCTCCCCTCCCTTCTCTCCTTCTCCAGCCCAGCCCGCACCCTCTGCTCCTCCGCCGCTAACCTCCTCACCGTGCCTCGTTCTCGCCCTTCCCACCATCGACCCCCGGCCCACGTCATCCCCCGGGCCTGGAATGCCCTCCCTCTGCCCATCTGCCAAGCTAGCTCTCTTCCTCCCTTCAAGGCCCTACTGAGAGCTCACCTCCTCCAGGAGGCCTTCCCAGACTGAGCCCCTTCCTTCCTCTCCCCCTCGTCCCCCTCTCCATCACCCCATCTTACCTCCTTCCCTTCCCCACAGCACCTGTATATATGTATATATGTTTGTACATATTTATTACTCTACTTATTTATTTATCTTACTTGTACATATCTATTCTATTTATTTTATTTTGTTAGTGTGTTTGGTTTTGTTCTCTGTCTCCCCCTTCTAGACTGTGAGCCCGCTGTTGGGTAGGGACTGTCTCTATGTGTTGCCGACTTGTACTTCCCAAGCGCTTAGTACAGTGCTCTGCACACAGTAAGCGCTCAATAAATACCATTAACAAAATAAAGAGTAGTAAATATGTACTAAACGGTTTCCAATGGCTGTTAACACTGTCCAAATTTTTCCTAACATAGTGTTGTGATGACCCAGCCAAGAGGAAAAATGTCTCAATTGTATTTTCAACAGTCTTATAGATGTCTCTTAAATATCTGATGCAGAAAGAAATATTTGATATCACCAGCATCTGAATCTTCCTTGTCCCATAGCAGGGCATTGGAGAATTTCATTGTTTGGAGAAAGTCTTGTAGACAGATAACCTCTACCTAGTCAATGAGTAACAAGTATCCTATGAATTGTACATACCAGTGTAAAAAAACAAACAAGCAAACAAAAACTCCAGGGGGAGGGGCAGGGGGTTGGTAGATCAGACTCAAACTTCCCCATTTATCAAATCTCCCCGACTGCTGCTCCTGCATATTCCCCTCAGAGCCAGGATGCCAGCAATACTTATTTGGTAACTTGGTACCTAATGCTGGGTTTGCGGCTGTTCCTTTGCTTCAATGCCAGTTGAGACTGTAAACTCTCAGAAGGGCAGATGATTTACTTGCTTCCTGAAATTCCTTGCCACACTAACTTCATTCATTCAATCGTATTTCATCCTTATTTGATAACTTGGTACCTAATGCTGAGTTTGCGGCTGTTCCTTTGCTTCAGTGTCAGCTGAGATTGTAAATTCTCAGAAGGGCTGATGATGTGTCGGTCCCTTGGAGTGTGAGCCCAGTGGGGGACAGAGATTGTCTAACCTGATTATGTGGTTTGGATCCTATCATACAACACAGTGCTTGGCACTCAGTCAACACAATGATTATAAAACTTGCTTTTTTGTGAAGCAGCTCCAGGAAGCTTCACAGGTAGCATTTGATGCTGCTGGTATATATTTTGTGATAGTATCAGTCAGCAAGATGGACTAGTGCATATACTGCAAAATATCTTGCAGTGTTTTTTTTTTTATTAGCACTTCCTCACAGCTTTCCTTCATTTCTCTGAAGTAGAGACTGTGAATAACCTGTCCTCCAGAAATTGACCTTTTGTTCCTTCTTCCCTCAGCCCAATTCTACCTTCTTTGGAACGTTATTCCTCTCTCCGTTTTCTTTTTCATTTTCTTTCGTGCGTGTCTTACGTATCTTATTTTGTGCTGGCTTCAGCATAATTCTGAAGTGGAGCACAGTGTGATTCTTTCTGTTTAAATTAGCCGGTTACGCTTTACGTGACCTATTCTCATTCTACCCCCCTCCCCACCCACCAAGATAATTAACTCCCTTTCTTGTTCTATTCCATTTCGACCTTTGAGAATACAGTAAGAAAAATACAGGAAAGACTCTTAAGGCAGCCCTCTGATGCAGCAGCAGTGAGAAGCAGTGTGGCTCAGTGGAAAGAGTACGGGTTTGGGAGTTGGGGGTCGTGAGTTCTAATCCCACCTCTGCCATGCTGCAGCTGTGTGACTTTGGACCAGTCACTTCACTTCTCTGTGCCTCAGTTCCCTCATCTGTAAAATGGGGATGAAGACTATGAGCCCCACGTGGGACACCCTGATTACCGTAATAATAACAATAATAATAATAATAATGGTGTTTGTTAAGTGTTTACTATGTGCAAAGTACTGTTCTAAGCACTGGGTAGGTTACAAGGTGATCAGGTTGTCCCAAGGGGGACTCACAGTTTTAATCCCCATTTTCCAGATGAGGGAACTGAGGCCCAGAGAAGTGAAGTGACTTGCACAAAGTCACACAACTGACAGTTGGCGGAGCCGGGATTTGAACCCATGACCTCTGACTCCAAAGCCCGTGCTCTTTCCACTGAGCCATGCTGCTTCTCCCCCAGCACTTAGAACACTTGGCACATAGTAAGTGCTTAACAAATACTATCATCATCATCATGTGCTCAAGAAAGAATGATCTCTACAACTGCTGCTTCCTATACAGCCTTGCCAAAACAAATTCCCATATTCCTGTCAGTGGGGTCATCATCCTCTTCACAGTCAAGAACAGCTCAAAGTGAACACCTGCTCAGTGCTTTAGAAGATGGAATAGAAGAAGGCACACAGTTATACCCTCCCTGCCAAGAGTTTACAGTCTAATGAAGTGACTCCTTCCATGACAGTGGAAATGGTTTAACTGTAGACAGCCGTAGCAAAAGATGGAGTGGAAATTTGGAGAGAAGCAACATGGCCTAGTGGATAAAACCAGGCCTGGGAGTTAAAAAGGATATGGCCCTGGGAGCTCTATCCACTATGCCATGATTCATTGAGCACTGACTGTGGGCAGAGGACTGTACTAAGAGCTTGGGAGAGTACAATGTAACAATATGACAGAGTTGGTAAGCACAATCCCTGCCCACAATGAACTTACGGTCTAGAGGGAGCTGACAGTCCTTTCAGCTGTCAGTTTTCGTAACATTTCCTTGATCATTTAGGAGATCAGATTACTTTAGTCACAACGCCACGCAACAAATTGCACTTAACATAACTGGTGAAAAGTAGAAATCACTAATAACGGTACTCGAAAGGAGCGGAGAAGCCATTTAAAATCGAATTGCTTGAAATGCAACACTTCCATTCAAAGATCCTCATTCGACATTTAATGTCTCACAAAGACACGCACACATAATGGTCATAGGTCTATTACTGACTGTAATAAGGCCAGTGGAGAAACTCAGGTATAAACAGTCATTTTCTGGTTTATAGAGTTTCAAAGTCAAAATTATATAATCGATAATATCTTTGGGCACTTTTTGAATATGTAGAAGGATTTAAAAAGGAGATGAGAGTTGGAGGTTTCTTTTTTTAATGTTCAGCGTGCTGGACTGTGCATAATTTGTAGTGTTTCATTAGCAGGAGACAGCATCAGAAGTTGCTCAGAAAACACTACTTTAACTTGGAAACATCTTTAAACATGTACTTGTTCTTCAACCATTTTAGGATTATTTTTATTCAGTCGCTCTCTTTTGACATGAAGAGTAATGGGCGGATACAGTCTGCTCCGTCTAGTCAATTTAAAATGCTTTCAACTTCACGACTGAACAAAAATAGGGACAGAACAATGAAGTTAAGGTTTGATGTACCATCCAGGTGAATTCACTCTTAAATGTTTTCCGGTAGAGTTCGTGTATTGTGCCTTTTGGAAGATGAAAGAGAGTGGGGGGGAAATTGAGTTCAAAAGAGCCAAGTGAATTCTCAGGCATTACATGGATATTGCCAGTACAGTCTGCCTTTGGGAAAAATGGTCCCATCCACACCCTTGGAAAAGCACATTCAATGATCTTTAACACTAATTTAGATCTATCAGGATATGGGTTAAGGGGCAATTTAGGATATTTTCTGCTGGCTGTAGTCAATGTGCTGCTTTCTTTTCTAACCGAAGATAGAGCATTCTGACTCTGAGGACTTGTTGGCACACAAGTGTCCCTGAGCACTAATATAATCAATTGGATCACATTTAGTGGGCACTTACTGTATACAGAGCACTGTACTAAGTGCTTGGGAGAGTACAACGATATAACAGCGTTGGAAGATATTCTCTGCCCATGATGAGCTTACAGTCTAGGAAGGGAGACAGACATTAATATAATTATATTACAGATATGTATGGAAGGGCTTTGAGGCTGAGGGAGGGGTGAATAAAGGGAGAGAGTGAAAGGATAATGCAGAAGAAAGTGGGAGAAGAGGAAATAGTACAGTGCTCTGCACACAGTAAGCGCTCAATAAATACGATTGAGGATGAAATGAGGGCTTAGTTAGGGAAAGCCTCTTGGAGGAGATGTGTTTTCTGAAGGCTCAGGAGGTGGGGAGAGTAATTGTTCATTCATTCATTCATTCAATCGTATTGATTGAGCTCTTACTGTGTGCAGAGCACTGTAGTAAGCACTTGGGAAGTAGACGTTGGCAACATATAGAGATGGTCCCTACCCAACAACAGGCTCACAGTTTGGAAGGGGGAGACAGACGACAAAACAAAACATATTAACAAAATAAAATAAATAAAATAAATATGTACAAGTAAAATAAAGAGTAATAAATACGTACAAACATATATACATATATACAGGTGGTGTGGGGAAGGGGAGGAGGGGGCTCAGTGTGGGAAGGCCTCCTGGAGGAGGTGAGCTCTCAGTAGGGCTTTGAAGGGAAGAAGACAGCTAGCTTGGCGCATGTGCGGAGGGAGGGCATTCCAGGCCAGGGGGAGGACGTGGGTCAGCGAGAGGATGTGGACCGGGGGTCGATGGCGGGACAGGCAAGTACAAGGCACAGTGAGGAGATTAGCAGCAGAGGAGCGGAGGGTGCAGGCTGGGCTGTAGAAGGAAAGAAGGGAGGTGAGGTAGGAGGGGGCGAGGTGATGGACAGCCTTGAAGCCGAGAGTGAGGAGTTTTTGCCTGATGCATAGGTTGATTGGTAGCCACTGGAGATTTTTGAGGAGGGGAGTAACATGCCCAGAGCATTTCTGCACAAAGATGATCCGGGCAGCAGTGTGAAGTATAGATTGAAGTGGGGAGAGACAGGAGGATGGGGGAGATCAGAGAGGAGGCTGATGCAGTAATCCAGTCGGGATAGGATTAGAGATTGAACCATCAGGGTAGCAATTTGGATGGAGAGGGAAGGGCGGATCTTGGCAATGTTGCGGAGGTGAGACCGGCAGGTTTTGGTGACGGATTGAATGTGAGAGGTGAACGAGAGAGCGGAGTCGAGGATGACACCAAGGTTGTGGGCTTGTGAGACGGGAAGGATGGTAGTGCCTTCAACAGTGACGGGAAAGTCTGGGACAGGGCAGGATTTGGGAGGGAAGATAAGGAGTTCAGTCTTGGACATATTGAGTTTTAGATGGTGGGCAGACATCCAGATGGAGATGTCTTGAAGGCAGGAGGAGACACGAGCCTGAAGGGAGGGAGAGAGAGCAGGGGCAGAGATGTAGATTTGGGTGTCATCAGCATAGAGATGATAGTTGAAGTCGTGGGAGCGAATGAGTTCACCAAGGGAGAGAGTGTAGAGAACAGAAGGTGACCAAGAACTGACCCTTGAGGAACCCCTACAGTAAGGGGATGGGAGGGGGAGGAGGAGTCCGCAAAAGAGACTGAAAATGTACGGCTGGAGAGATAAGAGGACAACAAGGAGAGGACAGAGTCTGTGAAGCCAAGGTTGGATAGCGTGTTGAGGAGAAGGGGGTGGTCCACAGTGTAAAAGGGAGCTGAGAGGTCGAGGATGATTAGGATAGAGTAGGATCCATTGGATTTGGCAAGCAGGACGACATTGGTGACCTTTGAGAGGGCAGTTTCCATGGAATGTAGGGGACGGAAGCCGATTGGAGGGGGTCGAGGACAGAGTTGGCGTTGAGGAATTCGGGGCAGCATGTGTAGGCGACACGTTCAAGGAGTTTGGAAAGGAATGGTAGGAGGGAGATAGGGTGATAACTAGAAGGGGAGGTGGGGACAAGAGAGGGGTTTTTTTTAGGAAGGGGGAGACATGGGCATGTTTGAAGGCAGAGGGGAAGGAACCAGTGGAGAGTGAGTGGTTGAAGATGGAAGTTAAGGAGCGGACGAGGGACGGAGCGAGAGATTTCATAAGATGAGAGGGAATGGGGTCAGAAGCACAGGTGGCCAGAGAAGCACTTGAGAGGAGGGAGGAGATTTGTCTGTTGGTTAGGAAGAAGGAGAGCATTCCAAGCCTGAGGCATGACATGGGTGAGAGGTTGGAGGCAAGATAGGTGAGATCTTGTCTGCTGTGGGATCTTGGGCCAGTCACTTCACTTCTCTGTGCCTCAGTTACCTCATCTGGAAAATGGGGAGTGACACTCTGAGCCCCACATGGAACAGGGACTGTGTCCAATCTAATTTTCTTGTATCCACCCCAGCACTTAGTACAGTGCATGGAACATAGTAAGGACTTAAATGCTCTAAATTATCCCCCACTTCCAGACTGTGAGCCCGCTGTGGGCAGGGATTGTGCCTCTGTTGCTGAATTGTACTTTCCAAGTGCTTAGTACATATACTCTGCATATAGTAAGTGCTCAATAAATATGATCGAATGAATGAATCAATCATGGTAAAATAAGTAGGTTGGCAATAGATGTGCAAAGTCAGCTTGTGGGCTCGGTTACAGTAAGAGAGCAGGAAGGTGAAGTAGGAGGGGGCAAATGATTGAGTGCCTTAAAGCTGATGGTAAGGAGTTTCTATTTGATGCAGAAGGTGTAATGGATAAGAACAGCAGCCAATCTCCAGTTCAGTATAGGCTATTCAAACACAGAGTCTGCCCTGGCCCATGCCAGATGATCACTCTGGTTTTATTACTCTATTTCACTTGTACATATTTACTATTCTATTTATTTTATGTTGTTAATATTTTTTGTTTTGTTGTTTGTCTCCCCCTTCTAGACTGTGAGCCTATTGTTGGTTAGGGACCGTCTCTATATGTCGCCAACTAGTACTTCCCAAGCGCTTAAGTGCTCAATAAATACGATTGAATGATAGAAATGTTTAAAATAACACTAAGATTAAATGAAAGAAAGATTAGAAGCAAGATTAAAAATGGGTTTCCCTGCTTGGAGAATGTGAGAAGTCTTAATCACGGTATCCAAGGGTGTGAAGGAAAATCATATCTTCTAGATATCTTCTAGACTGTGAACCTGTTGTTGAGTAGGGATTGTCTCTCTGTTGCTGAACTGTACTTCCCAAGTGCTTAGTACAGTGCTCTGCAAACAGTAAGCGCTCAATAAATATGATGGAATGAATATCACAATCCAGGTAGCCTCCATCACCACCCTGAAGTCGTTCTACTTCACAATTACCACACTTCAGAGAATATGCTTCCTGCTGCCATTCCTGAGCCATGGAAAGAGCCCGGGCTTTGGAGTCGGAGGTCATGGGTTCAAATCTTGGGGCTGCCAATTGTCAGCTGTGTGACTTTGGGCAAGTCACTTCACTTCTCTGGGCCTCAGTTCCCTCATCTGGAAAATGGGGATTAAGATTCTGAGCCTCCTGTGGGACAACCTGATCACCTTGTAACCTCCCCAGCACTTAGAACAGTGCTTTGCATATAGTAAGCACTTAACAAATACCATTATTATTATTATTCCCTACCTACTGTTGCAATATTGCTGCAAGTTAAACTTCACAGTTGCCTCACTTCCTGCTTTCAGCTACCTCACTCCAGATAATAATAATAATGATGATGGCATTTGTTAGGTGCTTACTATGTACAAAGGACTGTTCTAAGCTCTGGGGAGGGTACAAGGTGATCAAGTTGTCCCACGGGCAGGCTCACAGTCTTAATCCCCATTTTACAGATGAGGTAATTGAGGCACAGAGAAGTTAAGTGACTTGCCCAAAGTCACACAGCTGACAGATTATGGCACAGTACCATTGTTAGCCTATTTTTACTCACCTGCTTACCCAAGCAAAGTCATCTTTTGGAGAAATGGTACCCTTTAATGTACGAGAGTTTTTATAAGTATATAAACATTACAACATGCTAACCCACTTATAGTTCATCATCTCAACAAGAAGCAGCATGGCTTAGAGGAAAGAGCACAGGCTTGGGAGTCAGAGGATATGGGTTCTGATCCCGGCTTCGCCACTTGTCTGCTGTGTGTACTTGGGCAAGCCACTTAACTTCTCTGTGCCTCAGTTACCTCATCTGTAAAATGAGAACTATGACTGTTAGCCCCATGATTACCTTGTATCTACCCCAGCGATTAGAACAATGCTTAGCATATAGTGAGAGCTTAACAAATACCATTATTATTATTATTATTATTGCATCACAGGTCACAACTCTGGCTCAAGAGCATAAAATTGAAAGACAATTTTCCATTTACAGTAAAATCCCTGTAACTGACTGCAAGAAACTGTCAACATCATTTGATCAAATGATGCTAAGTAGTCAATTAGTAAGGAAACAAGACTTTTCTCCTATTGTCAATTAGTTTTGTTTACCAATGCCTGTGGAAAACAAAACCTCCACTGAGTACTTGGAAAAGGAAAGCAGAAACAAGAACCATATCTGTTTGACCTTGAAGAGTTTGGAATAGTCTTAAATAGTCAGAGAAGCAACGTGGAAAGCTCAATGGAAAGAGCACGGGCATGAGAGTCAGAGGTCATGGGTTCAAATCCCGGCTCCGCTGTCAGCTGTGTGACTTTGGGCAAGTCACTTCACTTCTCTATGTCTCAGTTCCCTCATCTGGAAAATGGGGATTAGAACTGTGAGCTCCTTGTGGGAAACTCTGATCACCTTGTAACCTCCCCAGTGCTTAAAACAGTGCTTTGCACATAGTAAATGCTTAACAGATACCATCATTACTGTTATAGCCTTCCAAAGGCATCGTGGTCTAGTGTAAAGGACACAGGCCAAGGGAGTTTGGAGAGTTGTAAGTTCTAAGAGCTTAGTACACTGCTAAGTGCTTAGTACAGTGCTGCACCCACAGAAAGAGTTCAATAAATACCACTGATTGACTGATTCTATTCCATGCTTTGCCACTTGCCTATTGTATGACCTTGGACTTGTTACATTACGTCTCTATGATGCCAAAACGGGGATAAAAAACTGTTCTTCTTTCCCAATAGACTGTGAGACAGTCCCACATGGGACAGGGACTTTGCCTAACCTAGTTATCTTGTATCTGCCCAGAATTTAGTTCAGTGCTTTGCATATTTCAAATGTTTACCACATATCATAATTATGACCACAATTTACTCACCCGGGAGATGAGAGGAAGAAAAAGTTAAGGAGTAGCCCTATCCCAACCCATTGCCAAATGGCTGTTCAGAGGCATGCAGCTCTGCTTTATTATAATTATGGTATTAGCTTAAGTATGCAAGTTTTGTGTTGTTGTATGTCTCCCCCTTCTATTCATTCATTCAATCATATTTATTTAGTGCTTACTGTGTGCAGAGCACTGTACTAAGTCCTTGGAAAGTACAAGTTGGCAACATATAGAGACGGTCCCTATCCAACAAACAGGCTCACAGTCTAGAAGACTTCTCGACTGTGAGCCTGTTGTTGGGTAGGGACCGTCTCTATATGTTGCCAATTTGTACTTCCCCGGTGCTTAGTATAGTGCTCAATAAATACAATTGAATGAATGAATGTGTCAAGTGCTGTTCTAAGCACTGTGGTAGATGGAAGTTAATCAGTAGGAGGGAGAACATGTTTTTAATTCCCATATTACTTTGAAGGAAACTGAGGCACAGAGAAGTTAAGCAACTTGGCCAAGGTCACACTGCAAGCAATTGGAAGAGCGAGGATTAGAAAGAACCCAGTTCCTTTGACTCACAGGCCTGTGCTTTTTTCACTAGGCCATTCTGCTTTTCACCTCCAGCATCTCCAAGATGTGCTCTCTCCTCTCTCTCTCTCTTTCTCCCAGTCTCAGACTCATTCAAGCTCAGACCTGAAGTCAATCATTTTGGTAATGGTTTTACACTGTTAAAATATGAGATTACATATCATTGTTCAAGACAGCTCATGTCCAGCTATACGCCATTATACCAGACAGCCCAGGGCACCATAACAAAAGGATCATCTTACACCTGACTGCCAAATTCAACCTCTCAAAAATATCGCATTCCTATGTGACCCTCATCCTATACAAATTCCATTCTTTATGTTTGCTCCACAATTGAATGGGAATAATGAAAATGAACCATGGTTAAGGCATGATATTCGATCCTCTGGTGCCCTCGGACTTGTAGGGGGATTTTTGGCTTTTGAAGTAAGCTTTACCATTAAGAGAATACATTCTGCTCTCCTAATTAGTGGTGACAATATTAGAGTAGGGTTATAACATTTGCTGATAAAAATACTGCGTTAATGCCCAAATGGAATTTAGTTTCCCCTTTAAATCTAAATTATTTAAAGGAATACCTCCTAGACACTTAGTGATCTTGAGAGTAAAAGGCATTTTTGACTAATTCAGTGAGTCTATACAAAGAACAGAAACAGGTAGAGATGTAGCAAAGGAATAGTAAAGGATCTCTTCAAAGAGAGATCTCAGAGCTGGTTTGTGTGTTTGCCTGAGCCAGAGAGAGAAACAAGTTCACAAAGAGAACCACACCTTGGTCATTCTCTCATGGAAGCCTTCAAGCAGATATCACTCTGCTAGGTCATGCCATAACTGTTGAGAAAGCTAGTCACTGACAGTGGTTACTCAAAGTTACAAGAGCCCAAAAACTGAAGATGCTGGATTCCTAGAAATGGTCATCATGGGGAATTACAACACTTGTCAGAATAATTTGAGTTAAAAAGACTGTTTGGCAAAACTAAAAATAATGATAATCGTGGCATTTGTCAAGCACTTACTATGTGGTGAGCAGTATGTTAAGCACAGAGTACATGCAATAAAATGTGACACAGGCATGTCACTCCCCTCCTCAAAAATCTCCAGCGGTTGCCTGTCAACCTATGAATCAAGCAAAAACTCATCACTCGGCTTCAAGGCTGTCCATCACCTTGCCCCTCGTACCTCACCTCCCTTCTCTCCTTCTACAGCCCAGCCTGCACCCTCCACTCTTCTGCCGCTAACCTCCTCACTGTGCCTCATTCTCGCCTGTCCCGCTGTCGACCCCTGGCCCATGTCCTTCCCCTGGCCTGGAATGCCTTCCATCCGCACATCCACCAAGCAAGCTCTCCTCCTCCCTTCAAAGCCCTACTGAGAGCTCACCTCCTCCAGGAGGCCTTCCCAGACTGAGCCCCCTTTTTCCTCTCCTCATCCCCATCCCCCTTGCCCTTGTATATATTTATTACTCTATTTTACTTGTACATTTGTACTATTCTATTTATTTTGTTAATGACATGCATATACCTATAATTTTATTTATTCTGACAATATTGATACCTGTCTACATGTTTTGTTTTGTTGTCTGTCTCCCCCTTCTAGACTGTGAACCCGTTATTGGGTAGGGACTGTCTCTGTATGTTGCCGACTTGTACTTCCCAAGCGCTTAGTAGAGTGCTCTGCAAACAGTAAGCGCTCAATAAATATGATTGAATGAATGAACGAACAACAGTCTTAGGAGGAGGGCACATAGGTATTGAATCCCCATGTTACAGGGGAAGATACCATTGCTTAGAACAGTGCTTTGCACATAGTAAGCTCTTAACAAATGCCATCATTATTTTTATTATTATTATTACTGAAGCAAAGAGAAGTGATTTGCCCAAGGGAACACAGCAGGTAAATATCTGAGACAGAATTAGAACCCTGACTCTCAATCCTGTGCTCTCTTCAGTAGGCCTCACCGTTTCTCAAGTAGAATGGATCAGACTTGGCTTCAGGGACTGAATTTCCAGGTTAATGTCTCAGATACAGGGCAAATTTAGTTTGAGAGGACATTTCCTAGACTCTCCACATCCATTAACTTCTGTATTTGACCCAAGTGCCCTATGGTAATCAGTCACAGAGCTCTCTGGACTGTGAGCTTATTATGGCCGGGGAACGTGTCTGCTAATTCTGTTGAATTGCACTCTCCCATGGGCTTAGTACAATGCTCTGCACATAGTAAGCACTCAAAAAATGCCATTGATTGATTCTTTTTTGGGTGCTGTGCCTGGGGATTCCCTGGAACAGTTTTCCAGAATAGGGGGACCTTCTGTTTGGGGCTCAACCAGAAGTGGTATATTCGGGGCCCCAGACTGCCTGGGGTGTCTATTTGGGAAGATTGTCTGAACATCTAGACTCTATCAAACATCAAAAATGAGCATTATATTGAGCAGCTGGAGATTTTTTTTTAGGTTAGTCTCATGTGAGCCTCCTGATTGGCCCAGGAGCTTGTCTGATTGACATCAGGTGCCCAGAAGTTTCTCTTCACCCTACAGCATCTCTACTCCAAAATCAGAATTGGTGGCAAGCCTAGGAGAGTGGGAAAAGGATAGGATTTGTATTGAGAGTCTAGCAGATGTTCACCAAATTTCCTGGATTATCCCCTAACTCAAAAATCATAGACTGTAGTCTACGTGAGGTAAATCTCATTGACACTAGGGCTGTGTTCAATGACAGGTTTCTCCTATGCATATTCAGGCCAAAAAAGGAAGTTTCTACAAAAATCCCCTTTAAAGGCTTGGAGTGTATAATAACAGCTATGTAACAGCTAAAATTCAGCCAGCCTTTCTCTGTGAAAGGGGGTCTCTAAGTATCCATCATGCGTGAACCTCATTAGGTTCTTGATCTAGGTGGCCATTACAAAAAGCAAATAAAAAAATGATAAGGATACAATTTCAATTTCCACAAATATTAGGTCTAGCTCTTTGGTGGAGTATGCATTTTTTATGCTTTCAGTGAATTGAATTTTCGGCTTTTATTAACTTGTGCATGCATTTCTGGTACTAAATGACTTCACATCTTAATTTAAGCAAGACAGTTCAGCTAGCCCAAATGTATAAATGATCTGAAATTGCTCTGGCTAAACTGCTCAGCCTAGCCAAGCTTGCTTCTACCACCAGTTGCTACTTATTGGTCACATGAAGTGTTTGGATTTCCTATCCCGGCTGAGGTGAGCACAATTTAAACCTCAAAGCATTCTGGAACCTATAAGAGGTCCTAGAATTTTGCGAGCATCCTTTAAGGCTGTTTCAATCAAACCCTGACTCTCAGCTTCCAAGAGGAAAGAAAAAAGGTGTGTATGTCTGGATGGTTCCAGAATCCCAGGTTTCAGTAAAAATAGAGGGCAGCCTCAGAATAATGATAATGATATTTGTTAAGCACTTACCATGTGCCAAGCACCGTTCTAAGCACTGGGATAGATACAAGGTGATCAGGTTGTCCCACGTGGGGCTCACAGTCTTCATCTCCATTTTGCAGATGAGGGAGCTGAGGCACAGAGAAGCAAAGTGACTTGCCCAAAGTCACACAGGTGACAAGTGGCAGAGGCGGGATTAGAACCCACGACCTCTGATTCCCAGGCCTGGGCTCTTTCCACTGAGCCACTTCACAACATTCATTCATTCATTGGTATTCATTGAGTACTTACTGTTTGCAAAGTACTGTGCTAAGCGCTTGGGAGAATACAAGAACAGGCATGCTCCCAGCCCACAATGAGAACACAGTCTAAAGGATGACATCCTCTACACCCATGTACCTGGTACTTACAACCTATTACAATGGTTTTTTCCATGTGGATTTCACCCCTTGCACGTATGTACATATCCATAATTTAATATAATAATTTATATCAATAAATATATTAATTTATATCAATATCAATCTCCCCCTCTAGACCATAAGATTGCTGGAGGCAGGGAACATGTCTACTAGCTATTGGTACTGTGCTCTCCCAAGCACTTAGTATAGTGCTCTGCACATAGTAAGCACTCAAATATGACTGAATGGTTCCATTGGCTAGCAGCATAAGAACCGAGAGGATGGTCAGATTTCCAGGAAAAAAAAGCCAATGAGAAAATATTGCACTGTGACAAAAAAGATTTGTGTAATTACTTAAGTAATAATTTATTCCCTTGAATTCCACAATGCGGTGTCACATCAGCAAATGAAGTGGCAGATACAAATCATAGCATAAATCATTAATAAAACATCTAGTAGGAATGGAAAGAGTCACTCCAAGATTTAGGGACCTTCCCTCATTACGAGTGCCTAAGATTGGAAGTAGAAGTGAAACATGGTGCCATTTTCAGCTCCATTTACTGCTGGAAAAGTGCCCAAGAATATTTGTTGCCAATGAAAACCCCATGTGAGCAGATCACACGGGACCTCAGGTTTGGCCACCATTCACTACTCTCTCAATGCACATGGATGGGTCTTCCTTATGGGACACTACTGAAGAAGACTTAGTGGACACCAGAGGTGTTAAAATCAACTCAATTATCCAAGCAGTAATTACAATAATGGTGGTCTTCAATGACCCTTATCTCTGGGCAAAGCACATGAGCTGAGAGCTGGGCTAGGTGTAAGATAATCAGATCAGATAGAGTTCCTGTCCAACATGGGAATAACTAAGGAGGGAGAAGAGATAAATTGTAATTATATATTTCTCATTTACTAAGAATCTAAGCACTTTCATTTTGCAAACACACAAACCTCCCATCCTTGTTTTATAGGACAACTGCATGCACTAGTGAAGACATAACCAAAGACCAATCTCCCCTTGTTTAATAATAATGATGATGATGGTATTTGTTAAATGCTTACTATGTGCCAAGCACTGTTCTAAACTCTGGGATAGATACAAATTTATCAGCTTGTGTCAGGTGGGGCTCACAGTCTTAATCCCCATTTAAAAGATGAGGTAACTGTGGCCCAGAGAAGTTAAATGACTTGCCCAAAATTACACAGCTGACAAGTGGCAGAGCCGGGATTAGAACCTATGCCCTCAAACTCCCAAGCCCGTCCTCTTGCCAAAAAGCCAAACTGCTTCTCTAAGATGCTGTTTGGCTCAAAGAACATAAACCATTAGTCCAAAATTATATATTGTACCTCTTCCTTGGATCTGCAGGAGTATTTTTGAAATTCCTGGCTACTACAGTGGCTTTGTTTAAAAGCTCTAGCTAGATATTAGGTTGTGAGGAAATCTGGGGAGAGGATTCCAGATTCCTTTGCCATCTGTTGCAGTATCATTATTTTTTTAATGGTATTTTTAAGAATTTACTATGTACCCGACACTGTACTAAGCACTAGGGTAGGTACAAGATAAATAGGTTGGAAACAGTCCATGTCCCATATGACACTCATAGTCTTAATCCCCGTTTTACAGATGTGGTAACTGAGGCCCAGAGAAGTGAAATCATTTAGCCAGGGTCACAGCAGACCTGTGGCGGAGGTGGGATTAGAACCCAGGTCCTTGTCAGGCCCTTGCTTTATCCACTGAGCCATGCCAATTTTACAGTGCAGGCAAGTGATGGAGCTGGGATTAGATCCTACTAATCCAGTGCTTTTTCCACAATAATAACGGCATTTGTTAAGCACTTACTATGTGCTAAGCACTGTTCTGAGTGCTGGGGTAGATACAAGGTGATCAGGTTGTCCCACGTGGGGTTCACAGTCTTAATCCCCATATTACAGATGAGGTAACAGGCACAGAGAGGTGAAGTGACTTGCCCAAAGTCACACAGCTGACAAGTGGCTGAGCCTGGATTAGAACCCATGATCCCTGACTCCCAAGCCCGGGCTCTTTCCACTAAGCCACCAGATGCTTCTAGGCACAAGGCACAGCTGGTTCTTTCTGCCGGGTTATTTTCTATGTTTATTCTAGGCAATATTTTTTTTATTTTGTTTACACAATCCTCCTTATTAGCAAAGCCCTAATGTTCATATCCCATGATGTGACTAGGTTTGTGTGCTCTTGGTCATAATTTTGTTTATTTTCTCAGTAGTATTTTTTATGCTACCTGTTGAGCACTTTTGTGTATCATGCATTGTTCTAAGCCCTGGGGTAGATACAAGTTAATCAGGTCAGACACAGTCCCGGCCCTATATGGGGTTCACAGCCTAAGTAGGAAAATGACATTTTTTAAAGTGCTTACTATATGCCTGTTATGTTATTAGATCGGACACAGTTCCAGTCCCCTATAGGACTCCTACCACAATCCTCATTTTACAGATGAGGAAACTGAGGCCCAGAAAAGCTAATCTACGTGCCCAAGGTCACTCACTCAACCAGTGGCAAAGCTAGGATCAGAAGTAGTGTCTCTGACTTCTAGTCCTTTGCTCTTTCCATTATGCCACATTGTTATGAAGCGAAGCACTAAAATATTCCTCAAAAAATGTCCATTATCCATTCCCTTAACTGCCCTAATGTCTGTATTGCTGTGGTCCAGAAATATCAATCAATTGCATTTATTGAGCTCTTACTATATAGAGAGCACTGTACTAAGCATTTAGGAGAGTACAATATAATAACCAGCAGACAATCTCTGTTCTAATATATACACTTTTTCCGGATTTTGATAGGGCTAATAGGTATACTTTACCCCACAGAATGTCTACTTTGGCCACCAGTTGGTCCCGCTGTACTTGGTCAAATGAATTTAGTAAACATCAGTGAAAGAATGTAAAAGCAGCTATGATTATATAGAACAGTTAGAACCCCCCCCACCAAAACAAAAACAAAAACATAGGACTACTACTAATAATAATTGTGACATTTCTTAAGTACTTACTATGTGCCAGGCACTGTTCTAAGCAGAGGTGGATACAAGCAAATTGGTCTGGACACAGTCCTTGTCCCACACGGGGATCACAATCTTAATCCCCATTTTACAGATGAAGTAACTGAGGCACAGAGAAGTTAAGTGACTTGCCCTAGGTCACACAGCAGACAAGTGGCAGAGTCAGAATTAGAACCTAGGTCCTTCTGATTCCCAAGCCTGGGCTCTATCCGCTAGGCCACGTTGCCTCTCTTCATAATAATAATAAATAATAATAATAATAATAATAATAATAATATCATTATTATTAATAGACCACTCTGCTTCTCATACTAATAACTCCAATAATAATAGACCTTTACCATCACAGTGCATCTTTTATCTACAGCCTCCATAGGTCCTTTCAAATACAAATGAAGCCCATCTGAATCGATACTCAATCATATTTATTAAGTGCTTACTGTGTGCAGAGCACTATACTTAGTGCTTATCCTAGTGTCCTAAATTCTCTAGTCCATCCACAGAAGGGGAAGGAGGGCACTTTAAAAAATCAACTCAATCAATGGACTTTATTAAGCACTTACTATGTGTAGAGCACTGTACTAAGCGCGTGGGGGAGTGCACTACAACAGAGTTGTCAGACATGTTCCCTGGTCACAGTGAGCTTTCAGTCTAGAGGGGGAGACAGACATTAATGTAAATAAAGAAGAGGACTATGAGGCACCATGTCACATTTCAACTGAGAGCTAATGCTGTAGAAAAATGCAGAAGAGAATGAATATTCTTGTGAAATTCCTAAGGAGAATAGAATCCAGTCCTTGGCATGGATTCTCTAAATTATTTACACAATCCTACTAGTAGTTCACACCTTGGAACCTGATTCATAGGTATCAATTTAAAAAAAAATGGTTCCATCTAACTAATGATGGACTGATTTGTCATGCTCAGTGTTGAATTTAATAATCTAATAAAGCTGTTACAGGAACTTTAGAACAACTAATGTAGTACATTACTTTCCCACGGAATTACTGGAATATGAAATGGTCTTCCAGAATGTGTAATGGGAACAGATAAATGAGTTTTAAGTCAGAGACAAATATCCAATGTACTTGGAACTTAAAAAGCGATCACATAAAGCAAGAATCCGGAAGGCACAACAAATTAACTGGAGTCACAAATGCTGAGGAGACTTTTTTCTGTTGTAATTGTGAATTTGCAAAGCTCCTTTCATCAGGAAAGCACCTTAGCCACATTATTTTATTAAGAAGAAAATCATGGTAAAAAGGTAATGTTGAGGATCTATTATAGTAATTATTAAATATTAGCCCCTATATTCAAGAATGTCATAATATGTTCATAGAGGTCTTCAAATCCCCATGGGAAACCCAAAGAATGAGCTACACTTAGAATGTGAGCAGAAAATTGAATCAAATATTTTTATCCAGCTCAAAACTCCAGGTGTTTAATTTGATCTCAGGGAAGCAAAAGGCTGAAAGAGGCCTTAACATATCATTTTAGTCTCAACTTGAAAGCAAGCATCACTCACAACCCCACAATACTTGTGTACATATATGTACATATTTATTATTCTATTTATTTTATTAATTGTGCATATACACCTATAATTATATTTATTTATATTGACGCTATTGATGCCTGTTTACTTGTTTTGTTTTCTGTCTCCCCCCTCCTAGACTATGAGCCTGTTGTTGAGTAGGGATTTTCTCTATTTGTTGCTGAACTGTACTTTCCAAACAGTACAGTGCTCTGCACACAGTAAGCACTCAATACAATGAATAATGATGATGATGGCATTTATTAAGCACTTACTAAGTGCAAAGCACTGTTCTAAGCACTGGGGAGGTTACAAGGTAATCAGGTTGTCCCATGGGGGGCTCACAGTCTTAATCCCCATTTTACTGATGAGGTAACAGGCACAGAGAAGTGAATTGACTTGCTCAAAGTCACACAGCTAATTGGTGCAGTCAGGATTTGAACCCATGACCTCCGACTCCAAGGCCCAGGCTCTTTCCACTGAGCCACGCTGCTTCTCTATGAAGCAATGAATGAATGATCCCCATTTTCAAGAACAATCAACAAATGGGTAGAATGAGTAAATTTAATTGATTCTGCATTCTTGGGAAAAGATTAATAATAATGCTCTGCGTTAATACCTTACTATGCACCACTAAGTGTAGGGGTAGATACAAGACAACCAGATGAGACAGATACAGTCCCACATGAGGTTCACAATCTAAGGTGCGGGAGAACAGGTATTGAATTACAGAAGAGAAAACAGAAGCATGAAGAAGTTAAATGACTTGCCCGTAATCCCACGGCAGGAAAATGGAAGAGCTGGGATTAGAACCAGCTCCTTTGACTTCTAGGACTTCGCTCTTTCAACTAAACTATAGGCTTGACCCAGATTTTAAGACATGATGCCTACTCAACCCTGGAGCTGTTTAAATTCATTTCACTAAGGCTGAAAACTTATATTTCCTTGCTGTGCCTCAAATGTGCAAGAGGATAAAGAAATCCTTGACGCTAAAGTGGCAGACAGAGGTACATTTATGAAGTGTTTATGACATACGATCCACTAGCCCTGAACTCCAACCCTCACAACAATCTAGCAGCTGGCTGAGCAGAAGGTCTTTTTTATGGTATTTGCTCAGCTCTTAGGATGTGCCAGGCACTGTACTAAACGCTAGGGTGGATAAATGCAAATCAGATTGGACACAATCCATGTCCCACGTAGTCTTTATCCCCATTTTGCAGATGAGGTGACAGGCACAGAGAAGTTGAGTCATTTGTTCAAGACCACAAGGCAGACCAGTGGTGGAGCTGGGACTAGAACTGAGGTCCTTCTTACTCCCAGGCCCAAGCTCTATCCACTAGACAACACTGCTTTCTAGCCTCATCTCTAATTAGGGAAAGAGATGGTGTCCCCTGTTGTAGAAGTGGGGAGGAGGGAGAGGGGAGAGAGGGCAGAGAGGGGAGAGAGCAAGGTGGTGGGTCTGACTCTTACACCAGTTCTAATTCTAGTATCGAAACTTTTAACCAATCTGAGTCCCTGTGAATAAGGAAAAAAAAATTGCATCCTCATATTAAGAATAAGGCAAAAAGAGTCTCTGCCATTGAAACATCAGCCTTTGGGAAAATTCTGTTCCTTCAAGGATATATTTTTCAGGCTCTTTCATGGAGTTCAGGCCTAGTGCTAGGGGAAAAAACTGAAAAGCAAGTTTATCTCCCCTAAGCGCAGAAAAAGAGGAACTTAAATCGCAGACCAGAGGATTTACCTTAAGTATAAAAAAAGTCCCTTTCATTGCAATCGGTTACAGAATCCTTGGGGAATCTCTCACTCTCTAGAATCAGCTTTCATCTGCCAGAGATGTTTAGAGTTGGTCTTGTTTGAAGGCAGAAATGGTCTTGCACACTAAAGGGTCTCTAAAATTTTCATTTGGCCTCCACCAATTTTGTTTTTTTTTTTTTTTTAACTCAGACAAATAACTTCCCCACCTTGTCTATGAGCCTCCCATAAAAGAGGACTCAGTCATGGGTTTGCATACACCCCCTCCCTTAAATAGAATCCCATTAAATCCCCACCAAAACTAAAGGAACTGCCCCATTCTATCTAGCCTCTTCAGATAGCATGTGATATCCTTCCTCTGAAAGTTCCTTCTTTTGATCATCATCAATATTTATCAAACTATTATTTGGGGATTTTTCCACTGTTATTATTACGACTCTTTGACAGTGAGAGATTTATCTTACTTGTACATATCTATTCTATTTATTTTATTTTGTTAGTATGTTTGGTTTTGTTCTCTGTCTCCTCCTTCTAGACTGTGAGCCCGCTGTTGGGTAGGGACTGTATGTGTTGCCTACTTGTACTTCCCAAGCGCTTAGTACAGTGCTCTGCACACAGTAAGCGCTCAATAAATATGATTGATTGATAGATAAACACACCAGTGATTTGAGACCAAAATGCCCTTTTTATCTCAAAGGAAGAATGAAGAGATTAGCTGAGATAAAAGTGGAGAGAGGCAATGGAGTGGGGAGGCTGTGTGGGCTAGTAGAAAGATCACTGGACTGGAAATCATGAGACCCCGGTTTTAATCTCACACTCTCCACTTTTCTGCTATGTGACTCTGGACAAGTCACCTACTGTTCTTTAGACTCAGTTCCCTTAACTGTAAAATGGGGTTTTACAGAACCAACCTGTGCTCCCTGCCACCTCAGATTTTGAGTCCCATTTAGGACAGGGACTTTGGAAATCTTGTATCCACCCTGGTTCCTAGCAAATAATAAGTGCTTAATGAACACCCACGTTATGATATTAGAGAGGGCAGGATCTGTCAATCAGGATGAAATGACATTCCCCTGTAACATGGTATCAACCCCTTTATAAAACGGGCAATTTATGTAGATGGCCTCCACTCCTACAACTCCAACCACCAAGCAGAAATATCTGGAATGTTTGAGAGACAATATTTGGGGCACAGAATGAAAAACCCATCTGTTAAGCATGACCCTATTTGCCTTACAAAAATAAATTGCATCCGACTTCATTCATCAGATGTCTTTAAACCTAAGGCTTTTCGGTTGGAGTTACTAACCAAGCAAAAGAAGCTTAAGGTAAGCAGTGTGGCTCAGTGGAAAAGAGCACGGGCTTTGGAGTCAGAGGTCTTGGGTTCAAATCCTGGTTCCACCAATTGTCAGCTGTGTGACTCCAGCCAAGTCACTTAACTTCTCTGTGCCTCAGTTCCCTCATCTGTAAAATGGGGATGAAGACTGTGAGCCCCCCGTGGGACAACCTGATCACCTTGTAACCTCCCCAGTCCTTAGAACAGTGCTTTGCACATAGTAAGTGCTTAATAAATGCCATTATTATTATTATTAAGCAACATCAGGTAGGTTTTTACTCTTCTCAGAACAGGATTTCTAAGATTATTAATCATATAATTAACCATTAGGCATAATTATAGATGGGGAATTTATAGTCCAGTTTAATCAAATTGGAAACTAGGCCATTTAAGCTTCTTTTTCATTGGTTGTTGCTATGAGTCTCTACAGAAGACTCATCTCAAAGAAAACAAGACTGTAAGAAGTGCTTCAAAATTGATGGTTTAAAATAGTAAGAATAGCCACAACAAACTGCAGGGAGGAATATCCAACTATTCTTGCAAATAAACCTTCATTTTACTTGACCTACTTCTTTTACGTTTTATCTTTCGTGAAATCTATTTGCTTTTATAAGTATGTATTAAACACCTTTCTCTTAGAATTGATTAAGAGATACTGCAGGTGGGAAGGCTAAAATTGCTCCCTGTAAAGAAAGAGTTACCCTCTTGAGAGCTAAATAAAGGCCATTCCAAACTACTCAGCTTGTTATAATCTTCTTCAGAACCATGTTTCATTGCTAACTTCAGGGTAAGGGCACTTTAGCAGTTATGATATTCCAGTTGTTTTGCAGGGATTACATTGTTGTAATAATGTGAAGGATTTTTTTTTTTTTTTCCTTTTCACCTTGTACTTTAGGTTACCAAAGAGGACAGCATTCTTCTAATTATCTTGTTGGCATGACAGTCAGAGGACCTGAGTTCTGATCCCGTCTCCCGCACTTACCTACTGTGTGACCTTGGGCAAGTCATTTATCTTCTTTGTGCCTCAGTTCCCTCATCTGTAAAATGTGGATTCAATAGTGGTTCTCCCTCCTACAGACTGTGAATCCCATATGGGACTTGATAATCTTGTATCTACCCCAGAGCTTGACATAGAGTAAGTGCTTAAATACCACAATGATTATTATTATTGATAGATTGGTTGCTTATTGCATGAAGACCAAATCATGATAAGGCAAGCATGGTATGTAAGAAGTGGTTAAATAAATGTTCTTTGTCCAATCTTAAGGAAACTTTCACTCCTGCTCTTTAAGATCCATAGAGGATGAGATGTCCTCCATTTCCATAATTCATTTTGCCTCCAATAGAAATGATTATTCAAAAGTACCTATTCATCTCTAACAAGCTGCTGCTGCTTCTACTAATTCCACAGTTTGAGAGGAATCTGTGGATGGCAGATTGAGGAATAGCCCATAATGATGATGCCATTTACTAAGCACTTACTCTTGGCAAGCACTGTGGTAGATGTCAATCATATTTATTGAGCATTTACTACGCACAGAATACCGTAGTAAGCACTTGGGAGAGCATGCAACAGAATTAGCACTTTCCCTGCCCACAGTGAGTATACAGACTAGAGAGGGAGACAGACATTAAGAATATAATAAAATGATTAGATCAGAAGCAGTCCCTGTCCCACACCACAAAGGGCTCACGAGAGAGAGAGGGTCAGCAGGGATTTTATCCCTATTTTAAAGATGAGGAACTGAGGCCCAGAGAGGTTAGATGACTTGCTCGAAGTTACACAACTAATAAGTCAGCTCCTTGTAAGGAGCGAGGAAGGGAGGGACATCTGGAGAGCTTGTGGAGCATTTAGTCATGGTACTGAAGTTTCATTGTAAGGTAGTTGGACATCTGCAACGTGTGGTTTGTGCCAGACAGCTGCTAGTACACTAGACCAATACTGAGGTCTTAATCAATAGTATTTATTAAACAATTTGTAAAGTGCACTGTACTCAGAGCTTGTTGGAGGGAGGAAGCCTCTTGCAATACGTGGTTCGTGCCAGGCAGCTGCTGTGGCATGACACCCACCCTGTTGCTTAATCACTAGTATTTATTGAACATTTACTCTATACTTTCATTCAATCGTATTTATTGAGCGCTTACTACTTGCAGAGACACAATGTACTAAGAGCTTGCCGATGGCAGGAAGCCAACCGCTGAAACTTCTGGGTGAATTATCATCACACAAAATCCTTGCCACTTTCTCTCCGCTTTGGAGTTGGTTTGCTTATTTACAATTTTTCCACCCATGGTAGCCAATACTTCTAAAGAGAATACTCAGGTCTAATTAAGCTTATCATGGGCAGGGAATGTGACTACCAATTCATATATTGTACTCTCCCAAGTGCTTACTCCAGTGTTTTGCACACAATAAATACCATTGATTGAGTGATCGATGGCCAGTCTTCGTAAAGGCATCTCATCTTTGGCATTCCAAAAGTTGGGGTTAGTCATTCTCCTTATTCTACCACCATATCACTATATAGGGATTGTGTTCTTGCCCCTACATCAAAAAAAATGGAGCATATTACCTATCCTGTTTAATTTGTAGTAATTCATAGTAATAATGGAGTTAAGTGCAGTAGCATGGAAGGCAGAGACTCAAGTTCACTGTGCAGAAAGAGACAATGGTAAACCACTTCCATATTTTTACTAAGAAAACTCTCTGGTTACAGTACCGGAACAATTGCAGATGGAGTTGGGGGCGTTCTGGGAGAGACTTGTCCATGGTGTCACTACGGGTTGGAGACGACAGCATAATAACAATGATGGCCTTTATAAAGCACTTACTATGTGCCAATCACTGTTCTAAGAGCTGGGGAGGTTACAAGGTGATCAGGTTATCCCACGTGGGGCTCACATTGATCCCCATTTTACAGATGAGGGAATTGAGGCCCAGAGAAGTGAAGTGACTTGCCCAAAGTCACACAGCTGACAGTTGGCGGAGTCTGGATTTGAACCCATGACCTCTGACTCCAAAGCCCGGGCTCTTTCCGCAGAGCCACGATGCTTCTAAGCATAAGACAAGATGATGATATTAAGTACTTACTGTACGCAGAGCACTGAACTAAGTGTAGGGGTGTACACTGACAAAGGCGAGAGGATGGAGTAAAACACCAATTGCTGTTTCTGAGCGCTTTCTCATTGTAGCCTCATTATTATGGTATTTGCTAAATCACTCGCTATGCGTCAGGCACTGATCTAAACGTGGGGGTAAGAACAAGATAATTGGGTTGGACACAGTCCTTGCCCCACACGGGGCTCACATTCTTAATCCCCATTTTACAGATATGGGAACTGAGGCACAGAGAAGTGACTTGCCCAAGGTCACACAGTGGACAAGGGATGGAGCCGGAATTAGAACCCATGACCTTCTGACTCCCAGGCTCTACCCGCTAGGCCACGCTGCTTCTCCGTGTCCACTCCCCCCCAAAGCAAATGAATCTTTGGGATATATCAGTAGGAATGATGTGCCTGTGTAAAAGAATCACGGTGGATTTCAGTGATAAAGCTGCCCTCAAAAAAATAAAATAAAAAAACCAAGAGGAATATTTCATATCTCTTCTATCCTTCCAAGAAGTTATCAGAAATAATCCTTCTGAAGTAAAGTACAGCACACACCCTCATAATAAGGGAAATACAGAGCGTTCCTCTAAACTTAAGCACTGTCTGAAAGCATTATTGCTTCTTTCACATTGCAGGTTACATTTAAAGAGCACATGGGGCTCTAAAAATAAGCATAATATATAACTGTCTCTCAGGCTTTGTCAAATGCTTGTTGAGAGACTGATGAGAGTTTTCAGCGAGAGTTTTAATGAACCTTCTTCTCTCAATTCAGCACAAGTATCATTTATTTTTCAAGCATTCGCTCACATCTTTCTGTTAGAATGAAAGTGTCTTGACGGAATCTGCCAAAACGTAGAACAATAAGGAATAATAACACTCCCAAGCTGCAAGCCAGCAATGAACAGAGCTTGTAGTCAGCTAAAAAGCTAGCCAGAAAAATGAAGTAGTGCAGGAACTTGGTTCAATAATTTAAACTGGATATGTCTGAATACAGCATGGCAAATTAAATGCAAACTTGACTAATTTTAAATATAAACTGGTTTCTATCTCTCCCTTTTATTTTGGTCACATCAATTAGAAATGGGCATCAATTATTTGCACATTTATCATGCAGTCCTAATAAAATGCTGGGTCAAAAGGCAGAAATAGGGCTCCTAAAATAGTCACCCTTTGAATTGATTAAAAAAAAAAATCTTGTCATGAAAACATTTAGCTTTGAAGGTCTCTAAAGAAGTGGGGTGTGTATTTTTTACCCATTCACTTTCCATCCACTTATGAAGGTCTAAGGTTTTTTCGAGTTACACTGGGGACTCACCATTGGCAGGAAGCTCCAATTATAAAAGGTATTTTGCAGGATAAATAATAATAATAATAATAATAATAATAATAATAATAATGGCATTTATTAAGCGCTTACTATGTGCAAAGCACTATTCTAAGCACTGGGGAGGTTACAAGGTAATCAGGTTGTCCCATGTGGGGCTCACAGTCTTAATCCCCATTTTACCGGTGAGGGAACAGGCACAGAGAAGTGAAGTGACTTGCCTAAAGTCACACAGCTGACAATTGGCGGAGCAGGGATTTGAACCCATGACCTCTGACTCCAAAGCCCGGGCTCTTTCCACTGGGCCATGCTGCTTCTCCCAGATAAACACACTGGGTAAAGCAGAATAAGCATTATTTAAAGAATGGCTAGGCAATTGAAGGCATCATAAATACAGATTTTAAAATGAAATCTAATAAGTTTCCTTGGAATGCGGGTGATCTGCCCTCCCCTAGAACATATCTATTTTACACCAACAGTTTATCATCCTCCCACTGTCTTGGCAGACAGGGTTTGTTTTTTTGTTGGCTTTTTTTGGTGTGCATGAGGAAAAATGACTTTGAAATGTACCCTCATTTGACTGAACAGGAGTACTTGAATTTCTAGTAGAGCCCTGAATATAGAAATATGGAATGGAATCACCTATACCCTTACGCAGCACTTATGTATCAATGTTCCCTTCTAATTACTCTATTTGTAAGTATGTTTATGTCTGCCTCCCCATTAGTAGGTTAATTCATTGTAGCAGGGAATGCACCTTACACTTCCTCCGCACTTTCCCAAGTACTTGAGTACTCTATATTGCACCCAAGAAACCTCAAATACCATTATCACTAGTTCTATACATGCAGATTATTCTCAGATGTAAATGAGAATATTGTGGTTCACAGGGTGTTACTGTTTTCAAGATTACCAGAGAGCAATTCCTAGAAATAGGGACTTTTCAAGGTGCTATTTTCCATCCTGGAAAAACCCAAGTGCAAAAATCCTTGAGGTTTTTTTCAACCCTTTGCACCAGATTGCACTGGAGAAGCAGTGTGGTTCAGTGGAAAGAGCACAGGCTTTGGAGTCAGAAGTCATGGGTTCAAATCCCACCTCTGCCACTTGTCCGCTGTGTGACTTGGGGCAAGTCACTTCACTTCTCTGGCCTCAGTTCCCTCATCTGTAAAATGGGGATTAAGACTGTGAGCCCCCCCAGGACAATCTGATCACCTTGAAACCTCCCCAGCACTTAGAACAGTGCCTTGCACATAGTAAGCGCTTAATAAATGCCATCATTATTATTATTATTAGATTGTAAGCTCCTGGAGGGCGGAGCCCATGTCTTCCAACTCTTTCATTTTATAGCCAATTTTTGTTTGGACTGGAAAAAGAGAGATTAATTTCAGAAGAATTTGGGTACCTGAGAAAAAGAATATCAGACAAATCCAAGGGAGGTTTCCTAGTCTTCACTCTCTGGAGAATGTTGGAGAAGCAGTGTGACCTAGTGGAGAGACCATGAGTCTGGGAGTCAGAAAGGCCTGGGTTCCAATCCCAGCTCAGCCGCTTGTGTGCTGTGCAACCTTGAGAAAGTCACTTCACTTCTCTAGGCCTCAGTTACCTCATCTGTAAAATGGGGAATAAGATGTTAAGCAGCATGAGGGACAGGGACTAAGTCCAGTCTGATTAACTTGTATCTACCCCAGCACTTAGTACAGTGCCTGGTAAATAGTAAGCACTTAAAATACCAAAGAAAAAACAGTTCTGTGGCAAAAATATTTAATTTCATTCATTCATTCACTCAATTGTATTTATTAAGCACTTACTGTGTGCAGAGCACAGTATTAAGTGCTTGGGAAGTACAAGTTGGCAACATATAGAGACGGTCCCTACCCAACAATGGGCTAATTTATATTTGTTCTTCCCAAAGGCAATATTACCCATAAGGCTGCAACTTATCCACATCTTTCAAGCAGAAAGCTTAAAGATTTTCAAAATAATTAAAATACATCCTATGAAAACAGTATCACTGTCCTTCATCTTTGAAGATGACATTACTGACAGTGAGATTTTGGAATGTTTGCTTCCAGAGCCCAGTTATCAGCACATACGCATTTCCATATAAATAATTCAAGGACATTTGATGATGCAGTCAGCCTGTTGAGTTGAAGAAGTTTTCAGAGGATTGGAATTGCATTTCAGTACCAGCTTCCAGATTCCTTCTTGCTTTTTCAAACATAGCATGTGGAGAAATAGATTAAGGCTGGATTTAGTCCTGCTTCACTCCTTTGGAGATGTGGAAAGAATCACACTTCACCTCTCCAACTCTGATCCACAGCCAGTTCTAATATGGAGCATTCGTGGGATTTTGACCAACTATCCAGGAAGCCAAATATTTTAGATGATTCCAGAACCCCAGTCCGCTGACAGTGTCAGTTGGTTTTTAAGATCTACGTATATCCTTTAAAGTGCTGGATGATGTTCCCTGCAAAATCTCATTATTATTATTGTATTTGTTATGTGCTTACTATGCATCAAGCAATTTAATAAGCTGGGGTAGATACAGAGTCATCAGGTTGGACATGGTCCCTGTCCCGCATAAGGCTCAAAGTTCTGGTACGAGGGAGAACAGGTATTTAATTCCCATTTTACCGTCAAGTAAACTGAGCCAGAGAAGTTCAGTAGCTTGCCCAAAATTAGCCAGGAAGCAAGTGGCAGAATCAGGATTAGAGCACAGGTCATCTAATTCCCAGGGCCTTGCTCTGTCTGCAAGGCCACAGTGTTTCTCTGTTTCCTTTATCTGATGCACTGTGGAAATCTATTCCATCATGCTGAATTGAGTGGGTCTCTTATTTGCACAGCACTAGTAAGGGCTTAGTACACTGCTCTGCAACATATTTCTGGGACTCTGAGCCCATTGTTGGGTAGGGACCGTATCCCTATGTTGCCAATTTGTACTTCCCAAACACTTAGTACAGTGCTCCTCACACAGTAAGCACTCAATAAATATGATTGAATAAATGACTAGTAAGAGCAAGAACATGGAAAACTAAAAAGGTGAATATCTAGACTGTGAGCCCACTGTTGGGTAGGGACCATCTCTATATGTTGCCAAATTGTACTTCCCAAGCGCTTAGAACAGTCTTCTGCACACAGTAAGTGCTCAATAAATACGATTGAATGAATATAGTGTAACTCACTCCATCAAAGAAATAAAATAATAATAATAATAATTTAAGCATGTAATAAGCACCAACTAATGTACTAAGCACTGTGTAGTTATAAGATCATCAGGTTGGACACAGCCCACCCCATATGGAGCTCAGAGTTTAATGGGAAGGGAGAAAAGGTATTGAATTCCAATTTTAAAACAGAGGAAACTGACAACCAGAGAAATGGAGTGTTAGAATTTGCTTAGAAAGTACATTTGCTTAGTATTCAGATGTTTGAAGACTGCCTTGAAATGAGGCAAACCATTTAAAGGAAGATAACATTTAGTCATATTTTTAAGACCTGGCCAGCCTGATTGAGAAGTATGTGTTTCTAAATCTTCCTGCTCAGACACCTAGCAAGTTGTTTTTGCAACAAGTAGGTGCCAATATCCTGGCCACCATCAACGGATCTTTAGAGATAGCATGTTGCCAGTGGGATGTGTACTTTTTTTTCCCCTTAGTGATAATGAGTTGTGATGAGCCTTTCACGCTCTTTTCTGGGACCAACACTACCCCGACTGAGATAACAGTGTGGGTCTGAACCTCAGAAACAGTAGAGTTTCCTAGTGGAAAGAGCCCAGGCGTCAGAAGATCTAGGTTCTATTCTTGGCTCTGCCATTTCCCTACTGTGTGACCCTGGGCAAGTCATTTCATTTCTCTGGGCCTCAGTTAATGAATCTGTAAAATAAGAATTCAATCCTACTCCCTCCTATTTAATAATAATAATAATGATGGCATTTGTTAAGCGCTTACTATGTGCAAAGCCCTGTTCTAAGCGCTGTGGAGGTTACAAGGTGATCAGGTTGTCCCACGTGGGGCTCACAGTATTAATCCCTATTTTATAGATGAGGTAGACACAGAAAAGTGAAGTGACTTGCCCAAAGTCACACAGCTGGCAGTTGGAGGAGGCAGGATTTGAACCCATGACCTCTGACTTCCAAGCCCGTGCTGTTTCCACTGAGGCACGTTGCTTCTCATACTGTGAGTCTCAGATGGGACAGGGACTGTGTCCAATATGATTAACTTGTATCTACCCCAGTGCTTAGCACATAGTAAGCGCTTCAGTACCATAATTATTATTATTTTCTCAGGCTATAGCAGGGAATTGGAATACCTCTACACCTCCTCAGCCCCATCCAGCCTTTTCTGACTTAGAACAGTGAGAAGCAGTGTGGCTTAGTGGAAAGAGCACAGGCTTGGGAGTCAGAGGACATGGGTTCTAATCGCAGCTCTGCCACTTGTCTGTTATGTGACCTTGGGCAAACCACTTAACCTCTCTGTGCCTTAATGACCTCAACTGTAAAATGGGGATTAAGAATGTGAGCCCCACATGGGACAACTTCATTACCTTCCATCTACCCCAGAGCTTAGAACAGAGCTTGGCATATCGTAAGCCCTTAACAAATACTATTATTATTATCATCATCCTATCCCAACTGGATTACTGCATCAGCCTCCTCTCTGATCTCCCATCCTCCTGTCTCTCCCCACTTCAGTCTATACTTCACTCTGCTGCCCGGATCATCTTTGTGCAGAAACGCTCTGGGCATGTCACTCCCCTCCTCAAAAATCTCCAGTGGTTACCTGTCAACCTACAAATCAAGCAAGAACCCCTCATTCTCGGCTTCAAGGCTGTCCATCACCTCACCCCCTCCTACCTCACCTCCCTTCTCTCCTTCTCCAGCCCAGCCCGCACCCTCCACTCCTCTGCCACTGCTAACCTCCTCACTGTACCTTGTTCTCGCCCGTCCCGCCGTTGACCCCCAGCCCACATCCTCCTCCTGGCCTGGAATGCCCTCCCTCCACACATCCGCCAAACTAGCTCTCTTCCTCCCTTCAAAGCCCTACTGAGAGCTCACTGCCTCCAAGAGGCCTTCCCAGACTGAGCCCCCTTTTCCCTCTCCTCCCCATCCCCCCGGCCCTACCTCTTTCCCCTCCCCATAGCACCGGTATATATTTGTACAGATTACTCTATTTCACTTGTACGTATTTACTGCTCTATTTTGTTAATGATGTACATACAGCTGTAACTATTCTGACAGTTTTGACATCTGTCTACATGTTATGTTGTCTGTCTCTAGACTGTGAGCCCGTTGTTGGGTAGGGATCATCTCTATATGTTGCCAACTTGTACTTCCCAAGCGCTTAGTCCAGTGCTCTGCACACAGTAAGCGTTCAATAAATACGATTGAATAAATGTCTCCCCTTTCTAGACTGTGAGCCCGTTGTTGGGTAGGGACCGTCTCTATGTATTGCTGACTTGTACTTCCCAAGCGCTTAATACAGTGCTCTGCACACAGTAAGTGCTCAATAGATACAACTGAACGAATAAAACACAGGCCTGGGAATCAGAAGGACCAGAGTTCTAATCCCAGCTCTGCCATTTGCCCAAGGTCACCCAGCAGACAAGTCATTTCATTTCTCTGGGCCTCAGTTACCTCATCTGTAAACTGGGGATGAATTCTGTAAGCTCCATGAAGGACAAGGACTGTGTCCATCCTGATTACCTTGTATCTACCCCAGCGCTTAGAACAGAGTTTGACACATGGCTGAATGAATAGTAGCATGGTGAGGTCGATAGAGCATGGACTTGGGAGTCAGGTGGTCATGGGGCCCCGCCACTTACCTGCTCTGTGGCCTTGGGTAAGTCACTTCACTTCCATGGGCCTCAGTTCCCTTAACTGTAAAATGGGGACTGAGTTTATGAGCCCCGGGTGGGACAGAGACCGTGTCCAACTTTTATACCCACCCCAGCACTTAGTACAGTTCGTGGCACAGAATAAGTGCTTAAAAAAATGCCACAATTATTACTAATATTACATAGTAAGCACTTAATTCCATAATCAGCCCTCTGCTGTCCCTAGATTACATTCCCTTAGAGAAGCAGCAGTGCTCAGTGGAAAAAGCCGGGGCTTTGGAGTCAGAGATCATGGGTTCAAATCCCGGCTCCGCCACTTGTCAGCTGTGTGACTTTGGGCAAGTCACAACTTATCTGGGCCTTAGTTCCCTCATCTGTAAAATGGGGATTAAGACTGTGAGCCCCAGGTGGGATAACCTGATCACCGTGTAACCTCCCCAGCGCTTAGAACAGTGCTTTGCACAGAGTAAGTGCTTAACAAATGCCATTATTATTATTATCATTATTATTATTATTATTATTCCCTCTTTGGTCCATAATCAGGTGAATGGGTCATCAGGCACTTTAGCTCCTTCTCTCCTCCTCAAATTTCCCCTCCCAATCTCCACCCCAACTCCACCACAGGGATATGCTTATCTTCTCCTTAGAACACCCAGTAAGCACAGCCCTCTAACATAGAAATGTAATATCCCCAAAGCCGACATTTTTAAGCATCCATTCTTCACTTTCTGTATTTTGGGCCTTGCCCACACTTGCGAAATAAAGCAGCTCAAAGATGGTGAGGGTATCTGATTTTGGGATGACAGAATGATTTCAGTCTGTAACTGCTACCCTTCTCTGAGAAACTCTCCGGACCCAGCAGTCTTCAGAAACAGCATGGCCTAGTGGACTGAAGCAGTGCGTCTCAGTGAAAAGCGCACAGGCTTTGGAGTCAGAAGTCATGGGTTCAAATCCAGCTCGACCACTGGTCAGCAGTGTGAGTTTGGGCAAGTCACTTAACTTCTCTGGGCCTCAGTTCCCTCATCTGTAAAATGGGGACTGTGAGCCCCCTGTGCGACAATCAGATCACCTTGTAACCTCCCCAGTGCTTAGAACAGTGCTTTGCACATAGTAAGTGCTTAATAAATGGCATTATTATTATAAAGCACAGGCCTGGGAGCCAGAGGGCCTGGTCTCTCATTCTGGTTCCACCAACTGTCTGCTGTGTGACCTTGGGGATTCAACATCTATCCTCCCTCCTCCCTATACTGTGAGTCCCATGTAGAAGAGGGACGATGTCCGACCCAACTAACTCTTACCTATCCCAATGTTTAGAACAGTGCTTGACACACAGTAAGCACTTAATACCATAAAAAATCCCAGCATTCAGTTTTTCCTTTATTTTGGGGCTCTTAAAAGCTATTAGATGTAAATAAGAGGTAAGAAAAAAAACCTCAAGTGTTTAATTTTCTTCCACTCTCCAAGGCATTAGAAGTGCCTCCATGTAGTAAAGACAATATGGAGTCTTCTTAAATAGCGAAGCAATGGAGGTCCATCTCCATGGCAACATAACTGCACATACAAAATGTGCGTAGAATTACCAGAGCACAAAGATGACAGAAATGACAATGCTCTAGTGCAGGCAGTACGGTCAGTTATCCTGAGCACACTCATCTTTAGTTCTACAGTGGCACATGACTTATCTTTTTCTGGCAATCATGCAGACGACCTTAGCTAAAAAAAAAAGAGAACCTCCATCAGTTCTTCTATTTGGCTATTTAAAGTATTCCTGATACAGAACATCAGCAAGACACCGGATTTCTTCAGGAGGCATTACAGAATTACAAAAGAGCTTTCATCATTATTTCCATAAACACACCGAATAGAAAAATGACAGCGTCAGGGTCTATTTCACGTAACTGTAGTTTTTGGGCTCATTTTTGCAGGTACTTACAGCATCGGTTGAAGGGCTCATCTTCTGAAACATCCCTCTCAGTGTACATTTGTTATATGACCAATGATCATGCACTAGGAGGAAAAATACTATCTACTTCATGAGTTTTCTTTAGTGTTCATAATTCACAAGTAGAACTGATTTTGTTATTTAGCTATTTCGTGCTCTGCTGGTTTAGGGAAAGGGAAGTTTCTAAAATTAAAATTTAGGATGCTCCTTTTCATTCACATAGGTGATGGGTCTATGATGGTTCAATAGAAGAAATAATAATAATAATAATGATGGTATTTGTTAAGCTCTTTCTATGTGCTAAGCACTGTTCTAAGCACTGGAGTGGGATACAAGGTGATCAGGTTGCCCCACATGGGGCTCACAGTCTTAATCCCCATTTTACAGGTGAGGTAACAGACCCAGAGAAGTTAAGTGACTTGCCCAAAGTCACACAGCTGACAAGTGGTGGAGCCGGGATTAGAACCCATGACCTCTGGCCCCAAGCCCGGGCTCCTTCCACTGAGCAATGCTGCTCCTTAAAGAAATAAAAGTGAGAAAAAAGTTCAGGATGTTAGAGAGAATATTCATAATATTCATACCCCTTACATTACAACAAAGGGTGCAACCATCTCACTCTGCCTCCAAACATCCTTTTGTGATTGTTTGACAGAATCCTGGGCTGGAAGGAACATTATTCTGATTTACTGACAGCTCAGCTTTTAGTCTTAAATCTAAATATTTTAATCACATTAGCTAATTTATGAAATTGAGTGATTGCAGTATTTAAGCATTTTCTGTGTGTCAAGGACTGTACTAAGCACTGGGCTAGGCCAAGATAAATCAGATTAGGGTCAACAGCATGGTCTTGCGGATACAGCCCAGGCCTGGGGGTCAGAAAGTCATGGGTTCTAATCCTAGCTCCGCACCTTGTCTGCTGTGTGACCTTGGGGAAGTCACTTAACTTCCCTGGGCCTCAATTCCCTCATCTGTAAAATGAGGATTTTAAAATGTGAGCCCTATTCATCCTTTCAGTCATATTTATTGAGCACTTACTGTGTGCAGAGCACTGTACTGAGCACTTGGGAAGTACAAGTTGGCAACATATAGAGATGGTCCCTACCCAACAACGGGTTTACAGTCTAGAATGAGGGAAAGGGACTGTGTCCAACCCAATTATCTTGTACATATCCCAGTGCTTAGAAAAGTGTCTGGTACATAGTAAATGCTTAACAAAAATACTATCATTATTAGTTTGGACACAGTCCATACCACACAGGGCTCACTATGTAATTTTGATTTCATTTATCATTTTAACACAAATAATGAATCAAGAGAGGGGGCCTGGGGTGATTCAGAAACACACTCAGGGTTCAGTGAATGTCTCTAGACTGTCAGCTCAGTACGAGCTGGGGATGTGTTGGTTTATTGTTGTACTGTACTCTTCCAAGTGCTTAGTGCAGTGCTACACACACACAGTAAGCACTCAATAAATGGATTGACTAAACAACATTTTCAAGCACACATCTATCTTTTGAGTATTTGTATTTACCCATCTTCAGCCCCACTATTGCATCCTTAACCTAAGAATTGCACTTTTTATTCATCTCTACGTACCACAGCACTGATGTATGTATTTGCAATTCTCTTTTTTTTTTAAATGGTATTTGTTAAGCACTATGTGTTAAACACTATTCTAAGTGCTGGGGAAGGTACAAATTATTTAGGTCAGACAGGGCCTTATCCCACATGTCTCCCCATCTTGACAGTAATCTCGTTATGGTTGGGGAATGCGTCTACCAACTCTGTTATAGTGTACTCTCCCAAGTGTTTAGCACAGTACTCATTAAATATTGATTGGTGCACATATCTATAAGAGTCATATGAGGAGGAAGGGCATTCCAGGCCAGAGGCAGGATGAGAGCTAGAGGTGAGAGGCAAGATAGACTTTCCCACATGCTTAATAAAGTGTTCTATACATAGTAAGGGCTCAGTAAATACCATTTATTGATTATGTGGCTATAATAACTGCAACCTCAGTAACCTTCATTTGTTGCTCCCCATTAGCCTGAAGTCTGTCTTTTGCGGGCCCGCAGTGGGCAACCTAATAATAAAGAATTCACATACTTAGCTCTTTTAATTAAAAGAAAAGAAACAAAGGCATTGACAATTTGGGTGGGGTTTTTTTTGCAAAAATTGATTACCCACACTTTGCTCTTCCAATGCTGGTTTTATAATGACTGTTGGGATTTTGCATTCCACCTTGGTAAAATCAATCATATTTATTTATTGAGCACTTACTGTGTGCAGAGCACTGTACTAAGCGCTTGGGAAGTACAAGTTGGCAACGTAAAAGTAGCAAGTAATTCAGTAAACTATAAACTCAGCATAGTCACGGATTGGATCCATCAATTCATTCATTCAATAGTATTTATTGAGTGCTTACTGTGTGCAGAGCACTGTACTAAGTGCTTGGGAAGTACAAGTTGGAGACATATAGAGACGGTCCCTACCCAGCTACGGGCTCACAGTTTGTAATGTACTCTCCCAAGAGCTCAGTACAGTGCTCTGCACACAGAAAGCACTCAGTAAATGATGGATTGATTGGAGAACAGTCAGCTAACTAGCCTGGAGACAGGCAATTGGGTGAAATTGCAGTCTGAAGATATCTTTACAATGTTGCCATCTTAGTACTTCCATATACTGGACACACAATAAAAATCAATGGGTCTTTACTGAACATTTACTTTGAGCAAAGCACAAAACTAAGTGCTTGGGAGACTACGATAGAGTTGGTAGCTAAGAGAAAGTCCACAGGTATGAGGGAAAAAAGTTAACAGAACTGATTATAGAATGAAAAGAAGTAGCACACATCATCTCCAATTTAATGTTATGACATAGATACTGCTTTACTGGGGCACTTTTCGCTGGGTCAAGTCATAAAATTATATTGAGAATGAGACAGACAATATTCCCAAATTCTGTGTAAAGTATGCACACTAATTTTCTAATTACAAATAGTACTTAGATACTTAGTCTCTCTAAGTATTTCCTGAGCTTCCCTCTGAGCATAACTAAAATAAAACTGCTCTCCTAAACACCAATGGAGTCATAAGAAAAGGAAACTTTCAAAAACTCTGCAGGAAAATAATTAGTTTCCTGCACAAGGCCTAAAGTGAGCAACAGCTCTTTCACACAGACTGCAAAAGGAGAAAGAAATCATGTTTATGAAAAATCCCCATGGAATCCATTCCTTTTCTGTAAAAAAAAAATCCATTCTGAAACAGCCTAAATTTCTGCCAGTTTTTTTTGTTGTTGTTAACCACAGCCTCTCAGCTTCATCTCTTCTTACCCACCCTCACACAAGTTAGTGTATGAAAAAAAAAAGGATACCCAGTTAGATCAACTTTTATTTTTTTGAAAAGATACTGAATGTTCTATAGATTTTGGGCAACCATCCTCAAAAAGCACATGATCCAATCATCTGTTCATCCAGCAACATAAGGGCAACTCAGTGCAACCCAGCAGAGATTAACAATAATAATAATAATAATGTGATGTTTGTTAAGTGCTTATTTTATGTAAAGCACTGGGGTAGATACTAATCAGGTCCCACATGGGGCTCACGTTTTAAGCAGGAAGGAGAACAAGTTTCAAAACCCCATTTTACAGATGAGCTAACAGAGACACAGAGAATTGAAGTGACTCACCCAAGGTCACACAGCAGGCAAGCAACAGAGTCAGAATTAGAACCCAAGCCCATGTTCTTTCAAGTAGGCCAGGCTTTTTCTGAATCAATCATTTATTGAGTGCTTAAGTACTATGCACAGAGCACTGTACTAAACTCTTGGGAGAGTAAAACAGAATTGGCAGACACATTCCCTTCCCAATACAAGCTTACAGTTTAGAGGCAGAGACAGATATTAACATGAATAATAATAATAATGGTATTCGTTAAGCACTTACTATGTGCCAAGCACTGCTGTAAGTGCTGGTATAGATACAAGGTCAGCAGGTTGTCCCATGTGGGGATCATAGTCTTGATCCCCATTTTACAAGTGAGGTAACAGGCACAGAGAAGCTAAGTGACTTGCCTAAAGTCATATAGCTGACATACATAAATCATATACAATATGACTGGGGATTATTAGCATGGAAGGTAGAGCTACCCATTAGAATTGAGATTCAAAAGGAGGACGTGTTTGCGAACATGAAACCATATCCCCACTGCACGTAATTTAGCTGAAGATGAATGTGCATTCAAACCTAAACTAATAGGACACCAGGGATTCCACATTTTTCCACTTTGCAAACCAGACGCACTTTCTGCATTACCAAGTGCAATCTGTGGAGCTTTAATAACTCACAAAGATCACTGGTTCCTGGCTTCATTCATCAGTGGCCCGGTAAGCAGCTGGTTGTGACCCACATAGCATACTCTATAGAATTCTCACAAACAGGTTTTCCCCTCCAGCAACTAAATTCTCCATCATAGGCCAGCTCTAAACAGCCCCTGTCAAGGCAAAGAGTCTTCTGAAAGAGGTTAAATACAAATTTCCAACAGCTCCACAGAAAGAATCTGATTCAGGCTCCAGTATCATGCACTTCATTAAAATCGGAACTAGTACATTCTTTAGGCACAGTGGAACTGGAGTAATAATCATTTCATTAATACTCCAGGGTTTCCCCAAGATAAAGAGGCTTCATTTCTTTGTGTTAGAGTCCTGGTGAAAAAAAAAAAAAAACCCACACTGCAGCAATGGGCACAAATTTAAACTAGGCAAAGCAATTTGAATACATCTGGAGAGTTTGATTTTGTTGTGTCAGCATTTATCTGAGTTGCAAGTCTTGCACTTTTACATTATGCAATTGACATTACTAATAAAGGTATTTGTTAAGCACTTTCTCTGTTCCAAGTACTGTGCTAAGCACCAGAGGAGGTACAAGACATTTGGATCAAAATCAGTCCCTGTCCCACAAAAGGGTGCGCAGTTCAAGTGAGAGGGAGTGGAGGTACTTCATCCCCCATCTACAGGTGAGAAAACTGAGGCACGGAGAGCTAATTTGCTCAAGGTTTCACACCAAGCAAGTGGCAGAGGTGGGATTAGAACCCAGGTCTCTTGGCTTCCAGTCCTGTAATCTTTCCTCTAGGAAAAAAAAAAAAAAGGAAAAAAGTAGTTTCATTTTTCCTTAGGTTACACAAGGAGAAGCAAAGGAGCATAATGGAAAGGGAATGGGCCTGGGAAATCAGAGGAGCTGGATAAATCTCTAGACTGTAAACTTATCATGGGCAGGGAATGGGTATGTTTGTTATATTGTACTCTCCCAAATGCTTAGTACAGTGCTTTGCACACAGTAAGCACGCAAATGAGATTGAGTGAATGAAGTCACTTAAATTCTCTGCATCTCAGTTTCCTCATCTTTAGAAAGAAGATCAAAGAATTAAATACCTGTTTTCCAGGAATGTGCTCAACTGATTATTCTCTGTCTATCCTATGTCACCAACTTGTACTTCCCAAGCACTTAGTACAGTGCTCTGCACACAGTAAGTGCTCAATAAATACGATTGAATGAATCAATGAATCCTAGCAGCATAGTAAATGCTTAATACCACAGTTATTACATACTGAACTGCACTGATTTAATGTTCCCTTAGCATTATAAAGCCTTGAATCCTATTAATAACCCAAAACATCCCTTCCTATTTTCAACCTTAATGCTTACATTTCTCCCACTCTTGCCCATCTCAGGGTTTTATAGCTGAAAGGCTTTCCACCCTCATAATCCTACCTCAGTATAGTCCCGTGGAAAATGCAATTTCATATTAGACACTGTTCTTCCTCAGCTCTTCCCTGTCCACTGCACAGCCTGAAAAGGTTGAAGGAGTCATTTCCTGAAGTGTGGAATTCCTCCTTGCTCCCCAATTTTTTTAAATGGTATTTGTTAAGCATTTTACTGTGGCAAGCACTATACCAAGACATGAGCTCATCAGGTTAAACACAGTCCATGTCCTTTGTAGGGATCACGGTGTGAACCCCCATTTTATGGATGAGGTAACGGGCACAGAGAAGTTTAGAATTCAATCAAGATCACACAGCAGGCTTGTGGAGGTGCCGCATTAGATCCCAGGTCCTCTGATTTCCAGGCCTGTGCTCTTTCCACTAAGTAATGCTGCTTCTCAGATACTTCTGTTGTGCCCTTTCACCTTGACTCCTCATCTCCCCCTCACTTATGCCCCCTCTACTAAAAGGAGATAAGGGATTAAGTAGGGTCAGAGAATAGCGTGGTCTAATGGTTAGAGCACGGGCCTTGGAGTCGGAAGTTCCTGGGTTCTAATCCCGGCTCCTCAACTTGTCTGCTGTGTGACCTTGGCAAATCACTTCACTTTTCTGTGCCTCAGTTACCTCATTTGTAAAATGGGTATTAAGACTGTGAGCCCCATGTGGATCACATGTGTGGGATAATCACGTTTATCTACCCCAGAGCTTAGTACAGTGCTTGGCACACAGTAAGTGCTTAATAGATACCATTATTATTATTAAGCACTTACTATGTGCCAAGCACTGTTCTAAGCACTGGGGTTGATACAGGGTAATGAGGTTGTCCCAAGTGGGGCTCACAGTCTTAATCCCCATTCTACAGTTGAGGTAACTGAGACCCAGGGAAGAGAAGTGACTTGCCCAAAGTCACACAGCAGACAAGTGGCAGAACCAAGATTAGAACCCATGACCTATTATTCCCAGGCCCATGTTCTTAACACTAGGCCATACTGCTTCTCAAAAAAAACCCCCAAAAACCAAAACAGTATTTGTTACACACTCACTCTGTACCAAGCACTGTTCTAAGTGCTGGTGTGCATAAAAGGTAATCAGGTTGTCCCACATGGGGCTCAGTCAATCCCCATTTCCCAGATGAGTTAACTGAGGCACAGAGAAGTTAAGTGACTTGCCCAAAGTCACACAGCTGGCAAGTAGCAGATGTGGGATTAGAACCCATGACCCCTGCCTCCCAAGCCTGTGCTCTTTCAACTAAGCCATGTTGCTTCACAAGCACTACAATTTTTTTATATAATTATTAGAAGGGTAGCCACAAAGGGGTGAACTCCCTTTTCTCTGGATTCATTCAATCATATTTGAGCTCTTACTGTGTGCAGAGCACTGTACTAAGAGCTTGGGAAGTACAAGTTGGCAACATATAGAGACAGTCCCTACCCAACAATAGGCTCACAGTCTGCAGGTGAGTCACAGGCTCCTCCAGATGGGAAAGGGATAGAAGAGCAGCAAGAAACCGCATGACTCAGTGGAAAGAGCACAGGCTTTGGAGTCAGAGGTCATGGGTTCAATTCCCAGCTCTGCCAATTGTCAGCTGTGTGACTCTGGGCAAGTCACAACTTCTCTGTGCCTCAGTTACCTCATCTGTAAAATGGGGATTAAGGCTGCGAGCCCCACGTGGGACAACCTGATCACCTTGTAACCTCCCTAGAGTTTAGAACAGTGCCTGACACATAGTAAGCACTTAATAAATGCCATTATTGTTATTATTATTAAGAGATCAGAGATTGAATCAAGAGTTTCAGCCCTTCCTTCCTTTTTGGGACAAATCAATCAAGTTGGAGTACTGACTTTGTGCAGAGCACTGTACTAAGCAGTTGAGAGAGTACAATGCAACAGAATTGGTAGATACGATCCCTGCCCACAGCATTCTAAGCAGAATGGACTGAAAATAATGGAAGCCCGACTAGGGTGGGACTTAACCAATACAATATTTCGGAACAATTAGTGCCAAAAGCCTGGGCAAAAACCTTCCTTTTCTACCGTATGTTGGTACCCTCAAAGTGGAATACAATGAATGAGGACCACACATAGAGTGTTGTTAAGTACGACTCGAAGAGCTTTCAAGTGAACATATTATTTGCAACACTATTTCAGTCATTTACTAGCTTAGGGCCATTCAAAAGCAGCTTAAATGTATCATTAATACACCATATTCCAAAGCACTAAAAGACACATTACAATGAAGAAGCATGGCTCAAATGAGAGAAAAAGACTCCTTGAAACATGATGTGTGCAAACGATGACCAAAAAAAAAAAAAGCTGACAGCAAATATTACTTCTAAAGCCATCGGCTTCATTAATAGTCAAAAACACAATCTGTGGAGTCTTAATTGTTCCTCAAAGACAGGAAGAAGCTACTGTCCTTAGAGTGACTTCCCTCTTTCAACCCTCATCACCTTCCTAGACATCCCTTCTAATTTATTTCTTCACCTTCTCCTCTTCCCTCCCACTAGATCCCTTTTTCCACGCCTGCCTCATCCCTCTGAGAAGGATCTAGGGATCCATGAGGGATGTGATTTGGGGGTGGAGAAGAAAAGGCATGGAGTTACAGGCCGTGAAGACAGAATGAGGAAGTGTTTGGAACTATGTGAGACAAAAGCAGGACAGTTGGAATGTGAGCTTGGGAAGAGGGAAAATGGTATGTAGCAAGTGAAAAGAGCAGATACAGGGAGAGCTCATCAGGAGTCTTGAAGCCATTAGAGAAAATCAGTTGTATTTGTTGAGCACTTACTGTGTGCAGAGCACTGTACTAAGCACTCAGGAGTGCACGATATAACAGCACTGGTAATAATAATAATGGCGGCATCTGTTAAGTGCTTACTATGTGCCAAGCACTCTTCTAAGTGCTGGGATACATAAAAGGTAATCAGGTTGTCCCACATGGGGCTCACAGTCTTCATCCCCATTTTACAGATGAGGTAGTTGAGGCACAGAGAAGTTAAGCGACTTGCCCGAGGTCACACAGCTGGTAGTGGAGTTGGGATTAGAACCCATTTATCTGACTCCCAAGCTCATGCTCTTTCCACTAAGCCATGCTGCTTCTCAGTGTGGTAGACAGTGCCTGCCCACAGTTAGCTTACAGTCTAGAGAGGGATGTTTTTGTTGGATGGGGAGGAAGACGGGCAGCCATTGGGGAATTTCTGAGGAGACATTTCTGTGCTGAATGGACTAAAGGAGTATTATCTGGAATATGGACTGAAGGGAGGAGAAGCTGAAGGCAGGGAGAATAGGGAAAATTTCACCACACTATAACAAGCATTGGAACCATCGTGGTGGGTTTTTGGGGGGTGGATTAGAAACAGCAGATCCAAGAAATGTTTTGGAAAAAGGAAGACTCAGCTGCATTTAGGAGTTGATTAAATTGATTAAGCTTCTGTCCCAATGTTTAGACCATTTTAGAGTTTCTGAGTTCACCATCTTCATCTTCTCCTTCCCCCACATCGTCCTAGACACTAGATTCTTCTCTCTGTACCATTCTCCCTTGGTAAGCTTATCTGCTTTTGTTGCTTTAATGACCATTTTTATGTGGATGACTCAGCTAGTTCTTTTAAAATCTCTTTCTAGCATGTTCAAACCTCTGTTACTCACTGCTTAAAGGACACCTCTGCCGTAATAGTAATTGTGAAATATATTAAGTGCCAAGCTGCCGTAATAGTAATTGTGAAATATATTAAGTGCCAAGCACTGAAGTAGAAATAAGATAATCAGATTGTACCCAGTCCCTATAAATCAATAGTATTGAGTGCTTCCTGAATGCAAAACACTGTATGAAGCACTTGAGACAATGTAATACAACAGAGGTGGTAGACACTCCCTGTCCCACCTGGGGCTAAGTAGGAGAGAGACAGGTATTTAATCCACAATTTAAAAATGAGGTAACAGGCATAGAGGCATAAAGTAACTTCACCAAAATCATAGCAGGCAGATGGCAGAACCGAGATTAGAATCCAGGTCCTCTGACTCCAAGGGCCTCGTTATCAAATTTAATAATAATAATAATAATAATGTTGGTATTTGGTAAATGCTTACTATATGCAAAGCACTGTTCTAAGCACTGGGGAGGATACAAGGTGATCAGGTTGTCCCATGTGGGGCTCACGGTCTTCATCCCCATTTTACAGATGGGGGAACTGAGGCCCAGAGAAGTAAAGTGACTTGCCCAAAGTCACACAGCTGACAAGTGGTGGAGCCAGGATTTGAACTAATGACCTCTGACTCCCAAGCCCGGGCTCTTTCCATTGAGCCACACTGGTTTTAACGTATTGGAACTTAAGTATCCATAGTTTCACATTTAATCTCTCCCAAGCCTTATCCCCATCTCATGGGTATCTTCCACCACCTACTCATATTTTTTTTTTTTGTATTTATTAAGCAACTTAGATACATTCCCTATCCTAAAAAGCAGAGTCTGAGAGAAGTAATGTGGCCTACTGGATGGAGCATGGCTTCACCACTTATCTACTGTGTGATCTTGGGCCAGTGACTTTAATTCTCTGGGCCTCAGTTACCTCATCTGTAAAATGAGGATTAAGCCTCTGAGCCCTGTGTAGGACAGAGACTGTGTTCAACCTGATTAACTTCTAACTACCCCAGTGCTTAGTACAGTATCTAGCACATAGTAAGTGCTTAAATCCCATTAAAAAAAATACTAGTTTAAGAGGGAAGAAGAACAGGTAAGTTAACCTAGTTAACATGTTTTGTTGTCTGTCTTCCCTTCCAGACTGTGAGCCCACTGTTGGGTAGGGACCATCTCTATATGTTGCCAACTTGCACTTCCCAAGCGCTTAGTACAGTGCCCTGCACACAGTAAGCGCTCATTAAATATGATTAAATATGATTGAACGAATGAATGGTGTTTTCTTATGCTGTCGTGTCTGACCCATAGCGACATTCAATCATATTTATTGAGCGCTTACTGTGTGCAGAGCACAGTACTAAGACTCCATTCATTCATATTCATTGAGCGCTTACTGTGTGCAGAGCACTGTACTAAGCGCTTGGGAAGTACAAGTTAGCAACATATAGAGATGGTCCCTACCCAATCAATCATATTTATTGAGCGCTTACTATGTGCAGAGCACTGTACTAAGCACTTGGGAAGTACAAGTTGTCAACACATAGAGACAGTCCCTACCCAACAGTGGGCTCACAGTCTAAAAGGGGGAGACAGAGAACAGAACCAAACATACCAACAAAATAAAATAAATAGGATAGAAATGTACAAGTAAAATAAATAGAGTAATAAATATGTACAACCATATATACATATATACAGGTGTATACCCAACAACAGGCTCACAGTCTAGAAGGGGGAGACAGACAACAAAACATATTAACAAAATAAAATAAATAGAATAGTAAATATGTACAAGTAAAATAGAGTAATAAATCTGTACAAACATAAATACAGGTGCTGTGGGGAAGGGAAGGGGAGAGGAAGGAGGGGGCTCAGTTTGGGCATCTCTCTCCCAGAATCCCCCACCTCTATCTGCCATGGTTCTGGTATGGATCCATAGAGTTTCCTTGGTAAAAATCCAGAAGTGGTTTACCACTGCCTCCTTCTGTGCAGTAAACCTGAGTCTCTGACCTCGACTCTCTCACATGCCGCTGCTGCCCAGCACAGCTTGTAGCAGATTGCCCAAGCTAGGAATGGAATGGGTAGGCCTCTGCTTGACTTTCCCTCCTGTAGTTGTGTCTGACAGAGTACTGAACACTCTCCAGGTATGACCCTGAGAGGGAAGCCCAGCTTTACACATGATAAAACTGAAGAATATAGAAGTTAAATGACTTGCCCAAGATCATCCAGTAAACAAGGGAAGAAGGAGCAAGAATCTGGGCCTTCTGACTCCAAGTTTTGTATGTTTCTCTTCTTGTCCCTAATCCCGGAATCCTGGAGGTAAGATGTAGAATCGTTCTCTAGGGACATTTATAAACAGGATAGATTGTGATCAGTCTGGAATGGTTTAGGTATGTCTTCAGTAGGAAGCTGGGAAATTGCTGACTTTCTAAAGATAGTTACAGCCCTGGGATTCTTTGGTTTCAAGGCCGAATCCTCAGGTGCTACCACATTATAGACAGAGTGCACTAATGTCCTCATTTTCCCAAAGCAAAATGAAAGCATTGCGAGATTAAGGAGCACCTGTGGAAATATAGTTCTTATGACCAAGTCATCCCTGATCAGCATAAGGATAACTGCTTGCCAGGATAATTCAATTTAAAACCTTGTCTTAGCTAAAATTGGGGCTCCTCCTTCAATTTTCCACTGTGGTTTTCCACCTGCTTCCACTCTTTAATTATGATCTTTGTTAAGTGACAAAAATGCAAAAATAATTGCATCAGTACAGTCCATCTTCTCCAGGGGCACACAATCTAAAGGACAGAGATTATAGGGACCTAATCCTCATTTTATAAGGCAACAGAGGTCCAGGGAAATTAGGTGACTTGCCCAGGGTCACACAGCAGCCTGTGGCAAAGCTAGGGCTAGAACCCATGTCTCACTCCAAGGCCTGAGTTCTTTCCATAATTTCCACTCAGCTACACTGTTTCCCAAATCACCTGCATTTACTACTCTGTGCAAAGCACTGTATAAATGCTTGGGAAATTATGTATTTAAGGTCTACCTTTTCCTTATATGTAAGCTCCTCAATTGTTTCATTTCTACAGTATTTTCTAAAGTGCTCATTACAATACTCTGTTCTTAGCAAACATTCAATAGATACTGCTGACTAAACGAGAAACAATTTGTAGGGCAAGGCATAGGAGAAGAGTGGATGATTTGGAAAGAATGACTTCTCCAGTACTAGAAATGGAAGTAATGTGACAGATGGAAAAGCCATGGGTTTAAGAGTCAGGAGATCAGAGATCTAATAGCAACTCCCCCACTTGCCTGTTGTAAGACCTTGAGTAAGTCACCTATCGATTCCTCAGTTTCCTCATCTGTAAAATGCAGGTTGAATAGCAGTTCCTATTTCCTGTTAGACTAAGCCCCACATGGAACAGGGACTCTGTATGATGTACTCCAGTAATTATCACATATAGTAAGTACTTATCAAGTAAAAATTAATAATAAGAGTAATACTAATAACTACAATTTAGGATATTGAAGGGTCAGCCCAAAAGTTGGTCAATGTTAGCAGCTCCTTGGGTTGGAAATAAATTCATTGAGCTCAGAATGTCCATCCACCAGGATTTTCCATCTTTCACTTGTCAACATTCGTGGTGATTCCTTACTACTTACTAGTGCTTTTTTGAGCACTTCCCTATACTTAATTTACATCCAATTATGTCACTTCATGAATGTCTGTCAAGGTATGGATTCATCTTTCTGTTCCAGAAGCAGCTTCTAACTCCAACTGGTAACTTGCCTTTCCTACTGGAAAAAGTCATTTTAAAAAGGTCTTGCAGTTTGGAGAGGAGGCAAACATCTAGGATTTACATTGCAGTTTAGTATTTTTTTAAGAACCCAATATCCATTCAGGCTTGTCATTCATTTTGTTCCCATATCATGGGCAACTTGTAATGTCATAATTTGTCAGCGCCTGCGAAGTAGTAACATACTTGCAGTGGCATTAATGTGCTCTGTTTGTGCAATCAACATGCTAATGTGTACTATCACTTTTTGGAAGGGCAATTTGCAGAGAGTAATTCCAAGATTCAAACAAGCATATATAATAATAGTCTACCCCCTCAAATTAGAAATCCAAACATTAATAAAGAAACATGGAGAATTTGATGAGTTCTGTTACAAAAGAGAGGAGATATGTTTTATCTGGGCAAATTTAAGTGCACGTTGAATGATAAAGTCCTCCATTAATTTGTAATTAGAGCCAGAATGTTTAAAAAAATCCAAAATGATGTCTGAACATGACAGATTTGCAAAATATGGATAACCTCCTTATTTCATCTCTAGGCTTCAGCTGCATTTTAAGTAAAGGCCTTGACACTCAAAATCAGGGCATGTACAAAGTATTGTACCGGTGTTCCAAGATTGATAGAGTTATGAGAGTTAAATGGAAAGCTGCACAAAGATTTATATTAATCTATTTTTCTCCCCTCTGCTGATGTATGAAGTTTTCCATGTCCTTTGATGTTACAGATGAGCACAGGGAAAGAGACAATATCCATTATGAAGAAATAATATTTTAAAATATGTGAATATAAGCCACATCTTAGAGAGAAGAGAGGTGATTTTTGATGGTCCACAGAACTTTGTATCTCAATAAGACATTCTGAAAGAGTGATCTTTTCCTGGTTCCTCAACAATTCCATAGTTGGAATTTTGCCCCTTTTGGAAAGTGCTTACCCACTTTCACAGCATTTGTGACCATTCGTATATTGAAGCAATAACTTTCTGAATAGTGCCATAATGGCCTGAATGCATCGACAGAATTTTCTTCAGCCACTAACTTACAGCCCAGGGCAATCTGAGTGGGTTTTTGGTGGTGAAGTTGAAGAATCAAGACAATTATTTGAATAATGCAAGCCAAAAAAAAAATCCAAACCTACTAAAGAATAAAAATAGGTGTGGGGTCTTTAAATATTAATATTGGTAACTTGCTAACTATAGAAGTCCAAATAATTCTCCATTTCACCCTGACTCATTCTATACCCTGAAAGTCTGTTACTTAGATACAAGGAATGTCTTTATAATAATAGTAATAATAATAATAGTGGTATTTGTTAAGCACTTTCATTCAATCATTTAATGAGCACTTACTGTGTGCAGAGCGCTTGGGAAGTACAAATTGGCAACGCTTACTATGTGTCAGGCACTGTATGAACACTGGGATCAATACGAGCAAATCGAGTTTATCCTTAGGGAAGCTGATTTCCTTAGTTAACTTTCCCACCAGGATAAAGGTGGCATTGCTATTTTTTTCCACGAGACCATCAGTGTCTTCTTAGCTTAGGGCCTTCTTATCTGCCCTGATTCTGCCTGCTGATGGCAACCTTCATTGGAACTGAGTCCTTGAGGTCAGATTCAGCCCCATTTCAAAATGGGAAAGCACAAGCAGAGGCTTAATTTCCTCAGCATCCAGCAGGAAACACTAGCAGAAAGCAGAATTTTGGCCCACATCAGAAAGCAAAAAGACGAGAAGGATCACAACAAGGATTGCCAAATGTACCTGTTCCCCAAAGCTGCCAGTCCTGGAAACCAACCACCCAAATCTGTCCAGATTACCCCGGGCAAAAACCATAAAATGGTTCCAAAGCCACAGGAGGAGGAAAAAGCAATCAAAACCAAATGAAAAACTAGAGTGTCTGGGTGCCTTTAGGGTGTTCAAATAATATGAAAGCCAAGCTTCTCTTTTCACCCCCCCTCCTAGATCAGTGGAAAGTCTGGCGTGATATCAGACCAATGGGACCCAGGAGTAGAGGGAAACTAGGTGTTTAGAAATTTACAAATGGACCTGTGGGAGATAAGGTCTTTGGAAGTTTTAAACCTCCATTGCCCCCATGGACTTCACTTGCCTACCATCTGAAGCCAGGTCTACTTGTAGAGGGGTCATTCATTCAATCATATTTATTGAGCACTTACTATGTGCAGAGCACTGTATTAGGGTCATAAATTGGCAGAAAGGAAGGGAGCTAAAATTTCTTCCCCAATTAGTTTCCCTTCTTTCTACTTCCACAGATTTTAAATACCAATCACTTTTTAAGGACTTGGATAACAATATGATTCAAACAGATTGAAAGATGCTGTTTTTAGTCTTAAAAAAGTAATGCTATTTGAGTGCCTCCTGTTCACAGAACACTGTATTAAGAACTTAGGAGAATACAACCAACTGGGTAGATATGTTCCCTAACCACAAGGAGTTTACAGTCTAGAGTGCTCTAATCTAATTCCGGCTCTATCACTTCTCTGCTGTGTGACCTTGGGCAAACCACTTAACTTCTCTGTTGCCTCACTTATCTCCTCTGTAAAATGGGGATTAAAACTGTTAGCCCCAAGTTCAACCTCATCAGCTTGTATCTACCCTGGCACGTAGTAAGCACTTGTCAAATATCACAAAAAAAGGAGACAGATTTTAATATAAATACACGGTATGCATATGTACTTAAGTGCTATGGGTTGAGGTTAGGGTGACTATCACCTGCCTAAAGGGTAGTAGTAATAATAATGGTATGTTAAGCACTTACTATGTGCCAGGCACTGTTCTAAGCACTGGGGTAGATACAAGGTAATGAGATTGTCCCACGTGGGGCTCACAGTCTTAATCCCTGTTTTACAGATGAGGGAACTGAGGCACAGAGAAGTTAAGTGACTTGCCCAAAGTCACACAGCTGATAAGTGGTGGAGCAGGGATTAGAAACCATGACCTCTGGCTCCCAAGCCTGTGCTCTTTCCACTAAGCCACATGGCTTCAATAGAATTCATGGGTGATGCAGAAAGAAGAGGGAGCAGGGGAAGGTCGGGGGGGGGCGGAGAAATATCTACTTGATCACCTTTGTTTGCAGTTTAAATATTGCCTAATAGTAACAATATGAGAAGCAGAATTGCCTAGTGGAAAGATTACAGTACTGGAGTCAGAGGACCTGAGTTCAAATCCCAGCTCTGCCATGCTACAGAGCAGTTACATTAGGCAAGTCACTTAACTTCTCCATAACTCAGTTCACTCATGTGTAAAATGGGGTAGTTCAATACCTGTTCTTCCTCCTGCTTAGACTCTGAGCCCCATATGGGACTTGATTATCTTGTATCTGCCCCAGTGCTTAGTACAGTGCTTGACACTTAAGTGCTTAAATTCCACAACTATTATTAATTTTCATTTTGGGCATTAGTTGCAAAAGCCATCAAAAACAGGCTTCAACAATTGAAGGCAAAATTGTTCATCTAATGTGAAATAAATAAAACAGGGTACCAATAGGCAGTGATTCTATACTTGGAAGGTTTTTTTGTTTGCTTGTTTAAGAACTTCAGAAGCACAAATCTCAATCAAGTGGTACCCAACTTTCCTCTCAAGTCAAGCCATTAGTAATCAATACTCACACACTTGTTTCCCTCTCCCCACACTAAATGTTTTGCTTGATTTTACCCTGGTCAGAAAAAGTGGGAAGCAGTCTTACTCCGACTTTGCTCTGGTGTATTAAAAGGTTTCCCACTTTCTCCTATTTTCCCCTTGGATGCCTATGACAGACACTTCACATATAGAAGGATTCACCAAGACAACTTGACAATGAAGTTAAGAGAGAAGATTGTTAAGCCCATGCCCACAGCTCCAGTGGCAAAACACAGAGCATAAAAAAGGTGCATATTTGGGGTACAAAATGTACCGTGGGAGAATGTACAATATGAAATGGTATGCTGCATTGAGAGACATGGAAGATAATGCACATCAATATTAGAAAGCATACCTAGATCTTATTGAAGAGGCTCTAATTACAGAAATACTACTTTAAAATTCCAACAAACCACCTATTTCTTGCAAACTTGGGCCTGAATACGTACCAGAGCGCAAACTATCTAACAGCAAGCTTCACTGGATTGTTCACAATTCACGCTTGGCACACTTTCTATTCAAGGCACACACCAAAACACTTGCCCTATCCCTGTTTCATGACTAATTCAGCATGACAAGGAACTTTTACCTCTCTCAAGATTCCTGCAAGAAAGAATTAAGGATTTCAAAAGCATATCCAGTAAGTACTCTTCATTGGTGATTGACATAATAATAAACTATTCTTCCATGGAGACAAAAGTCTTGGTAAATGACAAAAAGGCTTCTGTAATATTATCAGGAACATATCTTAGATCCCACACCACATGCAAGTGGCACTATCCAAGGGTTGGGGATCAAAATTAGAGTACGTTTCTGAAAGAAAACATTCTAAAAACTGAAGCATATCATGATACAATGAATAGCACAACAACTAAGAAACTGAGACCCCCCCCCCCCCCCGCCCCCTTGAGCATTGAAGTAAAGCAAGCAAATTTAGGAGGAAGTAGGAAGCAATCTAACAAAATTATTGTTTCATTCAGAACTCAATCCTACCTGTCCCTGGTAATTCTGATATATCCACAGTTATCTCTGAACAGCTTTATGTTGTCTTCTACTTCCTCCAGCTGAGGACTGAGCTTTCCTCCAAGAAACTCAACTGCCTTTCTGACTCACCAGCCCCTTTCTCCACTTTAAATCCACTCCTTTCTCCACAGAAACTACTACAGGCTCACTCTGATTGGAAGCCCAGGTGGGCTGGGAGGATTCTTCTTCTCACTCCCTCACAACGGGGCCTGCAGTCAGCCACTGCTCAGCTGCTGCCTATGGAAGCCATCTTCACAGGTGGAAGTACCTCACTGACTTTGAAATTTATTTCAATAGTATCTGTTAACCACTTATTTTATGCCAGATGGTGTACTAACCACTGGAGTAAGTAGAAGATAATCAAGTTCAACACATTCCCTGCCTCACATAAAGCTCAGAATCTGAAACCCCATTTCACAGATGATGAAACTGTGAAAGTTCATTAACTTGTCCAAGGTCACACAGCAGACAAATGGTGGAACTGAGACTAGAACCCAAGCCCCTACTCATTTCACAAGGACTCTCTTCTTCTCATTTAACCTTATCAGCAGCTTTGCCCCCTCAATTTATTTCTTTATTGCCTTACTCCTGACAACTCATCATCATCATCAATTGTATTTATTGAGCACTTACTGTGTGCAGAGCACTGTACTAAGCACTTGGGAAGTTCAAATTGGCAACGTATAGAGACAGTCCCTACCCAACAGTGGGCTCACAGTCTAAAAGACTCCTTTTTTGGAAGTACACATTCACCTTAAATTTTAGTTCTCTGCTTACTTGGCATTTTCCCTGCCAACATATACCACTCTTTATTCCAGGGGATAATTCTCAACCTCCTACTCAAATTTTAACCATGTTTGCAACCCACCAAACTGAGTTCTAGAGCTTCTGCTTTCATTCCCTCATGATTCAGCCAACCTGTTTCTTCCAAGGCCACTAAAACTATAATGATAACCTGGGGAACTGAGAGAATTAGCCCAGGTTACACAGGTGCCTGATATTTAATTGGTTTTAATATTAAGGGAACTGTGCTCAGAAGGATGTGAAGTACTAAATAAGTAGAGCAAAGTACCTCAATGCTTTTATTGCAGGCTCAAGAACCTTAGAAAGAGCATGATTTGAAATTGATTTCAGTCCTTAACATATTGGAAATTGCTAAAAGATGTGATCTTGGTGGTGGGATTTAGACTTTCTTCAGATTTGGATAATAATAATTAATGATATTTGTTAAGCACTTCGTATGTGCCAACCACTGTACCAAGCACTGGGGCAGAGACAAGCAAATTGGGTTGGACCCAGTCCCTATCTCATGTGGGACTCACAGTCTCAATCTCCATTTTACAGATGAGGTAACTGAGGCACACTCTGCCATACTGCACCATGGGTGATTCTTCAGGGGGAGTGGGTCCAGGGCTCATGTTAGTCCATAAATACTAAAGCTTTTTCTTAAATAAGACAATTTTTAATATCATCAATTAGTCCCTTGAAATTTTCTGCTCAATCACTGTTTTTGGCAGTGATTATCTTTAGATCACGTTTTTCATTGTCTCCTTAATTATGTAAATAAGACAGAAATCTATATTATCTGCATTGCATGTCAATAGAAATGTTGAGTCATAACAGGGTGGAAGTTTTGAAACTGTTGCTTCTCCCCTATCCCGACCTATGGACTGCTAGAAAATAAATTTGTGTATAACTATGGATCTCTATATAACTATGGAGAAGCAGCGTGGCTCAGTGGAAAGAGCACAGGCTTTGGAATCAGAGGTCATGGATTCAAATTCCGGCTCTGCCAATTGTCAGCTGTGTGACTTTGGGCAAGTAACTTAACTTCTCTGGGCCTCAGTTACCTCATCGGTAAAATGGGGATTAAGACTGTGAGCCCCCCATGGAACAACCTGATCACCTTGTAACCTCCCCAGCGCTTAGAACAGTGCTTTGTATGTAGTAAGCACTTACTAAATGACATTATCATTATTATCCACATTTTTATTATGAACCAAAAGAGGTTTTCCACCCACTAGCCTATCCGAATGTATCCAAAATATGTTAAATGAAAAAGGTTCATTATAAACATTATAAACAGGTTGAATTCCTGGGAGCACTAGGGACCTCTACAACTGCAATAAGACTCTGAGAACATGCTTTCAGGATGTCACAACAAAGGAGATGTAATGTAGCAATATATTATGCTGGATACCTTCAAAGCGGTTGTTTAAGTAATTCCGTTAATGCTGAGTGTTTCTGGAAGATAAAGGTAATTAAATGTTAAAAATGTAGTTAGCCATTTGACAGACAGAAGAAAGGATATAAAACATTTTTATACCTGGAAGGAATTAGCTCTCTTACCATTAATAGATGGGATTGTGCCTTTATCCAATAGGCTACCCAGAGTATGCTTAACAACCATGTGAAATTCACATACCAAAGTTAAAACGACTAATGGTCAGCTCTGAATACCACATTTTGAAACATACCCATAAGAAAAAGGACCAAAATCAACACATGGATACAGGGTTCCAAGAAGTTTTTTCAATCATCAATCAATGGAGTTTGTGGACCCCAAAGTGACAACCAAACCCTGTACTAAGAGCCTTGAAAATTGTGTACAACCTAATGGGAAAGATCAAAATTATTTACAACTAGTGGATTACTACAACTAGGTGGAATAAGGATAATATCAGAAGTAGAACTAGCCCAGTGTTATAGTCAAATGAATAACGATTAGAATAATAATTACTATCATTGTGATATTTGTTATATGCTTACTATGTGCCAAGCACTGTAGTAAGCACTGGGGTAGATGAAAGATAATAATGAATATCTTAAGATACAAATATGTATATACACACGGATGTGTGACTATGCCTTCCCCTTGATTCAGGCCACCTTCCATACTGTACATATATAAAGGCGATAGAGAAATTTCTACCCCTAGCCCAGTTAGTTTCAGAAATGAAATCTTAAATAGGTTTGCTCAGATCGACTGCAAGAATGCTTCTAAAAGGTACTCCTGAGTCTTCAACAATGGGGACAGCTCCAATTGTATTTCAGTACAGGGTCAGGGAATGATGGGGAGGAGAGATGAAAGATACCCTATTTCAACAGGCCATGACTTTGATTTATTTCTCTGGCATGGAGGTGGTTGCATTAAGCCATCCACGATCTCTTGATCAATCCAGGTGTGGCCCATAGCAAGTGATAGCAAGCAAGGATAGAGTGTACTCTAAGATTAGTGAAGACTACTCAATGGGAGATAAATACTGTGCCCTGATTAATTTCATATGTCACTATGGAGTGGAAGACTCAGGCTTCTGTGTGAAGTATTGGGAACTTCACTTCTTTGGGAGAATTGGCGGAGTAGATAGAGCACAGGCCGGGATGTCAGAAGGCCATAGGTTCTAATCTTGGCTCCACCATATGTCTTCTGTGTGGCCTTGAGCAAGTCACTTCACTTCTCTGTGCCTCAGTTACCTCATCTATAAAATGGGGATTGGGACCGTGAGCCCCACCTGGGACAGGGACTGTATCCGGCTTGATTTGCAGGTATCCATCCCCTTCCTTCCCTCCAAGATTGCAATTCCTGCTCCCTCCTCCAAGGACAAAGAGTAGACTATCCACCCCAAACTCTAAAAATTAATATGATTTACCATAATCCTTCAAACAAAAAAGCAATTGGTAAAATCCAACAAAATCAACATTGCTTAAAATTATTATACCTGCAATTTATTTTAATGTCTTTCTCCTCCTGTAGATTGTAAACTACCTGTGAGCAACTCTATTATATTGTACTTTCCTGACTGCTTAGTACAGTGGTCTGCACACGGTAAGTAATAATAATAATAGTAATGGTATTTGTTAAGTGCTTACTAGGTGCCAAACACTGTTCTAAGCACTAGGGTAGACGCAAGGTAATCAGGTTGTACCATGTGGGGCTCACAGTCTTAATCTCCATTTCACAGATGAGGTAGCTGAGAAGAGAGCAGAGAAGCTAAGTGACTGGCCCAAAGTCATACAGCTGATAAGTGGTGGAGCCAGGATTAGAACCCACAGCCTCTGACTCCCAAGTCCGTGCTTTTTCCACTAAGCCATGCTGCTTTTTTTCTCAATACCGCTGATTGATCATTTGAGTGTCCACTTGATGTAATTCAAGCAATCCAAATAAAAGTATACCAAAGTCCTGAAATGAGATAACCCATTATTTTTTTAGAATACTTCAGGGCCATTAGCTTGGCTTATTCAAGTTTAAATTACACTAGATAGGAACTAATTCGTGCATCATAATCATCTTATTCCTAGATCCTGAACTCTAATAAAGAGAAGATAAATAATAATTAATAAAGACTGTGGAATTTGTTAAGTGCTTACTATGTGCCAGGCACTGTACTAGGCGCTGGGGTGGATACAAAAAAATCGGGTTGGACACATTCCCTGTCCCACAGGAGGCTCACAGTCTCAATCCCCATTTACAGATGAGGTAACTGAGGCCCAGAGAAGTGAAGTGACTTGCCCAAGGTCACACAGCAGACAAGTGGCGGGCCCAGGATTAGAACCCACGACCTCCTGACTCTCAGGCCCGTGCTCTAACCATGTTGCAAATTTGATGGAAGTTGTTAATCCTCTCAGTTTTAATCTTAAAATAAACTTAGCTCAATTTGACTACATCTCTTTGACCATCAACAGTGGATCTGATGTTCAATTCTGGATTTACAACTGTAGAGCAGGAGCATTTTAATCTATACATTTAAAAATAACAAAATGACTCTTGTTTAATTATGGCCAACACTAGCCTGAAACCAATCAATAGTATTAAGAATTTACCTGTGTTTATTGAGCCCTGAACCAAGGACTTGGGGAAGTGCAAGAGAATTACTACATATGATCCCTATCCTCAAGATGTTACAATCTGGTGGAGGGAGTAATGTCCCTTTGGCAAAATGCAAAATGCGAAATTAGTGCAAAATTGTATTTCCTCCAACGGATCTGCTTATTCTGTTGTATTGTATTTTCCCAAGCACTTAGCACTTAGTTGTGCTAATTTCACTTAGATGGAGGGAAAGAAATGGATAAAAATATCTAAAGAGACTTGTTTCCAAAACTTCACAACTTCTGTGCCCAAAAGATACATATTTCAATGCAAGCCTCTGTGACAACAACATAAATTTCAATGCCTCCAAATGCATTTTCTAATCTGAGTCAGAAACTTGTACCATAAAAGAAGACACTAAGCTTTCACACGCTTTCTATTTACAATAGTTAAAATGTCTGTTTCGAGGAATAATGCAGTAAAGTAGCTATTCTGTTGTGGCTCTAGAAACAACTTCAGGTAATGTGATTGGACAAAGCCGAGACATCAAGTTCTTGTAAGAGAAAGCAAGAAGATTTGCCTGAAAGGAATATTGCGGGAAATTCCAAAGGCGAAAGCAATCTTGCAAAGCATCAGAAATGGGACCAAAATTATTTTGTTCAACAGAGACCCTTTTTAAGAACTGTTTTCCCGAGGTGAAATAATTACTTTTGTGGCTTCCTTTTCAAATTCTCCCATGATTTTTATTCTCCGAAACTGAAACCTGCCAACTGAGGTTCAGGCAGCCCAACATGAAGGCTTAAGCCTTTGGCTAAGATCTCTTTAGGTTGCATGCCTGGGTCTTTATGGTCATAATTTTAAAGAGCTGACCTATATTTTTATTAAATCCATAACTCTAACCTCTCTGGCGGGTGAAAAAGAAATCGACACAATTTAAGACTACACTTGCAGTGTTCTCCAGCTGCAAAACTGAATACAGCCAGCAGAGAGAGCCCAGATTCATCACCAAACCATGCTCTTAAATTCTATTTACATCCAATTTTTCAGCCCAGGGGACACCCTAGACTATGGGGTGGATCGGAGACCAAGAAACCAGTATAAAGAGAGAGATCAGGAGATTGCCACAAAATTTGGGCTTCCATAGGATAAGGAAAAGGGACGCATAAACTGCCAAATCCAATCTATCTGTAAAGGAATCCTTCACTATGATCAAAGAGCCCAATAATGGAATGGCAATAATAGTAATAATAATAACTGTGGTATTTGTTAAGCGCTTACTCTGTGCCAGACATTGTACTAAGCGCTGGGGTAGATACATGGTAAATCAGATTGGACACAGTATCTTTCCCACATGGGGCTCACTATCTTAATTGCCATTTTACAGATGAGGTAAGTGAGGAACAGAAAATAATTACAATAATAATAACAATAATAATGATCATGCTATTGGTTAAGCGCTTACTATGTGCCAGACACTTACTAAGTGCTGGCCTAGATACAGGCAAAGCATGTTCAACACAGTCCCTGTCCCACAAAGGGCTCACAGTCTCAATCCCCATTTTATAGATGAGGTAACTCAGGCCCAGAGAAGCGAAGTGACTTGCCCTTGGTCACACAGCAGGCAAGCGGCAGAGTCAGGATTAGAACCCAGGTCCTTCTGACTCCCAATCCCATGTTCTCTCCACTAAGCCATGCTGCAATAGTGAGAGGCTGAGTCTCGCAACACTGTATGGGCAAATATTATTACTGGAAAAGACTGAACAAGAGAGAAGCCTTTTATTCTTGATTTTGTGAATTGCTATCTCTTCTCATTTCTCTCCCTCTATTTCCTCTTCCAATCTGCAGTGTTGCTAATTATGATTAATACAGGTAAAGCACTGCGTGATATGTTTCAATTAAGATATTCTTGGTTGAAATGAATACTCTACCCCAGTGTGTTCAACTAATAGGAAACCTGAGCTCTGACACATTTAACTTTAACTCAACCTTTTTTTTTTTTTCAAATCACTTGGTAGCTCCGGAATTAATGTAAAATAATACAGGAGACTGACTCAGCCTTGCAAACCTTATTAATAAACACTACCAATGACTTTTCCCTCAATCAGAGGGATAGGGTCTCATTTTCTTTTCATAGCTTCTGTTGTTTGCCTCTTGAGTTTATTTATGTACCTACAGATGGATTCTCCACTGCAGAAGATTCACTTCACTCTAAAGTGTTGTAGAAAACTCTACTACAGATCTGGATTTCTGTGGGTATTTATTATTTGGGAGTATGTGAGTTTGATATGAAAGAAACAAATCAAAATGGTCCAAGATAATGATAATAATTAAAGTAATAATTGTGATATTTGTTAAGCACTTATGCTGTGCCAAGCACTATACTAAGTGCTGGGGTGGATACAAGCAAATCCAGTTGGACACAGTCCCTGTCCCATGTGGGGCTCAGTCTCAATCCCCATTTTACAGATGAGGTAACTGAGGCATAGAGAAGTGAAGTGACCTGCCCAAGGTCACGCAGCAGACAAGAGATGGAGCTGCATTTAGAACCCAAGACCTTCTGAGTTCGAGGCCCATGCTCTATCCATTATGCATCTGAAATTATCAGGGACAGAATTTTGCAAGATGAGGTAGCTTTACTAGAAGCTATAGTTTTTTAAAACCATATTCTAAGTAAAGCTTTAACAGAGGCCAGGAGGAAAAACATCCTTCTCACCAGATCTTTCTTGACCAATTCCTCTTTCTTCAGATTCCCACATAACTCTCTCCCACTCCCTTTATGTGACATTTCCTGAGCTCACACCTCAGATAACTTCCTGAAGATATTTCTTCCATATGTCTGGTCTCCTTCTTCCTGTTCTTGGCTGTTCTCAAATCTTTTCTCCCATTCATTTTTTCTTTCCTGGAAGGAGTAGAAAAGAGCCGGAAAGAATTCTGCTTCTAGAAAGTTCCTTCTTCCTGTTTGTCTCCAGCTTCAATTTTTCACTCCACCCTCAACCCCACAGCACTTTTTTACATATCTATAATTTATGTATTATATTAATGTCTGTCTCCCCATCTAGATGGTAAGCTACTTGTGGACAGGGAATGTGCTTAGACTGTGAGCCCGTTGTTGGGTAGGGACTGTCTCTATATGTTGCCAACTTGTACTTAATACAGAGCTTAATACAGTGCACTGCACACAGGAAGTGCTCAATAAATATGATTGAATGAATGAATGCCTAGCACCTCCGTTATATTGCACTTTCTCAATCACTTAATACAGTGTGCTCCACGAAGTATGTGCTCAATAAATACGACTATTTTTTTAATGGCATTTATTAAGCGCTTACTATGTGCAAAGCACTGTTCTAAGTGCTGGGGAGGTTACAAGGGAATCAGCTTGTCCCACATGGGGCTCACAGTCTTCACCCCCATTTTACAGGTGAGGGAACTGAGGCCCAGAGAAGTTAAGTGACTTGCCCAAAGTCACACAGCTGACAATTGGCGGAGCCGGGATTTGAACCCATGACCTCTGACTCCAAAACCCGGGCTCTTTCCACTGAGCCACGCTGCTTCTCGACTAATTGTTTGATTTCTTCTGGCACTGTCCCAGTGTGCAGTCAGTCAGGACAATAATTTCAAAAAGAACCACAGAATTTCCCCTCAAAATAGAAAAATGCCTTAAAAGACATTTTATATATCAATACTGGCTTTGGTTGTGGTTATTGACAAACTCAAAATTGAAAAGACATTTTAATATTTGAGACTTCTCTAGTCTGGAAGCTCCTTTCTAGATCATTTGTTCATTTTGGGCAGGAAACATGTCTACCAGCTCTGTATCCCACACACTTAGGATAGTAAGTGCTCAATAAATACAATTGATTAATTTCTTGATTGTTTGATTAAGTCATGTTCTAGTCCCAGCTCCACCACTGACCTACTTAGGGATTCTAGGCAAGCAAGTTACTTGTGTCTGTTTCCTCCTTTTAAAGAGAGGGCCAATATACTTAGTCTCCTATTCTTTTAGACTGTAAGCTTTATTAGACTGTTCCCTTATCTGAGTAGCAGACATTTTTCCCAGCACCAAGCAAAGTGTTCAGTTCATAGTAAGTCATTAATAAACATTGTTTTTAGAAGCAGCATGGCTCAGTAGAAATAGCATGGGCTTTGGAGTCAGAGGTCATGGGTTCAATTCCAGGCCCCGCCACTTGTCAGGTGTGTGACTTTGGACAAGTCACTTAACTTCTCTGTGCCTCGGTTCCCTCATCTGTAAAATGGGGATGAAGACTGTGAGCCCCCCGTGGGACAACCTGATCACCTTGTAACCTCCCCAGCGCTTAGAACAGTGATTTGCACGTAGTAAGCGCTTAATAAATGCCATAAAAAAGACATTAAACTAGAGGTTGGACCATTCATTCAACCATATTTATTGAGTGCTTCCTTTGTGCAGAGCACTGTACTAAGTGCTTGGAAAGTACAATGCAGCAATAGAGACAATCCCTGCCCAGGTGTCTGTGATGATGATATGTGCAAGCACCATACTAAGTAAGTACAGTGATAGATACAAGAAAATCAGGTTAGATACACTCTCTTGTCACTCAGTGGGCTCAAAGACTAAGTTGGTAGAGGGAAAGTGAGTATTTTATTCCCATTTTACTCATGAGGAAACTGAGACAAAGCAGGAGGTTCCGGAGTCAGGATTAGAACCTAAATCCTACTCAGTCTTTGTGTATGATATAGTAGGACAAGATACACTTTCTTGACTTGTTTTTCTCTGTCAGAAAAGGATATGTTCATTTTGACCGAGTATTTTGTTGGAGTACTGTACAAGTCCTACCTATAAGTTAGTTATATAAAGATGAGAGCCAGAAATGACACTTACAAGAAGGTTACACAACTCTTTTCAGGGGAAATGACCACCTTCAGTGCCTTTCTAAAATTAGGAGTTTGATTTATCCTGATAAGAGACTTTAAGTAGATGGTGTCTTCTAGCCCCATGAATGGAATCTACTTTATTTTTCCCTTCCTCCCCTACAAGTGAAGTGACCAAATGCCTGTTGATCGTGTTAAATTCATTCTCCAAACCCAACTTAGATTTCCCAGGAGAATACCTGACCAGTTTCCTCAGCCTTTCTTTTCCTCTCTATTAGACCCAAAGCCATTTCCTATTTAACCTTGTTCATTATTTTCCACCGACTATGATTAGAGCTGATTTCCATCAAACACCTGTTGTTCTACATGCAATTGTCAGCATTCATGACCAGTAAACCAATCTGCTGTTGTTATCTGAACATGGATTTAAGGAATACGGGGAGATCTTAATCACTCCAAACCTGCTCCTCTTTCAATTCCTAGTGAGAAAAATAGAATCAAGTACTAGGAGAAGAAAAAGGGCAGTGATTTGGTTTCTGAGTACATTGCTTATCATTTTCAAAATGGTGCTGCTCAACCTGAATGGATGACATAGAATGCACCATGGCGTAGTGGATAGAGCACCTACTGGGAGTCAGAAGGTCATATGTTCTAATCCCATCCCAACTCTGCCACTTGTCTACTGTGTGAAAATCACTTTACTTTTCCATGTTTCCATTGCCTAATCTGTAAAATGGGGATGAAGACTGCGATCCCCATGTGGGACCCGATCTCTGTCCAACCCGATTTGCTTGTATCCAACCCCATGCTTAGTACAGTGCCTGACACATAGTAAGCACTTAACAAACACCATAATTATTATTCTTCTGAGACTGTAGTTATGGGTCATGACTAAGCCCCAGTTATAATCTCAGAAAAAAATAGTTTCCATGGGAAGGTAAAAAGTGGGGCTGTCCCTGGTGGGTATGAAGTTCCTTTCATTGGCATGGTGATAGAATTTAGGGGCTCTAATGCAACCAGCACTAATTATGTCAGTTTATAGCCTAGCATGGCAGTTTCCAGAATATAACTCACACCACTTAAACTGGCTGAGAACTAAACTGCATCTATCACTTCAACATGCAAAAAAAAAACCTTTCCAAAACTCCCAAATAACCACACAAGGCATCACTCTTGCTTTTTTTTTTCCCTTTCCACATTGTATAGCTGAAATCAAGGCATGTCCTGTAAGATATGCCGCAATACATGGACACATGAATAGGGTTCATTTTGATGGATACTTAGTTAATCAAAACCTTTATAAAAATATGAACAATCTATTCCCCGCTTCATGAATGATCCAAAATAATAAGGACATCTCCAAGGTCAAACAAACTCACTAGCAGGCTAATCTGTTCACTATGAAGCAATATTAGAGGGCCTGGGCAGCATTAGAAGGGATCAGTTTCTCTTCGAAGTCTGTGTTGATATAAGATCCAGTCCGGGAATATAGAGGCAGAACTGTGGGAAATGGGCTCTTACCGCAGAAAAGTGACATACTACATATGAGAATTGTGACAGTCTTTAATGGTGCACAAATCTTACTCCTGAGTTCTTTATGAGTCCTTGGAAAGATGAAAAAAAGGCAAAGGGATACAAAAATGATTTTAAATTCCCCATGGTTGTTACACAGAACGCCATCGCCCCCAAAGTCATAGTGTGAACACAATCACCTTGACAACAAATGGGAACACAGGTCATTTTTCTGAGAACTTGAAAGTACTTTTCAATGAATCCTCTTAATGAATGGGATCGCTTGTCAAAATTACATATTTATATTTGTAGAGGACAAGGGTCGGGGGCTGGGGGGAAAGGGAGGTAGCATTTGGTAGTTTGATTCAGTTTCTTATCAGGATTCTTTTTTCCAGTACTAACTTGCATGGGATTATTTCTCAAATTTCACTTATTTCCGTTCTCTTAGAAGACTCTTCCCACTCTCAATCAGTCAGTCAATCAATCAACGGTATTTATTGAGCACATACTGTGTGCAGAGCATTGTACTAAGTGTTTAGAGGAATAAAATACCATAGAGTTGGAGGACACGATTCCTGTCCTCAAGGAGCTTACAATCTCTAGCAACAAAAGCCTTCATGTCTGTAAATTTTTCATCCTGACAAGAAAATTGTGTCAAATATCAAAAATAATGAGGATAATAATAATAGTAATGGTATTTGTTATAAACATTTAGTATGTTCAAACACTAGGGTAAATACAATTCAATCAGACAAGACTCAGTCCCCCTCCCACATGGTGCTCACCAGTGTCAAGGAGAAGGAGAATCACTCAATCAGTCAATGGTATTTATTGAGTGCTTACTGTGAGCAGAGCTCTGTACTACGGGCTTGGGAGAGTACAACATAACAACTAATTACGGGAAGGAAAAGTGTCTGCTTATTGTTATAATGTACTCTCCCAAGTGCTTAGTACAGTGCTCTACGTGCAGTAAGCACTCAGTAAATACAATTGAATGAGTGAATGAATGAGCAGAGTTGGTAGACACATTTCTTGACCAGAACAGCAGCGTGGCTCAGTGGAAAGAGCCCGGGCTTTGGAGTCAGAGCTCATGGGTTCAAATCCCGGCTCCGCTACTTGTCAGCGGTGTGACTTTGGGCAAGTCACTTCACTGCTCTGTGCCTCAGTTCCCTCATCTGTAAAATGGGGATGAAGACTGTGAGCCCCACATGGGACAACCTAATCACATTGTAACTTCCCCAGTGCTGAGAACAGTGCTTTGCACATAGTAAGCACTTAATAAATGCCATTTAAAAAAAAAACAGAATGGGATCCAGGCGGGATGAAGGATGAGCTTCCCTTTGTATATCTCCATCCTAAAATCAACAGACCACAGGGCTGGAGGTATTGGAGGCACCCCAAATCTGGGCCCTGGAAGCACCCCTGATTTGGAGACTCTACCTTCTGAGGTCACCAGCTTCTTTCACATATTGAAAGGAAAGAGAACGTGCCTCGCATCTAGCCCCGTGATGGCAGTAGACAGATTGGATCCGGTGAATCCCCTGAGTATGTGGATTAGCAGAGCTACTATTTGTACATTGTCAGCATGAAGGATGCTGCTGCAGCCTTATTTGAAGGCTTAAAATTATAAATAATAGAAAATGCCCTGCATCTCATTGGCTTGTAGGACGTCAACTCCTGTAGCGGCAGTCCCTGGAGACAGAGAGGGTCTGAAATAAATTCAAAAATCATACCTGCTCCCTCTCCACTGAAGTAGCTGAGCTGCTGGAATAGACAGTTGCCAGTGCCAGAATCACTGGTGGTGACAGCAACTCTAAACGTAATGAGATAACCCAGGGTGTTATGCTATTTGGGATCCGACCTCCCGCTTGTCTCAACCCCTATAAGATTCTCATTTTCTCCCCAGGGGTCCAGCCACCCAGAGAGTGATGAAACCTGCCTCAGCCTCCACTCCCAGCCTCCAGCTTCCCACCACAAGCCACAGAATTTCAAAAAGGAAATAATTGGCTTGGCGCACCAGCCTGGTATGTGGCTATGAGGAGAGGAGGTGGGTCTGGACCAGAGGATTTTGACTGTGAGCTCACTGTTGGGTAGGGACTGTCTCTATGTGTTGCCAATTTGTACTTCCCAAGCGCTTAGTACAGTGCTCTGCACATAGTAAGCGCTCAATAAATATGATTGATGATGATGAAGGATGATGAGGAGACCGAGGGTCAGATTCAGGAATGACTATAGGCATGACATGTGACAATTGTGTAAGTGTAAAGACAATCTTACATGCCTATGGTGTGTTTGTCACACATGGAATTTTTCAGCCACACCTACTCATGTGGAGAGCACAACTTCAAATATAATAATTATGGTATTTGTTAAGTGTTCCTCTCCCTCTCCTCCCCCTCTCCATCCCCCCGGCCTTACCTCCTTCCCCTCCCCACAGCACCTGTATATATGTATATATGTTTGTATGTATTTATTACTCTATTTATTTATTTTATTTGTACGTATTTATTCTATTTATTTTGTTTTGTTAATATGTTTTTTGTTCTCTGTCGCCCCCTTCTAGACTGTGAGCCCACTGTTGGGTAGGGACCGTCTCTAGATGTTGCCAACTTGTACTTCCCAAGCGCTTAGTACAGTGCTCTGCACACAGTAAGTGCTCAATAAATACAATTGAATGAATGAATGAATGAATGAATGCATGAAAGTGCTTACCATGTACCAGACACTGTTCTAACTGGGGTAGATACAAAATAATTGAGTTCATTCATTTATTCATTCAATCGTATTTATTGAGTGCTTACTGTGTGCAAAGCACTGTACTAAGCACTTGGGAAGTACAAGTTGGCAACATATAGAGATGGTCCCTACCCAACAACGGGCTCACAGTCTAGAATGGGGAGACAGGCAACAAAACAAAACATGTAGACAGGTGTCAAAATCGTCAGAACAAATAGAATTAAAGCACTTAGTTGGATGCAGTCTCCATCCCACACAGATCTGACAGTCTTAATCCCCATTTTACAGATGAGGGAACTGAGGCACAGAGAAGTGAAGTGGCTTGCCCAAGGTCACACAGCAGACAAGTGGTGGAGTTGGGATTAGAACCCATGACCTTCCGACACCCAGGCCCATGCTCTATCCACAAGGTCATGCTGCTGGCTGTGTGAAACTATTACTATTACTATTGTTGTTGTTGCTGTTGTTGGTATTGCCATTCATAATTAATAATAAAGCTGGAAGGTAAAAGATTATGTTAGATTTGCAACAAGAGGGAAATAGAAAAGGAAACTGCACAATGTGGGTTCAACAACCAAATGGAATCAACCATTTTATAGGAATCAATCAGTCAGTCAATAAATGGTATTTATAGAACACTTGCTATGTACACGTGGGAGAGTACAAATCAGTGGAGTTGTAAATTATGTGGGGGTAGAGATCATGTCTACAAATCAAAGGAGTTGGTAAACATGATCACTACCATCTAGGAATTTACAGTCTAATGGTGCTTCTGAAATTAATAATTGTGGTATTTGCTAAGTACTTACAATGTGACAAACACTGTGTTAAGCACTGGGTAGGTATAATTGAATTAGATTCATTCATTCAATCGTATTTATTGAGCGCTTACTGTGTGCAGAGCACTGGACTAAGCGCTTGGGAACTACAAGTTGGCAACATAGAGAGACGGTCCCTACCCAATAGTGGGCTCACAGTCTAGAAGGGGGGAGACAGACAACAAAACAAAACATATTAAAAAATAAAATAAATAGAATAAATATGTACAAATAAAATAAATAAATAAATAGAGTAATAAATCCGTACAAACATATATACATATATACAGGTGCTGTGGGGAGGGGAAGGAGGTAAGGCGGGGGGGATGGGGAGGGGGAGGAGGGAGAGAGGAAGGAGGGGGCTCAGTGTAGGAAGGCCTCCTAGAGGAGGTGAGCTCTCAGTAGGGCTTTGAAGGGAGGAAGAGAACTAGCTTGGAGGATGAGTGGAGGGAGGGCATTCCAGGCCAGGGGGATGATGTGGGTCGGGGGTCGACGGCGGGACAGGCAAGAACGAGGCACAGTGAGGAGGTGAGCAGCAGAGGAGCGGAGGGTGTGGGCTGGGCTGGTGAAGGAGAGAAGGGAGATGAGGTAGGAGGGGGCGAGGTGATGGACAGCCTTGAAGCCCAGGGTGACGAGTTTCTGCCTGATGCGTAGGTTGATTGGTAGCCACTTGAGATTTTTGAGGAGGGGAGTAACATGCCCAAAGTGTTTGTGCACAAAGAAATGCACACACCCATTCTGTGCCCCATTAGATCGCACCCATTAGATCACACCCATTCTGCATCTCTCAATCCCTAAGACGTAGGCAAAACAGGTATTTTATCTCCATTCTACACCTGAGAAGTTAAATGACTTCCCCTAGATCATCCCCAGACTGAGCCCCCTTTTTCCTGTCCTCCTCCCCACCCCCCCCGCCCTACCTCCTTCCCCTCCCCGCAGCACCTATATATATGTTTGTATAGATTTATTACTCTATTTCTTGTACTTGTACATATTTACTATTCTATTTATTTTGTTAATGATGTGTATCTAGCTTTATTTTTATTTATTCTGGTGACTTGACACCTGTCCACATGTTTTGTTTTGTTGTCTGTCTCCCCCTTCTGGACTGTGAGCCCGTTGTTGGGTAGGGACCGTCTCTATATGTTCCCAACTTGTACTTCCCAAGCGCTTGGTACAGTGCTCTGCACACAGTAAGCGCTCAATAAATACAATTGAATAAATCAATGAATGAATGAATATAGCAGGAAAGCGACAGAGCCAGGATTAGAACCCAGGTCACCTGACTCCCGGCTCTGTGCGCTTTTCACTAGGCCACGCTCCTTCCTCACTAAAAGAGGGGAGGATGTGTTTTCAAAACCACCAAGGGGAAATCTCACTCAGCTTATCTTTTCTGGTCAATCAATCTGTCAGGTGCATCTGTTGAGTGCCTTTTAAACGTTTGGGAAAGTATGAAGGATTTCGAAGATAAGGACTCTGCTGTCTAGGAACTTTCGATCTGGAGGGGGAAAGACACTTACAAATGGGGGAAGTATTATTAAATAGAGCATTTAAATATTAAATAGAGTATTTAAGATGTAGATATAAGTGCTCCAGAAGTCGTGATGATGAGCATTTAAGATGGCAAGGAAGGGATTTTCATTCAATCGTATTTATTGAGCGTTTACTGTGTGCAAAGTACAGTACTAAGTGCCTGGGAAGTACAAGTCGGCAACATACAGAGTCGGTCCCCATTCAACAAAGGGCTCACAGTCTAGAAGGGGGAGACAGACAACAAAACAAAACTTGTAGACAGCAATGAGGTGGCTGATGGGGATAAAGAAATGGTAAAATGAGAGATCACTCAGGGTAGGCTCCCTGGAGGAGATGTGATTTCAGAAAGATTTTGAAGATGGGAAGAACAGTGGTCTGCTTGTTGTAAAGGGGGAGGGACTTCCAGGAAAAGGGGAGGGGGTGAGCAAGAAGCGAGCAATGGAAATTCTAAGATAAATTAAATAATTAATTGGAAACTCCTAGAAGATAGGGATTATGTATACTAACTATTGTATTCTACCAAGTTTTCAGTGCAATGCTCTACACAGAGTAAGGGCTCAATAGATATTGTTGTCATATTGGAAGCCGCGTGGCTCAGTGGAAAGAGCACGGGCTTTGGAGTCAGAGGTCAGGGGTTCAAATCCCGGCTCTGCCACTTGTCAGCTGTGTGACTTTGGGCAAGTCACTTAACTTCTCTGGGCCTCAGTTCCCTCATCTGTAAAATGGGGATTAAGCCTATGAGCCCCAAGTGGGACAACCTGATTACCTTGTATCTACCCCAGCGCTTAGAACAGTGCTTGGCACATAGTAAGCGCTTAACAAATACCAACATCATTATTATTATTATTAATAATAATAATAATTTATTATCACGGTATTTGTAAAGTGCTTTCTATGTGCCAAGCACTGTTGTAATTGCTGGGATAGATACATGTTAATCAGGTTGGATAGAGTCGCTGTTTCACATGAGGCTCACAGTCTAAGTAGGCTGGAATCGGATTTAATTCCCATTTTACAGATGAGGAAACTGAGGCACAGACAAAGTAAGTGACTTTTCTGGGGTCACACAACAAACACTTGGAAGAGCTGGGGTTAGGACCTAAATCCTCTGACTCTCAGGTCTATGTTTCTTCTTATGATTGATTGATTGATTGATTGTGGGGATTAGTTGTAAGGCCCAGGGAATAATTAGTTTGGGAGGAACGAAGATCACAAGGTGAGATGTCAGGAATCATGTCCCTATAATAATTATGGTATTTGTTAAGTGTTTCTATATGCCAGGCACTGTACTATGCACTGGGGTGGATACAAGCCAATGAGGTTGGACACAGTCGCTATTCCACGTGGGGCTCACAGTCTCAATCCCCATTTTACAGATGAGGTAGCTGAGGCACAGAGAAGTGAAGTGACTTGCCCAGGGTTGCACAGCAGACAAGTGGCAGAGTCAGGATTAGAATCTATGACCTTGTGATTTCCAGGCCTGTGCTCTATCCACTATGTCACACTCATCCAAGCATTTCTTCCTTATAGCTTAGTACTGTCATTGACACTCAATAGGTGCTTAATAAATGTTATTTCAGGTACTACAGTCTATAAACTCTTTGAGGGAAGAGATCATGTATACCCATTCTATTGTACTGTGCTCTCCCAAGAGCTTAGAACAGTGCTCTGCACACACAGTAAGTGTTCAGTAAATACCACTGATTGACGATTACGACAACTTGTTCATCGAGATATATACATAGTGCACTTTTATCAAAGGCAGTATTTGGCCAAAAGTGTGTTTTTTCAGCTAATAATTTCATAATGCCCATAAAAGTAAACAATTTCTTTTCCATAGGAGTATTCTGAAGCCTATAAAATGGAATATATGGCTGCCACTTCACCTCAAAGTAGCCAAAAGAGTTCTTCTTGATGTCCTATCTTTAGGTCACTAGGAACCAATGGTGTTTCCATAGTGTGGCTTAATGGAAAGAGAACCAGCTTGGGAGTCAGAGGTTGTGTATTCTAAATCCTGGCTCCGTCACTTCTCAGCTGTGTGACTTTGGACGAGTCACTTAACTTCTCTCCTCTCTTCTCAGTTACCTCATCTGTGAAATGGGGATACTTAACAAATACCATCGTTACTATTATTACCGCACAAAGTGAGTGAGAACAGCGGTCCAGATTAGTTTACTAACTAAACTTTATGGATGAGACTACAAAAGCTCCCAACCACAACTGAAACAGGAGGAAAGAAAACATGTTGTTAAAATTCTGGAGAATTACGGTCCCAAGGGAAAGAAGTGAAAACTCTCGATGACCGACAGTGTTGAATTTGCAAATAAATATACACGGTGATATAGTAGGAGACCAGCAAAATTAGGTACACAGGACATTGTTAACCACCAAATGACTAAAACAAAATGGAAAGAAAAGAAACCAGAGAGGAAAGGGAGGTAAAAATAAAGTAAAAAAAATATATATATATATATATATATATATATATATATATAATTTTATATATATATAAACCCAAACCTCTACTGATGAACTATGATCATTTAACAATGCAATACTCACATAAGCTGAATTTAAAGTATCTTGCATACTTGGCATGAGAAGAAATTTACTTGATGGAAAACAGAATGCAAATTTGCATATTAACTACTATTATTTACTGCTTCAGAATGATTGCTCTGAGTTTTGTATGGCCATCCCTAAACTGAGGAAAGAAAAAAAAATGACTTTAATGGACTTTTCCCCGCTCAGGATTACTTGATCAATATTCTTGATGGGGAAATAGAAGGTTTATTTTTAAATGGGAAGCGTACAAGACTCTTGCTTCGTGAGGTGCTTTCTGAAAACCCCTATGATATGCAGCTGTAGAGTTGAAATATGCTTTCAATATTGTGACAATTGAAGTTGCATATTATCAGAAAAGAACAAAATCATGGTTGCCAAACACTTGTAACAATCACTTTGTAAAAGATAGGGTGGCTCAGGAAAATATATATGAAACACTCAATTAGAAGAGTTAGGCATGCTTAGAAAACTAATTCATAGTAGGAAAACCAATGTATGTTTCAAGCACGTTACCAGAGTGATAGCTTCACAGTGCTTATGTAATAAAATGATTTCAATACTTTGTCTCAGCTAAGCTTTCCACGTGTTCGGGTTGAAATTCATCATAAGGGTGGAGCAGTTGTGTTAGTAATACTATTATTTCGGAATTATATACTACAAAGCCTTTCACTGTAAACTACTGAAACGGTTCAAGTGTATAAACCAGCCAAGCTTTCTCAACCAAACCTCTGGAACCTCACCCCACAGAGGAATCACTTTTCTTCACAGCGCTGCTGATAAAAATAGATCCTTCTTCTGACCACGTGATTTCACTTTGAATAGCTATGATACTTAAACTGTCAAATGTCTCAATCACGTCACCCTCAATCCTTATCCTCTGTTCTCTACAGACGATGGATTAATGGAGCAGTAATGGCATATTGCACATTTAGTCATGGAAGCCTGAAGATGACTTATTTGAAGATGCATCACCAAATGTATATTAAAATAAAGCTCGAATCATATATGGTTGCTCACTGTCCTTCAGTGGAAAGCTATCTGCTGCTTACTAGATGAAATGTGAGCTCCCATGGGATTACAACACACTTCAATGCTTCAATAAGTAATCAGATATGAAAATAGGCTCGCAAAATGTTGAAAACATATTTTATTGACTATTATAAAAAGCCCTCCTGATTAGTTCTAGCTCAGTCCCATGATATAAATGTTTGTGCCATCCACTTTTTTCTAGCTAATGATGCTTTACTGTGAAATTAAGATAGATTAAATTTCAATTTGCACATGACCTCCAAATCAGACCTACAAGAGAAAGGCTATTTAAGCAAAAGTTCACCAAGTACTTAAGATCCTTTTACAACCACTCTGTCTTCAAAGGAAAGTATTGTTCCAAAACAAAATAAAGACAATCACACTGTTTCTTAAAGGGTATTTAAGTGGCTGGCATGGTCCATATGTGATAGTACCACAGATTGAAATAGTCCTTTAAAGAAGTTTCTGCTTTCCTTAACCATTTGTATTAACAACACGTCGCATGGAAAAACATCATCATTGCGACATCAGAATTCATACCATGAGTCTGGATTCATGAATCTACTGTAAATGATAACTTTTTTAAATGATATTCATCAAACATTTCTTATGTTCCAGGCACTGTATTACACACTCGGGAAGGTACAGTTTATCAGAGTGGACACAGTTCAGGTCTCACAAGGGGCTCACAGTCTTAATCCCCATTTCGCAGATGAGGTAACTCAGTTCAGAGAAGTGAAGTGACTTGCCCAAGGTCTCACAGCAGCTGAATAGCAGAGCCAGATTTTGAACCCAAGACCTTCTGACTCTCAAGCCTGTGCTCTATCCACTAGGACACACTGTATCTCCTGTTTTCCTCTTCCTTGATCTTTTTATATCATTCATTATAGTTTCTACAAGTCACATTCTGAACTGTGGAACCTATTCCATGGGAAGAGTTTTGTTTAGTTTTGTTTTTTAAGTGAAAGACGAGGTAGAGTGTTGAACTCTCAGTGTATCATTCATGCCTTTAGTTGAAGAAAGTTGTATCACTGCATAGTTTTGCTTTCAGAAATAAAACAATCAACTTTGAAGTTACACAGGTCTTACTAAGACTAAAAGTTGCCCGATTAGCATTTCACATGGGTTTCACAGGCTGCATTTTCAGAGGTTTAATATAAATTTTCCCCAAACTCAGCACTTAGGTCTCTCTGGTTTTTTTTCTTCTTCTCTGTTTCCTACAACGTTTAGTTGACAGTTTGTAATCAACTCAAGCAACCCCAGTTCACCAACTAAACCCATGCTTTCTTTTGAAAATCCAGAGTCAGAGCAGAAAGGTGAAGGTTCTTGCCAAGACCTTCCTTACCTCTTGTTACCTTAAACTACCTTGTATGCTTATTACGGAGAAGAAACTACCCAGCTAACCTAAAATCTAAGTGATGTCCCAAGATGAGAAAAATAATAATAAGTTGAGCTATTACCCTTTCATTGAATGCATTTAAAAACAGTAGAATCTCTAAAGTTTTGAATTCAGGGAACTTCATTGAGTATGTACTGAACATTTGGTTATTAGCACTGTGATTGGTAAGGGCCATTTCTTATTGAAAGTACATTACATACATGGGTGATGACCCTTGAAATTAAGGATATTAATATTCTAAGAGAAGGCTAAGATTGTTTGAAATAGTGTTATATCAAGGTTGAGCAAGTAGTAAAGAAACTTGGAACAAATAATTTTAACTTCCCATCTTAAAACTACTTGAGTTTTTTTTCCTTAAACCAACCAAAAATGTCAGTAGTCACATGCCAAACCCTTTTTAAACAAAATGCAAAGCCTTGCTTTGCTATATTTCCATCAGCTATTTAGACTCACTAAAATACATTTAATTTTGTGGTATAGGGTCTTTCATGAACCTAATGGCTTGAACACTTTTTAAGAAGAAAACACAAGTTGGATTCACTGCAGGTAATATTGGTGACTTGAAGGGGTTGCTAGCTGCACAATGTAACACCCAACATACCTTATGTGAACTGAAAGAGCAGTCTTATTAACTACACTTTACACCACCAAGCCACCATAGCAACGATTTTAAGATAATAATAATAATAGTATTTGTTAAGCGCTTACTATGTGCAAAGCACTGCTCTAAGCGCTGGGATAGATACAAGATGATCAGGTTGTCCCACGTGGGGCTCACAGTCTTAATCCCCATTTTACAGATGAGGGAACTGAGGCACAGAGAAGTTACGTGACTTGCCCAAAGTCACACAGCTGACAATTAGCAGAGCAGGGATTTGAACCCATGACCTCTGACTTCAAAGCCCGTGCTCTTTCCACTGAGCCACACTGCTTCTGATGAAAGATGAAAGAGCACTTCCTTTAAATTTCCACAAGAAGGGGAAGGGGGGAAAAAAGCAGTTGCTAAGGACAAAAAAGTAAAACAACATTTAAGCCAGGAGAACCACTAAGCAGAGTTAATGGATCCACTGACAGATTAGCTTTTATAAATCAGGAAGGGCAGAGAACACTTTCTCAGATGCCTTTTTCCTTAAGTAAATGCTTCAGACTTCCAGCCCCCGCAGGGAGTCTTTCCCTTTTATCAGAAGGCACCCACCCAGAACATTCCCTGGATCCCTTTGTCAACTTGCCTCTGTCTTCAAGCTCATTTGGGGTTTATTTAAAAGATAAGGTGTTTGTTGGTGCGAGAGGCCTTTAACAAGCCCTACATCTTTAGCAACACTTAACACACGGCGGGAATCCTCCTCTCTCTCTTTCCCTCTGTCTCTCTCTCTCTGGCTCTAAGGTCCCAGCATGATTTCGGTCCTACAATCCCAGAGCCAGCCTTCCCGCAAAAAAAGACTATTCCTTCCCTGCTCTTTCTCCACCCTGGCTCTCCTTACCTGCTGCTCTCCCGGGTCTGTGGATTTCACCAGGTGCTTATCCTTGTACAGAGACCAGAGACCAATATTGGGCAGGAAAATCAAAGCCACCATGAACAACAAAGTCATCTGCAGAAACCGCTTCTGTTTCCTCTTCATGGCCAAGGAACGGCTGGAGGAAGGCGATGGAGCCGAAGAAAGTCCTGCCGTTTCCACCAACAAGCTGGAAACTTTTGGGAACGGCTCAGCACCAATCCTCACCGTTCCCGGGGAGTTTGCAATCTGCGGAACAAACCCACCGGTCACTGTTTTTTGGGGTATTTTTTTTTTCTGTGCTTTTCTCTTCCCTTTCACCGGGCGTCGTCTATAGGCTCAATCCTCAATGAACGGCTTTCCCGAGGAAATCATTACACCCATCGATCCCCATTAATCTAAAACAAAGGAGTAAATCGAACCGGCGGCTGGGCTAATCGGAAGAGATGGGAAAATAACTCGCCTGCCACAGCTTTATAGGAAAGGGGCTTGGAGCTGGGGGTGGGGGGGAGAGGGGGGCGTGGATTTCACTTTGGGGTATCCCGTAGCTCATCGACCCGACCGGGAAGATCAGAGAAACGAAGTGGTCCAGAGGAGTCAGGAGCTCTGGGTTCTAATCCCGCCTCTGCCACGTTACCCGTGCGATTTTGGACAAGTTACTTAACTTTGCAGTGGCTCAGTTTCCTCATCTGTAAAACGGGGATTCAATGCCTCGTTCTCCCTTCTCCCGTAGATTGCGAGCCCCCAGTGGGACGGGAACTGCGCTAGATCTTAGTGCATTTCCAAGCGCTTAGTACAGTGCTCTGCACACAGTAAGCGCTCAATAAATACGATTGAATGAATGAATGAATTTCATCCACCTCCCTCTTTAGCACATAGTAAGCGCTTAACAGACACCACAATACTTATTGAGTGTCCTGGGGGGGAGGTGGATATGAGAAGCGGTGTGGTTTAGCGGAAAGGGGCGGGTTTGGGAGCCAGAGGACGTGGGTTCTAATCCTGCCTCCGTCACTAGTCTGCTGCGTGACCTTGGGCAAGTCACTTCACTTCTCTGTGCCTCCGTTCCCTCTTCTGTCAAAGGGGGATGAAGACTGTGAGCCCCACGTGGGGCAGCCTGATTACCTCGTATCTACCCCAGCGCTTAGAATAGAGCTTGGCACACATAGTAAGCGCTTAACAAATGACATTTTTATTATTATTGCTGTCTAAGGGGAAGGAATGCAGGATCTACTCTCAACTCCAGCTGCCTCCCACCCACCCCTCTCTCCCCTTCCCCTTTCAAAGTGGCATCGACCTACTCCGGGATGTGGCCTTTTTCCCCCTCCTTTCACTCCTCCCATCCCCTCTCCTCGTCCCTGCAGAGAGGAAGAGAGAAACCAATAGATGTCAGCATAGAAACGAAGCCACTTACCCTCCTCCCCACCTCCTGGCCGGGTTATTGTTGGCGACTGTGTGGATGCTCCGCCGATCGGTCAACTTCTACCTCCCTCCACCCCCCAAATTCCCCTGCTATTCTCTCCCCCGCACCCCACTGTCTCTTTCTCTCTCTCTCTCTCTCTTTCCTGCGGGGCTCTCACTCTCCGCTGTTCATGTTACCATTCTTCACTGGAAACCGAACAAACAGAGATAAAGGAGCCAAGCAAGAACCACCAGGTAATCTGGATACTGGGGCGATGACCGGCGTTCCTGGGGGGTGGTGGGGGGTCTTCCCAGCAGAAGGAGGGGAGATGCATGTGCCCCTGGGCTCGCTCCTCTCCAGCCTCCTGTCCCCCTGTCTCTTTCTGTCTGTGTCTCTCTGTGTGCCCGTGCCCCTTTTCAGCAGAGATGCTAGCTAGCTGGTGGGAAACACGTGCAGCAGCCGGGAGCCGGGAATTGGGGTGGGGATGGGTGGGAAGGGGAGGGGGAAAGCCTTCCCAGCTCCCAGAGCCTATATAAACCAAGCCAGAGGAAGAAGAGGATGGAGCCGGGGCTGGTGCAGAGCTAGGCTTTGGCGGGGGTCCGGCCGGCCTGGATTGGGCTTGCAGGGACCCGCTGGATTTGGCCTCCTCCGGAGCATCATCAGGCCCAGCGGGGGCAGGGGCAGGGGCTCCATCGCATCTTTCCCGGCCATCGGAGGGGCACAGTCGCTCCGGGACCCAGACACCAGGGCCAGGGGCGACCTGTAGCCCCCTCGCCCTTCCCCTCCTCCTTTCCCCCTACCTCCCCTGGCCCCCTCCCTCCTCCCTTCTCCCCCCGCCTTTCCTCCCCTGGCCCTCTCCCCTCGCTCTTCCACTATCTCCCTCCCCCTCCCCTTCTCTCCTCCCCTGCCCCCTATTCTCTCCTCCCCTCCTCTTACCCCTTCCTCCCCTCCCTCATCCCCTTCTCCTCTCCTTCTCTCCTCTCCTCCCCCCTTCTCCCTTCCTCCCCTCCCTCTTCCCCTTGTCCCTTTTCTCCTCCCCTCCCCTTGTCCCCTTCTTTCCCCCCTTCCCTCTACCCCTTCTCTCCTCCCCCTCCTTCTCCCCTTCTCTCCTCCCTTCTCCTTCTCCCTTTCTCTCTTCCCCTCCCTCTTCCTCTTCTCTCCTCCCCTCTCCTTCTCCCCTTCTCCCCTTCCTCTTCCCCTTCTCCCCTTCTCTCCTCCCCTCCCCCTCCCCTCCCTCTTCCCCTACTCTCCTCCCCGCTCCTTCTCCCCTCCCTCTTCTTCTGTCCTCCCCTCCCCTTCTCTCCTCCCTCTTCCCCTTCTCTTCTCCCCTCCCCTTCTTCTCTTCCTCCCCTCCCTCTTCCCCTTCTCCCCTTCTCTCTTCCCCTCCCCCTGCCCCTTCTCTCCTCCCCTCCCACCTGCCCCCTTCTCTCCTCCCCTCTCTCCCCCCTCCCCTTCTCCTCCTCTCCCTTTCTCTCCCTCTCTCCTTGTCTCCTCCCCTGAGCCCCCTCCTCTCCTTTCCTCCCCCTTCCCTTCTTCTAGAAGGGGCGACGAGGAGGTATGGTGGGGGGAGGCTGGGGGTGGGGGGGATGAGGAGGGGGTTGGGCCCTGAGCAGGGGGGCTCCGAACCCTAGAACCAGCCCCTCGTGTCCGGCTCCCCCGAGCCCAGCTATGGGAGATGAAGGTCTGGCTATCCGAAGACCCAGGGGTCCGGCTGCACCGAGCCCAGCAGTGGGAGGTAGAGGGTTGGCTGTCCGGAGACCCAGGTGTCCGGCTGCACCGAGCCCAGCTCTGGGAGACGGAGGGCTGGCTGTCCGGAGACCCAGTGTCTGGCTTCCCCAAGTCCAGCTCTGGGAGATGGAGGGCTGGCTGTCCGGAGACCCTGTGTCTGGCTTCCCCGAGTCCAGCTCTGGGAGATGGAGGGCTGGCTGTCTGGAGACCAGGTGTCCGGCTGCCCCGAGCCCAGCAGTGGGAGGTGGAGGGCTGGCTGTCCGGAGACCCAGGTGTCCGGCTGCACCGAGCCCAGCTATGGGAGGTGGAGAGCTGGCTGTCAGGAGAGGCTGGGGGAGTGCTTGGGTCCCCCTGGACCCACAGTGGGCAGAGGACATTAGTAGGGTCAAGCCGCAGCGCAGGGGTGAGCGCAGGGGGCTGCCACCAAACCCTGGGCCTGGAGCTCATCTTGGAGCTGGCCAAGGCACTGGTCACCACCGGCGTCTACACCTCTCTGGGGGGGGGGTGAAAGGTCAAGAAGGGCTTTTGAATCATGGTAAACTGACCAACAGATTCGGGGTCCCAGGATAGAGGGTAGCTGGGAGACAGGACCCAGGGAAGCCTGGTCATACAGTGCTTAGAACAGTGCTTGGCACATAGTTATAATAATAATAATACTGATGGCATTTGTTGAGCGCTTTACTACGTGCTGAGAGCACTGTTCTAAGCGCTGGGGTAGATACAAGGTAATCAGGCTGTCTCATGTGGGGTTCACAGTCTTCATCCCCATTCGACAGATGAGGTAACCTAGGCACAGAGAAGTCAAATGACTTACCCAAAGTTAAACAGGTGATAAGTGGTGGGGCGGGGTTACAACCCAAGACCTCTGACTCCCAACCCGGGGCTCTTTCCACTAAGCCATGCTGCTTCTCTTATCTCCTCTTAACAAATATTATTATTATTATCATCATTAATATTACTATTATTATTATTATTATTATTATTATTATTATTATCAGTGGGCCTGGGGCCAAGAAGATCCCAACCTTCCCAGATTGATGATGATAATAATAGTAATAATGGTATTTGTTAAGCGCTTACTATGTGCCCAGCACTGTTCTTTGCACTATTGTGGATACAAGGTTATCAAGTTGTCCCACGTGGGGCTCACAATCTTCATCCCCATTTTACAGATGAGTTCACTGAGGCCCAGAGAAGTGAGGTGACTTGCCCAAGGTCACACAGCAGACACGTGGAGGAGCCGGGATTAGAACCCACGTCCTCTGACTCCTGTGCTCTTGCCACTGGGTCATGCCGTTTCTCATCGATGTTGCCCTGTCCAACTTGGAGAGCTATTACCATCCGCCCACCAAAGGGACTTCCCATCCTGTTGGGAAGACGGGCAGAGGAGAACTTGACATGTGTCTCTCTAAGTAGCCATGAAGGAGCTGGCCAGCTCAAAATAGAGTTCACATTATATCCAGCACCATAAAAGGTGGATTTGATTTTCGATCACGAATAATCCTATGTAACGTTCATTATATCGAACATGTATGTTACAGAGTTCAGCATTACAGCTTGTGTCTTGTGCCTTACTGTAACTGAGATGCTGTGTCAGGAATTCCTCTGTAATATGTTAAAATGCCTAAAGACCATTAAACGCGCGTGAACATTGAAGTTTCTTTTGGGGTGGCTGCCCCCTCCCTGCCACCTGCAATCTTTGCAGATTCACAGCAAAACGGAGTCTTCAGAGCTCAGACTTTAAATACTTTCTGGAGCGCCTCTGTCTCAGGTTTTCCCCAAAGCATGAGGAATTCACAACTCTCAGCCGGCAGCTCCCCAGTCCAGTTCTGAAAGAAGTCTGAGGCTGAGAAAGAATAATAACAATAATAATATTTGCTAAGCACTTACTATGTCCCAAGCACTGGGTTAGGTCCAAGATAATAAGATCTCATAAAGAGCTCAGTCTAAAGAAGATGGAGAACTGGTATTGAATCCCCATTTTGCAGATGAAGGAACTGAGGCACAGAAAAGTTAAGTCATTTGCCTAAGATCATATAGCAGGTTTAGTTGGCGAAGTCACGATTAGAACTCCCATCCTCTGACTCACAGGCCATTGGTCTTTCCACTAGACCGCTCTTTTTCTCTGCATAAGCTGCATAAGGAGGAAGAGGAGTTCAGTGGAGCCTGCCTGTGTCCTGAGGCTAGCAGTTTTGGGGAGGAAAGAGCCAAAATAGATTCAAAGGTCTGCACATGTCCTCTTAGCCACTTATAGAAAGGATGACTCGAAAGAAAGGGAAAATGAAGGTCTGGTAGATGAAGGAGGAACTTCTCTCTTGCAAAAAAGCATTTGATGTGTCAGTCCCAGTTTCATTTGGGAGAACATCACTATCTTTAAACCTGAATCTCCTGGGTCACAGACAGTACTGCTGTCTGTCCTGCTGTGTCCTCTTCGTGAATAGGAGTACTGAATCTAGGAAATTGAAGGAGGGAGAGGAAAGTTGGTATTAATTTTTTTAAAAGCCAGGCCATTACCAGCTAAGCAGGTTATTACAGTTGATGGCGTGTCTCCTCTCCCTTCCCACTTCTTGCTACATATGTCAGGTAGAGACAACTAATGACCCAGATTTGTACAGAAGCACCATTATTGAACACACCTAGACAATGAATATAGAAAATTCTCCCTCCATGTACAGACGAGGTCTCATAAGCAAAATCTTTCATATGAACTCAACACATAATAAAACAAAACTGATTAATTTGCTCGTCTGTACAGGTAAATGAAGTAAAGACTGAGTGCATTAATTTCCAAAAAACAAATGTGCAATTAGAAAAAAGTATGGATTTAATAATAAAATGCTAATAATTATGCTACTTCTACAACTACTACTACTACTACTAATAATAATGACATTTGTTAAGCACTGTGTCCAACCCGATCTGCGTGTATCCACTCCAGTGCTTAGTTAAGCGCTTAACAAATACCATTATTAATTAATTAATGTCAGGTACAGACCCTTTTGCACATGGGGCTACCTATTCTAAGTAGGAGAGAAAGCAGTCAGTAGTGAGCTCCTACTGAGAGCTCACCTCCTCCAGGAGGCCTTCCCAGACTGAGCCCCCTCCTTCCTTTCTCCCTTTTCATCCCCCCTGCCCCCCTACCTCTTTCCCCTCCCCACAGCATCTGTATATATGTTTGTACAGATTTATTACCCTATTTATTTTACTTGTACATATTTACTCTTCTATTTATTTTATTTTGTTACTATGTTTTGTTTTGTTGTCTGTCTCCCCCTTCTAGACTGCGAGCCCGTTGTTGGGTAGGGACCATCTCTATATGTTGCCGACTTCTACTTCCCAAGCGCTTAGTACAGTGCTCTGCACACAGTAAGTGCTCACTAAATACGATTGAATGAATGAGTTAATAAATTACAGATGAGGAAACCGAGGCACAGAGAAGTTAAGTGACTTTCCAGGTCACCCAGCTGGCAGTGGCAGAGCAGGGATGAGAACCCTGCTCTTCTGATTTCCAGGCCCGTGCTCTTTCCACTAGGCACACTGCTTCTCAGTTTATCTGAATATTAGCTCAACTCCAGTCCTTACTTGCCCAGGTAGATGGTTTTACTGTCAGGTCATGGGCTCCCAGGGCCTGTGTGGTTTGTCTGTTCCTGATACGCGTCTGAAGAAATCCAGACAAGATTCCAAGCAGCCAAACCTCAACTTCTCTTCTCCCAGCACCATTAGATCCATAGTTACCCAACCATCATCATCATCAGCAGCATAGATCCATAGTTACCCAACCATCATCATCATCATCATCAGCAATAGCATTTATTGTTATTTATTGGAGAAGCAGCATGGCTCAGTGGAAAGAGCATGGGCTTTGGAGTCGGTGGTCATGGGTTCAAATCCCAGCTCCGCCAATTGTCAGCTGTGTGACTTTGGGCAAGTCACTTAACTTCTCTGGGCCTCAGTTACCTCATCTGTAAAATGGGTATTGACTGTGACGCCCTGTGGGACAACTTGATTACCTTGTATCTACCCCAGTGCTTAGAACAGTGCTTGGCACATAGTAAGCACTTAATAAATGACATTATTATTATTATCATTTATTAAGTGCCTTGTCTGCTCCTGATAAGCATCTGAAGAAAGCCAGACAAGATTCCAACCAGCCAAAACTCACCTTCTCTTCTCCCAGCACCATTAGATCCATAGTTACCCAACCATCATCATCATCATCATCATCATCAACAATAGCATTTATTGTTATTTATTGGAGAAGCAGCATGGCTCAGTGGAAGGAGCATGGGCTTTGGAGTCAGTGGTCATGGGTTCAAATCCTGGCTCTGCCAATTGTCAGCTGTGTGACTTTGGGCAAGTCACTTAACTTCTCTGGGCCTCAGTTACCTCATCTGTAAAATGGGGATTGACTGTGAGCCCCCCCCGTGGGACAACTTGATTACCTTGTATCTACCCCAGTGCTTAGAACAGTGCTTGGCACATAGTAAGCACTTAATAAATTCCATTATTATTATTATTTATTAAGTGCCTTGTCTGCTCCTGATAAGCATCTGAAGAAAGCCAGACAAGATTCCAACCAGCCAAACCTCACCTTCTCTTCTCCCAGCACCATTAGATCCATAGTTACCCAACCATCATCATCATCATCATCAATAGCATTTATTGTTATTTATTGGAGAAGCAGCATGGCTCAGTGGAAGGAGCATGGGCTTTGGAGTCAGTGGTCATGGGTTCAAATCCCGGCTCCGCCAATTGTCAGCTGTGTGACTTTGGGCAAGTCACTTAACTTCTCTGGGCCTCAGTTACCTCATCTGTAAAATGGGGATTGACTGTGAGCTCCCCGTGGGACAACTTGATTACCTTGTATCTACCCCAGCACTTAGAACAGCACTTGGCACATAGTAAGTGCTTAATAAATGCCATTATTATTATTATTATTATTATTATTATTTATTAAGTGCCTATTTTTAAATGACATTCATTAAGGGCTTCCTTTGTGTCAAGTATTATTCTAAGCACTGGGGAAAAGCATAAGGATATCGATTCAGACACGGTTCCTGGTTCACTCAGAGTCTACTGTGTAACTGTAACAATATTCGTTAAGCGCTTACTATTTGCCAAGCACGGTTCTAAGGACTGGGGGGGAGATATGAGGTTATCAGGTTGTCCCAGGTGGGGCTCACAGTCTTTATGCCCATTTTACAGATGAGGTCACTGAGGTACAGAGGAGTTAATTGGTTTGCCCAAAGTCACACAGCTGATTAGAACCCATGACCTCCGACTCCCAAGCCCGGGCTGTTTTCAGGAAGCAATGCTGCTTCTCATAATGGCACTATATGAGCTTTCAATAAGCTCAGTGACTTGGACAATGACACATAAGCATGGATTATTCATTCCTCAGACACAGAAGCCCCAGGCGCTCTGAAAGCACAAGTTATGAGGTGTTCACATCACACCAGGCAGGACACAACCCACCAACGAACACCTGGCCAGTGTTTTGGGCTGTGTGCAAGCCCAAATCCTTGAGCTAGACTGGAGCCAGTCTAGGCCAGGGCTTGGGGCCGAGATTTTGTTTCCCTTTATAGCACTGGTTAAGTGTTTACTATATGCCAGGCATTGTACTAAGTGTTGGGGAAGATACAAGCTTATCCGGTAGGACACAATCCCTGTCCCACATGGGGCTCACAGTCTTAATCCCCATTTTACAGATGAGATAGCTGAGGCACAGAGAACTGAAGTGACTTGTCCAAGGTCACACAGCAGACAACTGGCAGAACTGGAATTAGAAACCAGATCCTGTTGACTTCCAGGCCTAATGACTAGGCCACACTGCTTCTCCAGCTCTCATGGGGCTTGATGGACAGGCTGGTCAATCTTCCTCCTTAATCTCCATGGCTCAGTGGAAACAGCCCGGGCTTGGCAGTCAGAGGTCATGGGTTCTAATCCCGCCTCCGCCACTTGACGGCTGTGTGACTTTGGGCAAGGCACTTAACTTCTCTGTGCCTCACCTCATCTGGAAAATGGGGATTAAGACTGTGAGCCCCACGTGGGACAACCTGATCACCTTGTATCTCCCCCCAGCGATTAGAACAGTGCTTGTCACATAGTAAGCGCTTAACAAATGCCATCGTTATCATTATTATCACCGGCGTTATTGATGTTCCTAATAATGATAATAATAGTGGAATTTGTTAAACACAATGTACTGGGTAGGTACAAGATGAAGTCTCCCCTTTTCCTCTGCTCCCCCCGGCCCCCCCATCGCCCCGACTCAATCCCTTTGCTCTACTCCCTGCAACACCCCACAGCACTTGTGTGTTTATGTACATAATTATAATGCTATTTATTTTTTATCAATGGTGTGTGTATAGCTATAATTCTTTTTATTTACAATGATGCTACCGATGCCTGTTTACTTGTTTTGATGTCTGTTTCCCCCTTCTAGACTGTGAGCCCACTGTGGGCATGGATTGTCTCTGTTGCTGAATTGTACTTCCCAAGTGCTTAGTACAGTGCTCTGCACACAGTAAGTACTCAATAAATATGATTGAATGAATGAATCAGATCAAACACCATCCCTATCCCACATATGACTTGGAGCGTAAGAGGACTGTAATATCCTCCCTCAGGTCTGTCAGCTCATAGCGAGGAGGGAACATGTCTACCAACTCTGTTGTACTGTACTTTCCCAAGTGCCTGGGTACAGTGCTGTGCCCACAGTAAGTGCTTAAAGACTGATTGAAGGGGAACAGTTTTTTAACTCCCACTTTATAGATGAAGAAACCGAGGCACAGGCAAGTTAAGTGACCTGCCAAAGACACATAGCAGGCAAGTGGCAGAGCCAGGACTAGAACTGGGAGGTTCTCCTGTCCTGTGGTCTTTCCACTAGGCCATATTGCTTCTTCTTCTTCTAGAGTCTGGAGACTCCTCCAGGAGGCCTTCCCAGACTGAGCCCCCTCCTTCCTTTCCCCCTCATCCCCCTCTCCATTCCCCCATCTTACCTCCTTCCCTTCCCCACAGCACCTGTATATATGTATATATGTTTGTACGTATTTATTACTCTTTTTATTTATTTATTTTACTTGTACATATCTATTCTATTTATTTTATTTTGTTAATATGTCTGGTTTTGTTCTCTGTCTCCTCCTTCTAGACTGTGAGCCCACTGTTGGGTAGGGACTGTCTCTCTATATGTTGACACTTGTACGTCCCAAGTGCTTAGTACAGTGCTCTGCACACAGTAAGCGCTCAATAAATATGATTGATTGACTGATTAATTGTTTGCCATGGGACTGCCCAGTCCAAAAGCAGGATGGGCATCAGCGGGGAAAAGCCCAAATTGCTTTCTCGATTACCAACTGGTGATCAGACAGGGGCAAGGTGGAGTGTCTTGTCTCTACCTAGTCTCGCCTGTCCCGTTCTCGCCTGTTCCGCCGTCGACCCCCGATCCACGTCCTTCCCCGGGCCTGGAATGCCCTTCCTCCACATATCTGCCAAGCTAACTCTCTTCCTCCGTTCAAAACCCTACTGAGAGCTCACCTCCTCCAGGAGGCCTTCCCAGACTCAGCCGCCTTTTTCCACTCCTCCTCCCCATCCCCCCCGCCCACCTCCTTCCCCTCCCCACAGCATTTGTATTCATTTATTCATTCAATCAATCATATTTATTGAGCCCTTACTGTGTGCAGAGCACTATACTAAGCGCTTGGAAAGTACAAGTCAGCAACTTATATATATATATATATATATATATATATATATATATATATATATATATATATATGTACCTATTTATTACTCTATTTTACTTGTACATATTTACTATTCTATTTATTTTGTTAATGAGTGCATTTAGCTATAATTCTATTTGTTCTGACGATTTTGACACCTGTCTACATGTTCTGTTTTGTTGTCTTTCTCCCCCCTTCTAGACTGTGAGACCGCTGTTGGGTAGGGACTGTCTCTATATGCTGCCGACTTGTAATTCCCAAGTGCTTAGTACAGTGCTCTGCACACGGTAAGCGCTCAATAAATACGATTGAATGAATGAATGAGTGTGTCTTCCTGAATCTATCCCTGGCATCTACACACCACTGTCGGGCCCTGAACATCAGTCTTTCTCTGAATGGCATCAAAACTAGAATGAAACTTTCTATAGAAAAAAAAATCAGTATAACCACATCCTCCAGTCATGGACCAATAACTGACTCAGAACTAATCAGCTTACATAAAGGAGAAAAAGTGGACTATTTAAATATTTAAATCAGCACTGGTCACAGTATTAAATTTAATATTAATTTGTGAAACAAATGAGTTTCTTATTCTTTCTGTGATCTGAGGAATCACATAGATTTTTCAATTAGATGTGGGGTATTTCAGATCTCTGTTGTCAGGGAAATTAGATTATGCAAGTATTAACTGCTCAAGGAATTTTTTTTTGCATTCCTAACTTTCCTTTATCCACTTATGGACTATGATCTATCAAACTTCAGCAACTCTGGATTTCAATTAACATGCTTTAAATGAGCTACATATGAAATGTCCAAGCCGAACATACATTTTGGCATGGCTATTTAAGCTTTTGGCATGACAAACCTATTTAATGCAATTAAATCAATTTCACTTACATGACCATTTCAATTGATCAATGGAATTTACTGAGGGTTTACTGTATGCACAGCACTGTACTGAGCCTTTGAAAAAGTACAGTACTTTATATAAATGTTTTAAATCTCCCTTTTTGTTATCAATTGATCAATGGTATGAATTGAGTTCTTAATTGGCTCCAGAGCATGAGCTAAGTGCTTGGAAGACTACGATGCAGTTAGAAGACATAATCCCTGTCCTCAAGGAGTCTACAGTTGTAGTATCATTAATATTCATTTAATCGCATTTATTGAGCACTTACTGTGTGCAGAGTATGGTACTAAGCACTTGGAAAGTCAATTCAGGAACAAATAGAGACAATCCCTACCCAACAATAGGCTCACAGTCTATCTTTATGTATATAGTATATATAATTATCATAATTATCATATATGTATATGCATGTATATATATATATATATGTGTATATATATGTATATATCAAGTCACACTGTCTACATGACTTCACCTCAACTCCTGTTAGCCCTTCCATCCTGGACCACAACAAAGAATACTAAATACAAATCCCCTGCTAACAAACACATGTTAGTGCTGTAAAAAAGCAGTATATTCCTTGATATGTTTACATCTTGCCATTATGGTTTACTCCGGGCAAATACAATTCAGATCAGTTACTAAATCAATCAATCAATCAATTGTATAAATTGAGCACACGTTGAATGCAGAATACTGTACTAAGCATTTGAGAGAGTACAATATAACAAAGCTGGTAGACACATTCCCTGACCACAAGAAGCTTACAGACTAGAGGGGGAGACAGATATTAAAATCAATTATAGATATAATAATAATAAATAATAATGATGACATTTATTAAGCACGTATTATGTGCAAAGCACTGTTCTAAGCACTGGGGAGGTTACAAGGAGATCAAGTTTTCCTGCGGGGGGCTCACAGTCTTAATCCCCATTTTACAGATGAGGGAACTGAGGCCACAAAAGTTAACTGACTTGCCCAAAGTCACACAACTGGCAATTGTCAGAGCAGGGATTCAAACCCATTACCCCCTGACTCCAAAGCCTGTGCTCTTTCCACTGAGACATGCTGCTCCTAGTCCTGTGAGGCTTGGGGGTCAAGCCCGCAACCTTGGTGTCATCCTCGACTCCGCTCTCTCATTCACCCCTCACATCCATGCCGTCACCAAAACCTGCCAGTCTCAGCTCCGCAACATTGCCAAGATCCACTCTTTCCTCTCCATCCATACCGCTACCCTGCTCATTCAAGCTCTCATCCTATCCCGTCTGGACTTCTGCATCAGCCTTCTCTCTGATCTCCCATCGTCATGTCTCTCCCCACTTCAATCCATACTTCATGCTGCTGCCCGGATTGTCTTTGTCCAGAAACGATCTGGGCATGTTACTCACCTCCTCAAAAATCTCCAGTGGCTACCAATCAACCTGCGCATCAGGCAGAAACTCCTCACCCTCGGCTTCACGGCTCTCCATCACCTCGCCCCCTCCTACCTCATAGTCCCTTCTGTCCTTCTCCAGCCCAGCCCGCACTCTCCGCTCCTCCGCCGCTAACCTCCTCACCGTACCTCGTTCTCGCCCGTCCCGCCATTGACCCCCGGCCCACCTCATCCCCCGGGCCTGGAATGCCCTCCCTCTGCCCATCCGCCAAGCTCACTCTCTTCCTCCCTTCAAGGCCCTACTGAGAGCTCACCTCCTCCAGGAGGCCTTCCCAGACTGAGCCCCTTCCTTCCTCTCCCCCTCGTTCCCCTCTCCATCCCCCCCATCTTACCTCCTTCCCTTCCCCACAGCACCTGTATATATGTATATATGTTTGTACATATTTATTACTCTATTTATTTATTTTACTTGTACATATCTATTCTATTTATTTTATTTTGTTAGTATTTTTGGTTTTTTCTCCCCCTTTTAGACTGTGAGCCCACTGTTGGGTAGGGACTGTCTCTATATGTTGCCAATTTGTACTTCCCAAGCGCTTAGTACAGTGCTCTGCACACAGTAAGCTCTCAATAAATACGATTGATGATGATGATGATGATAAATGGTAAATGAAGGACACGAATCCAAATGCACACCTCCTCCAGGAGGCCTTCCCAGACTGAGCCCCCTTTTTCCTCTCCTCCTCCCCAAACCCCCCACCGTACCTCCTTCCCCACCCCACAGCACCTTTATATATGTTTGTACAGATTTATTACTTTTTTTTACTTGAGCATATTTATTATTCTATTTATTTTGTTCATGATGTGCATACAGCCTTAATTCTAATTGTTTTGAATATTTTGACACCTGTCTACATGTTTTGTTTTGTTGTCTATCTCTCCCTTCTAGACTGTGAGCCCGTTGTTGGGTAGGGACCATCTCTATTTGTTACCGACCTGGACTTCCCAAGTGCTTAGTACAGTGCTCTGCACACAGTAAGTACTCAATAAATGCGACAATGAATGAATTTAGAAGGGAGAGGGAGGGAGGGAAATGAGGGCTTAGTCAGGGAAGGCCACTTAGGAGAGATGTAATTTTAATAAGGCTTTGAAGGAGGGGAGAGTGACCTTCTGATGGAGGTTGTAAGGAGTTCCAGGCCAGAGAGGGACATGGACAAAGGTAGCAGCAAGATGGAAGAGATGGAGCTACAGTGATTAGGTTGGTATTAGATCAGTGAAGTGACCATACTGGGTTGTAGCAAATCAGTGAGTTAAGGTAGGTTAACTCATTGGAAAGGGGCAAGTTGATTGAGTGTTTTAAAGCCAGTAATAACCGTTTCTATTTGATGTGGAGGCGGATGAGTGATCACTGGAGGTTCTGGAGGAGCAAGGAAATATGGACTGAAATTTTTTTTAGAATAATAATCTGGGCAGAAAAAGGAAGGAAGCAGGGAGGTCAACAAAGGGAGGTCAGAGAAGCAGCATGGCCCAGTGGAAAGAGCACAGGCTTTGGAGTCAGAGATCATGGGTTCAAATCCCAGCTCCGCCAATCGTCAGCTGTGTGACTCTGGGCAAGTCACTTCACTTCTCTGTGCTTCAGTTCCCTCATCTGTAAAATGGGGATGAAGACTGTGAGCCCCCCATAGGACAACCTGATCAACTTGTAACCTCCCCGGTGCTTAGAACAGTGTTTTGCACATAGTAAGCGGTTAATAAATGCCATTAAAACAAACAAACAAAACCTCAAAGAGACTGATACTGTAGTCAAGGCCAAATAGGATAAGTATTTATAATCAACATGGTAGCAGTTTGAAAGTGAGAGGGAAGGGTGGAATTTAGTGATGTTAGAAAGGTACAACTCAAAGGATTTGGTGGTAGATTGAATATGTGGGTTGAGTGAGGGAGATGAGTAGAGGACAATGCCAAGTTTTGGGGGTTTGGAGTCAGCGAGGGTGGTGGTGTGCCACAATTATTATTATTATAATAATTATAATAATAATAATAATAATTATTATTATTATTACAGTGATGGGAAAGTCAGAGAACAGAGAACAGGGTTTGGGAAGGAAGGTAAGGAGATCTGTTTTGGGCATGTAAAGTTTGAGGTGTTGGTGAGACGTCCAAGTACAGATGTCCTGAAGGCAGGAGGAAATGCAAAGCTGCAAGGAAGGAGACAGGTCAGGGCTAGAGATGTAGATTTAGTAACCATCTGCTTAGAGGTGGTAGTTGAATCAATGGGAGCAAATGAGTTCTCTAAGGGAGTGGGTGTAGATGGAGAACAGAAGGTGACCCAGACTGAGCTTTGAGGAATTCACACATTTAGAGGTTGGTAGGCAGAGGAGCAGCCTGTGGAAGAGACTGAGAATGAGCAGCCAGAGAGATAAGAGGAGAACCAGGAGTGGCAGTGAAGCCAAGGTTGTTGGGTAGGGAACTTCTCTATATGTTGACGATTCGTACTTCCCAAGCCCTTAGTACAGTGCTCTGTACATAGTAAGCACTCAGTAGATACGATTGAATGAATGAATTCAAAGAAAGTCCTCCTGACCCGCTAGAGATACCCTATTGGATGATCGTTGGAAAAGGCAATCGGACAAAAGACAGGGAAAGAAGAATGAGGGGAAGCCAGAGAGTTAAAGTGAGATGATGGACAACATCTATGAAAGGTCCACTATTTTCTATCATTTCCTGGATGTAAAATTTAAATACTCTCTGTCTCTCTCCAGGACTGCTAATTATAGAAATGCACATAAAACATGGTTTTTGGATGGTATATTACCACCAACTTGAAAAAAAAAAACCTTTTGCAAACGTCTCACTCTCCAAGCCACTCTCTCTCCACAACAATCACTGTCCTCTCCGAGGTTTCCCTTTCAAATGCTTCTGCTGCTTAAGGTTTACCATTTCTTGGCTTGACTAGATTCTGTAATAAGTTCTTCACAGAGCCACGATACACTGATTGTCAATTATTATAAGCAATCAGATCCCAAATCTGGGAGGAAGATTAGTATCCTACAGGGATTCAACTGAAGTTGTTTCTTGTAAGGCAATTCTATAAGCAGAACATTTATTGCAATGTGATAGGGTTAATTATAAGGGATTTTAAAAGTTTTGTTCTTCATTATGGAAGGGAGATTCTCTGAGAGAGGAAGGCAATAAACAAACACCTAGGTATCCTTCATTGGGTCACTGTTTTCCAATGGATCACCAAGTCCAACTGTTTCATAAACATCAAACAGACTGGGCTTTGTCTCAGCAGAAACTGGCCTCCCCAGGATAAGCCCCCCTTTGCCTCAGCTCCTCATCTCTTCCACATCACCTCATCTCACTCCCTTTGCTCTCCCTGCCCACTCAGCACCCCATAGAACTTATGTATTTATGTATATATGTATAGATGTATAATTTTATTTATTTACATTAATGCCTGTGTAATTGTTTTGATGTGTATGCATATATACTTTTATTTATTTATATTGATGCCTGATTACTTTTTTAATGTCTGTCTCCCCACTCCTAGACTGTAAGCTCTGTGTGGGCAGGGATTGTCTCTATTCCTGAATTGTACTTTCCAAGTGCTAAGTACAGTGCTCAATAAATACAACTGAATGAATGAATGAACAAATGCCATCATTTTTTTTTTTACAGTGGGAGACATAAACCACCATGATCACTCCACCATCACTACAGTTACCTTCATCACCATCTTTGTCATTGTCATCATGAATCAACAGCATTTACTGAACACTTTCTATTGGCAGAGCACTCTAGTAGGTGCTTGGAATGAACAACATGGGTAAAAATTGTCTCCTTTGCTCTTGGGGTGCTTGCCATCAAATGGCAGCACGATGCAAGATTGTCAAAAACAAAGTAGGTACAGTAGAGTGCTAAAGGTCACTGATGGCATTGTAGGCCAAGAAAAGAAATTAACTGGGGAATGCCTCCTGAAGGAGATGCCATTCTAAGAGGTCTCCAAAGGTGGGGAAGGATAAGATTTGGTGGGCTGAGGTTGGGAAAGGGAATTCTATGCTAGGGGAAAGGAGTGAGCAATTGGACGCAAAAGTCATCACCTGTGGCGAAGACAATTGAGAAAAGTGACCTATGAGGGCTATTGCTCTCTGGTCATTCTAGAGGTCAAATGGTTGAGTCCATGGAAAGTCAAAGGGCAAACAAGGCCCCATTTTTGTAGGCGTTTGTGTTTTCATTTGAGCTGATTTCTGGCCATCAGTGACTTGTGTGGATTCTAGTCACCAAAATCACCACGCTTTCTGATTTCCACTAAATGAATAATGAAATTTGACATAGTATTTACTCTGCAGAATGTAAAACGAACTGGTTCTGGAGTCAGAACTGAGAATAGCAATATAATAGCATCAGGAAGTGCTACTGTAATAATAATGATGGTATTTGTTAAGCACTTACTATGTGCAAAGCACTGTTCTAAGCTCCGGGGTAGATACAAGGTTATCGGGTTGTCCCACGTGGGGCTCACAGTCTTAGTCCCCATTTTACAGATGAGGTAACTGAGGCCCAGAGAAACTAAGTGACTTGCCCAAAGTCACACAGCTGACAAGTGGAAGAGCTGGGATTCTAACCCATGCCCTCTGACTCCAAAACCCGTGCTCTTTCCACTAAGCCACAGCTACTGTAATATCAGATATTCTGAGAATGATTGATATATTAGACTGTGCCCTTCCAGTACCAGATGATTAGTAAGTTATCAATCCCAAGTGAAGTTGAAAGTGCTAAATCAGCCAGTCAGAGGATAATCTGATGAGAGGATTATGAAGAGATTCAATTAGCATAATGGTGGGAAACTCTCCATTATCAAGATGTGGAATTTATTTCATTTTGAATGTGACATTTCTGAAAACAATTATTCTAAGAAAATGAATTGCTTCGAGCCTTATTAGGTTACAAACACTGATGTCTTAGAAAACAATCCATCCTTTATCAGTGAAGCTATGCTCACCTCAACACAGCTCTGCTGAGGGAGGCGTATGGAGAAACTGAACCACAGGAAGATAGCCAAATGGCTGCTGCAACTCTCCATAGGGAGCTGAAACTGGGAAATCCAAAGCAAGGAAGACCAAGGTAAGACGCTGAATAAAATGAAACTGGGATTCAACTGTCCAGGATAGACCAACGTGGTGTGCTGCATGTAAGAAAGGAATGGCTCTTTCTGAGGAAAAGCTTCATAATGAATACAAGACAAGGTAAGAAAAGCAAAAACAGCATGGAGCAGATGCTGTATCCAGGATAGTGGGTACTGCATTGGCTTTTTCAGACATTCATGCACTCAGGGATAAATGTCACCATTATCACAGTGACCATAGTGGTATTGATTATGTGCTCATTCTTAGTCAAGCACAGACCTAAGCACTGGGGTTGATGCAGGATAATCAGATACTATGAAGTCCTTCCCCTGGGTTCACAATATAAGAGGGAAGGAGAGTGGATATTTTACCCTAATTTTACAGTTGAGGAAACTGAGGTCCAGTCTTCTTCAATCAATCAATCATTGGTGTTTACTTAGCGCTTATTAATAATAATAATTTTGGTATTTGTTAAGCGCTTACTATGTGCAAAGCACTGTTCTAAGCGATGGAGAGGATGGAGAGATGGAGGTGATCAGGTTGTCCCATGTGGGGCTCACAATCTTAATCCCCATTTTAATAATAATAATAGTAATAATGGTATTTGTTAAGGGCTTACTGTGTGCAAAGCACTGTTCTAAGTGATGGAGAGGATACAGGGTGATCAGGTTGTCCCATGTGGGGCTCACAATCTTAATCCCCATTTTAATAATAATAATAATGGTATTTGTTAAGCACTTACTTTGTGCAAAGCACTGTTCTAAGTGATGGAGAGGATACAAGGTGATCAGGTTGTCCCATGTGGGGCTCACAACCTTAATCCCCATTTTAATAATAATAATAATAATAATAATGGTATTTGTTAAGCGCTTACTATGTGCAAAACACTGTTCTAAGCAGTGGAGAGGATACAAGGTGATCAGGGTGTCCCATGTGGGATTCACAATCTTAATCCCCATTTTACAGATGAGGTAATTGAGGCACAGAGAAGTTAAGTGTCTTGCCCAAAGTCACACAGCTGACAAGCGGCGGAGCCGGGATTTGAACCCATTACCTCTGACTCCAAAGCCCGGGCTCTTTCCATTGAGCCATGCTGCTTATTGTGTGCAGAACACTATACCAAGCACCAGGGAGAGAACAAACAGTTTGCGGACATGATCCTTGCCCTCAATGAGCTTACTGTCTAGAGGGTCTACAGTCAACTGAACACAACTTGCTATACCTATTTTACAGACACTGAAATTAGTCTCTCCAAACAGAGCATTAACTCTGCCCATCTTAAACCTTACAGAGAATCTAAATTAATCAATTTCAGATCCTGTTGAGGTGCTTAAATGGAATGTCTTTATGACCTCAAAAATTCAAGAAACAAATATGGAAGGAGCAAAAAGAAGTCTGAGAGAAATATTTGTTTCACCAGATTCAACCGAGTTTGGAAATCTGGTTTCAGCTATTTTCAAGCTTCCCTAAAGTCAAACTTTGCTGATGCCTTATTGAAGTTGAAGAGGAATATTGGCCCCAAATGGGCAACTATAGAAATCTGTTTTCACTCTGCCTGTGATGAGCATCTGTTCAATCTTGGAAAAAAAAATAGAACAATTCACCAAAGGTTGCTATGTAAAATGTAACTTTAATGTTTCTAAATGAAATACAGAGTGACACCTACCAAATTGAATCTGCCTTAAAACTGCTATGTATCACCTTCAAAACCATCCTTCTGGGCCCGAAAAAATGATCACAACCTCAGAATGAGAGTGGCAACACTGATAAACTTCCCATTTTTCCACTGCATGATCTAACCACAATCCTTGGAACCCGGATTTCTTCATGCACCTATCCTTTCTGAGCTATTTCTGGCTTTGCCTCTTGACTCTGCTCTTTGGTCTGTAGACGAGGTCTCACAATTTGCAGGAATTCTACTTTCCTGAATCAAGTCTCCTCAGGAAAAAGGATTTGGAGAATTGAGACAATTATTCCAATATTTCTGGAGAACCTAATAGTTGTGTAGAGAGGATTGCCACTGGTTAAACACTGTCCACAGCCTGTGAAGGCTTTTGAGAACTTTCAAGGAAAGAAGAAATTCTAAGTGCTCCTGCAAAGTGATCATTATGAAAGATAAACCTTAAACTCATAAATACATAAGCATTTACAATTGAAATGAGAAAATTTATGTCTCTACCTCCACCCCCACCCCGCACAGAGCTCTCCTCTAAGCTTGGGAGAATTAGTGAAAAGAGCACGAGCTTGGGAGTCAGAGGTCATGAGTTCTAATCCCGGCTTCACCACTTGTCAGCTGTGTGATTTGGAGCAAGTCACTTAACTTCTCTGTGCCTCAGTTGCCTCATCTGCAAAATGGGGATTAAGACTGTGAGCCCCACCTGGGACAACCTGATAACCTTGTATCTACCCCAGTGCTTAGAACAGTGTTTGGCACAAAGTAAGCACTTAACAAATACTATCATTATCAAATATGTACTGCCCACAGACACCTTGGAGATGGGAAGGGACTACAAGTGTCTGTCTCCCCCTTCTAGACTGTGAGCCCGTTGTTGGGTAGGGACCGTCTCTATATGTTACCGACTTGTACTTCCCAAGCACTTAGTACAGTGCTCTGCACACAGAAAGCGCTCAATAAATATGATTAAATGAATGAATGAATAGTCTAAAGCCAGCCCTTCCTGTTGCCATGGAGATTTCCACATTCTTCTTCATTCCTGCTCTGGCTCCACCTCTTTAGGTGTCAGGGGGTTGATTACACCCACTAGTCAAACAGTAACCCCTTTGAGCGGGGAACCCATCTGCTAGTTCTATTGTATTCTGTCAGTAGTCATAATTATAGTAATAATACTTCTTAAATGCTTCTATATGCCAAGCTCTGGGGTAGATACAATGTAATCAGATAAGATGCAGTCCCAGCCCCACATGCTGTTCAAAGTCAAAGGGGAAGGGAAAACAAACATCTTATCCCCATTTTACAGATGAGAAAACTGAGGCCCACAGAAGTTGACTCACGTAAAGTCACAGGCCAGGCAAATGGCAGAGCCATTAGTAGAAACTCAGCCCCCTGATTTCTGATCCTGCTTTCGTTCCACTGGGGTATGCTGCTTCTCCTGCCAAACATCAAATGCTTACTATGATGCAGATGCTCAATACACACCATTGATTATTTGACTAAAAATGTCCATTGATTGATTGATTGATTAGATGTCCCTATGTTGGGATGGGCATAAACTAATTTATGATCTGGAACCTTAATAGACCAAATATATGGAAAGGGTAGAAATGAGGCAAGCCCGCAAGACAGGAAAGCCCCAGATGTATTTTAAAATGTGATCTGTCATATCACACAGTTTCCTTTCCCTGGTGATCTCCACATCCAGATCACACATTGTGGCCAAAGATGAATAACTGCTCACAGCCTCGGGAAATTTGAGTGTGCATAATCTACTGGAATCATTCAGCCCTATGGCTCTGAAAGGTTGCCAGATAGGCAGTCGAATATCCAACAGGTAGCATGCAGTAACAAGAAGTTGAAAGCAGCAGTCGCAGTCCACGGACACATTTATGCTCTAGTTTCTTTTGTTTGTGACTCTAGCAATTAAAAGCAAAAGAAACTTGGGCAGATCTGTCTCCATGAGTTTGTCACTAATTCCCTCATGGTTAACTCAGCTGAGATTGAGACATCCTGACAGCAATAGATGGACCTGGGAGAAAACAAGTCTGGAATCTAAATGTTGAGTTTAAGGTTTTCTGATGTTTAGGTGAATATCAGACCCGCTGCTGGTCCAGTGGAAAGTGGAAAGAATGCTACTCTGGGAATCAGGAGACCTGGGTTCTAATCCTGGCTCTGTTAACACCCATATCTCCTGTTTTGCATACATCGAGGTATGTGTTATGAACTGAGCAAATTCTTCAAAGATTTGTGTATTGACAGGTCACCTGCAGGGAAATCAGGAGATCTGTAAGATTTTTGAATCAGTGGATTGGTTGAAAAATTGGAGGACAATTTATTAGCTGGCTCATGGCCAGGGTTGAAAAGAGTTAATCAATCGATAAGTGAAGCACTTACTACATACTAAGCACTTGGGAGAGTACAATGCACAGAGGAGGTAGACTTGATGCAGCATGGCTTAGTGGAAAGAGCACAGGTTTGGGGATCAGAGGACATGGGTTCTAATCCCAGCTCCGCCACTTGTCAGATGTGTGACTTTGGACAAGTCTCTTAACTTCTCTGTGCCTCAGTTCCTTCATCTGTAAAATGAGGATTAAGACTGTGAGCCCCTCGGGAGACAACCTGATTACCTTGTATCTACCCCAGTGCTTAAAACAGTGCTTGGCACAGAGTAAGCACTTGACAAATATCATCATCATCATTATTATTATTATGTTTCCTGACCACAAGGAGCTAACAGTCTGGAGGACCATCCAACATTCATCTAACAATCAAACAATAGTATTTATTGAGAGCTTACTCTGTTTACAGCAGTGCACTAATCATGGCCTAGTAGAAAGAAATGGATGTGGGAGTCGGAGGACCTCCCCCCCTCCCCCTCTCCATCCCCCCCACCTTACCTCTTTCCCTTCCCCACAGCACCTGTATATATGTATATATGTTTGTACATATTACTCTATTTATTTATTTATTTTACTTGTACATATCTATTCTATTTATTTTATTTTGTTAATACGTTTTGTTTTGTTCTCTGTCTCCCCCTTCTAGACTGTGAGCCCACTGTTGGGTAGGGACCGTCTCTATATGTTGCCAACTTGCACTTCCCAAGCACTTAGTACAGTGCTCTGCACACAGTAAGCGCTCAATAAATACAATTGATTGATTGATTGATTGACCTGGGTTCCAATCCCAGCTCCACCACTTACCTGTAGAATCCAAGCATTTATCCCATCCCACCTTGATTACTGCATCATCCTCTTTGCTGATCTCCCTTGGCTCTTGTCTCTCCCCATTCAAGTCCATACTTTACTCTGCTGCCCAGATATACTTTCCAAAAAAAGTCCAGTTCCTGTTTCCCAACTCCTCAAGAACCTCCAGTGGCTCCCATCTGCATCAAACAAAAACTTCTAATCATTGGCTTTAAAGCAGTCAATCATGTTGTCCCTCTTATATCACCTTACTAATTTCTTACTTCTACCCAGCACACTCAGTTTGCTCCTCTAACTCCAACCTTCTCACTATACCTCTCCTAAGCATCAAAGCTTTACTAAAATCACATCTCATCTCCTCCAAGTGGCCTTCCTCAACTAAGCTCTTATTTTCCCTACTCCCTCTCCCTTCTGCATCTTTTATGCACTTGGATCTGGTCTCTTTGGACATTTGGTATTCACTCCACCCTCAGCCCCACCGCACTTATGTACATATCTGTAAATTATTTATTCATATTAATGTCTGCCTCCCCCTCTAGACTGTTAGCTCATTGTGGACAGGGAACAAATCTGCCAACTCTGTTACACTGTACTCTCCCAAGTACTAAGTACAGTGCTGTGCACACAATACACTCAAAAAAATACAATTGAGTGATTAACAACTGTGTCTCAGTTTCCTCATTTGTAAAAGGAGTATTCAGTACTTTTTCTTCCTGCTAATTAGTCTGTGAGTCCCATCAATCAATATTATTTATTGAGCACTTACTGTGTGCAGAAAACTGTACTTATCATTTAATTGAGTACAGTACAATAGATAGGTAAACACTATCCCTTGCCCAAACATCTTCCCATGTGCGTCAGGATCTTTCTCTGACCTGAGTATCTTGTTCCCCCTAAGTAGTAGGGAGAACAGGTATTGAATTCCCATTTTGCAGATGAGGGAACTGAGGCAAAGAGAAGCTAAATGACTTGCCCAAGGATACACAGTAGTGAATGGTGGTGCTGGGATTGGAACTCAGGTCTTCTGACTTCCCAGCATGTGCTTTTTTCAACAGGCTATGCTGCTTCTCATATTAAGCAGCGATTGTTGTGCAGAATACCATCCTAGGAGATTAGCTGGAGCTTACCTGCTAATCACTCCCTCCTACTTAGACTGTGAGCCCCATGTGGGATCTGATTATTTTGTATCTTCCCCAGCGCTTAGTACAGTGCTTGACCCATAGTAAGTGGTTAACAAATGCCACAGTTATTATGAGGGAGACAGACAGTCTGTCCACAAATAATGGAAACAGGAGGAAAACCACAGATACAAAACTTTGTTAAGGGTATGGACAAAAAGGGAATAAGTGGCTTCTGAAATCATTATCTATGAAAGTATTCAAGGATTGCTTTACATGCTTACATGCATGTATAGAATGTGAACCCCAAGTGGGAAAGGAGTTGTGCCCAACCTGATTATCTTGAATCTATCCTAGCACTTACTACAGTGTTCAGCTCATAGCAAGTACTTAGCAAATATCAAAATTATTTTTCTACATAACTATTTCTCAGTTTGGGGTCTCCAAAATCCTATCCTAGTGAACATAGTGGATACTTCTGGGAATGTTTATGATGTATGATGTTTAAGGCCCAAATGGAATCTCTCTTTTTAGCTGCCTTGTTTCCCAAGTGCAACCTGAAATGATTCAAACACCTAAACTGATCCATCACTTGAGGAAAGTGTTATTCAAAGGAAATACAGTCCAGCCAGTGAATGGAGGGATTCACCATTCTTCCCCTCTTTTGGAAGTTCAGAGCAGCACCTGCAGATAGAACAAAGTATCTCTGCAGGAATAAGTCAAAAATAGTCCACTTATTCTCTGAATCCAGGTTTACTTTCAGTGGACTTTTTCCTAGAAGAGATCTTCCTCAACAAAGATAATGGTCCCCTCGCTGTCACTCAGCTTTCTTTTTTCATAGAGAACTTGTGTCCTGGCAGTTTCTATGGATAGCAATCAAACACACTTAAAGAGAATGCCTTGTAGCGCAAAGTACAGTGCTTTGCACACAGTGAGCTCTCAATAAATATGATTTACTGCTGGAAGATGGAGAGAACTGTCTCCTAGTTTAGAATATCTCCTGGAAGAATAAATTCTTTAACTGTCAGATATTTTCCCAGTTGCTTCGAAAAAGGACCAGGTGGTGTTTTATAAGAAAGCAAAATTAAACAAGAACCCCTAATTCATTCATTCATTTAATCGTATTTTTTGAGCACTTACTGTGTGCATAGCATTGTACTAAGTGCTTGGGAAGCACAAGTTGGAAACATATAGAGATGGTCCCTACCCAACAACGGGTTCACAGTCTAGATCCAGTGAGGCTTAGTAGAAAGAGCACTGGCCTGGGAGTTAGAGGACCTGCATTCTAATCCCAACTCTGCCACTTGCCTGCTGTTTAACCTTGGGCAACTCACTCAATTTCTCTGTGCCTCAGTTCCCTCATATGCAAAATGGAATTAATTACCTGTTCTTCCTCCTACTTAGACTGAGAGTCTCATGTGGGGCCTGATTATCTTGTATCTACCCTAGCACTTAGTATAATAATTGGCTCATAGAAACCACTTAATACCACAAGTTTGCCTTCTTCTTCTTCTTTTTCCTCCTCCTCCTCCTCCTCCTCCCCCTCCCCCTCCCCCTCCTCCTCCCTTCTTCTTCTTCTTCTTTTCTTCTTTCTTCTCTTTCTCCTAATCCTTCCCCTTCTCCTTCTCCTTCTTCTTCTCCCTAGCTTTTACCAAATCCTATTTATACACAACCCCTACAAGGGTCGCTCCTGGATAGTTTCCATTACTCTACCAGTCTCGACTACAGGAGGGTGAGTCAAGCAGAGGCCCATCCATTCCATTCCACTCCTAGCTTGGCAGTGGCTAGCGAGTGGAAGGCAATCTGCTACAAGTCAAAACTCACCTGTGCCGGATGGCAGCAGCGGCCTAGAAGAGAGTCGTGGACGGAGACTCAGGTTTACTGTGTGGAAGGAAGCAATGGTAAACCACTTCCATATTTTTACCAAGAAAACTCTAATGGATACATTACCAGAATGATTGCTGATGGAGGTGGGATGCTCTGGGAGAGATGTGGCCATGGAATCACTATGGGTTGGAGACGATTTGGCGGCATAAGATAATTTACACACAGATAATTTTCAGCCTTACCCTTTCCTTGGATGCAACTGCAGATTGAATTGGCTGTGGTGAAGACTACATGCAAGATGAGAACAACTCCAAAAATTAAAGAAAATCTCCCCAAACTAGTGATGACATCTGCAGACAAGTACGTGGTAGAATTTCTATTCCATTACCTGAATTCAAAAGAAACCACCTTTCTGTACGCCTGGATTTGGGTGATATTTTCTTCAACTGGTTTCAGTTTTCAAATTAAAACATCAAAACCACATTAAATCTCCATTGACGTTGATAGCTTTTGATTATTTAAATGTCGGGACTTACCTATTTCCAGGTATATGGCTGGCATGCTTTGAAATTTCTAATGATGGCCTAGCCTAGTCAGTGCTTAAAATAGCCTACAGACAGACAAGAGAGGAAAAGAAATATTGCCATGTTGAAATGTGAAATCTAGCAGCTGCCTCGGCTAGGAATTGTATTATTTAAAGTAGGGGAGAGTTCTCCCTGCATTTCATATCTCAGCTCCAAGAGGGAGCCAAAAGCATTCCTTTCTTTGGGAAAAGCAGATCTACGCAAATTCTTAGAACCCACGGTGTAAAACAATCATTGAATATTTCATATTATACATTTGCAAACAGTAAATATCTCCAGCGGATCTACTAGTGATGGAGTGCTACTTAGAAGCCAATTTCACTAACAGGTAGGTTCATTTATTAAGTCAGTTAATTATCTTATAATGGCACTACAAATCAACAATAAACCAGATCTAGTTTATGAAAGAGCCTCTTATGTTCAAGATAGAAAAAAGAGTTCACATGATTTTCACCTATATTTCTGGTTGGCAATTCACTCCAAAGAAAGTCAGTCTCATAAACTCTCTTTTTAAAGACTCTGACATCTAGCTTTAATGAAAGTGCTGAAAGCATCTGAAAGATGAATTCTCAGCAGCAGCTTCTTAGAGAAAATAAAAAAAAAAAAAACCAAAGGCAATCAAATTGGAAAATTTGGAAGATAAACTGTTTAAATGCTAATTCAGCTGGGATGTCTGAATCTTCAAAACGTCATTTAGTTTTCAGTTTAAGGGTTTCTAGCAGTTTAGGATGGAAAACCAAACTGCTGATTCGCCCCTTTACTGATGCTAACACAACCTTCAAAGAGCTCATTTCCCTAGCAAAGATCCTTTGCCAGAATAACCTAAAATGATTCTCACAACATCTATGAGAGGCTGTTTGTGCAGATCAGGAAACTGAGGCAGAGAGGCTAAAGGACATCTCCAGTATCTCACAAGGGAGTTTCTATCTATTTTTGCTCTCCCTCTATTAAGATTGGGTATTTGTTGGCTCTTACCATATGCCAAGATAATCAGGTCAGACATAGTCTCCTTCTCATGCAGATATCACAGTTTAAGGGAGAGTGAGAATGGGAATTGAATTCCCATTTTAGGCATGAGAGAGCTGAGGCCCAGAGAAGTTAAATGACTTGCCCAAGGTCACACAGCTGGCAAGTCCTCCAGGCTACCTCCTCCAGAAGGCCATCCCAGACTGAGCCCCTTCCTTCCTCTCCCCCTCGTCCTCCTCTCCATCCCCCCCAATCTTACCTCCTTCCCTTCCCCACAGCACCTGTATATATGTATATATGTTTGTACATATTTATTACTCTATTTATTTATTTATTTTACTTGTACATATCCATTCTCTTTATTTTGTTTTGTTAGTATCTTTGGTTTTGTTCTCTGTCTCCCCCTTCTAGACTGTGAGCCCACTGTTGTGTAGTGACTGTCTCTATATGTTGCCAACTTGTACTCCCAAGTGCTTAGTACAGTGCCCTGCACACAGTAAGCGCTCAATAAATACGATTGATTGATTGATTGATTGATCGATTGAAGTGGCAGGCTAGTTCTCTGGCTCCCAGACTGACGCTCTTGCTACTAGGCCATGCTTCTTCTCATGTTGCCCTATTAGGAAAACTCAGCCAACAGAACTCCATCCTGGGCCTGGGGAGTAAGGTAGCTAGATGTCAAGATTTCAGTGGATCAGTCCCCAACCTCAAGGCTTGTCCCTTAATTCATTCAATCATATTTATTGAGCACTTACTGTCTGTTCTGTACTAAGCACTTGGGAAGTCTTTTTTAGATTCTGCTGGACATATTTATGTCCCCTAAAATCTAAACCATACCAGAACATTTGTCCTTTAAAAAAGATGGCCAGACCAGCCCTATTAAGAGCCCTTTTTCCCTCCTCCAATTTCCTCTCTCTCCATTTCTTACCCTCTCACCTTCCTCACTTCTTCCTATTCACCTGTTCTCCTTTGTCCACTCTTCCTCATCCACCACATCTGTTTCCTTAGGGCCTCACCCATTTTTTATCCCTGATTCTTATTTCCAGCTCACCTCAGGAACCATAATTCCTCTCATCTTCTTGGGGTAGAAGAAGGTGGGCCTGGATTTTGGAGCCACACAGGGCTCCTCCTTAAGGACCCCCCTAGGTGAGTTGGTTGGCTTTAGAGGGGCATAGTGAGCATGCTGGATTGGAGTAGGAAATCAGTGAGATAAGGCAAGTGGGGGCAAGGAGAGGAGTGTTTTAAAGCCAAAGGGAGGCAGTTCCTGTTTGATGTGGAGTTGGTTGGGCAGCCACTGAAGTTTCTTGATGAGTGGAGAAACATGGAATAATTAGTTCTGTAAAAAATGATCCAGCCAGCAGAAAGTATGAACTGGAGTAGAGAGAACCAGAAGGCAGGAGCTCTGCAAGGCAGCTGATCCAATCAAGCAAGGTGGAATAGGATAAGGGCTTCCATCATTGTGGTAACGTTTTTGGTGGAAAGAAAAGGGTAGATTTTAGAAATGTTGTGAAGGAAGAACTGACAGAATTTGGTGACACTAAATATGTGGTTGAACGAAAGAGATGAGTTGTGGATAATGCCAACGTCTTGGACTTGTGAGACAGGAGGGTGGTTGTGCTCTCCATTCATTCATTCAATCCTATTTATTGAGCACTTACTGTGTGCAGAGCACCGTACTAAGCGCTTAACACTGTACTAAGCACTTAGCACTGTACTAAGCACTTAATTATGATGGAAACGTCAGAGTCAAGACAGGGTTTGTATGGGAAGATGAGGACCTTTGTTACTCAAATAACTAGTTATCTAGAATAGGAATCTGCCTTCCTTGGTGCCATTGCTAGCCCATAACAACCTCATACCTTTCATTAAGATGTAAGATTCAAGCAATGCCCAGCACCTAATCTCCACGGGATGTATTGCTAGAACACACAGCTACTTAGGTAAAGATTGCTATTCCCAGCACTTCACTGAACAGATGAGGAACTGAGTCACAAGCAGAATAAGTGTCTTGCCCAAGGTCACACAGTGAATCCAAGTGGAAAACTCACATGCCCTATGCTGTCAAACATCTGTGCAGGCATGCGACAACTCCAGCTCCTTAACTTACCTATCTCCCTTCCCTTTGTTCAAGTGCTGGATGACTGTCCAATCATAACTAGTCTACACTAGCCCAAGACTCTGCATGATACTGTAAAAGCTGTGACCCTACAAAGAGCTAAGTGATCTACTCACTAGAATCCTTGAATTTAGCATTCACAAAACAGCCTGAAATATGCACTGAAGTATCAAAGGCAAATAGTGCTGAGCCTAGATATGTCTGAACATGTTCCGATCTGATCCTTACAAGGACAGTTATGACCTTGAAAGAACTTTGGTTAAAATGACATTGTCGGTTTGGAAATTTATGCCATGGCTTAGTGGCTAGAGTACAGCGCTGGGAGTCAGGAGATCTGGGTTCTAATCCTGATTCCACCATTCCCCTGCTGTCTGACTTGGGGCGAATCACTTAACTGCTCATACCTCAGTTTCCTCACCTGTAAAATGGGGGTTAAATACTCATTCTTCCTCCCCTAAACTGTGATCCCTATGTTGTGCAACAAGGACTATGTCCAATCTACTCTTTTAAAAATATAATATATATATAAATTCCCCAAACTTGGCACATAGCATTTAACAGATACTATTGTTATTATCATTGAGGAACCTTGCTGATATATATTCAATTTCTTTATTGAAAAGTGATTTTTTTCTCCCTTTTCTGTCAGCTAAACAATAAGGGCCCAAGGGGCTGAAACGTCAAGCTCCATTGATTCTGCCTCTAATGTCAGCATCATCGATCGTGTCACAACTTGGCATCAGGATTCAGGCAGAACTCAAAACAACAAGGGTCTCCGGAGCTTCTGAATTGTCCAGCCTATGACTCTAGCTGCCTGCCTGCATACAGGAAGTCCCATCAACCTTCTGGAGTTGTTTCTTTAGCATCACCAATACCAGATTTAACATGAGATGTCAAGATCACCAACAGCTATCTCCCTCCTATCCCTCCTTTCCAAACTCCTAGAAAGAGTCGTGAACACAAACCACCTCAAATTCCTTAACTCCAACTCCCTCCTAGACTCCCTCCAATGTGGCTTCCATCCCCTGCACTCCACGAAACTGCCCTCTCAAAGGTCACCAATGAACTCCTTCTTGCCAAATCCAATGGCTCCTACTCTATCTTAATCCCCCTCGACCTCTCAGCTGCCTTCGACACTGTGGACCATCCCCTTTTCCTCATCACGTTGTCCAACCTTGGCCTCACGGACTCTGCCCTCTCCTGCTTCTCCTCTTATCTCTCTGGCCATATATTCTCAGTCTCCTTCTCGGACTCCTCCTCCCCTTCCCATCCTCTAACTGTAGGATTCCTCAAGGGTCAGTTCTTGGTCCCCTTCTGTTCTCCATCTATACTCACTCCCTTGGTGAACTCATTCGCTCCCACAGCTTCCACTATCACCTCTACAGTGATGACTACCAAATCTACATCTCCTCCCCTGTTCTCTCTCCCTCCCTCCAGGCTCATATCTCCTCCTGCACTCAGGACATTTCCACCTGGACGTCCACCCGCCACCTAAAGCTCAACATGTCCAAGACTGAGCTCCTTATCTTCCCTCCCAAACCCTGTCCTCTCCCTGACTTTCCCATCACTGTGGATGGCACTACCATCCTTCTTGTCTCACAAGCCCACAAACTTGGTGTCATCTTTGAATCCACTCTCTCATTCACCCCACACATCCAATCCGTTGCCAAAACCTGCTGGTCTCACCTCCACAACATCGCCAAGATCCACCCTTTTCTCTCTATCCAAACCACTACCTTGTTGGTTCAATCTCTCATCCTACTCTGTCTGGATTACTGCATCGACCTCCTTTCTGATCTACTGCATCGACCTCCTTTCTGATCTCCCATCCTTACTGCATCTCTCCCTGCTTCAGTCTATTCTTCACTCTGCTGCCTGGATTATCTTTGTACAGAAACGCTCTGGGCATGTCACTCCCTGCCTCAAAGATCTCCAGTGGTTGCCTATCAACCTTTGCAAGAAGTAAAAACTCCTCACTATCGGCTTCAAAGCTCTCCATCACCACGCCCCCTCCTACCTCATCTCTTCTCTACTTCTCCATCACCTCACTCACCTCACCCCCTCCACCTCACCTCCCTTCTCTTCTTCTACATCCCAACCCGCACCCTCCACTCCTCTGCCGCTAACCCCCTCACTGTGTTTCATTCTCTCCTGTCCCACCATCGACCTCTGGCCCACATCCTACCCCTGGCCTGGAATGTCCTCCCTCCACACACAAATCAAACTAGCTGTCTTCCTCCCTTCAAAGCCCTACTGAGAGCTCACCTCCTCCAGGAGGCCTTCCCAGCCTGAGCGCCCCCTTTTCCTATCCTCCCTTCCCCATCACCCCCACTCCCTCCCTCTTCTCTACCCCCTTCTCCTCCCCATAGCACTTGTGTATATTTGTACATATTTATTACTCTATTTTATTAATGTGTATATAACTATAATTTTATTTATCTATTTTGATGGTATTGCCACCTGTCAACTTGTTTTGTTTTGTTGTCTCTCTCCCCCTTCTTGACTGTGAGCCCATTGTTGGGTAGGGACTGCCTCTATTTGCTGCCAATTTGTACTTCCCAAGCACTTAGTACAGTTCTCTGCACACAGTAAGCGCTCAATAAATATGATTGAAAGAATGAATGAATGAAGTCCAGGGAGAAAAGCCAGTCTACACAGCTTTACACAGCAGGAGTAGAAAGGAGAATGACTGTTATCGTGCTACCCGTGGAACTGGATTATACTGTGGGTTGGAACAGGGGATAGTCACTCAATCAATGTTATTTACTGAAAACGTACTGAGCACAGAGCACCCACTGGAAGGCAAGCAAAGGTAAAGTGGGCCCAGGGAGGTGGGCAGAAGGGAGGAGAGACAACAGTCATGGGAAGAGAGTGACAGAATCACTACTGCAATATTGCAGGCCATTTCTTCACATCCCAACCCAGCTGTATTGAAGACTTCTCATAGGTGTTTGAGTCCAGTGAAAATCAAATTCCACTATCCTGTTGCTCCTGAGAAATAGATAGGAGAGTGGATAAAGCATAGGGCTGAGTCAGAAGACCCAGGTTCTAGTCCTGGCTCTGTCTGCTGTATAATAATAATAATAATAATAATAATAATAATGGTGCTTGTTAAGCACTTACTATGTGCCAAGCACTGTTCTAAGCACTGGGGTAGATAAAAGTTAATCAAGTTGGACACAGTCCCTGGCCCACATGGGGCTCACAGTCTCAATCCCCATTTGACAGACGAGGTAACTGAGGCCCAGAGAAGTGAAGTGATTTGCCCAAGGTCCCCCAGCAGACAAGTGGCAGAGGCAGGATTAGAACCCATGACCTTCCAACTCCCAAGCCTGTGCTCTATCCACTCCATGTATGACCTAAGGTTAGTTAACCTCTATGTGCCTCAGTTTCATTGTCAGTAAAATGGAGATAAAAACAGATCTCTCCCTGTCTTAGACTCAGAAATTGGTGCGGAAACAGACAATATCCCATATGATTATCTTGGCCTGTGGTAAGCAGCTTATTACAGTTCACAGTTCGTCACCAAGATCTGCCCATTCCTCTATATCCAAATTGCTACCTTGCAGGTTCAGTCTCTCATCCTATCCTGACTTTATTACTGCATCAGCCTCCTTTCTGATCTCCCATCCTTCTGTCTCTCCCTGCTTCAGTCTACATGTCACTCTGCTGCCCGGATTCTCTTTGTACAGAAAGGCTCTGGGCATGTCAATCCTCTCCTCAGAAATCTCCAGTGGTTGCCTGTCAATCTTTGAATCAAGAAAAAACTCCTCACTCTTGGCTTCAAGGCTCTCCATCACCTCACCTCCTCCTACCTCACCCCCTTCTCTCCTCCAGCCCAGCCCACACACTCCGCACCTCTGCCGCTAACCTCCTCACTGGGCCTCTTTCTCACCTGTCCTGTTGTCGAACCCAGGCCCACATCCTTCCTCTGGCCTGGAATGCCCTCCTTCCACACATCCGCCAAACTAGCTCTCTTCCTCCCTTCAAAGCCCTACAGAGAACTCACCTCCTCCAGGAGGTCTTCACAGACTGAACCCCCACTTTTCCTCTCCTCCTCCTCCTCCCCTCCCCATCATCTCCCCCGCCCTACCTCCTTCCCCTCCCCACAGCACTTGTATATATTTGTACATATTTATTACTCTATTTCATTTGAACGTGTTTATTATATTTATTTTATTAATGATGTATACATAGCCATAACTCTATTTTTTCTGATGGTATTCACACCTGCCTACTTGTTTTGTTTTGTTGTCTGTCTCCCCCTTCTAGACTGTGGGCCCGTTGTTGGTCAGGGACCGTCTCTCTATGTTGCCGATTTGTACTTCCCAAGCACTTAGTACAGTGCTGTGTACACAGTAAGCACTCAATAAATACGATTGAATGAATGAATTAAATGGCACGAATTTATTAATATGTAGGTGCATAGTTTTAGAAGAAAGATGTCCTGAGTTTCCAATTTTTTTTTTTACTTGTCATGTTCAAAAAGGATTAATGGCATTGATGATTAAATTCCTTCGTCCTGCAATGCAACGTGCCAAACCACTAATGTGCTCCAGGGAGTTTCTGGCAAGCCGGTAAAGGGCAGTGAGGTTTCAAAAAAAGCTCAAAGCCTCTTATTGATAGAGGTCATCCCATTAATAGTTTATCCTAATAACTATTCCCCCAGCTGGTTCAAAGCCCTATGAAATCATTTTCCATAAAGTAGCTCTGCAGATGAACTTTGGCTTAGAAGCTCTTTATAAAAATATAAAAAACGTGGTTCTGTAATTTTTTAAAGGTCTAACATATGCCATTATGACTGATCTTTTATCGAACTCACATGCCTTCGTAAATGCCGAAGTCCTGCTTCCTTGTTCTTCTGTCTTAATTGGGCGGTGAAAGCACTGATAGCTTTTGAAGGAGGAATTGAATATTTGGAAGATGTTAGTGATGAGGGTCAATGTAGAATGCAGTGCTATGTCAGTGGTGGCTCAGCAGCGATTTTATCCATCTTCCATAGGAGTCTATGGATGGAAATGGAGCTGAATGGGGAAACAAACAAGGAGAAGGGTTGTAAGGCAAGTCAAATAATATCTAAAAGTCTCAGTCTTCTCTTATATACAATGGGGTGGGGGTACACTACCCGCTCACACTGTCTCTCAGATTGTGAGTCCTTGTGGGATAGGGAAACTGAGAAGACACCTCCTCCAGGAGGCCTTCCCAGACTGAGCCCCTTTTTTCCTCTCCTCCTTCCAATCCTCCCCAGCCCTACCTCCTTCCCCTCCCCTCAACACTTGTATATATTTGTACAGATTTATTACTCTATTTATGCTACTTGTACATATTTACTATTCTATTTATTTTGTTAATGATGTGCACATAGCCATAATTCTACGATTTGGACACCTGTCTATATGTTTTGTTTTGTTGTCTGTCTCCCCCTTCTAGTCTGTGAGCCCATTGTTGGGTAGGGACGGTCTCTATATGTTGCCCACTTGTACTTCCCAAGTGCTTAGTACAGTGCTCTGCACACAGTAAGTGCTCAATATATATGATTGAATGAGTAAATGAATGAATGAATAGGAAAAGCATCTAATTTGATTATCAGGAATGTATGCCAGTCTTGGTCATCTAATGGAACGTGCATTGGAAGGCAGGGGAGGTGAGTAAACCTCTGTAGTTGGCTAATGTAGCAAAGAGTGCATGTGCAACTGCAGTGTTTTGTACACTTGCCTTTCTACTTGCTTGCTATACAGTGTTCCCGAGGAAGTATATGGCTGTCAGTAGAAGAGTTTGAGTGGTCCTATACAATCCTTTATCATTATAGTCAATTCTTCTGTCAGCTTCTCAGTTCTGAAGCCTCAGGTCCTTTGTACTTCCTGATGTGAGCCTCCATCATTGTCATTATCATCCCAAAGCTTATCGAAGTGCTTGGTATGTCGGAACACAATCTCTAGACTCTGAGATCATGGTGGGCAGGAAATGTGTCTGTTTAGTTTTATACTGCACTCTCCCAAGCACTCATTACAGTGCTTTGCACACAGTAGGGTCTCAAATTAGATTGAGTGAATGAATGAACTTAATAAAACCACCATTATTCTTATTGGCTTCCTCATACGAATTGGATCCCACTGGGAGACAATAGTGGGAGGATTTATTCCCTCTAGCCCAAATGATGGCCCATCTGAAGCCCTTACCCTGTCTTGAGATATTGGCAAATGTGATAGTTGGTTCTCAATTGGCTGCTTGTGTTGGTGTAGGGTTGTTTTAACATTTGTTAATTAAGGACATGAGATTGCCCTATAACCAAGGTTGTTGAGAGATATTGCTAAATCATTCATTCAATCATATTTGAGTTTTTACTGTGTGCAGAGCACTTTACTAAGTGCTTGGAGAGTAAGATATAACAATAAACAGACACATTCCCTGCCCACAATGAGCTCTGGATAAAGCATAGTGAATAAACTCTTGCCTGGGTTTTCAATGAACTCGAGAGTTTATGATCACGATTCTACAATATACTTATTCAGAGGACTGATTAGGTGTGAATGAAGATTGTCTAGGAGCCAGGTTTGTTCACGTCTAACTAAGGTTATCTTGTAATGGCTATACCATGAGAAAAAAATCATTTTACTATAGTGTGACTTTAGTCTATATCTGAATGGATAAGGAATGAACAGAATTAGTTCTGAAAAGAATATTGAGTATCCAGTCCACTTTAACAGAATGAGAAGCTGAGATGCAAGCACAGGAAAGATGAGGAAAAAACAATAATGAGAAGACACCCTTCACAGGCAACAGAACATATTTGCAACAAAAGGACCACTTCTGTATATGTGGAGATAAGCCTAACATCTACTGTACCGCACAATGTATTAGTCATAAAAATGAACTCATAAAGCATGTCTCTGTGTTGAAAGATTTTTCCAATTTTGAAAGGTATTTGCTGCTGTTAAAATTGGATGCGCCCAATCTCATTTTCTGAAGGAATAGCAAGTGTTTGTGCTGAGCGATATCTTTAGGAGTCTGGAAATGAGTAAAGTTCCTGACTTTTTGAATACATTGTAACATTTTCTTTAAATGGCTTTAGCTTGGATCTCCTAGGGAGTCTTCTTTTTTAGCAAATGTATATTACAGACATTAGTGATTAAACAAATCATATGATCTTCCTGTAGAGAACAAACCATGTTTTTATATTTTGACTTTTTTTCATTTTACAGTTGCAATTTCTATCTAATTATGCATTATCATTGATGTAAAAAGGTCCCCAGCTGTTTCCACTTATGGAAATGAAAATGTTCAAGAGAAATCCGGTTCCAGTTGAAGAACTCTTCTAGTTCTTAGACTTCTAACTATAAATCTCTCTCAAAATTTGTCAATAAAAAAATCATAATAATGGTATTTGTTAAGTGCTTACTATGTGTTAAGCACTGTAGCCAATACAAGGTAATTGAGTTGGACAAAGTCTCTGTGTCACTATCTTAATCCCCATTTTACAGGTGAGGTAACTGAGGCACAGAGAAGCGAAGTGACCAGCTCAAGCTCTCACAGCAAACAAGAGGTGGAGTAGGGATTAACACCCAGGTCCTTCTGACTCCCAGACTTATGCTCTATCCACCGATAATAATAATAATAATAAAGGCATTTATTAAGCACTTACTATCTGCAAATCACTGTTCTAAGTGCTGGGGAGGTTACAAGGTGACCTAATCAATTAATCAATCAATCAATCATATTTATTGAGCGCTTACTATGTGCAGAGCACTGTACTAAGCGCTTGGGAAGTACAAATTGGCAACATATAGAGACAGTCCCTACCCAACACTGTGGGGATCTCGTGGGGATCTAGACAGTGAGCCCCACGTGAGAGATGAATTGTGTCTAACCCGATTTGATGGTATTCATCCCAGAGCTTAGTACGGCACTTGGCACATAGTAATTGCTTAACAAATACCATCATTATCATTGCTATTATCAATAATAATAAAAGCTTGGGTAGAGTGTGGCAGGAGACTTGGTCTCTACCTGGCCCAAACACTGCTATGATCTAGGAACCCCCTTAATCCCTTCTTTCTTTCTTTCAGAAACCAATCAACCTCTCTTCTGCGTTACTGTACTAGAGTGAACAAGCCAATTACTGGAACAAATAAGTAGCAGATGGGGAGCTTGTAGTATTTTTTTTCTATTTATAATCTACACGTATTGAAGAAAACAGCCAGACTCTTTGGTATAAACAAAAGCAGTGTTTGAATTCCAGCCTGCTTTGGTGGTGTCCTCTTCCCACAAATTCCCTTTTGAAAGTCTTAAATCCTGTTTTCTCACCTGTTCTATTGAACTAAATACTGACTGAACTATCTGAAATCCTGTGCTTTTCTGCTGATAGATGCTGAAGAGGTCATTTTTAATTGCCTCTGAAATGTGTCTGGATGAAAAGATTCATGCCACCGTATTTCGGCAAGTTTATTTAACACCACAGTCCAATAGACACCACATCACTCTTTATTGCTTCTAAGCAGTTGATTTTGTGTTTTTAAATTTAAAATAAAGAGATTGAATGGCAGTCACACTGTAGTCCAATAAATACCAGACTCTTTTTGACTGCTTCTAAGCAGTTTGATTTCGTTTGTTTTGAAATTTAAAACAAAGAGACTGAGTGGCAGCCAAAGTATGGCAGGCTCGCTTCCTACTTTGGACCCCAGTAGTAATCTGTAGAATCACCTTGGTAAGGAGACTTAAGTACATGGTTCAAATCTATTTCTATTAATGGGAGGCTTACAGGAAAAACAGGTATTTTCTTGTAATGGATGTGCTTATCCCCTCACATGTGAAGATACTTAGCCCAACTCTAGATGCTTCATTTGGTTTCTTAAACCTCAAATGGCAATTTAACAAACAAGAGAATATTGGATAGGTTTCAATATGTCCCAATAGACTGCTTTATTAGCTGAAACACTAGTACAGAAAAGCATAGGCAGTATAATTTTGCAATTTACCTAAGAAGCCATACGTATCCCTTAATATATGGCAAAAAGAATTTGGGGAGAAAGAGAGGAGCTTAATTTTCTGCTTTCTTAAGGGGCTTACTTCTCAGATTACCACACTACTTCTGAATGGCCTCATGGCCTGAAAAGCCTAACCCACCTCTCTTAGTTCTTAAATTTCCACCAGAGGGTGATTTAGACACTGGGAGAAAGAATTGGATCAATCTCTATTTTTTCTCACCTTGATTTGAAGCACAAATCACCAACAGCTGATGAGTAAAGCAGAAAACTATAGGAGCCTTAAAGAGTACCTGACTTTAAACTGAGAGACATGTTATCAGATGTAATAGTGGTTAATGAGAAATAAGCTTTGACTGAAAAGGAAGGAGTAATATGCTGGACCTGTGAGAATTCAAGTCATTATTTCCTGTCTTTCTCAACAGTCTCGAGTCAGGCCTCAATGATGAAAAGAGTTTTTCCTTAGTGTCCTGCCTCTAAGATGAAGTTTCTTTGTTTTTTGGGGGGTGTGTGGGTTTTTTTGGGCTTTTTATTGGTTAGTTTAATCTGCATTTACCCATCTAACAGCCTCAGTGAGAAAACTGTACAGGAGAGACACCAAGGACAAAAAATTCATAGTCAACAGACTGATGGCTGGGATTCCTTTTGACCGAAAAGAGTTCACTAAGGAAAATATTTTCATTAATCCTGGTTCTGCCACTTGGCAGCTGGGTGATCCTGGTCAAGTCATTTCCCTGTGCTTCATTTACTTCATCTGTAGAATGAGATCACTCAGCTTATATCTACCCCAGAGCTTAGTACAGTGCCCGGCAAATAATAAGTGTGTAACAAATACCATAAAAACAAAATAAACAAAAAAAACCCAAACAGCCTTAAGCAATGCAGTATCAAATCTTAGAATCAATTTACTGTTATGTATAATAGTGCTTATCTTAAACATGCACATGCAATTTTAATAGCCAGTTGGTGATTTAGGTCAAGGGTGGTGGCATATAAATACTGAATAACACAGAAATAAAGAACTGAGTCCAGAGGTTTCATTCATAAAGGCAGTTAGGCTCTATACGAACAAATAGCTTGTGAATTTCTGCCTTAGAACTGTTGAATTGAATGACAGTAATTCCTGCCTGTGCTGAGCAATAGAAAGATGCTTTAAAAAGGTGTCATGACTAAACATTCATGTCAAAACATTTAAATGATATATTTCTGTATTAAATTCAATTGTATTTATTGAGCACTTACTGTGTGCAGAACACTGTACTAAGCGCTTGGGAAGTACAAGTCGGCAAAATATAGAGACGGTCCCTATCCAACAATGGGCTCACAGTCTAGAAGGGGGAGACAGACAACAAAACATGTAGACAGGTGCAAAATGCCCCTCCAGTGCATATGCTTTTGTTGTCAAGTAGAGCAGAAATGAGAGCAAACGATTTCAACTATAATACAGATTTATGAGGAGAGGGTGAGGGCGAGGGCTGGTTTAGCCATAGGAAGATCAGTTAGTTGGTTGGCTGAGTGATCAAGCTCAAAGTCGTCATTATTTCCTGTCTTTCTCAACAGTCTCGAGTCAGGCCTCAATGATGAACAGAGTTTTTCCTTAGTGTCCTGCCTCTAAGACGAAGTTTCTTTGTTTTTTGGGGTGTGTGTTTTTTTGGCTTTTTATTGGTTAGTTTAATCTGCGTTTCCCCAATAACATTTCCCTTTTGGTCACTGACAAAGTATTTCTCTCATCTCTGGGTGCCTCCAAAAACCATGTTAAGCCATGACCCAACCTTAGGGAATTCCCATTTATCTGTGAGATTCACCGTTGTTGAATACTGAAGCCTTGAAAACTGTTGTGGTCTCCAATCTGTGACACACATGGGTAACCTTCTCATGTCACGCTCTCTCCCGCTCTGAGCAGTGTGGCTCAGTGGAAAGAGCCTGGGCTTTGGAGTCAGAGGTCGTGGGTTCAAATCCCGGCTCTGCCAATTGTCAGCTGTGTGACTTTGGGCAAGTCACTTAACTTCTCTGGGCCTCAGTTCCCTCATCTGTCAAATGGGGATGAAGACTGTGAGCCTCCCACCATGGGACAACCTGATCACCTTGTAACCCCCGAGTGCTTAGAACAGTGCTTTGCACATAGTAAGTGCTTAATAAATGCCATTATTATTATTATTATTATTATTATTATTATTATTATTATTATTATTATATGTCTCCTCACATAACCTGCCATCCTCATATTAGGCTTAGCTGCTGGGCCCTAGTCCTGCTGCTGTTTTACTTCCTGGGTCAGCTGTGAGTATGAGCAGCCAATCAGGCAGTAATAATAATAATAATAATAATAATAGCATTTATTAAGTGCTTACTATGTGCAAAGCACTGTTCTAAGCGCTGGGGAGTTTACAGTGTAATCAGGTTGTCCCACGGGGGGCTCACAGTCAATCCCCATTTTACAGATGAGGTAACTGAGGCCCAGAGAAGTTAAGTGACTTGCCCAAAGTCACACAGCTGACAACTGGCGGAGCCAGGATTTGAAACTATGACCTCTGGCTCCAAAGCCCGGGCTCTTTACACTGAGCCACGCTGCTTCTCCTAAAGCAAAGGTTCAGTGGGTGTCTGCCCTGTGACAAACCACTCAACCTGGCTCAGTCTTCTGCATTCCTGACCAAGCTCACCAAGCTCAGAACTCACCATCAGTTGTTCTCCTCTCATGGTTCCAGATAAAGAAGCAGCGTGGCACAGTGGATGCAGCATGGGCCTTAGAGTCACGAGGTCATGGGTTCCAATTCCTGCCCTGCCACTTGTCTGCTGTGTGACCGTGGGCAAGTCACTTCACTTCTTTGTGACTCAGTTGCCTCATCTGTAAAGTGAGGATTGAGACAGTGAGCCCCACGTGGGAAAAGGGACTGTGTCCAACCTGATTTGCTTGTATTCATTCATTAAATCATATTTATTGAGAACTTACTGTGTGCAGAGCACTGTACTAAGCACTTGGGAAGTACAAGTTGGCAACATATAGAGACGGTCCCTACCCAACAGTGGGCTCACAGTCTAGATGGTTACACAGGCTAGTGTATCCATCCCAGGACTTAGTACAGTGCCTTGCACATAGTAAGCCCTTAAATACCATCATCATTATTCACCGCCCATTCCATGTGTGCAAGTCTAGAGGAAATTAGATTTCCAACTGTTAGAGCAGTGTGAGGTCCCAAATTTCCTTGCTCAATCACGCTGCACTGCACTAAGCCCTTGGGAGAGAATGAATCAACAGTATTTATTGAGTGCTTACTATTTGAGAAGCACTGTACTGCGCACTTGGGAGAGCACAACACAGAAAAATTAGCAGAAAAGTTCCCTGCCCACAGTGAGCTTAGAGCCCAGAGGAAAATGCAATCGAGTTGATAGACACTATCCCTGCCCTTGAAACCTGGGCCCTTTGCCTAGAAGCTGCCTTGTTGCTCTTGATACTAATTGGTTGAGGGATAAAACTAACTGGCTCCCCAAAGCTGGAGAACAACAACAAAATATAGACTAAACCCATGCAACTTCCACATAGACTTATAGTCACATAGATTAAACTTATACAAGTTCCAATAATAGAGGCCACGAGGAACAGAGATTCTTTAAGACTTATGTTTAGAGTGGTAACAATTGTTAGCAAAGGAGTTGTCAGATACGTTTGCATGTATATGTGTGTTTATGCACATACATATATACATGTTTGTCCTTTGTAGTTGGAGACACCCCTCTCAGGGTCGCATCTGGAGAGTTTCCAGTAGTCTACCAGCCTTGACTATGGGAGGGAGAGTCAAGTAGAGGCATACCCATTCCATTCCTAGCTTGGGCAGTGGCTAGTGAATGGAGGGCAATCTGCTACAAGTCAAAACCCATCTTTGCTGGGCAGCAGCAACATAGAGTCAAGGATGGATACTCAAGTTTATTGCACAGAAGGAGGCAATGGTAAACCTCTTCCGTATTTTTACCAAGAAACTTCCATGGATCGACTACCAGAAGGACTGCAGATGGAGGTGGGGCGTTCTGGGAGAGATGTGTCCATGATGTCGCCATGGGTTGGAGACAACTCGATGGCATAAGACAAATTAGAAATACCACTGCCAATGGAAATCACCCTTGAGTGTGGGTGTGTTGTCAAGTCCATTGTGGGATTCAATCAATCAGTCATTTATGCATTCATTCATTCATTCAATCATATTTATTAAGTGCTTACTGAGTGCAGAGCACTGTACTAAACGCTTGGGAAGTACAAGTTGGCAACATATAGAGATGGTCCCTACCCAACAGCAGGCTTCTTTCTTCTTCTTAATTGTATTTATTGAGCGCTTACTGTATGCCGAGCACTGTACTAAGCGCTTGGGAAGTACAAGATGGTAACATATAGAGACAGTCCCTACCCAACAGTGGGCTCACAGTCTAGAAGGGGGAGACAGACAACAAAACAAAACACATTAACAAAATAAAATAAATAGAATAGTAAATATGTACAAGTCAAATAAATAGAGTAAAAATATGTACAAACATATATACATATATACAGGTGCTGTGGGGAGGGGAAGGAGGTAAGGTGGGGGGATGGGGAGGGGGAAGAGGGGCAGAGAAAGGAGGGGGCTCAGTCTGGGAAGGCCTCCTGGAGGAGGGGAACTCTCAGTAGGGCTTTGAGTGCTACTGTGTGCAGAACACTGTACTAAGTGCTTGGGAGGATACTGTATAACTGAGATGGAAGAAACGTTCCCCACCCACACGGACCTTACAGTATAAAGGGGGAGAAAACATTAATATAGGTGAATTATAGATTAGTTTATGTAAATGCTGTGGGGGTGAATCAAAGAACTCAGATCCAAGCACAAGAGTGATTCAAAAGGGAGGAAGAGAAAAGACAATGAGGGCTTAGTCGGAGAAGGCCACTGAAAGAAGATGTAATTTTAATTCATTCATTCAATTTATGAGTGTTTACTGTGTGCAGAGCACTGTACTAAGCGCCTGGGAGACTAAAATACAATAAGCAGACGAATTCCCTGCCACAACGAGCTTGCCGTCTAGAGGGGGAGGCAGACAATAATAGAAATAAATAAATTACAGATACATAAGTGTTGTGGGGCTGGGTTTTAATAAAGCTTTGAAGATGGGGAGAGTGATCATTTGTCACTTATGAAAGGGGAGGGTTTTCCAGGGCACGATGTGGGTGAGGGGTCGGCGGCAAGAAAGGTGACATTGAGGCACAGTGAGTAGGGTGGCACTAGAGGAGTGAAGTGTGGGGACTGGGTTGTATTAGGAAAGCAGTGAAGTAAAGCAAACGGGGGAGAGATGATTGAGAACTTTAAAGTCAATGGTGAGGAGTTCCTGTTTGATGCAGTGGTGGATAAGCAACAACCAGAGGTTCTTGAGGAGTGGGAAAATGTAGGAGCTTGTTAGAAAAATGATCTGGGCAGCAGAGTGAAGTAAGGACTGAAGTGGATAGTGACAGGAAGAATGGAAGTCAGGAAGGAGTTTGATCCAGTAATCAAGGTGGGATAGGAGAAGTGCTTGGATTAATGTGGGAATGAACAATCCCAGGCACAATGTGGAAAAAAGCACGGGTTTGGGAGTCAGAGGAAGTGGGTCCCAATTCTGGCTCCGCCACTTATCTGCTGTGTGACCTTGGGTAAGCCAGTTAACTTCTCTGTGCCTCAGTCACCTCATCTGTAAAATGGGGATTAAGACTGTGAGTCTAAAGTGGGACAACCGATTACCTTGTATCTACCCCAGTGCTTAGACCAGCTCTCGGCGCAAAGTAAATGTCACTAGCCCCCGGTTTGTACCAAACAGGACCTTCTGGAACCAGGGGAGCCTCAGTGACACATAGTAGAGTTCAAACCACAACCCTGATCACCAAGCTTACTGTGAAAGGGTTTTACTTAGTTTTACCAGTGTGCAAGGAAGTGACACATACACACTCACTCCAACAAGGGCCCAATACCAGCCTGTGGTTAGAGGAGCCCGTTCTGCCAGTGCTTCTTCTTTCTGCTTCCAAGTGCTGATGCTCTCCAGCTGCTTCTGTGTTTGCCTCTGCTGTCTCTAAGTGCCCCCTTACAGAATTTGTCCCTCATGGGGCTCACAGTCTGAGCAGGAGGAAGAATAGATATTAAATCCAGTGACGACAGTGAGGCACGGAGAGGTTGATTTGCCCAAGGTCACAGCAGCCAAGAGGCAGAAATGGATTTAGAACCCAGATCCTTTCACTCCCAAGCCTATGATCTGTCCTCTAGGTCATGGTTGTTTCTTCAAAAACTTGGAATTAAGTTCAGTTTCTTCAGCCTACTTAAGAATATTTTTTACAATGCTAATGCATCCTTATGAAACTTTCTTGAACTATAACATATTTTTATTAAGGTTTTGGCATAATATAAAACTATAGAGAGGGACGCGGTTCCCTGGGCAGTGAGCTTTTAATAAAAATAATGGGATGCCACAACCTACAGAGTCGTCCATCTGTACCGGGCGGCTGTATTTATGGACCAGACAGCCGCTCCTTCTATCGTTGACATACTGAAGTAGCGCAGAACTGAAATTTTACCACTTAATGGGCCGTAATTGATTTTTGCCTTCAAGTGTTATTATTTCAGCCTCTGAGTGTTGTGATTTCAATTGGGCTGCAGGCAAAATGACAGCAGCCCCTTTTTAAGAGGGTCAAGCTTTTTTTTCCCCTTTAATAAAATGAAAATGTCCCTTTGGAAGTCCTTCTGCACCCTAAGGATATAAGTGTGCCATTATGTTGGGGAAATCCATCTCACAGACCAGGAATTACTGGACTTAGGATATATACATACAGATGAGAAGCAGTGTTCCCTAGTGGTAAGAGCACAGGCCCGGGAGTCAGAAGGACCTGGGTTCTATTCCCACTTCCACCAAGTGATCTGCTGTGTGACCTTAGGTAATTCACATTACTTTTCTGTGCCTGTTACCTCAAGTGATGATGATGATGCTATTTGTTAAGCACTTACTATGTACCAAGCACTATTCTAAGCACTGGGGTAGATACAAGGTAATCAGGTTGTCCCACTTGGGCTCACAGTCTTAATCCTCATTTTACAGATGAGGTAACTGAGGCACAGAGAAGTTAAGTGACTTGCCCAAAGTCACACAGCTGACAAGTGGCAGGGCCGGAATTAGAACCCACAACCTCTGACTTCCAAGTATGAGTTCTTTCCACTAAACCATACTGCTTCGCTACGTAAAATGGGGATTAATGCTGTGAGCCCCATGTGGGACAGGGATTGTGTCCAACTTGACTAGCTTGTATCTACCCCAGCACTTAGAACAGAGCCTGGCACATAGTAAGCATTTAGCATATACCATAAAAATATAATTTTTATATTTCTGTGTGAAAGAACCAATAGTACAATCTCCAGAAAATGGCAGTAGCCTAGACTTGCACCCTGACTGATCTAAGATGGGAACACATTTTCTGAATTTTAATGTGGGCTGATCACATACTGAGGTATGTCTATTACCCACTGAATGAGTTCGAAGATTGTGTCTTGAGTCACTCTAGCACTCTCCTTCCTATGACCTTCTTCAATCGCTATTGCTGATACTCCCCTTTCAGATAGGAGACTGCCAATCTCTTTGCTTCGTGTCATTTCACTTCAATCAATCAATGGCATTTATTGAGCACTCACTATGTACAGAGCATGGTATTGAACACTTAAGAATATGATACAACAGAGGTGGAAGACACATTTCCTGCCCACAATGAGTTTACAGTCTAGAGTTGCAACTAGTCAGGGGTCAGCAGGATTTGAACTTGAAATCTCACGTTATGCCCTCAAAGCAAAAAGCTTTCATTTCCTGTTCTCTGAATATGTCTCTGGACATGAAGATACCTATTTTTATCTGTATCATTTAAAAGAAATAAGGGATAATTAATTTACATCCTAGATAGTAAATAACTTGCAAGTTAATCTTTGCATCTGCCAGATTTGTACTGCTCTACTAATCCAAACTGCAATCATGGATGTAGTTAATCACCACTCTAAGGGAACTAAATTTATGGGCAGTTAAGTACAGATGTCCCAAGATTTTTAAATGCTCTTTGGATGGGGGTACTCTTTGTATCTAACATGAGACCGTCTGAGATAAAGGTGACCCAAGGGTTCAGATATAATAGTGGGAATTATGGAGTCTGTGAACCTCATTAAGCATATAAATATGGTGCTTTATCACTGTAGTGGTGTAATTGTATTCATCAGTTTGTCTCTTGGTTTGCGGTGATCCTGTATTGTCAGATATTTTTCAATGTCTCTTTCTCTTCGTGTGTTTTGTAGACCCGAATTCTGAAATGGTCCTTTCACTCTGTCCCAAAGTTTTTCACTGACTCATTAAAAGAGACATCTCATTTTTCTGAACTGTATATGTGGAAAGTGCACGGGCTTTGGAGTCAGAGGTCATGGGTTCAAATCCCTGCTCTGCCAATTGTCAGCTGTGTGACTTTGGGCAAGTCACTTAACTTCTCTGGGCCTCAGTTACCTTATCTATAAAATGGGGCTGAAGACTGTGAGCCCCCCACGGGACAACCTGATCACCTTGTAACCTCCCCAGTGCTTAGAACAGTGCTTTGCACATAGTAAGCACTTAATACATGCCATCATTATTATTGTTAATATTATTATTATTATTATTATTCCACAGATTCTTGAGCAAAGATAGAAGGGTCTAGAGAATAAGCAATCAACTCTCTATCTTATATGGTTATAGGACCAGGGATAGCATAGCTATACAAAAACCACAGATCATTCAAAAACCTCATCTTATTCATTCAATCATATTTATTGAGCGCTTACTGTGTGCAGAGCACTGTACTAAGCACTTTTGAGGCTCACAGTCTTAATCTCCATTTTACAGATGAGATGGGCACAGAGAAAGAAGTGACTTGCCCAAGGTTACACAGCAGACAAGTGGCAGAGCTGGGACATTGTGGGAATGTGACTGTTTATCGTGATTTTGTACTCTTCCAAGTGTTTAGAACAGGGCTTTGCACACAGTAAGTACTACATAAATACGATTGAATGAACTCAGGTCCTTCTGATTCTCAAGCCCGTCCACTAGGCCAAGCTGCTTGACTGGGAGATAGCAGTCAGCACGGTTTGTTGTTCTTGAACAAAGGTTTCAAGAAGCGTGAGAGAAGGGGGAAAAGAGGTTTACTTGAAAATGACAGCTTCCACAAGGGCCCAGAGTTTTGGGTGGTAAGAAAGAATCTTTCTATGGGTTGAAAATGAACCATCAGTGGCTTGTTCCTCTTTCCAGTAATGTCTGGATAAGGCTCACTGACAGCACCATGCAAACGAAATAGGCAAAGTACAACAAACTGAGAGCAAGGAGTGGACAGAAGCACTGATGCCTGAGTCGATATGAGGGTGTGAAGCCCCCTGTCCTGCATTAATTGGGTGGCTTAGTTACAGTATTTACACAGTATTACACCTGCAATACACTCTATTACACAGTATTTACACAGGACATACTATGTTCCAAGCAATGGGATAGAGAGGAGGACTGTGAGCCCGTTGTTGGGTAGGGACTGCCTCTGTTGCCAAATTGTACTTTTCAAGAGCTTAGTACGGTGCTCTGCACACAGTAAGTGCTCAATAAATGTTATTGAACGAATGAAATGAATCTAATGGAAAGAGCATTGGTTTGGGAGTCAGAGTATATGGGTTCTAATCTTGGCTCTGCCTCTTGTCTGTGCAGTGACACTGGGCAAGTCACAAGATCTTTTCACCTCATTTTGTTCATCTGTAAAATGGAGATTAAATCCTCCTTCCTCTGACTCAGACTGTGAGCCCCATATGAGACAGGAACTGTGTCCAACCTGATTGTCTTGTATGTTACACCTCCTGGCCCACAGTATATGCTTAACAAATACTATTGAAAACGATTAAATCAGTCAGAGTCAGGTAGATATCTTCTCTCCATTTTAAGATGAAGAATCTGAAAGCACATAGAGGTTAAGTGACTTATCCAGGGTGATTCAAGGTGGTGGCTGACCTTGAAATTCGAGCCTGATTCTCCTGAATCCCGGCTCCTTGATCCAACTTGGAATGTTGTTCTCTTTGTTAGACTGGGAATTCTCCCAAAGAGGGTGACTGGTAATGAATTGCCAAGCATCCTTATTAGTGACTCTGATCTACTGAGAAACATCCACTTGCCGAAAAACCTTTTTGTAAAGAAAATTTGGAAGAAACATGAAATGATGTTCATGGCAGAAATCATAGACTCTAAGCCCCTGGTTTGCTGGGAACAACATATCTATCATCTCTGTTGTATTGTGCATATATATTCAGTCTCTCTAGACTGTGAGCTCATACTAACTAAACAACGTTGCTCAGTGGAAAGAGCATGGGTGTGGGAATCAGGGGCCATGGGTTCTAATCTTGCCTCCACCACTTGTCAGCTGTGTGACTTTGGCTAAGTCACTTAACTTCTCTCTGCCTCAGTTACCACATCTGTAAAATGGGGATTAAGACTGTGAGCCCCATGTGGGACAACCTGATTACCTTGTATCTACTCCAGCACTTAGAACAGTGCTTGGCTTAACAAGTAAGTGATTAACAAATACCATTATTACTATTATTCTTATTATGGGAAGGGAATGGTGTTTACCAACTCTGTTTTATTGTACTTTCCCAAGCGCTTAGTACTGTGCTCTGCACACAGTGAGCACTCAATAAATTGAGGGAGTAGACCATTTATGCAGTCCGTTAACATTATTTTTCGACAGTTAATGCACCCCGTCTCTCTTCCTTCTTAGCCCAACAGTATCATATACCATACTACAGTAACACCCTACAAGGACCTTTCTTCTTGACCTTAGCTGCTAATCGGGTTAATGAATGGGGAGACTGACAGTCCTTGACATTTACTGTCACTATATTCATAAACATCTAAATCCTTTCAAACTGCATCACAGAGCAATAGAGAGCTAAAGGTTATATTGTACTTGGAGTTGGGATTGAATATGTTGCTTAAAGATCTCATTTTTATAGAATTAATTTTGATCTACATTTTGGGGATCATCTTGTACTAGGAAATTCTGGGAAATGTGGGAACTTGACTGTGAGGCCCGTGTGGGACAGACCTGATCTGGCCCGACTGACTCCTACTTACCCCAGCTCTTAGAGCAGTGCTTCACAAATAGTAAGTGCATAGCAAATACCATTAAAAAAACACTTTTTTTTACACTTTAACTTTAAAAACACTTTAAGTGCATAGCAAGTACCATTAAAAAAACACTTGTGAATTTGGAAAAAGAAGCATGCAGGTTAGACCCCTGAGACTTCCAATACTGATGGGCTGGATTAGCCTCATCATAGCAAATACAATCCAGTAACTGAAATATGATGTGATGAGTGGCTCTGCCACTCGCCTGTTGTGTGACCTTGGGCAAGTCACTTCAATTCTCAGTGCTTCAGTTACCTCATCTGCAAAATGGGGTTTAATAATAATAACAATGATGGCATTTAGTAAGCACTTACTATGTGCAAAGCACTGTTCTAAGCACTGGGAAGGTTACAAGGTGATCAGGTTGTCCCTCGGAGAGCTCACAGTCAATCCCCATTTTACAGATGAGGTAACTGAGGTCCAGAGAAGTTAAGTGACTCGCCCAAAGTCACATAGTTGACAATTGGCAGAGCGGGGATTTGAACCCATGACCACTGACTCCAAAGCCCATGTTCTTTCCATTGAGCCATAAGACTGGGAGCCCCATGTGGGGCCTGGACTGTGTCCCTCCTGATTATCTCATATGTACACCAGTGCTTACTACACTGCCTGGCACATAGTAGCGCTTAATAAGTATCAATTAAAAAAAACAACAAAAAAGCAAAACCATAACTGCCAGACATCATCCAAGGCATTTTACACTTCCAGGGTTTTGAAATCTTTTCTGCATATTTCTCACACTCCTCTGAAACCCTCCTCTGACGGTTCTTTATCCCAAAAGGTGAACTTTGATGTGGCATATTAATACGTTCCTCTCAATCAGCTCAAATCCTGCATGTGAGGAACACAAAATATTGTCGATTGATGTTTGAAGAGGACAAGAAGGATAACTGATGGAGACTGTTGGGGAAGGAGAGTGGAGGTCTGATGGAGAGGATACTTAAGGGTACCCCTTGACTTGATCAAATTTAAACAGGAGCTGGTAAATCCATGCTTTCTGAATCCCTTTGCAGACTGTGAGCCCATTGTTGGGTAGGGACTTGTACTTTCCAAGCACTTAGTACAGTACTCTGCACACAGTAAGTGCTCAACAGATATGACTGAATGAATATAAAAGATTAGTTTAGAAAACTTTTTTATGTTATTTGCTAAGGTCTTACTGCTTTCCAGGCACTGTCCCAGCACTGGGGTAGATACAAGCTAGTTGGGTTGGACAAAGCCCATGTCCGACATGGGGCTCACAGTCTTCATCACCATTTTGCAGATGAAGTAACCGAGGCCCGGAGAAGTTAAGTTAATTGCCCAAGGTCACATAGATGACAGGTGGCAGAGCCAGGAATGGAACTCAGGTCCTTCTGAACCACAGGATCATGATCTATCTACTAGGCTACACTGCTTCTCTGGTGATTTTGACTGATAGGAAGTGATTATCCAAAGGTCTCATCTCAGGGCTTGTATGAACATCCAAGCACTTAGTACAGTGCTCTGCACACAGTAAGTGCTCAATAAATATGATTGAATGAATGAATGAATGAATCAGAAATCTACATTTTTTTAATAACTGTTTTACATTCTTCAATCCAACCTCATTTGGGACACTGCCTAAGCATTCTAAAACAATAACTCCCTTTAAAGATTGTCCTCTTCTAAAGCATTCCCCATATATTACATTCATTGCATGCATCCATTGCTTATTAAACTTTGGGCTTCCTGATAAACATCTCAGAAAAACTGTCTTTCTTCTGCAGCCTACGATCCATAAAAGAAAACATAAGTATGAGACAGATACATACAAATGTGCATTAAATAGGCAATATAACATGTAAAACTCGCCATCAATATAAATAGCAATTACTAAGCAGACATGAATATGGGTTTGCTGAGAAACAGCATGGTCTAGTGGTTAGAGCATACGCCTAAAAGAAGGTACTGGGTCCTACTCCTGGCTCTGCCACTTTTCTGCTGGATGACCTTGGGCAAGTCACCTCACATCTCTGTGCCTCAGTTACCTCATCTGTAAAGTGGGGTTTAAGGCTGTGAGCCCCATGTGGGACAGGGACTGTGTCTAAGCCAATTTGCGTGAATCCACCCCAGCAGTGAGTATACTGCCCACCACAAAGTAAGTGCTTAAGAAATACCACAAGAATTATTATTAAGACTCTAACGGGATAAATGGGCTTGAAATGGGACTTGCTAGAAACTGATACTGGATTCCATTCACTCTGTACCTTATGGAACAGCCAACAGTTTGAGATGGACCACATGAAAAAGATTGCTTGATTTCCATTTTCCTGAAGGTGTTCTATAAAATCAGCTTTCCTTAGGGTTCAAAGATGAAACTTTTGAGGGGAGATTTTAATGGGTATTTTTAGGTGTGACTGAAAAAACCTACAGAGCCTTCCACATTATGCAGGAAAAGATTATCCAAGCCCCCAGAGTTACCCCATTTCTGACTAATGCACTCCAGTCTGCTCACATGATCGCATGATCTAAGGTTCTGCCTCAGTTTACCTAGTTATGGTTGCCCTTTTATCACCTCCCAATAGAGTAGCTGCTTTGGTATCCTGTTGTCATCTATTCACCCCACCCTCAGCCCCCAGCACTTCTGTAATTTATTTTAATGCCTGCCTTGCCTTCTAGACTACAAGCCTCTTGTGGGCAATGATCATGTCTACAAACTCTATTTTATTGTACTTTCCCAAGTGCTTAGTATAGTGCTCAGCATACAGTAAATGTTCAATAAAGACCACTGACTGATCCATTCTAAATTCAGTTTTAGATAATTTTATTAACATCGGGAATATTATGTATGATTGGTACAAAGCAGAACAGAGTGTTTATATGCCTATGTCATCCATGGAGAGCAGGAAATCCTTTAACTTTCAGGTATGGAGTACTTTTGTTTCTTTGGGGTAATGTTTCTTTCAAAGAAATGCTTGTCTTAAACTACATGACATTACCAAGTAAGGATTGGGACAAATAAAACAAAGGATATGCTTACCATTCTCAAACTGGCAACCACTCAGATACTGTATTGTATTTCTGCTCAATTGTAAGCTTCTAGAGGGCAAGTATCATGCCTACCAATTCTGATGCACTCTCCCTGTGTGGACAGGGACTGCCTGACATGATTTTCTGGTATCTACCTCCACTTTTAGGATAGTAATAATAATAATAATAATAACAGTACTAGTATTTGTGAAGCACTTACTCTGTGCCAAGTGCTATTCTAAGGACTGGGGTAGATACAAGGTAATCAGGTTGTCCCACATGGGCCTCACAGTCTTGATCCCCATTTTCCAGGTGAGGTAACTGAGGCACAGAGAAGTTAAGTGACTTGCCCAAAGTCACACAGCTGACAAGTGGCGGCAGTGGGATTAGAACCCACGACCTCTGACTCCCAAGCCCGGGCTCTTTCCACTAAACAGCTCCTAGTAAGGGCTTAAAAAATACAACAGGTCTCATCACCTCATTCTCCCATATGCTTAGTACAGTCCCCAGCACATTAAGAGCTCAATAAAAAGTCTATGGAAAGATCTACCCCAAGATACGTCCACATTTTCAATGAACATATCAGTTGTATTATGGGGTGCGCCTGAACCTAATAAGGGTGCTTGCTGTCAGTTCCTTTATAGACTTGATTAGTCTATAAAGTTCAGCACCCAAACAGTGCTCTGCATAGAGTGGTGCTCAATAAATATTAACGAATGGATAATAACCATGCACTAAAGCACAGTTACTCCTTCAACACCTCCTCTTTCACATAACAGGAGAATCAGACCTACGGTCCGCTTATTTTTTTAAAATCTCCTGCAATTTTAAAATGTCCTCCCAGAAGACTGGATCACAAATCTTGAGCAAATTCCAAAGCTGGTAAGGTAATATCATATTCGAATGAAGGAATAGTCTCTGCAGTTTTTCCATTCATTTAATTGGAAAAAAATGGGTACCTTTCCCAGGCAGCACTATCAAGTAATCTCACCATTAACTATTAAGCAGCTATTGCATTTCATTGCTGCAGTTAAGGTGTGTATAATCAGTTCATGATGTTGGTAAAACTGTTTGCCTGCAAGACACTAGAAAGAATGCTGCGGTCTGAATGTGAGATTATCCTCATTATGAACTCTCCTGAAGGGATGTGAGGGGAGGAATTTCTTGAGAAAAGCAATATGTACGAAAGCTGCTCTCCTAACCTTTTAATATCATGAAGTATTAAGAAACTGAATATCAAAGGACAACTGTGAAGCAAAAGCACTCAGCAAGCATCAGAATATTCTGTTACCATCTAACGTGCCTGCAAACTCATTTCAGAATTCCAACTCCGGGCAATTTAGGCTTCCGATGATCCACGGAAGTGAAATCCACAAAGAGTAGCTTGGTAGATATAATCAAGCTTTGAGATTGCCTGGATTAGCATTCATATTGATCCCAATTTCATGCCACAACAAATACAGGGTATGGAAGTTGATAACATAATGGGTATACTTTAGCTGTAGTTAGCAGTTTGATGCCAAAGAAAGAGAAAACTAGGGATGATAAAGAAGAAAGCGGGAAAAATTCTAGATGGCTAAATACAGGGCTGCACAATGATCTCAGAGAATGCCTTACCAGGTGGAAACTAAACTTATTTTTATCAAAGAGGAATATAGGATGATACAGACTAATCAGACTCTACCCAGGAAAATGTATGTTTGAAATGTCTTGCAATGAAAGAAACTTTGTTAAATGTATTCAGTAGAAAAAAAAGAATAAAGTGGAGATGAAGAATTAGTGCTTAAGGATGAAACCCAAAAGGACAAGTTTAAATAGTTTTTACATCTGTTTTCCCCCCAAAAAGGCTGTCCTTATCTGTATAATGGAGATTAAGTACCTGTTCTTCCTCCTTCTTAGACTGTGAGCCCACTGTGAGATGGGGACTGTGACTGATCTGATTATCTTGTACCTATCCTAGCACTTGGCACAGTGCTTGATACATAGCATGTGTTTTATAGATACTCCCGAAAAAGGCAATTTCGTATCTGGAAAACTACTGGAACCCATCAAAAACCAGATTTGGAAACATGTAGAAGTTCATAGGGTGTTGAGCACTGACAGGATTTGGTGACAGGCTGAGTACATGGGTTGAATTTTTCTAAAAAGCAATTCCGCCCACAACTCCCCACTCCTCAAGAACCTCTAGTGTTAGAAACAAACTCCTTACCATCGGCTTTCAAGCATTCGACCTTTCCCCTTTCTACCTTACCTCCCTGATTTCCTACTACAGCCGATCTGTCCTGCTTTGCTCCTCTAATGTCACTGTACCTTGATCCCATCTATCTCACCTTCTAACCCTTTCCCACATCCTTCCTCTAGACTGGAAGTTAATCAAGCAATGGTACTTCTTGAGTACTTACTCTGTGCAGAGCACTGTACTAAGTGCCTGGAAGAGTACGGTACACCAGAATTAGCAGACACATTCTCTGCTCATAACTTGTTTACAGTCTAAAGGGGAGAAATCCCTTGTCCCCCTTATCTTCCAGACCATCACCATTCTCCCCGTCTTATTAAGATCACATCTCCTCCAAGAGGACTTACCCAATTAAGTCCCCTTTTCGCTGACTCCCCCTCCCTTCTGTATCATCTATATATTTGAATCTGTCCCCTTTGGGTACTAGATATTAACCTCACTTTCAACCCCATAGCACTTATGTGCTAGTATTCATTCAATTCATCAATCGTATTTATTGAGCGCCTACTGTGTGCAGAGCACTGTAATAAGAACTTAATCCATCATTAATTTATGTTAATGTCTGTTTCCCCCTCTAGACCATAAGATCATTACCAACTCTGTTATACTGTACTCTCCCAAGTGCTTAGTGCAGTGCTCTGCACACAGTAAGCAGTCAATAAATACAAATGATAGAGATGTTCTGAGGGCAGAAGGAAATATAAAATGGCAGAGAAGGAGAGAGATCAGGGTTCGAGCGGTAGATTGGGGATTCATCCACTTGGGGATAGTAGTAGAAGCCATGGGATTGAATGCGTTCATCAGGGGAGTGAGTGAAGATAGAGAATAAAAGAGGATCCAGAACTCATTCTTGGGGGACTCCCACATTGAGAGTTGGATGCAGAGGAGAAGCTGGCAAAGGACACTGAGAAGGAGCAGCCAGAGAGATAGGAGGAGAATCAATAGAGGACACTGTTAGTGAAGCCCAGGTTAGTTAATATTTCCCAAACTGGGTGACTCACAGTATCGAAGCCATCTGAGAGGTCTAGGAGGATAAGGATGTAGTGGAGATCACTGGATTTGTCAAGAAGCAAGACGTCCTCCTCCCCCTCTCCCTCCCGCCTCCCCTTTTCCCTCTCTTCCTCTCTCCCTCCCCCTCTTTCTATTAAACCCTCACTCTGTGCTTAGCACTGTACTAAGTGCTTGGGTAGAGTCAAGATAATCAGGCTGGACAGAGCTTCTGTCCCATAAGGAGCTTAATGTCTAAATTGGAGGAAATAGGATTTAAACCCCATTTCACAGACGATAGAGGCACAGAAAATTTAAGAGAATTTCCCAAGGTCACCCAGCAAGCTTGTGGCAGAGTCAGGATTAGAATCCAGGTCTCCGGAGTCCCATGTCCTTTAGAAACAGCATGACCTAATCAAGGAGCCAATTGGAGAAGAGGAAGTGGAGGGAGTGGGGTCTAAACTTGATTGAGGGGTTTGAAAAGAAATTCATTCAATTGTATTTACTGAGCGATTACTGTGTGCGGAGCACTGTACTAAGCATTTGGAAAGTACAGTTAGGAGGGAGATGGAGGGTAGAGAGAGGGCCTTTCTGGGATATGGGATACTTGTGTATATGTGAAAGGAGATGTTTTCTTTATGCATTTACTTTTGAATTTACATAAATACCTTTGTAGGTGGGTGTGCTTGAATAATCTTGTGTATGTTTCAATAGCCTTGTTTGATTGTGTGTATGTGTGCACAAACTTAGATTTGGAAATGCTGCAGCTGTTGGATGTATTGTTGGACTTGTATGTGGGTGTGGCTGAAAAGACAAATCATCTCATCCAGTTTCTAGGAGCTCTGCTGATACTTATCTGCAGATCTTCTTGGGTCTGCTCTTCTAGGAAATGGTCATCAACATATCACAATTCCTTGTGATTGATGCTCTTGCCCTGCTGAGCTGGAAGAGATGCTCATTCAATCAGAATCATATTCTAATTCCGATTTCTATATTCGTTGTGGCAACTATAAGAACAAGTACGCATTAGCTTTTGCTCAGGATCAGCTTCAGATGGTTAGAGGAAATTGTACCACAACCTGTAAATGCCCAATCCAAAACAGAAGCAGATAATCTGAAAGCAGGGGCATGGAAAGGGAGCACAATGACTCTGGGGCAAGAAAAGCAGTCAAGGGTCTCTCTGTCTTTCTGTCTCCCTCTTTCTCTTTCTCTATCTCTGACTTCCTTTCTTTCTCTTTGTCTCTGTCTCTCTCTTCCTCTCTCTCTTTCTATCCATCTCTCTCTCTCTCTCCTTCTCTCTCTCCACAATGTAGGAAGCATCTTCTTTCCCAGGTGTCCCTGAAATCAGGACATGAAAAGGTTTGGAAAAAATAGCTTAAAAAACCCAAACAAGTGTAAAGCCATGAGCTTTTTAGCTCAAGAAAGAATCACATTGCTAAAGCTCACTTCTAATTATGAAAATGTATTTTGAAACACAAAACAAAATGTCATTTTCTTTTTTATTTAATTGGTCTTAAAGATAATTTGGTCTGCTGAAGGCATACAACTAGATGAACTTGTATTTTGTGATGTTCATAAATAATTTCAGATGTTCAGTAGAAAAAGAACCATTCGGGAGTAATGATAAGTCAAATCGTTATTAGGCTTAAATCTGCAAATGATAAAATACTGGCAAGGTGCAGAGTGAAAGAAATAAGATTTGGGGTAAACAGAGTGTAGAGGAAAATGCAATCTGGGATATAGACCTCCTTGAATTCTTGGAAAAGAAGCAGTGCAAGTCTTTTTAATAAGCTAATAAATCATTGAAAAGTTTTCCAGTCAGTGTTAGATGCGCCCATGAGGATTTGTTAAAAGAAGAAACAATGGATCGAAATTTGCTGTTAATTATCCAACAGCTTTTTCTCCCTCTCAATTCTCTAAATATGGATATTCCTCCAATTCAGCACATAAGGAAATTGTAGAAGACTGTTAGATAGAGCTAGACTCCTCAGACATTATTTTTCCATGTGGGTCACGTGTCTGAGAAACTCTTGTACCCTTTCTGAGGTTCAGGTTTATGGAGAATAGAGTATACCCTCCAACAAATACCATCATCATCATCATCCAACATTCACATATTGTGGTGTGATCAACCAGACCCACAGCAGAAGAGGGGAAAATGGTGGGTCTATGGTTTCTCCTTCCCCATGCAGGAAGGGGACTGTGTCTGATCTGATTAGATTACCTCTATCCCAGCACTTAGAATAGTGCTTGGCACATAGTAAGCACTTAACAAATACCACAATTACTGTCATTATTATTCTCCGGTTCCACCGATCAGTGACAGAGCCATTCACCCTCCCCTCCAGAGTCCAGCTGTATCTTTAGTGGACAACCATCAGTTTGGAAATAATAACGATGGCATTTGTTAAGTGCTTTCTATGTGCCAGGCACTTACTAGAGTGCTTTGCACATGGTAAGCGCTTAACAAATGTCATCATTATTATTAGAAGAAAGAAAGGGAAGCATCAGCAGAGTTAAAGGGGGGTATAAAGAGAGAGAAAGAGAGAGAGATAGAGAGAGAGAGAGAAATATTTTTTTCTTTTGTTTGAGGGGTTTAAATCAAAGAGATCTTGGGGTCAAAATGGGGATTAAAAATCCAGGAAACAGACAAAAATAAGCACCCCAAAGTTCTCATTTCAAGTAACAACTTTTGTAATTACAGGGTACTGAGAGAGGATAGTCTAGAGATAAGACCACAACTCTGAGAGTCAGGAGAAGTGAATTCTAGTTCAGTCCTGTCCCCGGCCTGCTGGATAATCTTCGGCAAAACACAACTTCATCAACTCAGTTTACTCACCTATAAAGTGGGGATAACGATGCCTATCGCTTATCTCACAGGGCTCCTTTGTAGATAAAAATCAGATCAGTACTGTAAAAGTGCTTTGGAAAATTAAGAAACACTCTATAAAACATGTAGGTCATCATTATATATTTTTTAAAAAAGTTTTCTTTTGATCACTTTTGTTTTAATCAGCATATACTTGGTGAAGTGGAAAAATTCTCCAGGTTTTAAGGAATCACAATTCTGACAACAAGTTCTCTGGAGAATCAATCTAGTACATGCAGTCTATTGAAATTGAAGTTGTTGGTCAATATGTTTTCTGAAGCTTTCTGTCACACTCATTTTTGGGGTAGTATAGAATACCTACTTCTCTCAATTGTGTCAGAAACCAACTCCAAGGTAAAGACTTCCTATGCCAGCCACCTGGTAAAAAAAGGTACAGTATTTTTTAAATGTTTGGGAAAAATTTCCAGAAATAAGAGAGTCTGGAGGAGTACTTACTACAGAATATATTTTCAGTGTCATATTTCATTTTTATGTGGTGACCTACTTAGCATCTCTAAAACTTTATGCTTGCTCTGAGCTGCAGGTTATCACAAGATTTTTTTTTCCCCTAAAATGACAACTTTTTTCTGCAACTCATCCTATCTCAGTTACCCTGGATTAGACCAGATATTTTTCTCTTTCATTTCAGAGTTGGCTTTTTCCACAAACACACTAAAAAAATCTAAGGAAGATTTGTGATGATCTGAATCATCTTAAAAAGTACTAGATTGGTCTGAATTTGAGAATCGAAAATGGCTAATATTATACTTTAGGGCCAAATTGAAATATTTCAGTAACATGATCTGTTTGAAATGAATAAAGGAAGATGAGATAATTTCAAATTAGGAATCTCAGGAAAGGTGATCATTTGTGACTTTGGAGAGGGCGGTTTCTGTGGAGTGAAGGAGACAGAAGCCAGATTGAAGAGGGTCAAGTAGAGAATATTATACATAGAGCACTGAAATAATAATGATGGTATTTATGAATCACTTGCTATGCCCCAATTACTGCACTAAGTATTGGGGTAGATATAGGATGATCAGATCAGAAAGAGTCCTTGTCCCTCAATTAGGCTCACACTCTGATATTTTTAGGATTTCAATTTGTCCTTTGTTAGTAAAATGCCACAGAATTTTCTGCATTGATAATTCAATGTTAGAATACAATGAATGTAACAAGGAGGATCCCTCTCCTCAAAGAACTTTCTGATTGGCTTTCTCCTTCTCTACACCTCTCTAATTTTTCAATTTTCTGAATTCCCAAATCCCGATTTGTGATTCGGAATTTAAAGAACAGAAGGAAATCTGAAAACAGAAAACACCATCAACTCAACTTTTATTTATTTTATTCAAGTGGTATCTGAGGCCTTCCTATGTGCCAGGAACTCTACTGAGAACTGGGGTAGAAACATGTTTATCAGGCTGAAACAGTCCATGTTCCACATGGAGCTCACAGCCTTAATCCCCATTTAACAGATGAGGTAACTGTGGTACAGAGAAGTGAATTGACTTGCCCAAGGTCACAGCAGAAAAATGGCAGAGCTGAAATTAGAACCCAAGTCCCTCAGATGTTCAGGCCCCTACTCTACCCACTAGACCATGCTGCTTTTCTTAGTCTATGCTGCTTCCCTTTAACTTTGATTTAGGATGAAATTCTAATAGATAATCAATTAATCAATTGTATTTATTCAGCAGAGCACCTTACTAAGTGCTTGGGGGAATACCATGTAAGGGAGTTAGTAGACATATTCCTTGACCACAAATAGCTCACAGTCTAGAGGAGGAGATAGACATTAAAATAAATTATGGATATGCATATAGGTGCTATAGGGCTAAGAGGGAGATTCATTCATTCATTCATTCGTATTTATTGAGAGCTTACTGTGAGCAGAGCACTGTACTAAGTGCTTGGGAAGTACAAGTTGGCAACATATGGAGACGGTCCCTACCCAACATTGGGCTCACAGTCTAGAAGAATAAAGAGATTCATTCATTCATTCATTCGTATTTATTGAGCACTTACTGTGTGCAGAGCACTGTACTAAGCAGTAGGGAAGTACAAGTTGATGAATAAAGAGTATAGTACAAGGGCAACATGGAAGGGAGAGAGAGAAAGGAAAATGAGGACTAAGCCCAGGAAGGCCTCTTGGAGGAGATGTGAGTTTACTTAAGCTTTGAAGGTGGGAAGAGTAAGCGCTTAGTACAGTGCTCTGCACACAGTAAGTGCTCAATAAATATGATTTAATGAGTGAATGAATGAATGTGGGCAAGGGGTCAGCTGCCAGAAAGAGGAGATCAAGATACAGTGAGTGGGTTGCCATTAAAAGAGTGAAATGAATGGGATGGCCCTGATCCTATTGTGTTAACTTCTCAAAGAAAAAAAAAAAAACTGGTACAACAAGATGACACTTTATTTGGCATACACTTTTATCTCATTTAATTTTATGGCAATTTTAAAAATCCTCTAAAGTTTATAGAGCAATTAAACTATGTTCTAACTCAGGGGAAAAAAGACACATAAAAGAGCAATAAGCTAAGCAGTAATTTCCAGATACAAGCCTCATTTTTATTTCTCCTTATCCAAGTAAAGGGAGTGTTTGCTCAGTAAAGTAAGAAGCAGACGCAGCTGAAATTGACAATTGATTTTTTTGTTTTTGTTTTTAGTTGAAAGAAAGTTTAGACTTCTTGTAGCTAGATTGTTACTGCCTTACAAGATTCAGCAGATCAGTCAATAGGATAGAATAAGCAATAGTTGTGTGATCCTCTCACAGCATCATTTACTTGACGTATTAGTAATTCTGAAGCACTGCAAATTGAATTTGTCTGGGGGCAAAAGCACCCAAATCTTGGCATAAACTGTAATGGCAACAGCGTTCTCTAAAAGAGAATTTGCAAAATCTTGTACTTGTTGAAAAATGGGCACATTACTAAAGGAAAAGCCAAACAGGAGGGATGGTTGAAGTATGGAACATTATTTTTAGATTGTTGCAGATGAGCAACAGAATGATAAAAATTTTTTTGAAAATACGGTAGTTTCTAAGCAAATTCTATAATCTGTGATAGGTTTTTTTATCTAACTTTTAAACTAAAAATTGAATCCATCCAACTGCTCGAAGAGATCTGAGCACTGAACTCCAGTGAGTGGAACAAGGAATGAGAGTGTATATATTTTTCTAGCTTTGTGTTCATGCCTCTCTCTGAACTGTCACTGAAAAAAAGCCAGGAGAGCAATTTGCCATTTTCCAGACATTTCTTTGTTGAGGTTCCTTGAAACTGCACTACAGAGCCAGGTATCTGCTTCATTCTGTGATGTCCTTAAGTCAAGGAAATCATTTTTAGAGAACATGTTCCAGTGAAAGGATAATAATTGTGAGAGATATTATTTTGAACATAAGAGGAAATGATAGGGGAAAAATAAGCAGGGCATAGTAACCAAAAAGAGAAGAAAAACATTCAGGTTGCTTTTCTTTTATATCTTGGCATTATTCAGACACCCAAAGGGAAAATGAGGATATAAATGGTACCTTAAACTATGGGGAATTCTGAGCTGCCTTTGTTCTTTAACCCCAGAAATTCTACCAAACAGCTGGTAAAAGCTATTGAATAGACACACTGAGATATAATTTTTTCCTACTTTTTCAAATTTATATTACACACCCCTACAGGCAACTCAACTTTGCCACATTCGACTGTTTTTCCCAGGCACTTAATACAGTGCATTTTGCAATCAATTTGTACTCAGAAAATATCATGACTAATTCAGGAATTTCAAGGAACTGAATGGGATTCATTAGACTCATCAGATCCACAATTGTTTGCACCTGACAATCTCACTCTACCAACATTCCTGAAAATTCAGCGTTTGAGGGTGGGATCAAATTATGCCCCCGTGGTGAATCATTTTTGGGTAGGGTTTATAGAGCTTATAGCCAGAAGCGTCAATTGGTGATATTTATTGAGCACTTACTAGGTAAAGAGCACTCTATGAAGCACTTGGAAGAGTACAGTTCAATAGAGTTGGAAGACTTGATTCCTGCCATAAGTAGCTTACAGTCCAGAGGAGATATTTATGGTGGTATTTGTTAAACTCTTATTACGTGCCAGGCACTGTATTAAGTGCTAGGGTGGATACATGCAAATCGAGATGGACAGAGTCCCTGTCCCACATGGGGCTCATCTGTAGATAAGTGCCGAGAGGTCAAGGTTGGGGTGATTATCAAAGGCAGAGGAAAGAGGGGAAGAAGGAAGAGAGGGGGTGGAGGAATATAAAGTGGAGCCCTTTGGCAGATATAGTCAATGACCCTATCCAAATTTCCTGCTTTGCTCTTCCTTCCTTCATTCTCATTTTCACTTCCCCCTGAGTAGAGTGGCCTGGCATAGTAGGAACAGCATGGCATAGTGGATACAGCATGAGCCCGGGAGTCACAGGTCATGGGTTCTAATCCCTGCTCTGCTATTTGTCTGCTGTGTGACCATGGGCAAGTCACTTCACTTCCCTGGGCCTCAGTGACCTCATCTGTAAAATGTGGATTAAGACTGTGAGCCCCCTGTGGGACAACCTGATCTCCTTGTAACCTCCCCAGCGCTTAGAACAGTGCTTTGCACATAGTAAGCACTTAATAAATGTTATTATTATTATTATTATTATTATTATTATTATTATTATTATCTGCAAAATGGGGACTAAGGCTGTGAGCCCCATGTGGGACAGGGACTGTGTCCAACCTGATTTGTTTGTATCCACCACAGTACTTAGTACAGTGCCTGACAAATAGTAAGCACTTAACAAATAGCATTATTATTATTATTATTATTATTATTATTATTACAGCAGTTGTGGTGATTCTCCCCCTTATAGACTGTGAGCCCACTGTTGGGTAGGGACCGTCTCTATATGTTGCCAACTTGTACTTCCCAAGCGCTTAGTACAGTGCTCTCCATGCAGTAAGTGCTCAATAAATATGATTGATTGATTATGTGGGATCACTGTGTTCCTTTACAGCATCAATTAATCAGTGAATTAACGGTATTTTTGAGCATTTACTGTTTGCAGAGCACTGTACTAAATGCTTGGGGGAATAATCAATCACATTTATTGAGCACTTACTGCATGGAGAGCACTGTACTAATCTCTTGAAAGAGTACAATATAACAGTCTTGGTAAACCCAAGTAGACATGATCCTTGCCCACAAGGAGCTTACAGTCTAGAAGGGGAGAGAGATATTGAAATGAGTTACAGATGGATATGTACATGAGTGTTACAGTGTTGAAGGAGAGGTGAATATCAAAGTGCTTAAGGGAAGCCAACGGTTCATGGGTCATGCAGAAAGGAGGGCTGAGAGAATAATAATAATAATAATCATAGCATTGTACAATTGTACAATAATTGTACTAAGCATTCATTCATTCAATCGTATTTATTGAGCACTTACTGTGTGCAGAGCACTGTACTAAGTGCTTGGGAAGTACAAGTTGGCAACATATAGAGACGGTCCCTACCCAGCAACAGGCTCCCAGTCTAGAAGATGTTTAAGTAAGTGCTGTGTGGTTGGGGGTGGGGCTAATAATAATAATAATAATAATAATAATAATAATAATAATAATAGCATTTATTAAGCACTTACTATGTGCAAGGCCCTACCCAACAGTGGGCTCACAGTCTAGAAATGGACACAAGCAAATCGTGTTGGTCACAGTCCTTGTCCTACATAGGGCTCACAGTCTCAATCCCAATTTTACAGAGGAAGTAACTGAGGCACAGAGAAGTGAAGTGACTTACCCAAGTCCACACAGCAGACAAGTGGTGGAGCCAGAATTAGAAGCCATGACCTTCAGACTATGAGGCCCTGCTGCTTCCCATGGCCTAGTGAGGACTCAGTCCGGAAAGACTTCTTGGAAGATAAGGTGATTTTAGTTGAGGAGAAGGCAGATGGCCAGTTGGATATAAAGGGGAGAGAGGTTCAGGTCAGAAGGAGGATGCAGTTGAGGGGTCAGACATGAGATAGGCGAGTTTGAGGTACAGTGAGTAGGTGGGTGTTGGAGGAGTAGCATAGCTTAGTGGAAAGAGCCCGGCTCCATAGAGCGGCGTGGCTCAGTGGAAAGAGCCCGGGCTTTGGAGTTAGAGGTCATAGGTTCAAATCCCGGCTCCACCAATTGTCAGCTGTGTGACTTTGGGCATGTCACAACTTTTCTGGGCCTCAGTTCCCTCATCTGTAAAATGGGGATTAAGACTGTGAGCTCCATGTGGGACAACCTGATCACCTTGTAACCTCCCCAGCACTTAGAACAGTGCTTTGCACATAGTAGGTGCTTAATAAATGCCATTATTATTATTATTGTTATTATTATTATTATTAAAGAACATGGACATGGGAGCCAGAAGGACCTGGGTTCTAATTCTGGTCCAGCCACATGCCTGCTGTGTGACCTTGAGCAAGTCACTTCACTTCTCTGTGCCTCAGTTACCTCATCTGTGAAATGGAGATTAGGACCATAAGCCTCATTTGGGACATGGAGTGGGTCCAAACTGATAATAATAATAATAATAATAATAATAATGATAATAATAATAATAATAATAATAATAATAATAATAATAATAATAATAATAATAGTAGCATTTATTAAGCACTTACTATGGGCAAAGCACTGTTCTAAGCACTGATTATCTTGCATCTACCCCAGTGCTTAGTACAGTACCTGGCAAAGGGTAAAAGCTTCACAAATACTATTAAAAAAAGGTGAAATGTGCAGGCTAGCTTATAGGAGGAGATCAGTGATGTAAGGTAGGAGGAGGATTCCTGAGTGAAAGCTTTAAGGTCACTAGTAACGAGTTTCTGTTAATTGTGGAGGTGGATGGGGAACCATTGGAGATTTTTAAGGAGTAGGGAGATAAGACCTGTACTTTTTTTAGGAAAATGGTCTGGGAAGCAGAGTGGAGCATGGTCTGAAGAGTAGAAAGACAGGAGGCAGGGAGGCCAGGTAGGAGGCTGATGCCTGGTATGATAAGTGTTTGGATCAATACTGCAGCTGTTCAAGTTTATAGGAAGGGGAGGATTCTAAATATGTTGAGAAGGTAGGAAAGGCAGAATTTGGTGACAGGTTGAATATGTAGGTAGAATGAGAGAGACGAGTCGCTTGATGGACTTCTGAGACATGGAGAATGTTGTTGTTTTCTACAGTAAAATCTGGGGGATGACTGGGTTTGGGTAGGGAGAAGTTCAGTTTCAGCTAAATATTTCCCATCCCTTAAATGTGTTTCCTAGATGGTGGTCTTGCTAGCTCCCAGTCTATGTCTGTGTAGGAACTGGGGATGAAGAAATGATAAACTAGAAGGAATGATGTGGTATCTTTGATCTTTATCAATCAATGGCATTTACTCCACTCCACCTTCACTCCACAGCACTACACCTTTACCTCATAAATTCTCTTAGAGCTGAATTGACATGCTTGCTAAAATACAGGAAAAGAAAGGCTATTTACAACTAGCAACGCTGGGAAGCATCTCACCTCCAGGGCTAGATGTGAGGAGGAGGTGAGAAAGGGGGTGACGTTCATCCTCGCAAGTGTTTGTTGTCTTTCCCACTATCCTAGACCAGACCAAGATGAATGACAAGCCACCGCTTCCAAGTCCCTAATATTAATGGCTTTCAGGGAGATCAACAGAGTCCCGGCTGTACTCCCAGGTGAAAAAGGAAATGAGCTGGCAATTGACATCGGCTATCAGACAGTTCCGTGCAAGTTCAGGGATGCTGTTATTTAGTCTCACAGAAGGTATTATCCTACTAATATAACAAAAGGTCATGGTTTCATCATAAATCTGAAATTACAGTCTGTTTATATGATAATATCAGAGCCCAAATGCCACAAGGCATAGGTAAAGGTCAGTTTTAGCAAGTTTCGTGCCTTTGGGAAAAAGCTAAACAGCATTAATTTTATGCTGAAATTAAACGCTGCAAGTAACCAAGTACAAAATTACAGATCATTTGACCCAAATTTAACACTCTTTGGAAATTTGTTTGGTTTCTCTGAACAACACATCCCCATGAGTATCTTTAAATCTTTCAGGAATGAAGCACCAAGTTAAATCTCATATCAAAATCCCTTTTAACGTGTATAAAGCAAAGCTCATTATATCGTGGATGTTTAGATGGCTTTTATTACTCTGCATTCTCCTCCCGTTGCCAGCGACTGACTGTGCTTTACACAGAGGATCGTAGTCGGTGGCAAAAATGAAGGTTAGGAATTTTCACTTGCTTTGTCCTGGGAGTCAGAAGGACTTCCGACACTCGTCTGCTCTGTAAACTTAATAATGATAATGATAGTAGTGGTTAAGTGCTTACTATATGCCAGGCACTTTACATAGCATTGGAGGGGGTACAAGTGAATCAAGTTGGACACAGTCCCTGTCCCATGCAGGGCTCACAATCTCCATCCCCATTTTACAGATGAGGTAACTGAGGCACAGCAAAGTGAAGTGACTTGCCCAGAGTCACATAGCAGACAAGTGGCGGAGCAGGATTAGAATCCATGACCTTCTTAATCCCAAGCCTTTGCTCTATCCACTACCCCCTGCTACTTCTTGGGCAAGTCACTTCACTTCTCTGGGCCTCAGTTTCCCTCATCTGTAATATAGGGATTAAGGCTGTGAGGCCCATCCAGGGCAGGGACTGTGTCCAACTGGATTTATATGTTGCCAACTTGTACTTCCCAAGCGCTTAGTACAGTGCTCTGCACACAGTAAGCGCTCAATAAATACGATTGATTGATTGATTGATTGATTTCCGAGTATCCGCCCCAGCTCTCAGAATGGCGCCTGGCACTTAGTAAGTGCTTAACGTCAGAGAGTGTCTGGGAGCTGAGCAATTCGATCTGGGTTGAGGCCTGTCAGCACCATCTTCGTGATATTGTCAGGTCTGATCAATTCATGATAGTGGGATTTAGGGAGGTCTCTAGCGGATGTCTAAACTGTAAGCCAATTGTGAGCAGGGAACATGTCTACTAACACTTATGTACTCTCCCAAACAGAACAGTTATCTACAAGAAGTGCTCAATAAATACCATTTATTGATTCATGTCCCCCCTCACTTCCTTTGGGTCTATTCTCTTTCACTCATGCATAGCTTAGGAGGGTTTGAGGAGCACTTGCTTTTCAAATAATAATAATAACAATAATGATGACATTTATTAAGCGCTTACTATGTGCAAAGCACTGTTCTAAGCGCTGGGGAGGTTACAAGGTGATCAGGTTGTCCCACAGGAGGCTCACAGTCTTAATCCCCATTTTACAGATGAGGGAACTGAGGCCCAGAGAAGTGAGGTGACTTGCCCAAAGTCACACGGCTGACAATTGGCGGAGCCGGGATTTGAACCCTGACCTCTGACTCCAAAGCCCGGGCTCTTTCCACTGAGCCATGCTGCTTCAAATCTAGGGGTGCCCTTCCTCACGGTGTTGTGCCTGCCTGAAAAAGTGTGCAGAACCCTGCACTAGACTATAAGCTCCTTCTAGACTCTAAGCTCATTGTGGGAAGGGAATGTGTCTGTTTACTGTTATATTGTATTCTCCCAAGCACTTAGTACTGTGCTCTTCACACAGTAAGTGCTTAATAAATATGATTTAATGAATGAATGAACGATACCTGAGAAAGTACCAAAGACTTAATAGAGCTCAGCCCGCATACTTGGCTCCTCTAGAGCTAGCTTGCTCACTGTGCCCCACTCTTATCTATCTCACCGCCATCCCTTTCCGACATTCCACACATCCCACCTCCACAGCCTGGAACTCCCTCCCCGTCCATGGCGTAGGATGGCATAATGGATAAGAGCCCGGGCCTGAAGAGTCTGAAGGTCATGGGTTCTAATTCTGGTCTGCCACTTGTCTGCTGTGTGACACTGGGCAAATCACTTGACTTCTCTATGCCTCAGTTCCCTCATCTGTAAAATGGGGGTTGAGACTGGGAGCCCCACGTGGAACAGGGATTGTATCCAACCCAATTTGCTTGTATCCACCCCAGCACTTAGTACAGTGCCTTGCACATAGTAAGTGCTTAACAGATACTATTATTATTATTATTATTCTCAGTGCATCGGTTACCTCATCTGTAAAATGGGGATTGAGACTGTGAGCCCCTGTTTGGATAGGGACTATGTCTAACCTGTTTAGCCTGTATCCTCCCCAGGCTTTAGTACAGTGCCTGGCACATGGTAAGTGCTTAACAAATACCATAATTATTATTACTATTATATAAGACAGACCATCCCTCTCTCCTTCAAAAGACCTTCCCCAGTTAAGCCCTCATTTCCTAGACTCTATTTATTTATTTTACTTGTACATAACTATTCTATTTATTTTATTTTGTTAGTATGTTTGGTTTTGTTCTCTGTCTCCCCCTTTTAGACTGTGAGCCCACTGTTGGGTAGGGACTGTCTCTATATGTTGCCAATTTGTACTTCCCAAGTGCTTAGTACAGTGCTTTGCACATAGTAAGCGCTCAATAAATACGATTGATGATGATGATGATGATAGACTCCCTCTCCCTCCTGAGTCATCTGTATATTTAGATCTGTACCCTTTGAGCACTTGGTATTCATCCCACATTCAACCCCACCACACTCCATAATTTATTCGAATTAATGTCTGTCTCCCCCTCTAGACTGTAAGCTCCTTATGGGCAGGCAAACATTTCCATCAATTCTGTTGTACTGTACTCTCTCAAACACTTAGTACAGTGCTCTGCTCACAATAAGCACCAGTAAATTTCACTGAATGATTAAGGGAAACTGGTTGCCAAATGTGTTTGCCTCTAGGGCAATCTGCTGTTTTCTAATCTGCCCTTTAATCAATCAATCAATCATATTTATTGAGCGCTTACTGTGTGCAGAGCACTGTACTAAGCGCTTGGGAAGTACAAGTTGGCAACATATAGAGACAGTCCCTACCCAACAGTGGGCTCACAGTCTAGAAGGGAAAGACAGAGAACAAAACCAAACATATTAACAAAATAAAATAAATAGAATAGATATGTACAAGTAAAATAAATAGAGTAATAAATATGTACAAACATATATACATAAATACAGTAATAGTAATAAGTAATTCTTTAGTAATAAGAATAATGATACCTACTAATGGTTTACTATGTGCCAAGCACTGTCCCAAGTGATGGGGTAAATACGATGTGAAGAGACACTGGACCCAGCCCCCGTTCCGCACGGGGCTCACAGTCTATGGGGGGAGATGGACCAGGTATTTTGTTCCCATTTTAAAGATGAAGAAATTGAGAAACAGAGAAGTTAAGTGACTTGCCAAAGGTCACACAGCAAGCAGATTGCTGAGCTGAGATTAGAACTTAGTTCTCTGCACGAGGCAACAGTGCTGTTCCTTCGTTTTGCTAAGTATTCTTAAAACTGCAATCAAAGCAACCCACATTCCCACCAACCTACTCACTGTACCTCAGTCTTGTCTATTTCACCTCAGGCCCCTCACCCACCTCCCACCTCTGACCTGAAATACCCTCCTCCTTAATATTTGACAGACCGCCACTCTCTCCAAAGCCTCATGAAACACACATCTCCTCCAAGAAACCTTCCTCAACTAAGCCATCATTTCCAATGCTCCCACTCTACTTTGTCCTTGCACTTGGATTTGCTCCCTTTAAATTCACCACACCCTCAGCTTCACAGCATTTATGCACGTCTGTAATTATTTATATTAATCATCATCATCATCATCAATCATATTTATTGAGCACTTACTGTGTGCAGTGCACTGTACCAAGCGCTTGGGAAGTACAAGTTGGCAATGAATGAAGTACTTAATTCACTTAATCGTATTTATTGAGCACTTACTGTCTTCTCTGTTTGCTCCCTTTAAATTCACCACACCCTCAGCTTCACAGCACTTATGCACATGTCTATAATTATTTATATTAATGAAGGAAGTAATTAATTCACTTAATCGTATTTATTGAGAACTTCCTGTGTGCAAAACACTGTACCAAGCACTTGGAAGAGTAAAATATAACAAGCAGATACGTTCCCTGCCTAAAGTGAGCTCACAGTCTGGAGGGGGAATCAGACATTAATATAAAGAAATAAATAGAAACATAAATAAATGAATAAATTATAGATATACATAGAAATATACATATGTGCTTTGGGGAGGGGATTGGCTGCTGACCAGAATTCGCATGACTCAATTTCCCCATGGTGCTTAAGACAATGGAAATCTCCACTCTGTTCAATCCTCTTTGGCTGTATGTTCCATGGCCCTCAACTTCATCCAAAGACCAGAATTCCCTGGATTTTGCTGAAATTCTGCTCCTGCCACACCTGAAACACCATACCAGATTCTGTTGGAATTACAGGCAACACAGAATAATGCCGGGCCATAGCCCTCAAGAAAATAACAATCTAATGAGAAAGATGGGACAAACAAACCCATTTCTTCTGTAATGTGGGGTTCCATTCTCACAAAACCCTCCTAGTTCAACTGTTAGCCCCATGTGGAGCAGAGACTCTGTGTCCAGCCCAATTAACTTGTATTCATCCTAGTGGTTAGAATAGTCTTGACCCATAATGAGTGCTTAAAAAATACCATAATTAACAAATAAATACATAGTATTTGCTTAAGTGCTTAGGTGTCCAATGCCTTGCTCACAGGGATAAACCATTTCTTACGGCACAGCAGAGCTCTATATCCAAAAAGGCTTCTGCTGTTAAAGTTTTCTAAATCTCAGCAGTGTTCAAACCCAAGCAGAATGAAAATATGAAATGAAAATATATTCTTGTAAGTAAAGCCACAAACCAAATAAGGGTATAGAGGTATGCACAGCATGTGTACGCAAAATATGGACAAGGGACCTCAAAATGAGAAGCGCGAAGCAGCGTGGCACGGTGGAAAGAGCCCAGGCTTGGGAGTCCGAGGTGTGGGTTCTAATCTCTGCTCTGCCACTTGTCTGCTGTGTGACTGCAAGTCACTTGACTTCTCTGGGTCTCAGTTCACTCATCAGTAAAATCAAGATTAAGATTGTGAGCCCCACGTGGGACAACCTGATTACCTTGTATCTACTCCAGCGCTTAGAACAGTGCATGGCTCATAGTAAGCGATTAACAAAAACCATCATTATTATCAGTAGTAGTAGTAATGAAAGAACTATATACTCATTCTGTCCAAAAAGACACACACATGCGGAAGATTCTTGGAGTGATTGATTGAACTGCTTCAACCCCTGTTTCTCCACATTAGATTTAACCTGGCTGTCCTCACTCACTCACTCAATCAGTGGTATTATTTGTCTGGTAATTCCACTGTATTGTACTCTCCAAAGTGCACAGTACAGTGCTGTACACATAGTAAGCGCTCGATCAATATTTATTTATTTATTTTACTTGTACATATCTATTCTATTTATTTTCTTTTGTTAATATGTTTGGTTTTGTTCTCTGTCTCCCCCTTCTAGACTGTGAGCCCACTGTTGGGTAGGGACTGTCTCTATATGTTGCCAACTTGTACTTCCCAAGCACTTAGTACAGTACTCTGCACACAGTAAGGGCTCAATAAATATGATTGATTGATTGATTGATCAATATGATTGATTGTTTGCAGAGCACTGTGTTAAGCACTTGGAAGAGTCAGTACAATAGAGTTTGTAGTCCCTGTCCACAAGGAGCTTAAGGGACTGTAATATAATATTGCCTGGACCTCTTCTTCTTCTGCCTACTTTCCACATTCTTCTTCCTCCTGAAAATCCTCCTGATTTTTCAGTCCAGGTTTTTACACTGACTTCTCTGAAACTGATGCAAGGACATTCAAACGTCAAACTACTTGGTCAATAAGACAACTTTGCCCATTTACTGCGTGTTTTGTTCTCTGACTCTATTTCAATGCAAGCCATGCAGACAATCAATATGGGGGCGAGGAGGTGGGGGAAGGAGGAGTGGATTTGTACAAATACCATCGTATGATTGGATAGGCTTGTCTTCAGCAGCTAAGATAAGAAAAACCCCAGCAAAAGCAGGAACCTAGGCCCATATTGTAAATCAGGTAGCGTTTAAGATTTCTGCCCTATCGTGAGCTCGGAACTCCAAGAAGCTTTCTATCGATTGTTCCCAGGGGAATGCAGAAACATTTCACAGAAGACTAAAATACAATAATTGGAGATGACACATGACTAGATTTTGGATAAGACGGGGAAAGGGGCTGAGGTGTTAGTAAAAAGAATAATGTAGACCAAGGTATCTACCAAAGCCCACAGACCCAAGATGAGATTTTAATTCTGGACTCCCCAGTGCTCCTCCCCTAACATCATCCAACACACAGCAAATGAATTATTCATCTTGACATCTCTCAGTGAATAACCACCAACCGTGGCCTAGTGGTAAGAGCATGGGTTTAGGAGTCAGAGGTCATGGGTTCTAATCCCAGCTCTGCCACTTGTCTGCTGTGTGACCTTGGGCAAGCCACTTAACTTCTCTGTGCCTCAGTTACCTCACCTGTAAATTGGGGATTGAGACTGTGAGCCCCTCGTGGGACAACCTGATTACCTTGTATTTACCCCAGCACTCAGAACAGTGCTTGGAACATAATGAGCACTTAACAAATACCATAATTACTATAAAATTACTAGGGAAGCAGCGTGGCTCAGTGGAAAGAGCCCGGGCTTGGGAGTCAGAGGTCATGGGTTGAAATCCTATCTCCACTACTTGTCAGCTGTGTGACTTTGGGCAAGTGACTTCACCTCTCTGTGCCTCAGTTCCCTCATCTATAAAATGGGGATGAAGACTGTGAACCCCGCGTGGGACAACCTTGATGACCTTGTATCCCCCCAGTGCTTTGAACAGTGCTTGGCATATAGTAAGCGCTTAACAAATACCATGATTATTATTATTATGAAACCATTGTTCAGGGTTTGAGAAGCAGTATGGCCTGGAGGAAAGAGTACTGGCCTGAGAGACAGAAGATCTGGATTCCAATCCTGACTCCAATCCACTGTGGGCAGGGATTGTGAATTTATTGGTGTATTGTACTCTCACAAGCATTTAGTACAGTGCTCCACACACAGTAAGTGCTCAATAAATTCATTCATTAATTCATTCAATCACATTTATTCAGCGCTTACTGTGTGCAGAGCAGCATACTAAGCGCTTGGGAAGTACAAGTTGGCAACATATAGAGACGGTTCCTACCCAACAATGAGCTCACAATCTAGAAGGGGGAGACAATACAATTAAATAATTAACAAATAAATAATTCATTAATTAATGCTAGCATTTGTTATGTGCTTATTATGTGCAAATCACGTTCTAAGTGCTGGGGGAGAATACAAGGTGATCTGGTTGTCCCACGTGGGACTCACAGCCTTAATCCCCATTTTACAGATGAGGTAACTGAGGCTCAGAGAAGTGAAGTGACTTGCCCAAGGTCACACAGCCGACAACTGGCAGAGCCAGAATTAGAACCCGTGTCCCAAGCCCAGGTTTTTTCCACTGAGCCACGCTGCTTCTCTAGTATAAACAACAACAATAGCAAATCCCAGCTCTGCCACTGGTCTGCTGAGTGAACTTGGGCAAGTCACTTAACTTTTCTGGGTCTCAGTTCCTTCATCCGCAGAATGGGGATTCAATACTTGTTCTCCCTCCTACTTAGAATGTGAGCCCCATGTGGGATTTGATTATCTTGTTCCTCCCCCAGCATTTAGTGCAGTGTTTGGCACATAGCAAGTGCATAACATTGGCCTAGGAGAAAAAATACAAGATGGGGAGTCAAAAGACCTGGATTCTAATTCCAACTCCTCCACTTCCTGCTGTATGACTTCTTAAACCTCCATTTCCTCATCTGTAAAATAGGAATTAAATGCCCTACCATTTATTATTATTATTATTATTATTGCATTTAAGCGCTTATTATGTGCTAGGCACTGTGCTAAGCACTGGGGTGGACTGAAGTAAATCGGGTTGGACACAGTCCCTGTCCCATGTGGGGCTCACACTCTCAATTCTCATTTTGCAGATGAAGTAACTGAGGCCCAGAGAAGTTAAGTGATTTGTCCAAGGTCACACAGCAGCCAAGTGGCTAAATGGAGTTAGGACCCATGATCTTCTGACATCCAAGCCCCTGCTCTATCCACTGTGCCATGCTGCTTCTCATTTAGACTTTGTGTCCCTTTTTGGACAGGGACTATGTCTGGACTGATTTTACTGTATCTACCCCAATGCTTATCCCTACTATTTACCATGTAGTAAGTCCCTAACAAATATTATCATTATTATTATTATTATTATTATTATTACTAGAGATATTATTATTAGAGATACAATGCAAACGCTGCAGAGAAGGCTTATGGACGGTGAGGATAAGCATTAGATTGCAAGTCCGATCTTCGAGAGATTGCCATGATCCCACCTCTCTGTTCTTCTGGCAGCATCTTAACACACACGAAGGAAAGAAATATTGCAATTTTAGGCCCTGTCATTGTGTCAGATTCTGACAGGTCTGATCTCTGTTTCGTCTGCCCCTATGAGTCACTTATCCGAGCAGGCAGCACATCAGGAATCCTCAGATTGCTCTACTAACCCCAGGATAGTAAATATTGATGGAGTCACAGAAAAAATCAGATCTCCTGACTCTTCATCTGCCTCTCTCCATGTTGTCATAAATGAAAAGTATTCTCAATAGGCAGAAAGAATTCACTGGGCCCTACTGCACTCTGAATAGGCAAGGAGCGGGTAAAGAAGATTTAATCGACATTTTCCGCTCCCGGTTTCTGGAAGCCGGTCTGTGGTATCCCCTAGTAATAATTTAAGCGCTGTTGCAAACAACATTATCTTTGATAGTCAAAACTACTCTTCATGGATGCTTTCCACCTGGTGATTATTCGAGGTTCTCCTGGGCTAGATAGTATTTAGCGGTGAACAAGGAGCGTGATGTTGTGAATATTCACAGCAATAATCTTATAATTTATAGCCGGGTCCCCAGCACTAGGACTAATAGACAGCTTAGATGTAGTGATTTAGCTCTTGTTTATTTACCATGCAAACCACTACAGGCCCCATTGACTCTTAAATACCTGATATTAATGTGGTAGCACGACTACAGTGGTGTTCTTTCTCTAGGCCCATGCTTAACTCTTCACGTTCTGGGACCACTTTCTCATGTTCTGTCTCTCTCTCTGTTCCCCAAGTAAAAATGAAACTCATACTTGGCATAGCAATATGTGCAGTATGTGGAAGACAAAATGCCAACATCAGCTCTGCCAAACAGGATATAACATCCTCGCTATTGCTGAATTTAGAAAGTATTATTTGTGTTTGTAGGTCAAACTGTTTAATTCGTGTGTATGTGTATCTTGTATTTATTGAGCACTTACTGTGTGCAGAACACTGTACTAAGTACTTGGGAGAGTAAAATATAGCAATATAACAGACACATTCCCTGCCCACAAGGAGCTTACTGTCTAGAGGGCGAGACAAACATTAATAAATAAAGAAATTACGGATATGTAAGTAAGTGTTGTGGGGCTGGGGGGATGTATAAAGGGAGCAAGTCAGGGTGAATTAAAAGGGAGTGGAAGAAAAGGAAATGGCTTAATTAAGGAATAATAATAATAATAATAATAAAATAATAATAATAATGATGGAATTTGTTAAGCGCTTACTATGTTCTAAGCGCTGGGGGGATACAAGGTGATCAGGTTGTCCCTCGTGGGGCTCATAGTCTTCATTTCCATTTCACAGATGAGGTAACTGAGGCTCAGAGAAATTAAGTGACTTGCCCAAGGTCACACAGCAGACATATGGCGGAGCTGGGATTCGAACCCATGACCTCTGACTCCAAAGCCCTTCGATAAGGCTTTGAAGGCAGAGAGAGTAATAGCCTGTCTGATAGGAAAAAGGAGGGTATTCCAGGCCAGTGTCAAGAAAATGTACATATATATATATATATATATATATATATATATATATATATATATATATGTAATATATATATATTACATCAGCCTAACATTTTAGCCATAGAGTGCTGTGGTCATCTAAGTTAAATACATTTTCAGAGCTAGATTAACTAGTATGCAAATAAAGGGTGAAGTGTAAGAATGTGCTACACTCAATTCTAATAATAATTGTGTTATTCAAGTGCTTACCAAGTGCCAAGCATTGTACTAAGTTCTGTATTAGTTACACTGATTAATTGACACAGGATGACTAGGTTGGACATAGTCCCTGTCCTGCATTCATTCATTCATTTAATCGTATTTATTGAGCGCTTACTGTGTGCAGAGCACTGTACTAAGCGCTTGGGAAGTACAAGTTGGCAACATATAGAGACGGTCCCTACCCAACCGCGGGCTCACAGTCTAGAAGGGGGAGACAGACAACAAAACAAAACATTTTAACAAAATAAAATAAGTAGAATAAATCTGTACAAATAAAATAGAGTAATAAATCCATACAAACATATATACATATATACAGGTGCTGTGGAGAGGGGAAGGAGGTAAGGTGTGGGGGGGGAGAGGAAGGAGGGGGCTCAGTCTGGGCTTCACAGTCTAAGAGAGAAGGAGAATAGGCATTAAAACACCCTTTAAGTGCTTACCGCGTGCCAAGCATTGTACTAAGTTCTGGGTTAGGTACACTGATTAATTGTTACAGAATGACTAAGTTGGACATAGTTCTTGTCCTGCATGGGCTTCACAGTCTAAGAGAGAAGGAGACTAGGCATCAAAACCCCATTTTGCAGATGAGAAAACAGAGGGATAAGTGTCCACAGCAGCCATGTGATAGAGCCAGTGTTAGAACCCAGGTCCTCTGACGCCCAGGCCTGGGCTTTTCCCACTAGATCTTGCTGCTTCTCAGTCTCTCTCCATAATAATAATAATAATAATAATAATAATGGCATTTGTTAAGCACTTACTATGTGCAGAGCACTGTTCTAAGCGCTGGGGGTGGATACAAGGTGATCAAGTTGTCCCACGTGGGGCTCACAGTCTTCATCCCCATTTTACAGATGAGGGAACTGAGGCCTAGAGTAGTTAAGTGACTTGCCCAAGATCACACAGCAGACATGTGGCGGAGCCGAGAGTCGAACCCATGACCTCTGACTCCAAAGCCCGGGCTCTTTTCCACTGAGCCACGCTACTTCTCTTACCATCAAACCACCCGAGTCTACAGTCAGTATGCAAATAAAGGGTGAAATGTAAGAATGTGCTACACTCAATTCTAATAATAATTGTGTTCTTCAAGTGCTTACCAAGTGCCAATCATTGTACTAAGTTCTGTATTAGTTACACTGATTAATCAGGTTATTAATTAGCCAGGTTATTCGCTGAATTTATCCTCTTGGATCGAAGAATCTGGGGCTAATTTGAACTATTTTCTACTGTGCTTCAGGAGCAAAATGATTGTTTAATGGATCCATACTTTCAACAATGAAACCCTTTCTCACTCTCGTGCGTGTGTGTTGCCAACTTGTACTTCCCAAGCGCTTAGTACAGTGCTCTGCACACAGTAAGTGCTCAATAAATACGATTGATGATGATGATGATGGGTGAATTTTGGGTGGGATGCATAGCAGTGGATAGCTGGGATGCAGCAGAGAATCAATTCATCAGCGGTATCTGAGTGTGTCTTTGTGCAGAGCACTGTTCTGTGAGCACTTGGGAGAATATGATACAGAGCAAGATCACCCTGCTGGTCTGCATTCAGAAATTCATTTTCATTCTGTCATATTTATTGAGCGCTTACTGTGTGCAGAGCACTGTACTAAGCACTTGGGAAGTACAAGTTGTCAACAGATAGAGACGGTCCCTACCCAACGACGGGCTCACAGTCTAGATTTGGAGCAGACAGTTCGGAAAGATTATACCCCAAGAGGGAGAGGCAAAAACAGTCCCTTTCACGCAGGGCTACAGAAGTAACGTGATTCAGTGGAAAGAGCACAGGCTTTGGAGACAGAGGTCGTGGGTTCAAATCCCGACTCCACCACTTGTCAGCTGTGTGACACTTCACTTAACTTCTCTGGGCCTCAGTTACCTCATCTCTAAAATGGTGATTAAGACTGTGAGCCCCCCTGCGACAACCTGATCACCTTGTAACCTCCCCAGCGCTTAGAATAGTGCTTTGCACATAGTAAGTGCTTAATAAATGGCAGCATTATCAGAGAAGCAGCGTGGCTCAGAGGAAAGAGCCCGGGCTTGGAAGTCAGAGGTCGTGGGTTCTAATCCCGGCTCCGCCACTTGTCAGCTGTGTGACTTTGGGCAAGTCGCTTCACTTCTCTGTGCCTCAGTTCCCGTATCTGTAAAATGGGGATGAAGACTGTGAGCCCCACATGGGACAACCTTGATTACCTTGTATCCCTCTGACCCCCAGAGCTTAGAACAGTGTTTGGCACACAGTAAGCGCATAACAAATACCAACATTATTATTATTATTGTTAAGCATGGACATTGCTTATGGCCATATCATGGGAAGGAGATTGTCAGTCAAACCTTAACCTACCAGCTGCATTGCAAACACTGAGAGACATCACATCATCAGTGCCATTTTAAATAATTATGGTACTTCACTCATTCATTATTGAGTGCTTACTGTGTGCAGAACAGTGTAGTAAGTGCTTCGGAAGTACAGGTTGGCAACATATAGAGACGGTCCCTACCCAACAATAGGCTCCTAGTCTAGAAGATATTTAAGTAAGTGCTGTGGGGTTGGGGGTGGGGCAAATAATATTAATAATAATGGCATTTATTAAGCACTTACTATGTGCAAAGCACTGTCAACTCTCCAAAGGTCACAGGTGACGCAGAAGGGAGAGCGAGCTGGGGAAAATGGGGTTTCATCGAGGAAGGGGAGAAAGGCAGGGAGGTGGGTCTTGGGGGGACGGGCTCAATGGCAGCCAGGGATATTACCTGTGGAAAGTGCTCCCCTTGTATCCAATGGGGACCCCATCTTTCCTGAATTCCCCGGTGCAGAAATGCCTGAAGTTTTCGTCTCTTTTGGGCACAACATCGGCAAACAGCTAGATCTTCATGCGGCCCACTTCCTGGCCACCAATGCTGACATCGAAGAACACCGTGGGGTTGATGGGCCTTGAATTTGCCACCGCCCTGACTTCGATCCAGTAGCGGAAGTTAACTTAATATACTTGTTAAGTGCTTACTATTTGTAAAGCACTGTTCTAAGCACTGGGCTAGAGACGAGTTAATCAGGTTGGACACAGTCCTTGTCCCACATGGGAATCACACTTTTAATCCTCATTTCACAGATGGGATAACTGAGGCCCAGAGAAGTTGAGTGACTTGCCCAAGGTCACACAGCAGACATGTGGTGGACCCAGGATTTGAATCCACATTCTTCTGACTCTCAGGCCTGTGCTTTATCCACTAAGCTATGCTTAATGGATATATGTATACGAGAAGCGGCATGGCTCAGTGGAAAGAGCATGGACTTTGGAGTCAGAAATCATGGGTTTAAATCCCAGCTCCACCACTTGTCAGCTGTGTGACTTTGGGCAAGTTACTTAACTTCTCTGGGCCTCAGTTACTTCATCTGTAAAATGGGGATGAAGACTGTGAGCCCCCTGTGGGACAACCTGATCACCTTGTAATTTCCCCAGTGCTTAGAACTGTGTTTTGCACATAGTAAGCACTTAATAAATGCCATTATTATTATTATTATTATTATTTCACACTAAAGGACAACTCTATGACTACTATTTTCCCTCTCTGATCATTATCAGATTGTAGTATTCTTATAACATTTATTAAGTACTTGGTATGTTCTAAGTACTGGTGAAGATGCAAAGTTATCAGATAAAACAAAGTCCCCTTCCCTCATGGGCTCATGATCTATCTTAACCCTAATTTTCACAGAGCACGACGAGGCACAGAGACGTTAAGTTACTTCCTAGAAGTCACCCAGGAGACCAATGGCAGAACAGGGACACAAGTCATTGTCTTCTGACTCCTTGTTCCTTGTTCTTTCATTTTCTAAACCATATTAGAATATCTTAAGGACACTAGAAAGAAATGACAATGACCCAACTGGTTAGTTAGAAATATCGTTCCAAAATATATTCTGTCCAGGCTCCTATGTTAAGTCAGGGATCGGCAAGTAAAATACTGAATTACTGACTATAAACTTATTCCGGAGATCTTAATGCAATAAGACCAGGAGTACTCTATAGGCTTTATTGTGCTAGTCTATCAATAGGGTAGTCAAAATATAGTATCAACAAATCCAGGCTCTGCAGAGTTATCCATTATATTGAGTAGGACTTTTTCCCTGTATGTGTTATGCACATCAATAGGGGAAGAACTTAGGGAAATCGATAAGAACCGTGATGGAAAAAAAAATGGAATCACTTCACATTCATAGAGTGACTTAAACAGGTCTAAGGCATCACTTAAAACCACACTGCTTTAAAAACAGAATTCACTGCTTTAAAATTAGCAGCTTGGAAGTCCTACAGAATTCCAGGAAACACGGAACGTAGACATCCTGTCTGGAGTGCAAATGGGACAAATTATTGGGTGAAATTTCTGGCGATTTAACTTAAACTCCGTTATCACATTGTGAGCCACTGCTCTGTGCATCAAAACTATTTTATTTTCCAGGATGACACAACTGGAGGATATGAGGCATTTAGAGATGGGAAGGCTGAGACATCAAATGGTGGAGAATGTGAGGAAGAGGGCAGTAGCAGATATTGGTTTTTATAATGAACTGATTCCCCTCTGAAAGCTACCAAACATGCCCGAAGGTGTTCGGTGTTGGGTTATTAGAAGGTTTTAGAAGTATCAACTGGGCTGAGACATCCCCTCAAAGAAAAATAATACGTATCCAGCAACCATGTCAAAGAGCTGACCATAACAACCCCCAATAAAGAGAAAATAATGCCACAGAGAGTTGGGCAGAATTACTACAGAATTATAAATTGGGAATCAGCATGGCCTAGTGGAAAGAGCACGGGGATGGTAATCAGAGCACCCGAGTTCTAATCCTAACTCTGTACATATCTGCTGTGTGAGCTTGGAAATGTCACTTAACTTCTTTGTGCCTCAGTTGCTCCATCTGTAAAAAGGGGAATAAATCCTACTCCTTTCTAGTTACACTGTGAGCCCCATATGGGACAGGAATTTGTATGTACCCCAGTACAAAGAACAGTGCTTCGTAAATAGTTATCTCTAACATATGCCAAAAAAAGTTTACCCTGTAGACTATAAGCTTGTTGTGAGCATGGAACGTGTATCGTACTCACATTGGGCAAGGTGAGACTGGGACTAGACGGCTGCTGGTAATATCTTTCTAAGCTTAAATGGGAGAATTAAGCTCCCCTCAACAACCACCTAATGTGTAAAGTGGTTTCTATGTAAGACACTCTGAGGATCTCATGTTTCTTCACTTCTCAAACATCAAAGAGTTTGAACATAGAAAACACTAAATAAATGATGTCGGTTATTCCCAGATTAATTATTCTGAAAACATTAACCTTTCTATGGTTTCAGCTGGAAAACTCAGTCCCTTGCCCCTCCTTTATTGTATCTTTCCAAATAAAATTGATTTTCCCTGCTTCCTACTATATTTCTGATCATGTCAAAGGAGGTTTTATATCTCTTTTTACTCATTTCCTACTTCAAGAATTCTGGACTGATTGACACTAGGTTTGCAGTATATTTTTCTCTCTATTGTTCTCTCTCACTTCATGACTCTCTCAAACTTCCTTAATTACGTATTACTCCTAGTAGCCGATGTAGGGCTGCTCGTACAACTGCATGAAAAACTATATGGTTTGAAGACATTAGGCAATTTATGCAGTCCTTCAACCTCCTAGTCCCTTCTCCAAATATTAGAGCACTGACTAACCGTCACAGAGATTCATTGCAAAAGCGGCATTATCAAATTCAGTCGTGCTCACAGGTGATGCAATATAAAACCTGGTAGCTGCGTTGAGCTTCAGGGAAGATTTTGGCATAGAGCATGGCACTCTTAAAATAAAACTCAGAAGTATTCAGCAATCAAATTATTTTCCTGCGGGAGAGTCTGATGTAGACACACTGGTTATCATTGACTATAATTTTTATGCCATAGCTTGCATTTTTGATGCACATTTTGATGTAATAATAATAATACTAATGGTATTTGTTAAGCACTTACTATGTGCCAAGCACCGTTCTAAACACTGTGGTAGATACAAGATAATCAGGTTGTCCCACACGGGGCTCACAGTCTTAATCCCCATTTTACAGATGCAGTAACTGAGGCCCAGAGAAGTTGAGTGGCTTGCCCAAGGTCACACAGCAAAATGGCAGAGCCAGGGTTAGAACACACATCCTCTGACTTCCAAGCCCATGGTCTTTCCACTAAGCCACGCTGCTTCTCTTCTCTTCTGTTATGCAATTAAGAAGTTAAGTAAAGTTAATATCGGCTAGGCTTGCTTTATCAGAAAAACGGATTTTGCCCTTTTGAATGTGCTCATCCATCAGAAGTATTTATTGAGTTCCTACCATCTGCAGAGCGTTATACTATTTCGGAAGGTTCAATAGAAATACCTGCCCTTAAAAGACTTGCTGTATAGAGGAGGATTTTTCACTCTAGTAGCACGTGTGAATTTACAAGACACCCATGGGATTAAATATCATAACTGGAGTCTTCTTCAACATTTTGCAAGAACACAATCCTTTGCATAGCGTGGTTCATAATCTGCTAAGGTTTCTCTCAATTTTGAAAGCTTAACTGAATCCAGGATCTTAATCAATCAGTGGTGTTTATTGAGTGCTTACTGTACACAGAGCACTGTGCAAAACGCTTGAGAAAGAACAATACAATAGAGTTGGTAGACAGATTGAATGTGAGCCCCCCCGTGGGACAACTTGATCACCTTGTAACCTCCCCAGCGGTTAGAACAGTGCTTGGCACATAGTCAGCACTTAATAAATGCCATTATTATTATTATTATTATTGAATCTCTTAACTGAGAAACCTAATTCGTGCTGTAACCCATCAGGGACTTTACTATCAACGTGGTAAAAACCTTCAGAGCCTGACTGTAGAGCAATTTCCTAGTTAGGGGCCTATATATTTCTAACAAATCTCAGGGGACCTCCTCCTCCTTACCTCGGTTTGCAATTTTATAAGGCACCTTTAAACTCAGTTGGAGCTTAATTTAGGGGAGAAGGCACAGAGGAATAAATGAAAGAAGCGGACATCTTTAAATAAGTTCTTTAGTGCTTTAACGTGATAGAGCTCCTGGAACTAGCGGAATTGGCTAAGGCCGTAGAGTTTCAAATGATGAGAACAACGAAACTTTTTTTTTTTCATTCATGCCCACTCTTTGGTGAAAGTCCTTTTATTTCAGGCCAACTATATCTGGCAAAGTTCAGAGCATAAGTTTATGCATTTCCTGAACTTTTAAAATTGAACTAAATATTTATTTTTTTCCATTGGATGCCCTGTGTGCCACCTTCAAATAGCTGTATTTCCTGTATTATCATCACCATCAATGGTATTTATTGGATGCTTCCTGGGCACAGAGGAGTGTATTAAGTGCTTGGAAGAGTACAGTACAACAGATTTGGTAGACACGTTCCCTGCCCTGCATTATAATGATATTAATGATAATAATAATGGCATTTATTAAGCGCTTACTATGTGCAAAGCACTGTTCTAAGCGCTGGGGAGGTTACAAGGTGATCAGATTGTCCCAAGGAGGGCTCACAGTCTTAATCCCTATTTTACAGATGAGGTAACTGAGGCTCAGAGAAGTGAAGTGACTTGCCCAACGTCACACAGCTGACAATTGGTGGAGTGGGGATTTGAACCCGTGACCTCTGACTCCAAAGCCCGGGCTCTTTCCACTGAACCACGCTGCTTCTCTTATAAGATTTAGAACAAAATACATATATTTTGTTCCATAGATTCTTATTCTAAGCTGAAATGACTGCACCAGATTCTGAACCTATATAATGTTGAGAGTGATTCCTTACATACAAAGGATGATTCCATCTAGTTATCAGCGGCTGATGGAGAACACAGTACTTGGAAAATGTCTCTGTGGTCTACCTCAATCAGGATACATTGACTGGGATATGCTACCTAGCTGGACTCTGTGCCAAGTCACATCCCTATGTGGGTAGAATTTCCAAAAGTCCTGAAAGTTTTGAGGAATTTGAGGGGGTTAGGGAAGGTGTAGGGGTTATATTTTGAACTCCTAAAGCCATTTTGAGGGAGACAGCGAGGCCTAGTGGAAAGAGCATGGTTGGGTTCTAGTCGCAGCTTTGCCACTTGTCTGCTGTGTGACCTTGGGCATATCACTTCTCCGTGCCTCAGTTACCTCATTTGTAAAATGGGGTTTGAGACTTGGAGCCTCATGTGGGACAAGGACTGTGTCCAACCTGATTGCCTTGTATCCACCCCAGCGCTTAGAACACTGCCTGGCACATAGTAAATGCTTAACAAATGCAATTAAAAAAAAAGAATTCACAACCATGAGGTTCCTCTGTACTGCTCACTTTTTTCTGATGACCTCCAATTTGGAAATGATCGGGTCTTCCAACTTTCTCACCCCTCTGCCTTGGTTCTACATCACCTGGAACTAAACTGGCTTCTGGGAAGGATTTTGGGCTTGGTCTCCTGGATGTACATACAGTATTTAGTGGAAATCTGATCAATTCAGGTCGGCATCTAAGTCAGGTCTGGTGGGCCCAGCAAAACCTCTTTATTTCCAGTCGCATTTGGGTACCGGTATGGATGTGGTACGGAGAGTGTTAAGATCTTGGTTGTAGCAGTGTATACAAGATATGCTAACCATTCTCATAGCAGTAAGGCTCAAGTCTTCTTCTGGCCCTGACTGGACTTGGTTTGGACATCTTTAAACTGTTGGACATTGTTGGCCACTGATGGCCTCCTTCATTCATTCATTCAATCATATTTATTGAGCGCTTACTGTGTGCAGAGCACTGTACTAAGTGCTTGGGAAGTACAAATCGGCAACATATAGAGACGATCCCTACCCAAAAATGGGCTCACAATCTAGAAGAAATGAACTGACAGAAGAGGGATGTGAACCCATGCCTCCAGGGGAGAAGGCAACCTAAATTCAGCGCCTTAGACTGCTCGGCCATCCTGACACCTTGTCTTGGTAGACAAGGAGATGTGTGTTAGGGTGCAGGTATTTTGCCCGAGAGACTGTCAGCTCCTTCACAGCAGGAGTCATGTCTACACCGCACTCTCCCAAATGCTGAGTACATTGCTGCGCATAAAATAAGTGCTCAAATAGCATTAATGGATTCATTATGCTGGACAGGCAGCATAAGCAGCATGGCTCAGTAGAAAGAGCATGGACTTGGGAGCCAGAGGTCAAGGGTTCTAATCCCAGCTCTGCCACATGTCTGCTGTGTGACCTTGGGCAAGTCAGTTAACTTCTCTGAGCCTCAGTTACCTCATCTGTAAAATGGGGGTTAAGACTGTGAGCCCTACGTGGGACCACCTGATCACCTCGTAACCCCCCCAGTGCTTAGAGCAGGGTTTTGTACATAGTAAGTGCTTAACAAATGCCATCATTATTATTATTATAAATCGATGTCATGGGTGTCAATTTCTGGAATCAATCAATTGTATTTTTTGAGCACTTACTGTGTGCAGAGCACTGTATTAAGCACTTAGGAGAGTATGAAATAACAGAGTCAGTAGGCATACTCTAGAGCTTGCGGTCTGGAGGAGGAGCTATTTGGATTTACCATATTCCTAGAGTTTTTCCTTGGGGAGACCCCTGAATCCTGGACTTGTTCCGGAATTCTTCTTGTATAGAGGAACTTGTATTCCTATTCTTGTCCCAGGTTTGTGTGAAGTCTGTCTCCATATTCCATCCAGGGCAGGAGTGATAGGGGAGAGGAACTTGGTATGGAATATATGAAAACGGACAGGGAGAACCTGTATAGATGTTTGCACAGATTTATTACTCTATTTATTTTACTTGTACAGATTTATTATTCTATTTTGTTAATGATGTGCATCTAGCTTTAATTCCATTTGTCCTGACGACTTGACACCTGTCGACATATTTTGTTTTGTTGTCCGTCTCCCCCTTCTAGACTGTGAGCCCATTGTTGGGTAGGGACCATCTCTATATGTTGCTGACTTGTACTTCCCAAGCACTTAGTACAGTACTCTTCAGACAGTAAGCGCTCAATAAATACGATTGAATGAATGAATGAATGAATGAATTAGTCCAGCTGGAAATTGAGTAGGGACTGTCTCTATATGTTGCCAATTTGTACTTCCCAAGCGCTTAGTACAGTGCTCTGCACATAGTAAGCGCTCAATAAATACGATTGATGATGATGATGATGATGATGAGTTGGGTGTAAAACTGGACAACTGGTCACCTTCTTAATCAATCAGTCATATTTACTGAGTGCTTACTGTGTGCAGAGAACTGTACTAAATGCTTAGGAGAATACAATATAATGGAGTTGTTTGACACATTCTCTGCCCACAGAGTGTGTGAGAAGCGATGTGACCTAGTGGAAAAGACACAGGCCTGAGAGTCAGAGGACTTGGATTCTGATGCCAGCTCTGCTACTTGTCTGTTGTGTTACCCTGGGCAAGTCACTTAACTTCTCTGTGTCTCAATTGTATCACTTGTAAAATGGGGTTTAAGACTCTAAGCCCCAGGTGGGACAGGGACTGTGTCCATACTGATTAACTTGTACCAACCCTAGCCCTTAGTACAGTGCCTGGCACATAGTAAGCATTTAACAAATACCATCTAAAAAACTAAACAAAGAACTTACCATCCAGTGATATCTGCGGTCCTGGCTCTCAATTTGGACAGCTAGAAAGGCTTTTGGCTCAAGCAAAATTGTAGTACAGAGGGCACTGTTAGTCTTCAATGTGGATTAATTGATGGTGTGAAAACATATGAACAAAACCAAAACAAATTAGGTATAGAAGATGTCTTAATGAATGATCCTGTCATTTCAAGACTTTTTTTTCTAATTTTCCCTCTCAAATGCTCCACCGACTTGACTTTAATTGCTTCAAAACAGCCCTTTAATGTATTGTTTTCAATGAGAAAGTCAAGAAAAAATGGAATGCAATGCTCTATTGATTTGTGCACATACATCTCCTCTTCCCAGTAACAATCTTCACTGTTGGCATAATTTTGCTTATCCATTTCAAGTGCTCCCAGGATAAACGTAAGGGGAATAGAAACAATCATTAATACGACTTTGCCTTAAAGCTCAGAGAATCGAAGGATGATACATTTTCTTTTGTTCTAGTGAATCCAATGTCCCCAGTAGTAATTGTGACACAACTGCATGCATTCTACTATCTGATTGGTTCCCAGAAATGGGGGGTGGGGGCGGGGGGGAGACAGGTAAATATTTGAAACATGAAAAACTTTATCACAAATGTGATGTACGGTTATTAAAGAATCTTATCAACAACCCTTGTTGGTACCCATAATTTTTTCTGAGATCAGCCCAGCTGAACAAGAAAAAAATCGATCCACCTTTGTGAACTGTTAATATCTAAAAACATCTTTAGTTTTTACTAAAACAATTGAAAGTACAAACTTCAAATCTGATGTTTCCCCAGAAATGTGTTTAAAGCTGCCATTTTAAGAAAAAAACATTCCCTTCCACTTCTTGGTATTTGAAATCTAAGGTTTTCTTTGGTGTTCCATAATGCTAAGAAGTAACAGACCTTTGGGAGAGAGTGGTGGATAATCTATTACAAGATTTTAATTTTTAATTAGCACGCATTCCAAAAAATCACTAACTAAAAGATCAGTGGTATAATTGCATTTTCTCCTTTGTTCTGCTGAATCTGATACATTGATTGGGCTACAGATCATTGTCAGTCCTTCTTAACGATTTAGCTAGACTATCAATGGAGGTCAGTAAGTACTCATAATATTAAGATAGAGAAACACATGGATTAAGAAAGTTGGCATTAACCTGACTGGTGGATTTTACCCTTCAAAGAATTCCCTCATTTTATTGCTTATTCATTAAACCTTTCAGCCTTTCCAGAAAATAATGGTTCTGAAAGTCCTTGAAAAAAATATGCTGTGTCCTTTGACTTATGTAAATATAACCAGTGGTTATTAGCACAAATATTTGTATAAAATTAGGTAATTTGCTATACTTATAAGGACACGGATGTTAAGAAATGAAAAATAAAAAGGTGAAGTGTCTTTTTTGAAATCTTTGGACAATTCCTTTATAATCTAACTCAATTATCCAGTAGGCCTACTTGACTATGGCAGAAGACAATTTTTACTTACACAGTAAGAAATGGAGCATCGGGCACGTGATTCCTTTTTTTTTCGGTCACATGCCCATCTAGAGAGGGACTATAACCCTCATTAGTATCATCTTCAGTTATAACACACTGCTCTAGCTTCTTCTTTTCCTCTCAAAAAGAACCAAACACTTACCCTCCACTCCATGAGATTGTATTACTAGGCTCTTGGAAGATTCAGACCAGAGTGTTCAGCGGCCTCCATCATGTTTCTTCTTGAGAGAAGCAATGTGGCGTAGTGGATAGAGCATAGCCCTGGGTTCTGGTCCTGGCTCTGCCACTTGTCTGCTGTGTGACCTTGGGCAAATATCTTTACTTCTTTGTGCCTCAGTTCCCTCATCTGTAAAATGGGAACTGAGACTGTGAGCCCTGTGTGGGACAGGAACTGTGTCCAACTGATTTGCTCGTAACCACCCCAGTGCTTAGTACAGTGCCTGCCACATAGCAAATGCTTAATAATAATGATGGTATTTGTTAAGTGCTTACTACGTGCCAAGAACTGTTCTAAGGGCTGAGCACTGTTCTAAGCACTGAACAAATATTATTGCTGGAGAAGCAGCGTGGCTCAGTGGAAAGAGCATGGGCTTTGGAGTCAGAGGTCATGGGTTCAAATCCTGGCTCCGCCAATTGTCAGCTGTGTGACTTTGGGAAAGTCACTTAACTTCTCTGGGCCTTAATTACCTCATCTGGAAAATGGGGTTAAGACTGTGAGCCCCCCGTGGGACAACCTGATCACCTTGTATCCTCCCCAGCGTTTAGAACAGTGCTTTGCACATAGTAAGTGCTTAATAAATGCCATAATCATCACTATTATTATTATTATTATTATTATTATTATTATTATTATTATTATTATTATTATGGAGTGGCCAGCAGGCTCCACCATAGACTAGGCAATAATCACCCTTTATTCCTTGTCTATTCCTGGGGGTCTTTTCCCCCTCTAAGGAAAAACAGCAACTGATTCCAGGCTCAATGTATCTGAGTCTCATCTGCTGGGGACATAGGGATACTAGGAAAGTTAGTCCCCCAAGGAAGTTTTCTTCGAATCACCTGAATGACTTATCTGTGATATTCATGGTTAATATTTATTCCTTTATTCCACCCACAGTAGGTTAGATATGGGCCAGAGCATAAGCCATGCACTCTTCTCCAAGAATTTAAAACCTTAAATACCTAGAGAAAAGTAAAGATCTTTCTAGTGTAAATTCAAGGCTACCAATTACTGAGAGGCACTCAGAGGAATGCATTATTTGGGATCCTGGTTGAATGTAAAATTCCCTGAAATATATAAGAACAATAATAGTAATAATAATAATAATAATAATAATTACGGTATTTGTTCATTCATTCAGTCATATTTATTGAGCACTTATTGTGCACAGAGCACTGTATTAAGCACTTTGGAAGTTGGCAACATATAGAGACGGTCCCTACCCAACAGCGGGCTCACAGTCTAGAAGGGGGAGACAGACAACAAAACAAAACATATTAACAAAATAAAATAAATAGAATAAATATGTACAAGTAAAATAAATAGAGTAATAAATATGTACAAACATATATACATATATACAGGTGATATATATATATATATATACAGGTGATATACATATATATAGGTGATACATATATACATATACATATATTTGTTAAGCATTTACTGTGTGCCAAACACTGTTCTTTTTACCTCCAGACTAATAGGCATGAGCTTAACTAAAATATCTGGCCTGCTAGTACTCATGGAGACACAGTTGTTATTGATAGCATTCTTTCCACCCTAAGGGAGATTGAGATAATCGCTTCCCATGGCTTCCTTGTTACAAAGATGACAATTGTGACCTGACTAACATTTCATGGGTGTGATATCAAATGGAGTGGAATGGAGGGAGGATGTAGTTGGAATTCACCTGCTTATGCCTAGGATGTGTGGATAAATTTGTGAACGGGAAGTCCATAATGGGTTTCTTAGATGAAGGACAGTTAGGGATTAAGACTGTAAGCCCCAAGAGAGACACACACTTTGTCCAACCTCAATAGCTTGTATCTATCTCAGTCCTTAGAACAGTGCCTGGCACATAGTAAGCACTCAACAAATAGCATAAAAAATAACAATCCCAGAAAACAAATTATTAACATGTTTAATTGAAACAAGTGGATAAAGCACAACTCCAACCCTTGTCTACTTTGTGACCTTGGGCAAGTCACTTAACTTCTTTGTGCTTCAGTTACCTCCTCTGTAAAATGGGGGTTAAGACTAGAACATAGGCTCATTGTAGGTGGGGAACGTACTTCCCAAGCACTTAGTACAGTGCTCTGCACACAATAAGAACTCAATAAATATGATTGAACGAATAAATCTGTTTATGGTTTATTGTACTCTCCCAAGAGCTTAGTACAGTGCTCTGCACATGGTAAGTGCTCAATAAATATGACTGACTGACTGACTGTAAGCCCCATTTGGGACAGGGACTGTGTCCAACCTTTGTATCCAGCCCAGTGCTTAGTACAGTGCCTGACACATAGTGAGCACTTAATAAATAGCACAATCATTATCATTACTGTGATTATACATATATACACCTGGGTTTTTCCTCTGCTCACTGGTTGAGGTGTGTGTGTCAGGGGAGGAGAAACATTTCACATCATTAGAGTAGCGTTCTGAACCAGTGACAACATGCAAGGTTGGATTTCATGACATCTGACATTCTGTTCATTCTGTCCCGGTGCTGAATGAATCTGGATAGCTCAGGAGGAACTCAAAGCCTCCACATTTTATCCCTTGCAAAAGGTAATGAAATACTAGCCCGCTGTTTTGTTATTTGGGGGATACTACCACAGGACTGTAGAGTGATCAAAATAGGTGTAGATGTTCCTAAAAAGTAGAATCATGGGGAAAAAAAGAATGAGATAGTAAGTCTCTGAAGCTGATATAGACAAAAAGTAAATATCAAAATAGGTTTTGGTTCTTTTCTCTGGAAGAGACTTGTCTTCATGATATGCTTTTGGGTATTTTGCTAGGCCCCAATTTAAATGTGTCAAGTGAGAAGATTTCCACTCAGATAGGGAGAAAATTTGGCATACTAAGATATTCCACTCTCAAGATGAAAATTGATATTCACATGAATTTTTCTCTTAACCTCTGAGGTCTAGTGGTCCAAGTACTGAAATTAGGGAATTGAAATCGTGACTGCCCACTCTACTTTGCCAATGGCAGGTTAGACAGCTAACCTATAAGAGAGTTTCAGAGACAGAACAAAGGCAAACAGCTACAGAATTGGTTACTAATAAGGAGAAAGACAGGGAAAATAAATATTAAAGAACTATGTCAGGTTCTGGTCCCATGGAAGAGCTCCATCATATCACGGAGAATAAAACTTTTTACAAGCCAGTAGGCATTTCCAATAGATGGGAAGGTGGAGGAGAAAATAGCATGGACAGATTGTGCAAAGCAAATGAGACTGTCTCAAGCTAGAATCAGGAAATTGGTGAATAGGGAATGCATGGACGTAATAGATCTTGACTTGAATCCAGGATTTGATATATTGCCTCTTCTACTATGACTTGAAAAATGAATTCAAATGGGTCTGGATGCTATCCCCGTTCATGTGTTTAGAAAATTGTCTCAAGGCCTATAAATAATGTATAATGGTAAATGACAACGTATCAAATTAATCTGTCTTGTGGTGGATCACAAGGGACCTCGGTGAGGTCTAATTTTATTTCACGTGGATGAAAAGAGAGAATAATGAGTGAATTCGTTTTCTGGGAGTTATAAGCTGGTGAACGGGGCAGCACAAGATCAATGGAATGTCGAGCCAGAGACGACCTCATTCTGTTTTCTCTTGGGAGGGTTGGTGAGTGGTGACCTCTACTTCCTCACAGTAGGGGGACTACCATGATTTTGTGGAGGAGGTTGTAGGGTAAAAGCAACAGCAGAGATCAGGAGAAAGAAGGGAATGCTCGTCAGAGTCCACAAAGGAAGACCGTCTGTATGGGCAGTGAGCTATCAAAGAAGATCTCTCAGGATCAATCATTTCTTCGTCCTTCATACTTTAACAAGGGGAGATTTCTTATGGACTCGCTGTGACTTTGGCAGTACTGATGAGTGCAGCAAAAAGCAATGGAATCACCCCACCAAGGAGTAGTAATAGTCGTCATAGTAGTAATCTTTATCAAACGCTTACTGTAGGTAGAGCACGGTACTAAGCTCTGGGAGAGGACAGAAAGATGGAAATTAGACATGGATCCTGTCTCTCGGAGACCTCACAATCCAAGAGTTTAAGTGGGGAGAAGGGGTTGCAGACAGGTACATCAGGAGTGACAAAATATTAAAATTAGTGAGTGGGTGAAATGCCTGATTACCTTTATGTAGCAACATATTTGTAATTTATTTATTTATATTCATGTCTGTCTCCCCCTCTAGATTGTAAACTCGATGTGGGCTGGGAGCGGGTGTGTTCACCGTTACATTGTACTCCCCCAGTTGAATGAAATATGATTGAATGAGTTATCTGTGGGGAAAAAAATCCATCAAAAATTTCATTAACCCCATAAATATAGACAAGATTTCCTTTCGAAATGATCAAGTCTGCACTATAGAAAACATAGGTGAAACCTCACTTCATCATCGATGAAGTGGCCTACTCTTAGTGTCTTCTATATAGAATATCAATCAATGGTATTTATCCTTTGCTGTGTGCAGAACACTGTACCAAGTGCTTGGAGGAGTATCCTGAGACAGAGTTGGTAGACGCTTTCCCTACCTACAATATCGATCAATGGTAATAATCCTTTGCCATGTGCAACAGCAGCATACTAAGTGCTTGGGTGAGTATCATGAGACAGAGTTGGTAGACACATTCCTTAACTACAAGGAGCTTTCATTCTAGGGAGGGAGATGGAAATTAATATGAATAAATAAATTATGGATATGAACGTAAGTGCTGTGGGGCTGAGGGTAGAGTGAATATCAAGTTCTCAAATGGTACAGATCTAAAGTGAATAGGCAATGCAGAAGGGAGTGGGAGTAGGGATATGAGGCCTTAATTGAGGAAGGCCTGTTAAAGGAGATGTGATTTTTATTGAGGCTTTGAAAGTGGGAAGGGTGGTGGTCTGACACATATCCAGGATATGTGAGTTTCAGGCCAAAGGGAGGGCAGTGAGAAAGACAAGATCCAGGCACAGTGAGTAAAACTGGTGCTAGAAGAGTGAAGTGTGTGGGTTAGACTCTAAAGGATATCAGTGAGGTAAGGTAAGAGGGAGTGAGTTGGTTGAAGGCTTTAAAGCTGACTGTAAGGTGATTCTCTTAAATGTGGAAGTGGAACTTCTTGAGGAATGGGGAGATATGGACTGGATTTTTTTGTTATTTAGAAAAATGATCTGGACAGCAGAATGAAGTATGGGCTGGAGTGGGGAAAGACAGGAGGCAGGGAGGTCAGCGAGGATGCAGATGCAGTAATCAAGGAGGGATAAGAATAAGTTTCTGTGAGTTAAAGTACTTCTCTTTCCAAAAGTAGAAGATAGAAACATAATCAGACTTTAAAGTTCACACAGATATACATTAGGAATGGCTGATAAAATTAATAAAACTTTTGGAAGTAATTTACATTACCTTTTAGACTAATTTGTGAGCATATGATTAAAAATATTATTCTGGTTTTGCTGAAAGCCATTGCCATTACTTATCAGGCCAAAACTGATGCCAATTACTGTGTCATTAAAATTATTTTTCAGTGTCTTATGCAGGGAACATTCTGGGAAATGAATACTTTCCAATGCCTTCAAAATATTATTTCAGGACTTTCTGAAGAACCAAGCTTTAATAAATTACTCACAAAAATCAGAGAGCGAAAGGTGTCATGCTTTATTGGGAGAAAAGTTTCACTATGAAAGCAAGTGAAATCAGACCCTTCAAGTATCAGCAGCGCTGATCATGATGGTGTTGTTCTTACTAAATGGGACTTAGCCAGGCTAGGTATAAGATAATCAGATCTGATACAGTCCTCAATCCGACATAGGACTCATAATCTAAGTACTTGCAGTCGCTCAAAATGTTGTTCCCACCCTGACTGCAATATTTAAGCCAAAGTAATAGAGGAGATGATATCAAACCTAGTAGTTACTTTGTGCTTAATTAACACCTGCTAATCGGCAGCTTGTCCCAGCTTGTCTCCCTTTCCCATGCTTGAATAATTGGCCCTGCTCTTAGGCCACCCGGTCCTAGAACCTGATCCTTGAAGTTGTGGTTCTGGAAATCCCTCCCCTACCCCTTCTATGCCATAAAATATGGTAATTTCAGCCTGAGAGACCTGCCCCATTTCTGCATATCCCTTTTGCTATGTCACTTTCCTGGTACTACTCATATTTCTTCTGTTTTCATTCAGAAAATCCCAGCATGCACACTTCACTCCTTTATTGCCACTCACCATATCTCTAACTCTTCTATCTTTCCGACGACCTCTCTCCCACATACTGCTTCTGGCCTGGAATGCCCTCCCTCTTCATATTTGACGAAAGATCATTCTCCCCACTTTCAAAGCCTTATTGAAGGCACATTTCCTTCAAGAGGCCTTCCCTGACTAAGCCCTCATTTCCTCTTATCCTACTCCCTTCCTTGCTGTCCTTGAACTTTTATTTACCCCTCCCTCAGCCCCACAGTACTTATGTATGCATCTGTATTTTTAAAATTTATATTAAAGTCTGTCTCCCCCTGTAGAATGTAAGCTCGTTGTGGTCAGGGAACTCATCTACTAACTGTTCTTTTTTACTGTCCCAAGCACTTAGTACAATGCTCAGAACTCGGTAAGTGCCCAATAAGTTTGATTGATAATATAACCAGTAATTACAATAGTAATTGTGACATTGGTTAAGCAGTTAATATCAGTTTCTTTTTGGCATTTGATAGTCACCATAACATTTATGTACATATGTATACATTATAATTTATAAATTATTTATTTATATTCATGGCTGTCTCCCACTCTAGACTGTAAGCTCATTGCCATCATTCATTCATTCATTCATTTATTCAATCGTATTTATTGAGCGCTTACTGTGTGCAGAGCACCGTACTAAGCACTTGGGAAGTACAAGTTGGCAACATATAGAGATGGTCCCTACCCAACAGTGGGCTCACAGTCTAGAAGGGGGAGACAGAGAAAGTGCCTACCAACTCTGCTATATTGTACTCTCTTCCAAGTGCTTAGTACAGTGCTCTGCATATCACAGGATTTATTGAGCTCTTACTGAGCGCAGAGCACTATAGTCATCCCTGGAGCAATCAATCAATCAATCTACAGTGATGGGAAAATCACAGGGAGGACAGGGTTTGGGTGGGAAGATAAGGAGTTCTGTTTTGGACACATTAAGTTTGAGGTGATGGGAGGACATCCGAGTAGAGATGTCCTGAAGCAGGAGGAAATGTGAAACTGCAGAAAGGGAAAGAGATCAGGACAGGGGAGATAGATCTGGGAATCACCTGCTTAGAGGTGTAGTTGAAACAATTTAAGTGAATGAGTTCTTCAAGGGAGTGAGTGTAGATGGAGAATAGAAGGGGACCCAGAACTGGATCTTGAAGGGCTCCCACAGTTAAAGGGTGGGAGGCAGAGGAGGAACCTGCGAAAGAGACTGAGAATGAGTGGCCAGAGAGATAGGAGGAGAGCTAGGAGAGGCCAATATCAGTGAAGCTGAGGTTGGATAATATTTACAGGAGAAGGGATGGCCCATAGTGTTGAAGGCAGTTGAGAGGTCGAGGAGGAGGATGATGGTATAGAATTTGTTGGAATTGGCAAAAAAAAGATCATTGGTGACCTTTGGAAGGGTGGTTTCTACAGAGTGAAGGGGACGGAAGCCAGATTGGAGTGGGTCAAGAAGAGAATTAAAGGAGAGGAACTTGAGGTAGCGGAGGTAGACAACTCACTCAAGGAATGGTAGGAGGAAGATGAGGAGATCATTGGAGGGAGCTGGGGCCTCAAGGGAGGGTTTTATTTTAGGATAGAGGACACGTGAGCAGGTTTGAAAACAGCAGGGAGTGAACAGTTGAAGATGGTAGTCAGGGAGGGAAGAAGAAAGGGGGCAAGTGTTTTGATAAGGTGTGATGGGAGCGATCAGAAGCATAGTGGAGGGGCTGGATTTTGAGAGAAGTTATTGCTGGGGAAGATGGGAGAGATGAAGAAGGGAAAAGAGAAGGGGGCACCTGGAGAGGAACGGGGGAGATTTTAGGGAGACCAGGCCCAATAGTTTCAATTTTCTCAATAAAGTAGGTGGTCATGTCATTAGGGGCAAGAGATGGGTGAGTCTGAGGGGCAGGGGAACTGAAAAGGAAGTTAACAACTGGAACAATTGGAGAGGGCAATCGATGGGCATGGATGGGTAACGGGTAAGGAGGGAGAAATAATTTTTTCTGGGTATAGTTAAAGTACAAAAGGGTAAACTTTAAGTGTCCAAATTTAACTGTTTCATTACCATCTAATTTTCAAATGAGTGTGTGAACAGAAGACATTCCTAGTTGGGGTACACATTCCTTACAGTGTATAAAGCAAATGGGGCTTTTTTCCCTAAAATAATGTATACCGATACTCCTTTGCAGCACTTTTGTAAAACAATATGCATTCACAGTCTTTAAAATTGGGGCAAGAAATCTTAACGGCTTCTTACCTTGGAAACGTATGACTGAGAATTTTTAGGAATACTCCTTTTGAAACCATGAAATGAGTGTCAGTGCACGTTAATTATCCCTATTGCATTTTGTCCTTGAGACTGACCGGTTTTGAAGGAAATATTTTGGTTTAATCTTTTATTCTGAAGATCAGGACACATGAAAGTAGTGGGTCTATAAAAAATGGACTGTTTTACATTAAGGAAAAGATTATTTGAGAAGCCAAACCAAGTTGTTATGGTAACTGGAGCTTAAGAAAGGTAAATTGACTGAAGGAGATGTTTTAACTCTTTCCTTGGAATAAGGCAATTGGGCATGTATGTGAAAGGTATAAACCTTTTCTGTTGAATTAATTGGAATTATTTGTAATTCCTAAAACACACAGGACCAGCATTGCCTAGTAGAAAAAGCATGGGCCTAGGTTCTATTCCTGGCTCTGCCACTTACCTCCAGTGTGACCTTGGGCAATTCACTTCACATTTCTGTACCTCGGGTTCCTCAGCTGTAAAAAGGGGATGCAGTGCCTGTTTTCCCTTCTCTTTAGACTGTGAACCCCATGTTGGCCAGATACTGTGTGTCTGACCTGATCTACCTCAAAATTTAAAGCAGTGCTTGGCACGCAGTGCTTAAAAATACAATGATAATAACAACAATAATAGTAATAATAATAGGAATAATGATAATTATGCTTATTATTGAGCAGAGTTTAGCCCTTCCAATGTATCTGTGTCTGTAAAAACTCTCAAGGATATTTTGTGACCACAAACTGTCCCTTTTGCCTATTAAATGTCTTACGATGTATTCTGCTGGATTGAAAGGGTCTAGATGGGAGAGTGAAGATGGTTCAGCAGAAGCCATTAACACAACTTCAAAAAAAGAATGAAGAGTATTTCCTGCTGGCTTAGAACATAACTTTCATTCACTCATTTTCATTCATTCATTCATATTTATTGAGCGCTTACTGTGTGCAGAGCACTGTACTAAGCGATTGAGAAGCAGCGTGGCTCAGTGGAAAGAGCTCCGGCTCTGGCTCCCAGCTCCCAGCTCTGCCAATTGTCAGCTGCGTGACTTTGGGCAAGTCACTTAACTTCTCTGTGCCTCAGTTACTGCATCTGTAAAATGGGGATTGACTGTGAGGCCCCCGTGGGGCAACCTGATCACCTTGTAACCTCCCCAGCACTTAGAACAGTGCTTTGCACATAGTAGGCATTTAATAAATGCCATCATTATTATTATTATTATTATTAAAGAGCACGGGCTTTGGAGTCAGAGGTCATGGGTTCAAATCCCAGCTCTGCCAATTGTCAGCTGTGTGACTTTGGGAAAGTCACTTAACTTCTCTGTGCCTCAGTTTCCTCATCTGTAAAATGGGGATTAAGACTGTGAGCCCCCGTGAGACAACATCACCACCTTGTAACCCCCCTAGCACTTAGAACAGTGCTCTGCACATAGTAAGTGCTTAATAAATGCCATCATCATTATTATTATTATTACAAATTGGCAACATATAGAACATTCCTCTCTTAGACATTAGTGTTTGAGCATATTTACCTTAAATATAAGGAGCCAGAAAACAATTTTACTGTCCTGGGTACCGTGTAGCAATATGCAAGTTATTCTCTATTAAAAACACTCATAATGACCCAATCCTACCACTGTCTGTGTCAATCTTGAACTACAGGTCAGCCTAAATACATAACAAAATCCACCGTTATTGTTGGAATGCATATCGCATGGCAGAAAGTCACTGAAAGCAACTTCAGCTAAATGCCATTCAATGTCACCCCCCAAAAAGCAATCTATCTTACTTCACTGTGGTGATGATAAAATGACCATAATCTGGGAAAAATAAATAAAACATGATGGTCTATGGGATGCAATGTGGGGATCTGGAAGCTGTCAACTATCACAAATGTTGCTTTTTTGTAGCTGAACTGCATTACTCTTCAGGGAACTGACCGCGGGAAAATTGGTAATGATTCCCAAAGATGATGTTTCCAAAGTGAGGAAAAAAAGGAAAATCTAAGGCCTAGGAGAGGTTGTCAGAGTCAAAGTGTAGTTCATTTAAAATCAAATTGAAATAATTTGTAGCTGAACTAAACAACTTTCGTTTTCAAGCGTTGCTTTGGCCACTGCCCACTTTCTCTAGATGTAAGCTTCTTGTGGGAAGGGAATGCATCTGACAATTCTGTTGTGTCGTACCGTCTTGCTACAGTGTGCTGCACACAGGAAACACCCAATAAACACAACTGATTGGTTGATTTATTGCCCTGGATGCAGAAAAGTCCTGAGAAGGGCCTGATGTTCCAGAAACCAGCTAGAGGAGGGACAGCAATGACAGAGGGCCCAGTTTAAATAGGTTGACATCAGTAACGGCTCTCCCCGACGAGGTGAGAGAGGTAATGGCCTTACGTGCTGGACCATTGGAGGGGTCTAGCACATCTGGAGATACATTGCATCCACCTCATAGAAGCTTCCAGGAAATGTGCCAGAAGAGGAAGAGGAAGAGGAAGAGGAAAAAGAAACTGGTTCATCCCTCTCCTCCTCTCCTCTAATTCCTGCTTCTTTGCAGTGCTGCCCTCTGCATTCATTCATTCATTTGTATTTGAGCTCTTGCTGTGTGCAAAGGACTGCACTAAGAACTTGGAAGAGTACCATATAGCAATAAACAGACACATTCCCTGCCCACAGCGAGTTTACAGTCTACTTTGGCTCTCAGGTCCTCTGGCCAAAGAGGGACTGAAACATCATGGGGGTCAGTTGGAACCGAAATTTGTGACTGTCCTCCCTGGAGTAGGATGCTGGATCATTTTCCATTTGACAGGAATGTGACACGGGAAAATTAACCCTGAAACAGCCTGTGATGTCCTTTTGAAATCAAGGCTGCTTCTCGGCAACAAAGATAGCTCAGAACTGGTGGTCTGGGATTAATACCACATTAAAAATCTTCCGCCATCTCCCTAGGCTGTTTCAACCACTGCAGCATATCAACCTACCTCAGTAGCCATTTTCTGGTGTTGTCTAGTGAAAACGGATCAGATTTTTTTTTTAATCACTGGACCTACAGAGACATTCATAATGCTTAGGGTCTTCCCCAAAAAATGATTCTTTTTTTTTTTTTTAATCTTACTTTCATCTCAGCAATTCATTCTTTCAGGAATTAGTCTTGTGATCTCGATTCTCTTACAAATCTCTCTACCATAAATCAATTTTGCGTAGCGAGTCTTTGAGGCAATGGTGTCTCCAGATGTGCTCGAATGCCTTTTCAGAAAAGAAAATTAATTGAGAAATTTCCTGCCGTGTCATGGTTGTACTGTACAATGGGATGAGGATTTCTCTCTGGAGAGACAACAGCTTTCTGATATTTGTTGGCAGTAGATTGCACCTGCAAAATCTATTGTTGGAATGAGTCTGTCTATGGTCCTTTTGAAGTTTGGCCAGAAGACTCTCAGCCTAGAAATTTTGTCAGGACAGTTGCTATTCAGACATAAAAATTTGAGGGAGTAAATTTTGTGCTGTGACTGAGAGCAGCCTGAATGGTCTGTAATTTGCAACAACATACAGATTCATGAGTGTGCTACCTAAATCTATTGGAAAACTTTTCTATTGTTCTTGACTTTCAGGCATTGGTGATGAGCACTAGGGAGGGGTGAGTTTCATTTGATAAGGAGACTCGATTGGGGTAAAAAGTTGATGGGCTACAAACCACTCTTTTGCCATCCTGTTTATGTTTATTGTAACATTTGGAGGAGTTTGTGAAATAGAAATGCAAGTCATATATTTGTGTCTTGTTTCTTCATTTACACAATGTTATTTCTCCTCCCATTATCTCAGGACAGATTTCCACTGTGTCAGGGAAGCCACTACACAGGTCAAAAGACACCATTATGGAAACTGTGTGTGATTAAATAAACTCCCAAAGCCTAAATTATTCCCTTTGACTCTCCCATGCCATTAACAACTCAGGTAACAGATTATGGCTCCAGTGTTATCTGAAGCAGCAAGGCCCAATGGAAAGATAAAGGACTTGGAAATTAGAGAACCTGATTTCTAATTCCTACTCCACTACTTCTCTGCTGTATGACCTTGGACAAGTCACTTAACTTCTCTGTTTCTCACTTAACTCATTTATATAATGGAGATTAAGACTGTGAGCCAAAGGTTGGGACTATATTTTACCTGATTACCTTGAATCTACCCTGGTGCTTAAAACAGTACCTGTCTGGCACATAGTAAGTGCTTAATACATCTTTTCTAGTTTTATGTTGTCAAGTCATCGCCCACCCTGTATATATGTATATATGTTTGTACATATTTATTACTCTATGTATTTATTTATTTATTTATTTATTTTACTTGTACATATCTATTTTATTTATTTTATTTTGTTAGTATGTTTGGTTTTGTTCTCCACCTCCCCCTTTTAGACTGTGAGCCCACTGTTGGGTAGGGACTGTCTCTATATGTTGCCAACTTGTACTTCCCAAACGCTTAGTACAGTGCTCTGCACACAGTAAGTGCTCAATAAATACGATTGATTGATTGATTGATTGATTGACCCATAACGATTCCATGGACACATCTCTCCCAGAATGCCCCACCTCCATCTGAAGTTGTTCTGGTAGTGGATCCATAAAATTTGCTTGGTTAAAATACAGAAATGGCTTACGATTGCCTTCTTCCATGCAGTAAACTTTGAGTTTCCACCTTCAAATCTGTCCCCTTCCTCTGCTGCCCGACAAAGGTGAGTTTTGGCTTGTAGCAGATTTCCTTCCACTTGCTAGCCATTCACTCATTCTTTCATTCAATCGTATTTATTGAGCGCTTACTGTGTGCAGAGCACTGTACTACACACTTGGAAAGTACAATTCGGCAATAGAGACCATCCCTGCCCACAATGGGCTTACAGTCTAAAAGGGGGGGAAACAGATACAAGTTGGGAATGGAATGGTTCTGCCTCTGCCTGACTCTGCCTCCTGTAACCGAGACTGGTAGAGTACTGAAAACTCTCCAGATGTGACTCTCACAATCAAAGAAGGAAGGGAAATATCAGTATCTAATACCCATTTTATAGATGAGGAAGTTGAGGCACAGAGAAGTTGTTATTTGTCCAAGGTCACACAACGAAGTGGATAATGTAATGTGGATACAGAAAAGAAGCAGTGTTGCTTAGTGGATAATGTCTGAGAGTCAGAAGGACTTGGGTTCTAATCCACGTTCCGCCAGTTGTCTGCGGTGTGATCTTCATTCATTCATTCATTCATTCATTCAATCATATTTATTGAGCACTTACTGTGTGCAGAGCACTGTACAAAGCTCTTGGGAGAGTACAATATAGAAGCAGCATGGCTCAGTGGAAAGAGCACAGGCTTTGGAGTCAGAGGTCATGGGTTCAAATTCCAACTCGGCCAATTGTCGGCTGTCTGACTTTGGGAAAGTCACTTAATTTCTCTGTGCCTCAGTTCCCTCATCTGTAAAAATGGGGATTATGACTGTGAGCCCCCCGTGGGACAACCTGATCACCTTGTAACCTCCCCAGCGTTTAGAACAGTGCCTTGCACATAGTAAGCGCTTAATAAATGCCATCATTATTGTAAACAGGCACATTCCCTGCCCATATTGAGCTTAGAGTCTAGAGGGGGAGACAGAGAATAATATGAATGTGAGCCCCCCCATGGGACAACAGATCACCTTGTAACCTCCCCAGCTCTTAGAGCAGTGCTTTGCACATAGTAAGCACTTACTAAATGCCATTATTATTATTATTATTATTAAGTGCAAAAGTGTATGTATGTAATGCTGGAAGTGGGGAGGTGAATGAAGGGAGCAAGTCAGGATGCTGTAGAAGGGAGTGGGTGAAGAGGAAAGGTGGGCTTAGTCAGGGAAGGCCTCATGGAGGAGATGGACTTTCAGTAAGGCTTTGAAGAAGGGGGGAATAATTGTCAGATTTGAGGAGGGAAGGCATTCCAGGCCAGAGGCAAGATGTGGGCAAGGTGTCGGTGGTGAAATAGATGAGATTGAGGCACACTGAGAACGTGACCACTACAGGAGGGAAGTGTGCACATTGGGTCACTGAAGGGGAGTCGTGAGGTGAGGTAGGAGGGGGAAAATCATTTAACTTCTCTGTCTCTCTCGGTTACCTCATCTGTAAAATGGGGATTAAGGCTGTGAGCCTTATGTGGAACATGGACTGTGCTCAACTCATTAAATTGTATCTACCCTATCATCATCATCATCATCAATCGTATTTATTGAGCGCTTACTATGTGCAGAGCACTGTACTAAGCGCTTGGGAAGTACAAATTGGCAACATATAGAGACAGTCCCTACCCAACAGTGGGCTCACAGTCTAAAAGGGGGAGACAGAGAACAAAACCAAACATACTAACAAAATAAAATAGAATAGATATGTACAAGTAAAATAAATAAATAAATAGAGTAATAAATCTGTACAAACATATATACATATATACAGGTGCTGTGGGGAAAGGAAGGAGGTAAGATGGGGTGATGGAGAGGGGGACGAGGGGGAGAGGAAGGAAGGGGCTCAGTCTGGGAAGGCCTCCTGGAGGAGGTGAGCTCTCAGCAGGGCCTTGAAGGGAGGAAGAGAGCTAGCTTGGCGGATGGGCAGAGGGAGGGCATTCCAGGCCCGGGGGATGACGTGGGCTGGGGGTCGATGGCAGGACAGGCGAGAACGAGGTACGGTTAGGACCCAGTGCTTGGCCCAGTGTCTGGTACATATTAAGTGCTTAGGAAACATCATATTTGAAAAAAAAGTTAGGATGGGGCTAATAATTCATCATCTTTCTCTCTAATTTTCGTGATAGAACACTGTATTGGAAACATTCCCAATTTGCCCAATAAATATTTTATTGAACTACTTAAATGAAAAACAATTAGGTACTCTCTTGAAACAATAGTAAAAGAGAAACTGATATGGCACCTTCCTTCCCCCAAATCTCTTCCTTTGTAGTCTTAAGATTTAAGAAAATCAACAATGGGGTTATCCATGTTAGGTTTTAAGAACAAGAAGTGTAGCTTATTGCATACCTCTACTCCCCAGGATTCTCGACCAGGAGAGAAGCAGCAATTTATACTCCAGAGCAACTTTATAGGAGTGTTTTCTTTTCTGAATTCACAAATGTTCTGCCTTCATTTCCTCACTTTAGTCTCATGAGTTATTTTAGGAACTAGTTACTGGTTCTTTTGTCGCACGCCCTCCCGAGTAATATAAATGCATATTTCATTAAACTCGTAACAATTCTGCAAATGCTATACCATTGAATATTGCCAACAGAACATTCTACAACAACTTGGCTCTGTATTCTGGAACAGGAGAGGTGTAGGCTTTCTACGTTGAAAATATTTCTTTGCTGGAAAAAAAATATCACTCAATGGCATTTGAGTGCTGATTTTGTGCAGAGCACCTACTAAGCAGACTTTTTCCTCTCCTCCTCCCCATCTGCCCTCCTCTGCCCTACCCCCTTCCCCTCCCCACAACGCTTGCATATATTTGTACTGATTTATTACTCTATGTATCTTATTTGTACATATTTACTACTCTATTTTGTTAATGATGTGCATATAGCTGTAATTCTATTTATTCTCACGGTTTTGACACCTGTCTACATGTTTTGCTTTGTTGTCTGTCTCTCCCTCCATGTGGAAGAGGGACTCTGTCCAACCTGACAACTGTACATCTAGCCCAGCGATTAGTACAGTGCCTGTTGTAGTAGGAAATCAGAGAGATTAGGAAGGAGGAAGAGAATAATGATAGTAATCATGAATACCATTATGAATATAATAAGATAACTTATTGGAGTGCCTCTGTCTCCTTCTAGACTGTGAGCCCACTGTTGGGTAGGGACCGTCTCTATATGTGGCCAACTTGTACTTCCCAAGCTCTTAGTACAGTGCTCTGCACACAGTAAGCGCTCAATAAATACGATTGATTGACTGATTGATTGATTAAAAGACACTGGTGAGGAGTTTCTGTTTGATATGAAGGTGGATGGACAACCTTTGGAGGAACGGAGAGATATGGACTGAATGTTTTTTTCAAAAAAATGATCCAAGCAGCAGAGTGAAGTATAGTAATAATAATAATAATGATGATGGCATTTATTAAGTGCTAAGTGTAAAGCACTGTTCTAAGCACTGGGGAGGTTACAAGGTGATCAGGTTATCCCACGGGGGGCTCACAGTCTTAATCCCCATTTTACAGATGAGGTAACTGAGGCACAGAGAAGTAAAATGACTTGCCCAAAGTCACACAGCTGACAATTGGCGGAGCTGAGATTTGAACCCACGACCTCTGACTCCAAAGCCGATGCTCTTTCCACTGAGCCACGTTATTTCTCTAAGTATGAACTGGAAAGAGGAAAAATAGGATGCAGGTAGGTCATTGAGGAGGCTGATGCAGTAGTGAAGGCGATAAATGATGAGTGCTTGGACCTGCTTTGTAACAGGAGAGTTGTTTGGCTTTGGCAACGATTCCCAGACCTAAGTGGAATCTCAGATTTATTTTACAAACGTGTAAACAATTTAGTTCACTTATGAGGACTGAGATCAGTACAATGTCCTCTAATTCGATAGTACCCGTGACCCTTACTCTTTTCTGCTGGCAGCCAACCAGCTTCAGCAGATTAAAATGCAGCAAAATAAAAATGCAGTAGTATTATGATGCAATTGATTAAAGTGGCCATCAAATAAACAATCTTCTATGATGTTTAACGTGGGGAGTGTTGTAAAATAGCTAAGAATTAAGATAATCTGAGATCAGTTTTATTCATCTCCTGTTCATTTTACGAACACTGTGAGTCCTTTGGTTCAAAAATGCAAATATATGCAGGGCTATTTTACTGTTCTGAAAACTGCTGTTTATATATTCCAGCTATTTGGAGCTTTTTCAAGAACCTTCATTATCTTGGGCATTTTGAGAATATTTTGAAAGCCAGAATAAATTGCCTAACAACCAAATGTCTAGGACAGCTAAGGCTGAAAATGAGTGACTCTTAAATTAGTAATTTGCATAGTTATTTTTAATTAATTACCATCTAAAATGTAATTAGTATGCTCCACTTATCATTTGAAGAGCAGTTGGCAGAGGATTTTGTGTGTGTGTGTGAGAATTATTTTTACAGCATACAGTTCAGTAGAACAGGGAGAATCCTGGAGGCTGATGTCAGAAACAATCAGTGGTGATTTAATTGGTGGTTGCTTAAGACTTATTACATACTCTGTGTACTCTTCATAGATTTAGGGGATTGGCCCTATTCCTTGTCTGTCACTCCTTATTTGGGGTGACAACATCCTGGAGAGAGAGGTGAGTAGAAAAGGGTATTTATAATAGCTGTAATTTATATGTAAATGTAATGTATATGTAAATTATAGATATATGCCTTCCCACTCTCTGGACTGTAAGGTCATTGTGGGCTGGGAATAGGTCTGTGTATTGTTATCCTCTGCTCTCCCAAGCACTTAGCACAGTGTTCTGCACACAGTAAGTGCTCAGTAAGTATGACTGAATGAATGAAAAACGAATGTGAGCTTTCTATCCCAAGGACAATATCTATACACCTGCACACCTACCTATGGACAAATATTGTTATTATTACTATAATACTTGGTGTTTGCTATGTGCTAGGCACTGTGCTAAAGGCTGGGTAGATAGAGAAGCCTACCAGACAGAGTCTTTCCCCCAGGGGATTCATAATTTATCCTGATTTTACAGGTGGTGGAACTGAGGCCCAGAATGTTTAAGTGACTTACTCAAGATTCATTCATTCATTCAATCATATTTATTGAGCACTTACTGCGTGCAGAGCACTGTACTAAGCACTTGGGAAGTACAAGTTGGCAACATATAATGATGGTCCCTACCCAACAACGGGCTCACAGTCTAGACAGGGGAGAGAGACAACAAAACAAAACATGTGGACAGGAGTCAAGTCATCAGAATAAATAGAAATAAAGCTAGGTGCACATCATTAACAAAATAAATAGAATAGTAAATATGTACAAGTAAAATAGAGTAATAAATCTGTACAAACATATATACAGGTGCTGTGGGGAGGGGAAGGAGGTAGGGTGGGGGGAATGGGGAGGGGGAGAGGAAAGAGGGGACTCAGTCTGAGAAGGCCTCCTGGAGGAGGTGAGCTCTCAGTAGGATCACTTTGTATTACCCCAGCACTTAGAACAGTGTTTTGCACATAGTAAGCACTTAACAAATACCATTATTATTATTATTATTATTGTTATACACTTGCACACCTACCAATGGACAAATATTATTTCTATTACTAAAGTATTTGGTATTTGCTATGTGCTAGGCACTGTGCTAAAGACTGGGTAGATAGAGAATCCTACCAGGCAGATCTTTCCCCCAGGGGATTCATAATTTATCCTGATTTTACAGGTGGTGGTACTGAGGCCCAGAGAGTTTAAGTGACTTACTCAAGATCACACAGCAGGCCAGGAGCAGAGCTGTCATGGAGTCATGGCATATTCAGCTACTTAGAAAGAGAGGCTTACCTTCAAGGCTGTCCATCCCCTCGCCCCCTCCTACCTCACCTCCCTTCTCTCCTTCTATAGCCCAGCTTGCACCCTCTGCTGCCACTAACCTCCTCACTGTACCTCGTTCTCACCTGTCCCACCGTCGACCCCTGGCCCATGTCCTCCTCCTGGCCCGGAATGCCCTCCCTCCGCCCATCCGCCAAGCTAGCTCTTTTCCTCCCGTCAAAGCCCTACTGAGAACTCACCACCTCCAAGAGGCCTTCCCAGACTGAGCCCCCTTTTTCTTCTCCTGCTCCCCATCCCCCCCACCCTACCTCCTTCCCCTCCCTACAGCACCTGTATATGTTTGTACAGATTTATTACTCTATTTATTTTACTTGTACGTATTTACTATTCTATTTATTTTGTTAATGATGTGCATTTAGCTTTAATTCTATTTATTCTGACGACTTGACACCTGTCTACATGTTTTGTTTTGTTGTCTGTCTCCCTCTTCTAGACTGTGAGTCCATTGTTAGGTAGGGACCGTCTCTATATGTCGCCAACTTGTACGTCCCAAGCACTTAGTACAGTGCTCTGCACACAGTAAGTGCTCAATAAATATGAATGAATGAATGAATGAATGAATGAATGAATGAATGAATGAATGAAAAGGGGCTTCAGGGAGAGGAATTATTGTGATGAAGAAGTTATCCCTGTATTTCAGATCATGGATGCTCCAGTCACAGCCTAGAGTGCTGGGATGCAATCCAGCATCGGGATTTTGGTGGGGAGCATGGAAGGAAACAATCAGGAGTTTGGGCTCTCTTTTTCAGCAGATCTTTTGGGAAGATCAGGATACCAAGAGGCTGATTGGAAAAAGGGTCAGACCTTGCATATAACAAACAGATCAGTGTGGCATAAGATGGTTCAATCATGCACAAATTATGGAGTGGGTTGCAGTTGCACTAACAGTTAGTGCAACTGCAACCCCGTTAGGAATTCAATGAAGAAGCATCCTTAACAAAAACTGATGTGTATGTGTGGTGGGGGGTGGGGGGATTGTGTAATATATGGGGACCAGGAGGCCTCTAGTGATGAAGCCAGCTACCTAGCTTCACCAGACACATTATATAAAACAGGTTAGTTCTGTCACATGGGGGTTGTGTTCTTGAAAACCTTTCCATTATAGAAGATTTTCTGTGTTAGACTCATCCAGAAGCAGTGTGGTCTAATGGAAAGACCAAAGGCCTGGGAGCCAGAGGACATGGGTTTTAACCCTGGCTCTGTCACTTGCCTGCTGTGTGACCTTGGGCTAGTCACTTAACTTTTCTGGGCCTCAGTTTTCTCATCCTTAAAGTGGGGATGCAATACTTAATTTCCCCCCCCCACCCACCAACCACTTAGACTGTAAACCCTATCTATTCTATTTATTTTGTTTTGTTAGTATGTTTGGTTTTGTTCTCTGTCTCCCCCTTTTAGACTGTGAGCCCACTGTTGGGTAGGGACTGTCTCTAGATGTTGCCAATTTGTACTTCCCAAGCGCTTAGTACAGTGCTCTGCACATAGTAAGCGCTCAATAAATACGATTGATGATGATGATGATGTAAGATGGAGACTGTTCACTTTGATTGCTGCATGTCTAAATCAGTGCCTAGTGCAGTAATATTAATGATGGCACCTATTAAGTGCCTACTATGTGCAAAGCACTGTTCTAAGTTCTGGGGAGGTTACAAGGTGATCAGGTTGTCCCACGGGGGGCTCACAGTCTTCATCCCCATTTTACAGATGAGGTAACTGAGACCCAGAGAAGTTAAGTGACTTGCCCAAAGTCACACAGCTGACAAATGGTGGAGCCAGGATTTGAACCCGTGACCTCTGACTCTATGTAAACTATATAAAAAAGTTTATAATTCTGCCATCGCATTTTATCAAACCCAGAGTTAGAACAGGCATTCTGTTTGAACTGACTGTGTGAGATTTACAATTAGCCCCCTTGAGCCAGGCCCAGTTTCCATCTTCTACAGAGAGTAAACGAAAATGCAATTGGGTTTTAATCTAACTTTCCATTTTCCACAGAAAATTTGATTTCAAGTGAAGGCTTGAAAAATGTCCTCCCCGAGTAATTGCTATCTCTCCTGATGTCCGTGTGCGTAAATTGTAAATATTGCTTATTTTGCATTTATTCCTCGGTAAAGAAAATTATATCATATAAATTATTGATATGTTTTCCTTTATCTTCAAGTTTTTTGATTAGATTGAGCTAATTCATTCCCCCGATTTACTGGAGCACATAGAGTGATTTGCTTGGATACTGTCTCTATCTCTCCTTCACTTTTGAAGACGGATCTCATACTTGCAGAGGTGGCTGAAAATGACAATTCACAGCTGACATCATTTGACACCATGTGTATTTAAACAGTTATTACACTAAGAAGACCTCTAATGCTTGTTAAGTGCTTACTATGCTCTAAGCTCTGTCTTAAATTCCGTGTTGTCAGGGAATGAGTCTGCTAACTCTGTCCTAATGTACTCTCACAAGCTCTGCACCCAGTTAAGCGCTCCATAAATGCCACTGGCTCATGCGGGATATACAGTTCAGAAATAATCCTTGTCCCACATGGGGTTCCCAGTCTAATTAGGCGAGAGAACAGGGATTGAATCCCCAGGAGAAGAACCAGAGGCATAAAGAAATTTAGTGGCTTGCAACAACCTGTCACACAATAGGGATTGTCTTTCTTTATTGCTGTATTGTACTTTCCCAAGCTCTTAGTACAGTGCTCTGCACACAGTAAGCACTCAATAAATACGATTGAAGGAATGAATGAAACAAGGCTAATTGCAGAACTAGGTTTAGAGGCCAGGTCTTCTGATTCCCCAGTTTATGCCCTTTCTATTAGGCCACACTGCTACACTGATGCATTTGCTCCAGATGGGCCCACCTCCTGTTAACCTCATTTCCACAAATCTTTCACTCAAGAGCAATCAATCAATGGTTTGGTATTTCCTGAACACTTACTGTGTGTAGTGCACTGTACGAAGTACTTGTGAGAGTACTCTATAGCAATATAGCATCCATGTTCCCTGCTCACAACAGGCTTACAGTCTAAAGAGGGTACAAACATAAATCCCTTTAGAGTGTGAGCTCATTGTGGGAAGAAATTGTCTCTCTTTACTGCTGTATTGCACTTTTCCAAGCGCTTGGTACAGTGCTCTGCAAACAGTAAGCACTCAATAAATATGATTGAATGAGATATCCCTAAACTGATCTGTCCACTGTCCATCACTCCCCATGTTTACGTAGGCTCCCTTCCCACTCCACTACAGCAGCCGTTCAGGTATCCCTCTCTGCTCCTTCATCCTCATATATCTCACCCAGTGAAGCTGAAGTGCTGTGAGCATTGCCTCAGTGGAACATACTTCACTTCACTAATGCTAACCTTCTCACTGTACCTCGATCTTGTCCATCCTGCCACCGACCCATGTCCTGCCTCTGGTCTGGAACACCCTCCCTCATCCCATCTGACAGATAATTACCCTCCCAACCTTCAAAGCATTATTGAAAGAATATCTCCTCTTAGTCAGGCCTTCCCTGACTAAGCCCTCCTTTCCTCTTATCCCACTCCCTTCTGCATCACCTTGACTCGCTCCTTTTATCTCCCTGTATATTCATCCCCCTCCCTCATCCTATCTGACAGACAATTACCCTCCCAACCTCCCTCATCGTATCTGACAATTACCCTCCCAACCTTCAAAGCCTTATTGAAAGTATATCTCCTCCAAGAGGTCTTCGGTGACTAGACCCTCCTTTCCTCTTATCCCACTCCCTTCTGCGTCACCTTGACTCTCTCCTTTTATTAATCCCTCCTGTATATATGTATATATGTTTGTATACTCTATTTCATTTGTACATATTTATTCTATTTATTTTATTTTGTTAATATGTTTTGTTGTCTGTCTCCCCCTTCTAGACTATAGGGACTGTCTCTATATGTTGCCAACTTGTACTTCCCAAGTGCTTAGTACAGTGCTCTGCACACAGTTAGCGCTCAATAAATACGATTGAATGAATCCCCCCTCCCAGCCCCAGAGCAGTTATATACATATCATCATCAATCGTATTTGATACATATCATATACATATCATATGCATATACATATCAGTCATTTATTTATTTAGATTGATATCTGTCTCCCCCTCTAGACTGTAAGCTTGCTTTGGGCGGGGAATATGTCTGTTTATTGTATTGTGCTCTCCCAAGCGCTTAGTACAGTGCTCTGCACACAGTAAATGCTCAGCAAATACGATTGACTGACTGACTGACTGCTGTTGAGGTGACCGGAATGAATTCCTAGGGTAGCTCAGAGCTCAGAATGTCAAACCTCCCAACCTTAAGCTTAGTGATGTGTACAGCAGTATAGTAGGTTCTGTAGAAGTTCTCAAAGAGGAAAAAAGCTAGTCTTTTCTCTCAAGAAGTGCCGGAACAATAAACGGATCAATCAACGCTGCTTATTGATGGCTTATTGTAGGCAGAGTACTGTGCTAAGCATTAGAGAGCGTACCACACATAGAACTGGTGGACACTAACCCTGCCCACAAGAAACTTACAGTCTAAAGGGGAAGCCAGCAAAAAAAATCACAGATAGGGGAAATGGCAGAGTATCAGGATAAGTGTTGTGGGGCTGAGAGTGGGGTGAATAACAAGTGCTTTAAGGAGTACAGATCTAAGTGCAGTGGTGATGTGAAAGGAGAGGGAGGAGAGGAAGTGAGGATCTAGTCGGGGAAGGCCTCTTGGAAGAGATGTAGTTGTAGGAGGGCTTTGAAGATGAGGAGAGGGGAATAATAATAATAATAATAATAATGGTATTTGTTAAGTGCTTACTATGTGCCAAGCACTGTTCTAAGCGCTGGGGAGGTTACAGGTAATCAGGTGGTTCCACCGGGGACTCACAGTTTTTATCCCCATTTTACAGATGAGGGAACTGAGGCACAGAGAAGTGGTCTCGTGGCTCAGGGGAAAGAGCCCGGGCTTTGGAGTCAGAGGTAATGGGTTCAAATCCCGGCTCTGCCATGTGTGGTTTTTTTTAATTTATTATATGGCATTTATTCAGCGCTTACTATGTGCAAAGCACTGTGCTAAGCACTTATCAGCTGTGTGACTGGGCAAGTCACTTAACTTCTCTGTGCCTCAGTTCCCTCATCTGGAAAATGGGGATTAAGATTGTGAGCCCCATGTGGGACAACCTGATCACCTTGTAACTTCCCCAGTGCTTAGAACAGTGCTTGGCACATAGTAAGTGCTTAATAAATGCCATTATTATCATTATTATTGTACATGAAAGGGGAGGGGGTTTGAGGCCAGAGGGAGGATATGGGCAAGGGTTCTGCAGTGAGACAGACAAAGCCAAGGTATAGTGAGTAGGTTGGCATTAAGAGGAGTGACATATGTGGATTTAGTTGTACAGGTTTTGCTCATCTTGTTGTTTTCTTCTAACTTTTCCCTTTTTTACTGCCTCCTAAGAAAATAGATAATCTGTAAATTGAACAATTAAAATAACCTGTCCTTCTCCTTTGCCTAACAACCTCCACCCCCCTGCCATGAAATTAGGTGGATCAATTTACCCAGAGGCTGTTTGAGAGATAGATACGATAAAAACCAATTGCACAATCTGAAAGGCTCTGTGGGTGAGATCATAAAATGGCACATTCAAAGACAATAACACCCGAGCTTATGTTTTAACACCCAATCAAAGGGAAAGTAAAGACAGATTGATATGAAGCGCTTTATGAAGCATCTATGCAGCAGAGAGAGAGGGAGAGCTGGAAGAGGAACCAGCCAGGAACGACTTTCCAGAATTTCTGTTCACTGCGAGAGGGCTGGGAAACAGCATTCCCATGTTGCCGAGATGGGCTTCCTCTATACAAACAAGAAATGGAGAGAGAAGAGCCTCATGGAGAAGGTAAAGTGAAGAAGGAAATGTTGCTAGACACTCCAGGATAATCTGTCCATTATTTAGCAGTGTCCTAAATATTTGGAGATTAGCAGCGTGGCTCAGTGGAAAGAGCCCGGGTTTTGGAGTCAGAGGTCATGGGTTCAAATCCTGGCTCCGCCAATTGTCAGCTGTGTGACTTTGGGCAAGTCACTTCACTTCTCCGTGCCTCAGTTACCTCATCTGTAAAATGGGGATTAAAACTGTGAACCCCGCTGTGGGACAACCTGATCACCTTGTAATCTCCCCAGCGCTTAGAACAGTGCTTTGCACATAGTAAGCCCTTAATAAATGCCATCATTATTATTATTATTATTTGGGAGAGTACAGTACAATAGATTTGGTGGACATGATCCCTGCCCTCAAGAAGTTTACGGTGTAGTGGGAGAGAAAGACATTAAAGTATATTACAGTACTGATCATTTCTCACTGATTGTATGTCTGTAGGTTTTTATTCAGATTTCTGCTGCCCTGCCTGGCTGAGAAACCAGAACCAGTTACTGAGCTGGAGAATGTTTCTTAATTCAAGGATTAACTTTAAATGTTTTCAGATAAAACAATGGCCTTTTTGAAGACACCATGGTCATCCACAAGAAGGGAATAACCTGCTCAGGGCAGCCCTGAATCCAAAATACTTTCATTCTCCCCACTTCAGCAACTGTATAATCTCGCAAAGTGGCTCGCTCACATTAGCATAGTAGACAAAAAAATGTTTCAAATCTTATGATCTTTCTGTAATTCTCACCCTAATTCATTGATCCAGCAGGGCAGAATTCATTTTGCTTTTATTTGGTTCTCTAGGCCTGCTGTACTGCAGACCAATTGATAGCTTCCACATGTCTTTCTATAGAGAAGCAGCATGGTTCAGTGGAAAGAGCCCGGGCTTTGGAGTCAGAGGTCATGCGTTCAAATCCCGGCTCTGCCACTTGTCAGCTATGTGACTTTAGGCAAGCCACTTAACTTCTCTGTGCCTCAGTTCCCTCATCTGTAAAATGGGGATTAAGACTGTGAGCTCCACATGGGACAATCCGATCACCTTGTAACCTCCCCGGTGCTTAGAACAGTGCTTTGCAAATACTAAGCACTTAATAAATGCCATTATTATTATTATTATAGGTGAGAAAAGCAGACACTCGCTGGTCCAGAAAGAATCTGATATTTTTTCTTTCAATCCAAGTTCTTCTTCAGCATTTTCTTTCTATTTAGATTCCGGAGAAATAAAATGTTACTGTGTTCCTGAAACCATCAGTGGATGATAAGAACATTCCTCTTTCCCTACCATGTTCCTGAAACCATCAGTGGATGATAGAAACTTTCCTCTATCTCCTGCCTTCCACTCACCACCCTCCCTCTTCCTTTCTTCTAATGCACTGTTTTGCTTTGACAAAGGGCAGCAAGACAGGCAGCTCTCTCGAGATGCAGCATGAAGAATGAGGTAGAGTGGTGGTGGTTAAAATTGTGAAAATTGGAAACTCTTGAGAGTCTTGAGAGGCCGCGGAGGTCCAAAAGATCCACCCCCCCCCCCCAAAAGATCCATCCCCCCATCTTACCTACTTCCCTTCCCCACAGCACCTGTATATATGTATATATGTTTATACATATTTATTACTCTATTTATTTATTTATTTTACTTGTACATATCTATTCTATTTTATTTTGTTAGTCTGTTTAGTTTTGTTCTCTGTCTCCCCCTTTTAGACTGTGAGCCCACTGTTGGTTAGGGACTGTCTCTATATGTTGCCAACTTGTACTTCCCAAGCACTTAGTACAGTACTGTGCACACAGTAAGCGCTCAATAAATACGATTGATGATGATGATGATTATGATATTCCCACCTCAGGGTAGTCAAGTGTCTGTAGCCAGCTTTGCACTCACCACAAATGAAGTAGCATTGAAGCCAGGGTGTAAAAAGAAGCGTAATTAGTCCTCCTTTCAAACTGTGCCCCCTCCTTATTCTCTCCAGGTTTCGGCGCAGACGAAGAGCACTGTAATTTCAATAGTGTAAAGGATTTATAAATGGTTTAACGGTATTTAAACACTGATAATGTCTCCTTAGCCTTGGGTTTATAGGGTTTATTCATTCATTCATATTTATTGAGTGCTTGCTGTGTTTAGAACACTGTACTAAGTGCTTGTGTTGTGTGTGTTTTGTGTTGTGTGATCATGGTAATAAACAGTCTCTTGTTCTTGCATTTGTATTTGAAGTTGGCAAGCAGGGTGGCCTAGAGGTAAAAGACCCAGGACTGGGAATCATTCATTCATTCACTCAATCGTATTTATTGAGCGCTTACTGTGTGCAGAGCACTGTACTAAGTGCTTGGGAAGTACAAGTTGGCAACATATAGAGACGGTCCTTACCCAACAACGGGCTCACAGTCTAGAAGGGGGAGACAGACAACAAAACAAAACATGTGGACAGGTGTCAAGTCATCAGAATAAATAGAATCAAGAGATGTGCCTGCTGTGTGACAGTGGGCAAATCCCTAACTTCTTGGTGCCTCAGTTTCAGTCATTTGGCCAGCCAGTCATATTTGTACTTCCCAAGCGCTTAGTACAGTGGTCTGCACACAGTAAGCGCTCAATAAATACAATTGAATGAATGAATGAATGAATATTTATTGAGCGCTTGCTGCCTCCAGAGCACTGTACTAAGTGGTACTTAAGAGAGTACACTATAACAATGTAACAGATGTATTTCTGTAATGGACACATTCCCTAACCACAGCAAGTTTACAGTCTAGAGTGGGAGAAGGTTTCTCTTCTGTACAATGGACATTTAATGCCTGTTTTCCTTCCTACTGAGAGAGTAAGCCCCATATGGGCTCACAGAGAAGCAGCGTGGCTTAGTGGAAAGAGCCCGGGCTTGGGAGTCAGAGGTCATGGGTTCGAATCTCAGCTCCACCACTTGTCCCCTGTGTGACTTTGGGCAAGTCACTTCACTTCTCTGTGCCTCAGTTCCCTCATCTGTAAAATGGGAATGAAGACTGTGAGCCGTATGTGGGACAACCTGATTGCCTTGTATCTACCCCAATGCTTAGGAAAGTGCTTGGCACGTAGTAAGCGCTTCACAAATACCATCGTTATTATATGGGACAAGGACTGTGTCTCATCTGATTACATTGCATCTACCTCAGCATTTCACCTCTGAGGGTCACACCTGGAGAGTTTCCAGTACTCTACCAGTCTCGACTGTGGGAGGGAGAGATGGGCAGAGGGCTACCCATTCCATTCCTAGCTTGGCCAGTGGTTAGCGAGTGGAAGACAATCTGCTATAAGTCAAAACTCACCCGTATCATCATCAATCATATTTATTGAGCACTTACTTTGTGTAGAGCACTGTACTAAGCGCTTGGGAAGTACAAGTTGGCAACATATAGAGACAGTCCCTACCCAACAGTGGGCTCACAGTCTAAAAGTACCCGTACTGGGCAGCAGCAGCATGGGAGAGAGTCGAAAGTAGAGACTCAGGGTTAGTGCACAGAAAGAGTCAATGGTAAACCACTTCCATATTTTTACCAAGAAAGCTCTATGGTTTCACTACCAGAACGACTGCAGATGGAGATGGGGCGTTATGGCTAGGACACAACTCAACAGCATAAGGCAGCAACAACAGCAACCTCAGCATTTAGAACAGTGCTTGCCACATAGGAAGTGCTTAACAACTGTGAGCCCATTGTTGGGTAGGGACTGTCTCTGTATGTTGCCAACTTGTACTTCCCAAGCGCTTAGTACAGTGCTCTGCACACAGTAAGCACTCAATAAATACAATTGATTGATTGATAATAATAATACCTCAGTGCTGAGCATAAAGTGCTAAACAAATACCACTATTGTTATTACTAATAATAAAATTTAAATGATACTCTTCAACAATACAATCTTTCAGCAAACAGGACAATTGTGATGATGTATGTGTTCCAGCGTGGCTCAGGGGAAAGAGCTTGGGCTTTGGAGTCAGAGGTCATGGGTTCAAATCCCGGCTCTGCCAACTGTCAGCTGTGTGACTTTGGGCAAGTCATTTAACTTCTCTGGGCCTCAGTTACCTCATCTGTAAAATGGGGATTAAAACTGTGAGCCCCCCATGGGACAACCTGATCACTTTATAACCTCTCCAGTGCTTAGAACAGTGCTTTGCACATAGTAAGTGCTTAACAAATACCATCATTATTATTCCTAAGACTGGTTCTTGGGCAATACTTTACTCATGATTTTCCAAGGCAAACAGGGCCACCACTTTTTAATGAATGATTTTGGAGGTTGAGGCTAATTTTCATAACTCCTTGCCTTCAGAGTCTTAATAACATCAACTCAAAATATTCATCTAACGGCTAACAGTAAAATTTAAACTGAATTGTCTTAACAGACTCAATGATATGAAGGATAATTCATTGTTTAATTTCAGTATAAAATGAGCCAAAGATTTGAGGCACACTTTAAATTAAAATATTTACCATTAAGTGGACAGAGTTTCCAAGCTAATTTGTCAGCCTGGGAGGTGACAGATTTGGTTTCTTTATAGCTAAACCAGTGAATTCATAGTATCGCGAGGTGGAATGATGGATGGTCCAGGTGGTAGGTGTACACACACACTCACCCATCAGGAGAAGATAGGGTTCAATTTCTTTTCTGCAACTCTCCTGGTTTATATTGTAGCCCTATAGTGTGTGGAATTCCATTTCTAGTTCACTCTATTTTCATGAACAAAGTTTGATAGGTAAACCATATTGAGCTGGATTGGAGAACAATTCTATGCCTGGGAGAAGAAGTCATAAAGGGGCTGGAGTGAATCAAATTTCATTTTTAAAAGTGGAACTCAGAGGTTGTAAATCCAGTGAAAAAATGTGGTTCCTATAAAAATGAACAAGTTACAGATACAGGAAGAGTATATCTAAGTGGGATCAGTTTGGGTATGAAGTATGAACATCCCAGACCTGTATGGTTGCCGACTTGATTTACAAACCCATTCTTTGGCAAATCCCCATAATTAGTCAAAAAATGGAGATTATTTTATTCAATTTTCCTCGAATTAATCTATCATGGGTATTTATTGGGAATCTGAGTGTGAAGCATTGTGCTAGATGCTTGGGAGAATTCAGCTGAAGCTAGAAATACACTCCCTGCCCTCAAAGATCTTACAATATAATGGGGATGTTGACAGACAAAAATGATTTACAAGTACTGGAATTAATGAATGATATTTGCTGAGTGCTTTAGCTATGCATAGTGCTATTATTAAGCATCGGGGAAAGTACAGTACAATATAGTTGGTTGACATGACCTCTGCCCCCAAGGAAGCAGTGTGGCCTAGTGGAAAGAGCCCAGGCCTGGGAGTCTAAACCTGGCTCCGCCACTTACTTGCTGGGTGACCTTGGACAAGTCACTTAACTTTCCTGTGCCTCACTTCCCTCATCTTCAAAATGGGTATTCAATACCTGTGCTATCTCCTCCTTAGAATATGATCCCTGTGTGGGACTTGATTATCTTGTTTCTAACCCATGCTTATTTCAGTGCTTGGCATATAGAAAGCACTTAACAAATACCACTATCAGTAGTAGTAGCAATATTAGTATTAAGAAGCTCACAGCCCACAGAAGCAAGAGGAAAAGAAAGGCTGCAATTTACTTTATGTTTCATGAATATTAAATTGAAAATCATCTGCCAATGGCTTCAGTGGGATCAAAGCCACGGAGCCCATGAAAGTGATAGCTCTATATGTCTATTATTCTAGTTTTAAACAATTCAACTTCTGATTTTGTTTCTAATCTGCTAGAACTCTTCAGTGGTTCAGTCTTCCCCCTCACCTGATTGGTGTCCTTTATTCTTTATTTTCTTGCCTTTCTCAGATTCAACAGCAGTTCCTGATCTGTGCATAGATCTATTTATTGAACTTTTAAAAACATCCACTGTGCTTTTCATCTGGGTCATTTTGAACAGATTAAATAAAACTGTTCTTTAGGAAACATAGGCTCAGATATCGAAAACCGTAAAAAAATCCATACGGTTTTATCCTATTGACAACCTAGCTATCAATCTTACAAATGGTTCTTCCTAGTAGCATGAACTGAAAGCAAATGTGGAGCAAGTTTGTACGAAGATGAGAGTTCAAGGATTATCACGATTGAAACAAAAGACTCTGGAGGAGGAAATTATCAAAGCCATTTTCATCAGATTTTGGGAAACCTGATTTGAAGTTGAGTTTATCAAATTCAAATATTTGCTTCACTAGATGTAAAGTGTCTGAATGTCAGCGATGGCTTTTGAAGGTGATTCTTTTGAGAAAAAAAAAATCCACTCTGGCCCTGAATATTCAAGGGTCAAACCAATTGTTAAACATCAAGTTAATAGTTACAGAAAAGATTAACCTTTTTTAGAACAGGAGCTTGCCTCACTGATCAGCCTATCCCCATGACTGTTACAGAGCAATTATAGCTGTTTTATAGCTATATATAGCTAAGTATATATATTTATATATAAAGAGCAAGTTTCGCTGTTTTGCAATTTCTGTTCAGGGCTTTCAGCTCTATGACCGGAATCCAGTGTTGGACAGTGAGCATAATATCTTCAAGTGCCTGTTTTTTTGTGTTTTTTTAGTAATAATAATAATAATGATAGCATTTATTAAGCGCTTACTATGTGCAAAGCACTGTTCTAAGTGCTGGGTAGTATTTATTAAGTAATAATAATAGTCACTGTGGTATATTTTAAGTGCTTACTATGTGTCAGGCACTGTACTAAGCACTGTGGTGGATACAAGCAAATTGTTTTGGACACAATCCCTGTCTCATGTGGGGCTCACAGTCACAATCCTCATTTTCCAGATGAGGTAACTGAGGCACAGAGAAGTGAAGTGACTTGCCCAAGGCTACACAGAAAACGAATGCAGAGCCGGAATTAGAACCCATAACCTTCTAGGCCTGTGCTCTACGCACTACACCACGCTGCTTAATCAGCAATAGTAACAGAGTACTTAATATTTGCCAGGGACTGTATTAAGTGACTGGGTAGATGCAAGATAACTAGGTTGGACACAGTCCCTATCCCACATAGGGCTCACAGTCTTAATCCCCATTTTATAGATGAAGTAAATGAGGCCCAGAAAAGTGACTTGCCCAAGGTCACACAGCAGACAAATGGCAGCGGCAGGATTAAAACATAGGTCCTCTGACTCTCTGGCCTGTGACCTATTCCGTAGGCCATGCTGATTCATTAGTAGTCAATCATGTGGCTCCAAATCCAGTTAGAAGTCATATATGGACAGGGATGTCAACTGCCGAGAACACGTTTGACAGAGAATGCATAATAAGACTAATAATATGTTGTACACTAGCGGACTTGACGTGACTGACTCCATTTTGTGTATGCTGACAGTAACCCTCCATTTGTGCAGGCCGAGAGAACAAGTCTGCAACAGATGCCTTCAAGGTCATCAAGGAACACCCATCCGAAGACAACGAGAATTTACCTCCCTATTAACGAGAATTTACATCCCTATTAATGAGAATTTACAGACCTATCTATGCAAGGCCATAGGGCAAATAACAACATCTTGCACAAGGCCTTAGGAACGGAGAACAAAGAGAATTTGTAACACCCTGCCGGTCCCAATTGAATTCCTGAAATTTCCAAATGCCCCACTCCCATGTTGCTGTAACTCAATAAAAGACACAGTGATATTGGGATCGGGGTTACTTGACTCTCGTACCTCTCCCGGGAGGTGAACGGGCAGGTAGCCACTTTCCTTCTTTGCTGCTCTATCTGAACTCATGTCTCCGAGTCATTTTTCCTATCTGCGTCACCACCCTGTGTACAAGATCCCTGCGGCCGATTTACACCGATTAACCTATTTTGCACCCTACTTGTTGATAACATAATAGTAATGGTAACAATAATAGTGTAAGCACTTACTATGTGCCAAGCACTATATTGTGTGAGGGAAGACACAACAAAATCAAGTGTGACATAATCCCTCTTCCACATGGAGTTCACATTCTAAGGGAGAGGGTGGACAGGTATTTAATCCCCATTTTACAGATGAGGAAACTGAGGAACAGTTAAGTGATTGGCCCAAGGGCACACAGGAGACAAGTGGCAGGGCAGAAACAAGAGTAGAATCCAGTTCCTTTGACTCCCAAGTTTTTTCTTCTAGTCTTGACTTTCAACCTTTATACTGAGAGATCAAAAGCTGAAGAGAGGAGGCATTCTCCAGGAGAGGAGAAAGGTGGAACCTATTTATAAGTGAGCGGCCCACCAGACTCACGATAAAGTGTTTATAAAATTAATTTCCAGCAATTGGCAATTGCTGATATAAGGTTCCTGTCAATTACTGATATTTATTGAGCACTTATTGTGTGCCCAGTAAATATACTGTACTGAATAACCACTTGAAAGAGTCCAAAATAGAAGTAGACATGATTCCTGCCTTCAAGGAACTTATAGTCCAACAGGATAAATGAACATTCAAATAAATTACAGGTAGGGGAAGCAATCGAGTATATGGATATGTACGTAAGTGCTTTTCACAGCCTTACACTCTGTCAATTTCTTTTTCTATAATTTGTTTTAATGTAAAAATAATAGTAATGATAATAATGATGTGCAGTATTTGTTAGGTTCTTACTATGTACCAGGAACAGTACTAATCGCTGGAGTGGATAAAAGCTAATCAGATTGGACACAGTCCCTGTCCCATGTGGGGCTAACAGTCTCTTTGACTGTCTCCCCCTCTAGATTGTAATCTCTAAATTCATTCAATCATATTTATTGAGCACTTACTCTGCAGTGCACTTAACGCTTGGGAAGTACAATTCAGCAACAGAGATAATCCCTGCCCACAACAGGCTCACAGTCTTGAAGAATTAAGTGGATAGGGATCACGCCTACCAACTCTGTTGTACTGCACTCATCCAGTGAGTTTAAGTGAATGTGTGAGGCTGTAGGGAGTGGAAATGGCATGGGGAGATGAGAGATTATTCAAGGAAGGCTCCTTGGAGGAGATACATAATTTTAGTATTATATAGCAGACATTCCCCGGATTCCACCTGTTGCTACGGCTGTGTGACACCCACCCTATTTAATTCCAAATAAGTTTACAGGCTATTATTTGAGTTTGTTTTCGAGCACCGTTCATGAAGTTGTAAGTGGCTGACAATCCCGATCTGGAATCGCTCTCATGGCAAAATGATCCTGGTCGCAGAAGCACAATGTAATTCCTCTCAGCTCTCACTGAAATCCTCCTGTCACTAGTGGAACCCTTCCATTACTGAAACCCTTCCATCTTAGTACCTCTATGCAGACAGAATCTGAAAAAAAAAATCCATCTCTCCTTTGCATGTGGTCCAGTTAGAGACGAAGCCATTGAATGTGAAAAGCAGGGGCTGAATTTGAAAAGAGCAATAAGATATACAGTAGGAAATTCATCTTTTTCCTGGGCAGACTCTTTGTGTTTGTTTTGCAGGGTGCACAGTAATCAGTTAGGAAACAAGTAAAATAGCCCACCACCTGAGGCCAAATTAATATGAGACAACACAACAACAAAAACACCTCAAACCCCCTTAGCTTACTGACATAGAGGCATTGTCACTATCATTCAGCTCAATCTGAGAACTTTCACTGTGCTTTGCCCCTGTGATTTAAATAACTTGGTGTCATTTGTTGGTCTGAAGCTATTGAGAGGAAAAGTAGGCTAATTGTATTAAATAAATGGTCCATGTCAAGCAAGGCAATAACGTATAATTTTAGAAATTCCAGATTTAACTATTAGCTGCCTAAATTGGAATAATAAATTGGGCTCATTATTCTGAAAGAACTAGTGTCACACCGACAATATTTTTTTCCCTGTGAATATCCTGAAAAATGCACAGAACAAGCCTCCAGTTTAGCTTATTGTACAGACAATGAATTTTATCACCAGCTTACAGAAGGGCTTATAATAATCATCTAGGCTCTTGGAAAGTTTTATTCCCTATAAATTATAATTTTGCATTTATTTGCTCAGGTTCCGATGAGCTACACTGTTCCAGATATTTTAGAGCAATGATAGTTAAACCAAAATAAATCGGAACATCTTAAAAATAACAAATAATGTTTTCTGTAAAATAGCTCTAATTTATTAGACTCCTGTGATGGTTCCCTCTGGACTCTGAGGATGGAAAGTAAAGCATAATTTCCCTTGGCAGATGTCAGAGACTTGCAAGGAGCCCCTTAATAATAGTAATAATAATAATAATAGTAATAATTATAATAATAATAGTATTAAGTGCTCACGGTGTGCCAAGCACTGTGCTAAGCAATTGGCTAGATGCAAGATAAACACAAGCCTGAAATTCTATCCTTCCCTCCTAGGGTTCTTTTAAGAGTGTAATAGCTCAATGATGAAAATACTGCTAAGGGAAGAAATCAGGGTGTCCAAATAATCATTCAATCAGTGGTATTTATTGAGAGTGTACTATGTGCAGAACACTGTACTAAGCACTTGGGAAAGAGTGATACAACAGAGTTGGTAGAGGTGATCCCTACTTTCAAGAAGCTTACATTCCTCAGAGTGACAACTGAGACTTTCATATGGTTTTGGGTTAGTACAGTGGAGCAGGGGAATCAGAGTGCAATGCTCTTTAATAAATACCAGCATTGTAAATAACTATTTCTTTATAAACTATTTCTTTAAAATGGTATTTGTTAAGCACTTACTATGTGCCAGGCATTCTACTAAGCAGTGGGGTAGATACAAGATGATCAGACTGGACACAGTCCCTGTCCTACATGGGGCCAACAGTCTTAATCCCTATTTTACAGATGAACTAACTGAGATGCAGAGAAATGAAGTGACATACCCAAGGTCATACCACAGACAAGTGGCTGAGGGGGGGGAGGACTAGAACCCAGGTCCTCTAACTCCCAGGGTTCACTCCACTAGGCTCTGCTGCTTCTCTTAGTGAGGCAAGCTGTAAGTCTACGTGTTCCTAATCATATAGTCTTCAGCCATCATTGGCATTAAACATCTTATTCATTCATTCATTTTTTTTACTCTATTTATTTATTTATTTAATTTATTTGTACATATCTATTCTATTTATTTTATTTTGTTAGTATGTTTGGTTTTGTTCTCTGTCTCCCCCTTTTAGACTGTGAGCCCACTGTTGGGTAGGGACTGTCTCTATATGTTGCCAATTTGTACTTCCCAAGCGCTTAGTACAGTGCTCTGCACATAGTAAGCGCTCAATAAATACGATTGATGATGATGATGATGATGATGATTCATTCATTCATTCAATAGTATTTATTGAGCGCTTACTGTATTCTAAATAGGATTCTTGGGAAACACTCAGAATTATTCAAAGTGGTCCTAACACCTGATGGGCTTATACACTAACGTGACAGAAAAACGGCCATAAATTTGACAAACTCACTTGTTCAAAAAGCAAGTTTCAGTCCATTTGTCCAAATATTCACTACAATATAAGTACCATATTAATAGGCCCTAGGAAGCAGGGCAGGGAGAAACTGATCATCACTACACACTAGAAATTGGACTAAATTTTAAAATAATAATTATTGGCATTTCTTCAGTGCTTATTCTGTGTCATGAACTGTTCTAGGCACTGGGGTAGGTACAAGATAATCAGGTCAGACACAGTGCCTGTCCTGGAAAGGGCTCCAGAACATGGATTGAATTCCCATTTTATAGATGAGGTAACTGAGGCACGGAGAAGCTGTGTCACAAGGTCACCCAGGAGGCACATGGCAGAGCTGGGATTATAACCCAGGTCCTCTGACTCTCAGTCAGGTACTTTAACATTAGTCCACCCTGTTCATTAATATTTAATGAGTGCCTGCCCTAATGGTAGCATTTTTGAGCTCCCAATTTGGGGCAGTGCACTATATTAGATGCCTGGGAAGTAGAGAATAAAGAAGTGATGTTCCTTGCCTGCAAGTATTTATGGAGAGTACACTAGAACTAACAGATTCAGTCTCTACCCTCAGCTGTGTCTGATCTGATTGCATTGTATCAATTCCTGCACTTAGCACAGTGCTTCACTTATACTAAATTCTGAACATATTCCACCACTATTATTATTAAGGAGGGTCTGATTAAACTCAAGAAGTAGAAGCGAACAAAGCCTTGATTTTTCCAGGTTGTTTTTTCTAGTCTCTGACAGCTCTGTTAGACTGTCAGAAATGATGATGTTGACATTAATGTTTGTAATAATAATAATTGTGGTATTTGTTAAGCACTTACTATGTGTCAGGCACTGTACTAAAGCGCTGAGGAGAATATTAGTAAAATGGGTTGGGCTGGCTCAATGGAAAGAGCACGGGCTTTGGAGTCAGAGGTCATGAGTTCAAATCCTGGCTCCACCACTTGTCAGCTGTGTGACTTTGGGCAAGTCACTTCACTTCTCTGTGCCTCAGCTACCTCACCTGTAAAATGGGGATGAAGACTGTGAGCCCCATGTGGGACAACCTGGTCACCTTGTAAACTCCCCAGTAGTTAGAACAGTGCTTTGCACATAGTAAGCACTTAATAAATGCCATCATTATTATTATTATCCCATGGTGGGGCTCACAGTCTCAATCCCCATTTTACAGATGAGGGAACTGAGGCACAGAGAAGTGAAGTAACTTGCCCAAGGCTACACTGTAGACCCCTGGTGGAGCTGGGATTAGAACCCATGACCTTCTGACTCCCAGCCTCATGGTCTATCCATTACACTATGCTGCTTTCCCAGGTGCTGTTTGTGACATTACTGGGGCAGTTCAGATAAGGTTAATCAAAGGTGAATAACTCTGTGACTGAACACACTTCGTGGTTGCTTTCCTTAAACACAAACCTACTTATATTTCATGTCCTTTGCTGTCCTCTTTAAGGCAAGGAAAGAGGCGATCTCTTCTTTCCCCTAGATCAAAGCCCAACATAATCCTGAGTTTGGATACCTAATTGCTTGCTGTGCAACTGTTGAGAAATTTTCCACCAATGATTATAACTTGTTTCATTATATTGCTATAGGAAATGCTTCTACATAAATAAAAAAGGAAACACTCCCCTTATGAATGAAGCTCTGATATCTAACAAGTCTCAACCAATTTTCTGAATGAAATTGCAAGGCTTTTAGAGGAAGAGAGCATATATTCGTTATTTTTTTAGCTAATCAGTGCATGTCCTCATGACTCTCTGCAAGGAAGAAATATCACTGTAGTCATTATAAAACAAGCTTTCCAAAAGGATAACAGAAACTGAAAAGATAGATGGAGTTATTTTCCTTCTTTGGCGGTGAGTAGGAATAACCTTTCAAGCTAATCGTTGAGAAGACTCAATCTTGGAGTGTTTTTAAAAATCATTATTGAATCGCTGACAAATGAAATTTCGGAAGCAAAGATCATTTTCAGAAGTAAATGCGATTAGATGTGAATGCAAACATGGGTTGATTGGATACCAGGCCTTGCCATGCAGCAGAAAGAAGGGAAAAAAATCCCAAACTCTGAAAGGAGTAAGCGATCCGGACTAATGGGTGGTGGAGAGGTCCAGAAGGATGAGAACAGAGAATCATTTGTGGGTCAGGAAGGGAGAAGCTATTAATCAATCAAATTTATTGAGCACTTACTGTGTGCAGAGCACTGTACTAAGCGCTTGGGAAGTACAAGTTGCAGCATGGTATACTAGAAAAAGCATCAACCTGGGAATCACAGGATTTGGGTTCTAATCCTAGCTCTGCCACTTGTCTGTTGTATGACCTTGGGGAAGTCACTTAACTTCTCTGTGCCTCCATTTCCCCACCTGTAAAATGGGCACTCAATACCTGTTTTTCCTCCTACTTAGACTTTGATTCCCATATGGAGAAGGGACTGGGTCCCACCTAATTATCTTGCACCTATTCCAGTGGTTAGAACCATGCTGAATCTGAGGCAGTGTAAGTGCTTAACAAATAGAATCAGCATCATCATCGCCTTTCATAACTTTATTGAGATCTTGGATGACTTCATGTCAATGGCCTGGGGAAATGGGAATCTTATTTTGGAAAAGAATGGGCATTGGTTACGAGGAAATGGAAATAAGAGTGGAGATAGTATGCTTAAGGAGTTTGGCTATAAATGTAAGAGAAATGGGTCAAAAGCTGGAAGAGGATTATTTCAGTTTTTGGGAGATCAAAAAACAGGAAATATAATCAGACAGCAATGATTTAGACTTGAGAGAGAATAATAATCATAATAATAATAATAATAATGATTGCATTTAAGTTCTTACTATCTGTTAAGTACTGTACTGAGTCCTGGAATAGATACCAAATAATCAGATAAGACAGTTCCTGTTCTACATTGTACTCATCCCTATTTTATAGATGAGGAAACTGAGGCACAGAGAAAAGTTAAGCGACTTGCCCAAGGTCACCCAATACGCAAATGATGGGACTATGTCCTCTTGCTACGCTCTATTCACTAGGACATTCTGTGTCTTTGGAGAATAAGGTGTGGGGAGAAATCTCTCATTCTCTTTGAAGAAATAGAATCTCCCATAAACACAGGAGTAGGGGGTTGACATTCAGGAACAGGCACAATAATAGTAGAAGTATCAGTGGCATCCATCAGGTATCAACTGAATGCTGTACTAAGAGCTTGGATGGGACATCTCCTCCTATGAAATCCCAAAGAGGAGGAAAGAAAGAAAACTTGCAGATTTTGGAGAGGTGGCCCTGAAGAGGCACTCAAGAGAAGGACTAAATTCCTAAAGAAATGATAATACCCTTGGGGTCTGAAGGCAGGAACAGGGCCAAATCTCATAAATAAAAATGAGACCAAAGCTAGCTCTCCATGACACCTACTGATGTGGAAGGATGGTTCAGACTTTTCCCTACCTCATCAGTAATCTGAAGTTGATGGAATCAGCTACCCCCATCAATGGCTTCCAAATCTTCCCTCTTTCTCCACCTGTCAACTTCCCTGATCCCTGAAAAGAGCAGCTACAGACTTCTGGCCTCAGCTTAATGCATCTTCCTGATTGACAGTCATGTAAATGGAAGAGCATGTTTTCCAAAAATGCTTGCCAAGAGGCTAAAAGCTATAATAAACTACCATTCTTGCTGGGCTAATTGCTCGATATTCCTGATGGTTTTTCGCATCAGTGGAAAATTTCCGTTGGTATTACAGATTCACTAAATAGTCTTGGGAAGGTAACACCACCAACAACAAAAAAAGCCCCAAACAAAAACAATGAAAAGCATGTTTTTTCCTAATTGTGTAAGCTCAAAATAGCATGTGGAGGAAAGGAAAGTGAAATGGCAACCAAGTCAGTGGTTTTTTGTAGGGATTCCTCCAAGATAACTTTGTAAGAACCATAAAGATAATGACAGTTTCTGTGCATTTTGGACTGAGTTAGTACAGATCAGCCATCCAGTATTAAAAATTGAATTTTCTCTGGTGGGGGGGAATGTTGTTATTATAAAATAACTGTTAGTGTTATTCTTTTGATATTTATCCAAACCTAACAGTAGACCAGAGTCTAGGGACCTATAAACTGCCAGTCAGCCCATCAATCATCTTTATTGAGCACTTACTGTGTGCTAATCACTTGGGAGAGTATGATATCACAATAAACAGACACGTTTCCTGCCCACAGTGAGCTTCTAATCTAAAGGAGGAGACTGGCATTAATATAAATAAATAAATTACAGAGCCTTTACAAAGCTATTTTCTGGGGCTCAGTAGAGGTCTGAATCTCTGTGGTCAGACATACTCTATGGTCAGACACTATTCAATTAAAATAAAAGCAGGCAGCTAACCCCTCTCTTCCACAGTTCATCTGAGGAGCCCTCTGACCGTGTTTCTGTCCTCTCCCTTTCCCTAAAAGTGTGAACAGACCAGGTGGCTCTCCTGGATGATACAGTGGATGGAATGAGAGCGCTGGGTCGCATCTTAGCATAGAGTACATAAGCTTCTTCCTTTGTATTGCCCAATCCATTGCTACAGTGCATTGTACACTATGGGGACTCAAAGCAATCAATCCATGGTATTTCTTCAGTGCTTTCTATGTGCAGAGCACTGTACTAAGCACTTGGGAAAGTAAAATGCATCAGATCTAGCAAGAAATGATATGACACGATCTTTCAGTGGTATCTGAATGCTCACTTCATGCATAGAACTCTACTAAGGGCTTGGAAAAAATATAATGCAGTAGAGTCGGTACACGTATTCCCTGAGTGCAACGAGTTTACAGCCTACAGGAGGACACTGATAAAGCAACTTAAAGCCAGTGGTAATAACTTCTGTTGGATGTGAAGGTGGATAGCAAAACATTGGAGGTTTTTGAGTGAGAAGAAATGGACTGAACAGTTTTTCAGAAGGTCATACGTTCTAATCCTGGCTCCACCACGTGTCTGCTGTGTGACCTTGGGCAAGTCATTTCACTTCTCCATGCCTCAGTTACCTCATCTGAAAAATGGGGATTAAGACTGAGAGCCCTATGTGGGACAGGTACTGTGTCCAACCCAATTAGCTTTATCTATCCCAGAGCTTAGTACAGTGCCTGACACAGAGTAGGTGCTTAACAAATACAGATAAATATGATGATTATTATTGTCTTTTAGACTGTGAGCCCACTGTTGGGTAGGGAATGTCTCTATATGTTGCCAACTTGTACTTCCCAAGCCCTTAGTACAGTGCTCTGCACACAGTAAGTGCTCAATAAATATGATTGATTGATTGATTATAAAAGGGGGATAAGATGCCAATCAATCTCCTAGGTTCTGAGCCCTTTTTGAGACACAAACCATATCAATAAGCTCCTTGTGGGCAGGGAAAGTGTCACCAACTCGTTTGCATTCTATTCTCCCAAGCGCACAATACAGTGCTCTGCACATAATAAGGAATTAAAAAATATCATTGATTCACTGATCTGACTATCTTGTTTCTACCTCAGCACATAGCACAGTGATTTGGCACATAGTAAGTGCTTCATAAACACATTTTAATTAGAGCCTGAAAGGAGACAAAGAATCTGGTACCCACTGTCTAGAGTAGCAGAGTTAAGGCAAAACAAAGAGATAAGCAGCCATCCCCTAATGAAAAGTGAAATTTTCCTATCATCTTTCATCACAGCACATCGGCGAGATAGGATTTCAGTATGGCTTTGAAATAACAATGTGTTGGTAAGAAAAATAGCCAAAGTCATCTGCTTCTCAAGTCACAGTGTGGAATCAACCACTGACAATATACACCCTGCCCATGAGCGGAGGATTTGATATCTTCTTGAAGAATACGAGAATTCTACTTCTTTGAATTTTCGGCATCAAGAAAAATGAGTTACTGACATATTTTTCCATTTTTGTAATTCTAAAATATTACCCTAACATCTTCAAAATCATTGAAATTACAAAATGACACTTCAGTATTTCTAATTCAATTGAAATGACTTGGAGACTTGATAACGTTCAAGCGATACAAGGAAATTGCCCATAATTTTGAAATTTCTTATCAGTGCCATTAAAAATTAGAGAAGAGTATTATTGCAATAAGGCTAATTCAAGATCCCATTCTCTGACAAAGCCTTTTTGCCTGAAGCTGACATGCCACAGTTAGCATAAATCCAACTATAAATAGGGGCTCTTTTCTGGAAAATGCTTTCCCAGAGTTGGTTTTTTGCAGATCTTGACACTTCCTGCATAGGCAGGAAGTTAACTGTTACTGTATGCTGAATGAGCTTTAGGGAAATAGTGATGATGGAGAGGGGAAGCAACATGGCATAATGGATAGAGCACGGGCCTGAGAGTAAGAAAGTCAAGGGTTCTAATCCCGGCTCCACCATTTGTCTGTTGGGTGATCTTGGGCAGGTCACTTCACTTCTCTGTGCCTCAGTTACCTCATTTGTAAAATGGGAATTAAGACTGTCATCCCCATGCGGGACAGGGACTGTGTCCAACCTTATTTGTTGCTACCCACCCTAGCGCTTAGTACAGTGCCTGGCACATAGTAAGCGCTTAGCAAATATGACCATTATTATTAGTATTATTATTGTTCCCCATCTGGAGTAATGGATGACCCTCAGTTTGAGATTTCAGAACCAAAAATCTGCATGGAGGAATTCATTCTAGTGCTCCTGACTGATGGACTTCATTCCCACTAGCTCATTCCGACCCGTTATGTTTCCCAACTGGGGCGCAGAGGGCAATAGGTAAGTCGTTAGGCAGGGGTGAGGCCCATTGTCAATTACATTGCAGTCTTCACCCGTGATCTCCAGGCTCAGACTGAATCAGGACTAGAACCCAGATCTCCAGATTTCCAGAGTGTTGCTCTTTACAAAGAACCAACAGCAGGGCTTATTTTAAAGAAATATAGACCTACAATTAAAGAGGAAAGCACCCTGATTACAGAAGATTATTTTTCAGAACTGACTGTATTTAATAATTAAAAAGAGTTTTAGCCAAAAGAAATTCTGGTCCACCCTTTCATCTGACGGAGGCCCTAGTGAACCAACTTTCCAAGTTCGACATATGTCTGTCTTAGCAGGATAAGAATCAATCGATTAATGGTATTTAGAGAAGCAGCGTGGCTCAGTGGAAAGAGCCCGGGCTTTGGAGTCAGAGGTCATAAGTTCAAATCCCAGCTCTGCCAATTGTCAGCTATGTGACTTTGGGCAAGTCACTTCACTTATCTGTGCCTCAGTTACCTCATCTGTAAAATGGGGATTAAGACTGTGAGCCCCCCGTGGAACAACCTCATCACCTTGTAACCTCCCCAGCACATAGAACAGTGCTTTGCAAATAGTAAGTGCTTAATAAATGCCATTATTATTATTATTATTTACTGAAAACTACTATTGTGTGCAGATCACTGTATTAAGCACTTGGGAGAGTACAGTACGAAAGAATAGGTATAGATGATCCCCATCCACAAGGAGCTTACTATAAATTAATGTTAATTAATAATAAATAAACCATGTGGGACAGGGACAGTGTCCAAACTAATTAGAATCTACCCCACCGCTTAAAACAGTACTTGGTACATAGTAAGTGCTTAACAAATGCCATTATTATTATTATTAGCATGATTTTGTACCCTACTTAGGGCAAGTGAGAGAAAGATCTTCATAACTCCCTCTGATGGGTAAGTTCCAGAAAAGGGGTTGGGCCTAGTCTCAACCATTATGACACCAGAGGCTGAGGACTCTTTTCTTTCCCCACTGAGTAAATAAACGTAAAGTGTTTGTTTCAGATATTGCCCAGTTTAAATTTCATCAAACCAAAGGATGCTGGGACTCTGATGCCAGGCAACAATATTTATTTTACTTGTACCTATTTATTCTATTTATTTGATTTTGTTATATGTTTAGTTTTGTTGTCTGTCTCCCCCTTGTAGAATATGAGCCCACTGTTGCGTAGGGACCGTCTTTATATGTTGCCAACTTGTACTTCCCAATCGCTTAGTACAGTGCTCTCCACACAGTAAGCGCTCAATACATATGATTGAATGAATGAATGAACAGCTACTAAAGTACCTTGCTCCTTTTAGTGCTTTGATGATTACTCGTATTACATTTCATCGGTTTTGCCGGGGTGGAAGTTGAGATAATAGAACTTCCTGGGTACTTGCGAACAAATTTGAACCTCATTAAGGGAGAGTTTGCTTCTCAGGGAAGAGTGCCCGACAGTCCATTTTATTCTAAAATTCCATCTCCACCTTTAAAGGAATTCAGAAAAGAGTTTGAAGAGAGCTGCTGATAAAGGATACTGTAGTACCTTCGCTTTCAAGATGATGGATTACCTCAGCTTGAAAATTGACATTGACTCATGAATTTGCAGGGGAAGAACGCAGAGCGGTATATCTTCACTCACCAGAACTGAAGTTTAAAACCAAAGTACCCGACTTCCACCTGGAGGTCACCGGCTAACGTTGTAGAGTCTCGCTTTAGGGAAGCAGCATGGCCTCATGGATAGCACACGGGCCTGGGAGTTGGAAGGTCATGGGTTCTAATCCCAGTTCTGCTACTTATCTGCTGTGTGGCCTTGGGGAAGTCACTTCACTTCTCTGTGCCTCAGTTATCGCACCTGTAAAATGGGGATTAAGTCTGCGAGCACCCATATGGGACAGGGAATGTGTCCAACCCGATTTGCTTGCATCCACCCCAGTGCTTGGCACATAGTAAACACTTAACAAATACCATAATTCTCATAGTATTATAACTTTGGGAGAAGACCAGGGGAACAAACCCTCTCCCTACTTCCTGGGATGAGGAAATCAGATTCATGTTGGTTCCAAGACAACAAACATTCAAATAGTCCTAGAAACACCACTCCCTCAGTCCTAATAATAATAATAATAATAATAATAATAATAATAATAATAATAATAACTTTGGTATTTGTTAAGCCTTACTATGTGCCAAGCACTATTCTAAGCACTGAAGTAAGTAATCAGGTAATCAGTACAAAAGAGTAGGTATAGATGATCCCCATCCACAAGGAGCTTACGGACTAGGGGGGACAAGGTAATCAGTTTGCCCCACACGGGGCTCACAGTCTTAAATCCTCATTTTACAGATGAGGTAACTGAGGCCCAGAGAAGCTAAGTGATTTGCCCAAGGTCACATAGCGCACAAGTGGTCGAGGTGGGATTAGAACCCACGTCCTCTGACTCCCAAACCCATGCTCTTTCAACTAAACAACAGAGCTTATCTAACAAGGACAATGAAGAGTGAGATCAAGAATGGAGCAGAGATTCATTTCAACCCCCAGATAAATGGCTGCTGAAGTTAGGAAGGAGAGTAGCAAAAGGAAAATAACCCCAAATGATTCTTAGATAGTTCTTATAGGCCCTATGTCGGGTCAGGGCAAATAAGGGAAAGCTTGGCTGCCCTACACCTAGAAATTCATAAAATATGTCAAATGTATGGCTCTCAAGCGTGTGATAAAAATGTATCTGCCCCGCTGCAAGCAATACTGTTCCTGACCTCAGGATCTTCATGGATAGAGACTTTTTGAATGCTTTCATTGGCCAATAAACTGCTGATCACAATGGAGCAGACGCAGCAGATGGCAGCAGTCATGATAAATGGTGTTGATACCTCAGGAGAAATGAGCTAGTAAAGTCATATTATATTCAGCCGGGATTTTAAACATGTAAAATAATTAAAACCGTTCTTCTTCATCAACATCCTGTATCCCTGTACTGCGAGACTGTGCCGGAGAAAGACACTAATAATTATGCCTTTGTCCCTCAGAAGGTAGTTCCTTTGACCTGACTTTTCAGGACATAAATTTTTTAAGCATCATCAATATCGAGCTGGGTGAATGCTTGGAACCAGACAATAGAAGTATAAAGCACAGGGTCTGATCCATAACTGTGGATCAGTTGAAGCAGTGTGGCTCAGTTGTCAGAGGGCATGGGTTCAAATCCCGGCTCTGCCAATTGTCAGCTGTGTGACCTTGGGCAAGTCACTTAAGTTCTCTGGGCCTCAGTTACCTCATCTGTAAAATGGGGATTAAGGCTGTGAGTCCCACATGGGACAACCTGATCACCTTGCATCCCCCCGACTCAGAGCTTAGAATAGGGCTTTGCACATAGTAAGTGCTTAACAAATTATTTTATTTTATTTTATGTTGTTAATATGTTTTGTTTTGTTGTCTGTCTCCCCCTTCTAGACTGTGAGCCCGCTGTTGGGTAGGGATTGTCTCTATATGTTGCCAACTTGTACTTCCAAAGCGCTTAGTCCAGTGCTCTGCACACAGTAAGCATTTAATAAATACGATTGAATGAATGAATGAATGAATACCAAAAAAAAATATTAAAAAAAAACCTGTGTCTCATAGCTAGACTAAGGGGCTGTGTTGGAGAAAGTAGAATCAAATTTGTCAGCTGACCTTGGATCAATCCATAATATTTATTGAGCACCTACTTTGAGCTAGGGGCAGAGCATTAGATTGAGCACTTGGAACCAAACAATTGAAATAAAAATCCTAAATTCTGATCCATAACTGTGTGAGTCTCTTAGGTTGAGAGGCTGTGTTAGAGAAGGGGAATCAATTAAATTTGTCAGCCGACTCTGGATCAATCCATAGTATTTACAGAGCACCTACTCAATGCAGAGCACTGTACTAAACACTTGTGAGAGTACAGTTGGTAGACACGATTCCCGTACTTTTTTATGGTACCTGTTAAGCACTTCACCTGTTGCCAACTTGTACTTCCCAAGCACTTAGTACAGTGCTCTGCACACAGTAAGCGCTCAATAAATACGATTGATGATGATGATGATGATGTGCCAGGCACTGTGCTAAACACTGGGGTAAATCCATCTTCTAGACTGCGAGCCCACTGTTGGGTAGGGACCGTCTCTCTATGTTGCCGACTTGTACTTATCAAGCGCTTAGTACAGTGCTCTGCACACAGTAAGCGCTCAATAAATACAATTGAATGAATGAATGAATCCAAGCTGAACAAGTTGGAAAGAGTCCATGTCCCACAAGGGACTCACAGTCTTACTCCTCGTTTTACAAATGAGGTTACTGAATAATACTAATACTAATAATACTGATAATAATAATAATAGCATTTGTTAAGCACTTATTATGTGCCAAGCACTGTTCTAACCACTACGGGGGATAAAAGGTGATCAGGTTGTGCCACGGGGGGGCTCACAGTCTTAATCCTCATTTTACAGATGTGGGAACTGAGGCTTAGAGAAGTTAAGTGACTTGCCCAAGGTCACACAGCAGACATGTGGTGGAGCCGGGATTAGAACCCATGACTTCTGACTCCCAAGCCCGTGCTGTTTCCACTGAGCCACGCTGCTTCCCAGATCCTTCTAGCAAGGAAGGCTGACACTAAAATAATTTGCAGATAGGATCTCATTTTCTTGTATCTGCCCCAGTGTTTAGTATGGTGCTTGGCATGTAGTAAGCGCTTAAAAATGCTATTATTATTGTAATAATAGTTGTCATTACTGCTACTACTACTAATAATAATGATGTCCCAGTTAACTTTCCTTCCTCTCCCCCTCCTACCCCTCCCCATCCCCCCCACCTTACCTCCTTCCGCTCCCCACAGCACCTGTATATATGTATATATGTTTGTATGTATTTATTACTCTATTTTATTTGTACATATTTATCTATTTATTTTATTTTGTTAATATGTTTTGTTTTGTTGTCTATCTCCCCCTTCTAGACTGTGAGCCCGCTGTTCGATAGGGACCGTCTCTAAATGTTGCCAACTTGTACTTCCCAAGCGCTTAGTCCAGTGCTCTGCACACAAGCGCTCAATAAATACAATTGAATGAATGAATGTATGAACTTACTGCATCCCACTCTTTTCCTTCCGCTGCCTATCTTTTGTTCACTCTCCTTCCTGCTTGGAACAGCCTTCTCCTTCACATTCACTAGGAGACCATGGCCTTTCCATCTTCACTGCCCTAAGAAAACTGCACTGCTTTCAGCTGTCCTTCCCGGACTAACCTTTCATCTCCCCAGTTTGTATCCTTAATTGTTCTTTCAGCAGTTCCCAGACTAAGCCCCATTTTTCCTCATTTCCCACCCTCTTCAGCATCACCCTGACTTGCTTCCGTTGCTCTTCCCTCATCCCAGTCCCACAGCACTTAAATATCTATCTGTAATTTTATTTATTTGTATTGATGTCCGTCTCCTCCCCTCAGACTGTGGGCAGGGAATGTCACTGATAATTGTTGTATTATACTTTCCCAAGCACTTAGTACAGTGCTCTGCACACATAAGCGCTTAATATGATTCAACGAATGAATGAATTTAAGCTCTACATAGCCTTTACATAGATATCTATATGCTCCTTTGTTTTCTCCTCTCCATATTTGCTTAGTATCTGTCTCCTAATCAGATTTATATCTGGGGGAATTTCGGGGAGGTTTTACTGACCCAAATGCTTAGTTGAGTGTTCCGCACACAGGCATTCGATAAATACTATTGATTGGTTGATTGATCGAAATGTTGAGAGGTGAAATCAAATGAGTCTTTCCTTTCCCCTAAATGTAATAGATGAAGGTCTGCAACATCTAGAATTGGTCTTGGGAACTTGCACATGAGCAAAGGAGAACTCTGAGAAGATGTTGGAATAGTAATTTTGGGCTCCTTCCCTCAAAACTGGATGTGGAATTGAATATTTCATTGACTTTCAGGGTCATGCCACCTTAGGATGAATGGGGATTGACTGGACCACTTTCCTGACATTATAGCAACAAGAAGCAGCATGTCCTAGTGCTTAGTCAACACTGTACTAAGCACTTAACAAATACCATCGTTATTAATATTAATATTAGTAGTAGTAGTAGTAGTAGTAGTAGTAGCAGTAGTAGTAGTGGAAAGAACATGGGCTTGGTATTCAAAGGAGCTGGATCCAGCTCTGCCATTTGTCTGCTGTGTGACCTTGGGCAAGTCATTTCACTTCAAAGCCCTACTAAAATTATATTGCTTCCAGTTACCTCCTCTGTAAAAGGGGAATTTTAATAATGATAATAATAATGATGGCATTTGTTAAATGCTTACTATGTGCAATGCACTGTTCTAAGCGCTGGGGAGGTAACAAGGGGATCAGGTTGTCCCACGGGGGGCTCACAGTCTTAATCCCCATTTTACAGATGAGGAAACTGAGGCACAGAGAAGTGAAGTGACTTGCCCAAGGTCACACAGCTGACAGTTGGGGGAGCCGGGATTTGAACCCATGACCTCTGACTCCAAAGCCTGGGCTCTTTCCACTGAGCCATGAGACTGTGAGCCCCTTGTGCCACAGGGACTGTATTCAACCTGATTAGCTTGTATCTACCCAGAACTTAGAAAAGTGCCTGGCTCAGAGTAAGTGCTTAACAAAAAGAACAGTGCTTTGCGCATAGTAAGTGCTTAATAAATACCATTATTATTATAAATAATAATAAATACTATTTAAAAAGTCAACCCTTAATTTTAAGGGCAATGTTTTATCTCCATAGAGCACTCTCTAAAGTGCTAGGTAGAGTGCTCAGCGGAGAAGCAGCATGGCTCCATGGAAAGAGCCCGGGCTTTCGAGTCAGAGGTCATGGGTTTAAATGCCGGCTCCCTCAATTGTCAGCTGTATGACTTTGGGCAAGTCACTTCACTTCTCTGTGCCTCAGTGACCTCAGCTGTAAAATGCGGATTAAGATTGTGAGCCCCAAGTGGGACAACCTGATCACCTTGTATTCCCCCAGCGCTTAGAACAGTGCTTGGAACATAGTAAGCGCTTAACAAATACCATCATTATCATTATTATTATTTAGTGCTCAATAAATACGACTGAATGAGTGAATTGAATGAATGAAGGTTGCTGGGATAATTATTAAGACTCTGTTTATGAGATGATACTGTTCCAAGGGACAGTTATTTTTTCTTAATGGCCATTGTCTGGGTTTTTTTTGGAGTTTACGTAAGATTCTGCAAATTTTCCCAGTATAAAATATCTGTACTTTCCTTCCTTTATCTCCTCATACAAGGTTTAAGCCTCCTGGAGGCCTATCTGTGGGTTCTTGCTGCTTCACAGAAGCGGAGCAGCCTTCAGATGGCAAATCTGCCTGAAACTTGTCTCTTTCTCCACAGTGTCAACTGTGACACCGATTGAGTCTACACTGGCTTGTTACAAGAATGGTTTACTCCCAGAGCACAGACCGATCTGAAATTAATCCTTCTGAAAATGTTTGAGCAAAGATTCAAGTTATTTATCTGCTCATTGCTAATGATGTAAGATATTCGCCCAGTGTCAAAATTAGAGCAAAGGGGTGATGGAATAGCAGGGCAAGGCAATGTCATACTTAGGTCATGTCTAAATCAATCAGTGGCATGTATTGAGCATTTAATTTGGGCAGAGCACTGTACCAAATGTTGGAGAGAGTGCAATACAACAGCATCACAGGAAACAAACACTTAGGGTGAAATTATCTGATTGATATGATCGCAACTATTACTCATGTGGCGCTAATTTTCCCATGTGAATGTTGCCTCAAAACATCTGAAACTGATGCTATTCAGTGCTATTTACTGAGTACTTTATATAGAGCACTGCACTAAGCATCGTGGAAGGTAAAAAAGAATAAGTAGTCATGTTCCAATATATGTGTTATATCGTTATAATAACAATAATAATGATAATAACTGTGACATTTGTTAAGCTCCTACTATGGGCTAGGCACTGTACTAAGCTCTGAGATAGATACAAGAAAATTAGTTTGGACAAAGTCCCTGTCCCACTTGGGACTCACAGCCTTAATCCCCATTTTACTGATGATGTAACTAACGCCCAGAGAAGTGAAGTGACTGCCCCCAGATCACACAGCAAACAAGTGGAGGACCGAGGATTAGAACCCAGATCTCTCTAGACTGTGAGCTCATTGTGGTCAGAGATGGTGTCCATTATACCATTGTGCTGTACTCTCCCAAGTGCTTAGTACAGTGCTTTGTACACAGTAAATGCTCAAAAAACACAATTGATTGATTGATTCTGGCTTCCAGGTTCATGCTATATTCACTAGGCCTTTCAGCTTCTAATTATAATAGGAGTTTTGCACAAAAGACCCTCCCAGTTTACTACAATTGGGGTATATCAAGTCTGGCCACCACCTTGTCTTTTCTTTGATACCCTCTTTCTTCTGGGTAGAACAAAAGTGTCAGAGGAAAAGAAAAAGTTGTTTTATGTCTGTGGAGAAATAGTTGTCCTGGATCCATTTGGCCACCTAGTACTAAAGAACGCAGAGGCTGTATCCATGCAAAATAAAGAGGGCTCAGTGGAAAGAGCCCAGGCTTTGGAGTCAGAGGTCATGAGTTCAAATCCCAGCTCCGCCAAATGTCAGTGCATGACTTTTTGGGCGTCACAACTTCTCTGTGCCTCAGTTCCTTCATCTGTAAAATGGGGATTAAGACTGTGAGCCCCCCGTGGGACAACCTGATCACCTTGTAACCTCCCCAGCACTTTTGCTGTTCACATAGCAAGCCCTTAATAAATGCCATCATTATTATTATTATTACTAAGAGGAAGCTTTACCCAACTTGTCTGGTCAATTTGGATAATTCACAACAAAACCCTTTTCCTCTCCCTGAGTTGCCCAGGAATTCCAGTCAATTTGCCACTTTTTTTAAACGTAGGTAGGTGACATTCAGATTGACTAGGGAATGTTCCCAAGTAAATAACAGATCTCATTTATTTTGAATTGGGAAAAATGGAGTGGGGAAGAGTGAAATACTGAAGGTTTGTTGTCTTCAATCTTGTAGGAGTTGGGGCTGTCTTAATATATGTATATATTTATATATGTATAGTGTTTTTTTACCTGTTACAAGTGTTACTGCTCTCTGGATAGACCCGGTCAAAGTGTGTCAAAGCTAATGTATATGTCTTGCATCTTTCTCTAATCAGATTGTGTGAGGATAGAGGCAGAAAATGGAATAATGGCAAGCTGAGAGGAATTTGTTCTTGGATCAGGGTAAATTGGGCCAAATACTAACGGACATGCTTTCAGGATAATTAAGGCGGTGAAGGTTCTTTTATTAATTTAATAGATTCAATGACGTGCTCCGAAAGATACAATTTAAAGCAGCCAGAGCCTTTTTTATAACAAAAAATGGTTTTAAGATTCAGAAATATATTCAATAAATATACATGCCTTAGCCTATTGGGAACAATGACTTCTTTCTGATGACTGATGTTAATAGACTATACTCAAAATAGAAGAGTTTTCTTTGCAATTATTGTACAGGAATTTGCATTTAATCTGCCTGAAATATCAGAGTAATAAAGGACTGTAGTGGCACAGTTGGATTAGCTCAATTGATTCATTCTTTCAATCGTATTTATGGAGTGCTTACTGTGTGCAGAGCACTGTACTAAGCGCTTAGTACAGCACTCAATCAGCGATCAATCCACTGTATTTAGTGAGCACTTACCATGGGCAGAGCACTGTACTAAATGCTTGGGAGAGCACAAAACAACAGATTTAGCAGACACATCCTCTACCCAAAAGACAAAGGAGAAGGGGAAAGATAATAATAAAAACTGTGGTATTTGCTAAGTGCTTGCTTTGTGCAAGGCACTGTATTAAGCGCTGGGGTGGATACAAGCAAATTGGGTTGTTCATAGTCCCTGTCCCACATGGGGCTCACAGTCTCAATCCCCGTTATACAAATGAGGTAACTGAGGCACAGAGAAGTGTAGTGACTTATCTCAATACCTATTATACAAATGAGGCAACTGAGGCACAGAGAAGTGTAGTGATTTACCTAAAGTCACATAGACAAGTGGTGGATCATGGGATTAGGACCCATGACCTTTTAGCTCCCAGGCCCGTGCTCTATCCACTAGGCCATACTGCTTCTCCTGAAGCTGCAACCCATTTTTTCCTCTCCACTTCCACCTCCTGCTCTCTCTCTCACCCCACCAAGCTCCAATTCTGGGCGCCGGCTCTGTAATTCCGAAATTGGAAGCCACAATAAGCAGGAGAGTCTGCTGGCATCAGAGCACTGAAAATGGCATCAGAGAGCCAGTCCACGGTGGTCCTCAGCAGAGGGAAAGACTGTTTAGAAAAATGGAGAAACCTTCAATTAATAGGAACAGAATTAATGGGGTGATGGAGGCTCTGGGGTGAAAGGTCTTGAGTTCTAATCCCAGATCTACCACTTGTCTGCTGTGTGACCTTAGGCAAGTCATTCACTTCTCTGCATCAGTTGCTTCCAGTGCTTAGAACAGTGCTTTGCACATAGTAAGCGCTTAATAAATGCCATTATTATTATTATTATTATTATTATTATTATCTGTAAAATGGGGATTAAGATTGTGAGCCCCACTCGGGACAGGGATTGTATCCAACCTGATTTGTTTGTATTCACCCAGCACTTAGTAAGTGCCGAGCACATAGTAAGTGCTTAACAAATACCACAATTATTATTGTTATTATTTCTAGTTTGGGATTAAGGGATTGGAGAGGGGGGGAGAACCAGGAACCAAGGACCTAGGAAGGCTGGTAGGGGGCAGAGAGGAGCCAGGATTATATATCAGGAAAATCTACAAAAGCAGAACCCCAGATGGTTCTGGGGTTATATATATATATTATATAGGAGAAGCAGCGTGGCTCAATGGAAAGAGCCTGGGCTTTGGAGTCAGAGGTCATGGGTTCAAATCTCAGCTCTGCCACTTGTCAGCTGTGTGACTTTGGGCAAGTCACTTAACTTCTCTGTGTCTCAGTTACCTCATCTGTAAAATGGGGATGAAGACTGTGAGCCCCATGTGGGACAATCCAATCACCTTGTATCCTCCCTAGTGCTTAGAACAGTGCTTTGCACATAGTAAGCGCTTAACAAATGCCAATATTATTATTATTTTATTATTATTATTATTATTATTGTTACAACCACAAGTCTTAAAAACCAGGAGTGATAGGTTCAGACTTGTTGGGAGAGAGCTAGCCAGATATCTAGCCATTTTGCATGCGGGGTCTGGCCTATATTTTTAAGCAAGGTAGTAGCTATAGTTTATCCTCTTTCCTGCTTCTTCTGCTCCAAAGTATTTTGGTGGTTATGAACCATCTGTAGCATTAGCTGGAGACAGTAGATGTCACTATTCCAGGTGCATAGAATATCTCTTTGAAACATTTTGCTCAACAAAAGTAGCAATATTGAGAAACCCAAAAGAAGCACACATATTATATGACCATATATCCCTATGGCTACATTTCCTTATACTGATATGTCTCTTTGCAATGTTTTGCTCAACAAAACTAGCAATATTGAGAAACCCAAAAGGAGCACACATATTTATTAGATGACCATATATACCTATGGTTACATTTCCTTGTACTGATATGCATAAATAAAATGATAATGATGGCATTTGTTAAGCTCTTACTATGTGCAAAGCACTGTTCAGGATACAAGGTGATCAGATTGTCCCACGTGGGGCTCACAGTCTTCATCCCTATCTTACAGATGAGAAAACTGAGGCCCAGAGAAGGTAAGCGACTTGCCCAAAGTCGCACAGCTGACAATTGGCAGAGTCAGGATTTGAACACATGACCTCTGATTCCCAAGCCCGTGCTCTTTCCATTGGGCCACGCCGCTTCTCTAGATTCTAGTTCACCCAATTTTGAACTGTAATGCTTAGAATCCTGTCCATTTGCTCCCCAATTCTACAATTTTTTCTCTATGCCACTTTGGCCTCCAGGAGCAACACGTGCCTGTTTTAAAATGCTATCAAATGTCCACATGAATCTGGGTCAAAATTGGTCATAACAATGATAATAATAATAATAATGATAACAACAATAATAATAATAATAATAATAATAATAATAACAATGACACATTAATGCAGCATGGCTCAGTGGAAAGAGTATTCATTCGTTCATTCATTCAATTCTATTTATTGAGCACTTACTGTGTGCAGAGCACTGTACTAAGCCCTTGGGAAGTACAAGTTGGCAACATATAGAGACGGTCCCTACCCAACAGCGGGCTCACAGTCTAGAAGGGGGAGACAGACAACAAAACAAAGCATATTAACAAAATAAAATAAATAGAATAAATATGTGCACAGGCTTTGGAGTAAGAGGTCATGGGTTCAAATCCCGGCTCCTCCAATTGTCAGCTGTGTGACTTTGGGCAAGTCACTTAACTTCACTGGGCTTCAGTTACCTCATCTGTAAAATGGGGATTAAGACTGTGCGACACCTGTGGGACAACCTGATCACCTTGTAACCTCCCCAGCACTTAGAACAGTGCTTTGCACGTAGTAAGCATTCAATCAATGCCATTATTATTATTATTATTATTATTATTACTATTATTATTAAAATTCCCCTTTTACAGAGGAGGCATTATTGTCTACTCTCTATTAATACAGAGAGGTATTATTAAGTCTTCTAGACTGTGACTTCTAGACTGTGAGCCCACTGTTGGGTAGGGACCGTCTCTATATGTTGCCAACTTGTACTTCCCAAGCGCTTAGTACAGTGCTCTGCACACAGTAAGCGCTCAATAAATACGATTGAATGAATTAAGTGCTTACTAAGTGCAAAGTGCTGTTCTAAGCACATTTTTGTTGGTGGGAAGCAGCATGGCCTAGTGGGGAGAGAAGCAGCATGGCTTAATAGGAAGAGTATGGAACTGGGAGTCCAATCCCAGCTCCTCTACTTGCCCGCTGCGTGACCTTGGGAAAGTCACTTCAATTCTCTGTGCCTAAGTTACCTCATATCTAAAATGGGGATTAGTAATAATAAGAATTATGGTTTTTGTTAAGCGCTTACTACATTCTAGACACTGTACTAAGCGCTGGGGGGATTAGGCCCATGAGCCCTTTGTGAGACAAGACCTGTGTTCAACCAGATTATTTTGGGTCCACTCCAGGGTTTAGTACAGAGAAACAGTGGGGTTCAGTGGACAAATCACGGGCTTGGGACTCAGAGGTCATGGGTTCTAATCCCAGCTTTGTCATTTGTCAGCTGTGTGACTTTGGGCAAGTCACTTCACTTCTCTGTGCCTCAGTTCCCTTATCTGTAAAATGGGGATAAAGACTGTGAGCCCACCATGGGACAACCTGATTGCCTTGTATCCCCCCCCCCCAGTACTTAGAACAGTGCTTGGCACATAGTGAGCACTTAACAAATACTATTATTATCACCTGTCCACATGTTTTGTTTTGTTGTCTATCTCCCCCTTCTAGACTGTCAGCCCGTTGTTGGGTAGGGACCGTCCCTATATGTTGCCAACTTGTACTTCCCAAGCGCTTAGTACAGTGCTCTGCACACAGTAAGCACTCAATAAATACGATTGAATGAATGAATGGATACAGTGCCTGGCACATAATACTTAACAAGCACCATTAAAAAGAAAAGCCAGGATAGCTGGGTTAATGATAATAATAATACTAATGATAATCACTGTGGCATTTGTTAACACTTACTTTGTACCAGGCGCTGTACTAAGCACTGGGGTGGAGCGTTGGGGTGGATACAAGTAAATTTGATTGGACATAGTCCCTGTCCCACATGGGGCTCACATTCTTAATCGCCATTTTTCAGATGAGGTAATTAAGGCCCATAAAAGTGAAGTGACTTGCCCAGGGTCACAGAACAGACAAGTGGTGGAGCCAGAATTAGGCCCCAAAAACCTTCTGACTCCCAGCTCTGCTGCTCAGTTCTAGCTAACGCCAACTCTGTCCCCACTGTGTGATCTTGAACTTGATATTCCCCATATGTAAACTGGAGATAAAATACCTGCTCAACTCTAACACTGTTAGCCCTTTATGAGATTGTGACTATATCTGAGTTCATTAGCTTACTTCGACCCCAGCACTTAGCTCAGTAGTTGGGAAATATTAAGTGCTTGATATATACATCATATTCATTTTTATTATAGATGAACTAAATCAATAAATATAACTGGAAAATGGGGATGAGGTAGAAGTAGTGTGGCCTATTGGATAGATCATGGACCTAAGAGTCGGAAGGCTCTAGGTTCTAATTCCTGACTCTTCCAACATCATCATCATCATCAATCGTATTTATTGAGCGCTTACTGTGTGCAGAGCACTGTACTAAGCGCTTGGGAAGTACAAGTTGGCAACATATAGAGACAGTCCCTACCCAACAGTGGGCTTCCACTTGTCTGCCGTTTGATCTTGGGCAAGTCACTTCACTTCCCTGTGTCTCAGTTACCTCATCTGAAAAATGGGGTTTAAAACTGTGGGACAAGGACTGTGCTCAACTCGATTAATTTTTTTTTTCTACTCCAGCACTTAGTACAGTGCCTGGCACATAGTAAGCACTTCAAAATATCATGAAAAATGATTCAGTAGTTGTGACTCTAAAATTTTCATCACATACCTCTTTTTAAATGTGTTTGATTTAAATTTTAGCAAGGTTAACTGGTTCAGTTTTCCAGAGAAGAGCTGACAGGAAACATGGAAATCTGGCAAATTTCTTTATGATTATTCTGATTTTTCCTCCAGGTAGTAGTAATAGTAGTGATAGTGGTGGTGGTAATTAAGTGATTACTAAGTATTTACAGTGTGCTGAACACCATACTAAAACACTTGGGGAAAAGAATTACACTGGCGAAAGTGAGTTGGTCCCTAAAAATCCAGGGGCTCACAACTGAAAAATGTATAGAATAAAGTTTGGGTAGCAGAAACATTAGGAATGATGAAATAATGTAAATTCAAAAAGGACAGTCCAACAAGCAATGAGGTAAAGGAAAACTACAGAGGCTTCAGGAGCTGCCACCTGGGGTATTAAGAGTCTTTAATTCATTCATTCAATCTTATTTATTTAGCACTTACTGTGTGCAGAGCACTGTACTAAGCGCTTGAAAGGTACAATTTGGCAACAGATAGAGACAATCCCTACCCAAGAACGGGCTCACAGTCTAGAAGGGGGAGACAGACAACAAAATAAAACAAGTAGACCGGCATCATGGCTATCAAAAGAAATAGAATTATAGATATGTTGCCAATTTGCACTTCCCAAGCACTTAGTACAGTGCTCTGCACATAGTAAGCGCTAAATAAATACGATTGATGATGATGATGATGATGATATATACACATCATTAATAAAATAGAGCAATAAATATGTACAAATATTCACAAGTGCTGTGGGGAGGGGAAGGGGGTAGAACAGAGTGGGGGCAATGGGGAGGGGAGGAGGAGCAGAGGAAAAGGGGGGCTCAGTGTGGGAAGGCCTCCTGGAGGAGGTGAGCTCTCACTAGGGCTTTGAAGGGAGGAAGAAAGCTAGCTTGGTGGATGTGAGGAGGGAGGGCATTCCAGATGCTCCAAGTAGGAAGTGGTCTTCATGGGTTGATGGCAGGACAAGCAAAAATCATCAATCATATTTATTGAGCGCTTACTGTGTGCAGAGCACTGTACTAAGCGCTTGGGAAGTACAAGTTGGCAACATATAGAGACATTCCCAAATGAGGCCCAGTGAGGAGGTTAACGGTGGCAGAGGAGAGGAGGGTGCGGACTGGGCTGTAGAGGGAGAGAAGAGAGGTGAGGTAGGAGGGGGTGAGGGGATGGAAAGCTTTGAAGCCGAGAGTGAGGAGTTTTTGCTTCATGCGGTTGATAGGCAACCACTGGAGATTTTTGAGGAGGGGAGTGACATGGCCAGAGCATTTCTGTAGAAAGATAATCCGGGCAGCAGAGTGAACTATAGACTGAAGGAGGGAGAGACAGGAGGATGGGAGACCAGAGAGGAGGCTGATGCAGTAATCCAGTCGGGATAGGATGAGAGATTGTACCAAGGGCAGATCTTGGCGATGTTGTGAAGGTGAGACTGGCAGGTTTTGGTGACGGATTGGATGTGCGGGGTGAATGAGAGAGTGAAGTTAAGGTGTCCAATCACACCCAAAGCTTCCAGACTTTCTAAATGATGTCGAGCCTGTATGCTACGGTTGCTTAAATCCTCATGACCCCCCATGCCCAGGGATTGTTGGGAGTGGGAGCCCTGGATGCTACAATGGAGAGAGGATGGGGGCATCTCAATAGTCTCCCTATTTCTCCATCTCTTTCCCCTTGTCTCTCCCTCTCCTCTCCTCCCCGCTGAACTCTGTCTCTTCTTTCTCTCCCACCTTTCTAAAGTTTTTTATTTAAGGCACGCTGACGGTTTAGAAGCAGTCAAATATATCATTTCTGAATTTAGAAATAATTTCCCCATAGGCTGAGATCCACCTTGTGTGAATTTTATAGTAGTTATAAATCTCTGAATAATAGGATTTATAATGACATTGCTGAAAGACCCTTCAACGCAGCTCTGTTACCTGGAACTATTTTAACACTGCTAAATAGATTCCTATTACGTTCAAAAACATGGGATCCTGAAATGTCTCAATCTGGGAGCCTCAACTGAGTGCAACAGCTAATGAACACACATTTTTATTGAATAATTTTGATCTGTAAACCAGATTCCATCTTTCTGAAATCCCTGAAGATTGTAACTTCACCTCTAATTTGGTTGGCTATGTATTAATTCCTGGAGATTATCATCCAAAAACGATGATTATGGATTCACACGCTATAAAGCACCGGTAAGAATAATCTATATGTGGCAATCATGGCCCAATGGATAGAGCATGGGCCCGGGAGTCTAATCCTGGCTCCGCCACTTGTCTGCTGTGTGACCTTGGGCAAGTTACTTCACTTGTCTGTGCTTCATTTACCTCATCTGCAAAATGGGGATTAAGAAGGTAAACCTTAGATGGAACAGGGACTGTATCCAACCTGATTATCTTGTGTCGACTCTAGAACTTAGTACAGAGCCTAACACATAGTAAGTGCTTAACAAATGCCACAATTATCATTATTATTATTACTATTATATGTGGAAATGTTAGTGGAGGCAAGAGAAGAGTAGGGGGAGAGACAGATGAATATTTGGGAGGTGAGCTTAACTCTAAATTAGCATTCCACTCACTAGTGTAGGTTTGCAGGGTTGTCTTCCAGTAGCAATTTCTGTTTACTTGTTGCCTATAGTGGTTTTACCTAAGGTGCACAATGACACATCCTTATTAACCAACTGATGGAGTGGCTGCAGTTGTCATTTGAGAGGAGGTCTAAAAGGTTAGGGATGTTTGATGGGAAATGAGTGTACCATCTCTATTTTATTGTATAATCATCATTATCATCAGTGGTTACCATGTTCAGAACACTATACTACGTGTGTGGGAAAGTACAATTCAACAGACTTGGCAGACATGTTCCCTGCCCACAATCAGCTTGCAGTTTAGAAGGGGAGACAGATGTTAATATAAATAAATGATTTATAATATGTGATTTAAAGATACATCCATAAGTGCCGTGGGGTTGAGGGTGTTGCAAATATCAAATACCCAGAGGTTAAGCAGTGTGGCTTAGTAGAAAGAACCCGGGCTTGGGAGTCAGACATCATGGGTTCAAATCCCAGCTCTGCCACTTGTCAGCTGTGTGACTTTGGGCAAACCATTTAGCTTTTCAGGGCCTCAGTTACCTCATCTGTAAAATAGGGATGAAGACTGTCAGCCCCACGAGGGACAACCTGATTACCTTGTATCTACCCCAGGGCTTAGAACAGTGCTTGGCACTTAGAACAGTAAGTGCTTAACAAATACCATCATTATTATTATTATTATTGTTATTACAGATCCAATTGCACAGATGACACAGAAGGGCGAGGGAGCCTGGGAAAAGATGGCTTAATTGGGGATACTTCTATGACCTTCTAATTCCCAGACCTGTGCTCTATTAAATACACTATGCCTCTTCTCTCAGGTACGAAGGGGCTTGTCCTTCACTGGACTTCCACTGGCCACCCTCTTTATTGAGCTTCCATATTATGACAGCTTCAGCTTAGCTGAGGGGATGGGCAGATCTTCTGGTTAATTTTTTACATATCCCTATATCCCTATCATACCCCTATGGTTTCTGGATTTCTCAAGCCCCAGTTTGTCCAAGGTCAAATAGCAGGTAAGTGTCAAGTCAGAAGTAGATATATGTCACCTTTATTAAAAAAAGTCACAGCATATGTGTTTGTGTTCTGGTCTAATGGATTTTTCATGAGTAACAGGTTTGAAATTTTAAATGATCAGAGGATACTATCACTGTATGCAGACACAGTCACTCACTTATAATAAGTCTAAAGATTAGAGGTTCCTGGATGCATATTCATGCACTTCATTAAACTTGTGAAGAATTAGATTCTCGTGTCTAATTCATCCATAATACAGGCATTCCACTTTTGGAAAACCAATGGACTATTTCCTGTGTAAAATAATTAGGTCATTTTTGATAAAAACAAACTGATCATACATGAGTCTCCTTCCTCTCTACAGAGGTGTAGCAAACAATCACACTTTCTGAGCCTTTGCTGTGTGCAGAACACAGTAGGCTCTTGGAGAGTACAATACAGTAAGTAACTATGATCCCTACCCTGAAGGAGTATACACGGTGTTTATGATCAAGCCAGGAGACAGATAAATGAGTTACAGGTAGAGGGATAAGTGGAATTTAAATATATGAACATAAAGGCGAGGTAGGGTGTACTTAAGTGGAAATACTATTAACCGTATTAACCAATTGATGGAGTGGCTGCAGTTGTCATTTTAGAGGAGGCCTAAAAGGTTAGGGATGTTTGATGGGGAATGTGTGTCCCAACTCTGTTTTACTGTATAATCAGAAATAGGATGGAGAGATGAGACATTTATCAGTAAAGGCCTCCTGGAGATGTGATTTTTGAAGGGCTTTTAATGGGGGGAAGAAGAGTGATTTGCCAGATTTGAAGGGGGTGGATTTCCAAGGGAGGGTGTGAACAAGAGATTGACAGTGGGAGAGATACGAACAAGGCACAGTGAGTAATTTAGCATTAGAAAAGTCAAGTGTGTGGGTTGGGTTTCAGTAAGAGCAGCATGGCTCAGTGGAAAGAGCCCGGGCTTTGGAGTCAGAGGTCATGGGTTCGAATTCCAACTCCATCACATGTTTGCTGTGTATCCTGGGCAAGTCATTTAACTTCTCTGGGCCTCAGTTACTTCATCTGTAAAATGGGGATTAAGACTCTGAGCCCCACATGGGACAACCTGATCACCCTGTATCCTCCCCAGCGCTTAGAACAGTGCTTTGCACATAGTAAGTGCTTAATAAATGCCAATTATTATTATTATTATTATTAAGAGAGAACCAAGGGTAGATGGGGGGAGAGAACTGATTATGTGTCTTACAATGGATTGTGAGGAGTTTCTCTATGATTCTTACATGCTTCTCTAGTTCCTTGAGGGCAGATATTGTATTTAATAATTCTATTACACTCTACTGTTTAGGACAGTGCTCTGTCTATAGTAAGTGTGAAATAAATACCTTTGATGGATCAGTTGGTTTACATGGAGTGAAGTGGGAAAACACTGCAGCTTTTTGAAGATTGGGGAGACCTGCACAGAATGAAACTTTTAAAAAATGATGTGGACAGCAGATTGAAGTATGGACTAGAGAGGAGAAAAGTTGTAGATAGCAAGTTTGATGAGGAGGGCGAAGGAGTAGTCTAGTCCAGGGTGGGCAAGTACTTGGACCAGTGTGGTAGCCATTTGGATGGAAGGGAAGGAGTGGATCCTGAAGATGAATCACTTTCATTTGCCAGCTTTCTTAAGTTACCAGTGAAATGGGGCAGTTGCGAGGGGGAGAAGGGGGAACATGAGGCAGGAATGGATCTGACAGCAACAGCTATGGAAGAGCTGTGGGAGAATTGGTTAGGGAAGCATGGGGGAGAAAGTAGAATGGCTGGAAGACTCAGCATAGAGGAATCCATCATGGGGACCTCTCCCTGACAGCTTGCCTCTTCTCCCCCGAGCTTTTCCAGGCAGACACATCCACACACCCATCTTGACCTCTCTTGGCATGAGTAACAAATCAAACGCTGATTGTTCTGGAGCTCCAGCTCCGTGGCCAGGAGTGTCTGCTAGCCAACCAGCATCTTTGCTGTATTATTATTCTAAAAGGTGGAGCTGAATAAAACCTCAAAAACTGTGAGCTCCTCAGTTGACTTGCTACCATCAGCTATGCCTTGGTTAGCAACATGTAGCTGACACACATAACACATAGCCTTCTTTTGAGGTTTGAAGTTGCCTAACTTTTACAAAACTCAACAATTAAATCTGAAATGATTTTTCCATATAACATAAATACATCCCTTCATCCATCAGTGGCTTCTTTGTCTAGTTACCAGAGGACTAGCAATGCTGGCTCCTTGCATATGGCAGAGGTATTCTTGCCAGGGGGAAAGTTAAATCACCCTGTGACCTCAGACCTCACGTTGGCAAGAGCTACCTTGGAAAATGCTGCATTGGTGGGAAAACGATTCACTTCTTGAAGGAAGGGCAGCCCTAAAAAGGTTATTGTCTCAATAAACTATCAGTAATTGTTTTTAGATTGAGTTGACAGAAAACCCAATAGAAAACAATTGATCTTTGTGCTATGAGAAAGAAAACATTTGTGCTGTAGATGGTTTTTCATTTGGAAGTTTTCCTAGTTAATTAGTCCTTTTCCTCAAGGTCTTTCTGCAAAGAAGGGTCTCTGAATCAATCATCGATGATTGCTTAATGCCAGAACACTGTGGGTAGGACAGAGCAGACTCAGTTCAATCTGTAACTCCTACCATAACCAAGGATAGGTCAAGAAGCTAGGTTTACAAATGTAAACTCCACTCCTTTCATTTTTATGTCCCTTCTCTTTGCAAAGAGCTCAATTACTGGTGTTTAGGTCACTCTGTGAGAAATAGTCCCTAGTTACTGCAATTTCCCAATGGATACTTGCCAAATTGGTTTTGATTTCAAGGATCGCTGTGCTCAGGCCTTCAGTGCTTGATTCTGAGAGCTGCATCAATTGATCTGAATAAGAAAGTCAATTCACCCCAGATTTGTTACTTTAATCTTAATGTTACTTTACTTTTTTTTTTTTATACTGTGAGCCCACTGTTGGGTAGGGACTGTCTCTATATGTTGCCAACTTGTACTTCCCAAGTGCTTAGTACAGTGCTCTGCACACAGTAAGTGCTCAATAAATATGATTGATTGATTTAGTAAATCCTTGGAAATTAGGGACAACCTACAATATGACAGGATGTGTTGCAAACTCGATGTTTCACCTACAGATTTGTAACATTGTGATGGATAGATATTCATGTTTGTATGTCAGTGCATAATCAACAGACCCCAGGAGGAGAGAAGGAAGGAAGAGAAGAAAGAGAGAGGGGAAGGAAGGAAGGTGGGGAAAGAAGGTGTGATAGAGAAAAGGGATGGGCTGAGGGAGAAGCAATGTGCCCTAGTAGACAGAGCATGGAGTTAGAAGGACCTGGGTTCTAATCCTGGCTCCACCACTTGTCTGCTGTGTGACCTTGGTCAGGTCACTCTACTTCTCTGTGCCTCAGTTCCCTCATCTGTAAAGTGGGGATTAAGACCAAGAGGTCTATGTGGGACAGGGACTGTGTTTAACCTGATTATCTTGTGTTTACCCCAGCACTGTTCTGGAACATAATAAGTGCTTAGCAAATACTGTTATTATTATTATCCTTATTATTAACATTGTTAAAAACCAGGATGGATAAAGGCAGGGGGAGTCAGAGGGATAGTGAGACTATATCAGAACAAATAAGATTCAGGAAACTAAACCCCTATAGTTGAACTCGAATGGACAGTCATCATTAGCTCTGGCAAAGGAGGTCATATTTAGAGCTTTAGCAGCTTATGATAATCCAGTCCAGCAGAAAGACATGATCCAATGTCTTATTTTTCAGAACTGTGCCAAAATTTCCAATTGCTGAGTGAAGCCTAATCAAAACCCATTTTTCAGATTGGCCCTGAATAGCGAAGGAAGCTACTGTGCTTAATGCTTGCTGATACAGCAGAAACCAACTAACATTCCAGAGACTCAGTGGACAAGGTTTAACTTCTGGGACAAAAACAGAGGCTCTTATGGAAAAAAAAAACAGCCCTAAATGTGATACCATGTGGCACTGAAGATATTTTCAGACTCAAATATCTCTACGTTCCAGGTAACCATGGAATAATGAAAGGGTTTGACAGTATTCTGTTGGTTTGACAGTATCCTGTTTAACAGTCAGCTGTGATTATCTATCTAAGAATAGTTTTTATTGAGCACCTATTGTACTGTACTAACTTCTTACTTCATTCATTAATTCAGTCGTATGTACTGAGCGCTTACTGTGTTTAGATCACTGTACTAAGTGCTTGGGAAGTACAAATCGGCAACATACAGAGGTGGTCCCTACCCAACAATAGGCTCACAGTCTAGAAGACGGCAATTCAATAGTTAGTAGACGTGATCCTGTCTCACAAGTGCACAACCTTGGTGTCATCCACGACTCTGCTCTCTCTTTCACCCCACACATCCAATCCATCACCAAAACCTGCCAGTCACACCTCCACAACATCGCCAAGATCTTCCCTTTTCTCTCCATCCAAACAGCCACCTTGCTGGTTCAATCTCTCATCCTATCCTGACTGGATTACTGCATCGGCCTCATCTCTGATCTCCCACCTTCCTGTCTCTCCCCACTTCAATCTATACTTCACTCTGCTGCCCGGATTATCTCTGTACAGAAATGCTCTGGGCATGTTATTCCCCTCCTCCAAAATCTCCAGTGGTTGCCCTTCAAACTATGAATCTAGCAAGACTTCCTCACTCTTGGCTTCAAGGCTGTCCATCACCTCGCTCTCTCCTACCTCACCTCCCTTCTCTCCTTCTCCAGCCCAGACCACACCCTCCGCTCTTCTGCTGCTAACCTCCTCACTGTGCCTCATTCTCGCCTGTCCCACCATTGACCCCCGGCCCACGTCCTTCCCCTGGCCTGGAATGCCCTCCCTCCACACATCCGCCAAGCTAGCTCTCTTCCTCCCTTCAAAGCCCTACTGAGAGCTCACCTCTTCCAAGAGGCCTTCCCAGACTGACCCCCCTTTTTCCTCTCCGCCTCCCCATCCTCCCATCCTACCTCCTTCCCCTCCCCAAACTTGTATATATTTGTACAGATTTAGTATTCTATTTATTTTACGGGTACATATTTCCTATTCTATTAATTTTGTTAATGATGTGCACATAAGCTATAATTCTATTTGTTCTGACGATTTTGACACCTGTCTACATGTTTTGTTTTGTTGTCTGTCTCCTCCTTCTAGACTGTGAGCCCACTGTTGGGTAGAGACTGTCTCTATATGTTGCCGACTTGTACTTCCCAAGTGCTCAGTACCATGCTCTGCACACGGTAAGCACTCAATAAATGCGATTGAATGAATGAATGAATGATCCCTGTCCCCGACAGGCTGATAGTCTATATAGGGGAGACTGACACAATAATATTAATAATAATAATAATAATAATAATAATAGCATTTATTAAGCACTTACTATGTGCAGCGCACTGTTTTAAGCACTGCGGAGGTTACAAGGTGATCAGGTTGTCCCACAGGGGGCTCACAGTCTTAATCCCCATTTTACAGATGAAGTAACTGAGGCACAGAGAACTTAAGTGACTTGCCCAAAGTCACACAGCTGACAATTGGTGGAGCCAGGATTTGAACCCATGACCTCTGACTCCAAAGCCCATGCTCTTTCCACTGAGCCATGCTGCTTCTCTACTGACAGGTGGAAGAAAGCAAAGAGGACATTTATCTAGAAAATATGAATTATTAGGAAATGCTACTGGTGTTGCTAAAGATGTGGACAGGCCTCGCTCCCATCAGAACTGGAAGCTGTAGTTTCCTGCCACTGTCTCTGTATCAGCCAGATGATTTAGAGTTGATATCGTCCTACCCAGTGAAGCCTACCCAGTTTTAATATATATAGATAGTTTTTATATACATATATACCCTGTATATATGTATATATATTTGTACATATTCATTACTCTATTTATTTATTTTACTTATACGTATCTATTCTATTTATTTTATTTTGTTAGTATGTTTGGTTTTGTTCTCTGTCTCCCCCTTTTAGACTGTGAGCCCACTGTTGGATAGGGACTGTCTCTATATGTTGCCAACTTGTACTTCCCAAGTGCTTAGTACAGTGCTCTGCACACAGTAAGCGCTCAATAAATACGATTGATTGATTGATTGATTTTAAAACATATGTGGTGAATACTTTGCAGTCCTACTGGTTCTGGATAAAGAGTGAGGAAAAGGTGGAAATGGAGGTCAGGGTGGGGATCGGGAGCCGATGATGAGGGAAGGTAGTGGGATAGAGCAGGAAACAAAAGATGCGGAGTCAGGGTACACTGAGGCAGGAGATGGGAAGAGGAGAGATGAAGGACCCACCTAGCCTGCCTCACCCCCTCTTTGCTAGTACTACTGACTGCGGAGCTTAAAAGACTGGGAAAAGCAATCAATCAATCATATTTATTGAACACTTACTGTGTGTAGAGCACTGTACTAAGCGCTTGGGAAGTACAAGTTGGCAACATATAGAGACAGTCCCTACCCAACAGTGGGCTCACAGTCTAAAAGGGGGAGACAGAGAACAAAACCAAACATATTAATCAAAATAAAATAAATAGAATAGATACGTACAAGTAAAATAAATAAATAAATAAATAGAGTAATAAATATGTACAAGCATATATACATATATACAGGATATCAGAAAAGCACTGATCAGCCCACGATGCTGCCCTCCAATCTTGAAGGAATTTACCAAAGAGCAAGATCGCTGTCCATAAAATCGCATTTCCCTCAAGGAACCCATTGAACACACTCATTGTCCTGGTGAGGAGAGACAGGGAAACTCTTATTTAAAAAATGACAAAATGGTGACACCAACACAAAGCAAATCATGGTACGGTCAGACCAGAATTCGGTGCTGCTTTTTTCCCTGAGTGCAGTTTCCAAAAGACTGTTTTATTTGCTTCTACAGTCCAGCGGATAGAAGATCTGATTTTTATTTGAAAGAAAAGGGAACTTCCCAGATGGATCCTATTCATACACCACAGGAAACATTTTAAAGCTCTCTGAAAACAAGAAATCTGCTGACAAGCTGCCATAGTATCAATTGCTACTGCAAATGAGCTTTTTGGACACTTGGCATGTGTCACTTCTAGACTATTGGGTAGGGACCATCTCTATATGTTGCCGATTTGTACTTTCCCAGCATTTAGTACAGTGCTCTGCATACAGTAAGCACTCAATAAATATGACTGGAAGAATGAAAGTGTCCCTGGATTCAGTGCCTGCCGAATTTCATCATTTTTGGGGGTACTATTATCATTCTATAGAATGATGATAATGATGAAATTTCCTATTTGATTGATGAGCCTCAGACCTGAGACTTTGGGACTGAGAACCTAAGCAGAGCAATTGATTATAGAGCTAGTGGCTACAGTTCCTGGAACATAGCAAGCACTTAACAGAAAGAAATGGGGAGGGAGGGAGGGAGGGAGGGAGAGAGCGAGAGAGAGAGCGAGAGAGAACAAGAACAAATTCTATCTCTATTAATCGATTTTCAGTTTAGGCTATGCCAAACTGTACCTAGACCAGCACTGAGAAATACACTTTACTAAAGGAAATACCTGATTCCCAAAAGAGAGAAGTGCCTTGTGACATACATCACCCTGAGTGACTGGTGACGGAATGTAGAAAACAGGTTTTTCTATAGCAAAAAATTGGGTCACAGATACTCCCATATTGTTAAAAGAGTTCAGCATACAGAATTACACCAGTTTTTTAATGATGAATTTTGTGGCAGCGACAGAAAATGTTTGTCCATGTAAACTATGCTTAAAGTTATAAGGAAATGATACCAGTACAGATTAATCCTTATTCAGGAAAATATATTTATTACTCTATTTATTTATTTATTTATTTTACTTGTACATATCTATTCTATTTATTTTATTTTGTTAATATGTTTGGTTTTGTTCTCTGTCTCCCCCTTCTAGACTGTGAGACCACTGTTGGGTAGGGACTGTCTCTATATGTTGCCAACTTGTGCTTCCCAAGCACTTAGTACAGTGCCCTGCACACAGTAAGTGCTCAATAAATACAATTGATTGATTGATTGATTGATTGGCTTGGGTACCTGTGAGGAGAAATTCAGGGACTGAAAAAAATGAGAGAAGGCTGTAGCTGGCATTCCGTTTATCACCATTAGAATGTAAACTCTTTTTAGGCAGGAAACGTGCCCCACGTTTGATATACATTGCCTGTCTTCTTGTTTTGTTGTCTGTCTCCCCCTTCTAGACTGTGAGCCCGTTGTTGGGTAAGGATTGTCTCTATCTGTTGCCGAATTGTACTTTTCAAGCACTTAGTACAGTCCTCTGCACACAGTAAGTGCTCAATAAATACGATTGAATGAATGAATGAATGAATATACCTTCCGAGGTGCTGAGAATACTCAATAGTGCTCAATGAACACCAACACCACTGTTACTCTTCATGCTCTGGGGTAGACACAAAATTTTAGGATCATATGCAGTCATATAATATACACTCCCTTTTCCTACATGGTACTACCATCTAATTTATCCCTATTTACAGATGAGGAAACTGAGGCCCAGAGAGGTTAAATGACTTGCTCAAAGTCGTACTACCATCTAATTTATTCCTATTTACAGATGAGGAAATTGAGGCCCAGAGAGGTTAAATGACTTGCTCAAAGTCATACAGTAGACCAGTGGTGGGAGCTGGCATTCAAAGCCAGGTCTCCTGATTACCAATCCTGTGCTTTTTCCACTAGACTTTGTGCATTTATTTCAGAAAATTGATTTAAAATGCACTGCAGATACCCCAAACAGAGTTGAAGTCTCTGGTTAATCAAGGATAGAGGTCAGACTGATTTGTGGGAAAGTTTCCTTACTGTAAAATGTCCTTCTTCCCACTTAAGCTACAAGCCAAAAGACTATGTCTCCTATCTTCCCCTGGTGCTTAGCAGCATATTTGGCACATAGTAAAGGCTTAATAAATGGTATTATTATTATTATTAGTAGTAGTAGTAGTAGTGGTAGTACAAAACAAATAAAGAATAAACTTTGTGTTTCCAATCAGAACATTGCTGCTCTAGGAAGCTCAGAAGTTGTGTGTGTGTGACCTATTTGTTGTTGAGCAAAATGTATTGCTAGCCTCCTCACTGTTCCCTAGGGTTTCTGTCCTTTCTTCCTCTCCTTCTGAGCCGGCCTCCCCGTCTTCCCGATCCACCAGTCAAATCCAAACTTACTAGCATAATTAGATTTTAACAAGCCACAGCCCTACCTATAACAGTCTCTGGTATTTATTTTTTTTAATTTTCTACATTTCTTCAGCAAACCCCTAAATCGATCTCTTGCTCTCCCACCCTTCCCTCTGTAGGTAGATCTGTCTTTCTATTCTGGCAGGTCCAGAGCTCACACTTGAAGTGCAGCTAGGGTATATGTTAATCAGCTGAAATTAGCAGCAACAACTAACCCTTGACAGCTCAAATTTATGTAGATGGCAACCAGGGAGCAATTGATCAATGTAGGTACAACCACACTAGTGTTATTTTTACTCAGGGATTAACTGTTCTTGAATAATTTATTGCCTGTATTAAGCCACAAAAAATGAAAAAAAAATTCAGAGATTTTTTTTGTTGTTCTTTTTTTCTTCCACCTACTTAAACATGCATTAACCACGCACTTCTCTGTGCCTCAGTTCCCTCTGTAAAATGGGGATTCAAAACCTGTTCTATGTTGCACTTAGACTGTGAGCCTTATCCTGGGGTAAGGAACTGTGTCCAGACTAATTATCTTGTAACCGACCAACACTTAGTAGAGTCCTTGGCACAAAATAAATGCTTCACAAATACTATTATTATTATTATTGTTATTATTATAACTTCCCAGAAGTCTACTCTGTAACTAACAGGAGATTTAGACATTGAGAGAATGTAGCTCAACAAGATGGTGACAATTTGCTGTAGCCATAAGAGCTTATATCCACAAAATAGTCTTTTCTATCAGGGGTTTTCCTCCAAAGGTACTGCATGAAGGGTAGTGCTATGTCTAAACTCTCCGACTCCTTCATTGAACTGTAACCAGTTGACTTCCACAAGAAGGAATGTTGAGGAGCCTACAATCAATATGAGACAGACTACGAGACTTCATAACTAGGAGTAAATTGGAACCACTTGTACTACTAGAAACAACAGTAATTACATGGTCAAATAAAGAAGTATATCCAAAAAATAGAAGTGAGAATTCAGAATGAACCAGAAAACCAATGAAGCCCTTACTCCTGGCTGGGTATCACGGCCCATCAGTCTGCTGCTGCTTCCATTCACAAATCCACCCTTGTCACTGTGGCAATTGACATGTTTTTATGATATGTTTTAAGTGCTTACTGTGCCAGACACTGTACTAAACTCTGGGGTAGATACAAGATAATCAGGTTGGGTACAGTCTCTGTCCCACACAGGGCTCACAGTCTTATTTTACCTCATTTTGCAGATGAGGTAACTGAGGCACAGAGAAATTATATGACTTGCCCAAAGCCTCAGAGCAGACTAGTGACGGAGGCAGAATTAGAAGCCAGGTCTTCCTGGCTCCCAGGTCTATGCTTTATCCACTAGACCACACTTCATAAATAATTCAAAAAACAGCTGTGTTTATTTCCCCTGAGGCCTGAAATTATAAAGAGTTCATTAAAATAGAATCACAGGAACTTGAGGAAATCAGGTAGGATTAAAGGTAAATGTGAAAAAAAAAAAAGAATGTATAAAGGCCTTATAAAGTGTTTAGGGTTCACTAAGGCACATTCATTGGTAACTGACAACTTTGACATTAACTTATAAGAGAAAGTGACTACGAATGATGATGAATTGCCCACTGGTATTTGACAACTTTGACAGACAGTTTTCCCCAGAGAGTTGAGATTATTATTATTATTTTTTGCCTCCAAGGCTTTGTGTCTGTTCCCTGTGATTTAAAAAACCATATATTCCCACCTCAAATTGATTTTTCACCTTTTCTAGGACAGGACAATGCTCTCACAATCTTTCCTGGTTAAAGTCACAGCGATGCCTCCTTATGTTCATAAAATCCTTTTCCCCTCCTCCTCAAGCCAATTCCCTTCAGGATTCAGAAGGCTGAAGAGGCTCTGATTCTAATGCCATGAAAAGCTCTTCAATATTTCACTGAGAGCCCTCTCTTGTGAGCACTTTTGCCACTAGCCCATGTCTTCATTTTTCATCTTTTTTTTTTTTTTTCCAGGAGAGCTCCAGGTTTTTAGATTGCAGCTGCTTAGAACCGTTCTATCGGGACAGGCCATTCGGCACCCCCAAGAGTGCCTGGAAAAATTGATAGCAAAGATTTCCCCTAGAAGCATTTTCATCAGAGGGAGGCCCTGAACAATTAAAATTTCTTCAACCAGGACAGAGGGTTTTTTCCCTACTAGGAGTTTAATTGGATGATTCTGCTATAAGCTCTTTTCTATTTTCTCACTCGGTTTCTCTCTCTCTCTCTCTCATATATCTATATATCTAGGGAATGCCAGTGTGTCACCATTATCAACAATCAGCAGCATTGAAAAAAAGGTAAATTAAAATTACAGGAGCAGAAAAGGGAAAGGGAATTCTCAAAAAAACCACCCAGACATTTACTTAAATTGAGGCATTTGTCAACTCTCTTGCAGCGATGACCTAATCTGGGCATGAAATAATAATTGTCTTGTTCAGGAACCCCTGAAGTAATCTAATTTTGTCTGACAGTTTCAACATCTTTTCTCAAATGATCAGAATTCACATTAGATGCATCTATATTTTAGCAAAGCGTTTAGGTACTTAGAGGCTAATGTTGAAATCTGGTGGGTCCAAGCCAATAGAAACTAGTAATTCCTTTCTCCCTCATTTCACAGACATTTTTCCTTCCCACTCCTCCCCAGATCAACCATTTAAATTGGCCTGTGATGGGGGAAGAGAGGGAGAGAAACCTTAGAATGAGTGGCCACAATGGGGAGAATTGTCATTTGGCTCCTATTAGCTTGGGAAATGGATCCTGGGCATCTACCCATTCTCCCAGTGGTTAGAATATGCCTTCATACTTGTTAGATTTAACCTCAGTTGTAGCCATTAGGTCCTTATCCAGTCCAGAAATCAATAGTACTTCCTTCACTAAGTCTTGGGAGAGCACAACACAGTTGGTAAACTCAATCCCTCCCCTTTAGATCTCTCTAGTTATTAGAGAGATCTTGAAACCAAGCTAACCCTGAATTTGAGAAATAGGTCAGGTGTTGTTTATGCCTTCAACGGAAGGTTGTAGTTTGATGTATAATTCCCATTTGGTCTTTTATTGCTTGATTCATTCTTTTGACCTTGATTTTTGGCATTTGGGCAACCTGAGTGGCATTCATCCCTTAGATGTCTTGAAGAGGCGATCAAAACTTGAATTTTATAGGGCACGTATGACAGAAAGATGGAATGAATTAGCACTCTGAATTAAATGCCGTGAGACCTGGGTCCTGTGCACAGCTCTGGGATCAAAGTGACATATGACTTTGGACAAGTCACTTAACCTCTAGTTTTCTCGTTTTCTCTGTTGCTAAATGGTACTGACCACCTACCTCAACAAAGGAGAGGTGAAGAGCGCTTAATCTGGTAAAGAGATTATCAATTAAATCAACTCCATTATATTGTACTCCCCCAAGAATTCAGTACAGTGGTCTGGAATGCCCTTCCTCCAAACATCTGCCAAACTAGCTCTCTTCCTCCCTTCAAAGCCCTATTGACCGTCTCTATATGTTGCCAACTTGTACTTCCCAAGGGCTTAGTACAGTGCTCAATTGAAATTATCAATATCACCCTTAATCCTTCACTAGCCACTGCTATTATTTAAAGTTAATTCATCATTCACAGTACCGCCTATGGTAAATGAATGGGAGAAAATCTAGGAAAAGAAGGGAGGGAGGAAAAAAAAGGAGATTTACTTCTAGTTGCTTTGTAGGCTGCAACTGGGGAATTCTGAGCAGTAATGATAAAATGAAACCTGTAATGTAACAGAGGAAAGACCTCGCTATTTCAGAATGAAAAAAGAAGGCAGGAAAGTTGGTTCTAAATTAGTGGAAAGTACCATATGCTCAATACCAGAATACTGTTCATTGATGTGCTGTTCTATCCCTCTTCCTTCACCTCCACTCTTAATCCCCCTCTCCCTCTCTCCTCCAAATGAGATGCTCAATGAGTTTTGCTCTCCCTCCTGAAAGGTGCTAATGGGTAGCAGTGGCTGACACTGGGTGTCTTTCTTGGGCCTCTAAAATCAATTAATGAATCATATTTCTTGAGCACTTGGTATGTGCAGAGCTCAGTATTAAGTGCTTGAAAGAGTTCAATATGAGTTTGTAAGGCACTTTTTCTGCCCACAACGATCTTACTGTCTTGGGGAGATACAGACGTTGATATAAATAAGTAAATTACCTGAGGCCTGAGGGAGGGGTGAATAATGAGTACAAATCCAAGTCCAAATCTAAAATACCGGATGGGGGAGGAAATGACTCAGTTCTGATTAGTAGGTCCATACTGATTGAAGTTGGGTTGCTGAAGCTTGATGTTGGCTGAAGGGAAAGGAGTCAGGTTCTGAAAGACCAGAGAAGCTTTAAGACACTCTGGTAGAGAAGGGATAGGATAGTAGATTGATAACTACAGGTTGAGGGTGTATCTGTCAGAACAAAGTTTCTTCTAGCTGACTCAACCAGATCTGGGTTTTCTATCAATTAATGAAGCAGACCATTCATTAATTAATTCATTTAATCATATTTATTGAGTGCTTACTGTGTGCAGAACACTGTACTAAATGCTTGGGAAGTACAAATTGGCAACATATAGAGACAGTCCCTACCCATCAACAGGCTCACAGTCTAGAAGAGGGAGACAGACAACAAAACATGTAGACAGGTGTCAAAACCGTCAGAATAAATAGAATTATAGCTATATGCACATCATTAATAAAATAGAGTAGTAAATATTTACAAGTAAAATAGAGTAATAAATAGTTACAAATGTATACAAGTGTTGTAGGAAGGGGAAGGAGGTAGGGTGGGTGGGGATGCGGAGGAGGAGAGGAAAAAGGGGGCTAAGTCTGGGAAAGCCTCCTGGAGGAGGTGAACTCTCAATATTCATTCATTTGTATTTATTGAGCGCTTACTGTATGCAGAGCACTGTACTAAGCACTTGGGAAGTACAAGTTGGCAACATATAGAGACGGTCAATAGGGCTTTGAAGGGAGGAAGAGACTAGTTTGGTGGTTGTTTGGAGGGAAGGCATTCCAGACCCCTGTACTGAATTCTTGGGGGAGTACAATATAATGGAGTTGGCATCCCTTTGCGGCTGCGTTAGTACCTTAGATGAAATGGGAATTGGCTATATTTGCCACTCAGGCTTTTAGTACTGCTGTGACTAGATTATACATAATCCCTTTTCTAAACTATAATAATAATAATGTGGTATTTGTTAAGTGCTTACTATGTGCCAGGCACTGTACTAAGCACTGGGGTGGACTCAAGCAACGTGCTGGACACAGTCCCTATCCCACTTGGGGCTCACAGTCTCAATCCTCATTTTACAGATGAGGTAACTGAGGCACAGAGAAGTGAAGTGACTTTCCCAAGGTCACACAGCCGATAAGCGGTAGAGCCAGGATTAGAAGCCAGGTCCTTCTGACTCCCGGCCCCGTGCTCTATCCACTAGGCCACGCAATAAAAACCAAATAAATGACATTTCCTTAAAAACAGCTATTGTCCACCCTTACCTTTATTTCTCCAACGTGAGGCCCATCAGCTGGTTTGACCCTAGTTATTGCCTGATGCTTTTCTATTTTCCCGGGGCCTGAAATGGGCTCTGTCATTTCATGATAAACTGAGAATCACCACCCTGCTGGGAGCTGACTCGCTTTCTTAAGGAGGGTGATACAAGACCTCACCACACCTGTGAGCTTTGACAATTGCCTTTGAGAACTCTTTCACAATGTGAATTACACCCTTTTGCACTGAGCTGTTTCCTCTAAGAAAACAGGTTAAAAATCCTGTGGTAAAGAGAATTATATATCCTAGTAGTAATAGTATTCATTGAGCTCCCACTGGGTGTAGTTACCATTCTAAGCAATTGGAAAGTATAATACTACTACGACTAATAATAATGGAATTTATTAAGCACTTACTATGTGCAAAGTACTGTTCTAAGTGCTGGGGAGGTTACAAGGTGATCAGGTTGTTCCCCGGGGTGCTCACAGTCTTAATCCCCTTTTTACAGATGAGGTAGCTGAGGCACTGAGAAGTTCAGTGACTTGCCCAAAGTCACACAGCTGACAGTTGGCAGAGCTGGGATTTGAACCCATGACCTCTGACTCCAAAGCCCGGGCTCTTTCCACTGAGCCACGCTGCTTACGGTTCCGGCACACAAGGATCCTACCCTCTACTTTAAGAAAATTATTTCTGCCCTTCCCTCTTTTTGTTGCATATCTGTTCACTACTCACTCACAGTCAGATTGAAAATAAGGGGAAAATAATAATTGCTGCATTTGTTTAGCACTTAGTATGTGCCAATTAGCGTGGCTCAGTGGAAAGAGCATGACCTTGGGAGTCAGTGGTCATGGGTTCCAATCCTGGCTCCGCCACTTGTCTGCTATGTAACTTTGCCTAAGTCACTTCACTTCTCTGGGCCTCAGTTACCTCATCTGTAAAATGGGGATTAAAGCCTCACATGGGACAACCTGATTACCTTGTATCACCCCAGTGCTTAGAACAGTGCTTGGCACATAGTAAGCACTTAATAAATGCCATTATTATTATTATTATTATTGGCTTAGATAGCAGATAGCAGATCGGACACAGCCGACACATACCTGACAGTCTAAGGGAATGGGAGAACTGCTATTTAATCGCTGTTTTACAGATGAGGGAAACTGCAGCACAGAGAAGTGATTTGCCCTAGGTCACAGAGGAGTCAAGTGACTGAGGTGGGATTAGAACTTGGATCTCTTGACTACTGGACCTGTGCTTTTCGTCTAGGAGTCACTTCTCAGCAAGCTCTTAGTACAGTGCTCTATACACAGTAAGCACTCAATAAATACAATTGACCCCAAAGGATAGGCCATCCTATTTTTAATGAAGCTACAAAGTTGCTGGAGAAGCAAAGGTGAGAGATGGTGAAAGCTGTTTTTAAGTAGACAGGGTTGTTTCTAACAGGAGGAATTTGACTAGTGGTTCACAGGATCCATAGAGCAAATGAATTTTAATTACAAAGCACCAGTTTGGCTCATCAGAGGAAAGTATTTCTTTCTCCCTGAGTAATTTCCATCCCCCTGTAGGTTTCAAGCATTCAGCTGCCTCGAGGCAGGAGACTGGACTTGGTGATTCATTGCAGTTCTGTGATTCTATGATGAGCTCTCCCAATACTGGAACAAAAGTTGTATCACAACACTGTGGCATATCAGAATGGACAAGGGACTGGAATTCAGGAGACCGACATTTGAGTCCGAGCTCTAACAAATGATTACTGTGTGATTTTGGGGCAAGGCATTCAAACTCTCGGCCTCAGATTCCTCATCTGTAAAATGGAGATTAGTAAGATTGTGAACACTGTGTGGAATGCCCATATCCTTTTATCTACCCTAGGACTTAGCACATAGTATTTTATAAATGTCATATCTATTATTATTCACTGACCTAGGGCCTAAACGTTTTTTTTTTGATACTTTATATGAAAAGTAGTGCTTGGGGATTTTCCTATACTATCTGTTCATAAATATCAATTAGTCAGTAATCAATCAATTGTGTTATTGAGTCCCTATTGTGTGAAGAGCACTGTGCTTAGAGGTTGGGAGAGTGCAACAGATGTAGGAAACATGATGCTGCCTGCCAGGATCCCTACTGAGAGTTTACCTCCTCCAGGAGGCCTTCCCAGACTGAGCACCCTCCTTCCTCTCTCCCTCCTCCCCATCCTCATCCCCCCGCTTTACCTCCTTCCCTTCTGCACAGCACCTGTATATATGTTTGTACATATTTATTACTCTATTTATTTGACTTGTACATATTCACTATTCTATTTATTTTATTTTGTTAATATGCTTTGTTGTCTGTCTCCCCCTTCTAGACTGCGACCCGCTGTTGGGTAGAGACCGTCTCTATATGTGGCCAACTTGTACTTCCCAAGCATTTAGTACAGTGTTCTGCACACAGTAAGCACTCAATAAATGCAATTGAATGAATGAAAGGATCTTATAATCTACAGTGGAAGACAGAGGAACAATTACTTACAGAAAGGCAGAAGAAGAATTTAACTAGGAAGTGATGCTAATTTGGAATAAAATTATTACGATGACCTTAGACTAAAAACTTGTCTCTAGACTGTAAGCTCATTGTGGAATATTATGGGAACGTGCCTATCAAATTTGTTATATTGTACTCTCTTAAGTGCTCAGTACAGTGCTCTGCACACAGTAAGTGCTCAAGATATATGATTTATTGAGGGAAAGGAACCCATCTACCAACTCCTTTGTATTATACTCTGCTAAGCATTTAGTACAATCTTCTGCATACTGCCAGCACTCAATAATTATCATGGATTGATCTTATTCTTGAGGGAAAGGAACCCATCTACCAACTCTTTTGTATTGTCCTCTGCTAAGCATTTAGTACAGTCTTCTGCACACTGTAAGCACTCAATAAATATCATGGGTTGATCTTACCCTTTATGAGGTCTGAAATTAGACAACAACATCTTAGTTCACATTGTGACAGTGATTATTCTTTTATTTCCAGCAGGAGACTTACTGTTTGGGATGTTAATGCAGAAGTCTCCAGGGAGAATAACAATGCACATCAATTGGCAGAACAGCAGGCATTCTAATATCTCTCATTATAGCAAAGAGCCCAAGAGCATCCATTGTCTCTGAATTGGGACCTTGCATTCTTATTTGCCATTTTCAAATTTTTAGTTAATTATTACTTAGGCGTGAGCTTATGAATAGAGTGCTGATGTTGATTATCAATCAATGGTATTTCCTGCATACAGGGCACGGTTCTAAGTGGTCTGGAGGGTACAAGCGTGGCTCAGTGGAAAGAGCAAGGGCATTGGAGTCAGAGGGCATGGGTTCAAATCCCAGCTCTGCCAATTGTCAGCTGTGTGACTTTGGGCAAGTCACTTAACTTCTCTGGACCTCAGTTCCCTCATCTGTAAAATAGGGACTAAGACTGTGAGCACCCCCGTGCGACAACCGGATCACTTTGTAACCTCCCCAGCACTTAGAACAGTGCTTTGCACATAGTAAGCACTTAATAAATGTCATCATTATTATTATTATTGTCATTACAATACAAAAGAGATGGTAGACACATTCTCTGATCACAGTGAACTCATCTCCTAGAGGGGGAGACAGACATTATTAATAATAATAATAATGATGATGAAGGCATTTGTTAAGCACTTACTATGTGCCAAGCACTGTTCTAAGTACTGGGGGGGAGATACAAGGTAATCAGTTTGTCCCACACTGGGCTCACAGTCTTAATCCCTATTTTCCAGACGAGGTACCTGAAGCCCAGAGAAGTGAAGTGCCTTACCCAAAGTCACACAGCTGACAAGTGGAGGAGCGGAAATTAGAACCCATGTCCTCTGACTCCCAATCCCGTGCTCTTTCCACTGAGCCATACTACATTAATATAATAATAATAATGGTACTTGTTAAGCACTTACTATGTGCCCACCACTGGACTAAGCGCTTCGGTAGGCACAAGATAAGAGTGTTGGACACAGTTCCTGTCCCATTTAAGGCTCCCAGTCTTAATCCCCATTTTACAGATGAGGTGACTGAGGCACAGAGAAGTGAAGTGACTTGCCCAAGGTCACAAAGCAGTTTAGTGGAGGAGCTGGGATTAGAACCCAGGTCTTTCTGATTCCCTGGTCTGTGCCCTTTCCACTAGGCCATGCTGCAATAAACTGATTATCCAGTCAATTTTCTCACATGTGTCCTAACCCTGAGAATCCCCAGGGCAGTTGCCATTTGTCCAAGCAGATTGGAAGGAGGGTGACTAAAGCAGTGTCATTCTTTCAGTGTGATAGACTTAGTAGACACTATCTCTGTCCTCTAGAAGCTTACAGTGTACTATGAGCAGAACATACAATGCACATAGAAAACAAGCATGGCTTAGAAAACAAGCATAACCCCCTGCTCCAGTCCAGCCTCTGCCACTTTTTTATGGCATTTGTTTAGTGCTATGTGTCAGGCACTATACTAAGCACTGGGGTTGATAAAAGATAATAATAATAATAATAATAATAATAATAATAATGGCATTTATTAAGTGCTTACTATGTGCAAAGCACTGTTCTAAGTGCTGGGGAGGTTACAGGGTGATCAGGTTGTCCCACATGGGGCTCACAGTCTTAATCCCCATTTTACAGATGAGGGAACTGAGGCTCAGAGAAGTTAAGTGACTTGCCCAAAGTCACACAGCTGAGAATTGGCAGAGCTGGGATTTGAACCCATGACCTCTGACTCCAAAGCCCAGGCTCTTTCCACTGAGCCATGCTGCTTCTCTAATCAGATTGGACACAGTCCGTGACTGACATGGGGCTCACAGTCTGAATCCCCATTTAACCAATGAGGTCACTGAGGCACAGAGAAATGCTTTGTGACTATGAACAGGTCACTCAACTCTTCTGTGCCTCAGTTTCCTCACTCAGAATATGAGGATTCAATACCTGGTTCTCCCTCCCTCTGAACTGCAAGCCTCTCTGTGAGACAGGGACTGTCAGACATCATTATCTTGAACCTACTCCAGAACCTATTACAGGGTGGTAGGCGCTTAATAAATACCACCGTTATTCATTCATTCATTCAATCGTATTTATTGAGCCTTTACTGTGTTCAGAGCACTGTACTAAGCACTTGGGAAGTACAAGTTGGCAACACATAGAGACAGTCCCTACCCAACAGTGGGCTCACATTTTATTCTGCTAAGTGCTTGGGAAAGTACAACAGAGATAGTAGAGAATATCTCTGTCCTCAAGGCATTCATCATTTAATCAATCAGTCATATTTATTGAGTGCTTACTGTGTGCAGAACACTAATAAGCACTTGGGAGTATACAATACAGCGATGTTGGAAGATATGCTCCCTACCGGCAAGGAGCTTACGGTCCAGAGAATTGTAATTTTGGGAATAGATACATACATTTATATACCCCTTTTCCTTCATTCTCTGACCCGTAAATGATTTTAGTGTCTATCTCCCATACTAGAGAGTTGGCTTCCCTGTGGACCTAGGGATCACATCTATTAACTTTTCTTTTCCCATTTATTGTGCTGCATATAGGCACATGATAAATACTATTGATTTACTGATGAATTTGTGTATGAGTATATATGTCTACTGTATCTCCTTTTCTACCCCTTTCTCCATCTCTGTACATCTGTCTTCTGCCTTTCCTAATTTATCCGCCTCACCCATGTCTCACTGACTTCTGTGAAGTTTGCTCATTTTAGGGTTGTTCTAAAGCCACTTCTCTTGCCACTTGAAACTATTCCTGTAGAAGTTAGTTACCGGGGATTTGTCTGACCTCATGAAAGATCCAAGATCACCGCACCACTTACAGGAAAAGTATCTATTCAAAGCGTGCACTTGCCTCAAACTGACTCAATGAGGAAATGGAGACTGGGTTTTCAGCCAGCCTTGTCCACTGCAGTGAAAACAGGCTCAGGTGGTCCCTTGAGAAGCAGCATGGCCAGAGCATGGGCCAGAGAATCACAGGACCTTGGTTCTAATCCCTGAACCGTCACATCTGCTGTGTGACCTTGATCATGTCCCTTAACCACTCTGTGCCTCAGTTCCCTCATCAGCATATTAGGGATTCAATACCTCTTCTCCCTCCTACTTAGTCTGGGAGCTCCAGTGGGACCTGATTATCTTGTATTTACCCTGAGTGCTTAGTACAATGCCTGACACATAGTAAGTGTTTACCAAATATCATTATTATTATTATTCCAATTCCATATTCAGGCATGATATTACAAGAGAAGCTCACAGGTGGAGTAGTCTCCCTGTGATTAGCAATCTTATTCAGACTCCTTAGAGAAATCAAGGCATGGTTGGGGTTCAGATTACCTCCACTGGCACTATACCCTTACATCACACAGTATCGCTGTGAGAATTTTCTAGACTTCTCCTGACCAACAGATGGAATCCCACTGACCCACCCATCCATTCAATGGCACACCTTAAATTTCTGATGACCTAAAATGTAACTTTTTAAATATTTCAATATAACAAAGGGTTTCCTCAACTTCTCCAGTGAGAGAGGAAATTGGAATCCACTTTCTGGACCAGTAGGTGACAGATTTATCTGCTATTCAGCCTCTGACATAGCTGAGCTTGTGGAGCAGTTTCTGTGTTGGCTTAGGAGATGCTTTTTTCACTTCAGAGGCTGATTTCTTGCCATTCCTGCCTGTATGAATGTTTCTACTTCATTAGTCTGCATCCTGAATCACCCTCTTTGATGTTCCAGGGGGCTACTTTATCTGGCTTATGCTTGAGATATGGTGGAGGGTCGGAGAATTCCTGGTGACATGACCCCCAGTGAAGTGTTTATGAGAACATCTTTCTAGTAGTTTCTATGGGCAGGAGGTGAAATTGTCTCAGCCTTTGATATGCCTATCAAAAAAAAAAGGCTGTCTGCATGTAGTATTTCTTTTCAAACACCCTGCTGATTTTGGAATTTGCTGACAGTTTAAGGGCTCAATTTGGTGCCAGCGTGTAGGTTGCAATTTTCAGCGAGGAGCGTGACGTGTAGACACAAGATGAGTAAATGCCAGACTTGAGTGTTCAGTGTCGCTGTTGAGGTACGGAATGAGCATTTCAATCCACAAAAGCAGCACAGATCAGGTGGTAGGGTTCAGTCAGGAAAGCGAGTGACAACAGTTTGTGTATGCCAACAAAGCCATCTGTGTTTGTCACTGGCCAGGCCGGCCAACAACTTGCAACGTACAGTATTCCAACTGACTAGGAACAATCTACTTGAGCTAATGGTTGTTTATGGCTTTCTTTGAAGAATCACGCAATTCTCACGGATTGCAAAATCATTTGAGGTGAGGTTTTAAAGCTGAGCATCAAAACAAATTTCCAAAAAATGACTGGAAGCCAAATGAGGGTACTTGAGTCTAGCGCGGATTCAGCTAATGGCTTTACTCTAATTGCCATTACAGGAAACCCAGACTGAGAGAGAGGATGTGAACTAGGGTGGCCATTCATCTGGTTTTCTAGCAGAGAGTCCTGTTTTTAGCTGGTACTGCTCCGGGACTGGATTCCTTCATGTCCCGTGTTCATATTTTAGATATCTAGCCTCCCTCTTTCTTAGCTTGAACTCCTCAGTCCTGCAGCTTAGAAATGGGGCTTCCATTTACAGGGAGTAAAGACAGCAGTGGCTTTGCTTCCAACTCTATGGACAGACACCAAATGGAAAGAGCACAGTCAGGGTTCCAGGCCCTGCTCTGTCACTAGACTGCTGTATGACCTTGGACAAGTCACTTCACTTCCTGCGCTTCAATTCCCTCAAATGTCAAATGGGACGAAATACTAGTTTTCCCTCCCCCTTAGCCTGGGATCGCCATGTGGGACAGGCACTGTGTCTGAACTGGCAATCTTGTATCTACCACGGTGCTTAGCAAAGTGCTTAGTTCACTGTAAGCACTTAATAAATACCACCATCATAATTATCAAAATAATAATTTGGGTTTGTATAGACTTTATTTACATTTTTTTTTTCATTTTCTAAATGTTTTCTCAACAATTATATCATTTTATCCTCTGAAATAAATTACAGAAAGGGAAAATAGTAGCCTCATGAGAAATACATTATCCTTCATTTTATAGAGGCAGAAACTGAGGCCTAGAGAGGGTGTCGCTTGCCCGAAATCACTAAGTAGGCTGGTGGGAGGCCTGGGACTAGAATCCATGTTCCCTAACAGACATATGCTTTTTCCTCTTGATTTCCTGAACATTACTGGAACTCTGCTTACTCAAGGCTTATGTTTTGCTACTAGCTGAAGCAATCCACAGGTCAAAATTGGGTATGTATTCCAGGATATTTCACTCCCACTCCCATCTTAAACATACGACCACCACCCCTTTCCTATATCATTGTCCCAAAAAACATATGCAGTTCTCTGCCACCAGTTATGCAGGTATCACCTGCAACGAAAAATCCACCAACGAAACCTAATACAAATGATGGATGGAATTTGGAAAACGGCATTCTTGGAGGCCACAACCTGAAACTGGGTAAGTCCTGGGATATACCAGAGTGGGTTGCTACTGGGAGTTGAGTTGAAGGGTAGGCCAACTGTTTAGAGAATACATTCAGACTCGTCTTATGCTGTCGAGTAGTCTCTGACCCATAGCAACTCCATGGACACATCTCCCCCACACTAACAGACCCTTATTTCAAACGTAGTTATTCCATACTCTCTGGGGTTCCTTTTGAGACCAGTAGTGAGGCCTATTGGAAGAGCCCTTGGTTCTGCTGTGTGCCTTGAGGCAAATCACTTAACCACCCTTTTCCACAGTTTCCTCATCTATATAATGGAAATTCAAAATCTGTTCCCCCTCCGCTTTAGATTATGTCCCCATATAATAATAACAATAATAATAATAATAATAATAGCATTTATTAAGTGCTTACTATATGCAAAGCACTGTTCTAAGTGCTGAGGAGGTTACAAGGAGATCAGGTTGTCCCACGAGAGGCTCACAGTCTTCATCCCCATTTTACAGATGAGGGAACTGAGGCATAGATAAGTTAAGTGACTTGCCCAAAGTCACACAGCTGACAATTGGCAGAGCCAGGATTCAAACCCATGACCCCTGACTCCAAAGCCCGGGCTCTTTACACTGAGCCACGCTGCTTCTGGTGTGAGGATTGAGTCTGACCTGATCATCTTATATCTACCACAGCACTTAGGTGGTTGTTTGGCACGTAGAAAGCACTTAGCAATTACAAATGCTACATAATGATAATAATGGTAACAGAAGGAACAACCACAGTAATGATTGTATTTGTATTATTATTTAGTCAGAGAACGGTCCAAGATCTCAGAGAAATACTCATTCTGGATCGGATTCCCTTGCAAACTCTTGCAAATATCCAGAGCCTCTCCAACCACTGGGCAGTGTTCTCTCCGGCCCCAGAGTTCAGGCAATCTATCAGTGGTATTTTCAGGCACTCGATAAATCAATCAATGCTATTTATTAAGCACGTACTGTGTGCAGAGCACTATACTATGTGCTTGGAAAAGTGCAAAACAACAAAGTTGGTAGAAAAGATCCCTGTCCACAAGGAACTTACAGTGTATGGGAAACAGTCTGTGCTCCAAAGAACGCTGGGCTGGGCTGATCCAGAGTCCAGCAGAGCATTCTCTCCAGTGTAGCGTTTCAGAAACTAACTAATAATAATAATAATGGTACCTATTAATTGCTCACTATGTGCCAAGCACTGTTCTAAGCACTGGGGTAAATACAAGTTATTCAGGTTGGACACAGTCCCTGTCCCACCTGGAGCTCAAACTCTTAATCCTCCTTTTACAGATGAGGTCACCTAGGCCCAGAGAAGTTAAGTAACTTGACCAAGGTCACATAGCAGACACGTGGTGGAGCTGGGATTAGAAGCCAAATCCTTCTGACTCAGGCTACTGGCTCACCTCTGCCATGTATCAATCAATCATTCAATCAATTAAGAGCCAAGTACTATACTAAGCACTTGGGAAGGTACAATAGAACAGAGTTGATAGATAGGTTCCCTGCCCAAGTTATTTTCCTTATTAGCAAGTAGATGCGGAGAGAGGCTGAAATACTCTCAGCCTTTCCCATGGCCATGGAGCTAGTGAGAGAATGACTTGCACATCTAATTTTCCCCAGCTTCAGGTGGCAAGGTTAGCTCCACACTAAGGGGATTTTTGCCTTTTCATAAAGTGGCATCAATTCTTACTTTATTTTTCTTTCCTGGCATTTGTTAAGCTCTTACTATGTATCAAACACTGTTCTAAGTACTGGGGAGGTTACAAGGTGATCAGGTTGTCCCACGTGGAGCTCGCAGTCTTAATACCCATTTTCCAGATGAGGTGGCTGAGGCCCAGAGAAGTGAAGTGACTTGCCCAAAGTCACACAGCTGACAACTGGCAGAGCAGGGATTTGAACCCACGACCTCTGATTCCAAAGCCCGTGCTCTTTTCACTGAGCCACTCTGCTTCTCTTAGAGCCCAGGGGTCTTCCAATAGACCTCACTACTGGGCTCAAAAGGAACCCCAGATAGTATGCAATAACTACGTCTGAATTAAGGTTCTGCTAGTGTGGGAGAGATGTGTCCATGGAGTGAATTAGGTTGGACACAGTCCCTGTCCCTCATGGGGCTCACATTCTAAGTAGGAGGAAGAACTGGGAACTGTTTATTTTTAGAACATCACCCCAATGGCTCTTTCTGTAGGAATAACCGTGAATTACTTTCGAGTGCTTCTCTCATATGATGCACTTTTAGACTGTGAGCCCACTGTTGGGTAGGGACTGTCTCTATATGTTGCCAATTTGTACTTCCCAAGCGCTTAGTTCAGTGCTCTGCACATAGTAAGCGCTCAATAAATACGATTGATGATGACGATGATGATGCCAAGTTGGCCTAGGTCACCAATTATTTTTAAAAAAGGAATTCTCGAGTCATTAGTTTTTAACCAAAGTCTTCACAGGGCAAACTTGAACTCATTGGCCAAGTAACCTTCGGCCAGGTGTTCTCTGGGCAAACAAGGACTGCAATGGAGTCACACCAATGCCCAAGGCTGGAATTGTGACTACCCAGTGATTATCTGCCATTTAATACAGAGTCAAGTGATCCTGTTCAACAGTTTCTCTTCCAGGATTTAGAAAAATTGAAGTAAAACTTGGGAAAAATGACGCTGGAATTTCCAGTTTTGCTAAGGTTTTGAATGGGCTATTGGCTTTGTGAATTACAACTCCCATTTATTGTCTAGTTCCTTTCAACTCCACAACTTTTGTTAATAATGCTTATTATCCATGACAGGTTTACACTGTTAGGTTAAATAAATCAATGAAAAAACTAAGTAATGATTAGGTCTCTGGAAAGTACATCATTAGAATAACAGAGAAGCAGCATGGCTCAGTGGAAAAGAGCCCGGGCTTTGGAGTCAGAAGTCATGGGTTCAAATCCCAGCTCTGCCACTTGTCAGCTGTATGACTTTGGGAAAGTCACTTAACTTCTCTGTGCCTCAGTTACCTGACCTGTAAAATGCTGATGAAGACTGTGAGCCCCCCGTGAGACAACCTGATCACCTTGTAACCTCCCCAGCACTTAGAACAGTGCTTTGCACATAGTAAGCACTTCATAAATGCCATCATTATTATTATAAGTACTGTACTTAGTTGAGAGAATACCTGATTTTTCCTTATGCAAAATGTGAGAGAATAATATGAATTATTCATCCATTACCAGACTTTCAACAAGATGGAAGGGAGGGACTGGGAATAATCAGGAATTGAGGGGGCAATGGTGAAAAATCCTTCAGAAATAAAGGCAGGTCAGCATCACGTCAAGCATACTGAAGATTCTTACAACAAACCTTTCAATTCGAAAGGGAAATATTTCATTGGTACCCGGTACCTGATTCTGAGATGAGGCTGCCATCTTACTTACCTTATAATAGATTCTAGCTTTTTAAAAGTTATTGTTGAGTTTGAGTCTGTCTCCATTGTGGCCTTCTATCTCCATTATCCTCTCTCAAGTGCTTAGTATAGTGTTTGGCACAAGGTAGACTTTGAATAAATAACACTGATTGATGGAATAATTGAATACAGTTCCACTATATTGGTTTCTTGAAGCTTAAATAACCTTGACAGACTTTTTTTTGGAAATTCGTACTTAGTCCTTTCGGTTTGTTTCTATTTTAATTTTTTCTCTTATCCCCTTCCTCTTCCAATCTGTCTCCTGCTGTGTGACAAATAGCTTCCTGGAATCTTTATAAGATTGCTTTCATTTATGTCTAAGAATTACAAGAATTACTTCCTATTCCAAAATCAAAGAAGAAACCATTATTTAAGATCACACATAGTCTTTGAGACAAAAACCATCTGCTTAACAGATTGTAATTATATTCTTATTTGAATTAAATTCAAGAAGAGCTACTCATTCCCAGAAACCCTTAATTCTGGTCTTCCCAGATATGTTTTTTTCTTTTTTTTTTTCTATTCTTGGGGGGGCTGTTTTCGTGAAATATTGGTTCTTTCATGAAAGTTTCCAACATATGGAATGCAGATTTGTGAATGTGCTGGGTTCCCTAACATCTAAGCCCATTTAGGGATGTTGGCTTATTACTAATTCTTAATTTACCATAGAGCAAGATGAAGTGGCTTGATCTGGGGTTTTTGGATACTTTGAGCCTCAGTTTCCCCATCTGAGAAATGGGATTGGTGATGATGCTTTCCTTCCTCCTGCTGGGACTAAATTAATTCAAGGGGTAGCACAATCAATGATAATACTAATAATAATGATAATAACTGTGGTATTTCTATGAGAAGCAGTGTGGCCCAGTGGAAAGAGCCCGGGCTTTGGAGTCAGAGGTCATGGGTTCAAATCCCTGCTCCGCCACTTGTCAGCTGTGCAACTTTGGGTAATTCGCTTGGCTCCTCTGTGCCTCAGTTCCCTTACCTGTAAAATGGGGAGTAAGACTGTGAGCCCCCCGTGGGAAATCCTAATCACCTTGTAACCTCCCCAGGGCTTAGAACAGTGCTTTGCACATAGTAAGTGCTTAATAAATGCTATTATTATTATTATTATTATTATTATTATTATTATTATTATTATATCCTCCTCTTCAACCCCCTTTACCATTTTGCTAAATCTTCATATACTTCTTTGTCTTATGCTGTACTTCATGTCCTATCTGCAACTTCCTTCTCTTTTTCTCTCTTCCTGCATGCAAAGATGAATGGATCTTAACTACTGCTCTCCTGTTCCATGAAATGAGTTATTAATTTTTCACCTTTGATATAATTATAGAGAAATTTATTTATACTTCATTTCAAGAGACCTTGAAAAACTGTGCACACAGGAGGACAACAGAATCTACACTGGAGATCACCCAGAAGATGCCTCACCTGTCGTTTTGAGAAGCGGCATGGCTCAGTGGCTAGAACCCAGACCCGGGAGTTAGAAGGGCACAGGTTCTAACATCGGCCCTGCCACTTGTATGTTGTGTGACCTTGGACAAGTCACTTCAATTCTCTGGGCCTCAGTTACCTCATCTGTAAAATGGAGACTCAGACTGTGAGCCCCATGTGGGACAGGGACTGTGTTCAACCTGTTAAACTTGTATCTACTGCTGTGCTTAGTATAGTGCCTTGCACATAGTAAGTGCTTAACAAATGCCATTATTTTTATGAGTATTATGTCTGTGATTCTCTTCCCGGCCCCCTGAAAGGAATGGGTTATCTCATGAGAAGAATGAGATTTATACTTGAGACAATGACTGTTCACTGCTCCTGAAATGGTGGCAATCCTGCAGTAAGATCCCAAATATTAATGTTGCAATAATGACATTAATTGAGCACCTACAAGGTACAATGCACTGCACAAAAGATACCACAGATGACTGACCAACCTACTACTGATTCTGAATGAAGTTCAATTCAAAATACAAAACCAATAATAAGAATGGTATTCTTGAAGTGCTAAGCATGTGCCAAGCTCAGTGCTGAATCTCTAGGATCAGGACAGCATAATCAGAGAACAGTGCTTGGCACATAGTAAGAGCTTAACAAATGCCATCATTATTATTAGCATTTTATTGATCACAGTCTCTGTTCCACATGCGAATTGTAATTTTGCAGATGAGAGTAGGTATCTTCATTTTACAGATGAAGAAACTGAGGCAGAAATAAGTTCTGTGATGATCAAAATCACGAGGAAAGCCAGTGCCAAAGTTGGAACTAGAACCTAGGTCTCATATTACTACTACTAATAATAATAATTATGGCATTTTTTAAAGCTCTTACTATGTGCCAAGCACTGTTCTAATCACGGGGACTGTGAGCCCACTGTTGGGTAGGGACTGTCTCTATATGTTGCCAACTTGTACTTCCCAAGCGCTTAGTACAGTGCTCTGCACAGTAAGTGCTCAATAAATATGATTGATGATGATGATAGGGTAGATACAAAGTAATCAGGCTGGACAAATACCTGTCCCACATGGGGCTCACAGTCTCAGTTCCCATTTTACAGATGCAGTAACTGAGGCACAGAGAAGTTTAGTGACTTGCCCAAGGTCACAAGCAGACAGTACTACTACTGCTACTATTAACAATAATAATGTTATTTGCATAGCACTTTAATATGTGTCAATCTCTTTATTGACCATTGGGATAGATAAAAGGTAATCAGGCTGGACATAGTTCCTGTCCCACATGGGGATCACAGTCTAAGAAGGAGGAAGAACAGGTACTTAAGTGGCACTGGGTAAGTGAGGAAGTTGAAATACAAAGAAGATAAATATATTACCCAAGGTCCCGCAGCAGACAAGTGACATAGCTAGGATTAGAACTCAGAGCTTCTGAGTCCCAGGCTCATACTCTTTTCACTAGACCATGTTGCTTCTCATCAGAATAATCCTAAATCATAATAATAATGATGGTATTTGTGAAGCACTTACTATGTCCCAAGCACTGTTCTAAGCTCTGGGGTAGATACAAGGTAATCAGGTTATCCCACGTGGGGCTCACAGTCTTAATCCCCATTTTCCAGGCGAGGTAACTGAGGCACAGAGAAGCTAAGTAACTTGCCCAAAGACACACAGCTGATAAGTGGCAGAGCTGGGGATAGATCCCACAACCTCTGATTCCCAAACCCATGGTTCCGCCACTAAGATGCTTCATGAGATTATTGAAAAGGGAGAAAGCTGGTAGGGAGGGCAAAAATTGTCCAGTTCAAACACATGTCTTTCCCTCTGGAGTGTAAACACATTGTGGGCAGGGGACATGTTTACCAAGCTATTGTACTGCACTTTCCCACGCGCTTAGCATAGTGTCTTGCACACGGTAATTGCTCAATAAAGTCCACTGACTGGTTGATGATGGCACACCTCATTTGGACTTCATGGGGGTGGAATTGAAGAGAAGCAGCATGGCTCAGTGGAAAGAACACGGGCTTAGGAGTCAGAGGTCATGGGTTCTAATCCCGGCTCCACCACTTGTCAGCTGTGTGACCTTGGGAAAGTCACTTAACTTCTCTGAGCCTCAGTTACCTCATCTGTAAAATGGGGATGAAGACTGTGAGCCCCACGTGGGACAACCAGATCACCTTGTATCCCCCAGCGCTTAGAACAGTGCTTTGCACATAGTACAAATGCCATTATTATTATTATGTGACCCCAAATGGCCTTGGCAAAATTTAAAAGCTGAGGCCATTTGGGGATGCCCAATCCAGAGATACAGACAGTTGGTGCACAGACAGGTGAAGTAGAGGAAATAAATGATTCATTCATTCATTCATTCAATGTATTTATTGAGCGTTTACTGTGTGCAGAGCACTGTACTAAGCGCTTGGAAAGTACAAGTTGGCAACATATAGAGATGGTCCCTATGAGCCCAACCGTGAGCTCACAGTCTAGAAGGGGGAGACAGAGAACGAAACAAAACATACTAACAAAATAAAATAAATAGAATAAATATGCACAATTAAAATAAATAAATAAATGATGGAGCCAGATGTTTGGGGCTTCTAAGTCAACAAGAGAAACAAACAAATAACAATAAAAAACTCACCCAGCAAAGCCCATGCTCTTTTGCCTTCTAGAGGGATTTTAAAAAAGAGAAATCTACTGAACCCAGGCTGTGAGAAGAGCAAGAATCCAGATTTTCCAGAAACAGGGAGAAAAAGAAGTAGAGGTAGATAAATGTCTTTTTAGCTAATAAATTTCCAAAATTGTCCTGAGAATTTAAAGTCATAGCTAGATTAATACCACGTGAAATGGTAAGTTATAAATATAACTCCTGTCTTTGGCACAGTTGAGTGAGTTCATGAGAGACACTATAACAAAATTATTGGAGGGAAAATAGTATAACCAAATCATATGGCACTAAGAAGCAGATAATGCTATGCTTCTTAGGTGAACATAAATAATTTATGTTTTAAAACACATTGCTGTGTGACCACAGTTACTCTTCTAAAACTGACATATGAAGTGGATACATAGTAAATGAGAACAAATCCATGTTTATAATGCAAGGATTCAATCATCATTATTGAGCATTAATTCTGCAGAGAAAAGGGAGGATACAATAGAATTAGTTGGACACCATCCCTGTCCTCAAGGAGTTTGAAATCTAGCCACTAAAATGATTATGGGGTGAAGCAAAAGTGGTTAAAGCTGTGTCCCTAATTGCTACAGGATGGGAAAGAAGTGGGGTGTGAACGTAAATATTGAGGGGATGAGGAATCAAATGAATGCGTAATCCAGAATTGTTGAAGTTTGAAAACAAGGGAGGAGACACAGTAAGGAGATCTCTCAGATATGTGGAAGATGTAAGACACAAAATATTCCAGAATTCCAGTCAAGGGAGTTGACTCACTGATACCTCATTGCTAACTCTGAGAATAATAGATAATAAATATCATTAAAATAATTTATAATTTATAATAAATAAATAATAAAATTAATATAATTTATTTTGCCCAGTGTCTATCTGCTCATATTGTATCCTCTCCAGCACTTAGTGTAGTGCTCTGTACACAGAAAGTGCTCAGTAAATAACTGATTAACTAAATGTTGAATTGCTTCTTTGTTCTCCTGTTGCTCCTTCTCTTCCTCTACCTTCCTTTCTCTTGCATTTCTTCACATGTATTTTTTTCACATTTATTTCATATTTTCTAGAAACATGCTCTACTCTGGACTAGTGATTAAGCTAAAATATGTTATGTCCCTGCCTTCAAAAACCTTGCTATCCATATCACGCTAAATATCAGGGATGAAGCTGAAGCAATGTGGAAGTTAAACACAGTTGCACGTTTTACTTTTATAGTCGGTTCATTTTCCTGTTTCTGGGAATAGGTTGAGAAACAGAGGTGGCTCTGAGATAGCCTGAGTTCTTGGAATGGATTCATCTGACTCTAGCAAGAACAGTGTGTTTTTGTGAGGAAAGTGTAATTAGGTGGAAGTTTTGGCTCACGACCTTCTCTTAACAAGAGTATTGTCTTTGTGTCTTTGTCCAAGCCATCATGGTATGCTTAATCATGATACAGACACTGAAAACCCTCTAGACTGTGAGTTTGTGGGCAACATCAATGGTGTTGAACTGTATGCCCACAAGTCCTCCGTGAAGTGCTCTGCACACAATAAGTGCTCAATAAATACCATTTATTGGTTGATCGATTCATATTAATGTCTGTCTCCCCATCTAGACTGCATGCTCACTATGGGCACGGATTGTACCTGCTTATTCTCTTGTATTATGCACTCCCAAGTACCTAGTACTGTGCTCTGCAAATAGTAAGCACTCAATAAATATGATTTATTGAAGCATCAAGCTGTGCTTTGGGTAAATAAATGAATACCTTCCGCTTTGTGACAGTCCATTCCTGCCTGGGTATTTGCCACATTTTGCACTGGAAAAGCCCTTCAAAGCCCTACTTCCCTTCAAAGCCCTACTGAGAGCTCACCTTCTCCAGGAGGCCTTCCCAGACTAAGCCCCCTTTTTCCCTCTCCTCCTCCCCATCCCCCTGCCCTACCTCCTTCTCCTCCCCACAGCACCTGTATATATGTTTGTACAGATTTATTACTCTATTTATTTTACTTGTACATATTTACTGTTCTATATATTTTCTTAATGATGTGCATCTAGCTTTATTTCTATTTATTCTGATGACTTGACACTTGTCCACATGTTTAGTCTTGTTGTCTGTCTCCCACCTCTAGACAGTGAGCCCGTTATTGGGTAGGGACCGTCTCTCTATGTTGCCAACTTGTACTTCCCAAGCGCTTAGTACAGTGCTCTGCACACAGTAAGTGCTCAATAAATATGATTGAATGAATGAATGAATGAATGAATGAAAGGGAGATATGCGGTGGGCTAAAATTCCTTCCAGAGCTGGTTCATTCATTCATTCAATCGTATTTATTTTGTGTTTACTGTGTGCAGAGCACTGTACTAAGCTCTTGGGAAGTACAAGTTGGCAACATATAGAGACAGTCCCTACTCAACAGTGGGCTCACAGTCTAGAAGGGGGAGACAGACAACAAAACAAAACATACTAACAAAATAAAATAAATAGAATAAATATGTACAAATAAAGTAAATAGAGTAATAAATAAATAAATAGAGTAATGATTCTGGGTACACCCTGGGTTAACAACCATTTACTGTCAGTGGGTGAGAAAAAATCAGTAGTCTGTATCGCTAACATTTATCCTGATCTGTGTGTTATACTCTCCACTGTTTTTTTTTTCCAGCATCTTTGCATATTCTGATTTTTTTGTTTTTACCTCAGTTGAATCTTTTCAAAATCTTCTTCACATAGGCTGCTACTCTCAACATCTCAGATTTCTCCACGGTTCTTTTAAGTCAACTTCTGAATACCCCTATCTCATCATTTCTTCCTTAGTTTTCATGTTAGTTCTTGCCGACATTTTCATGACTGCCTTCTGCCTGGGCCCTAAATTGTTTATTTGGGGCTGTTTTCCCTTTAGTTTTATTTAATCATTTATGGGAGAAATGCATCAGTTCCTCTGACACAATTTTCGTACAACACATCTTAACCAAAGTGTTATTCTCATATTGTCTTCTCAGCTCATCCAACAGTTAATGGTATATATTGAGTGCTTGCTCTATGCAGAACACTGTACTTAACAGTTATAAGAGTACAAGAGAGTTAGTAAATGCAATCCTTCTTTTAAATTAATTGCTTGGACAATGACAATTTTAATTGCAATTTTTTATTTCAACCACAGCATCCAGCATTAACTAGCTCTCCCTCCCTCTTATAATGTGAGTCCCATATGGGGTAGGGTCTGGGCCCAATCTGATGATCTTGTATTTACCCCACTGCTTATAATAGTAAATACTTAGAGAATGTCCTAATTATAAATGTTGCCCATTGTCATGACATCAATAATAGTAGTATTTGCTGAGCACCCCCTGAATAATAATAATAATGATGGCATTTATTAAGTGCTTACTATGTGCAAAGCAATGGAGAGGTTACAAGGTGATCAGGTTGTCCCACGTGGGGCTCACAGTCTTAATCCCATTTTACAGATGAGGGAACTGAGGCCCAGAGAAGTTAAATGACTTAAGTCACTCAGCTGATAATTGGCGGAGCCAGGATTAGAACCCATGACCTTCGACTCCCAAGCCTGTGCTCTTTTCACTGAGCCACGCTGCTTCTCATACAATGTGCTGTACATACAAGTACAAACAGGAAATAGATGTGCTGTCTCATCACAAGGAGCAGACACTCTAATAAGAATTAATTAATTCATTTATTGGCATTTATTGAGTGCTTACTGTGAAGCACTTTGAGTGCTTAGAAAAGTAGCGTGGCTCAGTGGAAAGAGCCCGGGCTTGGGACCCAGAGATCATGGGTTCTAATCCTGGCTCCACCACTTATCAGCTATGTGACTTTGGGCAAGTCACTTCACTTCTCTGTGCCTCAGTTACCTCATCTGTAAAATGGGGACTAAGACTGCAAGCCCCACGTGGGACAACCTGATCACCTTATATCCCCCCCAGTGTTTAGCACAGTTCTTTGCACATAGTAAGCGCTTAACAAATACCATCATCATCATCATTATTACTGTGTACAGAGCACTGTGCCAAGCGCTTGGAAAAGAAAATATAGTGAGTAAAGAGAGATAATCCCTGACCCCAATGGACTCACAGTCTGGGGGGGCGGGGGGAGGCAGACATCAAATACAAGTAAACAGGCATCAATATAAATAGAATTATAGATATACACATATATACATATGTGCTGTGGGGTGGGGAAAGGGGGGAAGAGCAAAGAGAGAGAGTCAGGGTGACATGGAAGGGAATGGGAGCTGAGGAAAAGTGGGGATGCCAGATATGAAAATAGAAACAGAGTAACCATAATAAATTATGGAACAAAGAATATCTGCATTCATTCTGAAAACAAAGATAAGTCTCCTTGGTCCTTGATGGTAAAAAAAAAAGTACTATGGTTTCCATCTCTTTCTATCTCTAAATATGAAATAGAACTGAACAGAACTCTGACCCAAACATTTTCTTTATATGTAGATTCCAGATGCAAAATCGTTATGCATTACTCATACCTGCAGTATGAGGTACCTGCCAGTTCCTGCCCACTGTTGGGTAGGGACTGTCTCTATATAATAATGATGACATTTGTTAAGCGCTTACTATGTGCAGAGCACTGTTCTAAGCGCTGGGGGGGATACAAGGTGATCAAGTTGTCCCACGTGGGGCTCACAGTCTTAATCCCCATTTTACAGATAACTGAGGCTCAGAGAAGTTAAGTGACTTGCCCAAGGTCACACAACAGACATGTGGCGGAGCCGGAATTCGAACCCATGACCTCTGACTCCAAAGCCCGGGCTCTTTCCACTGAGCCACGCTGCTTCTCCAACTGTTGCCAACTTGTACTTCCCAAGCACTTAGTACAGTGCTCTGCACACAGTAAGCGCTCAATAAATACGATTGATTGATTGATTGTACGCATTTATTACTCTAGTTTACTTGTACATATATATTCTATTTATTTGATTTTGTTAATATGTTTTGTTTTGTTCTCTGTCTCCGCTTTCTAGACTGTGAGCCCACTGTTGGGTAGGGACCATCTCTATATGATGCCAACTTGTACTTCCCAAGCATTTAGTACAGTGCTCTGCACACAGTAAGCACTCAATAAATACGATTGATTGATTGATTGATCATACTATATATGACCACTCCACAATTTCTAATCATCAATAATAGTGGGTAATTTCACCATTTTTGTATTCTATTCTCTTAGATTTTTATTTGGGTTTTGTATGTAGTTCATCACTTCAGTGACAGATAATTGCTTGGATGTGACTACAAACCAACAGAAGAGTCTGATAATGTATATGACAATAGTAATTCCCTTTGGTACATGGCCTTCTTAGGGGAAAAAAAACAGAATATTGAACAGGTTAAAGATAACCTTTTGAAGTATTTTAATTATATATATATATAAAACAAAAGTATAATTAAATCCCAGCTCCCAGTCCTCCAGCATTGAGGTACATACCTGCAATTTATTTATTTATATGAATGTATGTCTCCCTGCCTCTAATAATAATGATAATAATGGTATTTGATAAGCACTTACTATGTGCCAAGCACTGTTCTAAGTGTTGGGGTAGATACAAGGTAATCAGTTTGTCCCACGTGGAGCTCACAGTTTTAATCCGGGCTTGGGACCCAGAGATCATGGGATCTAATTCTGGCTCCACCACTTGTCAGCTATGTGACTTTGGGCAAGTCACTTCACTTCTCTGTGCCTCAGTTACCTCATCTGTAAAATGGGGATTAAGACTGTGAGCCCCCCATGGGGCAACCTGATCACCTTGGAACCTCCCCAGTGCTTACAACAGTGCTTTGCACATAATAAATGCTAAATAAAATGTCATTATTATTATTAATCCCCATTTTACAAGTGAGGTAACTGAGGCACAGAGAAGTTAAGTGACTTGCCCAAGGTCACACAGCAGACAAGTGGCAGAGATGGGATTAGAACCCATGACCTCCAACTCCCAAGCTCGGGCTCTTTCCACTGAGCCGCTGCTTCTCAGACTGCAAGCTCATTGTGGGCAGGGAATGTGTCTGCTTATTGTTGTATTGTACTCTTCCACACACCTAGTGCGGTGTCCTATACACAGTAAGTGCTGATTAAACACAAATAAATGAATGAATGAGTGATAGTCAGGGAAGCTGGGGTCTAGTACCATCTGAGGGATTATAAACTCTAAAGTGTAAGATTGCTGTGGGCAGGGAATGTGTCTACCAACCCTGCTGTATTACACTCTCCCAAGCACTTAGTACTCTGCATGTAGTAGGTGATCAATAAATACCACTGTTTGATTGATTAATTAATCTTGGGCAAGGGTGTGTTTCCCTCACAAATACAATAGGATTAATTTTGCCTTTCTCACAGGGCTATTGTAGGAACAGAATGAAAACATTCATTCATTCAACTGCTTTGAGTGCTCACTATGTGCAAAGCACTGTACTAAGTGCTTGGGAGAGTACAACATAACAGGGAGAGTTCAGGATAACTGATGACAAAACATTATGAAAATAAAGTCTTCACAAAGTCCAATAATAATAATAATAATAATAATAATAATAATAATAATAATAATTGGCATTTGTTAAGCGCTTACTATGTGCAAAGCACTGTTCTAAGTGCTGGGGAGGATACAGGGTGATCACGTTTGTCCCACGTCTTAATCCCCATTTTATAGATGAGGTAACTGAGGCCCAGAGAAGTTGTGACTTGCCCAAGATCACACAGCAGACATGTGGCTGAGTTGGGATTCGAACCCATGACCTTAAGCGCTTAGTACAGTGTTCTGCATTTACAGTAAGCACTCAATAAATATGATTGATGATTGATGACCTCTGACTCCAAAGCCCATGCTCTTTCCACTGAGCCACGCTGCTTCTCTAATATTCTCTAATATTTTGCTTCTCTAATATTTGCTTCTCTAATATTTTCCAAATATTTTGATGGTGATGATGATGATGACGTTGGTATTTATTAAGTACTTACTCTGAGCCAAGCGCTGTGCTGCTGGGTCCTGCGGTAGATGCAAGATAATTAGATTGGACCCAGCCTCCATCCCACCAGAGTGGACATGGGTGTCAGCAGTCACAGGCCCACCAGCCTTCAGGGGAAACTCACTCTGCCAATCAAGCTGCCCTCCTCTCTCTCAAGGTGCCTCAATGTACCCATATGCCACTTCTTTGAGCCTTTATCCCCCCCTCATCATCAGTACTGATGACAATGACTGCTACTGTTCCTACTGATGGTGATGACAACTCTTCTCTCCCCCTCCTGACCCTGATCTTATTTCTACTGTCCTCCTCCTAGACTAAAAATGCTCCCACTTAGATCAAGAAGGAAAATGTACAGCTAGAGGAAGTACTCTGCGAATGTCCCAAGGAAGGAGAGGTTGGATGGGAAAAGTTGAGTTTTGGGAGATAATCTGCCAGGAAATTATTCTGGCCCTGGTCCCAGTGGACTATGATTGTGGTCACTGTTATTTTTGACTACAAAATGCAGCTGACACTAGATTCAGACCTGCATCTGAGTATGCTGAATATCAACCACAGTATGGTAGAGAACCATAAGAACAAATAGTATATGCATCTGTTGAAGGGGCCATTGATTTTCTAGAAAGGCTTTGGCTGGATGTTCTCATCTTTAACTTGAATTTCCATATGTAAAATGAATACTTTATGACAAGCATTTGAAGAGAGAGAAGGCCTGTAGTCATATGTCTATGGAACAAGAAGCCACTATTCAGATACAGCCCAGACAGCTTTGATGTCAATACCGAAAGATAGCAAGTAGTTTAATTCCAGTCCCCGTTCTTCCGTACACAGAATTAATGGCTCCAGTTGGAGGGATACTCCCTCTAATAATAATTACGGTACTTGTTAAGTGCTTACTATGTGCCAAACACTGTTCTAAATGCTGGGATAGATACAGATTAATCGGGTTGGACACAGTCCCTGTCCCACATGGGGCAAACAGCCTTAATCCCTACTTTACAGATGAGGTAACTGAGGCCCATAGAGGACAAGTGACTTACACAAGGTCACAAAGTGGGCAAGTGGTGGAACCGGGATTGGAACCCAGGTCCTTCTGACTCCCAAACCTGTGACCTCTCTTTTGAATGACTGAAAACAAGTCTGGTATGGTTATACCATCAGTACATACTGTGTTCTTGAGCGATACGGAGGAAGCAGTAGTATTGCCCCTTTTTTAAAGTAAGACAGAGAAAGATGAAAGCACCCACCCGAGAGCAGTAGTAGAGCTGGGATTAGCACGCAGATGTATTTATTTCCATGGCAGGGCTTCCCGACTGGCTGCCTTTCTCCCGTAGCAGCAGCGTGGCTCAGAGGAAAGAACCCAGGCTTTGGAGTCAGAGGTCCTGGGTTCGAATCCAGGCTCTGCCACTTGCCGGCTGTGTGACTTTGGACAAGTCATTTCATTCTCTGGGCCTCAGTTCCCTCATCTGTACAATAGGGATTAAGACTGTGAGCCCCCATGGGACAACTTGATCACCGTGTAACCTCCCCAGCACTTAGAACAGTGCTTTGCACATAGTAAGCACTTAGTAAATGCCATCATTATTATTAAATAGGTTTTCTTCCTCAGAATTTATTTTCTCCATAATTGTTGACTTTACTCCATGCAAACCTAACATGGTCTGATTTTCTCTGTGAAAGACCATGTTTGAAAAGCTAAAACGATTTACAATGGCTACTGGCTAGATTATGAATTAATTTTATTACTATGGTTGATGTTATAAAATAGCTAACACGAATCAAGCGTTCAATTTAGTGTAGCGTTCAGACCTCTTAAGGTGAAAGAAAACAAACCCCCATTTCAGAGAAAAATTTAAAATAACCCATTTATGTTGAAAATAATGATTTCCAATTAAACCCTGGGAGTGATTTTTGCAGAAGTGACTGAGTTATTTTCTGCAATATTCGGAGCAATTTACATGGTTCTTGGCGCCTCTAGACTTTATATGAATGGACTGTAATCCATTACAAGCTATCAGAGCTAACTGCTCTTCCTACATAGCTTAATGATATACACTGTGATGCTATAATTTAAAAAGTTATATGCTCTGGGTAAAAATAGGATTAAGTCTTAAACATGTGTACTTGGTTAAAAACTGTAGAGAACAATGGCCCCGAAACTAGGAAATTTGGGGTTTTCCTATGACATCTTCTTGAAAGGATTAGTTTGTGGTGAGATCTCAAGAAGCATTCTCTTAAACAGTATTTAACTTTGCAACATGAAAAAATAACAACATGCCAACAGTTATGGAAAATTCAGGTGTATGCAACAGAAATGTCTTCTTTATAGTCTCCCAAGAGTACGGAATAGTCAAATAGACTATTTCAAATAGACTGATTTCAGATTATTCTCTGCACAGCACTGTGCTAAAGGCTTGGGAGAGCACAGTAGGGTTTGTAGGGAGACTACATTAGAGCTAGAAGACATGATCACTGCCCTCATTATAGGTAAGGAGAAGCGATAGACTGAAAAGGTATTTATGAAATTGCTGCAGTTGGCAGAGAGGTGAGTATATAAGTGCTTTGGTGACATGGAAGTTCAGGTACGTGTTATATGGCTATAATTGTGAATTACATCTCTCGGTTGGGAGCACCCTCTCTGAATGCAGCAGACAGCTTAACTATTCTATATTCATTCATTCAATCGTATTTATTGAGCGCTTACTGTTTGCAGAGAACTGTACTATATACTATACTATATACTATAATACTAATTTAGGCAACTTCTAGTAGCTTCTTTTTTGACTCATTTATTTCTAAAGTGGCTGTCATTGAAAACATTTAATTTCCCAATAATGATGACAATAATAATAACATTAATAGTAATAATAAGAAGAAGAAGAAGAAGAAAAAGAACAAAGAACTGATAAGCACTTACTATGTGCCAAGCATGGTATCAAGCATCTGGGTAGAAACAAGATAATCAGGTCTTACACAGTCGCTGTCCCATAGGGACATGAGTATCATGGCGTAGTGGAAAGAGCCTGGGCATCAGAAGGTCATTGGTTCTATTCCCGGCTCTGCCACTTGTCTGCTGTGTGACCTTGGACAAGTCACTTCACTTCTCTGGGCCTCAGTTACTTCATCTGTAAAATGGGGATTGAGACTGTGAGCCCCATGGGGAACATGGAGTGTGTCCAACTCTACTTGTGTCCACCCCAGCACTTGGTACAGTGTCTGGCACATAGTAAGTGCTAACCAAATACTACAATTACAGGGAAATCAACATGGTGTAGAGGATAGAGTCTCTTCCTGGGAGTCAGAAAGTCATGGGTTCTAATCCCAGCTCTGCCACTTGTCTGCTGTGTGACCTTGGACAAGTCTCTTCACTTCTCTGTGCCTCAGTTCCCTCATCTGTAAAATTGTTGAGACTGTGAGCCCCACATGGGACGGGGATTGTATTCAACCTGACCTACCCCAACGCTTAGTACAGTGCTTGGCACATAGAAGCAGCATGGCTCAGTGGAAAGAGCACGGACTTTGGAGTCAGAGGTCATGGGTTCAAATCCCAGCTCCACCAATTGTCAGCTGTGTGACTTTGGGCAGGTCACTTAACTTTTCTCTGCCTCAGTTACCTCATCTGTAAAATGGGGATTAAGTCTTTGAGCCCCCCGTGGGACAACCTGATCACCTTGTAACCTCCCCAGTGCTTAGAACAGTGCTTTGCATATAGTAAGCACTTAATAAATGCCATTATTATTATTATCATTATTATTATAGGAAGCACTTATCAAGTACCACAATCATCACATGGGGCTGAACAGGCTAAGTTGGAGAAAGAACAGGTATTTAGGCCCCATTTAACAGATGAGGAAACTGAAAAGCAGAAAAGGAAAATTACTTGCCCAAGGTCACACAGGAGGCAAGTGGCAGAGGTGGTTTTAGGACACAGGTCCCTGACCCCTGGACCCGGGCTCTGTCTGTAATTAATCCTTATAATGAATTCTTAGAATTTATGTAAAAGGGTGGCTATGAGTCCCTTTCTTCTCTCATGTTCCTCACTCATGAACTTGGTAGTGGAACCAAGGGCAGCCGGAAGAAATTGAAGCTGTTAGTCATCTGCTTTCTCAGAAAAGCTCATGACGCGAAGTCTTTCATAATTTCCCTTTATTAGCTTTTTTTGAGATTCCTCTTCGCTGCAGCTAATAAAAAGAAGCTTATTATAATCAAATGGAAACAAAAAATTAGAACTCGCAGAGCAATTTCCAAAGCTCTCACTTCTTAAGAGTCAGCGCCACATGGATTACTGTGTGATCCTTTCACGGAGCTATTTTCATGCTGAGTTGAGAGTTGATAAAAAAATTGAGAGAAGTGCATACAAATCCTGACAAATATTTCAGACACTTTGAAAAGTGTATAAATCTATTTCTATGCATAGATACCAATATGAATATCTAGCCTGAAACACACAAACAACAGGCATACGCCACGCTTAATGTATTAGAACAAAAACGTTATTGCAGTTGTTTGACAGGGGTTCCAGGTAACTGATTAAAATCATATTTTTAAATTGTGAATTCAGTGCTTGCAAAATATACCTCTTCTCCCAATCTATTCTATGCCTTATTAATACTATTAATAATAATGGTATTTGTTAAGTGCTTACAATGTGCAAAGCACTGTTCTAAGTGCTGGTAGGGATACAAGGTGATCAGGTTGTCCCACTGGGGGCTCGCAGTCTTAATCCCCATTTTACAGATGAGGGAACTGAGGCTCAGAGAATTTAAGTGACTTTCCCAAAGTCACACAGTTGACAGTTGACAGAGCTGGGATCCAACGGCTCATATTCTGTCCTAATCCTCCTCGACCTCTCAGCTGCCTTTGACACTGTGGACCACCCCCTTCTCCTCAATACGTTATCTGACCTTGGCTTCACAGACTCCGTCCTCTCCTGGTTCTCCTCTTATCTCTCCGGTCGTTCTTTCTCAGTCTCTTTTGCAGACTCCTCCTCCCCCTCCCATCCTCTTACTGTGGGGGTTCCCCAAGGTTCAGTGCTTGGTCCCCTTCTGTTCTCAATATACACTCACTCCCTTGGTGACCTCATTCGCTCCCACGGCTTCAACTATCATCTCTACGCTGATGACACCCAGATCTACATCTCTGCCCCTGCTCTCTCCCCCTCCCTCCAGGCTCGCATCTCCTCCTGCCTTCTGGACATCTCCATCTGGATGTCCGCCCGCCACCTAAAGCTCAACATGTCGAAGACTGAGCTCCTTGTCTTCCCTCCCAAACCTTGTCCTCTCCCTGACTTTCCCATCTCTGTTGACGGCACTACCATCCTTCCCGTCTCACAAGCCCGCAACCTTGGTGTCATCCTCGACTCCGCTCTCTCATTCACCCCTCACATCCAAGCCGTCACCAAAACCTGCCGGTCTCAGCTCCGCAACATTGCCAAGATCCGCCCTTTCCTCTCCATCCAAACCGCTACCCTGCTAATTCAAGCTCTCATCCTATCCCGTCTGGACTACTGCACTAGCCTTCTCTCTGATCTCCCATCCTCGTGTCTCTCTCCACTTCAATCCATACTTCATGCTGCTGCCCGGATTATCTTTGTCCAGAAACGCTCTGGACATATTACTCCCCTCCTCAAAAACCTCCAATGGCTACCGATCAATCTGCGCATCAGGCAGAAACTCCTCACCCTGGGCTTCAAGGCTCTCCATCACCTCGCCCCCTCCTACCTCACCTCCCTTCTCTCCTTCTACTGCCCAGCCCGCACCCTCCACTCCTCCACCACTAATCTCCTCACTGTACCTCGCTCTCGCCTGTCCCGCCATCGACCCCCGGCCCACGTCATCCCCCGGGCCTGGAATGCCCTCCATCTGCCCATCCGCCAAGCTCGCTCTCTTCCTCCCTTCAAGGCCCTGCTGAGAGCTCACCTCCTCCAGGAGGCCTTCCCAGACTGAGCCCCTTCTTTCCTCTCCCCCTCGTCCCCCTCTCCATCCCCCCGTCTTACCTCCTTCCCTTCCCCACAGCACCTGTATATATGTATATATGGTTGTACATATTTATTACTCTATTTATTTATTTATTTATTTTACTTGTACATTTCTATCCTACTTATTTTATTTTGTTGGTATGTTTGGTTCTGTTCTCTGTCTCCCCCTTTTAGACTGTGAGCCCACTGTTGGGTAGGGACTGTCTCTATGTGATGCCAATTTGTACTTCCCAAGCGCTTAGTACAGTGCTATGCACATAGTAAGCGCTCAATAAATACGATTGATTGATTGATTGATTGATTTGAACCCATGACCTATGACTCCAAAGCCCATGCTCTTTCCACTGAGCCATGCTGCTTCTGTGCTTCTTGTATTAATACCAAAGTTCACTTTTCCCTCTGTCTCTTCCACAACCACAAAGGACACCTTATCACATGTGTAGCGGAGGAGATTTGTGAAGACTATATGACAGGTCCTGTCAGTTTTTCCTTCAACATTTCCTAGATCTGCCCTGTCCGCTACCCCCTAACAACCACCACACTGGTCCAGGCATTTGTCATATATCTACATTTTTTTGTGGTATTTGTAAAGTGTATACTATGTGCCAGGCTTTGTACTAAGCACTTGGGTAGGTTCAAAATAATCAGTTTGGTCACAGTCCATGCCCCACATGGAGCTCACAGTATTAATCCCTATTTTACAAATGAGAAAACAGGTAAATCAAGTGACTTGTCCAAGGTCATCCAGCAGACAACTGGTGGAGCCAGGGTTAGAACCCAGGCCCTCTGATTCCTAGGTCAGCTATTTCTCAACTGTGACTTTCTCCACTGGCCTCACTACCTCCAATCTCTTCCCTCCCCAGTCCATATTTCACTCTGCTGCCCAGAGCAAATGGTTTCATGTTCCTCTCTGCATCAGGTAGAAACTTCTGACTTTAAGGCATTCAATCAGCTCTCACCCCCTTACTTACCCATTCTCTTCTCCCACTACTCCCCAGCTTGAACTCTTTATTCCTCTTAAACTACCCTATTCACTGTGTCTTGTTCTCCTGGATCCTGCTGATGACCTCTAGCTCATGACCTCCCCACTGCCTGGAATTCCCTCCTCCTTAAAATTATTCCATGGAGGAGACCTCCCCAATTAATTTCTAATCTCCCCTGCTTATATCCCCACAGCTGACTGTCAAGCACTTATGTTCTCCTGAGTTCTTGTTGTAATGTTGTACTTACCTTACAAACCATATTACTAAGCACTGCTCACATATGGAACACCTTTTCCTCCTTCCTATCCATAATTATTTAGTGTCTATCTCCTGTGCTTGATAACAAGGTCCGTGAGGACAGAAATCATTCTGTTGCATTCCCCCAAGTGTTTAGTGCTGCAGTAGTCTTCACACAGTAGGTGCTCAATTCCTACTTTTAATTGATTGAGAATAAAAATCAATATGTAGGGGACTGCAAAACGGATAAATTTAGTCATTCCTATAGGCCTCATAAATACATCTCCTCAGATATAAATTTTTAAGACATGAGAAGACAAAGGAAAAGTAAAATTCAGTGTCCCTTCAGGAAAGACAATTTTATTTTTATTGACGAAAGTTATCTTCTTGGGAGATATGAAGAAGACTGGCATAGAGCAAAGATATGTGATGACATCCAAAAGCAAGATGACTTTTTCTAGCAGAAGAGGTGTTTTTTTTTTTTGTGAAGAGGAGAGAAACGTCAGGATAAAGAACACATATCTGCAGATAGAAGTTGGTATGTGAAAAATGGCACTAAATGTTGACTAGGTATGCTGATTCTTCAAATATACCTTAAAAAAGGAATGCTGCTGATTTTGGGAGTCACTGAGTTTTGGATTTCTAAATGCAAAGACATGACTGTGCTTTCCATACCAGCAGAGAAGTTGGCTTGTTTGTGTGCTAGTGTGCCTGGGTGTCAGAAGGACCTGGGTTCTAGTCCCGGCTCCACCACATGTCTGCTGTGTGACCTAGGGCAAGCACTTCACTTCTCTGGGTGTCAGTTACCTCATTTGTAAAATGGGGATTAAGACTGTGAGCCCCTCATGGGGCGTGAATGGTGTCCGATCCAATTAGCTTGAATCTACCCCAGAGCTTAGTATAGTGTCTGGCACATCATCATCATCATCATCATCAATCGTATTTATTGAGCGCTTACTGTGTGCAGAGCACTGTGTGCAGAGCTTACTATGTGCAGAGCACTATGTGCAGAGCTTGGGAAGTACAAATTGGCAACATATAGAAACAGTCCCTACCCAACAGTGGGCTCACAGTCTAAAAGGGGGAGACAGAGAACAAAACCAAACATACTAACAAAATAAAATAAATAGAATAGATATGTACAAATAAAATAAATAAATAAATAGAGTAAAAAATATGTACAAACATATATACATATATACAGGTGCTGTGGGGAAGGGAAGGAGGTAAGATGGGGGGGATGGAGAGGGGGACGAGGGGGAGAGGAAGGAAGGGGCTCAGTCTGGGAAGGCCTCCTGGAGGAGGTGAGCTCTCAGCAGGGCCTTGAAGGGAGGAAGAGAGCTAGCTTGGCGGATGGGCAGAGGGAGGGCATTCCAGGCCCGGGGGATGACGTGGGCCGGGGGTCGATGGCGGGACAGGCGAGAGCGAGGTACGGTGAGGAGATCAGCAGTGGAGGAGCGGAGGGTGCGGACTGAGCTGTAGAAGGAGAGAAGGGAGGTGAGGTAGGAGGGGGCGAGGTGATGGAGAGCCTTGAAGCCCAGGGTGAGGAGTTTCTGCCTGATGCGCAGATTGATTGGTAGCCACTGGAGATTTTTGAGGAGGGGAGTGATATGCCCAGAGCATTTCTGGACAAAGATAATCCGGGCAGCAGCATGAAATATGGAGCACATAGCAAGCACTTAACAAATACCATAAAAAAACCTCTCAACTAAAGGCTGACCCCAGAGCCCCTAGATCCCACCGAGCCTGCGGTCATTTGGGATGGTTAAGAACTGAACATGCAATCTCAACAAAGCATCTACACTACAGCTAAGTGCTCATTGCTTTAACTCTATTTTACTAATGCGTGGAGTGTTTCATTGAGTTCTCCTGACTCTAGGGACTTAATGGATATAGGAATGTTCGGAGATAAAGAAAATTGCACACTCCTTGGTGGTGCTCAAGTCTATCTCCTACTAAATTGTACAGATCAATTCCCATAGAGTAGCTCCCGTGTAATGTTTGAGCGAACTGAGCCCTCACTTCGTAGATATATGGCATAACCACGATTTTATTTGACAAGGATGATAATAATTTAAGATATAAAGATAAATGATGTTTTCTACAGTGAGCAATAGATTTCACAGTGCCATAAATCCCAGCAAATTGAAACTTATCCGTATGCATGTTTTTTCCTGGTATCCTGGGAAAAGCAGCATTGTTTCCATGTTGAATCCTTTTCCCCAGGAAACCTCAGCTAAATGGATCAAATTGACAACCTGGCTGTACCCAGATGGATAGTGATCAAACATTGCCAGCTGCATTGTATGAAAAGAGGTATAGTCCTTCTCATTTATTTCAGGAAATCAGAATGCAGAACAGCATCTGAGTTCGTAATCAAAATCCTGTCGAATGTCATGAAATTAGACATTCCCTGTACAGCTTTTATTTTAAATGCAAATTTTGGATTTGCAGATTTGATTCTTACATTCTCATGAAAATGGTTTTAGGTGTCAGCATTAATTTAAGTCATATAAAAGAGTAAATAATATTGAACTTGCCCTTTCATTGCAAATTTAGAGAATTCAAATTAAAGCAAATCACAGACTTTCATGCATACGGCATATCATTTTCTTTCTGACTAATGATTTCAAGTGCTTGCCTAATGGGTAGAGCAGTATTTAGTTCATTTACTTGCAAAGTCCCTCCCTTATTTTGGTGTTGTGGAAATTATGCAAAATGAAGGTGTATTTGGGAGTCAATACAGTACTATAGATGGAGCCAAGAGACTTTAAGAAAATTTATAATTCCTACAGAAGAGATCAAGAAGTTCATACAGTGTAGTGTCTTATAATTTCTGATAAGAGAGCTGTTTCTAAACCATTTGGTTTCCCTCCAGTCCCTGAGTGCAGACCTGGTTCAATGTAAACAATGCTTTCAGTTCAAAATGATTGTGTTACACTTGTAGTGCAAGGCTCCTGTTGTTTAAACCACTGAAGATGAATGCTCCCTTTTCCTGGACCGCTAATCAATAAGAATCCTTCCCCTGGAAGTCTCTTATTGAGACCATTTCTCTGTAAATTTATCTCAGGGTTCGCATCAGGCTTTTTAGAAACTCTTTTAGCGCTCCGCTGTTCATCATCGGGTTCTCAGTGGGGGTGTTTTTCATTTAGATTTCTACTTTGTTGGAGAAATGGGCGAGGTTCGGTTATCAGTTGGGCCAAAATACTGTACTGCCCTTTCATCATGTTGGTGTTTATCGTTACCTGTTCTTGAATGGTGACTGAAATCCCAATCCCCAAAGTTGGATGAAATGAACATGCCCAGTGATCCATCCTAATTATTTCTGGAATTGCCACAAAGACAAGCCATGCCGGGATGGCAAACGATGCCATTCGAACACCATCTTCCGAATCTCCGAGCTGGCAAGTTGTCCCCTCAGGGGAGCCTTAAAGGTGTCAAGAAGAGTATTTGTAATGAAATAACCACAAACCTTGTACAGCAACAGAGCATTAACATATAGGTAAGCTGGGTGGAAGCAGCTTTGCCTAATGGATAAAGTGCGAGCCTGGGAGTCCGAAGACCTGGGTTCTAATCCCATCTCTGCCATTTGCCTGTTGTGGGAGCTTGGGCAAGTCATATCACTTCTCTGGGCCTCGGTTTCTTCTACTGCAAAATGGGAATTCAGCATCTATTCTGTCTCCTAACTTAGACTGTATGCCCTCTATGAAAGAAGGACTCTATCTACTTCTAAGAGGAGTAGAAGTGGCTCAGAGAAGCAGCGTGGCTCAGTGGAAAGAGCCCGGGTTTTCGAGTCAGAGGTCGTGGGTTCAAATCCTGGCTCTGCCAATTGTCAGCTGTGTGACTTTGGGCAAGTCACTTAGCTTCTCTGTGCCTCAGTTACCTCATGTGTAAAATGGTGATTAAGACTGTGAGCCCCCCCGTGGGACAACTTGATCACCTTGTAACCTCCCCAGCACTTAGGACAGTGCTTTGCACATAGTAATCGCTTAATAAAAGCTGTCATTTTTTTCTACCTACCCCAGCATTTAGAACAGTGCTTGACACATAATAAGAGCTTAACAAATGCCATTCAAAACGTACAAGTATCTTTCTTCTGTTTTTCTCTATAAGGGGGCATGGATTATTTGATTACTGTATCAGCCTCCTTGCTGACCTCCCTGCCTGCTGTCTCTCCCCACTCCAGTCCAGACTTCACTCTGTTGCCCAGATCACTTTTCTACAAAAAACTTCAGTCCCATGTTTTCCCACTCCTCAAGAACCTCCAGTGGTTGCCCAGCCACCTCCACATCAAACAGGAACTCCCTACCAAGGTCCAGCGCTTAGAACAGTGCTTTGCACATAGTAAGTTCTTAATAAATGCCATTATTATTATTATTATTTAAAGCACTCAATCACCTTGTCTCTTCTTACCTCACCTCGCTACTCTCCTAGTATAACTCAGCCTGCACACTTAGTTCCTCTAATGACAACCTACTCACCGTACCTCCATCTCATCTCTCTCTCTTCTGACTTCTCTCCCACTTCCTGCCTCTGTTCTGGAACTACCTCCGTCTTCATATCCAACAGACAATTACTCTCCCAACCTTCAAAGCCTTACTGAAAGTACGTCTCCTCCAAGAGGCCTTCCCATCCCAGTCTGTATCACCCTGATTTGCTCCCAGTATTCACCCTGCCCTCAGTCCCACACAATTTATGTACATACACATAATTTATTTATAGTAATGTCTGCCTCCCCTTCTAATAATAAGGATGATGATGATGATGGTATTTGTTTAGCACTTACTATGTGCAAAACACTGTTCTAAGCACTGGGGAGGTTACAAGGTGATCAGGTTGTTCGACGGGGGACTTACAGTTTTAATCCCCATTTTACAGATGAGGTAACTGAGGCACAGAGAAGTTAAGTGACTTGCCCAAAGTCACACAGCTGACAGTTGGCGGGGTCAGGATTTGAAACCATGACCTCTGACTCCAAAGCCCGGGCTCTTTCCTCTGAGCCATGCTGCTTGTTGTGGACTGGGATTGTTCTACCAACTCTATTATTACATTGTACTCTCCCAAGTGCTTAGTACAGTGCTTTGCATACAGTAAGAACCTCAATAGATGCAACTGATTGATTTGTGGTCAGATTTGAAGTCAAATTGTTTAAAGCTAGGCATGGTGAAACTATATTTGTTAACACTGAATGATCAAATCGATGGTTTTGATTGAATGGTCACTGTGTGCAGAACAATGTACTAAGCACTTGAGAGATTCAATTCAATAGAGTTGGTAGACACAGTCTCTGCCCTTGAAGAGATTCCAGTCTAGTGAGGAGCTTATTGGGGTAGAAAAACATCTTTGAAGTGTTAATAATTTTTAGTTTATTTGCAGAAATGAAATGAGAAAAGCAGTAGAGTGAAATCCCAATGTAATATTGAAGTTAGAAAATCACGAAAGAGAATATCCTGCTCCATAAGAATTTGTGAATTTGAAATTTGTGAAATTGACCATCCGACCTGATCCATTCGCTGGGGAGACCAAGTCATAACAATTATGATAATAATAACAATAACAACAATACCAATAATAATTGTGGTATTTGTTAAGCACTTACAATGTGCCAGGCACTGACCTAAACTCTGGGATGGATACAAGCAAATCAGGTTGGTAGGACACAGTTCCTGTCCCAGATGGGGCTCCCAGTCTTAGTCCCCATTTTACAGATGAGGTAACTGAGGCACAGAGAAGTCAAGTGATTTGCCCAAGGTCACACAGCAGAGGAGTGGTGGAGCCAAGATTAAAATCAAGATCCTTCTGATTCCCAGGCCCATGCTCTACCTACTAGTCCATACTGCTTCTCTATAGCAGACACCCAGTGAGCACTCTGTTTCCATGGCAGCAGATTAACTTCATTTTGAAACAAAACACCTTAGGTAGCCTGACTCGGTGGAAGAGCCCTGGCTTGAAAGTCAGAGGACCTGGGTCACTTCTTCATTCATTTATTCACTCAATCATATTTCGTGAGCACTTACTGTGGGCAGAGCACTGTACTAAGCACTTGGAAAGTACAATTCAGCAACAAATCATCATCAATCGCATTTATTGAGCGCTTACTGTGTGCAGAACACTGTACTAAGCGCTTGGGAAGTACAAGTTGGCAACATATAGAGACAGTCCCTACCCAACAGTGGGCTCACAGTCTAAAAGATAATCCCTACTGAACAATGGGCTCGGGCAAGTCATTTGAGTTCTCTGGGCCTCAGTTTTCCCAATTGTAAAATGAGGAACAAATACCTGTTTTCTCTCTCCTACGAGGAATGGGAGCCCCTGTAGAACAAGCACTTTGTCCAACCTGGGTCTTTCCAGATGATTTCGGCCAGAACCTGATTAGAGAATTAGGGAACTTTCTTCCAACAACACAAGTCGGAGTTTGAACCCTTCTGTTGGCCAGTGGGAAGAGCCCAACTCTGAGAATCAGGAGCCTGAGTTCTAGTCCTGGTTCTGCCCACTGGGGACAAACAGTCTGGATTAGTGGATAGAGCATCACACTGGGAATCAGAAGGACCTGGATTCGAGTACAAGCTCTGCCACATGTCTTCTTGGTGACCCTGGCAAATCATTTCACTTCTGTTCCCCAGTTACCTCAAAACTGTAAAAAATTGGGGATTAAGATTTTGAGCCCAATGTGGGACAGGGATAATAATAATAATTGTGGCATTTGCTAAGCACTTACTATGTGCCAAGCACTTTACTAAGTGCTGGGATAGATAACAATAATAATAATAATAATAATAATAATAATAATAATAATAATGATGATGATGATGATGGCATTTGTTAAGTGCTCAGAGTATGTGCAAAGTACTGTTCTAAGTGCTGGGGAGTTTACAAGGTGATCAGGTTGTCCCAAGGGGGGATCACAGTTTTAATCCCCATTTTATAGATGAGGGAACTGAGGCACAGAGAAAGTAAGTGACTTGCAAGCAAATCGGGTTGGACACAGTCCCTGTCCCACATGGGGCTCTTAGTCTCAATCCCCATTTTATAGATGAGGAAACAGGCTCAGAGAAGTGAAGTGACTTGCCCAAAGTCAAACAGCAGACAACTAGCGGAGCCAGGATTAGAACCCATGACCCTATCCCAGAGCTTAGAAGAGTGCTCGGTACACGGTAAGTTCTTAACAGGTACCATAATTAAAATTATTATATGCCAATTGCGGAGACGGTGTTTTTGGAAATAAAGACCACCTGGGTGTCCGTGAGATGGACAGTTTCAGCAGGAATCCTGACAATAATTGGCCAATGTTGGCAGTCTAGTCTGCCGCAGCTATGTGCTTTCTGGGTTTTGGCATTGCGGCACAGCCATGACACTAGGCTGCAGTCACTTTGACCACTAAATAATAACAATAATAATAATAATCACGATGGTATTTGTGAAGCACTCACCATGTGTCAAGCACTGTTCTAAGCACTGGGATAGATACAAAATAATCAGTTGGACTCAGTTCCTGTCCCACATGGGGCTCACAGCAAAAGAGTTCTGAATGTAAAAATATGCTGCACCCATAGATGGTGAGCCCCATGAGAGACCATGGTTTATTCCCACAGGTGAATTATCTCCCAGTGCTTAGTGCAGTGCTCTGCACACAGCAAGAGCTTAATAAATACTATTATTACTACTACTGTGCCTGTCTGCTAGATCATTGAGTTCTATGCCCCAGCAAGAGCAGGGCTGGGAGAAATGAGGGAGGATAAGGTTGCCCCACACAAACCACTAGCACTAAAATCAATTCCTTCATGCAAGTTCTGGGTTCTGAATTCTTCTCACAGGCTTATCTATTACTGCCTGGGGATGCCATTAACTTGGGGAGTTTGAATAAAAGGATGTAAATCTCTTGGGAAAGTAGCAGTCCCTTCAAGCAACATCTAGAGGTATTCTTTCTAGCCAAACGTGTTTAGACAGCAGCAGAGTCGTTCATATGGTTTCTCGCTAGCTGCTTCGATATTCATGGGAATAAAACACAATTAGCCATGTGCTTATCGATTCCAAGGGCAATCTCATACAATTATGAAGTGCTGAATCAGGCGCGTATGTACATACATATATACCCAGCCTCTCCAGATCCAATTGTACATTTCCAAGTCTCTTTTTTGTTTATTTTTGATCTTAGATCCCTGCTTTTTCTAAGTTTAATTAGCAACAACAAACCACAGCAAAGGATAAGGTGCTTTATGCTATTCCAGTTGTTCAACTGAAAGCATTTGGAAGGACTTCCAAACTGGATGCTTATGGTGGGAGAATGGGCCAGGAGGATTGACTAGGAGGAGATCATGGGGTTCTCTTTTCCACCTGCAATGATCCAAGTGGCTTCAAAGAAGGCATATAATCAGGGATTTGAAGCTGGTTATGACAATGGGGCCTAGGGAACAGAAACAAGAAGGAAAGAATGTGATGAAAAGGATCCTTTGTATCTAACCAGAAAACACCAACAGTGTTGTCCTTTGATTTGAAAACAACCCTGTTGACAGTAACCATGAGTGTCTCTTTGAGAGAAAATGTATAGATGAAATGGTATATTTCCACAGAATGGCAAATGAGGAATGATAAAATACTTGGTTCTTATGAAGTATGGTTCATTTCTATCAGGTTAGAGATCAATTTCTGCAAAGTAACTTGAAATGCCAAGTGTTTTCCCCCTATAAGTTATTTTGACTATTTTAATAATAATAATAATAATGGTATTTGTTAAGCGCTTACTATGTGCAAAGCACTGTTCTAAGCGCTGGGGGGATACAAAGTGATCAGGTTGTCCTACGTTGGGCTCACAATCTTAATCCCCATTTTCCAGATGAGAGAACTGAGGCCCAGAGAAGTAAAGTGACTTGCCCAAAGTCACACAGGTGACAATTGGCGGAGCTAGGATTTGAACCCAAACTCTGACTCCAAAACCCGTGCTCTTTCCACTAAACCATGCTGCTTCTCTAGTAATAATAATAATAATAATAATAATAATAATAATAATAATAATTTCATCCCCTCTGACTTTGAGCCCCATGTGGGATCTGGGCTAAGACCAACCTGATTTTCTTATACCTTCCCCAGCACGTGGTACAATGCTTGGCACATAGTAAGTGCTCAACAAATACCACAATTATTATTATATTTTAAGTTCTTACTCTTTGCCTAGCATTGTACCAAATGCTGAGATACATACAATGTAATCAAATAAAATAGTATTGGACCAATGTATGGGGCTCACAGTCTAGAAAGGAGGGAGAATTGGGTATTCTGTGAAGCATATTCTGGGTACAATGAAGCAGCGTAGCTCAGTGGAAAGAGCCCGGGCTTTGGAGTCATGTGTTCGAATCCCGGCTCCACCACATGACTGCTGTGTGACCTTGGGAAAGTCACTTAACTTCTCTGGGCCTCAGTTCCCTCATCTGGAAAATGAGGATTAAGACTGTGAGCCCCCCGTGGGACAACCTTATATCCCCTCCAGTGCTTAGAATGGTGCTTTGCACATAGTAAGTGCTTAACAAATGCCATTATTGTTATTAGTATTCAATCCCTAGTTTTGCAGATCAATCAGTGGTAGCTGCTGAGCACTTACTGTGGGCAGAACACATACTTAGTAGAGGACACACATAATGCAATAAGTAGACAAGATCCCTGCCCTCCAGGAGTTTACTATCTAGAGAGTCTTACAATTTAGCCAGGATCTGAAAGGGAACGGATATGGGAACTAGAAAATCAAAGGTAAGTGACTTGCCCAAGGTCACAGAGTCAGCAAGTGATAGAAATAGGATAGAGATTTATCTCTCCTGAAACCCAATGCTACCCCACTTCTCCTCATAAATGCTAAAAAACTACAAGACCTAGCAGCTCTTAAAATTTACCCCATTCTCTAAACTCTGTTTTCCATCTGAAAGCTCCCAATCGAAGGGTGTCTAAAAAAAAAAAAAAACCTCCCCTCACAGTATTTTTCTGATTGCAGCTGTCCCCTGAATGGCAGCAAGAAAATATGGGGATAAACCAATCGAGCAACAGCTATGTTTCTTGTGCCAACCTACTGAAAGTTAATGTAAAATACATTTCAAGATTAAAAACATATTTCTCTTCATTTTCCTCTGTCTCACAAACTATTGATTTATCCACCACTGATATAATCATTTCCATTCCACTTTTATTTCTCACATCTTACAACTAAAGGCATACAGTGATTATGATGCTGATGATCTCTCTGTGGAAACCGGCTGAATATTTTGGCTTCTTTTTTATTTCTCATACATCAGTGTCCCTAAAAATGGAAATTACATATTTGGAAGGTGCTTAATTCTTTCTCAGTTGAACTGGATAAGAAAGTGACTACATTTATACTACCCAAGCACTTAGTACGGTGCTCTGCACACGGTAAGTGCTCAATAAATACGATTGAATGAATTTATAGGTAAAGAATTAGTGAATCTAAGCAGTTCCCCAGTGGGCAATAACTAAGGTGGACACTGCAATCACTCACTGATACTAGACAGGTGAGTGCAATTTTCTGGAACAATACAGACTGAGTGATTCTAGAGAAGGGTTCACAGTCCAAGTGGTAGTAAAATGGCTACCATATTACCATTTTACACACAAGAAAACAGGAACAGAGTGTTTTTTGTTGTTGTTTTAATGGTATTTGTTAAGTGCTTACTATGTGTCAGGCCTGGAGTAGATACAAGTTAATAAGATTGGAAAAAGTCCTTGTCCCATGTGGGGCTCACAGTTTAAATAGGAGGGAGAACAAATATTTAATTCCTATGTTACAGCTGAGGAAACTGAGGCACAGAGAAGTTAAGTGACTTACATAAGGTCACACAACAGACAAGTAGAAGAGCCAGGATTAAAACTCAATTGCTCTGATTTCCAGCCCGTGCCATTTCCAATAGACGTGCTACTTCTCATGGTCTAATGGAAAGGGCTTACACGTGGGCTTACAGCTGTAGACCATAAACTCCTTGTAGGCAGGGAATGTATTTTCCATCTTCGTCATCTTGTACTCTCCCAAGCGCTTAGTCCAGTGCTTGGAAGAGGCTAAAGCGCTCAATAAATATGATTGTTTCATTAAGTGACTGGGCTAAAATCACCAAGTAAGCTAATGGCAGAACGGGATTAGAACCTCCTAGGTTTATGGTCTTTCCTCTAGATAATAATAATGATGGTATTTGTAAAGTGCTTACTATGTGCAAAGCCCTGTTCTAAGCGCCGGGGAGGTTACAAGATGATCAGGTTGCCCTACGGGGGGCTCACAGTTTTAATCCCCATTTTCCAGATGAGGTAACTGAGGCACAGAGAAGTGAAGTGAACTTGGCCAAAGTCACACAGCTGACAGTTGGCAGAGCGGGATTTGAACCCACGACCTCTGACTCCAAAGCCTGGGCTCTTTCAATGAGCCACACTGCTTCTCCCATCACACTGCTTCTAATTCCACAAGCTTCCCTTGGTGTGCTCCCTCCCCTGCATCTCTCTCGAATTGCTAATTACTTAGGAACTTCTTAGGCAGACACTTAAGATGCCTGGTGGGCTAACAGATTTACTGAGAGCATATGCTGCTTTGGACACAAATCGTGCAGTAATAGTAAATGTTAAAAAAATTCACAGGACCCAAAAGTCATCTTCTAAAACAAGGAAGAGTTTAGTCTTAAAAAGAGCAGTAAAAAACAAAGATTGCGTTCCCAGTTTCTGATCCTGCACAATCCATTTTCATTACTGTTTTAGGAGGTGTAGGGTGAGCAACTTTGGCTGCTTGCTAAGAGGGAAAGGTCTTAAATGTGGACATAGCTTTTCCCGTAAGAATTCTTCGGAAACTAGAGCCAAACCTTTACAATGGGGATGGTCGGTCATTACAAAGTATAAGAGAAGATTCCTAGTCAACCATCCCTGATTCAAGTGTTGCCAAATCAGATTAGTTACATAATTAAGTGAATCCTGATATCCCAATATTCCAATATGAAGCTAATACGCCATCACTTGAGTTTTTTGGACTTTAGCAGATAGATGGTTATACTTAGTTATTCACTCCTGGAGGCATGGTAAAGATGAGATAATATAAGAAACTCTCTAAAATGTGTTCTACGGTTTATGTCTCTTTCTGCTCACTCAAGCAGTTGTAAAAAATGTTGATGCCTTAGAAACGATCATTATGGGGAAAATTAGCAGGGGGTTTAGTAACAGTTTTACAAAACATTGAATTTCTCAAACCATTTCATTTTCTTCCATGCACTAAGTGGATATTAATTTGTGTGTGTATTTTCTTCCACCGGGCCTTTTGTGTCATGACACAATTTTGAATGTCCTCCAAGAGGAGGGAGGATGCTTTGAAACACCCCCTTAAATTCTGGTAGATTATCTTTGTTTTTCTTCCTGAAGGGGAGATTTTATCACGGAAATTCTGTTCACATGACTGAACGGTATCTATTCCCTGGTTTTAGCGGAGGCAGAACTTCACGACTAATGCCTTGGGACTTGGTGTTACAGCCATTAATTTTATAACACAGTCCACGGAGTTCTATTCCAATTCCAAAGTTTGACTATCGAAGTTTGAGCTCACTGGAGTGAAGATGACTTTTAATTTGAGATTACTGTATGGTTTACCAGGGGAGAAATACTACCACGAACTAGTTACTCTCCAACACACGACTGGACATTTTGTTCCCACGAGAGAATGTCCTAGTTCATCTTTTTAAACTGTCTCGTGGGATACTGTTTGAAGCCATAGTGAGAGGGATATGGAATATGAAATTTATGGTATCAACGTGGGAGGGCTTGAGGAATGAATTTGAGTTTTGGCTGAGTCTACAATCATGCTACTTTTTGTAAAAGGACTCACATCCACACCAAATACATATAGTCTATTCCTACAATGGGTTTTCCATAAAATGGAGACAGTTATAACAGGGTCGTCCAACAATACTCTGTATGTCTATGAAAAATCATTTTGGATGTTTTGACTTTTAAGAGCAAAGAGAGTCAGGAATAGGGTAGGGTGAGATATTCATAACCATATTAAAAGACAATGGGTTTTTCCACCTCCTTCACCTAATAAAGCTGCTCATGGATTTTTCCAGAGTTTCTTATTCACATTAATCCTGAGACAGTACAAGATTTTGAGAATCTATGAGATTATTTTCTCCGAACAGATGGGAGGAGAAGCAGCATGGCCTAGTGGAAAGAACACGGGCCGGAGAGTCGGAGTTAGGTTCTAATCCCGGCTCTGCCACTTGTCTGCTTTGTGATCTTGGGCAAGTCACTTAACTTCTCTGTGCCTCAGTTACCTCTGGAGATGAAGACTGTGAACATTTTGTGGGACATGGACAGTGTGCAACCTGATTACCTTGTATCTACTCCAGCATTTAGTAAAGTGCTTGGCACAAAGTAAGTGCTTAATGAATACCATTATTTTTTTAAAAAAAGGTAAACCCTGGAGTCGGTATCAGCATGCATACACAAATGCAAACTTTAATTTTTTCCATGGGGTACAATTATTTATTATTATTATAATTTAATAATAATAATTATGGTATTTGTTGAGTGCTTACTATGTGCCAGGCACTGCAGCTATGCCTTAAGTAACAAGGAACCTAGGGTGAGTTAATTTGGAAGAATAGCTTAGCCCAGAAAATCAGCCACCTGAGAGATCTTCTGAATTTAAACTGGTAATTTGGGGTTACTGTAGGCACTCTATAGTTACTATAGTTAATCTTTAATCCAGCGATGCCCCCAAGTAAAACCTAGGTGCAGCCATGTGGCTTGGAGCCTGGTGATAGATGTCTGGTACTCAAATCATCCAGTTTGACTCTCCCAGTCTTGAATCTCAATGGCTGAAATACCATTTTGTACACCTCACACTGGGATTGCATGATTGTTCTTCTTTCTATTTCCTAGTACTGATTAAATCCTGACTTTGTTCAATTTCTGGCTGGGGACACTGGTTTGGCCAAAATTAATGCTAATAATAATAGTTGCAGTATTTGTTAAATGCTTACTATGTTCCAGGCACTGTTCTAAACACGATGGTGGATATAAACTACCAAGGCCTTCCCAGAGCTAGCTGAAGATTCTAATCCTACATCTCCCTCAGATCGCTCGCCATACAGGGTGACTACCTGGATGTCTCTGATTTTACTTTAAGGCCCTAAACTTAATTTCATGAAGCAAGAATGTGGGAGTCTAATAACTACATAGGAAAGAGGTGCAATCAGACTGGTTGCCAGGAGTGTAATAATAATGATAACAGAATTTGTTGAGCACTTACTGGGTGCCAAGCACTGTTCTAAGATCTGGGGTAGATTCAAGATAATCAGGTTGTCCCACATGGGGCTCACAGTCTTAATCCCCATTTTACAGATGAGGTAACAGGCACAGAGAAGGGAAGTGGCTTGCCCAAGGTCACACATCAGACAAGTGGCAGAGCCAGGATTAGAACCCATGTCCTCTGACTCCCAAGCAGCGTGTTCCCTCCACTAAGCCATGCTGCTTCTCTTCCGTATGCAACTGCAGTCCTACAAGGGTCCCATCTATGGTCTGCCTTGATGTTTAGTTGGGTCCTCTCTCTTCCTCCACCATTACTGGGGAAAAGGCTCCAGGTCACCTGACCTTTCACAGGCCATATTGAGTTGTAACTGTTGTTTCAACCCAGAAGCCCACTGAGCTGGATTGGCTAGTTTATGTAGTACTAGCAATGCCCCAACCTGCACTTGGGCAAAAGTGATGCCACTGGCTTCAAGTGAATTGACCTTTCAGGGCCCACATCTCTTCTGGGGTTGCTAGGCAGCAGAGGATAATAATAATAATAATAATAATAATAATAATAATAATAATAATAATAATGGTATTTGTTGAGTGCTTACTATGTGCCAGGCACTGTATTCAGTGCTGGGGTAGATACAACAAATTGGGTTGGACACAATCCCTGTTTCACATGGGGCTCACAGTCTCAATCTCCATTTTACAGGTGTGGTAACTGAGGCCATGAGAAGGGAAATGACTTCTTCAAGGTCACACAGCAGACAAATGGCAGATCCAGGATTAGAACCTATGACCTTCTGATTTTCAGGCCCGTTCTGCATTCACTACACAATGCAGCTTCACAGATGAGATGCAACGGAACTGTCCTGTTTCTTTATGGCAGCTAAATGTTGCCACTCTCCATCACACTCCCCTCCTATCCCGCGCTGGCATCAGACAGTTCTTGGTAATGGTGGCCATCCCAGGAGAATTCCTATATCCTTAATATAAGAACAATCCTCCCTCTTTCATTTCTTCCTTCTTGGACTAGGTTTCTCCATGGGTTCCCAAATGATGTGGAAAATTTCAATCAATCAATGGTAGAAATTCTCCTCTAGGAAATTGTTCTTGAGGATACATTGCCAAAGCCTGACATGGCTCAGCTGGATGGATGGAGGCTGGTTAATCCTTGATTTTCTTAAGGCATCTCAGGAAAATATAGAGACCTGGTTTTCTAATCTTAAACTGTAATATCCAATTAGACTCCTGTCAGGTTTTCAAGGATGGGTGAGTCCATTATTCATAAATGATGAAATTCTGATTTAGAGAAACATATTCTTTGAATTATGTCCTAATCCCTTCATGCCCTCTTCCTTTAAGTGAACGAATGGGAAAATGAGCAGACAGCACTTCTATCCTCTACCCATCCAATCCTGAGAACTTCAGGACACAGCTGGGGGATGATTAGACCTTGAGCTGAGGGATTTGGGTATAGGTAAAAAGATTTTGGTCATTCACCACCCTAAATATGTGTTTAGGTAGGATGCTATTGATAACTAAAATCCAACCTGTGACAGTCAATTTCTTACGCCACGGAATTCTACCTTTACACTCGGCTTAAATGTCGTATTCAAACTCATTTATGATATAAATATTTTCCCCAAATTATATAGAACAAGCAGAGCTCTACAAATTATGTCTAGGACAATCTCCTTTAACAACAAGGGCTGTAGTCAGTACCTGACAATCTAAATTCTAAATGTTCAAACTGACCTGAAAAAAAATCCTATAACATATTCAAACTAATTTACAATTCTATTTACCCAAAACGATATTTAAGAAGTAGAGCTTCAGAAATTATATTTAGAACTAGTTCCTTTTTCTTTTTTTGTAAATTGTATTGGTTTAGGTCTTATTATGTGCCAGGCACCATTCTAAGCACTGGGGTAGATTTTAACTCATCAGGATGGACACAGTCCCCGTCCAACCTGGGGCTCACAATCTTAATCCCCATTTTGCAGATGAGATACCTGAGGCAAAGAAGAGTCAAGTAACTTGCCCAAATCACACTGTAGACAAATGACAGAGTTGTGATTAAAAGTTAGGTCCTTCTGATTCCCATGCTCTTTCCACTAAGCCATGCTGCTTCTTTTGAGAGAATGTGGAAAAGTAGAGAAAATTCCTGGGAAGCCAGGCCAGGAGGTGTGGATTCCAGGAACAAACATTCTGACACTGGATAACATCTGGGTGACATTCCTCCTTCAGGCCCACAACACTTGGGTACACATCTGTAATTTATCTTATTGTCTGTCTCCCTTCTATAAAATTTAAGCTCCTTGTGGGCAGGGAATTTGTGTACTAATTTTGTTTTATTGTATTCTTCCAAATACTTAGTACAGTGCTCTGCACAAAGTGCTCAATAAATACTATTTATTGATTGTTTGATTGGGAGAGTTAAGGGGAGGGCATTGATATCACTGTACCATCCTCTTACCTGAGCAGTCCTAAAAATGTAGCTTTCCTTACTCTAAGTGGTTTCCCAAATATTTTCTAGAGTGTTACTAATCAGCCCTTCTGGAAACAAGACTCAGTATGAATGATAGATTGACTGATTCTTATATTTTTTATTAGTCTAATCCCAACTTTCAGTGCTTCCAATTCAGATGAATTGATATCTGCCATTGTGTTTGACAAGTAAAATGAAAGCGATCATAACTTCTGTCCAATAGACTGGAGGGGTAATGTGATTCAGCTATTATTATTAGGAGGAGGAGGAGGAGCGTGGCTTGGTAGAAGCAGCATGGCTTAGTGGAAAGAGCACGGGCTCGGGAGTCAGAGGACATGGGTTCTAATCCCAGCTCCATCACTTGTCTGTTGTGTGACCTTGGGCAAGCTGCTCAACTTCTCTCTGCCTCAGTTAACTCATCTGTAAAATGGGGATTAAAACTGTGAGCACATGAGGGACAACATGATTACCCTGTATCTACCCCAGTGCTTGGAACAGTGCTTGGTGCACAGTAAGAGCTTAACAAATACCATAATTTTAATTATCATTATTATAGGAGGAGGAGGAGAAGAGGTAACAGTAGCATTAGTACTACTTCTGTGGAAGGTGTTGGGAGGGAGGGATTAAAAGCCCATTTATAATGAATTATGAGATTTGTAGAAAGTAGAGGGCTTCCACATTTAAAGACTTATGGTTTTCTTCTTTGTATCTGTCAATGGAATAGAAATGTCTAGTACAATTCGAAGCAGGAAAGGTGGAGTTACTTGATCACTCAGACATTTTGTTACTCAGGTGTACATTAAGGGAGAAATGTAACAACCCAGCAAAAGCTCAAAGCCTGCCCCGCTGTCAATAATTGCTGTTTGATGCTGACCTATAATTTCCCTTTGTATCATGCAAATATCTCCTTGTTTCCCACCCAGAGCAAGAGGACACGAATCATCATTAATGTAAAGCACAGATCGGTAGTATGTAGTTTTCATAAATCACAGGATCAAAAGGTGTTTGGTTAGAAGAAAGGGAGAAAAGTTTTCTGTTTCAGCTAGCAACTGGCTCTGAGAAAGCTCAGAAGAATATTACCTCTTCCACCAGCTTAAGTACAGACTGTTCAAAATAGACTACTGAAGAGTAACAAAGATGAAGCTTGGCAGGATTTCAAATCATGTGTCTGTCTTCCTCTAATCCCAGCCCATAATAATACAGATGGTCCAGTTGTTGTCCAACTTCCAAAAGAGATGAGGAAACAACTCACTTGATTCACTCATCCAGGAAACAGTCAGAATGCTACATAAATTCTTGATGTACAAAGTTTCTTTTCTCTGCAGAATGAAATTATTTTGCCATTTTGTTTTTATTATTAGTCTTGAAGTTGGGCCAGAGATCTATATGAATGAAATCTCTTTCACCTAGAACTGATGGGAAACTAATAAGGATTAATGCATTGCCATGCTTGACTTGCTGTGACTCACAAACACATATTGAAAGGAAAGCAAATATACAGTGGTGATTAGATTATTTTAGAAAAACAGCACTAAAGGGTCCCGCTAAATATGTTATGGATTGTGGACCATGGAAATTAGAAGTAGAAGAGACACTCTCATTGTCAGATTTTGCCTAATCTGTCTCAGCGTGTCTTCTGTCATCATGTACTCTCTCAAGTGCTTGGTACAGTGCTCTGCACACAGTAAGTGCCCTATAAATACCATTGATTGATTGATAGTAGCAATGGTATTGATTGCCTGTTGAGTGTAATGCAGTATTCTAAATGCCCAAGTGCTTGGGAAAACTACAACAGGGATAAAACATTTTCCCAGCCTGCACATTATTTAGTCACTCACACTTTTTCATCCATCACAGACATGTACCAGGAGGATGTGCCGCACTTTATGAAATGCGTTTTGCATGACTCACTTGCCCCTGGTTTCCACAACACCATACCTCAGCATCCTTAATCAACAAACCTTATTCACTGAGGGCTGTGTGCTGAGCACTGTACTAAGTGCTTGGGAGAGTTCAACACGACAATATAACAGACACATTCCCTGCCCACAGTGAGCTTACAGTCTAGAGGGGGAGACAGACATTAATATGAATAAATAATTTACAGATGCATGCATAAGTCCTGGGGGGCTGGGGAGCAGTGAATAAAGGGAACAAGTCAGGGTGAAGCAGAAGGGAGTGGGAGAAAAGGAAATTAAGGCTTAGGGAAGGCCTCTTAGAGGAGATGTGCCTTCAGTAAGGCTTTGAAGTGGGGGGAGAGTGATTGTCAGATATGAAAAAGGAGAACATTCCAGGCCAGAGGCAGGATGTGGACCAGAGGTCAGTGGTGATATAGAAAAGATTGAGGTATAGTGAGTAGTTTGACATTAGAGGAGCAAAGTGTGCAGACTAGGTCATAGTAGGAGAGCAGTGAGGTAAGCTAGGAGAATGTAAGGTGATTGAGTACTTCAAAGCCAATGGTAAGGAGTTTCTGTTTGATATGGAGGTGGATGGGCAGCTACTGGAAGTTTTTGAGAAGCAGGAAAACATAGACTGAATGTTTCTCTGGAAAAATGATCCGGGCAGCAGAGCCAAGTACGGATTGGAGAGGGGAGAGATAGGAGGCAGGGAGCTCAGCAAGGAGGCTAATACAGTAATCATTCATTCATTCATTCAATCGTATTTATTGAGCGCTTACTGTGTGCACAGCACTGTACTAAACGCTTGGGAAGTACAAATCAGCAACATATAGAGGCGGTCCCTAACCAAAAATGCGCTCACAGTCTAGAAGGGGGAGACGGACAACAAAACAAAACAGGTAGACAGGTGTCAATACCATCAGAATAAGTAGAATTATAGCTATGCACACACCATTAGTAAATAGAGTAATAAATATGTACAAATAAAATAGAGTAATTAAGGCAGGATAGGATAAACACTTGGATTAACAGGATAGCAATTTAGTTGGGGAGCAAAGGACAAATTTTAGCAATATTTTGAAGGTTGAACTGCCAGGATTTAGTGATAGATTGAATGAAAGAGATGAGTCAAGGATGACACCAAGGCTATGGGCTTGTGAGACAGGGAGGATAGTGGTGGTGTCTACAGGATCATCTCTGTGCAAAAATGCTCTGGGCATGTTACTCCCCTCCTCAAAAATCTCCAGTGGCTGCCTACGCATCAAGCAAAAACTCCTCACCCTGGGCTTCAAGGCTGTCCATCACCTCATCCCCTCCTACCTCCCCTCCCTTCTCTCCTTCTCCAGCCCAGCCTGCACCCTCCGCTCCTCTGCCGCTAACCTCCTCACTGGGCCTCTTTCTCTCCTGTCCTGCCATTGACCCCCAGCCCACATCCTCCCCCTGGCCTGGAACGCCCTCCCTCCACACATCCGCCAAGCTAGCTCTCTTCCTCCCTTCAAAGCCCTACTGAGAGCTCACCTCCTCCAAGAGGCCTTCCCAGACTGAGCCCCCTTTTTCCTCTCCTCCTCCCCATCCCCCTGCCCTACCTCCTTCCCCTCCCCACAGCACCTGTATATATGTATGTACAGATTTATTACTCTATTTGTTTTACTGGTACATATTTACTATTCTATTTATTTTGTTAATGATGTGCTTTTGGCTTTAATTCTATTTATTCTGACAAGTTGACACTTGTCCACATGTTTTGTTGTCTGTCTCCCCCTTCTAGACTGTGAGCCCACTGTTGGGTAGGGACCGTCTCTATGTGTTATCAAGTTGTACTTCCCAAGCACTTGGTACAATGCTCTGCACACAGTAAGCACTCAATAATTACGATTGACTGAATGAATGAATGAATGTGAGCTCGTTGTTGGGTAGGGACCGTCTCTATATGTCACCAACTTGTACTTCCCAAGTGCTTAATACAGTGCTCTGCACACAGTAAGCCCTCAATAAATACATTGAATGAATGAATGGGGAGGGCAGGGTTTGGGTGGGAAGATAAGAGTTCTGTTTTGGACTTGTTAAGTTTGAGGTAAAATAGGACTTCCCAATAGAGATAGATGTCTCTAGAAGACAGGAGGAAAGGTGAGACAGCAGAGTGGGAGAGACATTAGGGCTGGAGGTGTAGATTTGGGAATCATCCACATAGGGGTGGTAGTTGAAGCCATGGAAGCAAATGAGTTCTCCAAATGAGTGGGTTTAGATGGAGAATACAAGGAGACAGAACTGAAACTTGAGGAACACCCACAATTAGATGGTGGGAGGCAGAGGAGGAGACCGTGAAGAGACTGAGAATGAGTGGCCAGAAGAGAACATGGAGAGGAGAATGTCAGTGAAGCCGTGGTTGGATGATGTTTCTAGGAGGGGAGTGTTGTTGACAGTGTCGAAGGTAGCTGAGAAATCGAGGAGGTTTACGATGGAGTAGAAGCTGTTGGATCTGGCAAGAAGGTAATCATTTGTGATTTTTGAGAAGGTGGTTTCTGTGGAATGAAGGGGACAGAAGACAGATTGGAGGGAGTCAGGGACAGAATTGGGGAGAGGAACTTGAAACAGCGGGTGTAGACAACTCAAGGATTTTGGAGGGGAATGTAGGAGGGAGATGGGGCAATAACTAGAGGGAGCCAGGAAAACAAGGGTCAGGGGAAGGTTTTTTTTTAGGATGGGGGGACATGATCATGTTTGCAAGCAAGGGGGAAGAAGCTATTGGAGAGAGTACAGTTGAAGTTGGAGTTCAGGGAGGGATAAGGGAAGGAGCAAGTTGTTTTGGTAAAGTGCAGCTGAATCTTGGTCCAGATGAAGTAGTAACACCCTTGGAATCAGGAGACTTGGATGGTGGAGGTTTCTGACTGAAGGACCACCTAAGGGCATTCTGTGAGGTGGAACGATCCAACAGGAATTTTGAAAACTAGCCTCTACTGTGAGTGGTGAAGACCACCGAAGCTACCAAAGAAACTGTCTTCTGAATAAGATCAGAGAAAGTGCTTATTAATGCCATATATAATCATGCTAAATTACACTGCTCACTTAAAGTTCAACCTCTTCCCTCCCTTCCCACTTCCCTCTTGCCTCCTTTCCCCTTCCCCCTTCCCTTCTCCCATATCCTCTTCCTCTTTTTCCTCAATCAATTAATTTGTATTTATTAAACACTTATTTTGGGCATTCATTCATTCATTCATTAAATCGTATTCATTGAGCGCTTACTGTGAGCAGAGCACCATAATGAGTTCTTGGGAAGTACAAATCGGTAACATTTAGAGATGGTCCCTACCCAACAATGGGCTCACAGTCTAAAAGAGGGAGACAGACAACAAAACTGTACTATTTGGGAGAATACAATATAACAGAGTTGGTATATGCTTTCCCCTCTTGACTCCTTTCCCTCTCTTTTCCCAGCCCCTCTCTTTCTCTCTCTCATCTCCCCTCCGTAACACTTTTCCATCTGCCCTCTCTGCTTCCCTTCCCCCATTTCCTCTCCCTACCTCATCCTATATTGTCTTCTTCCCTGTCTTCTCTTGCCTCTCCCCTCCCTTCTTCTCCTCACCCTCCTTGTCTTCCTCTCCCATTTTTTCTTCTGTCCCTCCCTGTCCCTTCACCCCCCTCTTCTTTCCCCTTTTCTCCCACTTTTATTGATTTTCCACCCCTTTAAGCTCCTTCTTCCTGCAATGTCCCATTCACACGATCCTGTAAGTGTTTATAATCCTATAACAAAATGGGACTCTGAAAAACTGTCCCCTGCAAAACTGTCCATCCTTTTATCAATAGGTACACAAACTGTTTGTTATTTTCATGTAAAACTCTGAGTTTTAAAGAAGTTTGTCTTTGTTGTCCTGCTTTGCTACAGTGTTGTCTGAAAGGAAGTTGCTCCTCAGAATATCGTGAAAATTGACTACAGCTAAAAAATGAGTCACTCAGCATTTTGCTAATGGCAGCCAAGGACTGATGTCTGCAGTGGGATTTTGGTCAATGACCTCCAGCCTACTGGCATGAAAATGTTACCGATAAATGCTACATTTATTTCCTGAAACTCTAGCACTGGGTTCCTACGCGCCTTAGAACGGCACATATATAATTCTCAATGAGTTCTGTGGTTGCTTGAGTATCTCTTTTGGTGATTCATCAATTCTATGAGAATGCAGATACTTGGATCTAAACTCACACCAAAGTCTGAGAAAAATTTCCTCCCTCACTAAAGTCAGATATTCTGTTGGAAGAGAAGACGGAAGAGATTAGAGAAACATTGTTTCATACAGCATTCCCCCACCCTCAGCTATCGTTTGCCAATTTAGATGGCAAAATCACAAAGTAGCTGTTTTCTTTAAGATACAGCTCTATAGAAAGAGGATATAATGGAAAAATATTAATCCAAGAAATCAAACTATCATTTTCATTTTTTTTTGCATTTTATTGCTAGGCTGGGCCCCATAGCAAAAATGCCTAATAAAGCAACATTGATTGGTATATTCTTTTACGTGAAAAATATGTGCTTTATGAAGTCAGAGAAAAACGATCTCAGAAGAATTTGGGAATTAATTAATCGAGGGTATTTACTGAGTGCTAATTCATTCATTCCTTCAATCGTATTTATTGAGCGCTTACTGTGTGCAGAGCACTGTACTAAGCACTTGGGAAGTACAAGTTGGCAACATATAGAGATGGTCCCTACCCAACTGCGAGCTAACAGTCTAGAAGGGGGAGACAGACAACAAAATAAAACAATTGTGTTCTAAGCACTTTAGTTAGCACCTGGGAGAATACAACAGAGTTGGTAGACAATTTTCCTGCCCATAGGGGAAAACTCTACAGACATTAATATAAATAAGCTATGACTATTCAGTCGTATCTATGTACATAAGTGCTCTGGGCTGAGGGTGGAGTGAGTATCAAGTGTTTAAAGTGTACAGAGTCAACTGAACAGGTGACACAGAAGAGAGAGAGAGAGCAGGAGAATTCGGGGAAGACCCCTTGGAAATGTGATTTGAATAAGGCTTTGAAGGTGGGGAGAGTGGTGGTGGGACAGACCAGATCAAACCAATGAGTAAATTGGTGTTAGAGAAACAAAGTGTGCAGACTGGGTTGTAGTGTGAAATCAGTTAGGTAATCAATCAATCGTATTTATTGAGCACTTACTGTGTGCAGAGCACTGTACTAAGCGCTTGGGAAGTACAAGTTGGCAACATATAGAGACGGTCCCTACCCAACAGTGGGCTCACAGTCTAAAAGGTAAGGTAAGGTAAGGTGCGGGGGGAGAGCTGATTGCGTAATTTTAGAGCTTATGGTAAAGGGTTTCTGTTTGAAAGTAGAAAAAGGGAAATGTCCTGAAATGAATCACCATGAATGACGTAAATGAAGGTCCCTAGATCTCTGCGATACCCCCAAATTAATCAGTCAATCAACAGTATTCATTGAGAGCTTACTATGTGCAGAGCATTTTGCTAAGTGCTTTGGAAAGTACAATACAGTAGAGCTGGAAGACAAGCTCCCTGCTCCCAAATTGGTCTGAAAAGGAATGGTGCTGCAAACAAAAATGCCCCCCAAACCCCAAGTTTAACTAAAATTATTTCCTTTCAAAATGCCAAAAAAGGTGTGATGCCCTGAATAGTCTAGGGAAGGTCCTCGATTGAACAATCTTGGTTGAAAATAATGAAAAATTCCAGCCCAAGCCAGATGGCTTCCAAAAACCCAGCTGGTGATCCTTGAGTTAGAGGTCTTAGGCTGGATTAACTATCTGAAATTTTTTAATGAATTGCTTTAAAGAATTGATCTGCAACCATAGAGAACTTCTGTACAGCACTGAGAAAAGTCATTTCATAAACCACCAGAAGTGGCAAACTTAGAAAAAGGAAACAGGGGTGAGCTGAGGGGATTCAAAGAAGGTTGGAAGGGTCAGAGGCGGATGTGGCAGGTGGCACAGAGACTAAGGATGCGACAGAAAACCTCTTTATCCAGACGTGTCTCTGCATGAAAGATAGCCATTGCAGAGAGGAACCGTGAATAATCAGAATAATAAACTCCTTACCATCACCTTTAAGGCACGTACTCGGCTCTCCCACTCCTAACTTTCCTCGTTGATTTGTTGCTACAGCTCAGCTGCACAGTAGGTTCCTCTTAACACTATCCTTCTTACCCTACCCTAATCTCGTCTGCCTCTCCTCCGACTCATGGCTTGCATGCTTCACCTGGCCCCTTCATATATGATGGACAATAACTATCCCCATCTTCAAAGCCTTATTCAAATCACACCTCCTCCAAGAGGCCTTCGCTGATTAAGTCCCTCACTTCCTCTATTTGAACCCCCTTCTGAATGTGTATCTGTACCCTGGAAGCACTGTCACCTCTCTCCCACAGCACGTATGTACATAGACAACTTTCATGTATGTTAATGACTGTCTCCCTCTAGTTTGTGAGCAACTTTTGGGGTGGGATTGTTTCTGCCGACTTCATTGCATTAAGAGAAACAGCATGATTCAGTGGAAAGAGCACGGACTTTGGAGTCAGAGGTCATGGGTTCAAATCTCGTCTCTGCCACTTGTCTGCTGTGTGACTTTGGGCAAGTCACTTCACTTCTGTGGGCCTCAGTTACCTCATCTGTAAAATGGGGATTAAGACTGTGAGCCCCCGTGGGACAACCTGATCACCTTGTAACCTCCTCAGCGCTTAGAACAGTGTTTTGCACATAGTAAGTGCTTAATAAATGCTATTATTATTGTGATTATTATTATTATTATTATTGCTCTGTACTTTCCCAAGCACTTAGTACAATGCTCTGCCCACAGTAAGTGATGAATAAATATTGTTGATTGATTGCTTGGTTAGTGGTATTTTAACCATATGCCAATCACTCTTCCAAACACAGGGGTTGGGAGAAATTTAAGATCATGATCAGATCAGAAACAGTCCCCATCCCAGATGGGGCTCACATTCTAAAGAGGAGGGAGAACAATATTTCATCCCCGTTTCAAAGATGATGAAACTGAGTCTCTGGGCAAGTTGTAGAGATAGGATTAGAACCCTCATCTCTTTCTTGTAGGCCCATCATCTTTTCACCAGGCCACATTCCTGCTCTATCAATAATGAATAATAAGAAAAAATATGGTATTTGTTAAGCATATATTATGTACCAGGCACTGTACTAAGCGCTGGGATGGATACAAGCAAAACAGGTTGGACACAGTCTCTTGTTCCACGTGGGGTTCACAGTCTTAATCCCCATTTTACAGATGAGGGAACTGAGGCCCAGAAAAGTGAAGTGACTTGTCCAAGGTCACACAGCCGACAAGTGATATAGCCAGCATTAGAACCTATGACTTTCTGACACCCAGCCCCGTGCTTTATCCACTATGCCAGGTTCTTTGAAAATCCACTTTCTGATTGCTCACTTCTGTGAGCAATGAGACTGAAACCAACTGCCCCAGGATAGCAAATACCATGACTCCGCATTCAAAGCTCTCTGTGCAGTGCTCACTTGTATTTGGGAAGTCACCTCAGATTTCTTCATCCACTTTAAAACCAATACTAAAAAGTAAAATGACAAAGGAGATAAGCAAAATTTAGGAAAAGAACTCAGTGGCAAAAAGATTAGGAATAGCATGTATTTAGTGTCCACTGCGAATAATCCCACTGAAATACATCCATTGGGAATATGAACAAAGTGACACATTCCCTACCTACAAGGAATTTATATCTGCTGTGTGACCTTGGGAAAATCACTGGGAGAAGCAGCATGGCTCAGTGGAAAGAGCATGGGCTTTGGAGTTAGAGGTCATGGTTCAAATCCCGGCTCCGCCAATTGTCAGCTGTGTGACTTTGGGCAAATCACTTAACTTCTCTGGGCCTCAGTTCCCTCATCTGTAAAATGGGGATTAAGACTGGGAGCCCCATGTGGGACAACCTGATCACCTTGTAACCTCCTCAGTGCTTAGAACAGTGCTTTGCACATAGTAAGCACTTAATAAATGTCATTATTATTATTATTAACTTCTCTGTGTCTCGGTTCCTTCGACTGTGAAATGGGGATTCAATATCTGTTTTCCCTCTGACTCAGGATGTAGACCTCTCATGGGACCTGATGATCTTATAACTAAGCCCTCAACAAATTATTATTATCATCATTATATTATTGCTATATTATGATTATATTGTTATTATTTTGGTATGGTGAAAGTACCAAGCAGGGGGAATAAGGAGAATGAGGAAACAGAGGTGGGAGAATCAAAAGAGGTATCTTTTAAAAGCTGATTTTGGAGGGTTGAAGAGAGAGTATCAGGGGATAGCTGTAGTAGAGAGCAGATATGTGATGTGGGGAGTTCATGGAGAACTTTGAAGCTGATTGTGAGGAGTTTTTGCTTGATGTGGAGAGATGTGGGAAGTCACTAGGGGGTTTTGAAGAGTGGAAACAGGTGCCAAGCAGCGTTCAAAAAAATGTTTTGGAGAATAGATTGGAGAGGGGAGAGGCTAGAGTTAGGGAATCCAGTGAGGAGGGCAATACAATAGTCTCATGGAAATATGACCTAAGCTTCTATCAGGGTTGTACTCCCCTTGATGAAGAAGGCATGGAAGATCTGGGGAAGACATTGTTAAGGAATAATCAATCAATCAATCGTATTTATTGAGCGCTCACTGTGTGCAGAGCACTGTACTAAGCATTTGGGAAATACAAGTTGGCAACATATAGAGACAGTCCCTACCCAACAGTGGGCTCACAGTCTAGAAGGGGGAGACAGAGAACAAAACCAAACATATTAGCAAAATAAAATAAATAGAATAGATATGTACAAGTAAAATAGAGTAATAAATATGTACAAACATATATACATGTATACAGGTGCTGTGGGGAAGGGAAGGAGGTAAGACGGGGGGATGGAGAGGGGGACGAGGGGGAGAGGAAGGAGGGGGCTTAGTGTGGGAAGGCCTCCTGGAGGAGGTGAGCTCTCAGTAGGGCCTTGAAGGGAGGAAGAGAGCTAGCTTGGCAGATGTTGGGAGGGAGGGCATTACAGGCCAGGGGGAATAACTGGCAGGGTTTTCCAGGAGTTTGAATGTGAGAATGGAAGGGCAGTGAGGAATCAAGGATGATATCAGGTTGTGGGTTTCTGAGACAGGGAAGATGAGGGGGTAATTAACTGAAGTGGAAAAGTCGCAGGGATGACCTTTCTGGGGTAGATGAATTTAGGCATATTATGTTCTATTGCCAGTCATACTAGTGAAGCTGTCCTAAAAGCCAGAGGGAATGGGGGAATCTCAGGGTAGCTGAGAGGTCAGGGCTAGAGAGGTTGATTTGGGTGCCAGCCACAAAGAGGTAGAGCATGTGAATATATTTAATCACCTTAAATAACATTATTTTCCAGTAAATACAATGCATATGAGATACAATAATAAGACTTAATTAAGGAGACTCCTCTTCTTTTTCATGTCATAATTAATGCTTACATTTTAATTAAAAATCAGTCTCCTAAACCCAGCTTTAACTCTCTTTTAATTGGTACTTTGCACAGCAGTGCCCAAATTCCCCTCGCATCCACTTTTTAATCTACTAAATCTAATCTCTTCTTAAGGCTTTGAGTGTCAAAAGTAAAGAATCATAAAAATTTAGATTTTGAGTTCAAGCACTACATTTTGAAAGGCTGCTTGCCGTCTTTAAAAATAATCGACCGGCATATTAATATTAGTAATTTAATTCTTATTAGTTATACTAATATTACTAATCGTTGAGGTTTTAATTGTTACATATCCAATAGATGTTAATGTGCCACTTTAAATGTTAATTATCTTTTGTTAAAGCAATTCATTTGAATTAAGTTTCTGGCTGTAACATTATTCACTTGTAAGTGCTCTTTTCAGACTGTGTTTTATGTCTACAGTCTTCATGAAGCACTTTCTTCTGTCTTGACGAGGAAAAACCTTCTCTCAGATTTTTGCTCCTTCAGTGTGATCTTCACTGTCAATCCTACCTCCATATGTTTTCCTTTCTTGCCCTCTTGCAAAAAGATATCACCTTCTCTGTCCACTGAACTGTGCTCAATCATACTACAGAGAGCTTTATCAATCCCTCTATTTAATTCAGTTCCCAAGAGATACTTTAATAGAGACTACATTTTATTTTTCTTTGTACTCTTCCAAGTGCTTAGTACAGTGCTCTGCTCACAGTAAGCACTTAATACCACTGGGTAATTGATCTTCATTTCTAATGCTGTGTCTACTCCAATACATCAAAACTCCTATAATTGAAATAAAGATTAAGCTAATGAAACCATGTACTCTTACAGGATAAAAGTGACAGATATGTAACCTCTGTCTCTGGTCCATATCTAGAAGGACAATAAGATATGCCCTGTTTTACAGGATCAGGCTCATTTTCAATCAATCTGTGGCCTTTATTAATCCTCTATTGTGCTCAACACTGTACTAAGTACTTGGGAGAGTATGAAAAAATCAGGTTTGCTGCACCTTATCTTGTTTCTTACATTACTATATCTTTGATATTTTTTCATCTTTCCTACTGTCTGTATCACCAAGCCCCCATCCATCCCCCCACCTCTTTGTTAAATGGTAAGTTCCTGGAGGTCCAGGATCTGAGCCCAACTTTCACTAATTTTTTTGCTTTTTTTCCCAGAGCTTAGAAGGGAGCTCTTTTAACACAGAGAGAGCTTAATAATACTACATTCAAGAGGCTCAAGAATGAATGGGGGAAACAGACAGACAAAAGGACAGAATATTTTGGTAATTTTTTCATGTGGAAAGACATGAGGAGGGCTGGTTTTACCTCTTCAAAACCCCAGCTCTCTGTTGGTTTTGCAGCCAAATACTACAGTTATTTTACCTTTTTTTCTTCCCCTTGCACAACTGCCTGCTATGGCAGACCCTGAATACAAAGTGCCTGTCAGAAATACTTACCTTGTACATATATTTTCAGGCCATCTTCATGAATTTCCCAAACAACTGGCACATTATAGCCTGTCATTCTGACAGCCCAAATAGCCCCTGAACATAATAACTTCTGTTCCTCTTTATGGGATTCTATATGATAGACATTTCTGAGCCTGGACACTGTAGGCCAACAGGAGTGATCAAATATAAACAAGTCTGCTGCCATGAATGTCCGAGTTCTAGTCTGCAGGAGGCTGGAGTTTCCAACATGTTTTGTATTGTTTGGGCCAAAGTGTTTTTTTTTTTTTAATTTTTATTCTTTTTTTTCCCTCCTTTCAACACAGCTCACTTTTCTAGGACCTTGGAAGTTGAGAAAGAAGTCCCAATTCTGCACAAAAGGGAGTCTCAGAGAAACAAGTGGCAGGGGGATCTTAGTCTACATTTAATGGTATTTGTTAAGCACCCATATGCCAAACACTATACTAAACACTGGGGTAGATCCAAGATAATCAGGTTGGATACAGTCCCTGTCTACATGAAGCTTACAGTTTAAGTAGGAGGGAGTAGGATTTGATCCCCATTTTACAGATGAGAAAACTGAGGCACAGAGAAGTGAAGTGATTTTCCCAAGGTCACACAGCAGACAAGCGGTGAAGCCAGGATTAGAACACAGGTCCTCTCCCTCCTTCTTACATTTGATATTTGACCTGAAAGTACTTATTATAGTAGTATATTATATACTATTATATTATATATCATATATAATATTACATCATACACTAACATATCATATATTATATCGCACATCAATATTAATATTATATATTCTTATAAATCATATATTTTTTATTATGTATAATATGCATCTAGTTATATTTATATATCATACACATGCATTAATATATTTATATTATAATTATTATACTGTAATGTATCATCGTTATTAATATATTTATAAATTATGTATTATGCTGTTATTATAATATGATAATAATAATAATAATAATAATAACTTTTTTAAGTGCTTACAATGTTCTAAGCTCTGCACTAAGCTTTGGGGTCGATACAAGGTAATCAGGTCCAACATGGAGCTCAGAATTTAAGAAGGAGGGAGAACAGGTATTGAATACCCATTCTGCAGATGAGGGAACTGAGGCACAGAGAAGTTAAGGGACTTACCTAAGGTCACACAGCTGGTACATGGTAGAGACAGAATGAACACCCAAGTCCTCTGACTCATAGGCCCATGTTCTTTCCACTAGACCATGCTCTTTCCCTAGGCCATGCTGTTTCCCTTGGCCACACTATGTTATTTGGAAATCCAGTGTCCTACTCAAGTAAAGTGCCTTCAGGCTAATGCCAATTATACCCTTTTACTGGCAGACAGTTGGTGAGTTGATTTGGCATCACTCAGACACAAAGTTCTATAGTCAAATGTGTTGTCACCCTATCAGTCTCAGTAGCAGGCAGAGACAGCCTCAGGTCAGTAATCTGCAAAATCCCTTGGAGTAATTTATAAGGTTAAAACCCCCTTTTTTCCCCCTGTGAAGCATTCAATATTACAGCCTAAGCCTCAGAGATAAAATGGGTACAAACCGTTTATTTGATTCTTAGATATGACATGAGAGCTATATGCTATTAGGCTCTGAGAACTGAATTATAAGAGTAGTTAATAACTTTGGCATTTCTTAAGTGCTACTAAAAAACGCTAAGTTTGTTTAAGTGCTACTAACTATAATTATTAAGCTCTAGGATAGATACTCTGTGCCTCAGTTACCTCATCTGTAAAATGGGGATTAAGACTGTGAGCCTCCTGTGGGACAACCTGATGACCTTGTAACCTCCACAGCACTTAGAACAGTGCCTTGCACATAGTAAGTGTTTAATAAATGACATCATTATTATACAAAATGGGGGAGTTACTGATATGTAGAGTGACTTTGTGTTACCTGGTAAGGCAGGCCACACACAGTCTCTCTTGGGCGGAGAGAGAGAGAGAGAGACAGGGACAGAGTGAGAGAGTCTGTGTTTGTGTGTGTGTGTATATATATATATATGTGTGTATATATATATAATATATATATACACATATATATATACACACACACACATATATATATACATATATATGCACACACACACACATATATATATACATGTATATATATGTGTGTGTATATATATATATATATATATATATATGTAAATACTTTCTCTTTCTTACTCCAAACATCCCCTCCCTGGTTCCTGACCCGTGGTTTCCTGCCTTCCTCCACCCCAAACTCCCATCCCTTATAATACTTATAATTGTGGTATTTGTTACATGCTTACTATATGCCAGGCACTGTATAAATTGCCGGGGTAGGTCAGGTTGGACACAGTGTCTGTTTAGCCAAAGATCACAGTCTTAATCACCATTTTACAGATGAGGTAACTGAGGCACAGAGAAATGAAGTGACTTACCCAAGGTGATAAGTGGCGGAGCCAGAATTAGAACCCAGGTCCTTCTGACTTGCAGGCCCATGCTATAATAATAATAATAATGATAATAAAAATAATAATGACATTTATTAAGCACTAAGTATGTGCAATGCACTGTTATAAGTGCTGGGGAGATTACAAGGTGATCAGGGTGCCCCACAGGGGGTTCACAGTCTTAATCCCCATTTTACAGATGAGGGAACTGAGGCACAGAGAAGTGAAGTGACTTGCCCAAAGTCACACACTGACAATTGGCAGAGGCGGGATTTGAACCCATAACCTCTGACTCCAAAGCCCGGGCTTTTTCCGCTGAGCCATGCTGCTTCTCTCCCACATATATAATATATATCTATACCTATCTATCTATCTATATATATAATATATATAATAATAATGATGGTATGTATTAAGCGCTTACTATGTGCCAAGCACTATTCTAAGCACTGGGGTAGATACAAAGTAATCAGGTTGGCCGACTTGGGACTCACAGTCTTAATCCCCATTTTACAGATAAGGCCACTGAGGCCCAGAGAAGTGAAGTGACTTGGCCAGCGTCACCCAGCTGACAAGTGGGGGAGTCGGGATTAGAACACACGACCTCTGACTCCCAAGCCCGGGATCTTTCCACTAAGCCACGATGCTTCCCTACCCACTAGGCAACAGTGCTTATTTTTTAAGTCTTTTCCTCTGTGACTTTCACTTCACTGACCTTATGTATTTTTCAATGGCAGCTACAGCCATTATGTCTGTCACTGCCCTCTGAGCTGCTGCTGCTGCTCCCACTGCTGTGGCCAACCACATCCCCACATTACAACTCACACATCTGGAGGCTGCAAAACTGGGAGATGATGATAGACCGTGGGGGATTAGGGCAGGAAGAGTGGTGGTCCCAGAGAAGGGGTGGGTAGTATCAGATCTCACAGCTAACAAATCCTCTTAAGTGGATGGAAAACCCTGTTAAAGGAAGCCATTTATTCAATCATAATTATTGAGCGCTTACTGTGAACAGAGCACTGTACTGAGAGCTTGGGAAGTACAAATCGGCAACATTCATTCATTCATTCATTCAATCGTATTTTATTGAACGCTTACTGTGTACGCAGCACTGTACTAAGCGCTTGGGAAGTACAAGTTGGCAACATACAGAGACGGTCCCTACCCATCAATGGGCTCACAGTCTAGAAGGGAGAAGACAGTCCAAAAAAACAAAACAGGTAGATAGGTGTCAATACCATCGGAATAAATAGAATTATAGCTATATACACATGGCTAATAAAAAAAAATGTGTACAAATAAAATAGAGTAATAAATATGTGCAAATATATACAAGTGCTGTGGGGAGGGGAAGAGGGCAGGGCAGAGGGAGGGATGGGGACGGATGGGGGTAAATATGTACAAATAAAATAGAGTAATAAATACGCACAAATATATACAAGTGCTGTGGGGAGGGGAAGAGGGTAGGGCAGAGGGGGGTGGCAATGGGGAGGGGAGGAGGAGGAGAGGAAAAAAGGGGAGCTCAGTCAGGGAAGGCTTCTTGGAGGAGGTGAGCTCTCAGTAGGGCTTTGAAGGGAGAAAGAGAGCTAGTTTATGCTTGTCCATCATGAAAACAGAGGGTGTGGCAAAGAAAGATGGTTTAGTCCTCTGCTTCCTGATAGGAAGAGGTATTTGTTGAGTATCTACGTGCAGAGTCCTGATTCAAGCACTTAGGAGAGTACAAAACAATAGAGTTGGTAGACACAATCCCTGCTCTTAAAGAGCTTACAATCCACCTAATCAATTTATGTAAGATATGTTCCTAGTCTGTTTTGAAAGCTCTTTATAGAAGATTCCTCTTTTGATTGATTGATTTTGGAAATCCATACTGACGTTTAACAGCCCCCCACCATCAGGAGATTCTTCCTTACAGTGAATTTGAATCGAACATGCTGCAGTTGAATTTGATTTGCTCTTCCCCTGTTAACAGGTTCCTCCTCTTGGAAAAGAAGGAGGCCTGTGTTTTTTGGAGTCCTTGCTTTTAGAAACTAAGCTAATGTCTTTACCAGATGTAGATGACTTTTTCAGTCTAATTGATTCCTCATATTGACTATTTTATTAATAGTAGACTCCAGTGCTCCTCATTGGCTGTAATTCTAATTTTCTTAGTCACTTTCCCTTGGAATCCACTGTCCACTCCTCTCTCTTGGCCTTTATTATTCCAATGTCTCTTTGGTCAGGAATTCATTGAGAGGAGCACATTTAGCTACTGACTCTACCACCCCCTCAATTATCTTCTCATTCACCCCAAAGGTATTTACTGAGCACTTACCATGTGCAGAACAGTGGACTGAAAACTTGGGAGAGTACCGCTGTCGAAATTTTTAAGGCAATGATATACTGGGGCAAAAAGATGGAATTGTGGCTTTAGTCTTGAAGCTTTAATCAGTCGGATTCTTACGGCAAACATCGAATTATGGGAGGTCAGCAAAGTATTGTTGTCTGTCTCCCCCTTTAAGACTGTGAGCCCGTTGTTGGGTAGGGACCGTTTCTATATGTTGCCGACTTGTGCTTCCCACGCTCTTAGTACAGTGCTCTGCACACGGTAAGCACTCAATAAATACGATTGAATGAATGAATGAATGACAGAAATGGCCTTTCTTTCCACAGAGAACCAATGATACGGTGGTAATGAACTGTTCCCCATGTTCCCCAGCAACATCCATTTGTGTGCAATTATCGCTCAGGTGACCTTCTGAATGATCTGTCCACCAAAACTCATCAAGGGAACTGTGGGCATTGACCTTAGCCATTCAAATGTGAAACACAGTTGAGGGAAACAGGTGAGTTAAAAGCAGGTGGGTTTGCCAAGCACAGGTTTAAGCTTGAAGACAACTGATCCATTGGTCACAATTTTGTTGGTATGTTTGCATTTGCTTCTGTTGTTCTCTGACAAGTACAGTGTTCTATGCTCAGGAAAAGCTACAGATTGTTTGCACTTCAAATAGTGCAACCTGATCTTAGCCCGCATGAACAATCAGTGAGTTGCCACTATAATTATTCCTTCGCTTGGGAAATTAAATTACCCTTTAGCATATTTCAGGGAAATCAAATAACAAAGTTGTCTTCCAGATATACAGCTGGGAACCAAGATAAAGTCAGTGCTTGTCTCACGATATGGCAGAGGTTTATTTTTAAGTGCATTTGTTTTTTGTTTTTAATTAGATTTTGTTTGTGGCATTGCCAATCAAGAAATAATGAAGAAGGAAAAAAACAAGATTGTTTTTCCTTAACCTTAGATGAGATGTTATGAAAAAATAATCAAGCTGGAACTCATTTGAACTTTTCAGCCTCGATCAATATAGGAGTATCTGCGGACCGTGATAAGACAGGAACATATAGCTTTTCCATCTAGGCTGAAGGCAGAAGTCACGGGTTGAAGTGTAATCAAAAATTATCTCCTGGCTTGGTTTTTTTTTGCAAGGATGAGACTTCAATCAATAGTCTCAGAGCTTCAGATTATCTATCAAACTCAGTAAAGCTGTCTCAGGCAGCTAGGACCTCTAATCAAATATTGACAGATGAGATCTTCAGGGTGATAAAAATAGATTTAAAACCCAGAGTGACATTATTTGATGAGAATCATAGCCTTCTCGTTAAAGTCACGATGTAAGATATACGATACGGTCTAAGCCTAGGTATCAATTTATTACCTTTCCTAAATAAAATAGCCATGAGATTCTTATTTAAAACCAAGGTCAAACCACCTCATATTTGCTTAACTAGATTTTTTTGGAACCTGTCCGTTAACTAGAATTATTTGAATCGGATGAGAATAAGCCTCAATATTTACTCTCTTTATATCAAGTACATGTGCGTTTGTGTGTGTGCATCTTTGTGTGTGAGATTACTCCTCTCAATTCTAAGTCACTTGTTGATAATGGAGAATCATAAAGAAGCACACACGTTTCTCCAGGTGAGAAATAGGACACATAGGGTACTATGTTTTGGTAACCCTGATGATTTTAGTGGTGCAAAAGAATGAAAAAAGCAGAGTGGGAAAACAGTGTGGCCTAAACAGCAATAGTGTGGATTAGTAGAAAGAGCACAAGCCTGGGAGTTGGGACGTGGATTTTAATCCTGCCTCTGACCTGACTCTAGGCAAGTTGCTTAACTACTTAACTACTCTGGGTCTCAGTTTTCTTATCTGAATAATGGGATTTCAAGACTGTTCTCCCTCCTACTTAGATTGTGAGCCCCATGTGAGACGGGAACTGCTTCACCTTGTGGGCAGGCAACATGTCTTCCAACTCTGTTATGTGAGCTCGTGGTGGGCAGGGAATGTGGTCTGCTTGATGTTGTGTTTTACTCTCCCAAATGGTTAGTGCAGTGCTTTGCACACAGTAAGAGCTCAATAAATACAATCGAAGGAATTCCTCAAGCATTTAATACAGTGCTCTGCACTACTTCTGATCGACTGATTACCTTGCTTTCCTCAAATAGTGAGCTGGTAAAATGTCTAAATTGTTACCTGCCTCACCTAAACCAGATGTAACCATCCCTGTCCTTAATACAGTGCTTGACACATAGTAAATGCTGAACAAACACCATAATAATAATTATTATTGTTGTTATGAAGTCACCTCCCCAAACGATTGGCTTGAAATCAAGGAGCGATATGGGTCAAGTTACTGTAGCAAAGTGAAGTGGGAAGATGTGACAAATCTGCATGTAATTCCGGTAATTCCCCAGGTAATTTGGGTCTCAACCTCCCTGACATTCATTCAATTGTATTTATTGAGCACTTACTGCATGCAAAGCAATGGGTTCTAAACCTGGCTCTGCCTCTTTCCCATTGCTTGGTAACCTTAGTCGAGTCACTTCACTTCTCTGTGCCTCAGTTCCCGCATCTGCAAAATGGGGATTCAAATGTCAGTTATTCCTCTTACTTAAACTGTTAGCACCATGTGGGATCTGATTATCTTGTATCTGCCCCAGGTCTTGGGACAGTGCTTGTTGCACTGTTGTCTGTCTCCCCCTTCTAGACTGTGAGCCTGCTGTAGGGTAGGGACCGTCTCTATATGTTGCTGACTTGTACTTCCCAAGCACTTAGCACACAGTAAGCGCTCAATAAATACGATTGAATGAATGAATGAAGCACTTAATAAATATTACTATTATTATTATTGGGAAAGTGGTTTTCTGGCCTGAATTTTGATATTTATAATATCTGGATAATTGCTGTTAGAGTAACATAATCCACTTAAGGTCTGCTCCCACGCTAGATTGTAAATTCCTGGTAGGTACAATCATATCTTCTACCTTTATCTCACTTTCCCAATTAGTACTGTGCTCTGCTCACAAAAGACTTCAGTTCACACTCTTGATTAATTAATTGATTGATCAGGGAATTTGTTTCACTGGCTGACACTATAACTGCCCAGTTTGTAAGCAACATGTATGGCTTTTCTCATTGGAAACAGGCTGTTCTCACAGTTTTTCAGTGCCCTCAGCATCGTGTTATTTTCTACCAGAGCTTGTATTTTGATAGTAAAATCTACCACTTTCAATCCTCTGTTGGACCTGGTTTAAGGTGAGGTGAGCAACAATTTAGACACTCTACTAGCTCACTATTTGACAACAGCAACATAATCATTCGGTGGCATTTATTGAACACTTACCATGTACAGAGCACTGAACTAAGTGCTTGGGAGAATACACCTGAGTTGGTAGAAATGGTTCCTGCCCACAAAGAGCTTACCATCTAGAGGGGAAGATCCTAAATAGATATTCAGTGGTGCTGCTAAATTGTACTGCTCTCTTAAATGATGGGTTGGAGAAGAGTTTGACTCTGAAAGACAGGTGTAGCTCTTTAGCCAAGGGTACATAGAGCATGTCCTCTAGACTGTTAGCTCAACATGGACAGGGAACGTCTGCTATTTCTCTTGTAATGTACTCTCCCAAGGGCTTAGAACAGTGCTCTGCACATAGTAAGCACTCAATAAATACCATTGATTGATTCATTGATTGAAATGCACTGTACTAGCTCTTGGGACACATAAAACAATCAAGAAACATTCCCTACCCACAAGAAGCTTACACTCTAATTGGAGAGACACTCTAATTGGAGACACAGACAATATTCATAAAGAATAGCGTAACTTAGTAGATAGAGCACGGGCTTGGGAGTCAGAAGGACCTGGGTTCTAATCCTGGGTCTGCCACATTCATTCATTTAATCATATTTATTGAGAGCTTACTGTGTGCAGAGCACTGTACTAAGCTCTTGGAAAGTATAATTCAGCAATACAGACAATCCATGCCCACAATGGGCTTACAGTCTAGAATGTCTGCTGTGTGACCTTGGTGAAGGCATTTAAATTTTGTGGGCCTCAGTTCCCTCATCTGTAAAAAGGGAGTTAAGAGTGGGATCCCCGCGTGGGACAGGGACTGTGTCCAACATGATTAACTTGGTACCTACTGCAGTGCTTAGAATAGTGCTTGCCACATAGCAAATACTTAACAAGTATTATTATTATTATTATTATAAAGGGAGTAGTCAAAATAAATGATTATACACTCCAAAGACTGGTACACTCTGGGCACAACTCACAGCAGGGGAGGTCACAGCATGTACTGAGGATGGGAATAAGTGCATAAGTGCTTGAGATGGGATGCTAGACTTGACTTGGGATGCTAGAAATTAATTGGAGAAGGCTTGCTGGATGAGATAAGCTTCCAAGGATGGCTTTATCTACACAAGGAAGGTGGCCTGTTGGATTTGGGTAGGGAGGGAATTCCAAGCTGGGGGAACAAGGCGAGTGAGATGATGGAGGCGGGAAAGTCAAGGACAGGAAGTTATGTTGGGGGCCAGAAAGGCTGTCAGTGGCAAGAGACAATCTGGTAGGGAACTGCAAACAGAATTTTTTCTTCCCTCTGTGACTCAGAGAGTACAGTGCTGTGTTCTTCTGGATGCACAAGGGAGGATCAGGCTGAATGTTTTTAAGCGCATTATCCCATAAATTGAAAATAGAAGCCCCATCAATGAATCTTGTAGGTTTCTCAGTCATCAATTTTAAAACATGAAAAGCAGGAATATTGCATAATCTTCAGTCATGGAGTCTTTGACGGGACATAATCGAGCAAACAGACATCTATTTTAGTGCTGGTGTCACAGCATCACAAACTACAGCACAACACAGTAACAAGAAGCTGATTCATACTGATTATTCTCTGGAGGCTGGTGATTATACTGAGCATTGTTTACGCTTCCTCTCATTTCTAGCTCCCAAATGTTAGATTCTCAGGTTCCTGAAAGCCGGCAGCTTTCTCCTCTCCCTTTTGGTCCAGTTTAATTGGTGTAGGGATGAGGATGCAATCTCGATTCATACTATGTTTGTTGAATCCTTCCCATGCTGCTTCAGGTATGAATCTCTCAACCTGAGGTAAATCTGATGGATCAGTCGATCAATTTATTTAGTGATAATTTTGGGCAGAGCACTACATTGAGCGTTTTGGGTGAGTACAGTACTATAGAAGTTTGGCTTGGAAGGAAGAAAGAAAAACAATTGGAAAATAGTTAACGAAGACAGCAAATTTGTAAGTCAGGGTGAGTTGGTGGACAGCGTCGAAGCCAAGGCCTGTCATCCCCTACTGCAAAGTAGCCTCAGGAGTCATCCTCAAATACAGACACACAGGGGGTGGGATAATGGGAAGGAGAAGAGAGTCATTACTGGGCCAAGTAAGAGAAGCACTGTGGTCTAGTGGATAGAGCCCGGCCTGGGAATCAGAAGGACCTAGGTTCTAATTCCAGCTCTGCTATGTGACTTTTGAAAAGTCACCTAACATCTCTGGGCTTCAGTTCCCTCATCTGTAAAATGGGGATTAAGACTGTGAGCCCCACGTGGGACGTGGACTATGTCCAGCCTGATTAACTTGTATCAACCCCAGTGTCATAAAGTGTCTGGCACATAATGAACACTTAACAAATACCTTAAAAAAAAACAGATTTGGTAGGCCTGTTCTCTGCACACAATGAGTTCATGGTCTAGAGGGATATCCTTTTACTTTGTGAAAATGACTTCATCCCTAAAATCAATTTCTAGTGGGTGTAATACATGGAGCATGAACTTGTTACAATGAGAAGGATGCCAAGCAGTAGTAATAATAGTAGGCAGGCTGAATTTCCAAAAGAATTCTGGTAACACATCCTACTGGCTTTAACTACCAAAGGACCTAATCAATTAATGATATGTATTGAGCACTTACTGTGTGCAGAACAATCAATATAATTCGGTTGCTGAATTGTACTTTCCAAGTGCTTAGTACAGTGCTCTGCACACTGTAAGTGCTCAATAAATATGGTTGAATGACTGAATGAATTAATTAATCAACAGTATTTATTGAGCACTTGATATGTGCTAAGCTCTTGGGAGCATACAACAGAGGTGGTAGAGCCAATCTCTGCCCACAAGAAGCTGACAGTCTAGAGGGGAAGACAGAAATTAATACAAATAAATACATTATAAAAATGCATAAGTGATGTGGGCCTGAGGGTGGGGTGAATATCAAGTGCCTAAAGGAGACAAATCCAAGTATGTAGGTGACCAAGAAGGGAGAAAGAATAGGCAAAAAGTTGGCTTACTCTTGGAAGGCCTCTTGAAGGAGATGTGATTTTAATAAGCCTTTGAAAGTGGGAAGAGTGGTGATCTGTCATATATGGAGGAGGAGAGAGTTCCAGGCACCGTACAAAGTTCCTGGGAAAGTTTGACACAACTGAGTGTTTAAAAGCACATCCTTATTAAAAGCACCTCTCCAAAAGGCCATCCCCGACTAAGCCATCATTTATTCTTCTCCCACTCCCTCTGTGTTGCATTTGGATTTGCACTTTTTCACCCCTCCCTCATCGCAACAGCACTTATGTATATATCTGTAATTTATGTATTTACATTAATGAATGTCTTCCCCTCTAAACTCTAAAGTCACTGTGCACAGGGAAGCATGTCTACCAACTCCACTATATTGTACTCTGCCAAGACCTTTGTACAATGGTCTGAACATAGCAAGTTCTCAATAAACACAATTGACTGACAAGAGTTGGAAAACACTAACCTTGCCCATAACATTCCTTTAGCACCATTAAGCCAGAGGAATATTTGGGGATATTTTCTCCACCTGTTATTCAGTCTGTCCTTATGAATCAATAGTATGTATTGAGCACTTAGAAGCAGCATGGCTTAGTAGACAGAGCCTGAGTCTGGGTGTCAGAAGGACCCGGATTCTAATCCCTGCTCTACACTTGTCTGTTGTGTGATCTTGGGCAAGTCACTACATTTCACTGTTCCTCAGTTTCCTCATCCGTAAAATGGGATTAAGACCATGAGCCCCATGTAAAATGTGGACTGTGTCCAACGTGATTAGCTCCTATCTACCCCAGAGCTTAGTACAGTGCTTGGAATGTAGTAAGCTCTAACAAATACGTTCAAATACAAAAATAAAGTTCTTGGAAAAGTGGTTCGTTTCTAGGGTTGGGACCAATGAATATCTGTCTCCCCCTCTAGATTGTAAGCTCACTGTGGGCAGGGAATATATCTCTTATATTGTTATAGTGTACTCACCCAAGCACTTAACACAGTGCTCTGCACACTGCAAGCGCTCAATAAATACGATAGACTGGCTGACTGATGGAACTAAGGCTACGGGCAGCAAGGCTCCTCTCCCCCAGTTCAGCGAAGCCTCCAGGAGATACCATTGCCCCTTTAAATTAAAATTTAAACAGTAGCGTATTTTCAAAAGTACGAATTACACGAAGACTAGGGAAGGTGATTATTCTCTCCTCTTTGGCACCAGAAAGGCTCTCAGTGAAGTATTCTATGTGGATCTGGGTAGCGTGCATACCAAAATGACATAAACAGATTGGAGGGAGGTCAGAGGACAGCAGCAAAAATGATCAATGGTTTGGAAAATAAGAACAATGACAGAAGGTTAAGAGAACGGGGCTCGCTCAATCTAGAGAAAAGACAGCTGATGGGAGATATGATTAGCTGGCTGCAAAGATGGAAAGAAGACAGGAAGCCATTACTCTCATTATTTAATGAGGATAGAGAATGTCTTGTAGAGATCAATAGGCAGATAGAGAAAAAGGAGGTTAAATTTTAAGAACAACCTAATGACCATTTTGAACATGGAAGAGAATTACGAGCGAGTGGAGGACGACGTCACTAAGGCATTTGTGTGAAGGTGGAGTGGATCTTTTCCTTGGGAATTCAAGTTCCCTAGAGATCATGACAACTGAAAGTTTTAACGCATTGTAGTGGATGGAGAGAAGACTGAAATGGTTCACAATTTTTCTCTCCTGGGATTGATAACCAATAATAAAGGAACTAGTTGCCAAGAAATATGCCAGATTAATGTTAGGAAGATGTGCTATTAAGAGCCTGGAAAAAGTCATGAAATGTGCTGGTGTAACAACTGCCACAAAACTAAAAGTTGTCAACACTACAGTGTTTCCAGTGACTGTGTATGGATCTGAAAGCTGGACAGTGAAAAAACAGGTTAGAAAGAACATCGATTCGTTTGAAATGTGGTGTTGGGAGAAGGCTTTTGCAAATACCGTGTACTGCCCAAAAAACAAACAAATGGATTTTGGAGCAAAGTAAACCAAAGTGGTCTCTGGGAGGCCAAATGACTCGACTTAGATTAGCATATTTTGGATAAATAATCAGGAGGACTAATTATCTGAAGAAGACACTAATGCTAGGAAAAGTCCAGGGGAAATGTGGAAGAGGCAGACGAGCAGCTAAATGGATAGAGACCATAACAATAATGGAAGAACCATTAGAAATGTTGCGGATTATGACAGGGGACAAGATGTTGTGGAGAAAATATATCCATGGAGTCGCTATGAATCGGAAATGACTTGATGGCACTTAATAATAAAAAGAGAAGTATCATGGCCTAGTGGATAGAATAGGGCTCTGTAAGTCAGAAGGACCTGGGTTTGAATCCCAGATCTGCCGATTTCTTGATATGGTATTTGTTGAGCGCTTAGTTTGTGCCAGGCACTGCACTAAGCACTGGGGTAGATACAAGCTAAGCAGTTTAGACACAGTCCATGTCCCACTTGGGGGTCACAGTTTTAATCCACATTTTACAGGTGAGATAACTGAGGCAGAGTGAAGTCATTCGCCCAAGGTCACACAGCAGATACGTGGCAGTTCTTGGATTAGAACCCAGGTCTTTCTGACTCAGACCCATGCTCTTTCCACTAATAATGATGGCATTTGTTAAGCGCTTACTATGTGTGCTTAACAATGTGTGTTTCTAGACTGTGAGCCCACTGTTGGGTAGGGACCATCTCTAAATGTTGCCAACTTGTACTTCCCAAGTGCTTAGTACAGCGCTCTGCACACAGTAAGCCCTCAATAAATACAATTAAATGAATGAATGAATGCGAAGCACTATTCTGCGAAGCACTAGACATACCTGCTTCTGCTTCAGACACTTTGCTGTGTAACCTTGGGCAAGTCACTTAAGTTACTGATGCCTCAGTTCCCTCATCTGTAAAATGGGGATTAAGACTGAGAGCCCTACGTAGGACATGGACTACATCCGACATGAGTAACTTTTATCTAACGCAGCTCTTAGTACAGTGCTTGGCACATAGTAAGTGCTTAACAAACACAATTAAAAAAAGTCCCAATGAATTCTGTTCTCCCCTGTGTGACAGGAATGGTTTAGCTCTGGGCACAGTGCAGAGAGCTTTTTCTTGAGTCATTGACCCTGATTCCAAATTTTGAGAAGAGGAAGCCACATCCTTGGAAAGGAAGAACAGGATGATTAAATCAGCATTGCTACAGTATGGGTCCCTGCTTTTCATCTTCTCAGAGCTTTATTCTGTGCAGGGTAGTCTAGTAGTAGCTGTAGTAGTAGCCGCAGTGGTAGTAATATGGTGATTAAATACCTGTTCTACTTCCTAGTTATACGGTGAATCCGAAGAGGGACAGGGACCATTTCCAGTCTTATTATCTGGTATGTACTTCAGCACTTAGTAGAGTCTGGGTGCATAATAAGCGCTTAACAAATACTATTACTATTAGCAGTGGTAGTAGCCTACTGTGTGCAAAATACTTTGCTAAAGTCTGGAAAAGATGTATGTGGGTGACATTTAGACCCAGTTCCTTGACCTGAAAGAATTTATAATCAAAGAATAAGGTGGAGAGGAGTTGACAACAGTAACAGGAGTGTGGCATTCACATCAGAAATGCGGGTGTGAAAGAGCTATGTATGAGGGGAAGAGAAGATACTGTTCATTCATTCATTCAATTGTATTTACTGAGCACTTACTGTGTGCAGAGCACTGTACTAAGAGCTTGGGAAGTACAAGTTTGCAACATATAGAGCTGGTCCCTACCCAGCAGCGGGCTCACAGTCTAGAAGGGGAAGACAGACAACAAAACATATAAACCAAATAAAATAAATAGAATAAATATAAATAAAAAATACAGTAATAAATACGTACGAACATATATACATATATACAGGTGCTGTGGGGAGAGGAAGGAGATAAGGCGGGGGGGGGTGGGGAGGTGGAGGAGGGAATTAGACTGTGAATTAGACATATTCATTAGGTTTCTGGAATAGTGGACAGAACACTGGCCTGGGGGTCAGAAGGTCATGGGTTCTAATCCCTGCTCTGCTACTTGTCTGCTGTGTGACCTTGGGCAAGTCACTTTACTTCTCTGTGCCTCATTTATCTCATCTGTAAAAGGGGGATTGAAACTGTGAGCCCATCATAGGACAGGGACAGTGTCCAACCTGATTCGCTTCTATCCACCCCAATGCTTAGTACAGTGCTTGGCACATAGTAAGCACTTAACAAATACCATAATTATTATTCATTACCATTATTATCTGTAAAATGTTGTTGAAAATGTATATAATTTTGGTTTCAAATACAGAGCCGAAGTGCTAACATAAATGAACAGAGTAAATCAAATTAATCCTCCTGAATTCCAAATGATTACCCCGTGAGACAAATAAAATGGTGGAATAAATCAAGTTTGGATTTAGTTTAGATTTGAAATTTTAATTGGAGAAATATGATTGACTCCTATTGAAGCAGAGTGGCTCAGTGGAAAGAGCACGGGCTTGGAAGTCAGAGGTCATGGGTTCAAATCCCGACCCCGCCAATTGTCAGCTGTGTGACTTTGGGCAAGTGACTTAACTTCTCTGTGCCTCAGTTACCTCATCTGTAAAAATGGGGATTAAGGCTGTGAACCCCACGTGGGACAACCTGATCACTTTGTATCCTCCCCAGTGCTTAGAACAGTGTTTTGCACATAGTAAGCGCTTAGCAAATGCTATTATTATTATCAATATTATTATTATTATGGACCTTAGCACTTAGATCTGATTAGAATCTAGCTTTGTTTGGCCTTAGGCACGATTTTATTTTCAGTTTGCTTGGGATGTTGCAAAATGTGTGAAAAACACTGTAGACATTAGACCTAGGTTCTAATTCCAGCTCCACCACCTGTCTGCTGTGTGACCTTGAGGAAGTCACCTTACTTCTCTGTTTCTCAGTTACCTCATCTGAGGATTGAGATTTTGAGCCTGATGTGGAACGGGGACTGTGTCTAACCCAATTTGTTTGTATCTACTCCAGATATTCACCTCTTAAGGTCGCACCTGGAGGGTTTCCAGTAATCCACCAGTCTTGACTATGGGAGGGAGAGTCAAGCAGAGGCATAGCCATTCCATTCCTAGCTTGGGAAGTAGTTAGCGAGTGGCAGGCAATCTGCTGCAAGTCAAAATTCCCCTGTGCTGGGCAGCAGAGGCACGGGAGAGAGTCAAGAGTGGAGACTCAAGTTTACTGCGCGGAAGGAGTAAACTTCCACTGCCATATTTTTACAGTGGAAGGAGGCAATGGTAAACCACTTTCGTATTTTTACAAGAAAACTCTATGGGTGAACTACCAGAATGATTGCAGATGGAGGTGGGGAATGCTGGGAGAGATGTGTCCGTGGTGTTGCTATGTGTCGGAGACAACATAATGGCATAAGACAAGACCCCACTGCATGTAGTACAGGGTTTGGCACAGAGTAAGCGCTCAACAAACACCACAACTGTTATTATTATTACTCTTCTGTACTAAGCTACAGGGTTCTGAACACAGTAAGCACTTAATAAATCCCCTAGACTGACTGCTTATGTGTTAAGCACCATATGAAGCACTGGGGAAGCAGCGTGGCTCAATGGAAAGAGCCTGGGCTTTGGAGGCAGAGGTCGTGGGTTCAAATCCTGACTCCGCCACTTGTCAGCTGTGTGACTTTGAGCAAGTCGCTTCACTTCTCTGGGCCTCAGTTCCCTCCTCTGTAAAATGGGGATGAAGACTGTGAGCCCCACGTCCCCCCATCTTACCTCCTTCCCTTCCCCACAGCACCTGTATATATGTATATATGTTTGTACATATTTATTACTCTATTTATTTATTTATTTATTTTACTATTCTATTTATTTTATTTTGTTAGTATGTTTGGTTTTGTCTCCCCCTTTTAGACTGTGAGCCCATTGTTGGGTAGGGACTGTCTCTATATGTTGCCAATTTGTACTTCCCAAGCGTTTAGTACAGTGCTCTGCACACAGTAAGCGCTCAATAAATACGATTGATGATGATGATGATGACAACCTGATTACCTTGTATCTGCCCCAGTGCTTAGAACAGTGCTTGGCACATAGTAAGTGCTTAATAAATGCCATTATTATTATTATTATTATAGGATGACCAGGTTGGACAAAGCCTCTACTAGCCAGCTACAAGCCAGATCAGGATTAGAACTCAAGTCTCTTGATTCTCAGAGCAATGCTCTTTCCACTGGACCAAGAGAAGGGCTCCTGAGGCAGATACAGGATTGTCAGATCGAACACAATCCCTGTGCTACCCGCGATGTATAGTCTGAGGTATATTAAAATCCAAGAGGGAAATACTTGATAGAACAGTCTGGTGTTTTGTTGCTCGAGAAAATGGCACAGAATATTTGATAGGCTCTCTGGTGGATTCATTCATCCTCACAATACACAGCCAGTATTTCATTTGTGATTCAGCTAAAAAAAAAATATTTTTAAGATGGTGCGAAGATGCAAATCCACACTATATTTCAGAGTCTTAGTAAATATGAGAAGGTGGCAAATCTGCCTATATAAATGCCAATGCTTTTGTACATTTTCAAAATAAATATTGGAGAAAATGAGAGCAAACTCCAGTGCTTCTTTTCTGCTGGCAGGGCATTTCAGAGAGCAATTTATTAAAAAAAATAAATTTCAAAGGAAATAGCATTTGAGAAGTTCAGGATTAGCAAGACCTGTAGGTTCTGGAAATAAACTTAGGACAAAACTGAGTTTATACTTTCTATCACGTTTTGCTCCTGGCACCACTAAAATAAACCTTGATCCTCAGCTAGGGTAAACAGTTCCAGCTCTGGAGCAAATAATAATAAACCTGCAGGTTGGAGATAAATGAGAGCATGACAATCTTGTGTAATTTTTATGTGAATTATTTGTTCAATATACTTACTTCCTAAGTCTTAACTGGGCCTGGAACTTTGGTGATTCTTGTCAAAATATTATTATATAACTGCATATCAAGGTGCATTACTCTACCCATTTGTATAGGAAGGGTTCAACAATCTGCTTTTCCAGGCAGGGATGGACTAATCTAGAAAACACTGCAGCATTTGCCCTTTCCCAGAGGAAGGTAGAGGGTAGGAAACAGTAACATCTCTGGTCTTTTCCTGACCCCTACCTGGAGTAAGATCACCCAGCATACCACCAATCTCCGCAAACCATCCTTGGCCTGAGTTATCCTGACAACCTGGGAAAATGTAGCCTCCTGGAAGGCGTCGGACCCTGTGTCGAAGAAAAAATGCTTCTCTTCATCTGCTTTCTGGAATATTTCCCACAAGATCTGTAAAAAGTGGTCCAGGGAGAAGAGCTGGAGAGGTTACCCGGGAAACCCTGGTGGAGGATGATCAGCTAGGGAAATTCAGATGCCCCCATAATGCAATCAAACACATCTTTGGTAATTTGTTTCCTTGTTCCGTACCCTTCCTTCTTACTGAAGCCAGGGCTCCTCTGAAATTCCAAAACTGGGATCTCTCATTATGATCCAGAGCTCATCACCTGCCCAGATCACTGACTAAACGTTGGCATTGACTCTGAACCCTCATGTGTTTTTGAAGAGGTAAAATGGCATCTAATGTCCTGACATCCTCCTTTAAGGGTGTTACCTGAGGAGAGGGATGAAGATCCTTGCACTCTTGAATGTCATATTCAGAAATGTTAACTTGATTTAATACCTTGAAAATGCCTGAAAATGGCTCTCCCCCAGGAGAAGAAGAGAATGGGGAAAGAGCTACTTTTGCTCTCCTGTCATATTACTTAATTACCATCATAGAGAAGCCCAGCTCATTGGCTAACAATCAAATCTCCCCACAGAACTGGAGCAATTTTATGTGATTTGTAGTTTGGAGCTAGAATTCCGGATTGGGTCGTAAATTCTGAGCTGTCCCTATCTCCATAAAGTTTAACAGCCTATTAAAGAGTCTATGGGAGTTTTCTGTTTGCTGCCACATTTGTAAATAAACAGAATTATTTTCAGTAACAATTCACTGGGCCAACATCTTTTTTTTATGAGAGATGTTGAATGACTTCATGAAAATATTTTTGTCCAGGGAACAGCAATGCGTTATAAGGAACTTTGGAGTACTTCAGGTATCCTAACACTTTGGATATTCTCAGTTATGGATGATCTTTTCCGAGATGCATAAATTTAGCTGGAGATACTGTCAGCTCAGATCGTCAATGCAAATCAGAATTCATCTGATTTATCCTTCGCCACTAAAGGTTCTAACATTTCTCAACAACAAGGATGACCAGATTTACAAAATGGGAAAGGAGATATAGCTTGAAATAAAACCTGAAACAGACAAAAATATGAAATAGCAATGAAAGCCCATAAAAATGGGCTGGCTTCATATTCTGATGCTGAGCACCTCAGGTAAAGCGACACCTTATTTTTTTTAATATGGTGTGAATACATCAGTGCTTCCAGTTAACTGGGAGGTGGGTTAGAACACAAGGACATCCATGGTTCATGCCCTAGAAGGACTTTATAAAACGGAGAAGAAGTATGGCCTAGGGAAAAGAGCACAGGCATAGGTGTGAGCTCGTTGTGGGCAGGGAATGTGTGTCTGTTTATTATTCTGTACTCTCCAAAGTGCTTTGTACAGTGCTTTGTACATGGTAAGTGCTTAATAAATACGATTGAATGAATGAGTCAGGGTTCTAATCCTGGATCTGCCACTTTTTTGCTCTGTGACCTTGTGCAAGTCACTTCACTTCCCTGTATTTTAGCTGTAAAATGGGGATTAAATTCCTGTTCTCCCTCCTATTCAGATCCCGAGCCCCATGTGGGACTGGGACTGTGTCTGACCTAATTAATTTGTACCTACCCCCAAGGTTTAGAAAAGTTATTTCTACACAGTAAACGCTTAACAAATGAAATTAAAAAAAGAACTAGCACTGGCCAGGGGCTCTTAAAGCATATGGTCGCCTACTTTAAATCATTCAAGTTTTTCTATTATTCTGCTTCCCCCTCCATTCATTGAGTTTAACTCTCCCCTTGCTGCTCACAATAAAACAGCAGTGAACCTTCAGAGCTGAAAAGGGATAAACAAACTCTCTCCTCACTATCTCACCTGGGCTTCAAAGGGAATCACTGTAGTCTGAGTCACAGGGAGGGTATTGTCTGAGGAGGGCATGCCAGTATGCAATAGCAATGGTCAAAATGACAGTAGAATAGTGACTAGCACACATCATGACTGCCGCATTTGAAGCAGAATTATCGGTAGCAGATGCCAGATCTAATCCCTTGCGTATGCTAGTGCTAGTTGCAGGGAAAGGTGCACAGTTGCATTACCCTCCATGGAGAAAATCTTCCATAAGCTTGTGTTTTTTGTTGCTGTGTGTGTGTTTTTTTGTTTTTTTTTAAATGATATGTTAAGCACTTACTCTGGCCCAGACACTGTTCTAAAGAGCTAAAGTAGATACAAGCTAATCAGTCTTTATTCTCCATTGTTGGGTAGGGACCATCTCTATATGTTGCCGACTTGTACTTCCCGAGCATTTAGTACAGTGCCATGCACACAGTAAGCACTCAATAAATACGACTGAATGAGTTGAATGAAGGAATGAATCCCCCTTTTACAGATGAGGTAACAAACACAGAGAAATTAAGTGACTTGCCCAAGGTCATACAGCAGACAAGGGGCAGAGCTGGGATTAGAACCCAGGCCCCAGGTCCATGCTATCTTCACTAGGCCATACTGCTTCGTGGTGGGCAGGGAACATGTCTACTATCTCCGTTACAGTGTACTCTCCCAAGCGTTTAATACGGTGCTCTGCACAGAGCGAGTACTCAATAAATATGATTAAGACAGCTCACTCCTTCCTTTCTCAGTGAGTTCAACTGAACACCGAGCACCTTGAATCTGCATAGACAAGATTCAGCCCAAAAAGCAGTTGGTCGATATAGACTGAATGTTCCCTAAATTTCCCAGCTTTACACAAGAAACCTTTCCATTCCAGGCATTTGGAGATGGCCACCACTTTAGTCAGTAAAACAGAGGAGGAGATTGTGCTTTTGTATGGAGAAACCACCCAACAACAGTCTTTTGAAGAGGAGCAGCATGGCTTAGTGGAAAGAGCACGGGCTTTGGAGTCAGAGGTTGTGGGTTCAAAACCCGACTCTGCCAATTGTCGACAGCTTTGTGACTTTGGGCAAGTCACTTAACTTCTCTGTGCCTCAGTTCCCTCATCTGTTAAATGGGGATTAAGACTGTGAGCCCCCCGTGGGACAGCTTGATCACCTTGTAACCTCCCCAGCGCTTAGAACAGTGCCTTGCACATAGTAAGTGCTTAATAAATGTCATCATCATCATCATCAAGTCATTGAACCTATTCTCAAGTTGCACTGTATAAAAACAGAAACAGATTCTTCCTTCCTCCAACCTGAGGCACAATAAATCATAAAGACTAAATTGTAAAATTCACCACTTGCTGCTCACTGTGGCAGGGCTTGTGTCTGTTTAATGTTATATTGTACTCTCCCAAGAGCTTAGTACAGTTCTCTGCACACAGTAAGCACTCAATAAATACGATTGACTGACTGCTAGCTAGCCTCCCTCATGCAACCATAGCCAGTGGCCAGCTTCGGGTTTTTCAATCAATCCATGATAGTGATTAAGAGCTTACTATGTGCTCAGGACTATTCTGAGTGAATAATAATAAAACAATAATAATAATAATTGTGGCATTTGCTGTTCGGGAAAACATAGTACAACAGTGTTAGCAGGCACATTCCCTGCCCACAATGAACTTACAGTCTAAAAGGGGAGCCAGACATTAATATAAATAAATAATTTATAATATATAATTTTGAGTAAATATGTCAAGGCACCCATTGTACAATACCTCCAGGGCTATCGATTGCGGTGTTTGGGGATCACTCCTCCAACCCTGCTCCACAAGAGGCCTTCCCTGACTAAGCCTTCCTTTCCTTTTCTCTGACTCCCTCCTGAGACACCCTGACTTGCTCCCGCTATTCATCTCCCTCCCCAGCCCCACATCATTTATGTGCATATCTGTAATTCTATTTATTTATAGTAATATCTGTCTGTGCACACAGCAAGTGCTCAATAAATGTGATTGACTGACTGATTGACTGTCTCACTATTCCTCCTCTCAAGTTTATTTTTCTTTCTCTTAATCAGTAGAATCAATCACTTGTATTCATTGAGCTTTTATTCTGGGGAGAGCAGTGTATTATTCATTCATTCATTCTGTCACATTTATTGAGCACTTACTGTGTGCAAAGAACTGTATATGCAAGAGTACAACGACGAACACACATTTCCTGTCCACAACGAGTTCACAGTCTAGAAGGGGAGACACTGCCTAGAGGGGGAGATGCACTTGTGAGAGTCCAACTCAGAGACCATACCCGCTAGTAGGGGAGACAGGCATTAGAATAAATTACAGGAGGGATATATACAATGATGGCATTTATTTTTTATTTTTTTCATTGTACTGATTAAGCACTTACTATGTGAGAGTCACTATACTAAGCTCTGGGATAGACACAAGCCCATCAGGTTGGATACAGTCCGTATCCCACATGGGGCTCCCAGTCTTCATCCCTACTTTACAGATGAGGTAACTGGGGCCCAAAGAAGTTAAGTGACTTGCCCAAGGTCACGCAGCAGACATGTGGCAGGGCTGGGATTAGAATCCAAGTCCTTCCACCTCCTGGGCCTCTTTTCTATCCTCTATGCCCACACTGCTTCTTGCCTGGATTTTAAAACCGGGGAGACTTCAAGGTTGAGGGTGCACTGATCAGAAGTTTGAAAAAATATGAAATATTCTTGGTCCATATGATAATTCTTGACTACTCACTCAATAGAATTCCCTCCCTCTACCCTACCCCCTTCTCCGGCCCAAAGCACTTGTGTATATTTATACATGTTTATTACTCAATTTTATTAATGATGCGCATATAGCTATAATTCTATTTATTATTCTGACGGTATTGGCACCTCTCTACTTGTTTTGTTTTATTGTCTGTCACCCCCTTCTAAACTGTGATCCCGTTGTTGGGTAGGGACTGTCTCTATATGTTGCCAATTTGTACTTACCAAGCGCTTAGTACAGTGTTCTGCACACAGTAAGCACTCAATAAATACGATTGAATGAATGAATGAATTTGCTGATCCCCAATTCTGTGTAAAATACTGTATGAATCATTTGGAAGAGTAGAGTTGAAAGATCTGATCTTTGCCCTCAAGGATTTTACAGTCTAATGGGAGAGGAATTAAATAATCCACAGCACCGAACTGTCAATGTAAATTGCAACACTCAGTTCTCACTTACACTGGGTGGGTGCTGACCCCAGGAAATTTCAGGGTAAAAATTGATTTTTTTTCCTCTAGAAATTTGCCTTAAATATATGCCCAAGTCATGCAGAAATAGGTTTTATTGAGGCTAAAACTCAAGAATTTATGAATTTAGGTAAACCCAACATCAGCATTCATGTATATACGTATGTGTGTGTATACATGTATAATATACATTTATCTCTATATATGTGACTATATATATGCACTTAATTATTCTGATTCTTCTAGTTGAAAATAGTTTTATGTTTGCCTCTCTCATTGGAGTAATCTCCTCGTGGGCAGGAAGCATGTCCTGTTGTTATTTTATGGGCAGGGGATGGCATGGCGTAATAAGAAGCAGCACACTTGTTGTGACAACTTGACACCTGTCCACTCATTTTGTTTTGTTGTCTATCTCCTGCTTCTAGACTGCAAGCCCATTGTTGGGTAGGGACCATCTCTATATGTTTCCGACTTGTACTTCCCAAGCGCTTAGCACAGTGCTCTGCACACAGTAAGCACTCAATAAATACGATTGAATGAATGATTGAATGGATAGATCAGGTACCTGGAAGTCAGAAGGTCATGGATTCTAATCCCGGATCCACCACTTGTCTGCTGTGTGACCTTGGGCAAGTCACTTCACTTCTCTAGGCCTCAGTTACCTTATATCTGAAAAATGGGGATTGAGACTGAGATCCCCACATGGGACAGGGACTGTGTCCAACACAATCTGCTTGTATCCACCCTAGAGCTTAGTCTAGTGCCTGGCACATAGTTAAGCACTTAAATACCAATTTTAATATTACTATTATTACCAATTCGGATGTATTGTACTCTCTCAAGTGTTTAGTAAAGTGCTCTCTAAACAACAAGTGCTCAATAAACACAATTGCTTAATTGATTGACTAGTGAAGTGCACCAACCCTAGTGGGAGCTCAATAAATTATACTAATACTACTACTGCTACTATTACTACAAAAATATGTGTTTCTTCAGTCAGCTCCAGTGAAAGCATTTGCCCTTAGCTGTATATAGGCATATTACCCAGCCTGTTGTCTAAACTTTGGAAAAAAGAAAGCTAATATGGGATCAGCATGGATTAAGGGAATGGTGAATGGCCTTGCAAACAGGAGATATAAGGAGTCACTCCATTCTCAGTGGCTCTTCTATTCTCTTTCGGCAGCACTTGCCCTGGACTAGCCCAACTCTGGCAATTACTCTGCCATTGACTGACTCTACTACAAGATATCTGATGAATTTTTTTTGATAAACCTGCAGAAATTTCCTAATCATTCATAAACTTTATGAAAGAAGAGAAGCAGGGGTAAGAAAGTTTGTGGTCCTTCTCCTTAAGCTAAATGGAAACAATAATTATAATAATAATTAATATCATATTTGTTAAGTGCTTATTGTAATAATAATAATAATGATGGCATTTATTAAGCACTTACTATGTGCAAAGCACTGTTCTAAGTGCTGGGGATATTACAAGGTGATCAGGTTGTCCCACGGGGAGCTCACAGTCTTAATCGCCATTTTGCAGATGAGGCAACTGAGGCATAGAGAGGTGAAGTGACTTGCCCAAGGCCACACAGCAGACAAGTAGAAGAGGTGGGATTAGAACTCATGAACTTCTAACTCCCAGGCCAACAGTCTAGCCACTATGCCATGCTGCTTCTCCCCATTTTTTTCCTGAAGTAGAGAAAACAGCAGACGAGCAAATGAAATCTGTTTCAGAATATCGGATTTTACTGAATTACGATTGGAGGGGATGGAGCTAATGATGTATAGGAAGGAATATATTGTCATCGCTGGATGTTTCCAGGTAATGCTTTGCTAGAATGCCCCATGCCACAGTGCCTGAGCACTGAAATTAATGGAGCAGTAACCCATGCTGCTGAGAACAGCTGGAGGATGTTTTGCTTGTTAGGCTGTTTATCTCCAAAGAATTTTGCTTCTATTTACTTTATTGATTTGATCTCAGCCGTTGTGTGTCTCAGATGATGAGGCAGAGAGGGCAGTGAATGAGAGAAATAGCCTATGTCTCTTGGAAATTTGCATTTCTTTCCTATATAAAACTCCATACCAAAGATGCCTATGTATTGAGCCAATGTTTACCAAGAAAATTTGAACTTTTCAGTATCTTCCAGGCAGAGTTCTTTCCAGTGGACCAAACTACAGGTGACTAGCATTTTGTTTTAATTGCCAGAAGATCATTCCCTTATTCTGCCTTTTAGGGAAATTGTGTGATCAGAACATACTGAGAGTCTGTAAAGCGCAGATAATAATAATAATAATAATAATAATAATAATAATAATAATGGCATTTTTAAGTGCTTACTACTAATAATAACAATAATGACATTTATTACATGCTTACTATGTGCAAAGCAATGTTCTAAGCACTGGGGAGATTACAAGGAGATCAGGTTGTCCCATGGGGGGCTCACAGTTTTAATCCCCATTTTCCAGATGAGGGAACTGAGGCCCAGAGAAGTGAAGTGACTTGCCCAAAGTCACACAGCTGACAACTGGGGGAGCCGGGATCTGAACCCATGACCTCTGACTCCAAAGCCTGTACTCTTTCCACTGAGCCATGCTGACTATGTGCAAAGCACTGTTCTAAGCACTGGGGAGTTTACAAGGTGATCAGGTTGTCCCACGCGGGGCTCACAGTCGTAATCCCCATTTTACAGATGAGGGAACTGAGGCCCAGAGAAGTGAAGTGACTTGCCCAAGTCACACAGCTGACAAGTAGCGGAGCCGGGATTTGAACCCATGACCTCTGACTCCAAAGCCCGGGCTCTTTCCACTGAGCCACGATGACAGTGGAGGTTCAGTTTGTTCGGAAAGTATTATTTCCCCATCTTTTCTCTGGAGTCACTAAATGTCTTCTCTCACATCCATTGGATTTTTTTCACATCTGTGTGCCCCATCTCACATCTTTTTACCATAAAATGAATACCTGGAAAATTAACACCTTAAAAGTAACACTCTATTTTGCCTTTTCCCCCATCCAATTGCCTCAACCACTTAGTGCCTACTATTCTCTGGCTCCATTCTATCTAGCTATGCCAAGACAAGACTAGCTTGATATGCCAAACTAGTGTCTTAGTTGGAGGGCATATCAATTAATCAGTGCTATTTATTGAGTGCTTACTATGTTCAGCGTACTATACTGAATGCTTAGGAGAGGTCACTATGGAAGGTAGACCTCATCCCTGACCTTAATTTACAATCTTACTGTCTTGTTTTATACTTCTGCTATTTCCTTTGTTTTCAAAAGGTACTGGAAAATTTCCTTCCAACCCTTGCTAAGTCGATCTAAGTATCATATGCAGTGATATCTGACCAAATGGGTGAGGGAATGTGGGCAGGGAATTTGTATTTCTGTTGTACTTTTCCAAGCTCTTAGTAAAATGGAATAAACCCATAGGGTGCTAAATAAATACCATTACCACTGCTATTACTACTACAGCTATATCACTGATTCAATATGATCATTTCCTTCAATTTAAACCAGCTTAAAAGCCCCTGATCACATTCTCTCCTCATGTTGGACTCATATATTCATATACATTTTTCAACTCCATCCAGGTCTAGGATACTGCCACAAGTTTCAAGGAGCAGTAAAACATGTTCTGTTAATGCCTGCCATTTTTATATAGGCTACATTTCTTCCAAGGCCAAAAAAGTGGGTTTTCTGAGGAATATGATATAAAAGGATAAGACCAAATACAGTGTCAAAAGCAAAAAAAAAATTACACTGTCAATTTATCTTCACCATTTGATGCGGCAAAAGTGATAGATGAAGAAAGCCCATCATTTGGAGCAACAGTCTGATGTGACTTGTGATGTACAAAGCCCCGGGACAAATGACCTCTACTGATCATTTTCTGACTGGAATCCCAAGTGGAATCATAAAGAGAGTAACATCCTGCCAAATGACTGGATCCTGAATGTTCTGCCATTCACCTGTCAGGCTTGTCTTGAAAATCACCGAGTGGTTCACATCCAAAGAACGCCCTTTCAAAGACTCTTCCAAAGTTTTCAAAGGTAGCTCCAGGTGATAGGGAACCCCAAAAGGTGCAGAGTGTTCCAAAGGTGATCATAACCCAACTTTAAATAATGTCTCATTGCTTCCTCTTGATATTTAATTATGCTATTTTTCCTTCTTAAGGAAAATTCTATCAATCTCTAAGAGGCAGAAGAGGAGAATGTGTCTGTTTATTGTTGTATTGTATTCTCCCAAGAGCTTAGTAGTGTTCTGTATACACTAAGCACTCAATAAATATAACTGAATGAATGAATCGACAATCAGTTTTTCCACATCAAGCCCTCATAGAGGCCAAACTTCCTTTGTTCATGAAGACCTTATTATCTAGGTCCAGCTGCTGGATGGTGATGGGTCATCATTTGGTGCAGCTTGAAAGAAATAGATAATCTTAAGGTGCTCTTTTTTCAGAAGGAAATGGGCTATTCAGTGACCGGGATTTCATATGCTGTCATTTGACCATTTATTACAAGCTGCCAAGGAGCCTTCTCACAAAGAAAGTCAAGGTTCACAAAAACCTCAGGTTAATGTACAGAGGGGAAAAAAGGAAACTTGTCAAAAGTTTGAACCTGGCAAATTTGTCCAGTAAAGTTGACAGAACCACACTGAAGGAGGCGTAACCACTTCGCTCATAGGATTGCAGAATGGGGACATCAGAAGAATGTTAGAAAGACTGCAAATCATATTTTCAAGATATTTTAAAAGAATGAACCTTGCGGAACATTTTCAAATCAGGTAGGCATTCATGTTCAATGGAAATATGTGTAGCACCATTAGACTGACATTATCACTTACAAGATATGATTCCTAGATAGCTTTAGATTTTATCCAAGTCATTCTTTTTTTAGAATACCTGAAAAGTAACTGCTCTTTTTAAAAGAAAGGTATTTGAAAATAAGGTAATTGGAAAGTACATAATAAACAAGTGACACATTCCCTATCCTCAGTGAGCTGACACTCTACTGGGAATGAGAAGTGTAAAAATATTACAAATGGTCAAAATAAATAATTCGACAAAAGTGTGCATGTGCGTGCGTGTGTGTGTGTGTGTGTGTAAAATAGTAATAATAATAATAATAATGATGGCATTTATTAAGCGCTTACTATGTGCAAAGCACTGTTCTAAGCACTGGGGAGGTTACAAGGCAATCAGGTTGTCCCACAGGGGGCTCACAGTCTTCATCCCCATTTTACAGATGAGGTAACTGAGGCCCAGAGAGGTTAAGTGACTTGCCCAAAGTCACACAGCTGACAATTGGCGGAGCTGGGATGAAAGCAGCGTGAAGCAGCATGGGGAAGCAGCGTGGCTCAGTGGAAAGAGCCCAGGCTTTGGAGTCAAAGGTCATCAGTTCAAATCCTGGCTCCGCCACTTGTCAGCTGTGTGACTTTGGGCAAGTCACTTCACTTCTCTGGGCCTCAGTTCCCTCATCTGTAAACTGGGGATTAAGACTGTGAGCCCCACGTGGGACAACCTGATCACCTTGTAAACTCCCCAGCACTTAGAACAGTACTTTGCACATAGTAAGCGCTTATTAAATACCATCATCATCATCAAATGCAGAGGAGGGTATAAATAAGATCATAAGTGGCAGAATTGGCCAAAGTAAATATGGTTCATGGTATTTGAAAATAAAATGGGGAAAGCCTCTTGTGGAGGTGATGGGGTTTTGCAAAGGTTGTGAGTGTGGGGAGAGTTGGGGTCTGGGATATGGGGAGGGAGGAAGTTCTATGTGGTTCTCCATGTAGGGATGGCAGCAGGAGATTTGTAAATGTGGTACTGCTAGGATGTTGGCTTGGGAGGAGTGAAGAGAACGAGCTGGGGAATAACAGAATGAGTAATGTTTTCTCTACTTCAAATGGACATGAACTTTAAACTAATTTGCCAAATCCCACCAAAGGGAAAAGTTTAGGAATGAATGAGGTTCACCCAGCTATTCCATAACACATGTTCTCACTTGTTCAGGTTGTTTGTAACCCAATACAACAGCTGCAAGCCCATAATCAATATGAATATCTCTATATTAATACAAAGAGCTGTTTTCTGGTCTCTGGTGTCATTTCTAGTAATACGTGCCTGGCTTATAGACACAATTGCCTCATCTCTAAAATGGGGATTAAGATTGTGAGCCCCATATGGGACAGAGACTGTATCCAACCTGATTACCTTGTAATCAGATACTTTGATCTGTAATCAGATACTAGATACTTTATATCTAGCCCAGAGTTTAGTTCCAGTGTCTGGTACATACATAGTAAGCGCTTAACAAATACCACAATTATTATTATTAGAGTTTATCTGTAAATGCTTACTGAATAGGGGTAGGTATCAAACATGACTGAGATACATTTCACAGAGTTGCCTCTGAATTATAGGCAATCAACTGCCTCAGGCACTTGAATGAACCAGGATTCGAAGGGCTTAGAAAAATTGGAAATGGAAACAATTCTCTTTCACTCTGAGGAAATGCAGTTCTCACACTGTCTCCTGTTCTTGCTCCTCTCCCTCCAGCCTGGTGTGAAGAGAACATTCTGTTAAATTCCTCCCAGATGGAGAGGATCATTTACCTGCTGTTTTTTCTCACAAATGTAGAAAAAAGGACCATGTCAACTGTCCGATACTACTTATTGGGTGTTTAGTATATTCAGAACACTGTTCTAAGCATTTGGGAGAGTACAATGCAGTAGAGTTGGTAGACATGATCCCTACCTCAATGGGATAAATGCAAGAAAAGAGTGTAGCTTAAAAATACTGTAAAGTACTCATTTTAATTTGATCCTCAGGATGGAAAAAGTTCTTGACACTGACCAACTCAGCAGAAATGATATAAAATTTGAAGTTGTTGCTTCTCCAGCTCCCAACAGTTCATTCATTCATTCAATTGTATTTATTGAGCACTTACTGTGTGCAGAGCACTGTACTAAGTGCTTGGGAAGCACAAGTCGGCAACATATAGAGACAGTCCCTACCCAACAGTTGTGTCGTGGGAAAAAATTGAAGCCCAGCTTTGTTGAGTTATCTCAAGTCTGATCTGTATTCTTTATAGAAATACATACAGTAAGCCACGAGATGGTCTTTTTCTTTTCCATTAATCTTTATTGGTTATTTTATTGATTTGACATTATTCCAGTGATAAAGTGCTCATTTTTTTTTAGTTTTCTATATCAACTCACACTGGCCTCCATAAAAATGATTCAAATCTTTTTCTTTCCTAGCAACTGGGAGGAAAAACTGTACTAGAATATGCCATTTATCACATTGTTTATGGGGAATATTAACCAGTGGAATAGTAATAGATGTGAGGTGTTTCAAGTCTTCATTTTCTTGATGAAGGTTTTTCAGAAACTTCTAAAGTGTGTGTGTATGTGTGTGTGTGTGTGTGTGTGTGTGAGTGTGTGTGTGTGTGTTTTCCTCATAGTTTTTCACAATTTGAGGTAAGGCCACTTCTATCTTTCGGACAGAACGTGAGTTCTGAATTTGCTGATTTTCTGTCACAAAATCAGGAATCAAACCAAGGTTTTGAAACAATTTCAATACTAATTTCCATGTTATAAAGTATTATTAAATTTAGCAGGATTTCACAGAAAGGCTTAGACTGATTAAAAGGGTAGTGTTGAGGGAATTTGAAAGACTTTTTGTTAGGATATACTGGCTAGATATTCATCCAGCTGTTCTTTTGCTAATTATGTTAAGTTTGGCTTTGAAACAAAGATATATACTTTTGGGAATGTCATTTTATTGTGGTATTTGTTAAGTGTTTACTATATACCAGGCACTGAACTAAGTGCTGAGGTAGATAAAAGCTAGCTAAGTTGGACATAGTCTGTGTTCCACATGGGGCTCACAGTCTTATTTCTCATTTTACAGATGAGGTAACTGAGGCAAGGAGAACTGAAGTAACTTGCCCAAGATTACACAGTAGACAAGTGGTGGAGTCAGGATTTGAATCCATGTCCTAATTCCCAGGCCTGTGTTCTATCCACTATGCCATGCTGCTTCTCCTAGCAATGTATTCATTGAACAACACTAATCTAGAAAACTACTCATTTACATTCATTAACTTGATTTTAAGTATAGAAATAGAGAATGATATCAAATAGAAACATTTTAATGAACCATTATTAAAAGTCAGGATAAAAAAATGCATTCTGAACGTTTAGCACAGGACATTGCACCCAGTGGATGACCAATAAATATCACCACAACTATTTATAACTATTTAGGTCATACCAAAATCACACTTGCAAAATAATTCATGTTCCTGAATTTGTCCAGCAATTTGCTTCTGAGTTTTGTTCATCCAGATTCTCATGTGTTGGTCTTACTTGAGTGTAAACTACACAAAGGTTTATTCTAAAATATATCAGGAGCCATGACCACTGGGGAAGAGGATAAGTGACTTGGACTTTTAGACTGTGAGCCCACTGTTGGGTAGGGACTGTCTCTATATGTTGCCAACTTGTACTTCCCAAGCGCTTAGTACAGTGCTCTGCACACAGTAAGCACTCAATAAATACGATTGATTGATTGATTTCCACAGTGATTATTGTATTTTTATCAGGACCTCACCTATAGATAATAATAATATTTTTTGTTAATATGGAATTTGTTAAAGTGCTTACCATGGGACAGGCACTATACTAAGCACTGGGGTACAAAGAGAGACAGTTTCCCTTAGTGCCTAAGGACCATATCTTCCTAAGCATCAATAGAAGAACCAACCTGCATTCAGACCTCAAACTTTTCAAAGCTTGGAAAGCAGTGAAGAGAGAGAGAAGCAGCGTTGCTTAGTGGCAAGAACACGGGCTTGTGAGTCAGAGGATGTAGGTTCTAATTCCCCTTCCACCACTTGTCTGCTGTGTGACCCTGGGCAAGTCACTTAACTTCTGGGTGCCTCAGTTACCTCATCTGGAAAATGGAGATTAAGACTGCGAGCCTCACATGGGACAACCTGATCACCTTGTATCTACCCCAGCACTTAGAACAGTGCTTTTACCAAGTGCTAAACAAATACCATAATTATTAATGATTATTAAACTCTGAAATGTTGGAGTCGGAGCACCAGATAGCCTCAGTGGTTGATTCCTCAAACTAGAGAAAATATCCATGAATGAAGTTAAAAATCATAGAGTAATAAGATGAGACTTACAAAGGAAGAACAGGAAGAGAATAATCTAATAGATGACATACCTCAAACATAACACCAATTAATAAGAAAAACCCAAGTTGTAAATTTGTCCCTTACTTTGTGCAGAACACTATATTAAGCACTTGGGAGAAAACAAAATAGTTCATAGACACACTCCCTGCCCTCAAGAAGCTTACAGTCTATCAGGGGACCTATAAACGTACTTTGCCGGTAAATGTAATCTCCTTGCAGGAAGGAATGTGTGTACTCTGTCATACTGTACTGTCCCAAGCACTTATAACAGTGGTCTGACACAGTAAGCACTAAATACAACTAATTGAACGATAAGGTCAAAATCATGTTTTATCAGCATCTTGATTGCTACACATAGGGACAAAATCAAAAATATATTAGGCAATCCATGAATCAATGGTATTATCTGAGTGCTTACTGTATGCAGAGTATTGTAGTAAGCACTTGATAGACTGCAAAGCAGTAGAGTTGGTAGACTCAATCCCTGCCCATAAGAAGTTTGTATTCTAAAGGGAAAGTGGTATTTAAATGCTTTTACTGTATGTCTAGAGCTCAGATAGAGTACAATTAATCAGACACATGCCCTGCCCTGATAGGAGTCACAGTTTAAGCAGGAGGGTGAAGAGGTGCTGAAACCCCCATTTTACTGATGAAGAAACTGAGGCATAGAAAATTTACATGACTTACCCAATGTCCCATGCTTTCCTCTGCTCTCCCTGAACTCTAACTGCCATCATAACTATGGTATCCTTTAAGGACTTTCTAGGGGCCAAGTACTATAATAACACCTGCAGTCAAAATAATTTATTCACATCAGAGACAGTCTTTTTCCCACGTGGGACTCAGCATGTAAGTGGAAGACAGAAGAGGTATTCAATTCCTAATTTACAGATGCGGGAACAGAGGCACAGAGAAGTTAAGTGCCTTGCCCAACATCACACAGCAGGCAAATGTCAGAGTTGGGATTTTTTTTAATGGTATTTCTTCAGTGCTTAATGTGTGCCAGGCACTGTACTATGCGCTGGAGTGCATACAAGTAAATAATTTTGGACACAGTCCCTGTCCCACGTCGGGCTCACAACTATCCCAGTGTTTGGCACATAGCACTTAACAAATAATAATAATAATGGTATTTGTTAAGTGCTTAATATGTGCCAAGCATTGGTCTAAGTGCTGGGATAGATGCAAGATAATCATGGTGCCCCTCGTGGGGTTCGCAGTCTAAATCCCCATTTTAGAGATGAGTTAACTGAGTCATAGAGAAGCTGTGACTTGCCCAAAGTCACACAGATAACAAGTGGCGGAGTCAGAATTAGAATCCATAACCTCTGAATCCCAAGCCCATGCTCTTTCCAGTAAGCCTCGCTACTCTCCAGAACTATTATTATTAAAGCTTGCTGTGGGCAGAGAATGAGTCTGTTATGTTGTACTGTCTCAGTGCTTAATACAGTGCTTTGCACACAGTAAGCACCTAATAAATAAGATTGATTGATTATTGCACTGTGCTTGCTATTCTCCTTTCCCATCTCTGTTTCAAAAGCCCCACTGCTCCCTGTTTGCAGAAAAAAACCAATTAAGTGGGTTTCCCTGGTCCCAGAAAAGTGTGAAAGAGAAATATGGAGTAGCCAGGCTTCTAATTGACTGTGAATGCTCTGGGGAAACATTATGGATTTTTCGGCGGCAACATAATTTCCATTACTTTTAGCATTTTTGTGAGTATCGTAAAGAAGGGGGAATTGTGGTTTCAACATTGAAATGAGTAAAATGGCTCATCATGCAGAAGATTACCTTTTTATTCAGTGAACTTTTCAACTTCTTTTTTTCACGTTTTCCGGTTGCACTTCTTGGTAGACACCTTGTTGGGCGAGGGGAGATTAAAGAGGAGGTACAAGGAAATTTTTGAATACTTATAGAAGGGGAGTTTTCAGGGAAGAAAACTGTCGACAATTACTGCACCCAGCCCCTCCCTAAAGTCTTACTGAAGGCCCATCTTCTCCAAAAGGCCTTCCCCAACTAAGCTCCTGCTTTCCCCTTCTCCCACTGGCCTCCGCTTTTCCCTAACTTGCTCCCATTCTTCAATTCCCCTCCCAGCCCCACAGTACTAATGTACATATTTTCAATGTATTTATTTCTATTAATGTCTGTTCTCCCCTCCCTAGACTGCAAACTCATTATGTGCAGGGAATGTGTCTGTTTATTGTTGTATTGTATTTTTCCAAGCACTTAGTAACGGTACTCTGCACACAGCAAGTGCTCAATAAATACGATTGAATGAATGAACGGTAGAGGGTTACTCAGGGGAAGGATCCATCTTCATGTAAAGTAGATGAAGAGAGAGTCAATATTATCCTGAGGTAAAATTTTTGTCAAAGGATAATTCCTGCACTGAATTTGTTTGCAATTACAAAATACAAGCAATTTCTAAATATAATACCGCCACTGAAAATATGGAACAAGTCACATTGCATGCGAATGGACAAGATTATTGAATGTAAGCAGCAAGGACTGAAAATTGCAACTTTCTTGTCTCTTTATCTGGATGGAAAAATAACTCCAGATTAACTTCCAGAATCCACAAAGAGACTGCAATAACAATCAAGGGCAAATGCCGAGAGGAAAATAATGAAAGTATCTAAATTGAGTTGTTGATATTCTGTTCATTAATCATTTAACCAATTTAGTACTTAGTAAAAAAAAAAGGCATGTATTCTACAGAACTTACATTCACATTTCAGTTGAATAATGTTCAAATAAATTCTTCAAAGGTGTGGATAAATGAAATGGTGCAAAAAAACTTTTAAAGCATTTAATTAGAAATTCTCCCCCATGGGTAGAAGTCTCTGATGTGGTAAAATGGATTTCATCTTGCTTTCCACTTCAGCCACATCCTTTTCCAGAACATTTTGTCTTTGAAGTTTGCAAACTATCAACTAGTTACAGACCAAGGGCTTGGATTCAGGTAGCTGGGAAAACTGGGCCATTTTTAGAGCATGCAGTTAGATCCACTGGTCATTCTAAAACACACTGGCAATAAATGACTCCTGATTGTCTAGCTCATTGGATTCATTCATTTATTCAATCATATTTACTGAGTGCTTACTGTGTGCAGAGCACTGTTCTGAGCACTTGTGAGTATACAATATAACATAAAGACACATTCCCTGACCTGGATCAGAAGAGTCTGGGGGCTGGAGATAATTGGCAAGGAAGGAAAATTTGGAGCTTTCATTGCTTTGATAAGCCAGAATCAAGCCTATCTTCTCATTGGAAGAAGAATCCTTCTAGCCAGCTAGGTCAATTTTCCCCTTTAAGTCCAGACAAATTCCATCACTGTATGGAACCACAGGGAGCTCTGCCTTTCAAAGACTTTGGCCCTTCTTTCCCACTGTTTCTAGCCATCCAAATGACTGGTCTGTTCTGGAAAAGTTGTTCATTCATTCATTTGTATTTATTGAGTGCTTACCACATGCAAAGCAGTGAACTAAGCACTTGGGAGAGTACACTATAACAACAAATAGACACATTCCTGTTTCAAATCATTTGCAGGTGCAGCCTTTTCCTTTAAAAGGAATGGGTGGGAAAAACCTGGGTACCTTGTAGATTTCTGGAGGGCAGGGATCATGTCCACTGTGTTGTACTCTCCCAATCAGTCAATAAATGATATTTATTGAGCATTTACTATGTGCCGAGCACTGCACTAAGCTCTTGAGAAAGTATAATACAAGAGAGTTGGAAGACACAATCCTTGCCCACAAGGAGCTTACAGTCTCGAGGGACTGAAAATGCACTTACCATGGACTGCTTGGTTACACAATGGATTGGTCTCGGCACCATTTTATCAGGTTTCTTTCTGGACAACCTATAAAGTGTGAGTGCTTGATGTAATGGCGGATAAAGGTCTTGATAGGAGAAAGAGATAATTTACGGGTAGAGGGGTGGAAAGGGAGGTGAGAAGGGATAGCAAAATTTTGCTATCAAAATTTTGTGATTTTGCTATCCCCCTCATTGTCGTTTCCCATGCACCCAACATAGCTAAAATATTAAGAGTAAATCCTGTCACTCTCCAGCGTCCAGAGACTGGGTTGATGGCAGTACTGTGGATCCTGTTTGCTACCTCTTTCTTTCCTCTTGGCTCAAGCTCAATCCTAATTCTGGGTCATAGATCCTATGATTTGGATTAGTAAAAGTTACTGAGAAGCAGCGTGGTGCAGTGGAAAGAGCACGGGCTTTGGAGTCAGAGGTCGTGGGTTCAAATCCTGGCTCCGCCACTTGTCAGCTGTGTGACTTTGGGCAAGTCACTTAACTTCTCTGGGCCTCAGTTACCTCATCTGTAAAATGGGGATGAAGACTGTGAGCCCCCCCCCCCAACCGTGGGACAACCTGACCACCTTGTAACCTCCCTAGTGCTTAGAACAGTGTTTTGCACATAGTAAGCGCTTAATAAATGCCATTATTATTATTATTACTACAAAACTTTATTCATTTAGGGGGTCGAGTGAAGCACAAGTCTCAGTCTCTGCTAGTCTGTCTGGTCCCCTAGGTTTCAAGGTGGGGTGCGGGGGTCCCTTCTAGCTACTCTCTCTTGCTTGTTTAGAATAACCTTTTTCACCTTCTATTACCCATTGTTCTTGTCTTGTATTATGCCATCGAGTCGTTTGCAACCCCTAGCCATACCAAGGACACATCTCTCCCAGGACGCCCCACTCTCAATCTGCAATCTTTCTGGTAATGGATCCATAGTTTTATTGGTGAAAGTACGGAAGTGGTTTACCATTGCCGCCTTCCACGCAATAAACTCGAGGCTCAGCCCTCGACTCTCTCCCAGGCTGCTGCTGCCCAGAATGGGTGAGTTTTGACTTGTAGCAAATTGCCTTCCACTCACGAGCCACTGCCCAATCTAGGAATGGAATGGGCAGGCCTCTGTTTGACTCTCCCTCCTGTAGCCGAGACTGGTAGAGTACTGGAAACTCTCCAGGTGCGACCCTGAGAGGGGAATTACCAGGTGTTACCATGGAGCAATCCCCATTTCCTGCCCTTTAACAACTCAATTTTGTATGATGTCAGTCAATCATAGTTACTGAGTGCTTATTGTGTTCAGAGCACTGTACTAAGTGCTTGGGAGAGTACAATATATCAATATAGCAGACACATTCCCTGACCACAATGAGCTTGCAGTTAAGTGTTTCCTATGTGGCACGTACTGTACTAAGTGCTGGGATAGTTACAAGCTAATCAGGTTGCACACTGTATAGGGCTCACAGTCTTCATCCCCATTTCATAGATGAGGGAACTGAGGACAGAGAAGTTAAGTGACTTGCCTAAGGTCACACAGAAAACAAGTGTTGGAGCAGGATTAGAACCCAGACCTGTGCTCAATCCAGTAAACCATGCTAATTCTCGTGACTCCTCCCTGGGAAATCCTATTAGGAAAATTTCTCATTTTTACCCTGCTGAACAACAGCAAAGGGAAGATGATGATGATAATAGTAATAATAGTGAAATCTATGAAATATTTAAAATGTGCTAAGTACTGGAGTAGACACCCAGGTTATACGATCAAACACAGTCAATCAATCAATCAGTCATATTTATTGAGCGCTTACTATGTGCAGAGCACTGTACTAAGCGCTTGGGAAGTACAAATTGGCAACATATAGAGACAGTCCCTACCCAACAGTGGGCTCACAGTCTAAAAGGGGGAGACAGAGAACAAAACCAAACATACTAACAAAATAAAATAAATAGAATAGATATGTACAAGTAAAAAATTTGAATAAATAGAGTAATAAATATGTACAAACATATATACATATATACAGGTGCAGTGCGGAAGGGAAGGAGGTAAGATGGGGGGATGGAGAGGGGGACGAGGGGGAGAGGAAGGAAGGGGCTCAGTCTGGGAAGGCCTCCTGGAAGAGGTGAGCTCTCAGTAGGGCCTTGAAGGGAGGAAGAGAGCTAGCTTGGCGGATGGGCAGAGGGAGGGCATTCCAGGCCCAGGGGATGACATGGGCCGGGGGTCGATGGCGGGACAGGCGAGAGCGAGGTACAGTGAGGAGGGTCTGAAGTTGGGTAGGGACCGTCTCTATATGTTGCCACTTGTACTTCCCAAGTGCTTAGTACAGTACTCTGCACACAGTAAGCGCTCACTGAATATGATTGAATGAATGAATGAAAATCCCCTATCAGTAGCGTGTGTGTGGGTGTGTGTGTGTCATCACCTCGAGTCGAAAAGTGATAACTACAGGGGCAGTGTCCGCACTTTTTGATGATAAACTCTTAGTGGGCAAGACTTGTCTCAGGATAAACTGTCTGCAGCAGCAGGAAAAACACCAAACACCGGGCAGATGAATACTGACTCTCATCTGATTTTTTCCTGACTCAAAACCGACTGGCTTTCGTGCAGGGAAATGAGGAAGTGGTGAGCTGGTAAGGGGAACACATGAAGGAACAAACAGATGAGCAGATCATTCATTCAGTCGTATTTATTGAGCGCTTACTGTGTGCAGAGCACTGTACTAAGCACTTGGGAAGTACAAGTTGGCAACATATAGAGACGGTCCCTACCCAACAGCGGGCTCACAGTCTAGATCAGATCTTTGATCTTGTCCAAGTGGCACACTGGTACAAAACTGTGAGCTCACTGTGGGCAGGAATGTGTCTGTCTCATATTATGTTTACTCTCCCGAGCACTTAGTTCAGTGCTGTGCACATAGTAAGCGCTCAGTAAATACACCTGAATGACTGAAAGACTGCTCTGGCAAAGGAGACCTGCGTATGTGCCTGGTTTGGGGTAGAGTTGATAATTGCCTGTCAGTTCAATTGTTTTATTAATCGGTCTATTCACAGATTCCCAAAAGCAGAATTGTCCTTCACCTTTCACAGAAAGTTTGAAAGTATCCCCCACCTCTTTAGCCTGAATGACATGCCCATCTTTCTAGACATTTGTCATGGACACGGAAGGCCAAATTTCACTTTCATTCCTGAATGGCATGTAATCAGCGCTACTGGTATGGTCCTGACTCAGTACGTGAGGGTCAAATCAAGTACATTATATCCCCCAGGAAACTAAAATTTAACTGCTCCATAAATGTGTCATGATGACAAAAAACCCATAACGATGATATAAATTTAATATGAATGACCACGATTCTCAATTTTCCCTCTGGTATTGGTAAAATTACTTTTTTATTAACAGCATTTGGGGTAACCTTAAAGAAGTGGCAAGCCTGAATTATAGTACATTATGTTCCATTTAGAATGCAGTTTAAAGCAATGGCAGTCTGCAATCGAAACGTTTGGGAGCCGGGCCTATAAATGGCATCCGCGACTTTTTGATCCCTTCCAGATCATCACCATGTAAAGTAGAAGTAAATTATTCTTTGTGTGGCTCTTCACTGTCTGGCTCCCTTTACCTACTGCTGCTTTCTCTTTCTACCCAGGGAGTTTCCTTTCCATCCGGCAAATCTGCTCACTGAGTTTCCGTTTTTAGGAAATCGCTCACACCAGCCCCAGACCTTCTCCACTCGTCTTCACTGAGACACATTCATCTATTCCTTCTTCCTTCAATACTCTATTACAATCTCAGACAAGCAGTCTGACCTAACGAAGAGAGCATATATCTTGGAATCAAAGGACCAGGATCTTAATCCCGACTCTGCCACTTCTCTGTAGTAGGCTCTTGGGCGAGTAACTTAATTTCTCTGGGCCTCAGTTTCCTCAACTATAAAATGGGAACTCAATACTGTGTTCCCTGCTTGTTGTTTCTCTTATCTTTATTTCTTTCCATGTCCATTTCCTCCTCTAGAGTGAAACCTCCTTTTCACTCTAAAAACTAAAAAGGTATTTTTTAAGTGCTTAGTACAGTGTTCTGCACACAGTAAACTCTCAATAAATAAGATTGATTGATTGAATGAATGAATGAATCAGAATTCTGGTCCCCCTTATGGAGGGCCCGGTCAAGAGTGATAGATGAGCCAGGGAAGAAGAATTGATTGTAGTGCCAATGGCTTGTACAGCCCCACGTGCTCTCGTCCCCACCCACGGTGATCCCAATAATAATAATAAAAATAATAATGGCATTTTTTAAGCACTTACTATGTGCAAAGCACTGTTCTATTAGAGGATTGGTGGTATTTAATGAGTGCTTTCTGTATGCAGAACACTATAGGAAATGCTTGTGAGAATAACCAATCAATCAATCAATTTTATTATTGAGTGCTTACTAAGTGCTTGGGAGAGTGCTCTGCACATAGTAAGCGCTCAATAAATACGATTGATTGATTGATTGAGAGTACAATACAGCAGTTGATAGACAAATTCCCTGATCATAATGAGTTTACAATCTGGAGTAGGAGACAGTACAACCTCAGGTTCTCCCCTACCATCCCCTCCACCCTACCTCCTTCCCCTCCCCACAGCACCTGTATACATGCTTGTACAGATTGATCACTCTATTTATTTGACTCATACATATTGACTACTCTATTTATTTTATTTTGTTAATATGTTTTGTTTTGTTGTCTGTCTCCCCCTTCTAGACCATGAGCCCGCTGTCGGGTAGGGACCGTCTCTAGGTGTTGCCAACTTGTACTTCCCAAGCTCTTAGTACAGTGCTCTGCACACAGTAAGCGCTCAATAAATCTGATTGAATGAATGAAAATACATTAATATAAAAGTATTTTATAGAAAGCACCAGCCTGGGAGTAAGAAGGACCTGGGTTTTAGTGCCAGCTCCACAACATGTCTGCCTTGGGCAAGTCACTTCACTTCTCCGGGCCTCAGTTCCCTCATCTGTAAAATGGGGATTAAGAGTGTGAGCCCCATGTAGGACAAGGACTGTGTCCAACCTGCTTAACTTGCTGAGGTGTCTACTTCAGTGCTTAAAACAGTGCTTGGTATATAATAGGTGTTTAACAAGTACCATAATCATATGGGCTGTGCGCCTGAGGAAGGACTGAATACCGAATGCTCAAAGGACAATACAACTGAGGTGGCAGACGTGCTTCCTGCCCACAACAACTTTACACTCTAGAGGAGCTCTCCCTGGTCATAAATAATTGAATGAAGTCAATAAGTATTCAGCACAAATAGGAGCTAATCAGGGACTATGGAATCGGCCCCAAAGACGCGATCCCCATTGGGATCGGGGAGCAGATCAGGGCAAGGCAAATTAAACATCATGCAAAGCAGCGGCTGGGTTCGCTCGGCTTTGGCATTACAGAGTTCAGTAAGTCTGCTGCTTCAAGGCACAGAATGCATCAGCAACGAAAATAAGACTGCAAAAAGGACAACAGGATGGGCTCAAGCATGGTCGGCTTTGAGATGCCAGAAGCAATAACTTAGAAGGATTGCCAAATGGATGACAGCAAAATTGCTATAACAAGCAACAGTGACCTAAATAACTAGAGTAACTGAACCCTATTGTAATATGATTTTTTTAAAAAAGAAAAATGAACACTGAATAGGCTGATAAAACAGGCGGGGAAGGCAGGGTGGTCTAGTGGAAAAAGCATGGGACTAGGTGTCAGGAGACCTGGGTTCTAGTTCCAGTGGTTCTGTCACTTGATAATAATAATAATAGCATTTATTAAGCATTTACTCTGTGCAAAGCACTGCTCTAAGCACTGGGGGGATACAAGGTGATCAGGTTGTCCCACGTGGGGCTCAAAGTCTTCATCCCCATTTTACAGATGAGGTAACAGGCACAGAGAAGTTAAGTGACTTGCCCAAAGTCACACAGCTGACAAGTGACAGAGCTGGGATTTGAACCTACGAGCTCTGACTCCAAAGCCCGTGCGCTCTTACCACTGAGCCATGCTGTCTTCTTCCTGTGTGACCTTAGCCAGTTTTTTTTTTTAATTTGTTAAGCACTTACTATGTGCCAGACACTGTACTCAGTGCTGGGGTAATTACAAGCTAAAATGTTTGAACACAGTCCATGTCCCACACAAGGTTCACAGTCTTAATAGCCATTTCATAGATGAGGTGAGACCCATAGAAGTGAAGCAGCTTGCCCAAGGTCATGCACAGCAGAAAAGTGGTAGTGTTAGGATTAGAACCCAGGTCCTTCTGATTCCCAGGCCCAGACTCTACACACCTGACCAGACCTCACTCTTACTTAACAGTTATTTAACCTCTCTGTGCCTTGGTTTTCTTAGCTGCAAAATAGGGATAATAAAATGGTATTTTCCTACTTCACAGGGATGTTATTGGGATAAAATAAGATGATTTTTCTTAAATGGTATTTGTTAAGCACTTACTATATGCCAGGCACTGTACTAAGCACTGGGGTATATACAATTTAATCAGGTTGGACACAGTCCCTGTCCTGCATGGGGCTTACAGTCTTAATCTCCATTTTACAGATGAGGTAACTGAGGCCCAGAGAAGTGAAGTCATTTGCCCAAGCTCATGGAGCAGACATATAGTGGAGTCAAGACTAGAACCCAGGTCCTTCTGTCTCCCAGGCCTCACGGCTTATGAAAAGCACCTTGGAAAAATTAAATCACCATACAAATATAAGGTGTTACTATAACACCATGCATTTATCTTAGATATCTTAAATGTTACAGGATTTGTAACACATGGTAAATGGGGTAATGCTGAAATATGAAGGGCTATTTGAGTACGGTAAGAATTGAAATTCAGGGGGATACAAATAGCCTCTCTCATAATAGGACGAGTCTACCAAATCTGGTTTATTGTACTTTTCCCAAGTGCTTAGTAAACTGTCCTGCACACAGTAAGTGCTCAATGAATACCATGGAATGACTGATCCATTGATTGATACGGGCTACTTAAACACATCAAGAAGTTGATCTGCCTTCCTAAGGATCTGGCCAAAGCAAGAGGGACTTTCTCCTGGTCCAGATGGAACTGAGCAATGCGGAAAGCAATGCCGAGAAAAATTCAGCTCCACACCTCGAGCCCCGTGACTCGATTTGGTTATGGAAACGTGAAAAGTCACTCCAGCTTGCCTTCACTGGCTTCCTTCCATTCTCGCTTGCTGTGGCATCATTTCAATTGGGGTAAGCAGACAGTGTGCTTGAAAACACACACACAGATGCCATGTAAAGATTAGAGGGGCAGTCAATAAATTCGCCGATCGGAACAATATTAGGAAGCTAATAATAATAATAATAATTATGGCATTTATTAAGTGCTTTCTATGTGCAGAGCACTGTTCTAAGCACTGGGGAGGTTACAAGGTGATCAGGGTGTCCCACGGGGGGCTCACAGTCTTCATCCCCATTTTACAGATGAGGTAACTGAGGCCCAGAGAAGTGAAGTGACTTGCCCAAAGTCACACAGCTGACACGTGGCGGAGCTGGGATTTGAACCCTTGATCTCTGACTCCAAAGCCCGGGCTCTTTCCACTGAGCCACGCTGCTTCCCTAAGCTAACAAAGTGGAAGGTTCACTCATACTATGTGCATTTGCAACAAAGCGCCAGATGGTTCAGTTAGTATAAACCAGTGATGAAAAGAGTTGTGAGGTAGCTTTGTTATTACTCTGAGGTGAAGAGCAGAACAGTTGCATCGTACATCTACCTATACCAATGAAGTGAATAAGAAAATTAATATTTACACAAGGTATTTGCTCATAAATCCCTATAATCCTAGGATTCTGAGAGAATCAGTTTTTCCTTTTCTATTTCTAGATGTTTTCTAGCTGAAATTAAATGGTTTGGGGATTTTAGTTTTGATGTGGAATCTCAAGTCCCAGATTGCAATGGTCACTCTCTAAGGTGCTTAGAGTTGTTACAGAGAAGTGCTTAGTACAGCACCATGCACACATAAGTGCTCAATAAATACCATTCATTCAATAGTATTTATTGAGCACTTACTGTGTACAGAGCATTCATTCATTCAATCGTATTTCTTGAGCGCTTACTGTGGGCAGAGCACTGTACTAAGTGCTTGGGAAGTACAAGTTGTCACTCTACTAAGCACTTGGGAAGTACAAGTCAGCAACATATAAAGACGGTCCCTACCCAACAAAGAGCTCACAATCTAGAAGGGGGAGACAGACAACAAAACAAAACATGTAGACAGGTGTCAAAACCGTCAGAATAAATAGAATAAATAGACAGGGTGAGATCGAATATCACAGATTTTTCCACCTGATTTTCTCACCTCCCTTCCCCCAGTTGATTGAATGACTAGAAATAACATTAACACTACATACAAGTCATTGAGTTACCCCTCTATTCAATGGTATCTTTATATCCCATAGAACATGTGGGCCTCAGCCTCCATCTTTAATAACCCTATTTGCTTCCAATGCCACTTAGAAATGATTTCCACATTTCAACTAGGTTCCCACTTGATTTTCTAGGTTGTGTATTACCTTCCATTGTGAACAGCTAATTCTACCCAATTTGGGGCCCTTCCCCCTCCCAGCAGCGGTACAGATGCATTTGTTTCTCCTAGTCACTATCTGACAAAGTGCTTGCTAATTCATTTAACGGAGGTAATCTTAAACACTTGCCTAAAAAAGATGGCACAGATATGACTGCTAGTAGATTTGGGACAAAGTGTTTGCAAACAAATTTGTTGCTTTCTTCTAGGAATGCTCTGAACTTCAGAATGATAATGATTCCTCCAAATGGCCTTCCCGATTAACTCCAAACTCCCCAAGTCTTATCAATCCAGCAGTGACTTCTCACATTTGTATATTTCATTATAATCTTCCTCAGAATTTATGTATATAGATATGGTCAGCTGAAGCAATTATTTATTCTGAACTATTAGTAAATGTTTCTGGGTCTTTGTCTTCTCTTAGAGTGTCAATTCCTGTGAAGAGGCAGTGTTGCCCTGTGGGCTCTAATCCAGTCTCTGCCACTGGCCTGCTGTTTATAACTTTAGGCAAATCACTTACCTTTTTCGGGTTTGTTTTTTTTTAATGGTGTTTGGTTTAGCACCTAATATGTATTAAACACTTTTCTAAGCCCAGGAGTAGGTACAAGTTAATTAGGTCAGACACAGCATGGCTCAGTGGAAAGAGCATGGGCTTTGGAATCAGAGGTCATGGGTTCAAATCCCCGCTCTGCTGATTGTCAGCTATGTGACTTTGGGCAAGTCACTTAACTTCTCTGTGCCTCAGTTACCTCATCTGTAAAATGAGGATTAAGACTGTGAGCCCCCTGTAGGGCAACCTGATGGGCTTGTAACCCATCAGAACAGTGCTTTGCACATAGTAAGCACTTAATAAATGCCATTATAAAAACACTTTTTAAAAAACATAACTTTTAGCTACCCCAGCGCTCAGCACAGTGCTTGGCACATAGCAATTGCTTAACAAGCAACTTAATTATTATTATCCCAGACTGAGCCCCCTCCTTCCTCTCCCCCTCCCTATCCCTCACCTACCTCCTTACCCTCTCTACAGCACCTGTATATATGTTTGTACAGATGTATTACTCTATTTATTTGACTTGTACCTATTTACTATTCTATTTATTTTATTTTGTTAATATGTTTTGATTTGTTGTCTGTCTCGCCCTTCTAGACTGTAAGCCCGTTGTTGGGTAGGGACCGTCTCTCTATGTTGCCGACTTGTACTTCCCAAGCGCTTAGTACTATGCTCTGCACACAGTAAGCGCTCAATAAATACAATTGAATGAATGAATGAAAGTGCTCCCAGTCTAAGTAGGAAGAAAAACAGCTTTTTAAACCCAATTTTCTGGTCTGGGAAACTGAGGCACAGAGAAGTTCAGTGACTTGCCCTAGGTCACATAGCAAACAATTGGCAAAGCTGGAAATAGGACCCAGCTCCTCCAACTCCCAGGCCCGTGATCTTTCCACTAATCCACGTTGATTCTCTTTAGTCTCAACTTCTTCATCTATAAAATGGGGATACAAAACCAGTCTCATTCTCTCAGATTCTGTACATACCAGACATTGTCGGCACATAATTCTTTGCCCATTCCTACCCTATTGTTGTAGGCTGTTAATGTATCTTCGGATTCTGTGGTGTTTACTGCAGCATTTAATAAAATGGAATGGACCCAGGAAGTACTTGAAAAATACTGCTTACCTCCAACAGCCACATATTTTTTAGTTGTCTCAGTACTTAATTTTATATGAGGAAAAATCCTCACATAGGGGAAGCAGCTTGGTGTAGTGCATTCACTCGTATTCATTCATTCAATCATATTCATTCATTCATTCATTCAATCGTTTTTATTGAGCGCTTACTGTGTGCAGAGCACTGTACTAAGCACTTGGGAAGTACAAGTCAGTAACGTATAGAGACGGTCCCTACCCAACAACGGGCTCACAGTCTAGAAGGGGGAGACAGACAACAAAACAAAACATGTAGACAGGTGTCAAAATTGTCAGAACAAATAGGTCATGAGTTCTGTGCTGTGTGACCTTGGGGAAGTCACTTCACTTTTCTGTACCACAGTTACCTCCTTTGTAGTGCGGGGAATCAGACTGTGAGCCCTACGTGGGACAGAAAGTATCCAACCCGATTTGTTTATATCCACCCCAGCGCTTAGTGCAGTGCCTGGCACATGGTAACCACTTAACAAATATCATAATTATCATCATTATTATTAAATCTCTCTGGTAACAGGAAAATTCATATATGGACCATACAAGGAAGCAGTTCTAACACTAAAACATAAGTCCAGTATTGACAAAGGTCGATTGACATTTACTCCATTTTTAGCTAAAATCTCAGTCAAGGGCTAGTCAAGGAATTTATTCCCAATGAAGAATACTGCTTCTTAACTCAGCTGAAGAGTACAGATCATATATCGCTCCCTCCATCATGTAACATTGTTTATCTTCAATTCAACTGAAAACAGAGTTAACTACCTTCTGCCTGAACAATTTTCAGCACTGTAAGTGAATCACTCAATCCATCAGTCAGTGCTTATCAATCGAGGAGCAGCATGGCTCAGTGGAAAGAGCCCAGGCTTGGGAGTCAGAGGTCATGGGTTCGAATCCCAGCTCTGCCACTTGTCAGCTGTGTGGCTTTGGGCAAGTCACTTAACTTTTCTGTGCCTCAGTTACCTCATCTGCAAAATGGGGATGAAGACTGTGAGCCCCACGTGGGACAATCTGATCACCTTGTATCCTTCCCCAGTGCTTAGAGCAGTGCTTTCCACATAGTAAGCACTTAACAAATGCCATCATCATCATCAGTGGTATTTATTAAGTGCTTATTGCAAACAGAGAACAATACCACAGAGCTGGTAGACATGATCCTGCCCAAAAGGAGCTTACAGTCTTGAGGGAATATTGGTTTTAGGGCAGAAATCACCAGTTTCAAAAGAAAAAATTTAAATTCAGGCTAATAGAAAGAAAGTCTACACATATTTACTAGCTGATGCCCAGTCTTGAATTATTCTACTTTCCTGTTTCTCCCTTTCCCTCTCCTTCAAACCCCAGGTCCCTTTTTGTGCTTTTTAGTCATCCTTCTTTCTCTTCTGCTCACAATTCTTCCCTCTTTCACTTCCACAAATGTGCAGAATGAAATCTGACCTCCCATTTTGTGGGAAAGCCAAAGACTGTATTTCATTTCTAAAGATATTAAAGGGTTTGTAAGGGCAGAGTATACTCAACAACTCTAATGGGGTTGAGTGGGATGAAGATGTCATAAATCGTAACATAGGGATTTTCAAGTGTTTACAACACTGGGCTGATTTGAGGCAAAGCTTAAAAGCAGGCACATGTAGTCAGAGCATAAAAGTAGCCCAGCACGCATGTCCGATCAGATATGGAACAATGAGAAAAAAGCACCAGGCAACAAAATACCTAGTTAATTTTAATGGACTTTACTTTCTTTGGGATGCGGTAGAACAAGTATGCCATTTAGCCTCATATGCTCTGTGAGCTCTGCGTGACTTTGCACAGCTTCTAATCATATTTTTAATGGTATTTGTTAAGCACTTAAGATGTATCAGGCACTGATCTAAGTGATGCTTTCACGGATAATACAATAAGCTTTCTCTCCAAATCATCTCCGCAACCTCAGCCTACTTCTCATAGAACAGTCAGAGCACTACCAGGATTAATAGATGCCTGAAAATGAAGTAAAACTAACTCATAAAATAATCAACAATTTATTGAGTACTTCATTCAATCATATTTATTGAGCACTTACTGTATGCAGAGCGCTGTATTAAGTGTTTGGGAAAATAAAATACAGCTCATAAGCATGATCCCTGCTTTCAAGAAGATAGCCAAAAGAATGACCCAAAAGAATAAGTAGGTTACTCTATCCCATTAATTCAAGAATTCAGCAACATGGTTTTCCATGGCTACCACCAACACTTTAGTTAGACTCTCCCAAAACTTTATTTCTCCTTGGTAATATTTGAACCCCAAAGCAACCATTTCAGGGCACCAGACACTATGGTAGCTACTTACTAACTCACTGAAGTTGCTTGTGCAACCTCTCAAACCTAATTTACAACCAGTGAGTTAAACCGGAGACTCCAATTTGGCATTCGCAAATTAGGAGTGGCTAGGAGATTTCTAGACCTAGTCTATATGGGGCCTGGATGCCAAAGGGAATTAAGTTATTTAGCCCCAGGTTGGACTAGCCCTCTATAGTTTGTCAACGCTCACTCCCGAAATGGAGGACATTGAGATTTTGCCAATGAGCGTTAATCATCTCCTCTGAGACTTTATAGTATAAAAAACAAGGCCACTACAACTGGCCTTCTTGAATTAGCAGTTGTCCATCAGATATGGCAACGGGAAGTTCGTTTCAGATTTATGGTATACATGAGAAAACACATATTTCACGTAAAAGCTACATGATTATTCAGAATATCATTAAAATAAGTGTCAATAGATTGCACAAGCTCTCTAATTAGTAGTCTGAATTTTTTATCTAAAACCCTGAAGGGGTTTACATGACCTTTAATTCAGCTGACTCGCAGTTGTGGAAGGACACAGTGCACACTTCCTCTCCATATTGTTGAAAAAAATCAGGAATATAAAGAAAACTTTAAAAATCTTAACTTACCAATTTGGATTTTGCAAATGAGCATTCATCATCTCCTCTGAGACTTTATAGTATAAACAACAAGGCCACTACAACTGGCCTTCTTGAATTAGCCGTTCTCCATCAGATATGGCTACTGGAAGCTCGTTCCAGATTTATAGTATACATGAGAAAACACGTATTTCACATAAAAGCTACATGATTATTCAGAATTTAATTAAAATAAGTGTCAATAGATTGCCCAAGATCTCTAATTAGTAGTCTGAATTTTTTATCTAAAACCCTGAAGGGGTTTACATGACCTTTAAATTAGCTGACTCTCAGGTGTGGTAGGACACAGTGCACCCTTATTCTCCATAATGTTGAAAAAAAATCAGGAATATTAAGAAAACACTAAAAAATTTAACTTATGAATGCTTTAACCCATAGGGGCAGGATCAAGTCTAACCACCCAGTTATATTCTCCCAACCGTACAGTACAGTGCTCTGCGCAGAATAAGTGTTCAGTAAGTACCACTAACTGACAAATTCACAGAATAAGGAGTAAAAATCACATTTCTTAAAACTAATATCCAGACTGCATGAGAAGGCAGGTGGCAAAACATCCATGAGAAAAGAAGCTTAAACTCTTGTAACTGGTCAATCAATAATATTTATTGAGCGCTTACTGTGTGCAGAACACTGTACTAAGTGCTTGGGAGACTACAACACAATAATATAACAGATTCAATTCCTGCCCACAGTGAGTTTGCAGTCTAGAGGGGAGACAGACATTAATGAAAATAAATTGCATACCGGTGGGCATATCGGGAATTTTGATTAAATTGCATTATCTCCTCTATGGCCTGGAAATTGAAAGATAATACTGTAAAATTAAACCGGATGCAGCTGTACACTTCTAACAACCATGGAGTGAACTCCATTTGCCCCTCTTACTGGGAAATGGGAGTTTTCTAGGGGAGAAAGGAAAATCTTCTGGTCCTTGAAGTTTCTCTTTCCCCATTTTTTGCTTAGCTATCTTCTAAGCGCTTAGTACAGTGCTCTGCACAGAGTAAGCGCTCAATAAATACGATTGATTGATTGATTTCCCCTCTGCCTCTGCCCACCTCCACTTCACTACCATCCCCCTTCCTATTCCCCCCATCTTTCTCACAACTTCCCTGCTGCCAAACATGAGCAGGGGCCAGAAGAGATCAGCAGGGCCCAGAATTTGGATGGAAAAGAGGCTTCCCTCGGGTGAATCACCCTGATTCTTTTATTTTTCCCATGTATAAAAACAAAGGCATTAGTGCAGTGCTCTGCAAATAGTAGCAGCATGGCTCAGTGGAAAGAGCACAGTCTTGGGAGTCAGAAGTCATGGGTTCTAAACCCAGCTCCGCCACATGTCTGCTGTGTGACCTTGGCCACTTAACTTCTCTGAGCCTCATTTGCCTCATCTGTAAAATAGGGATGAAGACTGTGAGCCCCACGTGGGACCACCTGATCACCTTGTATCCCCCCAGCACTTAGAACAGTGCATCACACGTAGTAAGTGCTTAACAGATGTCATTATTATTATTATTATTATTATTATTATTATAGTAAGCACTCAATAAATACAATTGAATGAATGAATGAAGTTCTCTCAAGAGAAGTACCGTGGCTTAGTGGACAGAGCATGGGCCTCGGTGTCAGAAGGACCTGAGTTCTAATCCCAGCTCCACCACTTGTCTGTTCTACCTCAGTTACCCCTTCTGTAAAATGGAGATTAAGAGCATGCAACCCAAGGGGGACTGGGTCCAATCTGATTATCGCATATTTTCCCCAGTGCTTACAGCAGTACTTGGCACATAGTAAGCGCTAAGCAAGTACCATTGTTATTATTGCTACTATTTTGGCCCCTCAGTTATATTCATTCATTCATTCATATTTATTGAGCACTTACTGTGTGCAGAGAACTATACTAAGAGCTTGGGAAGTACAAGTTGGTAACATATAGAGATGGTCCCTACCCAACAGTGGGCTCACAGTCTAGAAATTTGGGCTCTGTTGGTAACTGATGGGATATTCTCTATCTACAGCTGACCCTAAGGTAGCCTGGAGACTTGAGTTCTCAGGAGGATGGTCACTCCTTCCCCTATGCTTGGTTTTGCGCACTATCAATCAATAGTATCGTTGATTACATACTGTGTGCAGAGTACTGTACTACGCATTTGGGAGAGTACAGTAGAGTTGGCAGAAATGATCCTTGCCCACAAGGAGCTTACAGTCTAGTGGAGAGACTCTTTTTGGACCACCGAAACAAGTCTTCTGCATGTGAGAAAGGCTCAACCCATGGACACAGAGGGGTTGTCATAGGATTTCTGGGGAACTTTATAGAAACATATTCCACTCTTTGCCCCAGACCTGTCCCTGTCCCATCCACTAGAGAAGCAGCATGGCTCCAAGGAAAGAGCATGGGCGTTGGAGTCAGAGGTCATGGGTTCGAATTCTGGCTCTGCCAATTGTCAGCTGTGTGACTTTGGGCAGATCAGTTCACTTCTTTTGTGCCTCAGTTACCTCATCTGTAAAATGGGGATCAAGACTGTGAGCCCCACGTGGGACAACCTGATCACCTTGTAAACCTCCCCAGCGTTTAGAACAATGCTTTTCACATAGTAAGTGCTTAATAAATGCCATCATTATTATTATTATTATCCATTTTATTTGAAGGGGACCCATAGGTTAGGAAGATTGTGTGTCTTTTGCTAGAAGAGGTATTTAGGAAGACTGCATATTCTGGTTAGATGGGATGGGAATTGAGTTCTTTAGGCCATCTCAGAAAAAATCCACCAATATCCCAGAATTGGGATTGACTTGATTGAATTGGTCCCCCAACCCAGCACCAGCTGTTTACATCAAGTCCAAGACTCAGGATTTACTTTGATCCCAAAGCACTCTGGTATTTGCAGTTGTTCGATCAAAATGAGATAGTCAAAGCAGCTATACTTGGAGATTGTCATAACCTAACTGGGTAGCCATCTGGGACAAATGAGGTGAGAAGAAATAGCCTTCCTCTATACCCTGCCATGCTTATAACACCGGAGCTAGTCCCCCCCCAGGTGTAAAGAGGAAATGGCATTTTGCTGTTAGAGCACATCATAAATTAACTCAGTGCTATTAATGGAGGCAATTATCCACGTATTTGAAACTGCGAATAGAAGCAGTTCTCACTGTTCATTGATGAGGAATTCATCTTTGTTCCCTTTCGGGCTGTAGTCTATAGCTCTAACACACTATTTCATAGAGACTGCTTAATAGACCAAGTGGGTCTTAGAAATGAAAGCAAATTACGTTCATATATTATGACAAACATTCAGCAAAAAGACTCCATCTATTGATCTGGAACAGAAACAAACTCCATTTGTCTGACTCTACTGGCCGTGAGCTATGAACTTCGATGACTTTAATAAAAGGGTAGCAGTTCATAAATATTGTAGGGCCAGCTGCTCTAAACGGGATGCTAAATTAGAACAGAATCCAGTTCCTCGATAAAGAATGGCCCTTTGTACAAAACCCACAGATAGAGGGAAATTACCGGAACATTTCAAGGCCTTGGTGCATTGTCGGGCTTCCCCAGGCTTTTGCTTCTTCTCCAAAGCGTGTTCTCCAATTCCCTAGGGATGCCTCCCTTTCCCTGCTTGTCCCAGTGATTTTTCTAGGCTGGGACACTTGGCATGACAGAGTACTAACAGTTGGGGAAGGGGTGTAGATGCATGGTTCAATGGAAAGAGCACAGGCCTGGGACTCAGAGATCATGGGTTCAAAACCTGGCTCAGCCAACTGTCAGCTGTGTGACCTTGGGCAAGTCACTTAACTTCTCTGAGCCTCAGTTACCTCATCCGTAAAATGGGGATGGAGACTGTGAGCCCCAACCTTTTCACCTTGTATCTTCCCCAGTGCTTAGAACAGTGCTTTGCACATAGTAAGCGCTTAACAAATGTCATTATTATTATTATTATCAGCATCAGGAAGTTTCTGACTGGAATGGGGGATTGTTTGATAAGGCCCTCAAAGTAAATGTGAGGGTCCCCTTTGGTGGTGGACCCTGGGATAGTAACCCTGATAATAACAATAATAATACCATATTTATGTACCCAATATCGGCATTGAATCGCCATTTTTATAGATGAGGAAACTGAGGCAGAGAACTTAAGGAACTTGCCCAAGGTCACGCAGCTGACAAGTGGTAGAGCTAGAAATGGAACCCAATCTTGTTTCCTAGTCTTGTTCTCTTTCTACTAGGCCATGCTAGACCAATGACTGTTTGGCCTTCTGGTTAAAATGGCTCTCACAGCATGAAAGGTAACACTACTGTCGTTGTTTCTCTTTCCCATAGTTAGTCTGATCCTGCTAGAGGAGGTGCCTCTAAACTCCCCTTTTAAAACAATAGGACACCAATCATGCTGTTCTCCCTCAAACTCTTCCAAATAACCAATTTCATTCTCTACTTGCAGAGCACTTGGTAGAGTACAATTTAACAGAGTTGGTAGACACATTCCTTTTCCACAGAGAATTTTGATCTAGAGGGGGAGGCAGACATCAATTTAACTAAATTACAGATAATAATAATGATGGTATTTCTTAAGTGCTTACTATATGCCAAGCACTGTTCCAAAGGCTCATGTTGTGGGGCCAAGGGAGGAGTGAATAAAGGGTGTAATTCCAAGTGCAAGCACAATGCAGAAGGGAGTGGGAGAAGCAAAAATGGGGACTTAGATGGAGAAGGCCTCTTGGAGGAAAATTGCTTTTAGTAAGGCTTTGACCAAAACCATAAAGAAACCTTTTCTGTTAGATATGAAGAGGGAGAACGTTCCAGGCAAGAGGCAGGAAGATGGCGAGAGATCGATAGTGAAATACATTCCCACGCTCCCCATTCCCCTCTTCCACAGTGTAAATGGTGATAATAATTGTGGTATTTTTAAGTGCTTACTACGCACCAAGCTCTTTACTAATCAAGCCAAATAGAGTCACTGTCCAGGTTCTCAGTCTAAGTAGGAGGGCCAGATGTTTACAGATCCTCATTTTACAGATGAGGAAACTGAAGCCCCCAAAAGTTAAGTGATTTCCCCAGGGTCACAAAGCAGGTCTGTGGCAGAGATAGGATTAGAACTCAGGACCTCTGACTTCTACATTCATGCTCTCTGCTCTCCCCACTAAACCTCTCTGATTACGAAGAGTTGTGCTAGTGAGAACAACGCTGATCCCCTGACCATGCTTCACCCAAGGAATGCGTCCTTCTACCCAGAAGGGGAGAGTCATTCATTTATTCATTCTGTCGTATTTATTGAGCACTTGCTATGTGCAGAGTGCTGTACTAAGCACTTGGGAAAGTACAATGCAGCAATAAAGAGAGATAATCCCTGCCCACAGCAAGATCACAGTTTAGAGGGCGAGAGACAGACATCTGTGTGACCTTGGACAAGTCACTTAATTTCTCTTGAACCTCAGTTACCTCATCTGTAAAATGGGAATTAAGACTGTGAGCTCCACGTGGGACAACCTGATCACCTTGTATCCCCCCCAGAGCTTCGAACAGTTCTCTGCACATAGTTGGCACTTAACAAATGCCATCATTATTATCTGTGCAAGAAAACGGGCATCAAGACATCAGTACCAGTAAACAAGCAACAGGCTCCTTGATAAGCTGGGAGTCATGTCTCCATGCAGAAAGTTAGTTCTATGCTGGAAAGGTATTGGGTCTGATGGGGTTATTTTTCATCTCCCCAATGCTTAGCTCAGGGTTTGGCACAGAGTAACCACTTTAGCAAGCACCAACATTATGATGATTATTACTACAGTGGCAGGAAGAAAACTAAAAATTTTCTATGTACTCCTCTTCAGTTGAATTTTTTTCAAATGGCATTTCCTCATTATGGGCAGAGAATGTACCTGCCAATTCTGCTATATTGTATTCTCCCAAGCACTTAGTACAGTGTAAGTGCTCAATAATTTTCACTGATTGATTGATTAATTTGTTAAGCACTATACCCCAGGCACTGTACTAAGTGCTGGGGTAGATAAGTCAATCAGATAGGACCGGGTGGTGTCCCACATCCCCTTTTACAGATGAAGTAATGGAGGCACAGACCAGTTAAGTGACCTGTCCAGGGTCACACAGCAGACAAGGGGCCGAGCTGAGATAAGACCCCAGGTCCCTCTGACTTCCAAGCCCGTGCTCTATCCATTAGACCATGCTGCTTCTGATTTATAAGAATATCAGATATTGAGAATGCTGAAGTCAGTACTTCGTCTGCTTTGGTCTTTCCTTTTGAGAGGAATCTGAAATATGAAAAAAAGGACCTAGTACTCAGCAGTTGCTATGCAGTTGTTATATTGATTTTTTTTTAAATTTGCTCATTCCCCCAAATGGCTGGAAATATGTAAATCAAAAGCATTAACAGGTGAGAACAAATACATTAAGATTCCCTCCAGACCCAATTGCACTGGTTGTTTATGCCATTCGGGGCAAAGAGATTTAAAAGATTTAACTTACATGATCAGACTCCAAAATTTTGTCATGGAAAAACAAATGCAATGTTAATTCAAGAAACCTAGAAGCTCAGTAAAAAATATCTCAATACAAGTTCTCAGAAATTCGAATCAAAAGATCATTAGCAAGAGGGCAATGTATACGCATAGTACACATTAGCACATAAGAGGAAAATCAGAGGGCCTGGGTTCTAATTCATTCATTCAATCGTATTTATTGAGCACTTACTATGTACAGAGCACTGTACTAAGTGCTTGGGAACTACAAATCTAATCCCAGCTCTGCTGCCTGCCTGCTTCATGCCCTTGGGCAAGTCACTCAACTTGTCTGTGCCTCAGTTTCCTTACCTGTATAATGGGGATTCAATACCTGATCTCTTTCCTACTGAGACTGTGAGCCCTATATGGGACAAGGACTTTGTCTGTTCTGACTACCTGCAATCTTCCCCATCACTTGGCACATAGTAAAGACATAAAAAAACCCTTTATCATTAAGGTGGGATTTCTATAACACAGTATCTCTAAGGAATTCTAATCTGTCCTGTTCATTTGGTTTAGGGACAAATCATTGTGTCAGTAACCACAACTTTTATTGACTATTTACTGAGTGTTGTGTTCCCACTTCTATCTTTCCTTTTCCCTACCTCTATCCCTCTCCTCATCCCCTCATTTTGTTCTTCTAATATCATCTAAATTTCTCCCCAACCTTCTATTGCCTCAGCCCCATCCCTGCCTTTAAATGCCTAGATTTCTGGACACTTGAGATTAGAGAAAAATCATTTCAAATAGCAAAAGTTCGGGAAGGCAGAAGATCCTTCATTTTGCCTTCATGCATGAAGAGGTTACCATGAAAAATCTCCCAGAATTTGCTCTCTGGTCTCCTGCATTCTCTGACACTGCTCACACCTGTGGCCCTGGGGAAGCAGTGTTGCCTAGAGGATAGAGCAAGGACCTGGGTTCTAATCCTGGCTCTGTCTCGTCTGCTATGAGACCTTTGGCAAGTCACTTCACTTCTCTAGGACTCAGTTACCTCAGCTGTAAAATGGGGATTAAGGCAGTGAGGCCCATGTGAGACAGGTACAGTCTACAAGGGGGGGAGACAGATAGTAAAACATGTAACAGGCATAATTCATTCATTCTATCGTATTTATTGAGAACTTACTGTGTGCAGAGCACTGTACTAAGCACTTGGGAAGGACAATTCAGCAACAAAGAGAGACCATCCCTGCCCACAGCGGGCTCACAGTCTAGAAGAGGGGAGACAGATAGCAAAACGTGTAACAGGCATCATTCATTCATTCTATCATATTTATTGAGCACTTACTGTGTGCAGAGCACTGTACTAAGCCCTTGGGAAGGAAAATTCAGCAACAGAGACCCTCCCTGCCCACAACGGGCTCACAGTCTAGAAGGGGAGAGACAGATGGCAAAACATGTAACAGGCATCATTCATTCATTCTATCGTATTTATTAAGCCCTTACTGTGTGCAGAGCACTGTACTAAGCGCTTGGGAAGGACAGTTCAGCAACAGAGAGAGATCCTCCCTGCCCACAGTGGGCTCACAGTCTAGAAGGGGGGAGACAGACAGCAAAACAGGCATTAGAGAAACAGCGTGGCTCAGTGGAAAGAGCCCGGGCTTTGGAGTCAGAGGTCATGGGTTCCAATCCTGACTCCACCAATTGTCAGCTGCGTGACTTTGGACAAGTCACCCAACCTTTCTGGGCCTCAGTTCCCCCATCTGCAAAATGGGGATGAAGACCGTTGTGGGCAGGGAGGGTCTCTCTGTTGCTGAATCGTCCTTCTCAAGTGCTTAGTACAGTGCTCTGCACACAGTAAGTGCTCAATAAATATGATAGAATGAATGAAAGAATGAATGAATGTATCCAACCTGGTGCTTAGTCCAGTGCCTGGTATATAGCGCTTAACAAATACCACAGTTATTATTATTATATATCTCTCCCTCTTCTCAGCTGGGTCATGGGTGGAGAAACAAATCTTGTTAGACTCACATGATATCATTTGAGACAAGACTTTCTTGCTGACTTTCACTAAGAAAGAGAAATATCCCTCCTGTCCCCAGAGCTTTCAGAAGGATAAAAGGGACTTGAACTTTAGACCAGGGTTTGAAATGAAGCTCCTCAAGTAACTCTGGTAAACAAGGCTTAACTAGTTCCCCAGCAGAAAGTTGGCTAGCAACTAATGATAACTGAAAAGAAAGCAAAGGGGGATTTAAATAGAGTCACCAACTGAGGCTGAAAGCATTTTTTAAAATTGTATATGTTGATCGCTCACTATATACCTGGCACTGTACTAAGTGCTGGAGTTGATAGGAGATAATTGGGTTAGTCACAGTTCCTGTCCCACATAAGCACACCACTTTTACCCCCAAACTAGCTTTGATACAGCCCAAAACTACCCCTTTCCACTCATTTTCTGTTGGCATTGAATGGTCAGTTTGGGGGATTATGAAGAGGCCACTGCAAAATATTCCAGGGTTCTATCCCCTGGTAAGGAAACCACAGGTCCTAGTGGAAAGACCATGAGCCTGGGAGTCAGAAGACCTGGGTTCTAATCCTGGCTCCACCACGTGTCTGTTGTGGGACCTTGGGAAAGTCAGTTCACTGCTCTGAACCTCTGTTACCTCATCTGTAAAATGGGGATTAATAGGGTGGGCTCCATGTTGAACAGGGACTGTATCTGACCTGATTCTGACTTGTGCTTCCTAAGCGCTTAGTACAGTGCTCTGCACACAGTAAGAGCTAAATAAATACGATTGAATGAATGAATGGATTGATTAATCAATTACTTTGCATCTATTTTAGTGCTTAGAAAAATTATTGGCACACAGTAATCACTTAACTAATACCACAAATATTATTATTATTTTTAGATTGTATATATCTGTAGTACAAAATGGTCTCTCCGGCCCCCACCCTCGCTTTTGTGGGTTTCCTCCAGTTCAAATACAATTACTTAGCAAATATCATTCTGCCTTGGAACGGGGCTACCTGAGGTCAATTTTGAGCAGCTATCCTAACTCAGAGGTTAAAAGTTGGGATGTTATGTATTAGAGCCCATGACAGCTTAAACACCCTGTTTGTGCCAAGTTTTCACACTTGGTGCAGCATTCTGGGCCATGGGAATTTTAAGAAAAGAAGATAGGAAAATCAATTCCATACAGAAAAAAAAAAAACTTTAGAAATCAATGGACTGAATCCAAAGCCAAACAGCACACTGGAACTAAGCGTCACAACCTTCAAAAGTGAAATCTAAACTAGAGTTAGATAAATGAGGAAGATACAAGCAATAGTTGGTGAAGATTATTAACTCAGCTTTAAAGACCTCAATGAAATGTCTGCTGGTTCATTTGTCAGGATGAGCTTAGAATTAGATTTGAAATTGTATCTGAGTAGATTCAACTGTGTAGATCACCAACAATCTAATTAGAATGGAGACAGACTCTCTGTTGAGAAACCCTGGATAAAAAAGGATTGCTACTCATGCTATGCCCAAGTTTTCATGTCTGAGATGGTGATGGAGAGATCAGAGCTTCCAGGACTAGGCCCAACTTCATGAGGGGGTCAGGACTTAGGCCAGAGCCCTCCTGTCCTGGGGAAGGATAAAGAAAAGTTAATCAATCAATCCTTCAATGGAATTTATTGTTCGCTTTCTGTGTGCAGAGCACTTTACTAAGTGCTTGGGTGATTATACCACAATAGAGTTGGTAGACACATTCCCTGCCTCAGGGAGCCTACAATCCACTCCTCCCAAAGAATCATGATAACTGAAAGGAGGTCAGAAGCCCTCTTCTAGACTGTGAGCCCGTTGTTGGGTAGGGACCGTCTTTATGTGTTGCCAACTTGTACTTCCCAAGCACTTAGTACAGTGCTCTGCACACAGTAAGTGCTCAATAAATACTGAATTTTAACCCTAACCCTTTACTGACCAATAGGGTATGGTCACCATTCGGGATTCATTACATCATCTCAAAGGCATCAGTGAGGATGGAGATAACTGGGACAATATGGGGATGATACAATCTGAGGGGTGCAGGGAGGAAATTGCTCAGTCAATCAATTGATTGATTAATCAGAGAAGCAACATGGCCAGATGGCTAGCGCGTGGGCCTGGGAATCAGAAGGACCTGGGTTCTAATCCGGGCTCCACCACTTGTCTGCTTTGGGCAAGTGACTTCACTTCTCTGGGATTCAGTTACCTCATCCGTAAAATGGGGATTACAACTTTGAGCTTCATGTTGGAGATGGACTGTGTCCAATCTTAGAACAGCTTAGAACAGCACCTTGGCACATAGTAAGTTCTTAAATATCATTAAAAAAAATCAATCAATGGTATTTATTGAGCACTTTCTATGTACAAAGCACTGTACTTAAACACTTGGGAGAATACAAATGGCAGAATTAGCAGACACATTCCCTATGCAGAACACCGTATCTAGTATTTGGGTCCAGGAATTGAATTACAGGACCAAAGATTTATTTTGTCCCAACTTTTTTTTGATGGGATGTTTGTTATGCACTTGCTATGTGCCAGGCATTGTATTAAGCACTAGGTAGATAGCAGGGTAATTAAATTGGACATAATCCCTGTTTCACAAAGGGATCACAATCTTAATTCCCATTTTAATTCCCCATTCCCATTTGCACATCTTGTCTCATGCTGTCAAGTTGTCTCTGACCCATAGGGACGTCATGGACCCTTTCATTCATTCATTCAATCACATATACTGAGCGCTTACTGTGTGCAGAGCACTGTACCAAGTGCTTGGGAAGTGCAAGTCGGCAACATATAGAGACGGTCCCTACCCAACAACGGGCTCACAGTTTAGAAAGGGGAGACAGACAACAAAACAAAACATGGAGACAGGTGTCAAAATCGTCAGAACAAATAGCATTATAGCTATATGCACATCATTAACAAAATAAATGGAATAGTAAATATATACAACTAAAATAGAGTAATAAATCTGTACTAATATATACAAGAGCTGTGGGAAGGGGAAGGAGGTAGGGCAGGGGGGATGGAGAGGAGGAGAGGACAAAGGGGGTTCAGACTTCTCTCCAAGAATGCCCCATCTCGATCAGCAAGTGTCCTGGTAGTGGATCCACAGAGTTTTCTGCATTTACGCATAGTAAGCACTTAATAAATACCATTTTCTGTTACAACTACCTGCCCCCAGAGACCAGAATTTACCCAAAGAGTTTGTTTTTAAGGTCAAGAATAGCTTCTTCTCCCACCTCTTCACTCCTCCTCTAAATCAAAATGTTTTCTTTTTTCTGGGAAGAGAAAGGATAGGAAAGAGCGGGTGTTTGCCATAAATAGGATTCTCAGGGGGCGGTAGATACACATTTTAGGCACTAGGGTCATAAAATAGGGCCCATAAATAGAGAAGCTCTGGTAGAGACAGAATCATTAACTGGATCCAAGAAAATAAAGCATTCACTAGAGAGTGTTTCTGAACCACAGTAGCAGAGGGAGAGAGAGAGAGAGAGAGAGAGAGAGAGAGAGAGAGAGAGAGAGAGAGAGAGAAAGAATGATCAGAAATAAAGATGTTAAAGAGCAACATTTTGAATTAATTTTCATTGGTCCCTTTCATATTCTCAAAATGAATACAGTTTAGGGTGAAGAAACAGCATAGCCTAGAGAAAAGACGACAAGACTGGCAGTCAAAAGACCTGGGTCCTAATCCCAACTGGGCCATGATGTGACCTCGGGCAAGTATTTAGCCTGTCTCTGTCTCAGTTTCCTCATCTTTAAATGTGCAGTAAATATCTGTTCTTCCTCTCCCTTAGACTCTGAGGCCCCATAGGGCAGGGACTTTGTCTTATCTGATTGTTCAATCTGATCTGATTGTACTGTATCCATTCCAATGCTTAGCACTGAGCATTACTAGAATATAGTACGCACCATAGAAATATGAAGTAAATTTATTCTTAATGTGAGAGAATTAGAATTGTTTCAGAAACAATTTACAGTGGTCAGCAGTTTGAGATTAGCATCCTCTAGACTGTAAGCTGGCTGTGGACAGGGAATGTTTCTACCAACACCGCTGGCAGAGTAAACTCTCAGTAAACACCATTGATTTATCAACTGACTGACTGATTGAAAGGTTCTAAAACCACATCTCTTTGCGTGCTAAGAGCTGAAGATCAGGGTTGGGTGGTTTTATGGTTTCTAAGAGTTATACATGTTTCTGATCATGAGCTTCTTTCTGCACTTTGATGTCTTTTGGAATTGGTCCAACTGTTTCCTTTTTTCCCCACCTGTCATTCTGGGATGTGACTGAGAAGTGTTTTCTTTTTTAATTCTGAAATGAAAGGTGGTTGGATCCCAAGGTAGCTTTTAACCTATTTCCATGGCAGAAAGACATTTGTTTACATGATATGGCTTGGCTGTTGTGGCATTTACTGTTCAAGATTTAGTCCATTTGCACTGTTCATCAAAAGTGATGGAACCACATGACTTCATCCACATTATTAAGCCTCTCTGGATTAGACCCACATAGACTTCTATGTGAGTTATCTGGACTCAAAGACATCGGGTGCATGAATGGGTTAAAGATGAAAGCTAGGAAATCCCAACAGAAGAGATGTACATTTAGTAAAAGTTCCCATCCTTTTAGAGTCTTATGGAAACTGGGGTCAAATCTTCTCCTGGAACTCAAAGTGCTTCCTATGGCTATAAATGCATAAAAGATACCATTCAGTAAGGCTTGGGACTAATCACTATGCATGCCTTTTCCCCAAAGCACTATATATACATTTAGAAATACTTTGGAAATGGGATTGTTTGTAGAAGAAATGGATAGGCACTAAAATACCTCACACTTCCCTTATGCCTCCTTAAAGTATGTAGCTGCCCAAAAGGTTAATGCAGTATCTCAAGATAAGGGTGGTCCTTTGAAATGGCAAGGCAGAGAAATGGTTTTCTAAATTTCAATTGCCATGCACAAATGCATGGGAGGGCAATAGACATGAGAATCAATAACTGCAGATAAAATAGCAGTTAAACTTATCTTCTCCTGGGTAAGAAGTCAGGCTTTCATTCCAGACAAACTCATTTCCCACCTCAACCACTGAAGATGGTGAAAGAAAGAACTCCAGATGGAGAAAACAGTTCCCTGTTTGGGAAAAGTAGGGAAGATATTTGAAAGCCCTGGATTTAAAAAATGGAATTTTGCCATCAAATGGGATTCTTTTTCCACTTCCCTTCATGAACCTTTTCCCTATGAGATACTCTTGGTTTTCTTTTTCAAATACATTTGAATTGTATGCAAAATAGGTAGTGGAGACCTATCATTTTCAGATGCAATATAGACATTCCACTATATATTGTGAGGTAATTGATATCAAGGGCTGTCTTGGTACAGCGCTGTGCACACAGTAGGCATTGAATAAATATCACCAATGAATGGAATAATTCCATCTGTTAGCTCCTTGATGTGGAAAAACCTATGATGCTACTGAAAATCATACAAATGAATATAGCTGATTATTTCCCCTAGGCTGTAGGCTCACTGTGGGCAGGGACCATGTCTGTCAACTCAGTTGTATTGTACTCTCCTGAGCACTTAGTACAATGCTCTGTGCACAATAAGCACTCAGTAAGTACCATATAAACATATATATCGAGAGAAAGAGATGGTAGACAATTTATCAGTCCACAGCATCTTACTGTCTAGAGGGGGAGAGAGACATTTATATATATAAATAAATTACACTTATGTACAGAAGTGCTGTGGGGCTGAGGGTTGAATGAATACCAAATTCCCACAGAGTACAGATCCAAGTGAATGGATAACGCAAAAGGAAGTTAGAGTTGGGGAATGGTGGGCTTAAAGGGGGAAGACCCTTTCTAAAATTGTATTTCTTAAGTGCTTACTCTGTGCCAGGCACTGTACTAAGCTCTGGGGTAGATAAAAGCTTATCAGGATGGACACAGTCCCTGTCCTATATAAGGTCACAGTCTTAACTCCCATTTTACAGAAGTAGTAACCAAGGCACAGAAAACTGAAGTGACTTTCTCAGGTCACACAATACACAAGTCCTGGAGACAGGATTAGAGCCCAAGTCCTTCTGAATCAATCTATCATATTTATTGAGCACTTACTAGGTGCAGAGCACTGCACTAAACACTTGGGAGAGTACAACATAACTAGTGGCCATGTTCCCTGCCCATAATGAGCTTACAGTCTAGACTCCAAGCCCTATGCTCTATCCACTACAACACGTTGCTTCTGGAGGAGATGTGATCTCCAGATCCACGTCCATGCCTAGACCAATATTCACAACTGCGGCTTTTGTGATGTTTAAAATTCAGCAGGGAAAGGGTACATGTAAGGAGTTTTAAATTCTAGTATTTCCAGTTTTCCTCAATAGCAGGAGTCATATGTCCACAGAGAGCCATATTAAGAAAGACTGACATTATAGTACTCAGCGGGGTCGACGTCGTATACCTGTAAAAGAAGGATTCTTCCATGCTGCCTCATGCAGTATACAGTGTGATTTGTCAAATGTTTCCCAATTTTGTCATCACATTCAAGTCACAGTATAGTGAAAACTCCCCTTCTGTCAGAAGTGTCGATACAATATCATTTTGCATGAATGTCATGAGACTTGCTATTAAAATAAGATTCTAAAGGGTGCATGAGCGTGTTTGGGTTTTTTTTTTTTTATGTGTGTGTCTGTGTCCATCTCAACCAGGGAAGTCTTTCTAGGCGACTCATCTGCTATTCAAGTACAAGTGGCTTACCAGAGTGATCTAATCAAAGCACAAGAGGGAAATATCAAAAGAAAGCCCTCCTTGAAATGGCATCCTTTCACTAAGATAACCCCAAGTGTTAACTGGAAATGTATATTTGCCATTCTCCCAAGCCTGGACTTGAGATGGATCTATTGTGATTCAAGGTCACCTTCCTTGCTGCAAAATGCTATCCCCATATTCTCTTGGATTTAACTGTCTACGCTCCTTTTTGAATGTCAAAAGTATTCCAAAGCAATATTACACCAATTTTCATATTGCTGTCCCTTCCCAATGGGTACACCATGCATTAAAATTCTCATCAAAGAACATATTGGATTTTCTCTCTGACACCGAAGGAAATCTCAGCAGAATAGCATACCTCACGTACAGAGTGTTGGTCACGGAGGTCAATTCTTTCTTCGTATTGATTCTAAATATTAGAAGTAATCTTCCTAGGGATTCCTAAATAAGTATCAATGGAAGTTTTAAAAAAATAATCCCGTGCAGTGCACAGCAACTGAATCCTTGCTACTGAGGAAGATTATTCTAATGCTTAGAATCCCTACAGGGAAGTCAGTTACTACTTCAGATGTGTCCTAGGCAGAACCTTATTAGTGACATAGGCTCCCTGTATCCTGCCAGCTGCTTTCATTAGTCTAATGGTGGACTACAGAGAAAGTGATAAGAGGAGGCAGATGGCATGAAATGTTCCGGCTTTGGGAAATCGATCCCAGGAGGTCTCCACTGATCTTTTCTTCTCATTTCCAATGTTCTCTCTTCTGAGGCTGTACAGTCAGGTAGCAAACAGGTCAGCTGGTAGCTCATGGAGATTTTCTTTCCAGACATGAGGAACATTGCTGTCCCTTAGTCGAAACATATCCCAGCTGAATCAAGATTAGGAAATGCAAACTAGGAAAGCAGCATGGCCTAGTGGATAAAGCATGAGCCCGGGAGTCAGAAAGACTTGGGATCTAATTCATTTATTCATTCAATCGTATTTATTGAGCGCTTACTGTGTGCAGAGCACTGTACTAAGGGCTTGGGAGGTACAAGTTGGCAACATATAGAGACGGTCCCTAACCATCCTGCCTCTGCCACTCGTTTGTTGTGTGAATTTGGGCTAATAACTTCTCTGTGCCTCAGTTCCCTCATCTGTAAAATGAGGATTAAGATAGTGAGTCCTATTGTGGGACAGAGACTGTGTCCAACTTGATTAGCTTGTATCAACCCCAGCGTTTAGTACAGTGCATGTCTAAAATACCACCAAGACAAACAAAAAACCTTTACCCTTTCGCCTATGGATGGGAACAGTCAGCTTAAATGTGATGTACTGATTTTCCTTACTTCCATAGATACTATCTTCGAACAGCAGACTTCCCATTCTGAAAATGACTCTGACATTGTGGATTTGGCCATTTAAATGGAAGCAAGGCTCCGTGTTCAGAGTTGAGATTCCTACAGACAGACAGAGCCAGTCAGGGGAGAGCAGCAGGTAGGACATGACATGGTCCATGAATAGGTTGGAGCTTTGGGGAATTTGGGAGGTCTTTCTTCCAGGGCTTAGGACAGTGCCTGGCACAAAGGAAGTGCTTAAATTTTTATTACTGTTATTCCTCTATGTTCTCCCCATCACTTACTCCTGTGCCCGGTACACAGTAGGCACTCAATAAATAGTACTGGTTGATAGACAAGGATGTGGGTAGCAGAGAAACTATCCGAGTCCCAGATTAACTTTCTTTTTGATACTTTTCTTATTTCCATTTCTCCCCATGCTAACAAAACCCAAACATAAATTTTCCTGCTTGAAAACCCAACTACTGGATTTTTACCAAAGACCCCAAAAATGTTAATGGCTGATAAGAGTGCTTCACCTACCCTCAGTGTGTCAACCCCATGAAAAGTAACATGGCCAGGTGGAAAGAGCATAGGTCTGAGAGTCAGAGGACCTGAATTCTAATTCCGGTTCTGCCATCTGCCTGCTGTGTGATCTTGGGCAAGTCACTTCACTTCTCTGTGCTTCAGTGACCTCATCTGTAAAATGGGAATCCCTCCTATTTAAGCTGTGAACCCCATGTAGGACCTGATGATCTTGAAAGTGGAGAGATTAACAGAGAACAACAGTGCCCAAGGAGAGATCCTTCCACAAGAAATTGGAGTGGGAAGTCCAATGCTAAATATAAATAAATCAAAGGTCACCCAACTATGGTCTCTTGCTGATGATCCTGAATAGTAGGGGTGGTTAAACATAATAAAAATAATAATGTCAAGGGCTTACATGCCAAGCACAGTAGATGCAAGATAATCAAATCAGACACATCTCTTGTCCCATATGGGGCTCACAGTCAAAGTAGGAGGGAGAAGAAAGATTGAATCTCCTCATTTTACAGATAAGGAAACTGAGGCACAGGAATCCCAAATGACTTGCCCAAGGTCACAGACTAAGCAAATGGTGTTGTTGGGACTAGAACCCTCGTTACCCGACTTCCAGAACCAAGCTCTTTCCACTAAGCCACAAGGCCTCCCTTGTGAAGCACAGAATGGAAGGATATGGTCGCACCGAGTGAGAGGGTGGGGAGAGTAAGTGTAGGATTTGAATTATTCTGATTAGAGCTACAGCTGACAGAATTAAATCTCAAATTGAAATTTCTGTTCCTTTCTTTATAAAAAGTAAATCTGATGGTCCCTTGTGATAGTGTGGCTTTGGGCAAGTCACTTCACTTCTCTGTGCCTCAGTTACCTCATCTGTAAAATGGGGATGAAGACTGTGAGCTCCCCATGGGACAGGCTGATCACCTTGCAACCTCCCCAGAGCTTAGAACAGTGCTCTGCACATAGTAAGCGCTTAATAAATGCTATCATTATTACTATATATAACCACACCAAGTGTTCAGAATAATTCACATTGTTGAACTATAGACCATTTGACTATAACAGTCAGGCCGACCGTAAGCATTTCTCTGAGAATCTTTCTCAAAGCAAGTTCTCTTTATCTCTTTCCACATCGCTCTCGGATCATTATCTTGACACCCAAAGGACAACTCCGTGTATATTGCTAGAGTGCATATATCATTTTGGCGGCAAATCAATCAAAATGTTTCTATGAAGTAACATACTCCAAACCGATCTCCAGATGGTTATATTGGACCTTTACAGCGGTTTCAATAGATTTCTTTGGACTGCTTTCATTTTCTGAAAATTTGCCTTGGTTTTGTCCGCAAAGAGGTTCGTTCTCTAAGTGATATGTCAGCCACCCTCATTATCATTCATGGGTGTCAAAGTGCATGTTTGAAAAGGAGACAAGGGAGCAATGATGTTTTTGGCTTGAATTACAGTATATTATTAGGACAATAATAATCCACAAAAGGGCTTGAAATTCTTAGCAGTGGGATGTCTGCTGTTTGCTTCACGCTTGCTTGCACGAGAGCACAGCTGCTTTAGACACATACACAATTTCCCAAGACCGTTCCGATGGAGGATACTATTAAAATTATCTCAAAACACAAGGACAGATTGCTTCAATTCAGGCAAAGGCCAGAACGTGTAGACCATATGCAAACTGCTGTCAGAGAAATAAATAAGGCTCCATCTGAGATTTTGAAACAGCTGAGTTCTAGTGAAAACCATGCTTCTGCCCTACATTCCACCCATCTCATTCAGTTTTCCACCTTTCAATCAGTCAATGGTATTTGTTGAGTACATTCTACCTGTACTAAAAGATAAGGAGAGTACAATGCAACAGAATTAGCAGACACATTCCCTGCCCATAGGGTAGTGGATAGGCCACTGCCCTGGGAATCAGAAGGTCATGGGTTCAAATGCCTGCTCTGCCACTTGTCCACTGTGCAACCTTGGACAAGTCACTTCACTTCTCTGTGCCTCAGTGACCTCATCTGTAAAATGGGGATTGAGGCTGTGAGCCTCACCTGGGACAGGGGCTGTAACCAAACCTATTTGCTTGTACCCATCCTAGCACTTAGTACAGTGCCTGGTTTATAGTAAGCACTTAAATACCACAGTTATTATTATAATGACCTAAAGAATCAAGGTAAACCATCCAAGTACAAATGTTTCTAATGAATTAATTCATTGTCATATTTATTGGGTGCTTACTGTGTGCAGAGCACTGTACTCTCCGAAGTGCTTAGTACAATTTAGCAATAAAGAGACAGTTTTCATGCCCACAGTGATCTTACTGTCTAGAGGGGGAAAAAGAAAATAATATAAGTAAATCAATTCTAGATCTGTACATAAGGGTGGTGGGGCCGGGAGAGGGGATGAATAATGGGAGCAAGTCAGCGTGATGCAGAAGGAAGTGAGAAAAGAGGAAAGGAGGACTTAGGAAAGGCCTCTTGGAGGAGATGTGCCTTCAATAAGGCTTTGAAGGTGGATAGAATAATTGTCTGTTGGATTCAGGAGGGAGGGTGCTCCACACCAGAGGGAGGACGTGGGCGAAGGGTCGGTAGTGAGATACATGAGATTGATGCAAAGTGAGAAGATTAGCATTATAGGAACAAAATGTGCAGGCTGGGTTGTACCAGGAGAGTAGTGAAGTGAGGTAGGATGGGGCAACATGATTGACTGCTTTGAAGCCAATCGTGAGGAGTTTTTGTTTGATGCGGAGGTGGATGGGCAACTACTGGAGTTTCTTGAGGAGGGTGACGTGTCCTGAATGTTTTAGTAGAGAAATGATCTGGGCAACAGAGTGAAGTATGAATTGGAGTGGGGAGAAACAAGAGGCTGAGATTCAGCAAGGAAGCTGATACAGTAATCAAGGTAGGATAGGATAAATGATTAGATTAAAATGGGAACAGTTTGGATGGAGAAGAAAGGGTGGATTTTTGTGAAGGTGGAACTGTCAGGATTTAGCGATGGACAGAATGTGTGGGTTGAATGAAAGACGAGTCAAAGATGCTGCCCATGTTATGGGCATGTAGGTCAGGAAGGATGGTGGTGCCACCTATGGTGATGGAAACGTCAAAGGAGGACAGGGTTTGAGTAGGATGATAGGGAGTTCTGCTATGGACAAATATTTGCCATTCCTGCATTCCCAAGCCAAAATGAAGGAAAAAGATCCTAGTTATTTATACAAACACCTTCTCTCTTCATCCCCATATACATGATGAAGTGCCATCACAGTGATGATGGGTGAACCTTGAGGCTGAGACCTCCACACGGAGAACACGAGCATAGGAAGCACAAGAATTGTCTCGTGCAGTCCCAATAGCACTCTTTCATTCCTGTCAGCCATGTTTCATCTGGGCCCTGGAGTGCAATGAGGAACTACGCAGGCAAAGACAGCGCACTCTCCGAAAACATTGGCCGGCTACCAGCAGAACCAGAACCAAACCCCTCAATCTGATTCCTGCAGTAATGCTCTTTCTACCAGACTGAATATTGAATATAGTAATGCTCTTTTGACCAAATGAATAGAGCATTCCATTTTTTTAAAATGGTATGTTAGGTGCTTACTATGTGACAAGGGCTGGGGTAGATACATACTAATCAGTTTGGACACAGTCCCTGCCCCACTTGGGGCTTACAGTCAATCCCCATTATACAGATGAGGTAACTGAGGCACAAAAAAGTGAAGTGACTTACCCAAAGTCACACAGCAGACAAGTGGCTAAGTCTGGATTAGAACTCAGTTCCTTATAACTCCCAGGCCCTTGCTTTATCTATTAGGTCGTGCTACTTTCACATTCTATTAAAGTAGCTGGAAGCTGTATCATAAGTTCAAAGGGAACACTCTCACACCGACAAACTAGCAGGTAGCAAAAATTCCTCTGGAAAAATCAATCCATTCAGTCTAGACTCATTGTGCCCTCACCATCTTCTATGTGTTTCCACAGAAACGTGATTGACTGATCTCTTATCCTGAGGTGATTTAAGTCATTTCTGAAGTCTTCCAGCAATCTTGCTTTGTCAACTTCATTGGGACATTCATACCCAAAGCTCATATCGTTTTTATTACACTGGAACCTTCCCTTCCGTGTGGCATAAATAGGAAGCTAAAAATGGGAAGAAAAAGTGTCATCGGGTCCTCTGCAGTTATGGCCCAATCTTATATTAAAATGTTCCATTAATCTCTATTAGTGCTGGCGTTGGTAAAATATTAAAGTTCTAGATTAATGGATGATAAAGTTGTTGATAAAGCACTTCTTCGAAGAGATGACATAGACACATTTCAATCCTACAAAGATTCCCTGGGTATAATTTTTCAATTTAGACTGACATCATATAATGTATTCATTTGTACCTCTGCCATATTTTTCTTCAAAAACATAGTATCATTACAACAATTCCATTTTATAGTGCTTCTAGAAGGGGTTTGTTCTATATTTTGTTTTTCTATGATCAGCTGAATTGTTCAAAATTTATTTTCAGTCATCAGTCATTGCTTCTTTTTAAAAGGGCTAGATTAGCATAACCGTGCCAGTGATTAATTTATTTGTCAATATTTTAGGAGACATTTTGGGGGGGTTTTAGTTGATAGTGCTAAATTGGGAAAACAATGTAATTGCTGAAAGATAGCTCTATTCTGGGCCCAAAGAACCCAAGTTGAGTCAAATTAACAACAGGAAAATAGGTAAAACTTGGGAAAGAAGAAAAAAAATGTTGAGGTAAAAAGAAGGTCTTTAATATATCAAACTTCATTCGTTCATTCATTCAATTGTATTTATTGAGCACTTACTATGTGCAGAGTATTGTATTACACACTTGGGACAGTAAAATGTGACAATAAACAGACACTTAGGAAGGGCAGTCAAGTTGATCTTGACTAATTAGAATCCGCCTATTTATCCAACCCTATTCAATTGAAGGAAAAACTGTTCTTCATCAAAATCCACCAAATACATTTAATCGTCAGCTTGAAAAACAATTTTAAAGGAAGCCAGTCAAGGTAATAACAATAATAATAATAATAATGATTGTGGTATTTGCTAAATGCCAATTTAGTCATGTACTAAGCACTGGGGTGGATACAAGCAATATGGGTTTGACACAGTCCCTACTGCACAAAGCGTTCACAGTCTTAATCCCCTTTTTATAGATGAGGTAACAGGCACAGAGACAGTAAGTGACTTGCCCATGGTCACACAGCAGACAAGTGGAGGAGCCAGAACTAGAACGCGGGTCCTTGTGACTCCTAAGTCCATTCTCTATTGACAAGGCCTTGCTGTTCCTCTACAGGTGGAAAGCAACTGTTTTCCTGCCATTTCAGAGAGGAGGTTACAGCTTTTTTTCTTTTTTACAGGTAATCAGGCACATCGGTATCGCACAGCCACATATCTGTAATTCATTTATTTATATTAATACCTGTCTTCCCCTCTAGACTGTAAACTCACTGTGGGCAGGAAGCATGTCAGCGTGGCTCAGTGAAAAGAGCCCAGGCTTTGGAGTCAGAGGTCATGGGTTTGAATTCTGACTCCGCCCCATGTCTGCTTGGGCAAGTCACTTAATTTCTCTGAGCCTCAGTTACCTCATCTGTAAAATGGGGATTAAGACTGTGAGCCTCATGTGGGACAACTTGATCACCTTGCATCCTCCCCAGTGCTTAGAACAGTGCTCTGCACATAGTAAGCGCTTAAATGCCATTATTATTATTATTATTTTTATTATTATTATTATTATTATTATTATCAGCTCTTTTTATTTTACTCTCCTAACTGCTAAGTTCACATGCTTTGCACAAAATAAGCATTCAGTAAATACGAACAGTTGATTGATTGATACCCCATGAGATTGCAAGCTCCTTGAGGGCAGGCATGTCATCTTTTACCTTTTCAGTTTGCTTCAAAAACAATGCAGTCAGTGCTGTGAACCCAAGAGGTGCTCAGTTAATACCACAGATCCTACATCCTGCTCACGATTCCACATTCCACTGTTCAAGAAAAGATAAAGTGTGCCTTCTGTTTCTAACATGCTTAGGGTTTATAGTTATTCTGAAGAATTAGGAAACAGTAGCTCTTTCGATCTCCCCACCCACCCCCCCAGCCCCGACACCTGCTTGTCAGGCACCATACTAAGCGCTGGGGTACAAGTTAATCAGGTTGGACAAAGTCCATGTTGCACATGGAACTCCCAATTTTAATCTCCATTTCATAGATGAGATAACTGAGGCACATAGGTGTTAACTGACTTGCCTAAAGTCCCACAACAGACAAGTCAATCAGCTGTATTTATTGAGTGCTTACTGTGTGCAGATCATTGTAGTAAGTGCTTGGTAGAGTACAGTATAATAATAAACAGACACGGTTCCTACCCACAATGAGTTACAGTCTAGACGGTAAACAAATGGTGGAGCCGGAATTAGAACCCAGTTCCTATGAATCCCAGGCTAAAATAATTCATCATTCCATTATGGATCCACTAGGAATGAGAAGCAGCATTTTTGCAGTGGACAGAACATGGTCCTCTGAGTCAGAAGGCCCTGGGTTCTAATCCTGGCTTGCCACTTCTCTGCTGTATGACCTCAGGAAAGCCACTTCAATTCTCTGTGCCTCAGTTACTTCATATGTAAAATGAGGACTGTGACTGTGAGCCCCACAGGGGACAGGGACTGTGCCCAGCCCCATTTGCTTGTATTTACTGCAGCTATTAGCAGAATGCCTGACACATAGTAAGCACTTAAATACCATAATCACTATTAAGAAGCATGAATTTCAATTCTTCCCTGAGCACAGGGGAACAGGCTTCCAGGATCAGGCTTTCAGAGTCACTCATGGACAGTAGGGGCAGCCACTCTAGCCTCCAGGACAGGGCATGATCCGGTGACAAAGATGACTTTCTAAACTATGAGCCCATTGTTGGGTAAGGACCATCTCTATATGTTGCAGACTTGTACTTCCCAAGCGCTTAGTACAGTGCTCTGCACACAGTAAGCGCACAATGAATATGATTGAATGAATGAATGACTTAGGAGATAATCAGGTTGGTCACAGTCCTTGCCCCATCCAGGCTCAATATCAAAGAGGAAGGTAGAACAGGTATTTTATCTCCAGTATACAGATGATGAAACTGAGTCATAGAGCAGTGACTTGCCCAAGATCACACAGCAGGGCTGGACTAGAACCTGGATCTCCAGACTCCCAGCTCCATGCTCTTCTCCTAGGCCACAATGATGTATGCATCTTGTTTCATACAATAGTCTCTTCTCGTTATTCAGTTTGGTTTTTTTTAATGGTGTTTGTTAAGCACTCACTATGTGCCAGGATCTATACTAAGCGCTGGGGTGGTTACAAGCAAATCGGGTTGGGCACAGTCCCTGTCCCATAAGGGGCTGGGTCACAGTCTCAATTTCCATTTTACAGATGAGGTAACTTGAGGCACAGAGTAGTGAAATGACTTGCCCAAGGTCACACAGCAGACAAATGGAGCCGGGATTAGAACCCTGACATTCAGACTCCCAGGACCATGCTTTATCCACTATACCATGCTGCTGAAATGTAGATTTGCCCGTAAGATTGATTGGACAAGATGCTACTTGCTTAATATCATGTCTCCATCCCCGCAGTTGCCACTGAAGGTGTGGAGCTTCTTCATGCTTTACAAAATCATTCCTGGCTGTCAAATTACCACAGGTAGAGGGAATTCTTTATAACTGTAAGTTTTTCTAATCAAAATATTTTCTGTTTGGAAGAAAAAACTTCACCTCATGAATCACTTGCTTCTTCTTTCCTTTGGCAGAAGTAATCCAGAGAAACCAAGTTAGATGTCATCTCCACAGAAATGATCACAAATACCAGTCACTCCTCATCATTTGAAAAGTTTTCTAAAGTGTCTCTTTAATTATCCACTTTCCTGGTTTGGGCTTTCCCTCTTTCACTGTGTCATTTCCCATTAGTGTTTTAACACTTTTCATGAGGCAGAAGGTGCCAGTTTGATGCTTGAATGCTAGTTTATGATTTCCCATTATTGTTGGATGAACTCAAAAGTAGTCTCTTCCCATTTACTCCAAAGTTTTTTCCTCCTTCCTCTCTGAAGTGTTCCTATTAACAATCTCCTCAAACCTAAATGCCACTGCAGAAGTTAGGCATGATGCAAAGTAGAGGGACTCCGGGAATTACTGCACATGATTTATGATGAAGGGTTCATTTGGGATGGAGAGAATCTGGTAAAACATAATAATAATGGCATTTATTAAGTGCTTACTATGTGCAAAGCACTGTTCTAAGCTCTGGGGAGGTTACATGGTGATCAGGTTGTCTGACGGGGGGCTCACATTCTTAATCCCCATTTTGCAGATGAGGTAACTGAGGCCCAGAGAAGTTAAGTGACTTGCCCAAAGTCACACAGCTGACAATTGGAGGAGCCGGGATTTGAACCCGTGACCTCTGACTCCAAAGCCCGTGCTTTTTACACTGAGCCACTCTGCTTCTAAGTGTAGTTCTGAAATAGAAGCAGACACTGGAAAATTCAGGTAAGCTCAGGCATATATTCAATAATTTGTCTACGAGGCAGAAGACAAATACCAGGCCCATCTGGTCCATTAATCAACAGGCCTCCTTCTTACTTCATACTTATTGAGCACCGATGATAATAGGTTATTAATAAACACAGTAATTCTTGAGTTTAATGCACCTGCACTTTGAAGGGTGTTTGGAGCAGGTAACAAGGGCTTGAGCTTGTAAGAGGTGTCCAGAGCTATAACAAAATCACTGTGCATGTTGACTATTATATTACCCTACCCAATTCTGCAAAGCTAAGTTTATTCTTTTTTCAATTCATCAATGAAACCTAATAATCACTGACTTTGTGCAGAGTACTGTACTAAGCGCTTGGGAGAAGACAATACATTTGGTAGATATAATCCCTAACGTCTGGGGGCTTATAAAATAAAAAAGGAAAGGGTTACTTCTTCATCATTCTATAATGGCAGGATGGACTGTTTAGGCCAAAAAATTTGAGTCATATTTTCAAATGATGATTCATTATTTTCTAATTTCCAGAATTACTAACCCTATGCATTTTCTTTCAGAACTTATAGATCATTTTTCTTTTCTACCCCAGTTTCCTTCTTCTGCTTCACTGTCATGTTAATTTCCAATCTCCTTTCATTCCCTTTTCTTTTTTTTCTTAAACTCTCGGATATCCCTTTGTTGTTGAATTCCTGCAAGAGGAACAAATTATGTCATACCGGTCTCAGGTTATGTTTTGGGTGTGGAAGAAATCTCACTTTTCAAAATCCATGTTTCATCTCTTGGTAATGGCTAGAGGGGCTCCCAAGAAAGTGATCTTTCAGGCATGAAAATAGCTTCGCACCATTGGGAGTAAAACGTGTGCTGGAAAAGATTTTAACAGCTTGAAAGTGCTAATTGAACCAATTATACCTAGATTCACTTATCTAGACCTTCAAGTCCTTCAAAGGATTTACTGTGTCCTTGAAAGATGGAGAACCTCCTCCTTTGCATGTATACATATGAGCTGGGAGCTCAGGCCTATGTGGAATAAGCAGCAAGGATGCACAGCTAGTCAAACAGTCTGGAAATCAGTGAGGGTGTCATCATCATCATCATCATCAATCGTATTTATTGAGCGCTTACTGTGTGCAGAGCACTGTACTAAGCGCTTGGGAAGTACAAGTTGGCAACATATAGAGACAGTCCCTACCCAACAGTGGGCTCACAGTCTAAAAGGGAGAGACAGAGAACAAAACCAAACATACTAACAAAATAAAATAAATAGAATAGATATGTACTAGTAAAATAGAGTAATAAATATGTACAAACCTATATACATATATACAGGTGCTGTGGGGAAGGGAAGGAGGTAAGATGGGGGGGGATGGAGAGGGGGACGAGGGGGAGAGGAAGGAAGGGGCTCAGTCTGGGAAGGTCTCCTGGAGGAGGTGAGCTCTCAGTAGGGCCTTGAAGGGAGGAAGAGAGCGAGCTTGGCAGATGGGCAGAGGGAGGGCATTCCAGGCCCGGGGGATGACATGGGCCGGGGGTCGATGGTGGCACAGGCGAGAATGAGGTACGGTGAGGAGATTAGCAGCAGAGGAGTGGAGGGTGTGGGGTGGGCTGAAGAAGAAGAGAAGGGAGATAAGGTAGGAGGGGGCGAGGTGATGGACAGCCTTGAAGCCCAGGGTGAGGAGTTTCTGCCTGATGTCCTGACCTGCTCTTTAGGATGAGGTGAGCTGACACAAGCATCCTGTTCATAGGAAGTGGTTATGTTTTGTTTGCATATTCCCTATTATGAATGGGAAAATGGATCAGGCCACTGGATAGAGCTTCGGCCTGAAAGAAGAACCTGGGCTCTAATCCCAGCTCTGCTACATGTCTGGTGTGTGACCTTTGGCAGGCAAGTCACTCAACTTCCCTGGGCCTCAGTCACTTCATCTGTAAAAGGGAGATTAATACTGTGAGCCCTATGAAGCAGCATGGCTCAGTGGAAAGAGCCCGGGCTTTGGAGTCAGGGGTCATGGGTTCAAATCCCAGCTCCACCATTTGTCAGTGTGTGACTTTGGACAAGTCACTTAACTTCTCTGCGCCTTGGTTACCTCATCTGTAAAATGGGGATTAAGACTGTGAGCCCCTTGTGGGACAACCTGATTACCTTCTATCCTCCCCAGCACTTAGAACAGTGCTTTGCACATAGTAAGCACTTAACAAATACTATTATTATTATTATGTGGGACAGGGACTGTGTCCGACCCAATTACCTTGCAACTACCCCAGTGCTCAGAACAGTGCCTGGCACTTATTAAGCACTGGACAAATATCACAATTATTTAGTAGTAATAGTAATATTTATTGGTGTGCTTTAAGTTCCTTGTGGGCAGGAAATGTGTCTACCAAGGCTGTTATATTATTCTGTCCCAAGCACTTAGTATAGTGTTCTGCACACAATAATAATGATGGCATTTGTTAAGCGCTTACTGTGGGCCAAACACTGTTCTAAGTGCTAGGGTAGTTATAAGGTGATCAGGTTGTCCCTCTTGGGTCTCACAGTCTTAATCCCCATTTTCCAGATGAGGTCACTGAGGCACAGAGAAGTTAAGTGACTTGCCCAAAGTCACACAGCTGAGAGGTGGCAGAGTCAGGATTCGAACCCACGACCTCTGACTCCCAAGCCCATGCTCTTTCCACTAAGCCATGCTGCTTCTCTGAGTGTTCAGTAAATACCACTGCCCGATTGATGGGGATTCAAGCATGAAAGGCAACTATTCAGTAAATGCTGTCAATACGCTTGTTCTCATACATACAAATTAAGAGATGCAGTCACTTCTCTCTGCCACCACTGCAGGAAGATGTCACAGTCCCTTAGACTGTGAGCTTGTTGTGGCAGGGAATCTCTCTCTTTATTGCTCTATTGTACTTTCCCAAGCGCTTAGTACAGTGCTCTGCACACAGTAAGGCTCAATAAATATGATTGAATTAATGAATGAATATCAAGTCTGCCTCTCAAACCTCTATTAGATAGTGTGGGTGGTTAATTTTAAACAACTGCAAGATTTTCCATATAATCAAGCCTGGACAACTCAGGTATGCCCCGATGGATAAGCCATTTAACAATCAGTCACACTGAGCTAGCCCAGATGGAAAATGGAATAAGGTCAAGTAAAAACTCCTCCTTCTGAGACAAACTGAATCTATACCATCTGACTATTTTATTTGAGTAGTTTTAGAACTGCTGATCTGTAAGAGTGTCAATAGCCTCCTTTGAGAAATGTTCTTAAGTTCCTTTGAATTTTGTAACTTGGGAACATCGAAAGGGAATTATTGTTTTATTGAACCTTTTCTTTCCTGCCTTCTTTTGAGTGGATCCATGTTTCCGCCCCCCCCAGGGAAGAACAATTTGTGGACCATCAATAATGTAGAGGAGAAAGGGCTGGAGGTATTTTAAGAAAAAAATCCTGAAATTTCCTTTCCTCATATGAGTGATTGTAATCATTGCAAGATCTCTCCCAGGTCAAATTCAGTATTATGAAATGTAGTATTTCAATATTTGTGATTAGAAAATCAGGGGATGCCATTAACTGCTTACATACGATGGGTTGCCACAGGCAAAGCAAAGTGAGATTGAAACATTCATGAGATGTAGCAGATCAAATCTTAAATGTTTTGTGCCTGGAAGCACTCTGATTGGCTGTGTCTAATCTCCAGATAGCAGTTGGAAGGTTAAATCATCTAAGAGAGGGGCTGACACATTCTGTCCCCAATGACAGCTCTTTCTAGAGAATAAAAGAGCCTGTTCCAACAGAGAAGGGAGTGGAACGGAGAAGCAACGTGACCAGATTGAAAAGAGCACGGGGCTGGGAGTCAGACAACTTGGGTTCTAATTCTGATTCTGCTATGTCTGCTGTGTGATCTTGGGCAAGTCACCCAACTTCTCGGGGCCTCAGTTACCTCATCTGTAAAATGAAAGTTAAAGCAGTGAGCTCCACATGGGTTATGGACTGTGGCCAACTTAATTAGCTTGTTTCTACTCCAGCACTTAGTACAGTGCCTACCACATAGTCATTGCTCAACAAATGCCATAAACAAACAAATAATGGATATCTGAACATTTTAAACATCTCATGGCTTATTGTTCATCTAGAGATGGGCACCTAACCACTGGCTCCTTAGGTCCTCTGAATTCCTCACTCATGATCACCTCTCCTATGACCCAAGCCGGCATGCAGTGGAAATCAAATGAAGCAGCCACTTCGGGATGCGTTTTCAGAGAAGACGGTTAAGATAATGAAGGATTAGAACCTGAAAAAAGCCAGTCTCTTCCCAACCAAACTGAAGTAGAACCTGTGTTAGTAGGGATATGGGAGGGAATAACAACTTTGGAGCTACGTGGAGGGATTCTGAGGTTCCCCAGGAAAAATACTCTGCATGGCCTAGTGGATAGAGCCTAGGCATCTGAAGGATCTGGGCTCTAATCCCGACTCAACCACTTGTCTGTTGTGTGACCTTGGGCACGTCACTTCGCTTCTCTGGGCCTCAGTTACCTCATCTGTAAAATGGGGATTGAGACTGTGTGGTCCGTGTGGGACAGGGACTATGTCCAATTCAATTAGCTTATATGCAGCCCAGCACTTAGTACAGTTTCTGGCACCTAGTAAGTGCTTAACAAATACCATTGTTGTTATTATTAGCACTAATAGCAACACATTTGAAATATGATGGAATTGCTAGAGACTGGTCCTCTCATGTTTGCTTTATATCTACAACCTGTTGAAAATGTGTTATTTGCAACATCAGTCATTCATCAAAGAAACTACAGTTCTTCATGAGTAGGATTGTAGTGATGAAATACTCTCACTGAATATTTCAAAAGAGGCTAACACTAAGTGCTAGTTTCCTCACATTCAATTTTTCACTGGGAGCTTTCTTGTTGTCAATATATTAAAGTACAATATGCTGAATATATATTAATATACAATATGCTGAACATTCCATATGGACCACCTCCTTCCAATGGCTTGAAAGATTAGGTTAGCCACAGTAACTTGGAAAACACAAATTAGTATATGATATTCCTCAGATTCCTCTTGGAAAGCAGAGAACATATCTTTAATTTATTTACACCACCGAGTGTGTAGCATAGAGCTATGTACCTAGTAGGTGTTCTATACATATTACTGAATATCAAAATATTATTTGTGTTGTGCAGTTACCTATATGAATATTAATGTAAACTGATATGTAATCCTACAGAAATACACAAAATCATCCTAGTATTTGCTATTAAAGCCTTGTTTAGAACACTTTTTACAGGAAGACAACATATCCAACTGGAACTACAAGGGTAATTTTGGTTGGGAGAATATGTTTTTTGCAAAATTTTCATCCCTCTTCCACCATAACACCATGTCCACTTATTAGTTTTCATAATGCTTTTGGAATCTTGAAAGAAAAGGCCTAGGTAAAACAGATTCAATAGCTGTTCCTTTTTTTGACAGGAACCCAAATCTTTCTCCATTCTCCATATTAAACAGCACAACAATTATATCCACCTACCTTCATCTGCCATCTCTCCCTGTTTTTAGTACTCTTGATTCTGCCAGAAAGCTCTTCTTCATCACTCATAGTCCTTCAGGCATAGGCTGGGAGGGTAGCTACTCTGGAGACTCTGATCACCAGGTGTAATCCCTCTCCCTGATTATTTTCAACCCCATCCAATGGTCCCCAGGTGTAACCTCTCTCCCTCATGTTTTACAGTCCCATTCCTTAATGCTAAGCGGTCTCCCCTCATTCATTCATTCATTCAATCATATTTAGTGAGCACTTACTGTGTGCAGAGCACTGTACTAAGCACTTGGGAAGTACAAGTTGACAACGTATAGAGACGGTCCTTACCCAACAATGGGCTCACAGTCTGAAGTCAGGGGCTCATATTGTAATGCAGTTATTTGCTTTTAATCACTTTCTGTCTTCTTAAATAATGACTATTAGGGCTCACCTCAGCAAAACTGGCACACATATCACAGCAGTCCCGAACTACTACAGAGATAAGGCCTCTCACCTCTGAAAGTATTTTTCTTCCTTGGGGTGAATACTGATATTTTGAAATCTGCAGTAAGGTCACTTCCCCCTGTCCAATTCTCTCCCATTTCTCTCTTGCTTCCCTACAGCCTCAGTCCGCTCTCAAATACACTGAGAATTTGTGTCTCTATAAATCGCCAATTTGTCCTTCCCGTATTTGTACTCAATAACTATGATTGATTGAATGAATGAATGAATGGTACTTGGGACGAACTCCACCTGGGTCTTCTGTGCTGACGGGAGGAAACTGCTTATTGAACTCTATAGGTAAAGAAGTGGGACAGTGGCTTCCACCACTGGAAAAGAAAAGTGCAAAAATGAATCTCCTCAATTCACAGTGTATGCACGAAACCGTGAATGGAATAGAAATCAACTCTGAAGAAAAAAGAAATGAACTAGCTGAGAAAAAAAACAATCCCAGTAGATAAAAACATAAGAAAAGCAAATTGCGGGACTATAGAGAGCTTATAAAGGCCAAATAAAACCAGTTCTGCTGAAAAGGCTTTCAGAAGAATAAATTGAAAATATTTATGAAGCAGTATTCAAACACTGAAAATGGGGCAAAAATCTCAGGACGGTTTAGGCTGGAACTCTGACCCACACATATCAATCAATGGTATTTACTAAATGCTTACTGTATACACAGCATTGTACTGCGTGCTTAGCACAGTACAATACAACAGAGTTGATAGACATATTTCCTGTCCTCAATGAGCTTAAACATTTGTAGAATTGAAACTATAAACAATCAACAGAAACTGAGGACATGTATAAACCCAAAATATTCAGCTGGCGTAGTAGAAATGATTTGGGGAGCATTTTTAATAATAATGGAAATAACTTTATAGTGCATGAATAATACTATTTCTCAAAAAAAAAAACTAATGTTGATAGATGGGGAGGATGGTGGTACTGTCATTGGTGATGGGAAAGTTGAGAAGGGGAGAAGATTTGGGTGGGAAGATGAGGAGTTTCTTTGGGTTGGGGTTGAGTTTGATATGAGATGGCATTGGGACATCCATGGAGACGTTTCCTGGAGGCAAGAAGAAATGGAAGAGTTATATTGTACTCTACCAAGTGCTTAGTATAGTGCTCAGAACATAAGTACTCAATAAGAGTACTTATTAAGAGAAGCAGCATGGCTCAGTGGAAAGAGCACGGGCTTGGGAGCCAGAGGTCATGGGTTCTAATCCCGGCTCTGCCACTTGCCAGCTGTGTGACTTTGGGCAAGTTACTTAACTTCTCTGGGCCTCAGTCACCTCATCTGTAAAATGGGGATTAAGACGGTGTCCCAAGGTGACGCTGGCGCACCGGCCATCTCAAGGTCAAAATGCTATCGCGTGACCTCCTGAGCCAGCAGGCGGAACTCGGAAGTGAGGGTGGGATACCATCCCCACAACCAAAACTGCTAGATTGACAGCCCAAGCTGGGAATCCAGAAGGTGTCCCTTGCCCCTGTTCCAATCAAATTAGGCATGGAGGAGGGGGGGGAGGGCAGAGATTGGATAAACTGAGGCCAGAAGCTGGAATGGGCTAGGAGCACAGGTGATAAATACCTGTCGCCTCTGACCTTTGGGGGCAGAACACCAAGACACGCAGCAACAGCGGCCCAGAAGGCCAGATTCCCGCTCGGCAACCAGAACCAACACACTGAGGCAAGGGCCACGGGATGGGTGAGTGTCTCGTGGGTGGGACCCAGGCGCCCAGCTGTGGATGGGGATCATAACTGGATTCCTCCCATGTAGGGAGAGCACATGGTGAGAGCTAGCTGCCCACCACGTGTGGTTAATATAATGGATTCGTCCCATGTGGGAAAGTAAGTGGATTCGTCCCGAGTGGGAACTGTACATGGGTGAGAGTTAGCCGCCTCACCACACGTGACTGACGTATGTGTTGGGTAGGGACTGTCTCTATATGTTGCCAACTTGTACTTCCCAAGCACTTAGTACAGTGTTCTGCACACAGTAAGCGCTCAATAAATACGATTGATTGATTAGGGAAGCTCAAATATTGCTAATTGATTACATTCCTCCCAAAAAGGGAAGTTCAATCCATTGCGCCTAAACAACTAAATAATTCAATTCGCCTTGCGGAATAAATTTTATATAAAACTCAGGCTTTCCATCCATCCCCGGCCTCTTTCTCTCTCTAGCTGTGCTAACTACTGAATGAACCCATCCCCGGACGACGGGTGACAGACTGTGAGCCCCACGTGAGACAACCTGATCACCTTGTATCACCCCCAGTGCTTAGAACAGTGCTTGGCATATAGTAAGCGCTTAACAAATGGCATCATTATTATTATCATTATTAATAAATACAATTGATTGATTGTAGAGGATAGGGGGCCGGAGAGGTAGATTTGGGACTCCTCAGTACAGAGGTGGTAGTTGAAGCCTTGGGGGTGGATAGTTCCCAAAAGGAATGGATGTCAATTGAGAAGAGAATGGGATCCAGAATGGAGCTTTGAAGGATACCCACCATTAGAGGGTAGAAGGCAGTACGCCAATGCGCAACCCCAAAAATGATTAGGGGGACAAAAGAATGTAAGTTTAAAAATTCAAGGTGAGTAGAGCAGCACGGAGTGACTGGAAAATATTCATTCATTCATTCATTCAATTGTATTTATTGAGCGCTTACTGTGTGCAGAGCACTGTACTAAGCGCTTGGGAAGTACAAGTTGACAATGTATAGAGATGGTCCCTACCCAACAGTGGGCTCACAGTCTTGAAGGGGGAGACAGAGAACAAAGCATATTAACAAAATGAAATTAATAGAATAAATATGCACAAATAAAATGAATAGAGTTATTTATTTAATTATAAATAAATAAATAAATATTCCCAGGACAAAGCCCGTAAAATACTTCAGAATCCTTCAGCAATTATCATGTTCCTGAAAGGCAGGGATCTGGCCAGGCCTGTGTCCTCTCTTACTTTCAAGAGGCATTTCTGATCTCTGTCTTGCCATTAGTCTTTTGTTACCCAGAAAGCTCCCTTTCAAAAGCCTGCCTTTCCTCTCAAATGTTGTTCAAGGGGAGAGGTCTGGGAAGCAATTTTCGCTTTCAAATGCAGGAAATAATGTAAGATGAACAGTGTCAAAACGCTAAAGAAGAAAGGACAGAGAAAATCATCAGTGCCCTGCCCCTGCATTTTCATCAAGTAATTCCCTCTTTTTATGGTTTATTAGTTAGACATGAGTGAATCCAATATGCATCCGCCTTTCTCTAGACTACAGAAGCTGAGCTTTGAGAAGACAAAATGGGCTCATCTTTGGCACTCAAATGTCAAACGGATAAAACATAAGTAGTATAATTTTCTTAGAAATTGGCTGGGTCTCTGAATTAATCATTATAGGTCAAAGTGAGTATGGAGATTTGGAGGGAGAAGTAAAAACCTTCTGTGTTTTCTGAAAATATGCTGGCTTTCAGGGTGAAAACAAAAGGCATTAACTGTCGATCAATCAATCAAGGTTATTTATTGAGGGCTTACTGTGCACAGAGGACACAGGATTAAACGCTTGGGAGAGTATAATGCAATAGAGTTGGGGGACAAGATCCCGACTCACAGAGTTTGGCACCGATTCTAGTTGAGGTTCCATTTCCCCATCTTTCAGTCCACTGGGGAACAAATATGGATTGGAGACTGTGTGAGAACCAATTTCAACCCTCCCAAATGTAAGCTAAATTTCCTTGTTTAGCCATTCTCCACTGATGTAGCTATATTGACTAAAATAGGATAAATAGGATGAAGGATTTTATCCCATAGATTGGCTATAACTGAATCCATTTGTGCAGGGCTTAAAAGAAATCTCAAGAATGCTAAGATTCATCTCTTACCAAGCTCTATTTTAAAGAAGAATGTAAAATGGGATTCAATAGGGGCATTGTGGCTCTTTGAGAAGAATCACCATCCACATGAGGCCAGAAATTGTCAGGAGAATTCCAGTTCCAAGCATCATTATCTTGGTTCTTGACAGAACTATTTGACTCAAGTGGAGACAAGGCCTTTTCTGAAATCTCCCATGGGGGCATGATTTAGAATTCTAACACTTTGTTAAGAAGTGCAGGAATGGGAAAAAGTTTGTTGCATAACGAAGATGGATTGGAGCAGTTAAAGACTCATAAAGCTCTTTTACTTTGCATTGAATCTGAACCCCAGCCAGGAACATCGCCCGATCCTGTAAGACAATCGAATTAATTCTCAAAAATATTTTAAGGCATTTCAGTGACTACTGAGGGTGGGGGAGTGAGATGATAATGACTTATTCCTATCCACCCCATATGGACACATAAGAAATCCATATGGATCATGATAAAAACCTTGAAAGATGCCACTGGGTCTCTTTAAGAGCAGACTGCTACCCCTCTGCTGCCACAACCATTGTTGGCGGATGGAGCTGGAATGTGATCAATTCCTTCTTCTTCAAGGCCCTACTGAGAGCTCACCTCCTCCAGGAGGCCTTCCCAGACTGAGCTTCTTTCTTCCTCTCCCCCTCGTCCCCCTCTCCTTCCTCCCCATCTTACCTCCTTCCCTTCCCCACAGCACCTGTATATATGTATATATGTTTGTACATATTTATTACTCTATTTATTTATTTATTTATTTTACTTGTACATATCTATTCTATTTATTTTATTTTGTTAGTATGTTTGGTTTTGTTCTCTGTCTCCCTCTTTCAGACTGTGAGCCCACTGTTGGGTAGGGACTGTCTCTATACGTTGCCAACTTGTACTTCCCAAGCGTTTAGTACAGTGCTCTGCACACAGTAAACACTCAATAAATACGATTGATTGATTCTTCTTTCTTTATGGTATTTGTTAAGTGCTTACTATATGCCAGGCACTGTACTAAGCACTGGGGAGATGCAAGCTAATCAGGTTGGACACAGCCCCTGTCCCACATGGGGTACACAGTCTTAATCCCCATTTTACAGATGAGGTAATGAGGCACAGAGGAGTTAAGTGACTTGCCCGAGGTCACACAGCAGACAAGTGGAGGAGTCAGGATTGGAACCTAGGTCCTTCTGTCTCCCAGGCCCGTACTCTATCCATTAGGCTACTCTGCTTCCCCAATCTCTTGCCGCCAAGATGAAAAAGCCTTAGAGGTGAATGCTCTTGTAGGAACCTCATAGTGCTCCTCAGCCTGGAAAATTTGAGGTTGCTTCCAGAAAGTACTCTAAAATGGACCACAAACTCCTCCATTAGACTGAAAGCCCCTCCAGGCTGTAAAATCCTTAGTTTCAGGGATTGTGACTAAATGCTTTATTGCTCTGAATTCTTCTAAGAACTTAGTACAGTGCTCTGCACAGAGTAAGTGCTCAATAAATATCACCAATCAATTGATTTAAGGGCAGAGAGTGTGTTTCATACTTTTCTATACAGCTGCAAAAGATCTAATAGTGAAAAACCCCAGTTACTGCTCTGAATTGGTTCCATGAGAATACTGAGTTGGAGTGAAAGACTGCTAAACAAAGAAGAGAATATGATGTAAGGAATATAAATGCAATCCCAAGATCAAAAAAATTGAGCAAAGCTATATTATTTTTTAGAAGTGATAAAAAATGGTAAACACTGTTTACTTATGTGATTAAATAATGCAATATTGTAAATCTCAATAATTCAGTTAACATGAGCTTACATTAAGTGAACAATTACCTTCAGTAAAAAAAAAAAAAAGCTTTTTCTCCATTAATCTGATGCTCACCAGAGCATAGTTGTTTCACTGCATCTATGTCACCTGCCGGACTAAAGATGTTTGTTACTTGCTGACAACATTTGCTCTTTGCAACATCTGACACTAATTTCAATTTCACCTACTTGAATCCTTTCTTTCCCAAAAGTCTCTGATCAAAGAGCTACTTGTAAGCTGGCTTTGGGCAGGGAATGTGTCTGTTTATTGTTATAGTTTACTCTCCCAAGCACTTAGAACAGTGCTTTGCACACAGTAAGTCATCTGTAAATATGATTCAATTAATGAATGATTGCTGCATGCCAGGAAGCAAACTGCTGCTATGTTGGTTTATCTAAGATTTGCATTGAATTCATGATGTGGTTTATTTTTATGTATAACAATCCAGCATCCAGAAGCTGCATGTGAAGTGGGGTGGATACTGGTTTCACAGACCCGCAGAGCACTCTTCCACTGGTCAGAGTGCAAATTTGGCAAAGATAGAGTGCTACTGCAAAGTGAAAGAGTCCTGTGAATGATACCGGCAATCATATCCAATAATGCTATGGTGTTAGAGTGTTAAAAGAGGAACATTAGCACAGAGAACTGCTGTCCAGAATACTGTCCATAGTAGGTACTCAATAAATACAGTGGATGCTAAGAATATCCCATAGAGGTGATAAACATTATTGTCCCACCTGCATAATGAGATGAGGCCCACATCTGTGTCTCGGGTTTCTCTTAGTCTAATGAAAAGACCAAGACTCACATGTTGAGGCTGGATGATTTCAAGATTCTAGTTTGTTCAACCTAGGGAAGGAACTCCAGTGCCCCCCACCCAGTTGTCTGTTATCAAGTTTCACTTAAATAAGGTCTGGCTGGGTTGGGGGCCTTCACTCAATAGCATGAAATAAATCAAGAGGAAATGTATTTTTATAAATATAATAACCACTGGGTCATGGAACCTCAGTTTGATAGGAGATGATCAGCCCAAAGGATACTAGCTGGGACATGGAGCATAACTAAGGAGAAACTGGGGATAAATTACTGGTGTGTGAGTGAGTGTGTGTGTGTGTGTGTCTGTACACATATAAGTGTGATAATAGGTGTGTCATTTGGAAGATTAACCATCTGTAAAGCCTGAAGTTTCCTGAAAGATGTCCCTACCAAAGAGCAAACAAACCTGATTGAATCTTCTCTCTGATAACTGCCTGCTGAATTAAAGTGTTGGTGGTCAAGTATTGAAACACTTTTCCATAATCATGTAAATGTCTACCCTGTCTACTCCCCCTTCCAATGGCAAAGCTATCGATGTGGAGACAGAAGTTCCTTAGGAAACCAAGCTCATACTAGAGGGAGAAAGAAAAAGAGAGGGAGAGAAAGAGAGTGAGTGAGAGAGAGAGAGATAAGAAAGGAGAGAGAGATGAGAGAAAAATAAGCGGCCTGCCCTGAATTATAGAACACAGTAGCAACGGTCTACTTCTGCTCAATGGTTATGTCAAACATCAGCTGGTAATCTGGAGCACCATTCTCCAACTGTCACAAATAAAAAAGGCAGACAGGTGATCGTAGAATCAGTAAACGTGCTCTGGACGATAATAAACTTGGAGATTGAGGCTATATTCCAGCTTGCTCTGGGGAAACCCTACCCACATCCAAAGATTTTTATTGGTGAAATTGTGCTAAATGCGGTCACTGAATTCTGGTACCATCTGCTGTCGCAGACTGCCACTAGCATAAAGAAATCCTACCCCAGGGAGTACACGTGGTCTTAAATACAGTGATGAAATATTTTTTATCAACGCATTGAATTGGGAAAGGAGGGTGAGCTCATTATTTTTCAGGTGAGAACAAGTAGGGAAAAAGGAGAGAGGGAGAGGAGATGTCTTGTTCCCTGGAAGACAGAACAATAATTTAAAACTTGGTCTTGTACTGGAGCAAAATCAAATGCAATCATAATAATAACAATACGATAATGGAATTTGTTAACACTGACTGTGTGCCAAGCACTGTTCTAAGCGCTGGAGTAGATACAAGGTAATCAGGTTGTCCCACATGGGGCTCACAGTCTTGATCCCCATTTTACAGATGAGGTAACTGGGGCGCAGAGAAGTTAAGTGACTTGCCCAAAGTTACACAGCTGACAAGTGGCGGAGTCGGGATTAGAACCCACGACCTCTGACTCCCAAGCCTGTGCTCTTTCCACTGAGCCACGCTGCTTCTCATCATCATCATCCAGACAAGGAATGTGTGCAGTAGAAAAAGCACAGAGACATCAGTCAGGAGACCTGTGTTCTAAATCCTAGCTGCACCACTTGCCCGCTGTGTGAACGTAGGCAAGTCACTTAACTTGACTGGGCCTCAGCTTTCTCATCTGTCAAATGAGTTTTAAATTATTGTTCTCTTTCCCCTTTAGATTTAAGACCCTTGTGAGACAGGGACTGTGTCTGTTCTGATTTATTACTCTATTTTATTAATGATGTGTATAGAGCTATAGTTCTATTTATTCTGATGGTATTGACACCTGTCTACTTGTTTTGTTTTGTTGTCTGTCTCCCCCTTCTAGACTGTGAGTCCGTTGTTGGGTAGGGACCATCTCTATATGTTGCTTATTTGTACTTTCCAGGAGCTTAGTTCAGTGCTCTGCACACTGTAAGTGCTCAATAAATACGATTGAATGAATGAATTCTATTCCGGCACTTAGTACGGTGCTTCATATGTAGTAAGAGTTTAACAAATATCACAATTACCATTATTTCATCATAGGACAGATTGAGGCTTACTGTCCATAGATCTCTGGCCTGCATATTTAAGGACATGTAGCAGATGTAAAATGACAGAACTGAGGGCAACAATCAAATGTCTACCTTCTCCATTGTACTCTTCCAAGCACATAGATAGTGCTCTGCACACAGTAAACATTCAACAAGTACCATGGATTGATTGATTAATCGATCCTGACTCAGAGGAGCGTAAATCCAATCAGAATAGAATTCGATATGGAGTAAAGTTGGGAAGGAAAAAGAAATGTCACAAATGTGCTGGGAAACCAATAGCCAGATAATAATAATAATAATAATGATGGCATTTGTTAAGCGCTTACTATGTGCAAAGCTCTGGGGAGGTTGCAAGGTGATCAGGTTGTCCCACGGGGGGGCTCACATTCTCAATCCCCATTTTACAGATGAGGTAACTGAGGCTCAGAGAAGTTAAATGACTTGCCCAAAGTCACACAGCTGGCAATTGGCGGAGCCGGGGTTTGAACCCATGACCTGTGCCTCCAAAGCCCATTCTCTTTCCATTGAGCCACACTGCTTCTCGCCAGATGCAAGTATGCTGCAAAAAATGGAGAGAGCATGGTGGAAAAGGAAGCAGAAGGATTCAGAAAGGAGTAAAGTTTGGGAGGAAAAAGAAATATCACAATTGTGCTGGGAAATTAATCGCCAGAGGCAAGTAAAAAACGGAGAGACCACGATGGAAAATGAAGCAGATCATGAGTCAGTGATTTATGCTGAAGATTGAGGAGGTTGCATGATTCTGGGTCACATCAATAGTCATACGCATGTGATAACCCGGAGCTAAAGCTCTTTCTGTTCAGTTCAAGATTCCACAGCGGTAAGCCTTCAGGAGAGAGTCCTTCAATACCTGAATAAACAGAAAAAGGGAGCTCCTGGACTAGGTTTAAAACCAATGGAATGTGCACTCATGTGAAGAGAAGACAATATATTTATAGAAATTCAGTCTATAAAAAGGGTTCTGGTGACAGAACAAGATGACAGTGAATTGGGCACCCCAGTGGAGTTTCAGATCACAAAAGTTGTTAAACCTTGAAATAGCTTACAGTGGGGGATTATGGGATTTTTCTTCTCCACAGAGTTTTAAAAATAGAACGGCCAATTCTGGCGTGGTCCTTTCTGAAGGTAAAAAGATGAATGTAATGCTGTCCCAACAGTTCTTCCTGCTCTACAGATTCTATAATTTGCTGATGTGTCCTTTGAATTAAGCATGCCATTACAAACAGCCTGGAATCTGAAAATTAAAAGACGGAAACTTCAAATATCAGTACAAGGGCTCTCATGTACTATACACCACCAAGGCTGGTGGAGTCTGAAAAAAGTATCTCAGTAAATATAATTCCCAAAGCATCTCACCTGAAGGGCAGTAAAATGTTAATGTCTAATGTTTTGGTTACCTGAGTTTTACAGAAGGATTTTATATGACCAATATAATGGTTTAAATAACCTTTCGGTTTTTTCAATCCATAAAAAAATCCTTCTGTCCCTGCAAATATAAATTATACAGATTTACTGTGAATCCATGGGACAACAATCTTCTCAGGTCACTCCACTCATAATTACAACTAATTAAAATGTGCCAAAGAAAGGAGAGAAATTTATCACCGCTCATTAAACCTGTAAAGGCTGTGTTAATTAGATGTCAGGCTCGGTAACTCACATAAATGTTTGCTGCCAGTCTAAATTTAGCAAAAAAAGGAATAGATTCCCAAACATTACCATTCTAATACACGTAATTCCATCCAGCCATCAAAGGGGTTAAAATCCCCAGCGCTTAGTACAGTGCTCTGCACACAGTAAGCACTCAATAAGTACAATTGATTGATTGATTGATTGAGACACTTCAGCAACACTCCCTGCCCGTGATTTTTTCCTTGGAAAAAGTCAAATGAGCTGGCACTGAGTATGGTTCTAAGAGACCTAATCCTTTCCTGAAGAGTAGGATTATAAACCGGGTAGCTTTTCATTCTGTTCTATAATATACAGTGCTATCCTATTTGGCATGAGAAGACTTTATAACAGCCATTTTCCCTTCACCAAATTCCACATTTCTGAAATGGTGGCTAAATTTAATGAGGATGCATAGGGAGCTGCTATTGGTCTGGAGCGAAGGCCAGGGCAGAGGGTCTCCTCTTGCCCCTTACCCAGAAATGTGCTCTATATTTCTTCCTCACAACATGCTCTGTCATAGATTCTAAGCTCCCTGAGGGCAGGAATCAGCTCCAGCGGTTTCCCATCCACTGCCGCATCAAAGAAAAAACTACTCATCACTGCCTTTAAAGCACTCCACCATCTTGCCCCCTCCTATCTCACCTCACGTCGCTCCTTCTACAACCCAGCTTGTACACTTCACTCCTCTAGTATTAACCTTCTCACTGTGCCTCTATCTCTCCTATCTTGCCGCCATCCCCTGGCCCACATCCTGCCTCTGGCCTGCAACGCCCTCCCTCCTCAAACCCAACAGATAATGACTCTCCCAGCCTTCAAAGCCTTATTGAAGGCACATCTCCTCCAAGAGGCCTTCCCAGACTTAAGCCCTCCTTTCTTCTTCCACTCCCGTCTGCATCGCCCTGATGTGCTCCCTTTATTCATTCCCCTCTCCCAACCCCACAGCACTTATGTACATATCTGTAATTTTTTTATTTGCATTGATGTCTGTCTCCTCGAGACTGTAATCTCGTTGAGGGCAGGGAATGTGTTGTTAATTGTTGTATTGGACTCTCCCAAGAGCTTAGTACAGTGCTCTGCACACAGTAAGTGCTCAATAAATATGATTGAATGAATGAATGAATATTGAACTCCCCTGTATACTTAGTACCGTCTCTCACCACACTTATGCCCATTCTCTCGGCCCTCCTTGATTCCACCATCATCATCATCGATAGTATTTATTGAGCGCTTACTATGTGCAGAGCACTGTACTAAGTGCTTGGGAAGTACAAATTGGCAACATATAGAGACAGTCCCTACCCAACAGTGGGCTCACAGTCTAAAAGGGGGAGACAGAGAACAAAACCAAACATACTAACAAAATAAGATACATAGAATAGATATGCACAAGTAAAATAGAGTAATAAATGTGTACAAACATATATACATATATACACCAGAAATGATCAAATAGGTCATCAGTGATATGATTGGTTTTTGAGACCAGGAGGATGGGACCTGAGCAGGGTGGGGGCAAAGGGAATATTTCAAGGGGGAGGCCTCTATCTTTCATGGATCCGTTCTCTTTTTTTCTCTCCTCCCGGCCACTCACGTCCTATCCCACAAACTCTGGAATAATTTTCAGTGCAGGACTCAGGCTGGGCTTTGAGACAGTGGCAGGTACAAAATGGAGACAAGGATATCCAGGCCTTTGACATAGTCAATTGCACATTATTCTCCCTAAGAATAGGGAAGAATAGATAACTGAAAACACAAATTACATAGGGGAAAGAAACCTCCCTTCAGATGACTGCCCAGATTCAGATTAGTAGAGAATAATAATAATACTAGTTAAGTGCTTACTGTGTGCCAAACACTGTTCTAAGCACTGGGGTAGATACAAGTTAACAGGTCGGACACAGTCCCTGTCCCATGGGGACTCATGGTCTCATCCCTATTTTGTAGATGAGATAACTGAGGCCCTGAGAAGTTAAGTGATTTGCCCAAGGACACACAGCAGATAAGTGGCAGAGCCAGAATTAGAATCCAGGTTCTTCTGACAACCAAGCCCAGAGCTAAGAGCTACAGCTCAGTGTGAGATCTGAGGAGAATAGCAAGAAGAGCTGAAGAGGGGTGAACTGAGTCAACCTAGGCCATTTGAAACAAAATTAGAATATTTATCCAGAGCAAACTGGCCAAATATTTGTCAACTAAAAAGAAAGCTCTGTAGCCTGGTCTTATATTTTCATGGAGATCCTTACCTTCTGCAGCATCTAAACATTTCACTGGGTCCCATTTGCCCAGATTTCCGTTTGGGGCAGCATTTCAGGAACACTGAAATGTACGACTTTTCTATTGAATTGTTGGTCACCCAAGGAACAGCCATCTTTTATTTATTTTGTCTGAATAACACATCCTTCAAAGCAAATATAATCTCCTCTGAACTTAAATGGTTGGAATATAGTCAGAAGTATTTAAGCATCTTAAAGAAATGAAGGCAGGGGGTGAAATTGTAAACATATGGAGAATAATAAAACCAACTCAAGTTGAGCAACAGGATCATCTTGACCTAGTTTACAAAGGATAATCACGACTGCTCTGGGTTTTTGTAGGCTGGCCTTGGCAATTGTAGAAAAATATAGAAATGTTACAAAACTGTATATTCAGAGATTTATCTATATTTAGGGACCATGCTAAACTTTGATCAATTGACCTTGTGGCCTTTCACCTCTGGACTGGGATGTGCTTTAATCATGAATGCATTAATATATCTAATGCACGCATTAGAGGTATCCCAGAATGCTGGAAGAATTTAGTCCCTCTCTTTGCACCTGTAAACTCATACTGGCTGAGACAGTAATAATCATATGTACTAAGCCTTTAACTATGTACAAAGCACTGTCCAAAGCAGTGGAACTATAATACACAGATGAGAATTAAACTTGGTGTCTGGTCCTCAGCGGGCTCACAAGCCAAGAGAGGTTGGTCTTCTCCTCCCTGTAATTTCACTGGAAAATCACTGAGGGCAGGGATTATGTCTACTAATTCTTTTGTACCTTCGCAGGTGCTTAGCACAGTGCCCTTCACATAGTAGGTGGCACAGGAAGCAGCATGGGATAGTGTAAAGTGCCTAGGGAGTCAGCATTTCTGGGTACTAATCCTGGCACCACTACCTGCCCGCTGTGGGACTTGAACAAATCAATTAACTTCCCTGTGCCTTCGTCTTCTCATCAGTAAAATGTGGATTAAATACTTGTCCTCCATCATACTTGGACAGTGAACCGATGAGGGGCAAGAAATCTGTCTGACCAGATTATCTTGTTATTTACCCCAGTGCTCAGTATATGCTTAGCATAAACTGAAAATACCATGATAATGATGATGATGATGATGATAATAATGATGATGAAGGCCTGAAATGCAGACATGTACCTCCCAATGTCTGGGTTACAAACATAGATAAGGATCACATCACACTTTAGTCTCTTTAGGCTAAACTACCACAGTTGACTAATCCTTCCTCTCAGGAATGATCTGCTTTCCCTTCAGTAACGTTTGCAGCTCTTCTCTGGACTCTCTCCGGTTTCTCATCTTCCTTGGGAAAATATGGTGTGACCAAGACAAATAGCATCCAAACTTTGTAATCAGATAAAATAACTAAACAAACGTTTCAGAACATGAATAATTAAAGTCACATAAATAACGGTAAAGATGGCATGGCTTTCTGAGGAGAAAAGCCTGCTTTCAGTGGAATCATCCACCTCTTGTAGAAGAGGAAAATGACTTTCAAAGAAATATGATATTTTAATAGCCATATAAATCACTGAAAAAAGAAAAAAAATGACTGACCATAAAGGTATTAATAAACTATTTTGGGAAGAAGGCATTGTGTTTTTTAAATGAAACAAGTAAAGTATTATACCATGGCATTTAAAAGGATAAGCAATTTCACTAATTTAAATACCATCACTTTCTAGGGCTTTATGATAAGGATATAAAATACAGACAATTATATTTCACCTTATAAATCAGTTGGACATAACAAATCACTTCAAGTACTTCATCAATATTTCTACTCTTATCACAAGTCAAAGAGTTGTACGAGTTTTTGGCTACCATTCAGAATGTGAGTATAAAAAAAGAATGAAAGAGAAACATCCTGAATGGAAGAGTATCTCCATTTGTGCAGAGATTTGAACAACTGTTGTCTAATACCAATGTGAACAGCACTGGAGAAAAGACCAGTTGAAAGCACTGTGTCCTCATTGATAGTTTTCTGAACAAAACCATGCGAGTTTAATAATTTCCATCTACTTAGATTGCCCTAGTGTTTATAACATCTGTTATGATAACTACATTGCACATTTTTTATCAGTTCCTCTCGATACAATTTTAGTGAGAGTTATGATTCTATTTTGAAATGCTACTATTGGTTGCGAAAAGATCAGTCAATTCATTCAATCATATTTATTGAGTGCTTACTTTGTGCAGTGCACTGTACTAAGCGTTTGGGAAGTACAAGTCGGCAACATATAAGAGACGGTCCCTACCCAACAATGGGCTCAATCAACCAGAGGTAATTATGGAGCACTTATTGTGTGCAAAGCTCTGTACTAAGAGCTTGGAAGAGAGGCAGCATGGCCTAGAAGAAAGAGTACGGGCTTGGGAGTCAAAGGATATGGGTTCTAATCCCGGGTCTGCCACTTGTCTTCTGTGTGACATTGGACACGGCACTTAACTTCTCTGTGCCTCAGTTACCTTATCTGTAAAATGGGGATTAAAACTGTGAGCTCCACCTGGGACAACCTGATTACTTTGTGTCCACCCCAGTGCTTAGAACAGTGTTTGGCCTATAATAAGCACTTAACAAATACCATAATTATTGTTACTATAAAATAGAGTTGGTGGACATGATCCCTGCCCACAAGGAGGTGACAGTCTAGAGGGAGAGACAAATACTAAAATAACTTCAGACAGGGGAAATATACATAAATGCTGGGGGCCTGAGGGTGCAGTGATATCAAAAACTTAAGGGGTACAGATCCATGTGTATAGGTGATAACAAAAGGAAGAAATTAGATAATAATAATACCCCCTCTAGACTGTGAGCCCACTGTTGGGTAGGGACCGTCTCTATATGTTGCCAACTTGTACTTCCCAAGTGCTTAGTACAGTGCTCTGCACACAGTAAGTGCTCAGTAAATACGATTGAATGAATGAATGAATAATAATAATGGCATTTGCCAAGTGCTTACTATGTGCCAAGCACTGTTCTAAGAACTGGAACACAATTCTAAGCACTGGCTATATTCAACCCACCCTCACCCCCATATCACTTATGTACCTATATTTAAATTATATATAACAAATGATTTATTTATATTAATGTCTGTTTCTCCCTCTAGACTGTAAGCTCCTTGTGGGCAGGGAACATAACAGCCAACTCTGTTGTATTTTACTCTACCGAGCTCTTAGTACAATGCTCTTCACATTCTAAGTACTCAATAAATACAATCGATCAGTGGATCGGTTGATTGAGAGGAAATAGGGGAAATGAGAGCTTAGTCGGGGAAAGCTCTGTGAAGGAGCAATTGTTTTAGTGGGGCTTTGAAGAGGAGAGATGTGTCTGTCGGTTATGAAGGGAGAGAGTTCCAGGCCAGAGGGATGATGTGGGCGAGGGCTTAGCAGTGAGGCAGATGAGATCAAGGTTCAGTAATTACACTGAAATTTAGAGAAGCAAAGTGTGCAGAGTTGATAGACACACTTCCAGTCCACAAGGACTCACAGGTTTCATCATTTTCTCTTCATCCTAGGTGAGAATTTAATCTTTAGGAATAAAAATAGATTAGTTCAAGAAAGCAATACTTGTGGTTTTTATTAAACAATTACTATAATTTCATAACTTATTTGAGCAGAAAGCTGCTCAAATGATCAGCTCAGATCCAAATTGGGGAAAAATATCCATTTTGAGATGCAAACTTGAGGGCAGAGAACATGGGTATTGTGAGTGTGGTACATTATACTACACGGCATTATACTCTCGCAAACACTTTGTACAGCAAGCGCTCAATTGATACCATTGATCTGCTGATTGATTTTAATCAACCAACCAATCATCTTTGATGAGCGTTTACTGTGTGCAGAGCACTGTACTAAGCGTTTGGGAAGTACAAGTTCGCAATATTTAGAGACGGTCCCTACAGTCTAGAAGTCTACAGCTGGAGTCTAGATTCATGTATATGTATCTGCCCCCAGGAAGTGTGTCCAAACCCACTGCATCACACGTGCAGATATGCAAACAACATGCTGCATGAAAATGTGAAATATAAGGTCAAGGAATGAACTGAGCAAGGCATGCACCACTTGTGAAAGTTAGCATCTTATTTTTCCTTCATCTTTAACATCCTATCTGCAGTCTGACACTTTTTCTCTTATTATATGTGGGGCACTTCTGATTTGAGGTCAAACACAAATTCAAGGCACTTTGAGTACTTTCTGTTTGGGATGGAGACTTTTGTTCAATGTAGTTTCCTCCTAAAATAAGCAGCAGCATGTCTCCAACATTCTTTCTCACAGCATCTTTGGGTTCTACACAGGCAGGAGTCTAGTGAATTTAAATGATCTGGGTGCTACATATGGCCAGTGGGGTATGAACCCGATTTATAGGTGGAATAATAGTGACTTATATCAGATCCTTGATATTCTTGAAGATGAAAACAATTTCACAGCTTTCTAAGCATCATTTCTGCCTCATATATTGTTTGGCATGGTCAGATGCCATGACGAACTTGCTCTCTATCTTTCCCACGTAGAGATGGAGCTATCCCATAGGTATTGGACTTGGGATAGTCAATTATTTGTAAAGTTGGAGAAAATGATTATTTGTGATGATCAAAATGAGGTCATCCAAACTACAATTTTGTCAGATTCTCTTGTGTTTATTCTGCAGAATGGTGAAAATCACCTTGGAGCAACAGACTCTAATCAACTGAATCAGCCTCGAGGGATTCTGTTTATTACAAAGAAGAGCCTAAATCAGAAATTCTTCCTAGGTGCTCCTGGGTTGCAGGCACAAAAGCTGTTTGTATCCTTTGTGCTGTCAATGCTGGACAATCTTGCAACACACCAGAAGTGATAGGACTGAGCGTCATCCATCTCTTTGGGTGGAAAACTGCACTCTATTTTCTATATTTGTATTTTAAAGCAGATTTTTATCGGTGGAAATTCTGCTATTTCAACCTGATGTACATGACCAACCTCTTAGTAAGTGCACAATAATATTTGTAATTTTTTGTTATTTGTCAGCCTCCCCCTGTAGACCATAAGCTCTTAGAGACATAGAATGTGTTTCTTTATATGATATATGAATTATGCATATATATTAATAATAAACACACGCTTATTAATAGTATTATTATGAATTACTATCAATATTATGTTATTTGTACTAAGCTCTGAGATAGACACAAGGTCATCAAGGCAGGCACGGTCTGAACTCATTCTATTAGGCCACAATTAGGTCTTTCCATTAAGCTTATTATAGTGTTTCCCACTCAGTGTTCACTATAGACCTCCGATTAATTGATCATCATCATCATGTTTCTTGTTCAGGTAAAGTTGCAGCTTAGTAGAATTTTACCTAGGAAAAGTGTTTAGTCCTCAGAGTAGAGGCAATATCATAATGTATTATATAGAAATCTACATATGAGCAGGAAACATATCTACCAAGTTTACTACATTGTACTTTCTCAACCATTTAGTAGAGTGCTCTGCATATAGTAAATACTCCATAAATACCATTGATTGAATGATTACATTATCCAATTTACTGAACAATGATTTCTTCTGAATTTTGGAATGAATTAATCATCATGTTTTTGTAAACCATTGTCATCCTAATGAACAATCCATCAGCAGCAAATTACGCTTCACCTTGCTTAAATAACACTTTTTCTGGAACTCACTCTGCTGACTGGCATCTTTGTGTGTAGGTTGGAAGTCAGCACACCCCATTATAGAGAAAGATCCGTATAATGAAATTGCAGCATCAGTGCTTTCTAATAGGTGGATACTTTCAGCCCAGGTGGGCAAAGCCATCTTGCACAAATCCAATTTGTGCTTTCAATAAGAAAATGGAAAATTTCCATTACATCCAGCATTAGCCTGAAGATGCCAAACAGATGACTAAGCAACCCTCATTTATCTTAATTAAAGTTCACCTTAATCAAGATACTGACTGTCAAATATAATGCCACCTAAAACTAAGGTTCCTAGCATAGTAATATTCCTCCCTAAGGGGATACCCATCAGGGGTGAAACTGAATTGCACGGCTTAGCTCTGTTGAAATGACAAATCAAAGCTAAAAGTTTCCACAATAAACAGTGATTTCCTCAACTACCTCAAAGGACACCAGGAAGATCTTTGAAGCCTATTCTGCCTCCAATAATCATTTTGCAGACAGGATAGTCACTTCGGACCAATCCATAAATAAAGCTATCAGGAGCAATGAGATTATCAACCAGGTTTCTGCAGCGGTTTGCCCTACTGAATGTTTGTATAGGGAGATTGTTTTCTGTTATCATGTCGGTGATTTTCCATGTGACCAGTTTTAGTGTACCCATGAAATAAAAATGCAGGATTAATTGATTAAAGTTTAATGGGTAAATGAGATGAATCCTGTCCAGTCTTCTCCTTTAAAAAGAAAGTATCAAGGATACAAACTCAGTCTGCATCTGGAATCCTTGGTAATGACACCTATGAATTAAGGAGTGTACAGAGGTGTGTAAGGGCCTATTCAGCTGATCAAACTTTCTTAACTTGATTCTTACATTTGAATTATCCTGAGGTTCCTATTACTTTATCCATGTGAGACAGGAGTGGTAAAAATTAGAGTCAATCATTCTTGAAACATCAGTGACCAAACCACATCTTTCAGAATATTTTTTCTGGTGTTTGGTGAACTGAATGAGGATCCATTTCTTCTTTATGACAATTTACCTAAGATACATTTTGATTCCTATGCCAAATTCAGCCATTAGGAACTGACCACCTGACACATGAAAAATCCTACCATTGGTAAATATATGAGGAGCAGCATGACTTAGTGGAAAGAGCACAGTCTTGGAGTCAAAAGACCTGGGTTCTAATCCCCTCTCCATCATGTGCCTGCTGTGTGACTTTGGGCAAGCCACTTAGCTTCTCTGTGCATCGGTTACCTCATCTGTAAAATGGGGATTCAATATCTGTTCTCCCTCCTATTAAGACTGCAAGCCCCATGTGGGACAGGGGTTGTGTCTTTCCTGTTCATCCTGAATCATCCCCACATCCTAAAATAACACTTGACCCATAGGATGTGCTTAACAAATGCCACAATTATTATTATTCTTATATGGTTGGGGTACCAAGAGTAGAAGACAAATGAGAAGAAACACATGGGTCAAAGTGTCTTGCAGAGGATGCATATGGGTTTGGTCTGTGAGAGAAACGATTTGAAATCTTAATGATGCAATTAATCAAATAATCACTTTGGCAACAGAAACAGAAAGTCTAACAGATTCTTGAGGGTGAGATATCACACCCAGACAATTTTCTTCAACAATTCAGCAAAGAGGAAAAACTAGAAAGTGCGGTCTGATCCACAGAGAGTACCCCACGGTTTGACAGCAACTAAACCTCTTCTTGTATAGCAATAAGGTTATTCAAGTTAGTGTTACAACCATTTCTTAAGGTCTAGAATTCAAAATTCTTTGTAATAACAGGTCACCTGTAATGAATTGCTCTGAGCAATTAAATGGAAGGTAAAGCAACTCATTCAATGTCACATTTTGGGATGGATTTGGAACTCAGGACTCCAAACTTTCTAGTCTGCAGTTCGTTCATTCATTCAATCATATTTTTAAGTGCTTACTGTGTGCAGAGCATTTTACTAAGTGCTTGGGAAAGTACAATACAGGAATAAAGAGTGACAATCCCTGCCCACAATGAGCTTACAGTCTAGAGTTTAGCCACTGGAGCCTGTCCTCCTAAAATTGATGAGTATTTGCACGCTAATCCTTTATGCTGTCATCTTCCAGGAAGTACTTAAACTGGTTATTGCACATTAAAAATATCAATTAGTTATTAAAAACACCTTTTGGGGGTTTCTGACTGACTCTTACGTATGTCATGAAAGTTCTAAAGAGTTGAAGATAAACGGATAGAGTTTCAGTATTCGAAAGTTTCATTATAACCAGTTGCTTAAAATATGAATGATTTAAATTAAATGAACATTTATCAACCTCAATTTGAAGAGCTACTCTACCTATTTAAGAATACAACATACCTGGAAAAGGAAAAAAAAAAGAAAGAAAAAAGCAGTCTTTAATTACGACAATAATCATTTGAGAAGGTACAATTATATCTCTATCATTTCCCTCAATTAATCCAGCTTATTTGCACAGCTAGTTGGCCACAGATTTATAAATCAGAGGATATATTATAGAATAAGGCATAATCATTTGAATGTTTTCCTTTTGATTTCTAGGTAACATAACAGAGTGAGTGCATATTATATATACTTACCCTGCGGATTTAAAGATCAAGATTTTCCAACATTAGACTGTGTTTTTGAATAAAATATTTTAACCAAGTTTATGAGCATGTGAATGCACAATAGGAATTCAGAAATGTAACAATCCACGATAAAGTGACTAATTCACTGAAACACGCATTCGCTATGCTTAATTTCTCTGGAACGGTAGGTTTACAAAGTTTATTCATCTCAAGTCCCACTGAGCAAATTCAGTATGATTTTCAGATGGTTTTGACCGTCCCTTGTTTTCTTATGTGAAACAATCAATCAGTAAAGGAATTTATTGAGCACCTACTGTGTGCAGTGTCCTGCATGAAGCACTTGGGAGAATACAATAAAATATAGGTTGTAGACATGATCCCTGTCCTCAAGGGGCTTACATTTTAGTGGAGGGGACACATTACAATAAATTCCAGGCTGTGCCTTAGAAAAACAGCTTAAATCATACTGTGCTCAAATAGCTTAGTTTGCGCACAGCTATAGTGCTGGTGACTAGGGGGCCAGGGCCAAAGGCAGGGTTGGGGAATGGAAGACCCCGAGACCCTGCTATCTTGTAGAAGCTGCCAAAATACTGGGGTGGGAAGCCTTAAAAAGGTAACAAGAAACATTAGTAAGGAATGAAAATAAGACAGCAGCAGCAAGAACCATTAACTATATCAACAATGAACATTGGAGCTGGTGTTCTTCTTGTGGGCCTCCATCTCGCTTATCTCACGGCCGACTGCTGGTCCACGTCCTGCTTCTGGACAGAATGCCCTCCCTCCTCAAATCTGACAGACAATTACTCTCCTCCCTTCAAAACCTTATTGAAGGCACATCTCCTCCAGGTGGCCCTCCCTGACTTCCCTTTCCTCTTCTTCCTCTCCCTTCTGTGTCACTCTGCCATACTCCCCTTGTTCTTCCTTCACTCCCAGCCTCACATCACTTATGTAAATATCTGTAATTTATTTCTTTATGTAAATATTCTATTAATGTCTGCCTCTCCGCCTCTAGACTGTATGCTCATTGTGGCCAGGGAATGTGTCTATTCATTGTTGTCTTGTACTCTCCCAAGTGCTTAGTACAGTTCCCTGCACACAGTAAATTCTCAATAAGGGAAGCAGCATGGCTCAGTGGAAAGACCCCGGGCTTGGGAGTCAGAGGCCATGGGTTCTAATCCCGGTTCCGCCACATGTCAGCTGTGTGACTTTGGGAAAGTCACTTAACTTCTCTGTGCCTCAGTTACCTCATCTGTAAAATGGGGATTAAGATTGTGAGCCCCACGTGGGACAACCTGATCACCCTGTATCCCCCAGTGCTTAGAACAGTGCTTTGTACATAGTAAGCGCTTAACAAATACCATCATTATTATTATTATGATTACAATTCAGCAAGAGAGACAATCCCTGCCCACAATGGGCTCATAGTCTAGAAGAAGGGAGACAGACATCAAAACAAGTAAACAGGCATCAGCAGCACAACCCATGCATCAGGCAAAAAATCCTCACTCTCGGCTTCAAGGCTGTCCATCACCTCACCCCCTCCTACCTCACCTCCCTTCTTTCCTTCTCCAACCCAGCCCGCACCCTCTGCTCCTCTGCCACTAACTTCCTCACTGTGCCTCGTTCTTGCCTGTCCCACCGTCGACCCCCGGCCAACATCCTTCCCCTGGCCCGGAATGCCCTCCCTCCACACATATGCCAAGCTAGCTCTCTTCCTCCCTTCAAAGCCCTACTCAGAGCTCACCTCCTCCAGGAGGCCTTCCGAGACTAAGCCCCCTCCTTCCTCTCCCCCTCCTCCCCCTCCCCATCCCTCCACCTTACCTCCTTCCCATCCCCACAGTTCCTGTATATATGTTCGTACATATTTATTACTCCATTTATTTATTTAATTTGTACATGCTTATTCTATTTATTTTATTTTGTTAATATGTTTTGTTTTGTTCTCTGTCTCCCCCTTCTAGACTGTGAGCCCACTGTTGGGTACGGACCATCTCTATATGTTGCCAACTTGTACTTCCCAAGCGCTAAGTACAGTGCTCTGCACACAGTAAGCGCTCAATAAATACGATTGAATGAATGAATAAATGAGTCTGGGAGCCAGAGGACTTTGGGCAAGTCACTCAACTTCTCTGTCCTCAGTTTCCTCAGCTGCAAAAATGGTGATTTAATACATGCTCACTCTCCTACTTGGATGATGAGCCCCATGTGAGACAGACTGCAATCGGATTGGATTGATGATCTTGTCTCTATCCATGCTTAGAACAATGCTTGACACATACTAAGCACTTAACAAATACCATTAAGAATAAAAAACATGTGTAACACCTCATCTTCCGACCCTGGACAATTTAGGCTTTCTTTATTTTTTATAACTAATCAACTTGGACATTAATCTGAGAACAGAAACAATCTCCAAGAGTTGACAGTCCTCAAAGTAGCACTCAGAGAAAAGCTCAGAAAATTACATGAAAGTCTTGCCCAAACTTTTTAAATCTCTCTGATTGACAGAAGTGGCCAGGGGAATTAATGAAATTACTGATTTCTCACTCGGGGAATTGGAAAAATTGTGGTTCAAAATCAGTTCCAATGCTCTAATGGAGGGGAATACAATGATCCTAATTTTTCGAATCATAAAAGCGGGTCACTTCTGGTTTATTCTGGTTTGGGGACCCATTCTTATATGACCCAAAGGGGTTCACTCATCCTGACAAAATCATTTCCATTCAAATGAAATAAGCACTATAAAACCCTATGCAGTAGTTAACACTTAATAGGGATCAGCTAATAGCTGCTTAATTGGGGTGCTCGCCAGAAACCAATTTTTCCCAAATCATTTAATGGGCTTTAAAATCTACTCAAACGGACACCTCTGAGAATGCATGCTGGATAATAAGGCTAGCTGAAAGATGATTTTTTAATTCCTATGTGCAACTGAGATAAAATGTAAGTACAATTTTCAAGAATGGAAGGTGGTGAAATTTGTATGTTTACTTTTGGAAATGACTCTCTCCCAGAATTTCATCCACTTGCAACCAGGTCTTTCTGTTAATTGGGGGGCTCAGAGCTGCCAATTTCTCAACCTAAATCTGGCTGAGAAGGGAGGTAGGATTTATGGAATTGGGAGGTTCAGAACAATGGTTTGGTAGGGACAGAGAAAGGCAGCTCTTTAAAAAGTCTATCTCTTTCCCTCAGCTCATTTTCATCTGATCTCGGTTTTTTCCTGTCCATATTGAGTTTAGGTATCCACTTACCACCTGTTATGCCTTTCATTCTCCCATTAAGTCCTGAATCTCTGTTCAGTTCTCTCCCTATAGGAAAATAAACAGCAACCAAACCTGCTGGCCTCACCTTTAGCAGCATCCATACATTCAGGGATATTAGAAAAGCATCATGGCCTCGTGGAAAGAGAACCATCCCAGGAGACAAAGGACCCAGGTTCTAATCCTGGCTCCATCACTTGTCTGCTGTTTGACCTTGGGCTAGTCACTTCATGCCTCTGTGCCTTGGGTTTGCTTATCTGCAAAATGTGGATTCAATATCTGTTCTTCCTCCTTCTTGGACTGTGAGTACCATGTGGGACCTGATTATCTTGTATCTACCCCAGTGCTTACCAGTATTTGACATATTATAAGTCCTTAATGTATATTGTTATTATTATATCATATTGAGTCTTTGTATGGTGGGAGTCAGAGGACTTGGGTTCAAATCCCAGCTCTGCCACTTGTCTGTTGTGTGACCTTGGACGAATCACTTAGTTTCCCTGTGCCTCAGTTACCTCACCTGTAACATGGGAATTAACATTGGGAGCCCTATGTGGGACAGGGAATGTGTCCATCCTGTATACCTTGCATCTACCCCAGTGCTAAGAACAGTGCTTGGCACATGGCAAGTGCTTAACAAGTACCATAACTATTATTATCATTATTACAGTGCTCTGCACACAGCAAGCACTCAATAAATATAAGTGAATGACCTTTGAATAAAGGCCCAACAGTAACAGAATACTACCCATTCAGTCAATAGGAAATATCCAATCCTTACTCTTCATTTTTTTTTAAAAAAAAAGAACAGAAAAAGGTGACTATTTCTAGCTGTAATTTACTTTCAAACATGACTCTGCTCATGGTGAGGTACTATAAGTGTCAAAAAAGATAAATAAAAGCACCTAGACTTCTACTGTGGACCATTAGTAATTTATTTCTGAAAAATGAGCCCTACTGAAGAGAACTTATAAGGCAGGATGCATATTGAAATTGAGAAGTAATGTGGCTTATTGTCCCCTCAGGATCACATCTGGAGAGTTTTCAGTCCTCTACCAGTCTTGATTACGGGAGGAAGAGTCAAGCAGGGAAATATCCATTCCATTCCTAGTTTGGGCGGTGGCTAGAGAGTGGAAGGCAAACTGCTCCAAGTCAAAACTCACCTGGGCTGGGCAGCAGCGGCATGGAAGAGGGTGGAGGACAGAGACTCAAGTTTACTGCTCAGAAAAAGGCAATGGTAAACCACTTCCACATTTCAACCAAGAAAACTCTATGGATCTACTACCAGAACAATTGCCTTACCTCTTTCCCCTCCCCACAGCACCTGTATCTATGTATATATGTTTGTACATATTTATTACTCTATGTATTCATTTTACTTGTACATATCTATTCTATTTATTTTATTTTGTTAATATGTTTTGTTTTGTTGTCTGTCTCCGCCTTCTAGACTGTGAGCCCGCTGTTGGGTAAGGACCGTCTCTAGATGTTGCCAACTTGTACTTCCCAAGCGCTTAGTCCAGTGCTCTGCACACAGTAAGCGCTCAATAAATATGAATGAATGAATGAATGAATGAATGAATGAATGCAGATGAAGGTGGGGCTTTCTAGGAGAGCTGTGTCAATGGAGTCGCTATGGGTTGCTATGGGACAACTCGAAGGCAAGACAAGACAGTAGTCTACTGGAAAGAGCATTGGCCTGAGAGTCAGGTCATATGGGTTCGTTCATTCATTCATTCAATCGTACTTATTGAGCACTTACTGTGTGCACAGCACTGTACTAAGCGCTTGGGAAGTACAACTTGGTGATATATAGAGATGGTCCCTACCCAACAGTGGGCTCACAGTCTAGAAGGGGGAGACAGACAACAAAACAAAACATATTAACAAAATAAAATAAATAGAATAGTAAATATGCTCAAGTAAAATAGAGTAATAAATCTGTACAAACATATATACGGGTGCTGAAGGGAGGGGAAGGAGGTAAGGCAGGGGTGATGGGGAGGGGGAGGAGAGGGAGAGGAAGGAGGGGGATCAGTCTGGGAAGGCCTCCTGGAGGAGGTGAGCTCTCAGTAGGGCCTTGAAGGGAGGAAGAGAGCTAGCTTGGTGGATGTTGGGAGGGCGGGCATTCCAGGCCAGGGGCATGACGTGGGCCGGGGGTCGATGGCGGGACAGGCAAGAATGAGGCCCAGTGAGTAGGTGAGCAGCAGAGGAGCGCAGGGTGTGGGCTGGGTTGGAGAAGGAGAGAAGGGAGGTGAGGTAGGAGGGGGCCAGGGGATGGACAGACTTGAAGCCGAGAGTGAGGAGTTTTTGCTTGATGCTTAGGTTGACTGGTAGCCACTGGAGACTTTTGAAGAGGGGAGTAACATGTCCAGAGAGTTTCTGCACAAAGATGATCCAGGCAGCAGCATGAAGTATAGATTGAAGTGGGGAGAGACAGGAGGATGGAAGATCAGAGAGGAGGCTGATGCCGTAATCCAGTCGGGATAGGATGAGATGGGTTCTAATCCTGGCTCTGCTATTTGCCTGTTTTGTGACCTTGAGCAAATCACTTAACTTCCATGTGCCTCAGTTTCCCCAACTGTAAAATTAAGATTAAATATCTGTCCTCCGTCTCCATTAGACTATAAATCTCATTTGGGGCAGGAACTATGTCTGACATAATTGTCTTTTATTTATCCCAGTGCTTACTACTGTGTTTAGCAGATTAGTTAAGCACTTAAAAATTTGCAGTTATTTTAGCAAAATGAATTACATTATTGCTTTGACGGTCCCAAGAACGTTTGGGGCTATTTTTAGCCCAGTGGTAAAATGTGTCATTTTAAAAATATATTTAAGGAATATGCTCTGGTTATCAGGCTTACAGATCCTACTATCTAGATTCCACAGCTGTCTCTGGGTGGTTAAAGGAAAGAGACATGGAGAAAGATACATCATGAGACAGAGATGAGGAGAGAAAGAGCAAGAGAGCAGCGAAAAAGAGTAATCAATCAATCAATCAATAGTGTTTACTGAGTGCTTACTTAGGTACAAAGCATGGCACTAAATGCTTGGAAGAGTACGATAGTTAGTAAACTGGTTCCCTGCACACAACAAGCTTGCAGTCTGGAGTAAGAAAGGCAACGAAAAATGGAAAAAGAAAGATTCAGGCCTGAGCCTTAGTGGAAAAAACAGACAGTGTGTTTCATTTAATGGAGGTGCAGGAGGTAACTGTAAATTTGGGGATCAGTTTCACTTTGGAACCATAGAATATTGCTTTTCGATTGATGCTTCTCACACTACAGCATAAGTCAGTCGAGGCTTAGATGCCCAGCAAAATCAACATTGCCCTGGAATGGTTTTAAAATTTACAAGTCTATATTCAAGATCACACATCTTTATTACACTGATAACATTGAATGATCAAACTCAAAATATAACACTGCTACTCCTCGGCCGAGAAATCTTAGTGAAAAGAGTTTCTCAAAGTTTCTCACTTGCTTCCACCTTAATTTAGAAGTAAGAGTAGGGTTGTAAGTTGATTTGTCAGAGCTGAGAACATTGAAGTACTTCTGGCAGCATTATTCTTTACCTCCGATCTATAAAGTAATAAAAATAATAATAATAATGATGGCACTCGTAAAGCGCTTATTATGTTCTAAGCAATGGGGGGATAAAAGAGATGATCATGTTGTCCCACCTGGGGCTCATTGTCTTAATCCCCATTTTCCAGATGAGGTAACTGAGGCTCAGAGAAGTTAAGTGACTTGTCCAAAGTCATGTAGCTGACAAGTGGTGGAGCCGGGACTAAAACCCATGACCTCTGATTCCCAAGCCCGTGCTCTTTCCAGAGCCACACTGCTTCTCTGCAGCATTCTCTGCAGTATTGTTTAATAGCTCACATTCTTTATTCTGTTTTGACTAGTATTTTGTTATAATTAAGTAACATAAAGAAGGCTTTAAAAACTACAGAGAAGGGTCATGATGTTCAAATTTGTATGTATCATAAAGTTATGATTGCCAAGTAATGGCTTTTATGGTCCATAACTCTACAATTGTAGATGTGAAGATACCAAGTTTATTTGTAGCTTCTGAGTGTGATTTTTCAGCTGATAGTTTAAACTGGACTGTATTAGTCTACTTATTCTGATAAATGCCTTCTTCAAAAATCCAAAGCCCAAGTCACAATTGTACTTCTTTTATGTTACTTGTTGTCTAATGTCACATAATCCACTAAGGTTTATTCAGGGCTGATTATTCCAATTTTTGGTGGGTTACCCACATCTTTAACTTTTCCTTCCTTTCTCTGCTTCAGGTCCTGTTTTAATGTTCTGTCTCTCCTGTTGTGTCTGTTTCCAGTCCCTTCTTACTTAAACTTTAGATTGTGAGCCCCATAACTGTGTATATTCTCCCAGCACAGTTTCTCCTAGTATGGTGCTCTGAAAATAGTAAGTGCTTAATATTCATTCTTTCATTCATTCAATCGTATTTATTGCGTGCTTACTGTGTGCAGAGCACTGTAGTAAGCAGCTTGGGAAGTACAAGTTGGCAACATATAGAGATGGTCCCTACCCAACAACGGGCTCACAGTCTAGAAGGATTAATAAATACTATTATTTATCAACAAATAGCATTAATAAATACTATTACTACTACTTCTGTTCTTCTTTCTCACAACCAGGAGACAATGGCAGAGGAAAGAGAAAAGACAAAACCAAAATTAATTATTTTTACTTATAACACCTCTGATTTTAATGATAATATCTTAATGATGGCATTTGTTAAGTGCTTACTATGTGCAAAGCACTGTTCTAAGCGCTGGGGGGGATACAAGGTGATCATGTTGTCCCACGTGGGGTTCACAGTCTTAATCCCCATTTTACAGATGAGGGAACTGAGGCTCAGAGAAGTTAAGTGACTTGCCCAAGGTCACACAGCAGACATGTGGCGGAGCCGGGATTCAAATCCATAATAATAATAATAATAATAATAATAATAATGGCATTTATTAAGTGCTTACTATGTGAAAAGCACTGTTCTAAGCGCTGAGGAGATTACAAGGTGATCAAGTTGTTCCGCAGGGGGCTCACAGTCTTAATCCCCATTTTACAGATGAGGTAACTGAGGCCCAGAGAAGTTAAGTGACTTGCCCAAAGTCACAAGCTGACAATTGGCAGAGCCGGATTTGAACCCATGAACTCTGACTCCAAAGCCCGGGCTCTTTCCACTGAGCCATGCTGCTTCTGATTGAATGAAGTGACAGAATTATGCTGCTTGTACTAAAAATCCTTCAGTCTGATTAAAAAGCGCATACCCTTGATATCATTCAGTGAAAAGAAACTGAAAGAACAGATGCTGAGAGAGTCCTCCAGTAAATCATAGCTAAAGTTGTCAGATAATGATAGAATGTGCTGCCCTCTGCCAAGTTTCCTTTGAGGACACAGGCGGATGGCCAACTCCTTTGAATCACCCAGAGACATGTGATGGGCTCGGTAGCACATTTGTAATTCCCTAAATATCATTTCATCATGTAGATAACAATATCTCTTGGAATAGTTTCAAGTTCTGTGCACTATCGTTCAACGAGAGTGGATTTCCTTCTGTCATAGAGAAAGACGTGGTCTTCAGACAATGTACCTTCCATTTAGGGTGACCTGAGATAACTCGAGGTGTCGAGATTCCAAACCAGTCCGTAGAAGTAATCTTGCTTTCTTGAGCCTGAGTAAATTCAAAATGGACCAGGCACAATTCATTCATGGGACACAAGGGTTAAGGATCCAAAAATATCTGAATATCTTTTTTCAGCTTCCTTTGCATGAGCTGCTACAGAAGGAGAAATCCATTTCCCACCAAAGAGCCACAAGATAGTTGAACGGGCAGCAACAGAGAAGCAGCCTGGCCCAGTGGAAAGATCATGGGCCTGGGACTCAGAAGGACCTGGGTTCTAATCCTGCCTCCACCACTTTTCTGCTGTGTGACCCTGCGCAAGTCATCACTTCTCATTTTCCTTAGTTACCTCATCTGTAAAATGGAGATTAAAACTGTGAGCCCCATGTGGGACAGGGACTGTGCCCAACCTGATCACCTTGTATCTACTCCAGTGCTTAGAACTGGTACAGAGTAAGTGCTTAACAAATACCATAAAACAAAACAAAACAATACAATACCAAGTGCAAAGATTGGAGAAAATGCCAGGAACATGGAAAGCTAGTAAAGTGGAGAATTCTCATATTCAAGGTTGATTTGGCTGGAGATAGGGCTTGCTATTTTCATTGATATGAACATATTTATGCAGATTGCTGGCCCCTGAAGAGTTAGTATCTGTCTCTCCAACTTAACTACAGTCTCTTCAAGGGCAGGGATAATGTCCACCTGCTCTATTGTTTTGAACTCTCCCAAGCACTTTGTACAGTGCTCTGTGTAAAGTAAGCATTCAAAAACATCACTGATTGACTGATTGCCTAATTTGCCATTTTAGAGGGAAAACTAGAGCCCATGGGAAGCTTTTATTTAACATTCTATCAGTTGTTAATTATAAGTAGATTTGCAAAATTTTATGGTTTCTTTCACATGCTTGGTACCACTTGAGGCATTGTCCAATATCCCATTTGGAAGGGAAAATCTTTGGAAGATGAAACATCTTTCTAAACTGGATAATAGTAAGGTCAGCGGAATATCAACATTATGCGATATATAACTGACTGTATTATTTTTCATGTTAATAGAAAACTAAGGCTAGAATTGAAAGTTAATTTCAAATCTCACTTCCATTCATAATTAAAAGTAATTTTTGATCTTTAAAAGGATGGAAATTCCATTCTAAACCTAGAATATTCATCAAGCCATTAACATTGGGTATATGAAAAAAGGCTTCCATCTCTCATTTTTAACAATGTCACAATAGGCATATTTCCACACAATTTCAAGAAAAAGATTAAATGCTTCTAATGTACTTAAGGGAACATTTATGATGATTAAAGTTCTATCTGTGTACATTAAATAGCAATTTATTCTATTTTCCAAAGCTAGCAAGAAAGTGGGAAACATATCAGTATGCATTCTTTCATATTCAGTGAAATATGTTGCCAGCCAACATAATAAAACATATTCATTCTAGTTTTCTTGTTAAGAGGTTTGGTGTCACTTTTACTTCACTGGACCCTGTTCTTAGCCTGCAGACTTTCAGATCAGGGTTGTGGAATTTGTGTGGAGACATTAAAGAGCCTCTCTCTTATCCTCTAGATGGTAAGCGCATTGTGGACAAGGAATGAGTCTGTTTATTGTTATACTGTACTCTCCCAAGTGCTTAGTGTAGTGCTCTGCACATGGTAAGCTTCAATAAATACAATTGAACGAATGAAGAACCTGTAAGATAGAATCAATCAATTAATCATATTTACTGAGCACTTACTGAGTGCAGAGTACTGCATTTAGTGGTTGGGATGTTCCCTGCTCACAAGCTTACAGTCTAGAGGGGGAGACAGACATTAATATAAATGAATAAAATTTGGATATGTACATAAGTGCCGTGGGGCTGAGGGAGTGGTGAAGAAGGGGATCAAAGTGCAAGGGTGATGCAGAAGGGAGTGAGAGAATAGGAAATGAGAGCTGTCAGGAAAGACCTCTGGGAATAATAATTACGGCGTTTGTTAAGTGCTTACTATGTGCCAGGCACCATACTAAGCACTGGGGTAGATACAAGCAAATCGGGTTGGACAGAGTCCCTGTTGCGTGTGGGGCTCACAGTTTCAATCCTACTTTTACAGATAAGACAACTGAGGCCCAGAGAAGTAAAGTAACATGCCCAAGGTCACAGAGCAGACAAGTGGCGGGGCTGGGATTAGAACCTATGACCTTCTGACTCCAGGCCCATGCTCTATCCAGGATGCCACGCTGAATTAAGGAAGGAATTAAGTGGAATTTTTGAAACCTATACCTACACAGTTAACAGAATTCATTTATCCCTCCCAACAGAAGACGGTGCTCAAAACAATGTCTTTGGCCTGATAAAACCTACTACATATGGAATCCTACATTAATAATTCAGTGGTATTTATTGGGTTCTTACTCTGTGCGGAACCCTGTACTAAGCACTTGGGAAAGTACAGTACAATAGCATTGGTAGTCGTTATCCCTGCTCACAAACAGCTCACAGTCTACAGGGGGAGGCAGACCTTTAAATAAATTACAGATAGGGAAACAATAGAGTACAAGGATATTTACACAAGCACTTAAGGCGTACAGCGAAGTGCATAGTAAATGATGGCAGAGGGTGGATAGGTAAAGTGAGGCCTTAGGGAAGACTTTTTGGAAGAATTGTGATTTAGGAGGGCTCTGAGGTTGAGGAGAATGGTGGACTCTGAGGTATGAAGGGGGAGAGAGTTCCAGGCCCAAAAGAGGTAGCGCTTATTATAGTGCTCTGCACTCAGTAAGCACTCAATATCTACTTTTGAATGAATGACATAGGCATGGGGTTGGCGGTAGACCATGAATAGTTTATTGTAACGCAGTGCAAGATTTGTCATATGCATATAAATTAAATCCACTTGCTTTTTAAAGCCCCTTCTACCACATACGTATTTATTTATAACCTCAGCACTGGTTTTAGTATCTTTATTCAGTTGCTCAATCAGTTCCTTATTTTGCTTCCAGTATTTGTAAGTGCCTTTATGACCATTCATTCAATCGTATTTATTGAGCTCTTGCTATGTGCAAAGCGATTTACTAAGCTCTTGGGAGAGTACAATATAACAACAAACAGACACATTTCTGCCCACAACAAGCTCACCTTCTTTAGATTGCTAGCTCTTTATGGGCAGGGAACATATTACATGATTTGTTGATACTTTTCCAAGCACTTAGTACAGTGTATTGCACCCGGTATGCACTTCATAAATACCATTACTACTGCTATTACTCAAAACATTGAAAAAACGAAGTTTACCTGCTTAATCATTAAGATCACAATTCTATCCTGAACTGCAAGATACTTAATTTCCATGATTTTCCATTTCAAGCCCTTTGTGGTATAGGTGCCTGCATAGATGGAAATATGCAAGGAAATGATCTTCCTCTGTACAGAGGAGAAGAAATCAAGGTGAAACTCTCTAGCTAATGCTGCCTTTTTATTCCCAAGCATTTTCAAAGTCAATCTTGTAGATTTCAAGTGTTTTGCTTTTTTAACACCTAGGGAATAATTAATCACCCACAGGAAGGTGTCATCTTTAAAGCTGAATATTCATCAACATTTCCAATTATGTTAATATCACAGGACACCTTTCCGGTTGAAAAGCCCTAGTGCTGGTTTTTGAAGTTGACGTGAGGACCAGAAACATAATGTACACACCCCAACACTCTCACAGAGATAACAAAAATCCTACTTCAAATTGGGATCATGTTGTGAAATTAGATGATAGAGGGATTTACATTGATCTTCCAGCTAGTATTAGACCTTAGCTACAAGCCATCTGGTTTAGCAAACATGGGACAATGGTCATATGGGAAATGACTGGAGCCCCGCTTTCAAATTTAGCTATGAGCCATCTGCTCTAACGAGCCAGGGGTTATATTAGAGATTGCACAGGTGAAACCCAACTCATTGAAAGGAAAAACAAAACATTTTCAACACTGTTGTTTTTTGAAGGCCCAACTATAACTTGTTTATATTCCACTTAAACACAGAAGGGATTTGAGACAACATATTTCTCACTGGTCTCGAATGTGCTTATGTGGACTTCTAGACTGTGAGCCCGCTGTTGGGTAGGGACCGTCTCTATATGTTGCCAACTTGTACTTCCCAAGAGCTTAGTACAGTGCTCTGGACACAGTAAGCGCTCAATAAATACGATTGAATGAATGAGTGAACCCTGAGAGTGCATCTTGGCATGTGTCATCTGATTGGTCCAGAGGTTTGATGGACAGCTGCTGCCTGGGAGCTTCTCACAGCTTTCTAGGGCTTTGGGAGATACTCTAAAATCCCAGAGGCTGTCAGGAAATAGGAGGCCAGGAATTGAGGTCGGGAAGGGAACTGAAAACGGCTCAAATGCAATCTTTCAAGCAGGTGGCCATGCCTCCATTATGGGTACCAGCATAGACCACATTCAGCACTCCGTTACTCTTCCCATCTTCAAAGCCCTCTTGAAAACAAACCTCCTCCAGGATGCCTTCCCTGATTCATAGCAAACCTTCCCACCCTACGTCCCCCATTACTGCCATTTCAACAAACACTTCTTCTTCACCTACTCTCTTGAGTCCTAACTTATTTTTTTTTAAATGAGATTTATTAAGCGCTTACTTTGTGCAAAGCACTGTTCTAAGCGCTGGGGAGGTTACAAGGTGATCAGGTTGTCCCACAGGAGGCTCACAGTCTTAATCCCCATTTTACAGCTGAGGTAACTGAGGCACAGAGAAGTGAAGTGACTTGCCCAAAGTCACACAGCTGACAATTGGCAGAGCAGGGATTTGAACCCATGACTTCTGACTCCGAAGCTTGCTCTTTCCACCGAGCCAGACTGCTTCTCTAGCTCATCTCTCCACTTCCCCTCCCCCAGTTGGCCTTTATTTAAGCACTTTCAACTCTGTTCTTCATGCTGACCTCTAATTTTCTTGAATGCCTCTCTCCCCAGCTAGAGTGTTGTGACAGGGATCAGATCACATCTACCTCTACTTACTTTATTGTATTCTCCCAAGCACTTTGTACACAAAACTACTGATTGACAGAAGCAAGGAGGCTGATCTGTTGTCTATAGACATTTTCCTGGTCTTCCTGGAGCTCTCCTAGCAAGAGGTGAGTTAAAATCATGTCAGGATCCCTCTCCCAGGATGTAGATTCAGTTTACTTGAGGAATTTCCATAATAAATAGTATCTCCCCAACTATGCTTTGCAACCTGCAGACTCCAATGGTATTTCAAACGTAAAGGAAAATCATACTTAGGTTGAAATATTTGTGAGAGGCTACATTAGGCTCTAAATTCTCTTGTGGCTATTTAACTATCCTGAAGACAAAAAGAACAAGAAGTAATAGCACTGATATTTTAATTATAATTGTAATTTGGATATGATATTCTCCCCTAACTAACAAACATGTTTGTTCTATGTGTTCCTAACATACTCTTTTCAGGGCAGGGAAAAAGCCTGATTATTATGAATTTATCACCTCTCCCTAAATCTTCATCTTCCAAGATTTTTCTGTAAATTGCAAAGATGAGACTAAACTAATTCAGAAACTAATGTAACGTCAGAACTAGCTGGACCTTTCTAGTTCTGTTTTACTCTGTTTATTTCTTCCATTATTCATTTTTCATTAGTGTCTGACATATCCTGGAAACGTCTGCTATCCCCCAATTAAGTCCTTCAAAATTTTATTCTTTTAATTGAATTGCATTTCTTCTGATCCAGATTATCCATTAGTTAGGTATTCATTTGTTAGGTATTACTGCTTTCAGGATACTAAATTTGCTTGCCATGTGTGCATGCAATTAAGTACCTCATTATGCTCTGTTTGCATTTGCTCAGACTCTATTGTTTTAATCTCCACCTTTTTACCTTGTAGTTCCAAATATACTAATCCTACATAGCCCCATTTCTGAGCTTGGATAAATTGCAGACTAATACAGCAGTTGTGGGGAGCATGAAGAGTGAATGTGGAGAAGCAGCGTGGCTTAGTAGAAAGAGCCCGGGCTTGCGAGTCGGAGGTCATGGGTTCTAATCCCGCTCCTCCACTTGTCAGCTGTGTGACTTTGGGCAAGTCACTTAACTTCTCTGGGCCTCAGTTACCTCATCTGTAAAGGGGGGATTAAGACTGTAAACCCCATGTTGGACAACCTGTTTACCTTGTATCTACCCCGGGGCTTAGAACAGTGCTTGGCACATGGTAAGCACTTAACAAATAATAACATTGTTATTACTATATTATTATAGCCTAAGGCACCCAGTCCAGAGGAGCTTGGACTTTAGACCCTGCCTGTTTATTGTTATTCTGTACTCTCCCAAGCGCTTAATACAGTGCTCTGCACACAGTAAGTGTTCAATGAATATGACTCAATGCATTCATCATCATCATCAATCATATTTATTGGGCGCTTACTATGTGCAGAGCACCGTACTAAGCACTTGGGAAGTACAAATTGGCAACATACAGAGACAGTCCCTACCCAACAGTGGGCTCACATGTCTACTTAGCCTAGCTGAACCCTCATGCCTTACTCCTTTAACATCAACCTACTCATTGTGCCTCAGTTTCATCTCTCTTGCCACTGACCCCTTGCTCCCATCCTCCCTTTGGTCTAATCCTTCAAAATCCAACCTACCACCTCCCTCCTCTTAATAATAATAATAATAATAATAATTTTGGCATTTGTTAAGCGCTTACTATGTGCCAAGCACTGTTCTACATGCGGGGGGAGATTCAAGGTATTCAGGCTGTCCCATATAGGGCTCACAGTCTAAATTTCCATTTTACAGATGAGGTAACTGAGGCACAGAGAAGTTAAGTGACTTGCCCAAAGTCACACAGCTGATAAGTGGTGGAGCCGGGATTAGAACCCATGACCTCTGACTCTCAAGCCTGTGCTCTTTCCACTGAGCCATGCTGTGCTTAACAAATGTTATTATTATTATTATTATTATTATTATTATTATTATTATTATTATTATTATTATTATGCAAAGCCCTACTAAAATCACATCTCCTCCAGGAAGTCAGTCCCTCTCATTTCTTCACCCTTTTTGTCCTCCCTTCTGAGGCATCTATGCACTTGGTTCTGTACAATTGAGAAGCAGCATGAGAAGCAGCATGGCTTAGTGGAAAGAACACTTGCTTGGGTGTCAATCAATCAATCGTATTTATTGAGCGCTTACTGTGTGCAGAGCACTGTACTAAGCGCTTAGCACTGTACATGTCAGAGGACATGTGTTCTAATCCTGGCTCTGCCACTGGTCTGCTGTGTGATGCTGGACAGGCCATTTAACTTCCCTGGTCCTCGGTTCCCTCATCTGTAAAATGGAGATGAAGACTGTGAGCCCCCCGTGGGACAACCTGATTACCTTGTATCTACCCCAGCGCTTAGAACAATGCTCACATGGTAGGTGCTTAACAAATACCATCATTATTTTTATAATTATTACTTTATTACTTGCCTCACCCCATCTCCCATGGCATTTGTATACATATCCTTACATTCCGCTGCTTTCCCGTCGGTAATTCATTTTAATGTCTGTCTCCCTGACTAGACTGTAAGCTCCTAGAGAGCAGAGATGCTGTCTTTCAACTGTATTGTCCTCTTCCAAATGGGAGTTGATACAGGAGTTGGTGGACAGGTTCCCTGCTCCCAGGAACAGGGACTATGTTCAACTTGATTTCCTTTTAATGACCCCCATGCTTAATAAAATGCCTGGCGCATAGTAAGTGCTTAACAAATACCATCATTATTATTATTATTATTCCATCAGGGAATGAAGTGTCTTATAGCATACGTAAGAAAATATCCCCTAGAGGCAACAAAGCAGTAAATGGAAGCCAAACTTTCCCAAATGACATTAACATAATCAGTTGTGAGCAGTTAATGTGTCAATCCCAACGTATCGATCCCATTAATCTAAGAGGCAGCTTACAGCTATAAATGGGAGGAAATATAAAGTAAACTCAACATAATGCCCACCGAATACTGAAGAAGTCTTCAAATAGAAAAACATCTTGGAAATAATCAAGTTTTAGAACACTAATTAGTGGTCAAGCATAAACTTAGAAAAGGCCATTAAATCACAATGATGGTAGATCTTATGAACAGTTGAAGTCAGCTACAAAATTTGAATGATTTCTTCTAAAGAAACTAAGAAACTGGAGTGAAGTGCTTTATTGCTAAATAGCTCCATAGGCAACAGGCAGCATGGCCTTATAGGAAGCTCACAGGTCTAAGACGTCAGGAAACTCCGGTGCTAATAATGATAATAATAATAATAATAATAATAGTAGGAATTGTGGTATTTGTTAAGTGCTTATCCTGTTCCAGGCACTAAATCAACAAAACAGAAAGCAGTGTGGCTAAGTGGAAACAGCATGGGCATAGGAGTCAGAGAACATAATAATAATAATAATGGCATTTATTAAGCTCTTACTATGTGCAAAGCACTGTTCTAAGTGCTGGGGAGGTTACAAGGTGACCAGGTTGTCTCACGGGGGGCTCACAGTCTTTATCCCCATTTTACAGATGAGGGAACTGAGGCCCAGAGAAGTTAAGTGACTTGCCCGAATTCACACAGCTGACAAGTGGCGGAGCCGGGATTTGACTCCAAAGCCCAGGCTCTTTCCACTGAGCCACACTGCTTCACAGCATAGAACATGCATTTTAATCCCAGCTCCATTACTTGTCTGCTATGTAACCTTGGGCAAGCCACTTAATTTCTGCTTTGCACATAGTAAGTGCTTAATAAATGCCATCATTATTATTATCATTAATATTATTATCTCAGTTACCTCATCTGTAAAATGGGGATTATGATGGTGAGCCCCATGTGGGACAACCTGATTATCTTGCATCTACCCCAGCACTTAGATCAGTGCTTGGCACATAGTAAGTGCTTAACAAATACCATTATTATTACTATTATTATTATACTAAGCGCTGAGGTGGATACAAGCAAATTGGGCTAGACAAAGTCCCTGTCCCATGTGGGGCTCACAGTCTCAATCCCCATTTTACAGATGACATAACCGAGGCACAGATAAATGAAGTGACTTGCCCAAAGTTACAGAGCACACAAGTGGCTAGAACCATGACCTTTGACTCGCAGGCCCATGCTCTAACCACTAAACCACACTACTTCTGCCATGATGCTTTTCATGCTTATCAATCAATCAATCAATTAATCAATCAATCGTATTTATTGAGTGCTTACTGTGTGCAGATAAGCGCTTGGGAAGAACCAGTTGGCAACATATAGACACAGTCCCTACCCAACAGTGGGCTCACAGTCTAAAAGGGGGAGATGGAGAACAAAACCAAACATACTAACAAAATAAAATAAATAGAATAGATATGTACAAGTAAAATAAATAAATAAATAAATAAATAAATAGAGTAATAAATATGTACAAACATACATATATATAGGTGCTGTGGGGAAGGGAAGCACCGAGGTAAGATGGGGGGGATGGAGAGGGGGACGAGGGGGAGAGGAAGGAAGGGGCTCAGTCTGGGAAGGCCTCCTGAAGGAGGTGAGCTCTCAGTAGGGCCTGGAAGGGAGGAAGAGAGCTAGCTTGGCAGATGGGCAGAGGGAGGGCATTCAGTAGTTATTATATTATTTTGCTGAAAAATAGGATTTTGCTCCATTTTTTTAAATACCATGCAAAATGATAATCATTAATCGTTGACATTTCAGGGATCACTTCCTTGCTCCTGACTCCAAAATAGGTACAAAGTTCCACTGGTTATAAAACTGAAATCAATGAATTTCATTCTCTCCGTTGCATCTCTTTCCTGTGAAACACACAAATCAGCTCTTCCTTTTTCTGACCGACCGAACTGATCCAAACATCAACTCTCCTCTTCTGCAAACTTGCAGCATGGATGGGTTTCCCGGTCTTCTACCTGCCATCCAAATATGACTCTTTGAAGAAGCAATGAATCCTTGGTGCCAAGGTTTTAGGAGATGGGCCCAGACACAGATTTTCTGAACTTTCCTAGGAAGAGAGGCTACTGCCACAATCACACTGGTTCCCTTTGACTGCAAACTCAGCAACTTGGGAGCAGACAAATTGCCATCTGAGCAGATGGGCTTGAATCGCCAGTCAGCTATTAAATAACTGCACGTGTTATCCCAGCTCTGCTAATCCCAATTTAAATCTGTATTAAGCCCCTCCCCGTATTTTGAGGGTGATACTGCAACCTTGGGTATTTACAGTTCTTTAGAGAAATAAAGAAACTAACAGGATGCAAAAGAACTTCAGAGCAGACTGCTGTCGTCATGGCTTCACCGTACTTCCCATCTCTCCTCACAGAAATCAGTCCGACAGGCAGCTACTAAAGTCATTTTCCTCAAACACTGCTTTGGCCATGGAATCCCCCGCTCTCTCTCTTGTTCATCCACCGACTCCCTGATTATACGTTGGCTTGTACAAATCTCTCACATCACAGTTGTTGCACTGTTTTACAGCTGGTATCCATGTTGTAATCTTGTTACATTAGACTGTGAGCCCACTGTTGGGTAGGGACTGTCTCTATATGTTGCCAATTTGTACTTCCCAAGCGCTTAGTACAGTGCTCTGCACAAAGTAGGCGCTCAATAAATACGATTGATGATGATGATGATTAGTCAGCGTTAATGGTGTAGATCCACAGAACCATCCAGATAGACACGTACATGCTCAAATCACCCACAGAGTCTTGGGGACATGAATTTATATTTATTGTGTATTTATTATTTATTTATTAATTTCTAGACTGTGAGCCCACTGTTGGGTAGGGACTGTCTCTATACGTTGCCAACTTGTACTTCCCAAGTGCTTAGTACAGTGCTCTGCACACAGTAAGTGCTCAATAAATATGATTGATTGATTTATGCATTCATTATTAATTTATTATGCACAAAGGGGAGATCTGACAACCGGGTTCCTGCTGACATATAATAATAATAATGGTATTTGTTAAGCACTTACTATGTGCCAAGTACTGTTTCAAGCACTGGGGGAGATACAAGGCAATCAGGTTGTCCCACGTGGGGCTCACAGTCTTAATCCCCATTTTCCAGATGAGTTAACTGAGGCACAGAGAAGTGAGGTGACTTACCCAAAGTCACACAGCTGACAAGTGGAAGAGCCGGAATTAGAACCCATGACCTCTGACTCCCAAGCCAGTGCTTTTTCCACTGAGCCAATATTACAAACAACACCTTCCTTTGATGACCATTTCATTAGTATTACTTTGACCAAACCAATCAATGCACCTTCTTTTATTTCAAAGAAAATTGCCTTTAGACTTGCTTTGAGTCATTCAAGAAGATTAGCAAAGCCACAGACTTCTCTTCGGAACAGCAGCTGTCAGTTTCTGAGTTAAGATGTAGGAAAGATGTGGAAATGTACCTATGCTAAGGCATGGGGAATGTGATCGAAATAACCTGATTGAAAATAAAGCCCTCAAGGCAGGATTTAATCACAGAATCATTAAACCAACTCAAGCCTTGATAACTCAAAGATACATTACGGAGAACTTTCTGACTTACCAGGGTCCTTAACAGTGCAAACATCCTTAGAGAATCTGAAAATACGTATTAGAAAACTTAATTTTGTAGGAGTGGGTACTCTAACCAAGAATCAAAAGTCTATACAATCTGGGATGAAATAAATTCATGTTCAGAGACAAACATTGAGAAGTCATTGTAGAATAAAAGCAGACACACGGAATTGTGCATTTTTATGGTATTTGTTAAGCATTTACTATGTGTCAAGCATTGTTTCTAAGTGCTGGGGTAGATGGAAGATAATCAGGTCAGACACAGTCCCTATCCTATCTTGGGCTCTCAGTCAGAATAGCAGGGAGGCAGGAGAGGTATTGATTCCCCATTTCATAATTGAGGAAATGAAGCACAGAGAAGTGAAATGATTTGCCCAAGGTCACACAGCAGGGACATGATGGAGACGAGATTAGAATCCAGGTCCTCTGACTCCTCTTCCTCATTTCCTCTTCTCCTACTCCCTTTGGTGTCCCCCCTTGCATTTACACTTACACCCTTTATTCGCCCCACACTCAGCCCCCCACTACGTATGCTGATGTAATTTATTTATTTATATTTATGCCTGCCTCTCCCTTTAGACTATAAGCTTGTTGTGAGCAGGGAGTGCATCTACCAACTCTGTTATATTGCACTACCTTAAGTACTTAGTACAGTGCTCTGCACACAGTAAGTGCTCAATAAATACACTTGACTGCTTCACTGATTGACTCCTAAATCCGTTATCTTTCCATTAGGCCATGCTGCTTCTCAGGTCATTGAGATCTCCCACCTAAGAGCCTCACAGTTAACCAATGATGCATCAATATACCACGAGAAAGATAATAGGAGTCCCAGGAAACCTGTTCATTACAAATATCTCTTGGTAAATTAAGAACCGGATGGACCTCTGACATTTTCTTCATGATCTCATGATCTTCATGAAGCAGCGTGGCTCAGTGGAAAGAGCACGGGCTTGGGAGCCAGAGGTCATGGGTTCTAATCCCGGCTTCGCCACATCAGCTGTGTGACTTTGAGCAAACCACTTAACTGCTCTGAGCCTCAGTTACCTCATCTGTAAAATGGGGATTAAGACTGTGAGCCCCATGTGGGACAGCCTGATCACCTTGTATCTACCCCAGTGCTTAGAACAGTACTTCACACATAGTATGCGCTTAACAAATGCCATCATTATTATTATTATAATCTCCACCACAGTACTTCCTTTGTGACCTTATGGATTCCACATTAGGTATATGTCTTTGAGCAAAATTTCAGCCCTGACCTCTCAACGCTGTCCACAGTGCATGTTTTTTAAAGAAGCAAATCAGTTTACTCTTTAATACATGCTTGTTGGGCCGGCAGCAATCCCACTGTTTATTTTTTCAGGCCCAAACAACTTTTCAATTTGGCCGAAACTGGCAAGATTGCCAATGGGAAAAACTGACGTTTTCCATCAATTTCTGAAAAGTGCACAAGCACCAAATGTCATCTGAGTTGCGTTACATTGGGATGGTTTTCAACGGCGCAGGTATATATGCTACCCAAGTCAAATAGTTTCTGGGACACGGTAGACAAATAATCCATTGGTCTAGGATGCTCAAGTGACACCTGCTGAGTTCAGTTTTGGGCTGCACAGACGTAATAATTATGGTGCTTATTCACAATTTACTATGGGTCAAGCTCTCTGCTAAGCACTGGGGTAGATATAAGAAAACCAGATTGGAGGAAGTCAGACCCGGGGCTGTCAGTCTAAAGAGGAGTGAGAACAGGTATTTTATCCCCATTTTGCAGATGAGGAAATCGAGGCACAGAGAAGTTAAGAGACTTGCCAAGGTCGCACAATCCATCAATAAGTCGTAGTTATTGAGCTATTATGTACAAAGCAGTGTGCTAAGCTCTTGAGAATTAGCAGATGTGTTTCCTGCCCATAATGATCTTACAGTCTAGAGGGGGAGACAGACATTAATATGAATAAACAGGAACTTTATAATATATAAAGATATGTACGTAAGTGCTGTGAGGTTGGGGGTGGAGCAAATATCAAAGGTCCAGAGGTCGCAGATTGAAGTGGAAGGGAAAAGAGGACTTCATCAGGGAGGGCAGGCAAGTTGCAGAGCTGAGGTTAGGACCCTGGGCTCCAGAAGATATGAGGGAGTTGGAAAAATTACCATGAAAATTTATGCTTGGCTTAGGCAAAAACAGCCATCAGATGCCAGCTTCTCTAGCCCATTTTTTCACAAAATGAAGTCTTGTGTCAATTTCTTCTCCCCTAGATCTATTCTCCCTACTAGCATCTTAGGACTCATGTTCTCAAAGGCAACCTTATTTCTTTGCTATCTGTCTATCTGTATACTCTGTTTAAACACATATCTAATTGCCTTTCCCATCTCCATTCCCCTTTTCCTCCATCTGTAAATTATTTTGTGACCATCAACCCCATTAAACTGTAAGTTCCTTGAGGGGTGGAATCATATCTCCCATCAGTCATTGGTATTGATTATTTCCCATTTGCGGAGCACTGCACTGCCCATATCATACTTTCCCAAACATTTAACATCCTGTTCTGAAAACTGTAGTCACTCAATAAATGTCACTGATGGATATATTAACGCAACCTGAAATCCCTTTCATGTCTTAAAATGTCTCACAAATTCATGTGCAGATATATAAAATGCAAATAATTGTATCCACATACCCATTCTTATTAACTATCATTCATTCAATCATATTTATTGTTTATTATCATAATTATCCAATGAGTATTACCAGAATATTTTTTGGAATCCCGATCTAAGGAATTCCTTGGTAAAGCAGAACTCTGACTTTTCAGAAATGTTCCCTCCAGCAGGTGGGAAATCTCAATCTCTTCTATGTACGGTGACATTTACAACCATTTCCGGGGCTCTGCTGGAAAGAAAATGTGATTTATAGACTTTAAAAATGACACCAAACGTATGTATTCACCCACGAGAGCCTGTCTTGGCCTGTCTCACTTCCTGCCAACTGAAAATCTGACATCTTTTCAGGACTCTCACACGACAGTGAAATGTTCACGCCTCAGTACCCGAGGATGGGGACACCACAAAGTAGTCACAGCATCCACCGCCCCTGACAGCAGCATGGCAGCACGTTTATCCTGATCAGTTTCTGAGCCGAGGGAAAAGGGGGTGAAGTTACAGCTTTTGATCCATTCATTCATCCATTCAATTGTACTTATTGACTTTTAGACTGTGAGCCCACTGTTGGGTAGGGACTGTCTCTATGTGTTGCCAATTTGTACTTCCCAAGCGCTTAGTACAGTGCTCTGAACATTTTTAGCACTCAATAAATACGATTGATGATGATGATTGAGTGCTTGCTGTGTGAAAAGCACTGTATTAAGTGCTTGGGAAAGTACACCATAACAATAAACAGACACATTCCCTGTCCACAGTCTAGAGGGGGAGAAAAACTCAATTGGAATTTCATATTAATGTCTGTCTCCCCATCTAGATTGTAAACTCATTTTAGGGAGGGAACTTCTCTGCTAATTCTCTTGTATTCTACTCTCCCATGTTCTTAGGACAGTGCTCTGCACATGGCAAGCACTCAATAAATACTTTTGATTAATTGATTGATTGACTCCAGAAACTGGTCAATGCTTTCCACTGGAACCCCCCCCCCGCCCCCACCCCGACACCCCTCTGGCAAGAAAGGGAGGCTCTTTTTGGCCACAAAGGGAAGGGAAGCAGCATGGTCTAGTGGATAGAGTGTGGTCCTGGGACTCAGAAAGTCATTCATTCATTCATTCAATAGTATTTATTGAGCACTTACTGTGTGCAGAGCACTGTACTAAGCGCTTGGGAAGTACAAGTTGGCAACATATAGACAGTCCCTACCCAACAGCGGGCTCACAGTCTAGTAGGGGGAGACAGACAACAAAACAAAACATGTTAGCAAACTGAAATGTGCGGAGGGAGGGCATTCCAGGCCAGGGGGAGGACATGAGACTTCCTGACTCCCAGTTCTGTGTCATCTGCTCTTCATTTTTCGTCTTTGCTTTACTTGTAACCTGTTTCAACTGCTCAAATATCTATTAACAGCAATAAAGCAAGAATGTTTTCAATCCAGAAAATGAAGCAATCTGCATCTGCTGAAAGACCCGTCAATGGATCGCCTGGAACTTGGATAACCTTCTCAGTTCATGTGGCGTCTTCATAATTGTGCTGAAGCAGCACAGGAAAGTCTTCCCTTTCTCCATCGCCATCACCATGACTGCGAATCCGTGGAGAAGTTGCTGTGGGATCCCCCCCGGGCCACGTGGCCAGGGACTACACCGGCCATCGGGCAACACGGCAGCAGCGCTCCCGGGAAGAGACCAAGGGCGAAGGGTCCCGGGGATCCAGGGGCCTCGGCCACAAGCAGAGGAAGGAAACCTCCCCACCAGCCCCATGCGAAGAATCTCTCGACTCCATCAGCCCCACCTCACCCGGCTCCGGACCCACCACTGCCACGAGCTGCGGGCGCAAAAGAAGTCATGCGTTCTAATCCCAGCTCTGCTATTTATTAGCTGTGTGACCATGGGCAAGTCACTTCACTTCTCTGAGCCTCAGTTACCTCATTTGTAATATGGGGATTGGGATGGTGAGCCCCATGTGGAACAGAGACTGTGTCCAACCCTATTCGCTTGTATCCACCGCAGAGTTTAGTACAGTGCCTAACACATAGTAAGCGCTTAAAAAATACCACAATTATTATTATTATTATTTCTATCATCATTACAAAGCAGAAGGAGTTAGCCTTCCCCTTCTGCTTGCAGGTTACTGTAGGACCTCTCCTAGCTCACCATAAAACAACAAATTCTGTCTGCTGTGTCCAGAGAGTAGGTCTTAGCATGATGCTTGGATGGAAGTCACCAATGGAGCAGTCAAGCTGGCCTTTCTGAGGAACCGACTGTCTAGTCCAAAGTCAACTGGTCGTAATGCATGGCTCAGTGAAAAGAGCCCGAGCTTTAGAGTCAGAGGTCATGGGTTCAAATCCCGGCTCCGCCAATTGTCAGCTGTGTGACTTTTGGCAAGTCACTTCACTTCTCTGTGCCTCAATTACCTCATCTGTAAAATGGGGATTAAGACTGTGAGCCCTCCATGGGACAACCTGATCACCTTGTAACCACCTCAGGGCTTAGAACATTGCTTTGCAAATAGTAAGAGCTTAATAAATGCCATTATTATTGTTATTAATTATGATGCTCTAAGCTTTTCCACAAAACACACACACATGAAACATAATGATGCTATAAATTGCAGTTACAATAATGATTCATTTCTGTATTTGTTAAGTCCTTGTTATATGTCAAACACTAGGTTCAGTGCTGGAGTGGGTACTGTTCAGTCAGTTCACACACGGTCTCTAGCCTACATGGTGTTCACAGTCTAAGGAATGGTCGTGGGTTCTAATCTCAGCTCCACCTCTTTTCAGCTGTGTGGCTTTGGGCAATAATAATAATGGCATTTATTAAGCGCTTACTATGTGCAAAGCACTGTTCAAGCCACTTAACTTCTCTGTGCCTCAGTTACCTCATCTGGAAAATGGGGATTAAGACTGTGAGCCCCATGTTAGACAATCTGATTACTTTGTGTTTAGAACAGTGCTTGGCACATAGTAAGCGCTTAACAAATACCATTATTATTATTATTCTTATTATCATTCAGGAGAAGGGAGAATAGCTATTTAATCCCCCATTTACGGATGAGGAAACTGAGTCCCAAAGAAGTAGAAGAGTGCTTCAGAAAGGGTAAACGCTTAACCAATACCATAATCATTATTATTATTATTATTATTATTATTATTATTATTATTATTATTATTATCATTATTATTAAGTGACTTGCCCAAGGGCCAGGGTGGAGCTAGCATTACCCAAAAACAATGTTTCTAGGGGCCATGGCTTTAATAGTCTTCAGGAAAAAACTCAATCCTGTTGCCTGACATAGTGAGAAGCGAAGATGAAAGTGAAATGCCAGTTCCACTTGCTATGTAGGTCCCTTGTACAATCCATCCTGGGGGAGAATTACATTCACTAATAACAACAATAATAATAATGATAGCATTTGTTAAGCACTTACTATATGCAAAGCACCATTTTAAGCACTTTGGGGAAACAAGGTGATCAAGTTGTCCCACGAGGGACTCACAGTCTTAATCCCCATTTTACAGGTGAGGTAAATGAGGCCCAGAGAAGTGAAGTGACTTGCCCAAAGTCACACAGCTGACAGTTGGTGGAGCTGGGATTTGAACCCATGACCTCTGACTCCAAAGTCTGTGCTCTTTCCATTGAGCCAAGCTGCTTCTCTAAAACTGAAACCATTAAGCTGCCACTAAGTGTAAACAAAGCAAAACAAAAACTAAGGGAGGTAAGGATAGAGAGATCATCCAGAAACAAAACAAATATCAATGCCCCGCACTCGTATATATGTTTGTACAGATTTATTACTCTATTTTACTTGTACATATTTACTATTCTATTTATTTTATTTTGTTAATATGTTTTGTTTTGTTGTCTGTCTCCCCCTTCTAGACTGTGAGCCCACTGTTGGGTAGGGACTGTCTCTATATGTTGCCAACTTGTACTTCCCAAGCGCTTAGTACAGTGCTCTGCACACAGTAAGCACTCAATAATTACGACTGAATGAATGAATGAATCTTTGCACACAGTGAGTGCTTAAGAAATATCACTGACTGACTAATTTTTGAGGTTCGTTTTCAATGTATATCAATAAAACAAACATCAATAATCAGTTTGCATGGAAATGCAAGTATCTATCCAAGTTTGGTTATTAGGTTCAAGAATGAATAATTTGTTTCTTAGCAAATGTTAGAAGTTCAATTGGAAAGTTTCCCACCTTTCATCATTCACATATGTTCAAAGGTGCACTGAACAAAAAGCAAAATTATAGAAACATTTTCCTAAAATCACATTTGGAGGCAAAGCCATATTGCTATTGTCATTTAATTGTAAATCGTCCCCAAAATAGCTCCAGTTCTTATTAATTTTCAAAGTATCAAGTTCTACATCTATACAGAAATGAATATTTGAAACCTCTTCTTGGAAAATATTTCTCTTACTGGTGGTTTAATAATAATAATGATGGCGTTTGTTAAGTGCTTACTATTTTCGAAGCACTGTTCTAAGCACTGGGGTGGATACAAGGTGATCAGGTTGTCCCATGTGGGGTTCACAGTCTTAATCCCCATTTTCCAGACGAGGTAACTGAGGCACAGAGAAGTTAGGCAGTTTGCCAAGGGTCACACAGCAGACAAGTGGAGGAGCTGAGATTTGAACCCATGACCTTTCACTGAGCAACTCTGCTTTGATATATTATTCATTCATTCAATCATATTTATTGAGTGCTTACTGAGTGCAGAGCACTGTACTAAGCGCTTGGGAAGAGCAAGTTGGGAACATATAGAGGCAGTCCCTACACAACAGTGGGCTCACAGTTTAAAAGTTTTATTTGACTTAAGCAGCCAATGTAGACTGTTAAAGTGCCATTTTCGTGAAAATTTAAGAAATGGTTGGTTTTTTTATTATTTTTAGTAGCACACATTTATTTTGGGGTTCTTTCCCAAGGTAATATCCTTCTGCATTTCAAAATCCCTTCAGGGCTCTCTGTGAAGTATTTACTTTTTACAAAATTTCATCTCCGTATATTTCCCTTAAATGAATTTAGAGCATCCCCAATATCAAGGGGATCATTAGTATATCTATGTGGCGCTATTTATATTTATCTAAATGAAAGCAGAGATAGAGTTAGGTGAGAAAAATTACAGAAGGAAGTTTGGAGTTAAGGGCTTAGAAAAGGTGAGCCATAAAGGACTGTGTTCAGTCTATACAAAATTCAACTAAACTAAGCTTTCACTACCAGTAACCACTTTTGAGTTAAAAAATGCTTCTCGATTTCAGTGAAACTGCCCTGGATTTAGAAAGAGAGCTTCTAGCTTCAGTTTCCAAGGGACTAGGTAGGGACAAAGAGTAGAGGCAGATACCCCCCCCCCCATTATTCTCATTTTTGTTATTATTAATATTATTACCAATAATCACCTTCACTTCCTATGTGCCAAGCCCTGTCGTAAGCTCTGTGCTCGGTCCCGGCTGTCCCCCTCTGACGGCTGGGGGAAATGACCGGCCCAAGGTCACTCAGCGGGCCCGGGATTAGAACCCAGGACCCTCTGACGGACCCCGGGTGGATCAAGCACTTGTTGGGTGTGGAGCACTGCGCTAAGCACTGGGGAGAGAGGTCATGGGTTCAAATCCTTCCAGACTGTAAGCCCACTGTTGGGTAGGGACCGTCTCTATATGTTGCCAACTTGTACATCCCAAGCGCTTAGTCCAGTGCTCTGCACACAGTAAGCGCTCAATAAATATGATTGAATGAATGAATGAATAAACCCAGCACTTAGAACAGTGCTTAAGTACAGTGCTCTGCACACAGTAAGCGCTCAATCAATATGAATGAATGAATAAACCCAGCACTTAGAACAGTGTTTAAGTACAGTGCTCTGTACACAGTAAGCGCTCAATCAATACGATTGAATGAATGAATGAATAAACCCAGCGCTTAGAACAGTGCTTAAGTACAGTGCTCTGCACACAGTAAGCACTCAATAAATACGATTGAATGAATAGTAAGAGCTTAGCAAATGCCATCATTATTATAAACAGTGAAAGTAGCTATTCATTCTAGCAAATAATCAGAATTTCAGGGTGGAGTGGCGATTAAATCTAAAAAAGTGCTCCAGAAACAATGTCAGAATGCTTGATTTCTGGGCTTCTTTGGGATCAGAAAGAGTTGCCTAACATTATCAATATCTCCATATTGACTGGGAAAATGACCTGCCGGCATTCTGGAAACTCATAATAATAATAATGATGGTATTTGTTAAGCGCTTACTATGTGCAAAGCACTGTTCTAAGTACTGGGGGGATACAAGGTGATCAGGCTGTACCACGTGGGGCTTACAATCTTAATCCCCATTTTACAGATGAGGTAACTGAGGCCCAGAGAAGTGAAGTGACTTGTCCAAAGTCACACAGCTGACAATTGGTGGAGCCGGAATTTGAACCCATGACCTCTGACTCCAAAGCCCGGGCTCTTTCCGCTGAGCCACGCTGCTTCTCTTGTATCAACATCTGTCAGGGAGGTCTGCAAAAAAAGACTTTCAGTACTTTTTACCTGGTCTACATCACTCTTTAGTGATAAGGAAGGCACTATTATGCTTCATGATGGAGAGTCCATTTCTGCAGAAACCTAAGGACAATCAGCCCGCAGAAGATCTACGTCTTAAACGTTCAAGTTACATTAAGGTAAAAATTTAATGTTAGAAAAATGTTCCCTGCTACAGACATAGTTCATAAATTGCAAGGTTTTATTTATTTTTTTTTTATTCCTTTTAAGAAAAGCTGGTAAGGAAGATGACTAGCGGGATTATAACTGTCTATTCCCCTTAAACATAAAATAATACAGGAATTCAATAATTCTACAGGAGAGTGTTTTATCAGAGCAACAACTCTGGTATCCATTACGATACTTGTCTAATAGCCTCCAGTGGAGTTAAAATTCCCCATTCCCCTTTCCCTACTGTTGATGCGCTAGAACAGAGGCAATTGGATGGCAAATTAGCTGTTCTGTTGCAATTCGGTTTCAGCAATCATGTAAACAAAGAAATCCACTAATCAACAGCAATATCTCATCACATGGTCGCTGTGAAACTTAGCACCTAATCGAGAGCAGCCAACACTAACATAAAATTACTTTTGTGAGATGCTTTCCAGCTCAATTTAACAGGCTGGGGGAGTATTTTCTAAAGCTGGAAGCCCTTTAGAGTTCCTTTAATATGAACACCTTTGCAACTTGAACCTCTAACATCCTGCATTTATCAGCACGTGAGATAAATACTGGTTAAAATCGCTGCCTCCTTGGGTTATTACAGAAGCAAAGATGATGTTGCAGGAAGCTGGATGACTCTAGCGAGCCTCAGCCTGGGGCTACCATGGAGCAAAACTTGGTTTTCATGCAAGTCTCCAGGCCAAACCTGAGCTGGTTGAGCATGGAAAGACCATGGTCCCAGAAGCCAGAGATACTGAATTTCAATGACTCTGTTCCTTGTTTTCTTCGTGACCTTGGGAAAGACAATTAACTACAGGTGTCCTCATCTGTAGAATGGAGTCAATACCTGTTCTTCCTCCAAATAGATATTGAACTCGTGTGGGATGGGGATTGTGTTCAATCAGCTTGCGGTGTATCTACCTCATTGCTTAGTTCAGTGTTTGGCTCCAATTCGGTCACTCATTCAATCGTGTTTATTGAGCACTTATTGTGGGCAGAGCACCGTACTAAGTGCTTGGAAGAGTACAATGTAAGAATGAACTGACACATTCCTTGCCCACAGCGAGCTTGCAGTCTAGAGGGGGAGACAGACATTAATGTAAATTAATAAAGTACAGATAAGTACCTCAGAGAGGTGGGCTGGGAGAGGGGATAAATAAAGGCAGCTAAGCAGGATGATGCAGAAGGGAGTGGGAAAAGAAAGCGGGGCTTAGCCGGGGAAGGCATCAATAAGGTTTTGAAGAGGGAGAGAGAAATTGTCATTTGGATATGAGGAGGGAGGGTGTTCATTCATTCATTCATTCATTCACTCATTTAATGAGCACTTACTGTGTGCAGAGCACTGTAGTAGGCTTTTAGACTGTGGGCTCACTGGTGGGTAGGGACTGCCTCTATCTGTTGCCAACTTGTACTTCCCAATCTCTTAGTACAGTGCTCTGCATACAGTAAGCGCTCAATAAATATAATTGATTGATTGATTGATTAGTAGGTGCTTGGGAAGTGCAAGTCAGCAACATATAGAGACGGTCCCTACCTAACAACGGGCTCACAGTCTAGAAGTGTGTTCCAGGCCAGAGGGAGGATATGGGGCTTTACAAATACCACAATTATTAATGGCAGTAGGGAGTGGGAAAAGGTTTCCCTGTGGAGGGCATACATCAACGTTTATGGCCAAACAGAACTTCTCCAGGGGTACATCTCCTCTTCTACCCCTAAAGCAGCACCATGAAGCCCTGAGGGCAGAACAGTTCCCTACAAGAATCTCTAAAAACGAAGAAAATAAGATCTACATGAAACAACCGTCTAGAAACAAGAGGGAAGAAATAAAATGGTGATGCTAATGACTATTAAAAGTCAACCAGTAATCAGGCCATGATTCACGCCCCTATTCCCAGCAGAGGTGTTGCTTAAGGATCCTGTCTCTTCATTAGAACAAAGCTGTTTTAGGACCAGTGAAATATCATTTCCCAAATGAGTGTTTCTTAGTACGGTACTTAAATATACTTCCAGAAATTGTTAAACTTAGCATTGAATTTTTTGTCCAAAAATGCTACCATAATCAATAATGTACCCATCCGTTTTTGATGGCTACTGATACCTCAGCCTCCCATGCTGCCAGTTCTAAGAATTAATGTTTCCTGACACTAGGGTAGAGATTAAGGAATTGGTGGGGGGCGGGTACATTGAATCCTTTAGACTAAAATCTTTATCGAGCAGAAGGACATATTCCCGACACTGAGGAATCAGCAGAGGGTCGGCAGTGCAGAAACTCAATGAAAGGAAGACATCAACTTTAGGTTCTCTAAATGAGTAGCTGATGGGAGCGTTCCTAAACCCATATGGTTCCCCTTCCACCCTTGAATTATTCTCTCCCATCACATCATCAGTACCTTTAGTAATTTTATTTAGTGACATTGGGAAGAGCAACCAATGGTCTGGAGACTACAATGCCAACTCCAGTTAATTATGTTTGGTTTGAGCTGAGCACCTGGTTTCAGGAAAAAGTTTGCCTTTTGGCAATGAGAATGTTGACCCCAGTCAACCCCTTTGTTACTCACAATGCCATCCATCCTGGTTATTAGAAGGTCCCAGCTTTGCCTGCAAGTTCCAACTCTGTTGGGCTCAGAGAAAACAGAATTTTGAAAGAGTTGAGAGAGGCAACAGATCAGCTACAGGGCTGAGTTTAGCAAGAGCTGGGGAAAAGCAGGAAGAGTACATCGCCATCTTACCAAACCAAACTGACTCTCCCAAATTCAGGAAGTCCTTTCAATTGCCAGTCTCCATACCTTTCTTCCCAAGAATGCCTGGTGCTTTCACATAGGTTCTCCCATTTGCTTATCTAGAGCTTTAATAGACATTCTTTTTTGGAGTTCAAGTTGGAACCAGTTTGGTCATTAGGGTGTCCATCTTGCCATGTTTTTGTTAAAGGCATGATAGGTGGAAACTTCATAGGTAAATGGACCCTGTTGCTTTTTGAGGGGGACAGCAGCTTCACTTATTCTAGGTCTCTGACAAGTACTGAGAATTTCCATTCAGGGTTGAAAAGACTCAAATCTGAAGCCAGCCTTCTGTCAGTTCCCATACCCTCTTAAATTTCTGCCCCCTTTCCACCCAAAAACAACATGAAAAGTCAGAACCTCTGCAGGGAATCTATATCATTTCTCATGTCAAAAATGTACAAAGATTTGGGAATCAATCAAACAATCAATCAATCAGTGATATTTTTGGAGAACTTACTGTGTGCAGCACACCATACAAAGAGTTTAGGAGAATAGAATACAGTGAAGTTGTACATAGGGTCCCTGCTCTCAAGGAGCTTAAAATCTAGTGAAGTTAGAGCCTGAGATACCTAACATAATACCTTTGAACCAGGTCTTGCTCTAAATGGAACATAGAATCATTATTTAGTTGTATTTCACTGACCCTTATCTTCTCTTTTTCTTATTTTGCCTTCTGGCTGCCACTTGGTTTCCTTGAGAGAGATGAGTGACATGTCAAGCAATTCACAAATGAAAGAATGTCAAACAGAATCTAAAGGTGTTGATTTCCCGGGGAAGTCTTCCAACCAATTTGCTCAGGTAATTTTTGAGACCTGTTTAATTCAGACTTTAAAAAGCAGTTCTGAAGTTTGTTTGTTTTTTCCTAAAATTGATCATTGCACTACATCGCTAGTGTCTGCATGTCTTATTAAGAACACTGGTGTGTTGTGATGGGATGATAACGTCAAAGGAAAATCCCCAAAAAGTTAAAGTGGGGAAAGAAAAGCCCTCCCTAAAAGTCCACATAGCAACCAATATACTTAGTCATTAATAAATGAAGAGCCAGCAACTGCAGTATTTTTCATTGATTTCCCTTTGTCCACTCTCATTGATGGGTCAATAATGGAATTTTCTCTCAACTGCAATCATTTCTGCAAAATAAATCCATACCTTGCCACCAAACAATTAAGTTTAAAGTCCACTGACAGTACCAGAGGGTTAAATGAAAGAACCCACTGGTACTGGAAACTTTGTTATAAAAGACCCAAGTTCAAAACTTCCTGGATGGGATGGGTGGCCCACAAGACAATGGAACATGCATTTGGCTTTCTTCTTCAGGTACCTGGTATGTGATTGACACCATTCATTCATTCATTCAATCATATTTATTGAGCACTTACTGTGTGCAGAGCACTGTACTAAGCGCTTGGGAAGTACAAGTTGGCAAGATATAGAGACGGTCCCTACCCAACAGTGGGCTCACAGTCTAGAAGGGGAACCATCTTGTGCCTCTATCAAGATGGGCAAAGGGGTGATTAGGTTGGAGAAGAGGAAAGAGAGAGGACTAGGATGGTCATCAATCAATCAATCAATTGTATTTATTAAGTTGCTTACTATGTGCAGAGCAGCAAACTGTTTGGGATAGAAGTATCGTACAACAGTTGGAAGATGATAATACTAATAATAATTGTGGTAAGAGTTAAGCGCTTACTTTGTGCCAAGCACTGTACTAAGTGCTGGGGTGGATACGAGCAAATTGGGTTGGACACAGTCCCTGTCCCTTTTGAGGCTCACAATCTTAATCCCCGTTTTACAGAAGGGGTAAGCGAGGCCCAGAGAAGTGAAATTCATTCATTCTTTCAATCGTATTTATTGAGCACTTACTGTATGCAGAGCACTGTACTAAGCACTTAGGAAGTACAAGTTGGCAATGTACAGAGACCGTCCCTACCCAACAATGGGCTCAGAGTCTAGAAGGGGGAGAAATGACTTGCCCAAGGCTGCACAGCAGACAAGTGGCGGAGCTGAGATTATATTTTATGACCTTCTGACTCCCAGTCCCATGCTCTATCCACTAGGCCATGGTAGACAAATTGCCTGCCCACAACGAGCTTACAGTCCAGAGGGTCCTGGTCCTTCATTCATTCATCCAATCGTATTTATTGAGTGCTTACTGTGTGCAGAGCACTGTACTAAATGCTTGGGAAGTACGTGATCTCCTTGATCATTTCCCGAGCTCTCCGGAGGCAATGGGAGTCTGGACGAGGAGTGGAGAAAACTCCATGGCAAGGATACAACATCAAAAGACAAGAGACAGGGATTTTAAAACTCTGCTTAAACTTGGCTGCTTTCCTCCTGTAAAATTGTCTTTTCAATTGTAAATTCCTTGAGGGCAGGAACCTTGTCTTCCAACTATATTGTACTTTCCCAAATGCTTAGTACAATGTTCTGCACAAAGTAAGTCTTCTTCTTCTTCTTCTAACAATAATAATAATAATAATAATAATAATAATAATGGTATTTGTTAAGCGTTTACTATGTGTGAAGCACTAAGAGCTGGGGGGGATACAAGAGCTGTCCCTTGAGGGGCACCCAAGGTTCTATCTGATTGAGGCATTTTGTGATAATTTTCCATCAGTCAACCATGTAGTGTAGCCTGGGATTCTGGCCATTCTCTCAGGTGCAGGTAAGTTAGCTGGGAAGTCATAGACTTGTCAGAAAGGAGAGCTTACTAAATTAATTTCGAGCTGGCTTATACTTGGAGTTTCCATGAATCAGATCCAGTTTAGATTATGAAGTGGCCAGTTTGTGTGCACCTGAGTAGGGCTTTGGTTCTACGGATGTAACCATTCTTTCCGTCAGCGCTGCTAGGAAGTGGGTGGTGCCTGTGGAATGGGAAGCGGTAGAGCAAACCCCCTCTGGAAGTCCCTATATTTCCTATGGTCCAAAAATTATAGGGCCCCCAGGTCTCCTTAGCCCACATACTTAAGGGCCACCTTTTTTTTTCTGGCATTTGTTAAGTACTTACTATGTACCAGACACTGTATTAAGTGCTGAGGTAGATAAAAGATCATCAGGATGCACACAGTCCCTGTCCCACATGGGGCTCACAGTCTTAATCCCCATTTTACAGATGAGGTAACTGAAGCACAGAGAAGTTAAGTGACTTGCTCCAGGTCACACAGCTGACAGGTGGAGGAGCCGGGAGTAGAACCCAGGTCTTTTTGACTCGTAGGCCAGGGCTCTATCCATTACCCCATATCGCCAGCCTGTACTAACTTTGCTCTTCTGATTGCTAACATTCTCACCGTGCCCGGCTCTCATATATCTCACTGCGGATCCCTTGCCCTCAACCTGCCTCTGGCCTGGAACGCCCTCCCACCTCAAATCCAACAGACAATTATTCTCCCCTCCTTCAAAGCCTTATTGAGGTCACATCTTCTCCAAGAGGGCCTTCCCTGACTAAGTACAGAGTAGCAGCCTGGCTCAGTCGAAAGAGCCCGGGGTTTGGAGTCAGAGGTCATGGGTTCAAATCCCGGCCTCGCCAGTTGTCAGCTGTGTGACTTTGGGCTGGTCACTTAACTTCTCTGTGCCTCAGTTACCTCATCTGTAAAATGGGGATTAAGACTGTGAGCCCGATGTGGGACAACCTTTTCACCTTGTAACCTCCCCAGTGCTTAGAACAGTGCTTTGCACATAGTAAGTGCTTAATAAATGCTATTATTATTATTATCATCTTCTCCCAGCCCCTTCTGCATCACCCTGACTTCCTCCCTGTTTTCTTCCCCACTCCCAACCCCCCAGAATAATAATAATAATAATAATAATAATAATAATAATAATAATAATAATAATAGCATTTGTTAAGTGCTTACTATGTGCAAAGCACTGTTCTAAGCGCTGGGGGATACAATGGGATCAAGTTGCCCCACGTGGGGGCTCATAGTCTTAATCCTCATTTTACAGATGAGGTAACCGAGGCTCAGAAAAGTTAAGTGACTTGCCCAAGATAACACAGCAGACATGTGGCAGAGCCGGGATTCGAACCCATGACCTCTGACTCCAAAGCCTGTGATCTTTCCACTGAGCCACGCTGCTTCGCTAAAGTACATACATATCTGTCATTTATTTATTTATATTCATGTCTGTCTCCCCTCCTCTCAACTGTATAGCCCGTTGTGGGCAGGGAATGTACTCTACTCTCCCCAGTGCTTAGCACAATGCTCTGCACACAGTAAGCGCTCAATAAATATGATTGAATGAATTTAAAAGCAATGATAATTCTGTATGTTAAGCCAGCGGCTAGAGTGCTTCCTAAGCAGGATGTCTTCCCAGGCAAGGGAATTTCTGAAGAGTCAACATTGGCACAGTTTTGAGGAATGGCAGAGAGGGTGGCTTGGAGACTCTTGGAGGAGGGAAGAAGGGGGAAGGATAAGTGGTCCAGCTTTGGTATAGGAGGGAACTTGTTGGAGCTGAGCTTCCCTAACCACCTTGGCTCCTGCTCCACTACAACCCAACCTGCACATTTCACTCTTCTGACACCACCCTACTCAATCTCATCTCTCTCACTGCCGACCCCTTGCTCAAGTCCCTTGCTCAAGTTAGTACAGGAGAAGCAGCGTGGCTCAATGGAAAGAGCCCGGGCTTTGGAGTCAGAGGTCATGGGTTCAAATCCCAGCTCCACCAATTGTCAGCCGTGTGACTTTGGGCAAGTCACTTCACTTCTCTGGGCCTCAGTTACCTCATCTGTAAAATGGGGATTAAGATGGTGACCCCCACGTGGGACAATCTTATCATCTTGTAACCTCCCCAGCACTTAGAACAGTGTTTTGCACATAGTAAGTGCTTAATAAATGCCATTAAAAAAAGTCCTTCTTGCTTACTTTGTGCCAGGCACTGTACTAAGTGCTGGGATGGAGCCAAGCAAATCAGGTTGGACACAGTCCCTGTCTCACGTGGGGTTTACAATCTCAATCCTCATTTTATAGATGAGGTAACAGCGGCACAGAGAAGTGAAGTGACTAGCCCAAGGTCACACAGCAGACAAGTGGTGGAGCCGGGATTGGAACCCATGACTGTCTGACTCCCAGGCCATAGATATGCCAGCGCTTAGAACGGTGCGTTGCACATAGTAAGCGCTTAATAAATGCCATTATTATTATTATTATTATTATTATATGGCCACTAGGCCATATCTGATTGATCACACACTTCCCCCCATCTTCAAAACCCTACTCACACCATCTCATTACCAAGAAGCCTTCCAATCAATCAATCAATTGCACTTACTGAGCAGTTACTGTACACAGAACACCATACTAAGTGCTTGGGTGAGTACAGTATAACAGAATTGGTAGCCACATTTCCTGACGACAAGGAGCTTATGTTTTAGAGTGGGAGACAGATATTGATATCAATAAATTATGGATATGGACATAAATGATGTAGGGTTGAGGGTGGGGTGAATCAAAGGTGTGAATCCAAATGCAAGGGTGATGGAGAAGGGAGTGGGAGAGGAGGAAATGAGGGATGAACTGGGGAAGACCTCTTGGAGGAGATGTGATTTTAATAAAGCTTTGAAGGCAGTAGACTACTTGTCAGATATAATAATAATAATTATTATTATGGCATTTATTAAGCACTTACTATGTGCAAGGCACTGTTCTAAGCACTGGGGAGGTTACAAGGTGATCAGGTTGTCCCATGTTTGGGTCACAGTCTTAATCCCCATTTTCCAGATGAGGTAACTGAGGCACAGAGAAGTTAAATGACTTGCCCAAAGTCACACAGCAGACAAGTGGCAGAGCCGTGATTTGAACTCCTGACCTCTGACTTTGAAGCCCAAGCTCTTTCCACTGAGCCACGCTGCCAGGCCAGAGGTAGGACATGGGCCAGGGGTGGGCGGTGACACAGATGAGATTCAGGTACAGTGAGTAGGTGGGCAGAAGATGAGAAAAATGAGTGGGCTGAGTTGTAGTACGAAAGCTGCGAGGTAAGGTAGGAGAGAGCAAGGTGATTGAGTGGTTTAAAGCTAAATGTTAAGAAGTTCCTGTTGGATGCAGAGATAAATGGAGGTTCTTGAGGAGTGGGGAAACTTCTCTAACGCTTCATCTTCCCAGCCTACTCCCTCCTTTCTGCATCACCTAGGTACTTGAGTTAATAATAGTAATATTAACAATAATAATAATAATAATAATAATAATGGCATATGTTAAGTGCTTACTATGTGTGAAGCACTGTTCTAAGCTTTGGGGAGGGTACAAGGTGATCACGTTGTCCCACGTGGGGCTCACAGTCTTAATCCCCATTTTACAGATGAGGTAACTGAGGCTCAGAGAAGTTAAGCGACTTGCCCAAGGTCACACAGCAGACATGTGGGGGAGCCGGGATTAGAACCCATGACCTCTGACTCCCAAGCCGATGCTCTTTCCACTGAGCCACGCTGCTTCTCTACCTCTACTTCTTCATACCCTCTAAACACTTTACTATTCACCCACCCTTGCCTGAACTGCACTTCCACACATAGCTTTATACTAAGTTGCTTTCCCTACCTGTAATTTATTTTAATGTCTGTCTTCACTGCTAGATTGTAAGCCCCTTGAGGGCAGGAAGTTCCACTGTACTCTCAGAAGCACTTAGTACAGTGCTCTCTGTATACAACGATCCACAGCATGGTTTAGTGGATAGAGAATGGGCCTGAGAGACAGAAGGTCGTGGGTTCTAATCCTGGCTCCACCACTTGTCTGCTCTGTGACCTTGGGCAAGTCACTTCACTTCTCGGGGCCTCAGTTACCTCATCTGGAAAATGGGGATTGAGACTGTGAGCCCCACGTGTGACAGGGACTGTGTCCGAGCTGATTTGCTTGTATCCACCCCAGCGCTTAGTACAGTGCCCGGCAAATAGTAAGCGCTTAACAAATACCATAATTATTATTGTTATTATTAGGAAATACCACTGATTGATTGATTAGTACTACCTCTCTATGCCAAGCTCTCTTGGCCCCTTTCCTCTGCCCCATTTTCCATCGCCACGGCTCTTTTCCACCTCTCCTTCCATCATTGCCCTAATAATAATAATGGCATTTGTTAAGCACTTACTATGTGCCAAGCACTGTTCTAAGCACTGGGAGGGATACAAGATAATCAGGTTGTCTCACATGGGGCTCGCAGTCTTAATCCCCATTTTACAGATGAGGTAACTGAGGCACAGAGAAGTGAACTGACTTGCCCAAGGTCAAACAGCAGACAAGTGGCAGAGTCACCCATGTCCTCTGACTCCCAAATCCATTCATTCATTCATTCAATCGTATTTATTGAGCGCTTACTGTGTGCAGAGCACTGTACTAAGCGCTTGGGAAGTACAAATCCATGCTCTTTCCATTAAGCCATGCTGCCCTCATCATCATTACCCTTTAACAGGGCCCGTAGACTAAGAGAACTAATAATGAAGACTGGGAAAATATCACAAAACCCTCAGGTTTTGAGCATAGACATCTTTTATAGGTCAGATTTGCAAAGTAACCTCCCAACTTGAAAGAGATGTGTGTTCTTTCATAATCGGGCGCAATATGAATTTGAATTTGCAAGCTGGGTCAGCAGAGAGCTGCCTTTAAGTGTGTGAAATCCTCAGAGGCTGTGGGTGAAAAGGTGGGCCTGGACCATTGCACAGATCGGCTGCGGTTTTGGGAGGAGAGGATTTCAAAGATGTAAACTCAGGAGCAAGCTAGCCCTTTGTTTTAAAGCAGAGGAAATGTGTATGTTCCAGAAAAGGTTTCTGAGAAAATTCCCCTCACAACAAATATAGAATACCATTGAATGCCTTCTGCTAGGTTACTTTAACATCTAATGTACATCCCGTATATAACAGAAATAATCCTTTTCACTCTGTCATTTTAATTAACCCAGGGCTAGAGGTGCACAACCTGGAAGGAATTCACTCACGCCTTAAAGAGCTGCAAGGCAAGATGCTTAGTAAAAATTTAAAAAAAAAAATGATCCCCAGAACTGATCCACTCTCTCTTTCAAGCCACACGGTAATGGATGTAGTACTGTTATGAGACTTGTTAAGTGCGTAGGGGCTAGTTAACATCTCCAGAGGCATTGAGCCTCTTTGAAGTCTGGCGGGTTGAAAATAAATCTATCTGGAAAGCTATTTGAAGCCAAAGATGTGGTCTTTCAAATCTCAATCATTTTTCACTGGGAAAAATGGTTTGACAACTCACTTCAACCTTGGCTTTCACGTATATTAGGGGGAGCTAACTGAACTTCCCAGTGAGCCGAAAGAGATTTGGAGCAATGATCTCCCCTGCACTTATATTTTCTGTTCTAATTAAAAATGATCGCTACATATTGGAAAAAAGGTTACATAAGTTGTATGTTAGAAATAGAGCTTTAAATGTAATAGTGCGAAATATGTTTTATTTAAAGACTTCAAGTAAGTGCTGAGTCCCGTAGAGTGTATACCAAGAGGTCAATTTTAAAAGGGTTTTATGTATATTATGAGGTTAGTCGATATCATTCTGAGGAGAAGCTCAGAGCTAAAATCCCACTGGAGCATTACTTCTAGAGCTTTGTTGAGGAGAAGGAGGAAAGAAATCTCTTTGGTAAATTGTAATTCACCGCGGGTGTCCTCTACTGCTAATCTTCTGGTAACCAAGAACACTCAGACTCTCATCTCCCATTAACCTCCTCTGTGTTCATCATTGGTTTTAAATATCACAATTTTCCTGCACCTGGAAACAAGATTTTTGAGTAGAGTGTTTCGGCTCAGGGACGCTAGGATATTAGCACTGTTGTCAAGACAGTGGCAGTCACAGCCTTACCTGAAAGTGGAATTCACTTTTTACTTCTTGTCACACGATCTCATCTCAACAAAGTAAATTTCTCAAACTAAAGGTGTATCCATGTACCTTGCTAATGAGTTCTGAGGGTGTTAATTTCTCTCGATCCTGAAATTATTCAGTATCTGGGTTTAGGAGACTTTCTACAAAAAGCAAATACATAGAAAAATATGGTGACCGCCTATGCTGTACTTGAGATTGTCACAACTTTTTGGTTGCTACCAGAACTATCAGCAGCTAAGCGTCATGACGTCCTCCAACAGGTCAGAACATGGAGCCTTCCCTGGCTTAGCCTTCCTTGTATTTCTCTCTTGCTTCTGTTACCGCTCAATCAATCCATGGCATTTATTGAGTGCTTAGTCTGTGCAGGGCACCAACCTAAGTGTTTAGGAGAATATGATACATTGCTGTTGGTAGACATGATCATTGCCCTTAAGGAGCTCACAGTCTAGGAAAGAATATCAGCTGTGTCATCACGAGAAATAGTGCTGTTTCCAAGGTGGATGGAGAAGAAAAGAACCTCCCTTTGTCCACCCTAAGCACATTCTCAACTCACCCCAGTTCTAAGGCTGGTTCTGCAAGTAAAGAGGAGGGGAGGGTGCATGAAGAGGAGGGGTGTATGCAGAAAGCAAGGATTTATATACATGCACATAAGACCCATGCATTTCCTCAGAGGAAGAGCTCTCCTGGGAAAGGGGAATAGAGGGCCATCAACCCCCAGAACCTTAATTTGAACATGTTGTCTTGTGGAGCAGTAGACTGACCATTGTCCCCCATTTTCAAAGCCCTCCTGACATAATAAATCTTCCAAGAAGCATTCAACCAATACCATCAATTGTATTTTAATCACTCAAGCACTTAGCACAGTGCTCTGCTCACAGTATGTGCTCAATAATAATAATAATAATAATAATAATGTTGGTATTTGTTAAGCACTTACTATGTGCCAAGCACTATTCTAAGCACTGGGGGGGGAATACAAGGTAATCAAGGTTGTCCCACGTGGGGCTCACAGTCTTAATCCCCATTTTACTGATGAGGGAACTGAGGCACAGAGAAGTGAAGTGACTTGCCCAAAGTCACACAGCTGACAAGTGGCAGAGCCAGGATTAGAACCCACAACCTCTGACTCCCAAGCCCGAGCTCTTTCCACTGAGCCACGCTGCTTCAATAGATGCTCAATAAATAGCATCGACTGATTATTATGGCTTGACCAGAGAGCCCAGCATTACCTTCTCTCAATCAGTAGAATTTACTGAGCATGCTGTGAATTTATTATGCTCTAGACTGTAAATACATTGTGGGCAGGAGGGAACTGGACTACCAACTCTATTGTATTGTACTCTACCAAGCACTCAGTATGGGGCTCTGCACCCAGTAAGTGCTCAATAAATACCATGCATCGATTGATTGATTGTTAAGCCCTCAGCCATCATTCACATTCAAAACAGTGAGCTCTATAAATGGAGGCTTCTAATTCACAAAGGAAGAAAAAGATGATTTGTAAAATGCTGAAAATTCCGGGAAGGGTATTCTTGAAAGAAAAACCAAGTTGTAACTCCTTAAAGGGAGGAAATCTGTTCCTCTAATCATTCAGGCAAACTGCTCCCTGGGGCTTGGGAAAAATAGAGGCATCTTAAAGCTTTGAGGAAGAAAAGAATGCAATACGGTTGTACTGAAAAATGTAATTCCTTTGACTTAAATGCAGTTTATACCTTCAGGATGTTCCCTGTATCTTTGGTCCGGGCTTTTTTCTCAAATGATATGTCTGTTAGTGTGTGTTTAGTATAATCTGCCTGCATTTTAATACTCCTTGAACACTTCCTTCAATCACAAAGTAAAATTAAAATGCCAAATCTGAATAAGACATGCTTACTGCAAAGCATTTATTATCCCACACAAGTGTGGATCAAAAGTAGATCACATCTAAATTCTCATTCCACAATACCTTTTCAGTGGGAGGTCATCAGACAGCAGAGCTGTTAAAAGAGTATAGAGAATTAAACACTTGCCTTCAGCGTTATAAGCGTTAGGGAAAATATTAAAAGATTACTAAGAGCAAGTTAGGTGGATTGGGGCACTCAAAGAAAAAATCAGTCCAGCAGCCAGGCCTCTGTAAATATCAATAAAGTCTTCAGTGTGGGCCTGCTTGGGCCTTCTAACATGCTTCAAACCAAACTTGACCCAAAACTACACAAAAGGTATAAGCAGATTTGTGTCCACACAACTTTCTAAGACAACTGAGCCTGGGGGGTCTTCTAGAACTGGGTACAGTTCCCATAACCATCAAGATCACACTAGGAGGGTATAATAATAATAATAATAATAATGATAATAATAATAATAATAATAATGACATTTATTAAGTGCTTACTATGTGTAAAGCACTGTTTTAAGCACAAGGAAGGTTACAAGGTGCTCAGGTTGTCCCATGGGGGGCTCACAGTCTTAATCCCCATTTTACAGATGAGGGAACTAAGCCACAGAGAAGTTAAGTGACTTGCCCAAAGTCACACAGAGGACAATTGGCGGAGCCGGGATTTGAACCCATGACTTCTGAGTCCACAGCCCGGGCTCTTTCCACTGAGCCACGCTGCTTCTCTCAAAACTATCTGATTCCCAACAAGTATCTTTCCCACACCTCGCCCCTGAGCAACGCATACAGAACTCACTTTCCCTGTTCCCTGTTCCCTGGAGGGAAAATGTCCACATTCCTGAGTTGTTTCATAGTAACTGGAGGAGTCAACATCAAAGAATCCAAAACAGTGTTGCTAGGATCAGCAATAAGATGCTTCCTCCCAGAGATCAAAAGGACAGATTTTTTTATTAGAAAAAAAGGTCTTGATAATGAAATTCATTCATTCATTCAATCGAATTTATTGAGCGCTTACTGTGTGCGGAGCACTGTACTCAGTGCTTGGAAAGTACAATACCGCAATAAAGAGAGACCATCCCTGCCCACAATGGGCTCACAGTCTAGAAGGTAGGAGACAGACATCAATACAATTAAACAGGCATCAATATAAATAAATAGAATTATAGATGTGTACATAAGTGCTATGGGGCAGGGAGAGGAGGGAAGAGCAAAGAATGTGAGTCGAGATGATGTGGAAGAGAAGGGGAGCTGAAGAAAAGCAGGGATTAGTTTGGGAAGGCCCCTTGGAGGAAGTGTGCCTTCGGCAGGGCTTTGAAGAGGGGAAGAGTGATTGTCTGGTGTATTTGAGGAGGGAGGGTGTTCCAAGCCAGAGGTAGGATGTGGGGCAGGGGTCTGTGGCAAGACAGGTGGGATTGAGGCACAGTGAGAAGGTTAGCACCAGAAGAGTGGCGTGTACTGGCTGGGATGTAGAAGGAGAGAAGGGAGGTGAGGTAGGAGGGAACAAGGGGATGGGAGAGCTCTAAAGCCAATAGTGAGGCATTTTTGTTTGATATGAAGGTGGATAGGCAACCGCTGGAGAATTTTGAAGAGGGGGGTGACATGCCCGGAATGTTTCTGTAGAAAGATAATCCGGGCAGCAGAGTGAAGTTTGGACTGAAGTGGGGAGAGGCAGGAGGTTGGGAGGTCAGAAAGGAGGCTGATGCAGTAATCCAGTTGGAATAAGTTCAATGATTGTATTAATGTGGTAGCAGTTCGGATGGAGAGGAAAGGGAGGATCTTGGCAATGTTGTGAAGGTGAGAGCGACCGGATTTGGTAACGGATTGGATATATGGGTTGAATGAAAGAGCCGAGTCAAGGATGACACCAAGGTTACATGCTTGTGAGATGGGAAGGATGGTTGTGCCGTCTACAGTGACGGGAAAGTCAGGGAGAGGACAGGGTTTGGGAGCGAAGATAAGGAGCTCTGTCTTGGATATGTTGAGTTTGAGGTGGCGGGAGGACAACCAAGTAAAAATGTCCCGAAGGCAGGAGGAGATGCAAGATTCCCCTGCAATCTTAGGACCAACTAGGATTCTTTAAAACAGAATGCTTTTAAAAAATATTAGCTATTATTTCCCTTGAATACCAATCTGAAATATATTCATTTACACTCTCACTGACTCCAAATCGTTGGTACAGACCAGTTTCCTATTATTTTACCATAAAGATTGTACCCATTGACACTTATTTGATGTGGTATTTAAACTTTTTCTGACATTTTTGCAAATTGAAAACCAAACCAATCCCACTTTTCTTAGGATTAAAGTTTATATATATATATATAAACTTTAATCCTAAGAAAAGTGGGATTGGTTTGGTTTTCAATTATATATATTTATATATATATATATATATATATAAACCAATCCCACTTTTCTTAGGATTAAATATAAACTACATATATATATATATATATATATTCATCTTAGGATATATATATATAAACCAGGCTTAGAACTGTAAACTGTAAACTGTGAATACTTCTAAAATTTATTTCCAGAATAGCCAGCATCAAACAGTGATTTATATTGGGCCCCAGCTAAACACTGTACTAAGAACTTGGTAGAGTACACTAGAAGCATGTGTGGCAATTCATGAAGTGGCAAGATAAATCATCCTATATAAATCAGATAATTAATGATATTCATTAAGTCCTGACTGTGTACAAAGCACTGTGCTAAGTGCTGGGGAGAGTACCATTAAACAGAGTTGGTAGATACAGTCCCTGCCCACCCTGAGCTGACAGTCTAGAAGTGGGGACAAACACTGATATAAATAACTTATGGACATGTACAAAAGTGGTGGGGGGCTGAGGGTGGAATAAATATCAAATACAGAAAGGGTACAGATACCAGTGCATAGATGATACAGAAAGGAGAGGGATTTGGGGAAAAGAACTGGGGGGGAGTTCAAATTGTTATTGTGTAGAAAATCATGATTATATGCTCACTGATCAATATAATTGATCTATTTCAATTATTTTTTCTTTATTGCTTGTATTTATGAGGCCATAAAGTATTTATGAAGGTTAAAAAATATTTCTGATCCTCCAGAACACTTCCCCAGTTCAGTCAGTTATGGAATCGTCAAAAACCACTGAATCTGGAGTTAGTGAATCTAATGACTACAGTCTAGAAACGTGAGCCCAAGAAGAAACACGAATACATACCATCATCATCAGTGACTCACAATTCATAACATCAAACCTGGGAAGTTTTGTGAGATTTAGGAATTCAAATTGGAAGGGACTCTAGAAAAAATTCAGCATCAGCTACCTAATACATAACGTAAGGGCTCCAAACCCTTGCTAAGAAAATGCAGAAAGTTTAAGCAGGTTTCATTTCAAAGGGTTCTGGTTTGCTCAGGATCCCTGTGAGCTGCAGGGACTAGATTTTCTTTCTTGACGTTTCACTGGTTAACAGACAACAGCAATAAAATAAGTCAGGCTGGCTTCAACCAAGCTGCAGGCTATTGAATCAGACTGACCTTAATAACAGACCAGAGGAACAGTTCACCTACTGGTAATGAAAATGAAATCTCTACTTAGTAAGGTTGGCAGCTGTCACCTCTCTCTGGGACTGAATAAGTCTGTTGATATTCATGTGACCCAGGTGACGAAGAGCCTGAGCTGGACTGAAGGATGACTTCCCCAAAAAACCATGAGCAGAGGCAGAAGTTGATGGGGCAGTGTTTGGCCATGGTATTTTAAAGAGAAATCACACTGAGAAAGCACCATAGGAGGAGAGGGGGGAAGCAGGAAAGAGTGGAAGGATTGTAATGGGAGGAATGCAGAAACAACACATTACAGATTAAAAAATTTAAGGATAATGACCCATCCATTTGCTTTCCTCTTATCACTTACATATGTAAACTTTTTCTTGTTTTACCATTCACAAATATCCTTCTCCTCATCAACAATGGTGTTTATTCAGTGCCTATTGAGTGTAAAACCATATAAAAATGCCCTAAATATTTTATGCTAAAGTCGGGTCTTTCAGGGATTCTACACATTTTTATTATTTAAATGTACTTATTAAACACTTATACTGTGTGCAAAGCAATGTACTAAGCAGTGATTAGACTGTGAGCCCCACGTGGGACAACCTGATCACCTTGTATCCCCCCAGAGCTTAGAACAGTGCTTTGCGCACAGTAAGCACTTAGCAAATACCAAAATTATTATTATTATTATTATATATAACTAGGTTGGACACAGTTCCTGTCCCACATGGGCCTCACAGTCTAAGTAGAAAGGAGAAGAGGCATTGCATTCCCCTTTTGCAGTAGAGCAAATTGAGGCCCAGAGAAGTCAAGTGCCTTGCCCAAGATCATACAGCAGACAAATGGTGTGGACGGGACTAGAACCTAGGTCCTCTGACTCCTGGGCCTGTGCACTTTTCACCAAGTCACGTTGCTTCTCATTTAATTTCCTCCCTCGATTAAATGAGTCCCAAAGAGACTTACATCTCCCAAACAATTTCAAAAAGTCTTAACCAGCCTAATGGCATGATCTCCGTTAAATACTGAAGAAACAGCCACTGGGAGATGGAAGCAATCCAAAATCATCCCAGGCCATGCAAATCCACCAGTTATTTCCAATGCTTATTTATTCTATGACTATTCACCCTCAGCACTTGTGTGTTATTCTTACTAAAGTACTTGTTTATTATTTGTATTGCTTACATCATGAACAGATGTTTTTATGAGCCCCATGTGGGACAGGGACTGTGTTCAATCCGATCTACTTGTATCAATCCCAGCTCAGTACAGCGTCAGACACATAGTAAGCACTTGACAAATACCACCATTATTATCATATCTTCTTCCCCCACCACATACTTCACTTTGCTGCCCGGATCATTTTTCTTCAAAAACATTCAGGACATGTCACCCTGCTCCTCAAAAAACTTCAGCAGTTGCCCCTCCACCTCCACATCAAATGTAAACTCCTCACCCTTGGCTTTAAAGCACTCCACCACCTTGACCCCTCCTATCTTCATTCATTCAATCATATTTATTGAGCACTTACTGTATGCAGAGCACTGTACTAAGCGCTTGGGAAGTACAAGTTGGCAACATACAATGACGGTCCCTACCCGACAATGGGCTCACAGTCTAGAAGGGGGAGACAGGCAACAGGATCTCTCCTGTTGGAATGCTAACACCTAGAACTCGGCTTTGCTACCCACAAAATGGCATCTTGGAAGAAGTCTGTTGCTGGAGATGCCTCCCGTTGCATCTGTAACCAACGCAATGGCAGTGACACCTTGTCAGGATTGAGTCCAATGTGTTTCTGGGTTCCTCACGAGAAATGGGGGCATCAAGGGGCTACTCATGGTGCTTTCTGTCCTCAGGATGTTAGAGAGAGAGAGAGAGAGCTAGATGAGAGAGAGAGAGAGAGAGAGAGAGAGAGAGAGCTGAAAAAAATGAGGGTGATTTTGAAGAGGGATCCTCTTGTAGAACAATCAAGGACTTGGGATTCCTAGGCAAGCAGGATGAAAGGTTAAATTTCAGCCCCCTTCATGCTTGCCAGAATACACAGAGAGGCAATATGGCCTAGAAGAAAGAGCATGGTCCTGGGACTAAGAAAGACCTGGGTTCTAAACCCGGCTCTGCCTGTTGTCTGCTTTGTGAGCTTTGGCAAGTTAACTTCTCTGTGCCTTGAGTTTCCTCCTCTGCAATACCCGTTCTCCCTCCTACTTAGATTGTGAGCATGCTGTTGTGTAGCGACCACCTCTATATGTTACTGACTTGTACTTCCCAAGTGCTTAGTCCAGTGCTCTGCATACAGTAAGCGCTCAATAAATATGATTGAAGAATGAATGAATACGAGTCCTGATTACCTTGTATCTACCCCAGCGTTTAGAACAGTGCTTGATAGAAAGCTTTTAACAAATACCATTTTTTTAACAAATATTTTTTTGCAGTGCTCACATTTCTATCATCCTAATCAAAATTAGAGTGACAGTTTTCACAAACAAGAATCCATCAAGGCCAAGGTTTTAATTTCATTGACATAGCTTAATTAGGAAAAATGTTTATTGGTGACATTTAAGTAGCCTAGGAAATAAATCTATGCATGTTAATGAGGTGGACTAGAAAAATATCATGAATTTGAGACTCCCACACCGATTTGTCCCAGATTACAGAGAGACTGACTATATGGCTGAATGAGAGAGATGGGTGAGAGACTGAATACATGGCTGAATGAGAGCGATGAGTTGAGGATAATGCCAAGGTTATGGGCTTGTGAGACATGGAAGATGGTAGTACAGTCTACAGTGGTAGGAAAGTCAGGGGTGGGACAGGATTTGGATGGGAAGATGAGAAGCTCTGTTTTAAATCTGTCAACTTTGATGTTTAAGCAGCACATCCAAGTTGGTGGGACATTATCCCCAAGAACTGATGTTTTGTGCCTTTCAGTCACATCTCCAAATCGTCAAATTGCTGTCTCCTCTTTAAATACAAATTGGTCTTTAATGGTCAGTTCCATGGATGATTTCAGTGGATTTAAATTCAAACTTCCAAAGCAATTATGAAATTCAATTTATGGCATCACTGTGTTCTCTAATTTAGAAAGACTATGCCATATTCAAATCTACATTGCTTCTAAACTGTAGAATTTTATTGCCTTTATCCCAAATTATTTCTTAGAAGTAGAATTAGCAATCCAGCTAATTTAGTTTTTGGAACAATGTTTATTTGTGTTATTTCTAGAACAACTTTCCCACGAAGACCTCAGACTACTAAAGGCTTGAAATTGTTTTGGGCTTTTCTAAGAAAAAAAATCACACTAGCACATTTTGGAAGTGATACAGCAGTCTGAGTTCAATTCAAAACAACAGTGAAGTGTATAAAGCCTAGAGGGAAAAGAAGAAATGTGTGGAACATATATTGATAGTCAACAGGGGTACTGAAACTCCCTCCTTCTGGTCAACAGAAGTAACAATGATATTCATTGAGCAATGCACTGTATTAAACACTTGGGGAAGCACAAAAGAAGCTCAAGACATGTATCTTGTCCAAAGGAGTTTATACTTTAATAGGAGAGACAGACATAAAAAATATTTATATGCAATGGAATCAGAATAAATTGATTAAATTTAAATTGAATATAAATGCCTACACATAAGTGCAGAAGATATGTATAAATACAGTTGTTTGTAACCATGCCCTTAGGCATTTCAACATGCCTACATGCTTACCTGTTTGTTAATGACTTGTCTCTCTAATTGTATTTATGATTTATATCTTTTCTCACAATCTCTTAACTGTCGATTTGTGTTGGTGCGTTATTTCCTGTGAGATCGAAGGGTGTTTAAAGTCAGAAAGCATATTTAACTTTATTCCATTTGTTCCCCAGTGCCTAGAATTAGGTACAGGATCAACACTGATTAAACTGATGATAATAAATTCCCTCCGTCCACAGAGCAATGGCCTCTGAGCTTTCCTGGCCAGAAGGATATACTTCTAATTTATCAGTAGCATGAAGATAAACCCACATGTGAATCCCCATTCATCCATTCAACAAGCAGCAGCAGGAGGAAGTGAAAGAACACTTCAAAAGTGTCAGAAATGAACTCTTAGGTCACCTTGTTTGTCCTTTAAGTATAGGTCTATTTAAAGCAAATTTAAAAGCCTACAGAATGTGTGAGATGTAATAGATATTAAAAAACCATCGCAGCTCTGGATGGCAGAAAATGCCAAGTGATTAGAAGGATAAGAAGCGAGAGGTTAGCAAAGAAGGTGATGAAGTCTGTAAACCAAAGACATTACTCTGCTAGAGGAAGACGAGGACATCACTAAAATATAAAGTAATTCATTGAGCAGGATGAGGAGCTGGAGTTAGAGAAAACATTTGAACACTTTCCAAAAGAGGCATAGATCATTGACCAAAAACAAATTCTGGCTATAAATTAGGCTGGACTTCTAACAATTTCAGGTTTGGCACACAATCTGATGGGTAAGAGGAATGGGGTCAGAGGCCGCAGCATAGCCTAGCGGAAAGAACACGGGACTGAGACTCAGATGACCTGAATTCTAACCCTGGTTCTGTGATGGGACTGTTGGGTGACCTTGGACAAGTCACTTAACTTCCCTGTGCCCCAGTTTCCTCATCTGTAAAATGGGGATGAAGAGTGTGAGCCCCACATAGGACACGGACTGTGTCCATCCTGATTAGCTTGTATCTATCCCAGAGCTTAGTTCAGTGCCTGGCACATAGTATGTGCTTGACAAATACCAATAAAAAAGTCACCCAACTTTTTTGTGCCTCAGGCTTCTCATCTCTAAATGGGGATTCAACATCTGATCTCCCTTCTATTTAGACTATGAGCCCTATGTGGAACAGGGACTGTGTCGAACTTAATTATCCGGTACTTATTTCAGTACATTTTTCAGTACATTTTTCAGTACATTTTCAGTACATTTCAGAACATTGCTTTGCACATAGTGTTACAATTAATTAGGTATAGTAAGTACCATATAGTAAGCATCATAACTAATTATTAGTAGGTGTTCCCTTGAATGGGAAAAGGCAAATACAACCAAGCTCTTCTTCAGCAAAAAAGTGAATTAGTCAAACTGTAAAGAGGATCATGTCAATACAAGTGATAGAAGAAGTTAGGCAATGTTAATGCTAAAGGAATCAATTTGAAAACCAAAATCACAGGATAAAAGATGAGTTAAGACTTGGCAAGAGGGATAATAACCATTAGAAGTTATTGCTTTCCCTGTGAAAATATAAACCAGCAGTTACAAGCGTAATGCAATTTCGAGTTTTAGAAAGAAATAGAGGGATGATTGAATGAACAAACTCTTGGGAAGTCAATGAAAACATCATTTGGGTACTGATAGTGGAGAAAGATTTTGCGACCAGGAACTATAAACCTCAGCATGAAGTCATGGGTTTTAGTGAGGGGAGTGGGGATGACGGAACCCAGTCTAAAATGCATTAAAATATCTTGTGTTCCTCTCCATATAATCCAGATATGAAAAGAAGAAGTGGTCTCAGTTACGGGAATAGGGATTAACTCCTAAATCATCACAAACAGCTACACATTTTGTAAGGTATCCAATAGCAATAGGGGAGTTTGGAGAGAGATAGTCATGTCTATCTGCAAAATATGCTTTCATGCAATCATATTATTAATCAGTAGCATTGATTAAGGTCTTGCTTTGTGCATGGCACCTAAGCACTTTGGGTAGTAAATAGAGATTAGTCATGATCCCTGCCCTCAGGAGTTTATAATCCACCAGGAAAGGCAGACGTTAAAAAAATTACAGGAGGATGGAAGTGGCATATATTTACATAAGTGCTAAGGGAGAGAGATAGCATGACTACCAAAATGCTTAGCACCTACATAGCCATAATTTATTTATTCAATTGATAATTGACTATCAATTTTTGCCTCCCCCTCTAGATTGTAAACGTCTTGTGGACCATCCATTCATTCATTCATTCAATCGTATTTATTGAGCGCTTACTGTGTGCAGAGCACTGTACTAAGCGCTTGGGAAGAACAAGTCGGCAACATATAGAGACAGTCCCTACCCAACAACGGGCTCACAATCTAGAACGGGGAGACAGACAACAAAACAAAACATGTAGACAGGTGTCAAAATTTTCAGAACAAATAGAATTATAGCTATATGCACGTCATTACCAAACTAAATAGAATGGTAAATATGGACATGTAAAATGAATAGAGTAATAAATCTGTACAAATATGTACAAGTGCTGTGGGGAGGGGAAGGAGGAGAGGAAAAAGGGGGCTCAGTCAGGGAAGGCCTCCTGGAGGAGGTGAGCTCTCAGTAGGGCTTTGAAGGGAGGAAGAGAGCTAGCTTGGCGGATGGGCAGAGGGAGGGCATTCCAGGCCAGGAGAAGAATGTGCAAGAACTCTTGTATTAAACCATCCAAGCACTTAGTACAGTGCTCTGAATACAGTAAGTGTTCAATGACTATACCATTGATTGACTGATTGATATCTTGGGTCATGCAGGTGAAGTGACAGTGAACATTTACATGATATGGTTAATAAAAATAATAATAATGATGGCATTTTTATTAAGCGCTTACTATGTGCCAAGCACTGTTCTAAGCGCTGGAGAGTTTACAAGGTGATCACAGTCTTCATCCCCATTTTCCAGATGAGGTAACTGAGGCACAGAGAAGTGACTCACCCTAAGTTACACAGCTAAGTGGTGGAGGCGGAATTTGAACCCATGACCTCGGGCTCCCAAGCCCGGGCTCTTTCCACCGAGCCACACTGCTTCCCGGTGAATAAAAATAATAATAACTGTGGTATTTGTTAAGCACTTATCATGTGCCAGGCAACTGTTCTAAGTCCTGGGATGGAAACAAGCAAATCGGGTTGGACAGAGTCCGTTTCCCACATGGGGCTCACAGTCTTAATCTCCATTTGCAGATGAGGTAACTGAGGCATAAAAAAAGTGAAGTGACTTGTTCAAAGTCACACAGCAGATGGGTGGCAGAGTCAGAATAAGAACCCAGGTCCTTCTGACATCCAGGCCTGTGCTCTATCCACTGGGCCACGCTGCTAGAAAACAAATCCAGGTAGTGGTGACCCAATTCAGGCTCAGGCCTGCATATCCAGGAGGCTGCCTGGTGACATCTACTCAGGGTGGTCATCCCCGGATGATTGAAAATACGCTGCTATTGATGATAAAGCTATGAATAGAACGTAAGGCCAAAGTTGTCAAGCTTTGGACTGTCTTCGTTTTGCCACAGGGGCATATTACTCCCCTCCTCAAAAATCTCCAGTGGCTACCAATCAATCTGCACATCAGGCAGAAACTCCTCACCCTGGGCTTCAAGCCTGTCCATCCCCTGGCCCCCTCCTACCTCACCTCCCTTCTCTCCTTCTCCAGCCCAGCCCGCACCCTCCGCTCCTCAGCCGCTAATCTCCTCACCGTACCTTGCTCTCGCCTGTCCCGCCATTGACCCCAGGCCCACGTCATCCCCCGGGCCTGGAATGCCCTCCCTCTGCCCATCCACCAAGCTAACTCTCTTCCTCCCTTCAAGTCCCTGCTGAGAGCTCACCTCCTCCAGGAGGCCTTCCCAGACTGAGCCCCTTCCTTCCTCTCTCCCCCTCGTCCCCCTCTCCATCCCCCCCATCTTACCTCCTTCCCTTCCCCACAGCACCTGTATATATGCATATATGCTTGTACATATTTATTACTCTATTTATTTATTTATTTTATTTGTACATATCTATTCTATTTATTTTATTTTGTTAGTATGTTTGGTTTTGTTCTCTGTCTCCCCCTTTTAGACTGTGAGCCCACTGTTGGGTAGGGACTGTCTCTATATGTTGCCAATTTGTACTTCCCAAGCTCTTAGTACAGTGCTCTGCACATAGTAAGCGCTCAATAAATACGATTGATGATGATGATGATGATACCGTTGTCATTGCCAGTATTTTTTTTTCAACAGTAGCCCAAACAGGACCAATACACTTTCTAGTGCCTCCCTTCACCCTCCCTAATTTGAAGGAAAGCAAGTTTTGATCCAAGTGATGAAACATTAATCAATCAATCAATGGTATTTACCGAGCGCTTACCACGGGCAGAGTACTATACAAAGCACCCTCTAACCTGTAAGCTTGTTGTGGGTAGGGAACGTGTCTATCAACCCTGTTATAAGAGAGGCAGTGTGGTTCAATGGGAAGAACACGGGCTTGGGAGTCAGAGGTCATGGGTTCAAATCCTGGCTCCACCAATTGTCAGCTGTGTGACTTTGGGCAAGTCACTTCACTTCCCTGTGCATCAGTTACCTCACCTGTAAAATGGGGATTAAGACTGTGAGCCCCACGTGGGACACCCTGATCATCTTGTATCCTCCCCAGTGCTTAGAACAGTGCTCTGCACGTAGTAAGTGCTTAACAAATGCCATCATTATTATTACTGTACTATTCCAAGCACTTAGCACAATGCTCTGCACAGAGGAGGAATTCAATAAATACGATTAAGAATGCAGTACAACAGAGCTGACAAGCACATTCCCTGACCACAACAAGCTACCGGTAGAGAGGGGGAGGCAGACATTGATATGAGTAAATTACAATACATAATTTAAAGATAATAATAATAATGGCTTTTATTAAGCGCTTACTATGTGCAAGGCACTGTTCTTGGTAAAGACATATACCAAAAAAATATTCTATTACTAACAAAGTCTCAGCTAAAATCCCAGTCCCCAATCTTCAAGAGAACATGCAGAGGCAAAGAGGCACAGAATTTCCTGACTCCAATTGCCCTCCTCAGAGCTCATAATGATAACTGTGGTATTTGTTAAGCATTTACTATGTGCCAGATACTGTACTAAACCTTGGGGTGGAAACCAGGAAATCAGGTTGGACACGGTCCCTGTCCCATGTGGGGCTCACAGTCTCAATCCCTATGTTATAAATGAGGTAACTGAGGCACAGGGAAGTGAAGGAACTTGCCCAAGGTCACAGAGCAGACAAGTGGTGGAACCAGGATTAGAACCTGTGGCCTTCTGATTCCAAGGCCTGTTCTCTATCAGTTAAAAGCCATTCACACAACCTGAAAAATAAGAGACATTAGGAAGGCAAGAACCTACACAGATATGCACAGGCACAATCCGCACCCATAGAGGTGAATCAAAATCCTATTGAACTTCCAAATTTGAGACTTTTCACCAATTCATTCATTCAATTGTATTTATTAAGGGCTTACTATGTGCAGAGCACTGTAACAAGCTCTTCAGACCAGGCCTCCCCAACTCATCTGAATTAATGAGATTCTGCTCTATGTATAAACTCCTTGGAGTTATAACTGAAAACTTGTTTCATTTCAACCTTAGTATTACTTGGAAATCTTTGGAATGTCCTCCCTGCAGTTTGCATAAAGGTAGCAGAGGAGAACATTTGATGAATATTTGCATCCTCAAAATGCTTGACTTCTCACTAGAGCACAAACATTAATTGTTATTTAATGACACATTTCTGTTTTCCAACATTTCATTCATTTTTATGTATCTATTAATTTAAGTTAAAGGCCATGCATAATTCAGGATGCTGAATAGTGAGTTTATTTAACATTGTTAAGCCTAATAATCTTCTCTAGAAAAAAAAAAAACACCTATTCATCTCTGGGTGAGATCACTCATCCATCCTTTTTATAACACTTCAGCTGTGGACATCAATAAGATTAGAGCCAGAGTTAATCTGAGTTATGGCAAACGATAAAGTCAAATGAGCTTTAATCTATGTTAAATTGCGCTCTATGTCAATTAGGTGGTGAATGGCTAACTCAGGGATTTGGTAATAGATTGAAAGCCTTTCTCAGAGAGTTCCCATGTTTCCATTCTAACTTGGGTGATAATAATGGAAAGACACTGCTCTCTGACTATTTAATACCCCTGGAGATTCATAGATAGGTGTCCAGGACTTTAACTCATGATGGCAAATTCAACTTCGAAGTCAAGTGCTGAGACATCCAGAGTCACAGCTGAAGTGTGAAGAACTTCTTAAATTTGCTGCTAGGTCATGTGATGACACTTCTTGCCTATGATTGCTTTATTTGACTCTAGCGAGCCTGTATCTTCATTGCTGGAAAAATGGATTTTATCCTCCCTGGAAATGGCAAAACTTCTTTAGAGCTAAGGACATCAAGTAGTTCCTAAAGTCTCTGAAGGTTGGGGACTTTGTTGGAAAGCTGGAAGGTGCAGGAAAGAGTATGGGCCTAGGTTATCTTGTATCTACCCCAAAGCTTAGAACAGTGCTTGGCACAGAATACCATTATTATTATTATTATTATTATTATTATCATTACATTCTAATCCTGGCTCTGCCACTTGTTATCTATGTGACCTTGGGAAAATCATTTCACTTCTCTGTGCCTCAATTCTCTCATCTGTAAAATGGGGATTAAGACTATGAGCTCCATGTGGAACAAACACTGTAACAAACCTGATTAGCTTGTGTTTATCCCTTCGCTTAGCACAGTGTGTGACAAATAGTAAGCACTTAAATACCATAAATGCAAAAAATAAACTTGGTGGAAGGTTTTGGATATTCATTCAATTGTATTTATTGAGTGTTTTCTGCGTGCAGAGTCCCGTACTAAGTGTTTGGGAGAGTACATACAAGAAAGGAAGGGGTATTCTCAAAATATGTAGGACCTCATGGGCCTCCATACCTTGGCCATTGGAACTGATTGGGAATCAGTGAGAAACCAAGGAAATTCCCTGGCAGGAAAAATTCCACCTATTTTCGATTTTATGCCATTCTCCTCTGTTAAGAGTTGTGGGCAAGAAATGTGTTATTTTGTTGTTCTGTACTTCCCTTGTGCTTAGTAATCAGTAAGTCGGTGGTATTTATTGAGCACTCACTTTGTGCACAGTACTTTAGTAAGTGCTCGGGAGAATACGATATGACACAATTAGTAGATATGTTCCCTGTCCACAATGAGTTTACAGTCTAGAGGGGAAAACAGACAATATAAATGAATAAATTATGGATATTCATTCAGTCATTCATTTGAGTATTTATTGAGCGCTTACTGTGTGCAGAGCACTGTACTAAGCACTTGGGAAGTACAAGTTGGCAACGTATAGAGACGGTCCCTACCCAACGGTGGGCTCACAGTCTAGAAGGGGGAGACAGAGAACAAAACAAAACATATTAACAAAATAAAATAAATAGAATAAATATGTACAATTAAAATAAATAAATCAATAATGGATCTTTATTATTATAAAAGAATAAATGGATATACACATAACCTCTGTGGGGCTGAGGGAGGGGTGAATAAAGGATGCAAATCCAAGTGCGCGGGCGATGCAGAAGGGAGTTGGAGAAGAGGAAATGGAGGTTTAGTTGGGTGAAGGCCTCTTGAAGTAGATATGTTTTTTTATGGCTTTTAAGGTGGGAGAGTGATTGTCAGATATGAAGAGAGAGCGTGGTGTAGGCAGGTCGTGGGCGAGGGGTCGGCGGTGCGATAGAGGAGATCAAGGTACATTGAGTAGGTTAGCATTAGTATGATCTGTTGCACCAAGTGGGTGTTCAATGAATATTAAAACTGCTACTCAGAGCTGACTGGTTGATGAGATGAAACTGTCCTCTCCCGCAGAATGTGGCACCACCAGGATTGCAGTGTGAATCTCTGTACCCGGGGAGGTAATGAATTATTCATTTTCTATTGAATCGGCATCTTTGGGATAGATTTGTCTGGGAAGACTTCACTTATTAAACAAAGTTGACAACTACAAGCCTAGGTAGCTCACCCTATTATTTTGAAGTCTGTAACACTTTTGATGATGAAAAACCTCGCTTAGCTAGGATGAAAGATGGCTAGTATTAACTTTAACAAGCATCTAAATCCCTTTATAGACTTTACGAAGATTAAAGCCACGTCATATAACCCTGAGCGCTTTTTCCCCACCTTCAACTAGTACAGCCCCTCTTCTAAAGCAAAAATGGAGTACTCTTGCAACATTAAGAAACTCTGATATAGTTTTCCAGGAAATGGAGTAGGCCAAAATGACATGGGCCTTGATTTATGTCATCACCGAGAAGCTAGCCTGCTACTATTGGCATTAAAGCGCTAAGCAACCTCTGAACCTGAAGATGGAACAAAACTTAGTTCTAGGGAGTCAGCAATTGGTGCCGGGACATTCTTCAGTCTAGTCATGCTGGATGCAACTAAAATCCCTGTCCCATAGGTATGAAGCAGCTTCATTTTGGGGGTCTCTTTTTGGTAAGGACCAATTTGGGGATACGTAGGTAATTCAAACATTCTCACATCCGGAGAAAAATCTTAGATTCTTCCTTGATTTGGCAAGCATAACTAGCAATCAATATATGGTATTTGCTTACTGAGTATTTACTATGCAGAGCATCGTACTAAGCTCTTGGTAGAATGTGATAGACAAAAACGTTGCCCTCCAAAACCTTATTCTAGCTGGGGGAGATTAAACAGTAAAATAAAGAAGAGTTAGGGAAAAAGATCAAGTGTAAGGATACATAAGCAAATGATGAGGGAGTGGGGATGGAGGAAGTATACAAGTGCTTAGAATAATTATAATAATAATAATAATAATGGCATTTATTAAGCGCTTACTATGTGCAAAGCACTGTTCTAAGCACTGGGGAGGTTACAAGGTGATCAGGTTGTCCCACAGGGAGCTCACAGTCTTCATCCCCATTTTACCGTTGAGGTAACCGAGGCACAGAGAAGTGAAGTGACTTGCCCAAAGTCGCACAGCTGACAATTGGCACAGCTGGGATTTGAACCCACGACCTCTGACTCTGAAGCCCGTGCTCTTTCCACTGAGCTATGCTGCTTCTCCTGCTTCTCCATAGTAATGATTATGGCATTTGTTAAATATTTACTATGTAGTAATAATAATAACAATGATGGCATTTATTAAGCGCTTACTATGTGCTGAGCACTGTTCTAAGTGCTGTCCTGTGTGCTGGGGTGGGAACAAGCATATTGGGTTGGACACAGTCCCTGTCCTACATTGGGCTCACAGTCTCAATCCCCATTTTACAGACGGGAAGTGACTTGACCAAGGTCACACAGCAAAGAACCCATGACCTTCTGACTCTCAGGCCTGTGCTCTATCCACTATGCCAGGCTGCTTCTCAGATGGGATGGGACGCAGGAAAATTACTACAGCTCTGTCCTCGCCAATCACTACAGCCCTTCTCTGGAATAAGGCACAAAAAAAATCAAGTCACTATTTCAATTAATCAATCAATCAATTGAATTTATTGAGTACTTACTGCATGTGGAGCACTATACTAAGCACTTAGGACAGTATAATTCAAAACTGCAACAGACATATTTTCTGCCCACAACAAGTTTAGTTTAGGGGGAGCTTTCTGTCTCCTCTACCTGCTTGAATAAGGGCCCCATAGAGATGACAAAGTCATGACAACTGGGTATCTGGCAGTTGGAAAGGCCTGTAAATAGAGGGCTGAACTATATAAATAGGCACACAGTAAATAGGCACACAGGCCTGGGACTCAGAAGGACCTGGGTTCTAATTCTGACTCTGCCATTTGTCCACGGTGTGATTTTGGGCAAGTCACTTCTTTGCACCTCATTTACCTCATGTGTAAAATAGGGATTAGGACTGTAAGCCCTATGTAGGACACGGACTGTATCCAACCTCATTAGCTTGTTTCTACCCCAGAGTGTAGCACAGTGCCTCTCACACAGTAAGCACTTAAAAAATGCCATTTAAAAAATCCCTGGGTCAAGGAGTTTTTTATCCTAAATTTCTTGGTGCCTTCATCCTTAAAGGAATCACATGGCAAGGACAGGTTAACCGCTGCAAAATCTGTCCCAAAAAGCATGTTTCCATATCTCAGCCTTATACCAATAACACGGTCTTGTCTGTCGAACCTCCCCTTCTATGGAAGACAAACACTAGTTTGGTATTCATTGTTGACATCACTCACTCCATATTTCAAAGGAAATGTTTCTCACTTTCCTAAACTGGAGAGATAAGACCCTGTAGTTTTTCTTCTCCGTCTCAGGAAACAGCTGCTGCATAATGCAATAGTGGGGGAAAGAACAACACATTTTAATAACAGGAACAGCAGCAAATTTATGCCATCTGTGAGTTGATTGCCAAGAGACTATACTATCTAAAATGTCCGCAACACTGTAGCTGATACATTTCTTAATCACAAAGGAAAAGAGAAATAGAACAAAGTCTCTCGGTGTCTGCCACAGTAGTTTTTCTTCACCTATAATTAAGAAATAAATGAAATATGGATGAGTTGAGTGTTGGCCCAGATGTTTTTCAATCCTGTTTGGGAGTTTTGAAGGCAAATACGGGAGAGACTATGTGCTAGTTTTACTATGTTTCAGTGAGGCAAAGAAACATTGACTATTCCTTAATCACACCCAATTGGCATATACTTCCAAGTAAACAGTTCTTTATCTTCTACTTTGATATCAGAGAACAGGCAAAGACCCAAAGGTAAGTGATCCAGTGAATCTCCAAATAACCAGCCTGGACACTAGGTACACTAAATTTCTTTGTTTTGTACTTGCCAAGAGCCATTGCAGTGCACTAAATGGGAGTTCCATAAGCATTACTAGAAATTAGAAGAACACTTCAGTAAGTCTAAAAATAAAATAAAATAAAATAATAATAATAATAATAATAATAATGGCATTTATTAAGTGCTTACTATGTGCAAAGCACTGTTCTATGAGCTGGGGAGGTTACAAGGTGATCAGGTTGTCCCACATAGGGCTCACAGTCTTCATCCCCATTTTACAAATGAGGGAACTGAGGCACAGAGAAGTTAAGTGACTTGCCCAAAGTCACACAGCTGACAATTGGCGGAGCCGGGATTTGAACCCCTGACTCTGACTCCAAAGCCCGTGCTCTTTCCACTGATCCATGCTCAGTGTTTTTTAAGTGCTTACTATGTGCCGGGCACTGTTCTAAGTACTGGAGTAGATACAAGGTAATCCGATTTTCCCATTTGGAGCTCACAGTTTTATTTCGCATTTTACAGATGAGGTAACAGGCACAGAGAAGTGAAGTGACTCCAACATCACACAGCAGGCACAGTGGCAGAGCCGGGATTAGAACCCATGCCCTCTGATTCCCAAGCCCGTGCTCTTTGCCGCTAGGCCATGCTGCTTTTCACTAGTCCTCAGTTGCCCTGATATTCGCATGAGTGCATCTACTCTTTCCCACGTGCCTCACTAAGTGGTTAAAATCTCCATCAGTAGGCACAGACTATATCTCAGTCCCTCACATTTACTCACTCCTGATGCTTGGTGACAGGTCTTTAGGGGAGAAGGTGGATGGGGTAAGATGAGCTATCATCACTTTCAGTGACTCATTTGCTCAACTCTAGTGAGCGTAGGAAATAACAACCGCCTAAAGGGTCTCCTGCCTTGCCAAGGGCCCCTAGAAGTGGGAGGCGCGAACACGCACATAGAAATGTTTATAACTTCTAACTTATGCCGACACAAAGATGTATAAAGAGCCTAGGAGTCTTTGGACCTGGGTGCTAATCCCAACTTTGCCTTCAGTGTGACCTTGGGCAAATCATTTAAGCTGTCTGTATATATCTATAATTCTGTATTGATCTGTAATCCTCTTTGTATCTGTAATTTCTCTATTTATTTATTTGTAATAATGTCTGTCTCCCCCTCTAGACTGTGAGCTCATTGGGGGCAGGAATGTGTCTGCTGTTATACTGAACTCTCCCAAGTGCTTAGTACAGTGGATTAGCATTCTATAAATACGAATGATTGAATGAATGAATGAATTTTCTGTGCCTCATTTTCCTCATCTGTAAAATGGGGACTAAAGAATGTTCTCCCACCCCCTTACACTGTGAGCCCCATGTGGGACTAGGACTGTGTGAGGCCTGATTATCTTGTATCTCCTCCAGTGTTTCATCAAGTGAGTGGCAGGTCTCCTGATTCCAGTCCTATTCTCTTTCCACCAGATATATTACTTCCCCCTCCACTAAAATGGTAAAAATCCATATCTATGAGCTATTCTTCTCCCCACTGACAGAAAGTCCTGACCTTTCAATGTGGGAGTAGGATATTATCTGTCTCCCCCTCTAAACTGTGAGCTCGTGGGGAGCAGGAATGTGTCTGCTGTTATACTGAACTCTCTCAAGTGCTTCGTACAGTGGATTAGCACTCGATAAATACAAATGATTGAATGAATGAATGAATGAATTCTCTGTGCCTCATTTTCCTCACCTGTAAAATGAGGATTCAAGAATGTTCTCCCACCCCCTTACACTGTGAGCCCCATGTGGGACTAGGACTGTGTAAGGCCTGATTATCTTGTATCCCCTCCAGTGTTTCATTAAGTGATTGGCAGGTCTCCTGATCCCAATCCTATTCTCTTTCCACCAGATATATTACTTCCCCCACCACTAAAATGATAAAAATCCATACCTGTGTGCTATTCTTCTCCCCATTAACAGAAGGTCCTTCCCTTTCAATGTGAGAGTGGAATCACCACCTATTATTCCAGTGCTTAGAACAGTCCTTGGCATGAATAAGTGCTTAATAAATACCACAATTAGAATATCAAGAGCTCTGGGATTTAAAGATGAGGAAGATCCACTTGCTTCCTTCAAGATATTGAAAACAAGTCATAATATGTTCAGGGTTTAATGTTCAACTGGGTTACATTTATAAGGAAAATGACCCAAGCTTTGTTGGTTACAGTTGTCTTTCAAGTACTGTGGCATCACACTTCTTTTACCGAGATTCCCATTACTAGGACCAATTTATATTTAGGTAAGGATGTGAGATTCGGAGGGACAAAGATTTCCAATACTCTGATTTTTAAAAGGGGTAGTATAAAATGACCCAGGTGTCATTCAGTGATGCAAGCCGGGCTGTAGTTAAAATAGAATGTTCTGGTCTCCTTGACCTAGTTCTACATTCATTCATTCAATCATTCAATCGTATTTATTGAGCACTTACTGTGTGCAGAGTACTGTACTAAGTGCTTGGGAAGTACAAATTGGCAACACATAGAGATGGTTCCTACCCAACAATGGGCTCACAGTCTAGGAGGGGGAGACAGACAACAAAACAAAACAAGTAGACAGGTGTCAAAACCATCAAAATAAATAGAATTGTAGCTATATACGTATTAATAAAATAGAGTAAAAAACATGTACGAATATACACAAGTGCTGTAGGGAGGGGAAGAGGGTAGGGGAGAGGGAGGGAGTGGGGGTGATGGGGAGGAGAGGAGGAGGAGAGGAAAAGGAGGGCTCAGTCTGGGAAGGCCTCTTGGAGGAAGTGAGCTCTCAGCAGGGGATCTACAAGTTCCATACTTGTTACTTTAGGAAAAAGGGATGAATGGAGAATTACTTGGATCTATTGGTCGATTCCCAACAATGAGAAGAAACTGATATCCTGAACTGAAGATATGGTGACATCAAAATGGTGGACACCAAAACAGGCATAACGGCTTGTTTGTGTGTAACTTTTAAGAATTGGTAGTTAATTTATCATCACAGTACCCACTTTCTAATGGAAAGGAGAACAATGAAAAAGCCAAATCTCCACAGTCCTAAATTTTAAACTGAACCTTACACCATCCAGAAGCCATTAATGTTATCTCCCTGCTCTTGGTTTTTCAAAGTTAAAAAATCTCAGTGGATTAGTGGTTATTTCCATGTTTCTGGTCTATCATAGGAGTTTCCTGGAACAAACTTCGAAGTGGTCTCACAATCCATTCCATCCTCATGATCACGTCCATCTACTCCATTGTATTGTTCTCTCCCAAACACGGGTATCTGCTCTGAACATAGTAAGCACTCAATAAACACCACTGATTGATTGACTGATCCACAGTCTCTCCAGACCACTTTCTGATAACAGCAAAATTGCTAAGTTTTTGCTAAATCTTAGATAGTGTGCTCTCCAGATCAATTATTATCCCTGGCTAATTGCTGTGGTGTGAATGTAGATTTAGTATCCAGAGCCAGATAGAAAGTTCGGGAATGACTAGTCAATGCATCATGAATATGGATCACATTCGTTCGAAGCACTTGGTATTCAGCAAGAGCCTAAAATGGATTCACCTTAAGCTCTACTTAATATCACTCTGCACCCGTATCTCAAGAGAGGAAATGTGCTAGACATACAACTGTGGCTAGAGAATTGCTAATCCAAAGTGCTAAGATGGAAATAAGTAATGGATAAATGTATCCCATTAAAATCCAGCACACTCGTAGGTGAACGTATTTACACTGGAGAGAAATCTCCCCCTTTGGCAATGAGCATGCAAGGAAACGAAGCAGGGCAGCAAGAGAGAATTCCATAATGCTTAGAGATGGAATGAGAAATTCACTATGGTGAGGAGAGAGAAAAAAAATGATTTTTGCACCTCAGTGTACACTTTTGCAGTAGGTGGGATTGAAATATAATTATGTGGCCTTTGTATAAACAATGACGGTGATCAGATTTTCTTAATTCCACAAAACTGTGACTTGTCAGCCCTGCTTATTGGGATGGGTGGAAGTTTACAAACTACCCTACTTCAAGGCTGGGGTTCCACAGCCTGAGGTGTGTGGAACATGGTAAATTATAGAGATTCCCATCTACTTTTCCTCAGCCCTGTATCTCAACTTTGGCATTTTCACGTGGACTGCAAACGGCTCACCAGTTAGCCTTTACTGGATTCATTCAACTCAAGTTTGGACTCCAGCCGAATACCAAAAAAAAACAAAGAAATTTGTAAATGAATTCAGTATCGGACCACTTTTCTGAAAACAGTTATTTGTAAATTACTTTGATTTCTTTAGGGAGTGTTTCCATTATAGATGATTCTTGTGTATTCAGTGATCCTATTTACATTATAATCTATTTCCCCATTTCCCAACTGTATTTTATGCAATGTCTTGCTTAAGTTATAATGCAATCCAAAAGGATAACGTCTCCCATGTTCCAAGACACATCATTGTGAGCCCCGCTGTGCTCTTTTTCTGCAGTTACCAGATAACCACCAGAAACTAACAGAAAAGGACTTCACTCTTGTAATTTTCTGATTATAAACTTGCATTAGAGGTGACGTGTTCTCAATGTATCAACCCAACCTTTCCCGCCAAAGGAGGACGTTATATGTGCTCATTTCATTAACAGCATCTTTTAAAATGAGTCTTTGTTCCAAGGCAGTTTGGAAAGTTACTCCAGAACTAAAACATGCCTATACTCTGTGAAAACTGACCTTGTTCTATCTCATCAGGGGACACGACAAAATATACTGCCCTGTATGTCAATGAAAGAGTCAATACCCGTGTGGTCAGGCATCTTTAAAATGGAAAAAAACTCGAGGAAGGAAAGAAGAAATTTGGAGGCTGAAGTAGAGCGGGACGTGTTTGGATAATAAATTTGGTTTAAAAATCACATTACACCAGAAAAGATGCCTTTATACTCAGTCATAAATATTCATGTGAAGTGTTATTCATAGAGATTATACCTTTAAACTATATAAAATATAAATCACAGCCAGACTATTGCTATAGTAAAACCTCATTAATTTGAAATTCATGGGACCCACAGAAAAAAAAAAGCATCTTGGAGCTGGAGTTTGAACTGTGTCATAGCTCATTGTAAGTGCAGGAGAAAGAAGAGTCTACCTGCTGCCTCAGCCAGACAACTGTTCAGGTGACCTGCAAAAGGGGAAGATGGGAAAAGAAATACGAATGTTTGCAATTTCCCTCCTACTCACAAGGGGCTTGCAATAGGTATGGCCTCTTGCTAATGGATGAGTGAAGAAAAACCCTTTAAATCCCTCAGTTTGCCAGAAACTGAGTTGTTCCTTTGCAGTTGAAGATCAGCAGTTGAATTAAATTCCCTGCCTCATGATCCTGCCGAGTCCCCTTGTCATCTCCTGCAGAAATTGCTCTGCTTTGGAAATACCTCCCACCCCCTGGGACAGGAGCTGGACTTTCAGAGATGCCAAAGCCTTGACTGATCGTGTGGCATACCAGCACGATTTTTCTGTTCAGGCTTTGAGGGATTTTACTCCTTTCCTTCAAACCTGCCCCCCCCACCCCCGGAAACAGGTTGACCATCGTGTTAACAATGTGAGGCAGAACACATTTTTTTTTTCCATTTTACGGGGAACTGAAGCACAAGAAAGTCAATTGGTTTAGCTATCAGAGCAGTGCCCAGGCTAAGTGCCTGGAGTTGCCTTGGCCTTCAGCAGCCCAGTCATGCAACCCCGTTAGCTGCCCACCCTTTGTCCGCAAGGCCTAATGATGACAAAGAGAGAAGGTGGATTTAGGCAGCAAAATAAGCAGGAGAGGAAAAAAAAAATAAGCTGAAACAAGAGTTCAATAGAATGAGGAACACAATTGTCAAAGCAGCCCACACCCCCTTAATAAAAATAATTGGGATATCTTTTAAGCAATTTCTATGTATCAAGCAATCATACTATTCATTCATTCATACAATTGTATTTATTGAGCGCTGTGTGCAAAGCACTGTACTAAGCACCTGGAAAATACAATACAGCAATAGAGACAAACCCTGCCCACAAAGGGCTTACAGTCTAAAGAGGGGGAGACAGACATCAAAACAAGCAAACCAGGCATCAAGATAAATAAATAGAATTACAGATATATACAAATATACATAAGTGCTCAGGGCTTGCGGGGAAAGAAGAGCAAAGGGAGCGATTCGAGGTGATGCTGAAGGGAGGGGGAGCTGAGGAAAAGGGGGCTTAGTCTGGGAAGGCCTCTTGGAGGAGGCGAGCCTTCAGTAGGGTTTTGAAGGGGGGAAGAGTGATGGTTTGGCAGATTTGAACAGCACATAGTAAGCACTTAACAAATACCATTATTATTATTATTATTATTATTATTATTATTATTATTATTATTTGAGCATTGGGGAGATACAAGATAATCAGGTCAGACGCAGGCCCTGCCTCTAATGGGGTTGAGGGAGAACGGTTATTGAATCTTTTAAAGATGAGGAAACTGAGGCATCGAGAAGTGAAGTGACTTGCCCAAGGTCATACAGCAGGCAAATGGTAGAGTCCTTTGAAACTTCTCTCAATTGTCAGAGGGTAGGTAAGGCCTAATGGAAAGAGCATGGAATCTGGAGGCCCGGGTGCTGCTACATTTAGATTGCAAACCCCAAGTGGGAGAGGGACCATATCTGAACTGATTATGGTGCATCCACACAGAACTAAGTATGAGAAAGGCAATCATCATATTTATTGAGCACCTCCTGTGTAAAGAACATTGTACTAAGCTCTTGAGAGAGTACAAGGGAATTGGCACACACATTCACTGCCCACAGTGACCTTACAATCTAGGGAACGTCAATAAGTGATATGCACAAAAGAGACGATAAAGACAATACTCCTATAGTATCCAATTTAAGCAAAGAGAGAAAAAGGGGACTATTACCAAATTATGCTAGGGCTCTCCCATTGACCCCCCCCCCATTATTATTAATTATATTTATTGAGTTCTTACTGCATGAAAAGCACTGTTAATTCATTCAATCGTATTTATTGAGCGCTTACTGTGTGCAGAGCACTGTACTAAGTGTTAATTGCCACCCGAATCTTCTAGGCACAAACGAGATTCTTATTCCACCTTCCGTGGACACCAGCAATGGAGCAGTTCCTCGTCTTCTTAATTGCTAGCTATGAATATGAATCACATTTCATAATGCCACCTTTATTGCTGCTTCTGTATTTTACAGGGTGTGCTTTATTAATCACAGCCTGTCATTGTGTGTGCGTGTGTGTGTGTGTGTGTGTGTGTGTGTGTGTGACTCAAATTAGCCGAGTAAGCGCAAAATAAATCCAGGAGGCAACAGCATTGCCGCTGAGATAGTAGAAACTTTCTCAAAATGGCATTATCCTTAACATGAGGTAGAGTCTGAGACCCATTATAGAGGTTTCTATAGTGTTATCTATTTTTGCAGCACCTTTATTCCAATATGCATGCACACACACACATAGGCAAATATACACACTCAGTCCTGCTAGAGGATCATAATGGAGTTTCCTGAGAATCCTTTAATCTCAGGAAAATCATTTTATAGAAACCACTGATTCAGTAGGAATTAATGGGTTGGGCGTAGATAAGCTAAAAGGTAACTCCACAACTCATTTATTTGGAAACACATTCCTATATTAGTAGCTCGTATTGTGTGCTTGCAAAATAATCTTCAGTGTCCTTTTGTCTCTATATGTTGCCGACTTGTACTTCCCAAGCGCTTAGTACAGTGCTCTGCACACAGTAAGCACTCAATAAATACGATTGATTGATTGATTGATTAAATAATTCTGTAAAGTGGCAGAAGAATCCAAAAATAGTGCAGTTCAGGGTGGCTGGTCTGAGCGTGGTATAGTAGCCAGTGCATGAGCTTGGGAGTTAGAGGATGTGGGTTCTAATTCCGGCACTGCCACTTGTCCGTTGTGTGACCTTGGGCAAGCCACTTAATTTTTCTATGTTTCAGTTACCTTATCTGTGAAATGGGGATTAAGATTGTGAGTCCCATGCTGGACAACCTGATTACCTTGTTTCTACCCCAGGGACAACCTGATTACCTTGTTTCTACCCCAGTGCTTAGAACAGTGCTTGGCACATAGTAAGCGCTTAACAACTGTCTCCCTCTCTAATAATAATAATAATAATGGCATTTGTTAAGCGCTTACTAAGCGCTGGGGGGGGGGGTTTACAAGGTGATCAAGTTGTCCCACGTGGGGCTCACAGTCTTAATCCCCATTTTACAGATGAGGTAACTGAGGCTTAGAGAAGTTGTGACTTGCCCAAGGTCACACAGCAGACATGTGGTGGAGCGGGATTCGAACCCATGACCTCTGACTCCAAAGCCCGTGCTCTTTCCCCTGAGCCACGCTGCTCCTCCTATAGTCTCTAGACTGTAAGCTCCTTGTAGACAAGGAATATGTCTACCAACTCTGTTATACTGTACTCTCCCAAGAGCTTAGTACAGTGTTCTGCACACAATTAGTTCTCAATAAGTGATTAATTGATAGAACTGGTGTTTACCAAGCAATTCACATAGTAGGAATAGTGTTCTGTGATTCTCAAACACCAGCCTAACCAAATCTCACTGATGCAAAAATGTACTCCCTTATCTATTCCCCACACACTGGCTATGCTGCTTCTCTTCCGTACTGTTGACTCATGTTTCAATGTCTCCGGTTGGTGCCTCCTTTCACCTAATTACTTCCTTTTTTGTTTTTTACCTGCCTTCCTCCAATTGAGAACTTTTTAAGATAATAATAATAATAATAATAATGGTATTTGTTAAGCGCTTATTATGTGCAAAGCACTGTTCTAAGCGCTGGGGAGGGTACAAGGTGATCAGGTTGTCCCACAGTTTTCATCCCCATTTTACAGATGAGGTAACTGAGGCACAGAGAAGTTAAGTGACTTGCCCAAAGTCACAGATCTGACAGTTGGTGGAGCCGGGATTTGAACCCATGTCCTCTGACAGATCTTTTCAGATAGATTAATGACTGTATGCACAGACACATTGCCATTGGTAATAATAAACAGAAGGGTGCATATTCAAAGTTTTTGCAAGTAAATCTGCAATATTACATTCATTTATTCATTCAATCATATTTATTGAGCACTTACTGTGTTCAGAGCACTGTACTAAGCTCTTGGAAAGTACAATTCAGCAACAGATAGAGACAATCTCTACTCAACAACGGGCTCACAGTCTAGAAGGGGGAGACAGACAATAAAACAAAACAATAACATCAATATAAATAGAATTATGGCTATATACACATCATTTATAAAATAAATAGAATAAAATATGTACAGTGAATTCTCATCTCGTCTTACTACTTACTGTAACAGCAAGGTGAAACAGTGCCCACTGTACCAGATGAAACAGCAAGCGACTGGATTAAGTTCTTGTCTATGTAAATTAATATGCCTCATTCAATCATAATCCAGCCAGTTCAGACTACACTTTCCATGAGACTTTTGAAGATATTTATCTGATCATTTTACTACCATTTATCTCTATGCCCTTGGGTGCAAACCTTAATAAGGGGCTCATCAGCATATTCAAAATGTAGCTCTGGTCTTTTCAGTGACCTGAAGTGAGAAGGTATTATACACTCAGCAGTGAGGACCATCAGTCAGTCAGTCACATTTATTAAGCGCTTACTGCATGCAGAGCACTGTACTACATACTTGGGAGAGTAAAATATAACAATAAACACATAAATCCCCTGCCCACAACGGGCTCACAGTCTAGAGAGGCAGACAGACATTAATATATATACATAAATTATGGCTGTGTTCAGTGCTGTGGGACTTGGAGGGGGGATGAATGAAGGGAGCAAGTCAGGGTGATGCAGAAGGGAGTGGGAGAATACGAAAGGAAGGCTTAGTTGGGGATGGCCTCTTGGAGGAGATGTGACTTCAACAAGGCTTTGAAGCGGGGGAGTAACTGTCAGATCATCAGGAATCTCTCTCTAGTGTAAAGATTGAAAGAATATATCAAGACGCTCCATTCTATAAAGTTCACATTGAGCTCTGCTACAGGGGCTCGATAACAAAAGGATCACTAACATGGTGACTATTTTTTTTTTTTTTTGGTGTTCCAACACTGAAAGACTCTGTGTGCTCTAACTGTGGTTTTCTTCCTATTCAGGTGAGCCCCTGGGAGTCATCTGTTTCCCTGATCCCTGCAAGGCTGCTCCCGGAGATGTGATGGTATATTTTGCTGCTGTGTACTTATTCTCACTCCTTGAGGGAGGGGATGTGTCAATTGTACTCTCCCAAGCATTTCATACAGTACTGTCCACAAAGTAAGTGACCAATAAATGCTTGGATTTTCTTTCAAGCATGAGACACACAAATGCTCAGAGTCCTCTGTTCTGGAATAATGAGGAGAACTGGAGGCATGTGTCACCATAGCCACCAAATCTCTCTCTCTCTCTCCCTGCCTCTCTCTTCTCTCTCATGCTCTGGGTGGATGGGGAGTGAAAAGATGAAAAGGGAGGCAGAAGGTGTAAATAGAAGCAGCGTGGCTTTGTGGCTAGAACACTGGCTTGGGAGTCAGAAGGACCTTGGTTCTAATACAAGCTCTGCCACTTGTCTGCTGTGTGACCTTGGGCATGTTGCTTAACTTCTCTGTGCCTCAGTTATCTCATCTGTAAAATGAGGATTAAGATTGAGCCCCATGTGGAACAGGGGCTGTGTCCAAACTGATTATGTTGTATCTACCCCAGCACTTAGAACAGTGCCTAGCACATAACACCACACACACAAAATATTAAATACTTGGACTTTTAAACCCAGACTGGAGCAGGCTCATTGCAGAATATTCCTTTCAGGACCACAGCATCCTGAATGAGGTCACAGAAGGCCGGGATTTTCACCCCTCACTTCACGGTTATATTATCCAGAGGAATTCATTGACTTCTTTTCCCCCCTGAGGTAATCCAGAACACTTCTCACTCTAGGAGAACTGTGTCTTTTTAAAAAGTGGTTTTGTTAAGCCCTTCTAGGTGCCAGACACTATATTAAGTACTAGGGTAGATACTGGCTAATCAGGTTGGACACAGACCATATCCTAGTTAGGGCCCACAATCCCCCTTTTCTAGATGAGGGAACTGAGGCACAGAGAAGTTAAGTGACTTGCCCAAGGTCATAAAGCAGACCAGTGGCAGGAATGGGATTAGGACCCAGGTCCTTCTGACTCCTAGGCCCCATGTGCTCTATCCATTAGGCTACACAGCTTTTATTCCCTATCCTGTCCCATTTCCTTTGCACGGGATCAGTGGTGTGGACGGGTTTGTGTATGTGTGTGCATGCATGCTTGCGTGAATGTGCGTATGTGTGTGAGGGGTAGGGGAAGGCATCTATTTCTATGTGAAAGAACATCTTAAGGACCCAATTTCTTATTATTCCACCAAGCAGGCTAACTTTTCATGAAAATCAGCAACTGCACTCTCTTCACCATGGGAATAGTCATTCATTCAATCGTATTTATTGAGCGCTTACTGTGTGCAGAGCACTGTACTAAGCGCTTGGGAAGTACAAGTTGGCAACATAGGGAATATGTCTCTTTATTGTTATATTGTACTTTCCCAAGCTCTTAGTACATTGCTTTGCATACGATAAGCGCTCAATAAATATGACGGAATGGATGAATCACTTCCTTTCCCACTAGGGTCTTTCCATTTCTTACAAAAAAACACAGTGGCTATTTGCATGAGAAAAGGTGATTTATCTTCCTTTTCCCAACTCCCTTCTCCAGTCTCTGTCATTTGTTTTCCCCTCCACTTCTGAGAATACCTTGGAGACCATCAAGAAGACAGGCAGTGTGTTCAAGTGGAAAGAACCTGGGTGCTGGTTTCTTACCAAGTTTGTTGGGGGATCTTTGGTCATTCATTTAACCTCTCTAGACCCCACCTTCTTCATCCATAAAATGGGAACAATAATTCATGCCTCATAGGGATGTTGTGTGATAACATGTTAAAATGGTCTGGAAAAACAAAGCATCATACAAAATTCATGGTATTATCTGAGCTCTCTGAGGATTTGGGATGCATATCCCGGAGTGAGAAAGAGAACAGATGGATGATCATTTTCCAAAATCTTCAATCAAGCTGGGATTTTCCTCTACATAAAATGAGATGATCCTTTGGCCCAGAAACTGTGAATTTGTTTGTACCTTTGCCCAGCCCAGCCTAAATATCTTTTTCAGGTTGTTGGCCCTTATTTGGTTCTCATGCAGAGTGCCCAAAGGAGAAAGTTGGCACACAGGAAAGTCCGTGAAAGTTTATGAAAATTACATACCCAGTAAAATTTATAATGAGAATTCTGCCTATCTCTAGAAGACCACTTTGATATCCTGAAGCTATTACATGGCTTGGAAAGCAGACAGCACCCACTAAAGAAATCAAAGGAGTATAAATTGTAGGCTGTTTGACTATACAGTCAAAATTTCCATCACCCTGGTTCTCTGTAGAGTTCTTAACTTCAGTTTGTTGTCTTTAACTTTATTCTCTCAGGATTAACCCCTCACTCTCGGCCTTATGTATCCCAGTCCTTGGCACGTGTCAAATTATTCAATCATATTAGAGTGCTTACCTTGTGCAGAGCACTGTACTAAGTTCTTGAGAGTGCACAAAACAATGTAACAGATACATTCCCTGACCACGATGAGCTTACAGCTGTGGAGGCTTAACAAATACCATTACCATTGCTCAGTGGAAAGAGCAAGGCCTTTGGAGTCAGAGGACATGGGTTCAAATCCCAGCTCTGCCAGTTGTCAGCTGTGTGACTTTGGCCAAGTCACTTCACTTCTCTATGCCTCATTTACCTCATCTGTAAAATGGGCCCCCTGTGAACCCCCTGTGGGACTACCTGATCACCTTGTAACTTCCCCAGTGCTTAGAACAGTGCTTTGCACATAGTAAGGACTTAATAAATGCCATCATTAATACTGATTGATCAATCGATTGGCATGCCCCATTTTTATTTGAAGGATCCCGGGAAACTGTTGTTTCCTGCCAAGAGTTGTTGCTGAATTCAAATAGCGGAAAGTTCTCATGGGTCTCTGCCTAATTAACACTTTTATGAGAGCGGTAAGCAGAGATAACATTATTCAATACACCTGATGTCTCTAAAAGTGATTAAAATTTCAATTACGTTACACAACTAAAGCACTTTATGAAGTGGAATCGGCTGAGTTTTATCAATAATGGAGTCTCCACCTTCATTAAGCACTTTAATGTTATCGTGAACACAGGTGCGGGAAGCTGCTCGCTCATTTCTCCTTTCAATAAGAACATTCACCTTTTCATTATACAAGGCGGCGGGGGGAGGGCCGAGTGGGAGAATCAGCATCTTTCCATGCAATTAAGATGATGAGGAAGAGGACTTTCCATTTATCTTAATTAATGCTCATCTCAATCAAGATACTGATTTATGAAAGCAATAGGAGGGCTCTCAAACTTGCAGCATATGATATCTTGTCCCCTTGTGATATTTAGTAATATTTGTTATGCACTCTATGTTTCAACCACTGTTCTAAGTGCTGAGGGTAGATGCAAGCTATTTAGGGTGGGCACAGTCCCTGTCATTCATTCATTCATTCATTCATTTATTCAATTGCATTTATTGCACGCTTACTGTGTGCAGAGCACTGTACTAAGCATATGGGAAGTACAAGTTGGCAACATATAGAGACGGTCCCTACCCAACAACGGGCTCATAGTCTGTCCCACAAGGGGTTCACAGTCTCAATCCCCATTTTGCAGATGAGGAAACTGAGGCCCAGAGAGGTTAAGTGACTTGCCCAAGGTCATACGGCAGACAAGTGGCAGAGCCCAGATTAGAGCCCAGCACCTTCTGAGTTCCAGGTCTGGGTTCTATCCACTAGGCCAGGCTGCTTCTCATATGCCTGCATCCCAAGGGAGTGGGGCTTGTTTGGCATGAATGGCCACAGTTTCTCTAATTACGATTCCAACTTGTACTTCCCAAGCGCTTAGTACAGTGCTCTGCACACAGTAAGCGCTCAATAAATACGACTGAATGAATGAATAAATGCAATATGATCCTGGGAAGAAAGAGAGAGTTTAACTTAAATTCACTTCAAGGGAGGCAGAATAGCCTAGTGGAAAGAACACGGGTATGCGACGCAAGCCAAACAAGTTTTAGTTCCAGCTCTTCCACTACCCATTGTGGACGGGGATTGTGTCCGTTTATTGCTATCCAGTACTCTCCCAAGTGCTTAGTGGAGTGTGTTGCACACAGTAAGCGCTCCATAAATATGACTGAATGAATGAATGATCTTGGGCAAATCACCTAATCAATCAACGATATTCACTGAATGCTTACTCTTTGCAAACTTTGTATCAAGTGCATGGAGGGGAAAATTGAGTAAGGAGACATGATCTCTTTTTTAGGGAGCATATCCTTTCTGAGCCTTAGTACTGTCATCCGTAAAATAGGGATAAGATCCAGTTTCCCTCCTTCAGTTCTGAACCCCATTTGGCCCAGGTAGTACGTTCAATCTGATTATCTTCATCTGCCACGGTATTTAATGCCATAATCATTTATTTCACCCAACATCTAAAGTGCTCATGAAATATCCACAATTGTCTCTTTTGATAAAGCCCTCTGCACAAGTACACTTTTCCAAGAGAAAAAATGAAAATCCCTTTACTTTTCCCTTCAGTATGCTTCCAAGGACCATTTCTAGACTACAGCCTCCTGTTACCACTAATTGAATTTTGGCCTCTGGGACAGGACTGAATGAGTCCGAAGGGTGATGAGGTTGGATAGCCACTTGAAACCCAAGTCACTTCACTTCTCTGGGCCTCAGTTACCTCATCTGTAAAATGGGGATGAAGACTGTGAGCCCCCCGTGGGACAACCTGATAACTTTGTAACCTCCCCAGAGCTTAGAACAGTCCTTTGCACATAGTAAGGGCTTAATAAATGCCATTATTATTATTATTCATTGAGCCACTTACTGTGTGAAGAACACTGTACTAAGCACTTGGGAGAGTATAATTGAACAGAAGGTAGACATTCAATGTCCACATCAAGATCACAGTCTAGAGAGACAAGAGCCCCACGTGGGACAACCTGATCACCTTGTAACCTCCCCAGTGCTTAGAACAGTGCTTTGCACATAGTAAGCTCTTAATAAATGCCATCATTAAGAAGAAGGTGGGGGCAGGGGGACAGGGGGTTTGAAGAGGGAGTTAAAAGTCTGGAATAATAAACAATGTAAGTCACAAGACAGCCCCTGAATTCTTTGATGGTACACCAAAAAAACAGGACTAACATGCCAAATCCATTTTTCATTTATATTCTGAACCAATGGGAAGGAAAAATGAGAAAATAAACTGAACATAAATCAAAATTATTGGCACACAGCTGATAGTAACTGCATGCGATTGAATGGCAAATATGAATAATGGGCTTTGGAGATCAAAACACAAAAACACCCTGTGAAAAGCATTCATAGCATATATTGAACAAAAATGGGGGACAATTATGGAACTTGTTATTGCAAACCTATGAAAAATTAATAACAATATCTCAGGAGTTAAAAAAAGTACTCGACCTTCAGGATGATAAGGCAAGTTCTAGCCCTATGAAGGAAATTACAGAATTTTTCACAGTTAACATTAATCCCTTGGACTGTTCAACTCTAAGAATATAAGATCTCAGAACACTGAGGGATTCTTTTTTTAAATGGGAGAACTGAAAATATACTGACCTGCTCAGATTTTTGCTAGGTTCTCATATAATTAACTGTCACGAAGGTTCCAAAAAGCTTTAGCCTAGCAAAGTCACTAAGCTACGTGGATGTGAAAGAAGCAGCTTGGCCTAGCAACCAGGCAGTCAATCATATTTATTGAGTGCTTACTGTGTGCAGAGCACTATACGAAGTACTAGGGACAGCACAATATAACAATAAACAACACATTCTCTGTCCACAGTGAGCTTACAGTCTAGAGGAGGAAATATACATTAACAGGAATAAATAAATTACAGATATGTACACAAGTAATGTGGGGCTGGGAGGGGAGATGAATACAGGGAGCAAGTCAGGGTGACACAAAAGGAAGTAGAAGAAGAGGAAAGGAGGGCTTAATCAGGGAAGGCTTCTTGGAGGAGATGTGCCTTCAACCAGACTTTGAAGAAGGGGAGAGTAATTGCCTCTCAGATATGAGAAGGGAGGGCATTCCATGCCAGAGGCATGATGTGGGCAAGCAGTCTATGGCATGATAGATAAGATAGATAGATAGATAGGTAGATAGATATAGATAGATAGATAGATAGAGATAGATATAGATAGATAGATAGAGATAGATAGATAGAGATAGATAGATAGATATAGATAGATAGATAGAGATAGATAGATAGAGATAGATAGATAGATAGATAGATAGATGATAGATAGATAGATAGATAGATAGATGATGGATAGATAGATGGATGGATAGATAGATAGATGATGGATGGATAGATAGATAGATAGATAGATAGATAGATAGATCAGAGATCAGAGAAGCAGTGTGGCTCAGTGAAAAGAGCCCGGGCTTTGGAGTCAGAGGTCATGGGCTTGAATCACGACTCCACCACTTGTCAGCTGTGTGACTTTGGGCAAGTCACTTCACTTCTCTGGGCCTCAGTTCCCTCATCTAGAAAATGGGGGTTAAGTCTGTGAGCCCCACTTGGGACAACTTGATTACCTTGTATCTATCCCAGTGCTTAGAACAGTGCTTTGCACATAGTAAGCACTTTATAAATGCCATCATCATTATTATTAGATAGAGCACAGCCCTGGGAATCAGAAAAAACTGGGTTCTAATTCCAACTCTGCCAATGGCTTTCAGTGTGATGTTGGGCAAGTCACTTAACTTCTCTGTGCCTCAGTTTCCTCAACTGTAAAATGAGGAGAGTAGTTCTCTTTCCTACCAACACTATGAGCCCCAAGAGGGAGAGGGACTGTGCCCAAGCTAATTAACGTGAACCTTCTCCGGAGCTAAGTATAGTGTTTGGTAAGTAGTAAGCACTTCAATATTATAAAAATAATAATTATGATCATTTGGAAGATGAAAACTTGTAGGCCTAATTCTGCATCTTTCTTCATCCAACTCATTGGGCCAAGGTATCACAGGCTTAAGGATATTCACTCTGTAATCAAACTAAATAATTAAATGTACGTTTCTGTACAGTATAAGTGCAATGTAGCTTAGTGGCTAAAGCATGGGCCTGGGAGCCAAAATGACTTGGTTTTGTCACTCTCAGGCTGAAACAGTGATTCATGCAGCGTGGCTCAGTGGAAAGAGCCCGGGCTTTGGAGTCAGAGGTCATGGGTTCAAATCCCAGCTCTGCCAATTATCAGCTGGGTAACTTTGGGCAAGTCACTTAACTTCTCTGGCCTTCAGTTCCCTCATCCGTAAAATGGGGATTAAGACTGTGAGCCCACCGTGGGACAACCTGATAACCTTGTAACCTCCCCAGAGCTTAGAACAGTGCTTTGCACATAGTAAGAGCTTAATAAATGCCATTAAAAAAAAAACTACTGTAAGGTTGGCCCAGATACAGTGTTCTACAATGTTTTCATCCCATAATCCCAAGAAAGTACCTCAAGACTCCGTTCTGGATCCCTTTCTAGTCTCCATCCTACACCCACTAACTTGGAGAACTAATTCACTCCCATAGCTTCAACTACCATGACTACACAGCTGATTACTAAACCTACATCTACTGATATCATTCCTTCTCTGCATTCTTGCATTTTCTCCTGCCTTCAGGACATCTCTACCCAGATATAGTGCCGACATTTCAAACTAAACATGTCCAGAACATCTGTCCTTTGCATCTCTGTAGACAACACTACTATCCACCTTTTCTCCCAAGAGTGTAACCTTGGTATTATCCTCAACTCGTCTTTCTCATTCAACCCACACATTCAATCTGCCACCAAATCCTGTTGGTTGTACCTTCACAACAGCACTAAAATCTGCCCTTCCCTTTCTATCCAAGCTGCTCTTGTGCTGATCCAAGCACTCATTCATTCATTCAATCGTATTTATTGAGCACTTACTGTGTGCAGAGCACAGTACTTAGCGCTTGGGAAGTACAAGTTGGCAACATATAGAGATGGTCCTTACCCAACAATGGGCTCATGGTCTAGAAGGGGGAGACAGACAACAAAACAGAACATGTGGACAGGTGTCAAGTCATCAGAATCATCCTATCCCACCATGATGATTGTCAGCCTCCTTGCTGACCTCCCTGCCTCCTTTCTCCCCCAACTCCAGTCCAGACTCTGCTGCCTTAACGATTTTTTTCTAAAAATACTGTTCAGTCCACATCTTGCCACACCTCCAGAAACCTCCAATGGTTACCCATCCACCACTATATCTACTAGAAACTCTTTGCCATCACCTTTAAAGGTAGGCCTTCTCCTACCTCACTTTGCCGGTTTTCTACTGCAACCCAGCTCGTGCATTTTGCTCCTCGTGCACCAATGTACTCACTGCACGTTATTCTCATCTATCTCACTACTGATCCCTTGCTCAAGTCTTCCCTTTGGCCTGGAACTTCCCCCCACCACCCCCGAAACACACACAACACCCTTCATATTCATTCAGTCGTATTTTTTGAGTGTTTACTGTGTGCAGAGCACTGTACTAAGCACTTAGTATACAACAGAGCACCTGCAAAGCCTTATTCATTCATTCATTCAATCGTATTTGAGTGCTTACTGTGTGCAGAGCACTGTACTAAGCGCTTGGGAAGTACAAGTTGGCAACATATAGAGATGGTCCCTAGCCAACAGTGGGCTCACAGTCTAGAAGGGGGCATGATTATTAAAATCATACCTCCCATAAGAGGCCCTATTTCCCCTACTTCATCTGTTTTGCATCACTTCTGTACTTAGATCTGTACCCTTTAAACATTTGATATTCATCCCCCTCCTTAATCCCCAGAGCCCCTATTAATATACCCATAATTTATTTTAATGCTTGTCTCCTGCTGTAGACTGTAAGCTCCTGAGGGACAGGAAACATGCTTATTGACTCTGTCATACTGTAGAGGAATTAAATATGCAGATTGGATTGTGTTAGAAAATCAGCAAGATAGGTTTGGAGGGTGTGAGCTGATTGAGTGGTTTAAAGTTGATGTTAAGGCATTTAATAATAATAATACTAATAATGACATTTATTAAGCATTTACTCTGTGCAAAGCACTGTTCTAAGTGCTGGGGAGATTCCAAGGTGATCAGGTTGTCCCACATGGGGCTCACAGTCTTCATCCCCATTTTACAGATGAGGGAACTGAAGCCCAGAGAATAATAATAATAATAATAATAATAGCATTTATTAAGTTCTTACTATGTGCAAAGCACTGTTCTAAGTGCTGGGGAGGTTACAAGGTGATCAGGTTGTCCCACGAGGGGGTTCACAGTTTTAAACCCCATTTTACAGATGAGGGAACTGAGGCTCAGAGAAGTGAAGTGACTTGCCCAAAGTCACACAGCTGACAACTGGAGGAGCCAGGATTTGAACCCATGACCTCTGACTCCAAAGCCCGGGTTCTTGCCACTGAGCCACGCTGCTTCTCTGATATTTCTGATATTTCAGGCATTTCAGTCTGATATACAGGTAGATAGGAAGCCACTGGAGGTTCCTGAAGAATGGGGAGCTGTGGACTGCACATTTTTTTTAGAAAAATGATCTGAGCATCAGAATGAAGGACTAGAGTGGGGAGAGACAGGAGGTTGGGAGGTCCTCAAGGAGACTGATGCAGTAGACAAGGGGGGAAAATATTCTGTTTCTAGTGAAACGGGGAGGTGTAGTGGAAAGACCACAGCCCTGGATTCTTATTCTAGCTCTGCCACTTGCCTGCTATGTGACTTTGAGTAAATCACCTAACTTCTCTTTACTTCAGTTTCTTCATCTGTAAAATGTAGATAACTTTTCTCCCTCCTACATAGATTGTGAGTCCCTGTTGGGATAATAACAATGTCCAAGCTGGTTATCTTTTGCTTAGTATATTTTCTGGCACATAGTAAGCTCTTAAATGCCACGATCACCATTATAGTTTTATTCTGGGTGCCCTACATAAATTGGAAACCTATAAATTGACTACATTTCACACCACATGAAATACTCTGTTCACATCCGTCACATTTCCTGGGTAGGTCATTTCCTTGACAAGTACAATTTAAATGTTTTGAAGTAAACTAAAATCCTACAAAAGCAGAAGTAAGGTAATGCTGTCGCAAGTTTTATTAGGCTTTTAAGCCCAATCAATTTGTTAAGGGGAAATCTTTACAAGTGACTCTTAAAACCAGCCAGGAACGCAGGCCTTTCAGATCGACTATTGCAAGAGCCTGTGGTGTTCATTTGCAAATACTCCAGGGATTCATTACAAGATGGGCATTAGCGAAGGCTTTGCAGATATAAAAGCAAACATTCACGTTTGAGGCACCTTATAACTAAACCTAGCAAAATAACAAAAAACGCCTTTACCAGAGAACACCCATTTTTTTATCAACCCCGTTCCCACCCACCCACTCTCACGGAGGAGAAATACTCACCTACCGTGATTGATCCTCATTAATAATAATAATGATGGCATTTATAAAGTGCTTACTATGTGCAAAGCACTGTTCTAAGCGCTGGGGAGGTTACAAGGTGATCAGGTTGTCCCACGTGGGGCTCACAGGCTTCATCCCCATTTTACAGATGAGGGAACGGAGGCACAGAGAAGTGAAGTGACTTACCCAAAGTCACACAGCTGACAGTAGGCAGAGACAGGAGTTGAACCCATGACCTCTGACTCCAAATAATAATAATAATTATAATGGCATTTATTAAGCACTTACTATGTGCCAAGCACTGTTCTAAGCCCTGGGGAGGTTACAAGGTGATCAGGTTGTCCCACGTGGGGCTCACAGTCTTCATCCCCATTTTACAGATGAGGGAACTGAGGCACAGAGAAGTGAAGGGACTTGCCCAAAGTCACAAAGCTGAAAGTTGGCAGATCTGGGATTTGAACCCATGACCTCTGACTCCAAAGCCTGGGCTCTTTCCACTGAGCCACGCTGCCTCATTATTCACCTTCAGAGAATATGCTGCTGTGTTTTAAGATCAAAGAACATGTCCAGCAACTTTGTGTTGTACTCCCCCCAGATCTTAGTACAGTGCTCTGGACACAGGAAGTGTTTAATTTACTACCATTAATTGATTGCGAAGAAACACAGTAGCATTACAAACAAAACAGTAGCATGAGCAGTAACTCCATTACTGAGACAGATCAACAATGTCACCAATCTCAAGTCTCAGAGTGAAAACAGGAAGCTTCAAAGAACTTTTCTCCTTTGTTAGAGTGAAAACACCTTCTGGGTAAGGAACACATCATCTCATTATTCTGTAACTCCTTACAGATTCCCTTCAGAGCCCTACTGAGAGCTCACCTCCTCCAGGAGGCCTTCCCAGACTGAGCCCCCTCCTTCCTCTCCCCCTCCCCATCCCCCCGCTCCACCCTACCTCTTTCCCCTCCCCACAGCACCTGTATATATGTTTGTACAGATTTATTACTCTATTTATTTGACTTGTACATATTTACTATTCTATTTATTTTATTTTGTTAATGATGTGCATCTAGCTTTACGTCTATTTATTCTGATGACTTGACACCTGTTCACATGTTTTGTTGTGTTGGCTGTCTCCCCCTTCTAGACTGTGAGCCCGTTGTTGGGTAGGGACCGTCTCTATATGCTGTCAACTTATACTTCCTAAGCGCTTAGTACAGTGCTGTGCACACAGTAAGCACTCAATAAATATGATTGAATGAATGAATGAATACAGTTTACTGCACCAAGTAAGTTCTCAGTAAACGCTATCCCTAAATGATCCTAGTGGGAAGCAGCGTGGCTCAGTAGATAGGGCAGGGGACTAGGAGTCAGACGGACCTGGGTTCTAAACCCAGCTCTGCTACATGTCCCCTGTGTGACCTTGGGCAAGTCACTTCACTTCTCTGGGCCTCAATTACCTCATCTGCAAAATGGGGATTAAGAGTGTGAGTCCCATGGGTGACAGGGACTGTGTACAACCTGATTGACTTGTATCTACCCAGTGCTTGGAACATAGTATGCGTTTAATGAGTGTCATAATCAGGATGATTTTTGTCATCCTCATCATTAGTGAAGTCATTCATGAGCATATCCAAGCTCCATCTGGACCCTTTTCCTGCCTGCACAACCCCTTTTTAGGTAGATAACACAGGGTTTTTACTAAATCATATTCAAAGAAAAAATATTTATTGCATTGTCTTTCTATCATCCCTACTCTCCTCCTTCTCTGCTCCATTAACCTGAGAGAATCTCCTCCACAATGGGTCTCCTGGAATCTTTGGTCAAAATACTCAATCACGCAATCAATCAATGGTATTTATTGAGTGCTTACTGTGTGCAGAGCACCATAATCAGCACTTTGAAGAGTACAATAGAATTGGCAGGCTTCATGCCCTGCTCACAAGGAATTTACACTTACATTTTAGAGGGAAAAATGGACATTAAAACAATGATGATGATGATAATAATAATAATGGCATTTATTAAGCGCTTACTATGTACAAAGCACTGTTCTAAGTGCTGGGTAGGTTACAAGGTGATCAGGGTAACCCACACGGGTCTCACAGTCTTAATCTCCATTTTACAGATGAGGTAACTGAGGCCCAGGGAAGTTAGGTGACTTGCCCAAATTCACACAGCTGACAATTGGCGGGGCCGGGTTTTGAACCTGTGACCTCTGACTCCAAAGCCCGGGCTCTTTGGAGGGGATACAAGGTCATCAGGCTGTCCCACTTGGGGCTCACAGTCTCCATCCCCATTTTACAGATGAGGGAACTGAGGTCTGAGAAGTGAAGTGACAGGAATGTACATAAGTGCTCTGGGCTTGAGGGTGAGGTGAATAGCAAGTGCTTAAAGGTTAAAGCTCTAAGTGCTTGGCCTCACAGAAGGGAGAAGGAGTAGAGGAAAAGAGGGCTTGATTCGGGAAGGCCTCTTGGAGCCGAGGTGATCTTAAGTTTTTGAAGATGGCATCTTTGAAGATGGCAATGATTCTAGATGCTAAAAGTTTAGTACCTTAGCCCTGAATGCCAAATCCGTACTTTTCCAAAATGGAGATCCTGGCCTTGAGGAATGTTTCAAGGATTGAATGGTGGGAGTTAAGTTCAGTCCTGTTTACTGTTTGTCCAGCGTTACGGGACACTGAATGTAGCAGTGTGGCCCAGTGGAAAGAGCACGGGCTTGGGTGTCAGAGGTCATTTGTTAGAGAAGCAGCATGGCTCAGTGGAAAGAGCATGGGCTTTGGAGTCAGAGGTCATGGGTTCAAATCCTGGCTCCACCAATTGTCAGCTGTGTGACTTTAGGCAAGTCACTTCACTTTTCTGGGCCTCAGTTACCTCATCTGTAAAATGGGGATGAAGACTGTGAGCCCCCTGTGGGACAACCTGATCACCTTGTAACCTCCCCAGGGCTTAGAACAGTGCTTTGCACATAGTAAGTGCTTAATAAATGTCATTATAATAATAATTATTATTATTATGGGTTCTAATCCCCACTCCACCACTTGTCAGCTGTGTGACTTTGGGAAAGTCACTTAACTTCGCTGGCCCTCAGTTCCCTCATCTGTAAAATGGGGATTAAGACTGTGAGCCCCACGTGGGACAACCTGATTACCTTGTATCCTCCCCCAGCACTTAGAACAGTGCTTGGCACGTAGTAAATGTGTAACACATGCCATCATTATTACTATTATTATTTCTGGAAAGAGAATGGGCAGGGAATCATGACAGTGGGATCTAATCCCAGCTCCACTACTTGCTTGTTGTGTGACCTTGGGCGCGTAACAATTTCTTTGTGCCTCAGTTCCCTCTACTGTAATGATGGGGGCCTAAATACTTGTTCTTCCTCCCCCTTAGAATGGGAGCCCCATGTGAGTCAGGGACTGATTGGAACATTGTGTTAGTATGTTAATATTGAATCCTCATTTTACAGATGTAAAAACTGAGGCACAGAGAAATATGGGACCGAAGTTGCGTTCCACTTCCACAAGCTAACTACAAAACCCTTCACTACCTGCTATTATGTCACAGAAATTGGCTATGAAAGGAAGAAACAAAGCATCATTCATCACTGCTTTTTAGGACTAAGTCATCCATTTTGTTTTGTGGGAATTCATTCACTCAAATGGAAAGTATTTTGTTGCTGTTCTAATAATCATTAATAATTATGGTACTTGCTAAATGCTCCTACTTAGACTGGGAACCCCATGTGGGACTGGGGCTGCATCCAACTGATTATCTTGTGTGTATCCCAGCACTTAATAGGTTGCTTGGCACATAGCAAATGCTTAACAAATACCACAATTATCATTATTTATTCAATCATATTTACTGAGCAGTTACTGTATGCACTGTGCTGTACTAAGCACTTATTATTATTAGACAATAGTAGTAATGACATTTAGTTGACTGCCTCCTGGGAGCACTGTGTTGTACTCAGAATTTGGGAAGTTACAATGGAAGTAGGAGATATGTTTCACTCAATCAGTGGCATTACTTGAGTGCTTACTATATGCACAACACTATACTAAGTGCTTGGAAAAGTACAATATATCCAAGTTGGTAGATTAACTCCCGGCTTACAAGGTGCTGTACAGTCCACAGGGGAAACGGACAACAAAATAAGTTACAGATAGGGGCTGTAGTAGAGTATAAGGATATTTACACTTGTTAACTGCTTATTATGTGCCAAGCACTGTTTTAAGTTCTGGGATAGATATAAATCAATCAGGTTGGACACAGTCCCTGTCTCACATAGGGCTCACACTTTTAACATAAGGGCTGTGGGGCTGGGGAGAGTATCAAAATGGTTCAGGGGTAGGCGGTCATATGTGTAGTAAGAGCAGAGTGAAGGGCCGATAGGGAGAATGAAGGCTTAATCTGGGAAGGCCTTTTCTTAAATATGTGATTTTAGGAGGGTTTTGAGGGTGGGGATAGAGGGGGGGACTATCAGATATGAAAGAGATGCAGTTCCAGACCTGAAGGACAATGTGGGCAAATGGTCAGCAGCGGGATAGACAAAATCGACACACAGTGAGTAGGTTTGGCTTTAGAGGAGCGGAGCATGCAGGTTGGGTTGTAGTAGAGAAGCAGTGAGGCTCAGTGGAAAAGAGCCCGGGCTTTGGAGTCAGAGGTCGTGGTTCAAATGCCGGCTCCGCCACTTGTCAGCTGTGTGACTTTGGGCAAGTCACTTCACTTCTCTGGGCCTCAGTTACCTCATCGGTAAAATGGGGATGAAGACTGTGAGCCCCCCCCCCCAGGACAATCTGATCACCGTGTAACCTCCCCAATGCTTAGAACAGTGCTTTGCACATGGTTAGCACTTAATAAATGCCATCATCATTATTATTATTATCATCAACGAGGCAAGGTAGGTAGGAGAGACGGCTAAAAATCTTTACAAAGAGGGAAATCTGGAGTTAGCATATAAACAAATATGTGTTTGTCATATGATGTGTGCATCTTTAGCAATTTGGCCTGCAATAATTCACTCATTCATGTCTATTGAGCTCTTACTATGTGCAAAGCAGTGTACTAATCACAGCAAGATACTATAGGGAACACGTGCTTCCAGCCTAAAACCAGAATAGGGGTGACAGTGACACGATTAAGCGCCTGAACGATCAGAAATAATAAGATTCCCTTCTGGACTCATTTAGTGTATTCAGACACGGCTGTACATGGAATATTTTCTTTGGCTTAAAGAATGCTCATGTCTTTGACCAGCTTGTTGAGTTTAGTAAAAATTCTGGAGTTTGAAGATAATGTATTAGTCCCATTACAACTCGTATTTCTCCTTCAGACTGAAAGAAGGACACAAGCATCACTCCTCTTTGGGAGCTGGAAACCCCATTCCTATTTGTCTACTGAGGGAGATTAAGTTGCTGATTAAATATTTTAAATAAACAAAATTCATTCTCAATGCATATTGAGAACATTTGTATCATCAATTTGATCTAAACTCTTCCTACTGATGCCAGCAATTGAACTTGGTATTTAAGCTTTGAAAGCCTGCTGGGATATCTACATATTCAATCAAAGTCAGTTTAACTTGAGACCATAAAACAACAGCAACAAAATACTTTCCGCTTGACTGAATGAATAAATAAATTCAGACAAAACATAATAGATTAGTCAGTCCTAAAATGCACTGATGAATTATGTTTTGTTTCTTCCTTTCATACTCAAATACCGTGACATTGTAGCGGGTATTCAGTTTCATTATTAAGTTCTGGAAGTGGAATGCAACTTTGGTCCCGTACTTTTCTGTGCCTCAGTATTCGTGGCTATAAAATGGAAATTCAGTTCCTGCTTTCTCTCTTACTTAGACTAGGAACCTCAAGTGGGACAGTGACTGGGCTTGACATGAATACATATATCTTGTATTTACCCCTATGCTTAATGTAGTGGCTGGCACATAGTAAGTGCTTAACAAATACCACAATTTTTTAAATTATTTAGAGGATACGTTGGCATGTACAAAATACATCCAGGACAGTTCTGTTAGCATGGTGTGCAAGGTAGCTGTTTCTACTGTGCTCACTGTAGATTTCCTCAAAGGTATTTGAGACTGGTTTTATCACTGTGTGGTCTAATCTGGCATTTAAGTTACTGGTTTTGTCACTGTGTGTTCTAGAACCAGTTCGTACCCCAGGAATGGTCGGAGAAAAGAGAAGATAAGAGATAGATAAGATAAAATAAGAGATAGAGAAGCAGCGTGGGTTAGTGGAAAAAGCCCAGGCTTTGGAGTCAGATGTCATGGGTTCAAATTCCAGTTCTGCCACTTGTCAGCTGTGTGACTTTGGGCAAGTCACTTAACTCCTCTGGGCCTCAGTTACCTCATCTGTAAAATGGGGATTAAGACTGTGAGCCCCCCGTGGGACAACCTGATCACCTTGTAACCTCCCCAGCGCTTAGAATAGTACTTTGCACAGAGTAAGTGCTTAACAAATGCTATTATTATGATTATGAGTGGCGAGTTCTAATTGGGACCAAGTGGATCCTCCTCCCTCCACCACCATTCTCGCTGTCTCTGCCAGTTTGGCACGCCCACAAATAATCAAGTGCAGCAAAACAAGGTCCTATTTATTAGAAGGGGAAGGGAGTGACTGAAAATACAGATGACCGCACCTTTGAGATCTGGTTTCAGGAGTTCAAGACAACTCTTTACCCCTTCCTTCCTACTTAGAATGGGACAGGGATTTTGTCCCAACTAAATATGCTTCATCTATCCCAATGCTTGGCACAAAGCAAGCACTAAATAGCATTATTACCATGCCAGGAAGGGAGGACAACCCCCCCCCCCCCTCTATCTAGCACTTCTGCTTTTCCATAAATGGCCATGGAAACCAACAGCAGGGAGATGGGGGGGATTTGATGGGAGCAGCCTATAGCAAAGTACTTGGGAAAGATGAATAGGTTCCCAAAATGCTTCATATCTATTACAACGTTAATCCCCATAACCTTCTGTGAAGCAGGCTGGGAGCAGAACTATTTATCCTCATTTGATTGATGGAGGAACCAAGGTCCCCAAAGGCTAGTGGACTTGGACAAGGTCACATGGAGATTCAGTAGCAGAGCCAGCAATAAAGTTCAAGTAAGCGGGATTGCCACTTGAGTACTCAAGCCTCTCGACTAGAGGAATGCTCACAGCTCCCACATGGTTTATGTAATCGGAGTTCAGTCATCCCCATCTATCACAATTCCTTTACTGGCTGCCTGGGGCTCCTGCTGCTGTCCAATTGAGTTCTGCTTGTTCCTGGATCGAACAAGGGTGACAGAACACAATATCAGGGGAAGAAAGAAGGCAGGGAGAAAATCTGTTCCCCCAAACCAGGACAACATTCCAATCAAGAGGGCTAGCAGGCAACCAGGTTGTCTGGAAAGGAATTAATAACTTATTATTTCACAAAAAATTCCCACGTGGGATGTTAAGCCCACAGAAAACTACTTGGTGAGTGGTGGGCAGCGGTCTGCTCTAGCTTGTGAATATTTAGGACAGAGGCAAAAATGGCCCAAATCCTCTCCCCAGATACTTGCCCTGTGCTGAGACAGCCACCTCCCCTGATAATAATAATGATAACGACGATGGTATTTGTTAAGTGCTTACTATGTGCCAAGCACTGTTCTAAGCGCTGGGGGGATACAAGGTGATCAAGTTGTCCCACGAAGGGCTCACAGTCTTAATCCCCATTTTACAGATGAGGTCACTGAGGCCCAGAGAAGTGAAGTGACTCGCCCAAAGTCACACAGCTGACAATTGGCAGAGCAGGGATGAATTCCCCCATTTTACAGATGAGCTAACTGAGGCCCAGAGAAGTGAAGTGACTTGCCCAAAGTCACGCAGCTGACAATTGGCAGAGCCGATGAACTCATTTCCTTCGTGTTGAATGTGCACGTTGCTGTCTTGATTAGTGGTGTTAAGCCTCAGTCAGAAGGGATAGGGCTGGTGTTCCTATGTTCCACGGAAAAAGCAAACTGGTGCAGGATAACATGGACCTTCTCATGTAAATTTCTGTTTCCTTCTACCGGACAAGGGGTCAAATTTTATCAAGGAAATAGTTAAAAATATGAATTTGAAGAGGTCCATCATGCAGTTCATCACACCAATCAAGGAAAGCAGCGTGGCCTAGTGGAAACAGCATGGGCTTTGGAGTCAGAGGTATTGGGTTCAAATCCCAGCTCAGCCACTTGTCAGCTGTGTGACTTTAGGCAAATCACTTCACATCTCTGTGCCTGAGTTCCCTCATCTGTAAAATGGGGTTTAAGACTGTGAGCCCCCCGTGGGACAACCTGGTCATCTTGTAACCTCCCCAGTGCTTAGAACAGTGCTTGGCACATAGTAAGCGCTTAATAAATGTTATTATTATTATTATAACAGGAAGTGGTGTGTGTGATTGATATCAGCCGCCATTTAGATAAGGATGCCCAATGAATAATTCATTCGAACATAGTGGTTGGATCCAAGTGCCTTGGTTTCCCTGACACTCAGCACTTTAAAGAGAATTACTCTGTCCACAAAAGCTCCTCTGTCCTTGTCAGGGACTGATCGTGGTCTGCTTCATCAGCTATGTGGCTTCAGGTTGATTTTCCGTTCCCCAGGCCACGACCATTTTTCTTTCTTGAATACTAATCAGTGTCAAGGTCTGGTTTTATCCTCTAGTTTGTGGTGATCTTTGAGTCCTTCATGATTAAACATTTTCTTGATTCGATAAATTTGAATGCCAAATATGGAAAAAAAATTGTCAACTAGAAATAGCCCAGAGCAAGAAGAGAATGAAGACATGACCCAAGCCAATGTGTGCTCGCGAAGTCTCTGTCACCAAGGTCTCTCATCACCAGAGGGGAAGGTCAAGAATGCTATCCTTTTGTAAGGTACCCATGGGGCTGGATTGTGACAGTCTCCAAATTGCAATATTCCTAGAAGGGATTCTGACAAAAATAATAAAGATGACTGCAGAAAATTATTGAAAGATCCCACCCAGGATGATAAGAAAAATAGTAACAAGAATAACAAAAACAACAGGCATTTAAGAGCTATGCGCCAAGCACTGTAATAAGGGCTCAGAAATCAATCAATTGTATTTGAGTTCTTACTATATGCAGAGTACTGTATTAAGCGCTTGAAAGAGTACTGCTTACATACACAAACACACTAAAATCTGATTGGAAACATGCCTCTCTGTCTAGGGGAAGCATTTAATTTCCATTTTGCAGGTGAGGAAACTGAAGCCTAAAGATGTCAAGGGACTTGTCTCAGGTCATAGTTATAGTGTACTCTCCCAAGCGTTAAGTTTGGTGCTTTGCACACATGAAGGGGTCACTAAATACGACTGAATGAACGAATGAAAGTGGTGGAGCCAGGATTAGAACTCAGCCTGAGTTCTTTCCATTAGGCCTCACTCCTTCCTGTGGATGGATTATTTTAGCTACATTGATGAGGACAGAGGGAGTCATTAAGGGCTTGTTATACATGAGAAATTATGTTAAATGCTAAGGAAAATGCACGTATATAAATACACAGGGGGCTCACAATCAGCTGGGGAGAACATAAAAAGGAAAGTGTGCAAACAATGGTGGCTATTAAATGCAAAATTGAAAAATTAAGGACATTACATGGAAAAATATATTTTGTTATTGTTGCGGTATTTTTTTAAGCACTTATGTCACAGGCACTATACTAAGCACTGGGGTAGATATAAATTAATCAGGTTGGACACAGTCCATGTCCCACATTGGTCTTATAGTCTTAATCCCCATTTTACAGATGAGGAAACTGGCAGCAATGTCAATTTACTAGGGCTTTGAAGTGAAGTGAAGTGACTTGCCCAAGGTCACACAACAGACAAGTGGATGAGCTGGGATTAGAACTCGGGTCCTTCTGACTTTCAGACCCATAGTCTATCCACTAGGCCATGTTGCCTGTCAAGAGGAAAGATCCTCACTGATGGCACAACTCCAGGGCAGAAGCCTTAGGCTTCCCAGTGTTCTCCCTGTTTCACGCTTCCAGGGATGAGCTCATCCAACAGGAAGCAGGACTGGTCCACCACCATCTGTGAGAAATTGCTGGCAAAACCCAACAACTTTCTCAGACAACTCCAAGCTCATTGAGGACAGGGAAAATGCCTACCAACTCTGTTATATTGTACTTAGCTTAGCCTATATTCATTCATTCATTCAATCGCATTTATTGAGCACTTACTGTGTGCAGAGCACTGTATTAAGCATTTGGGAAGTACAAGTTGGCAACATATAGAGATGGTCCCTACCCAACAGCGGGCTCACAGTCTAGAAGGGGGAGATTAACTACTCTATCTGTAGTTCATTCATTCATTCATTCAATCATATTTATTGAGCACTTACTGTGTGCAGAGCACTGTACTAAGCGCTTGGGAAGTACAAGTTGGCAACATATAGAGATGGTCCCTACCCAACAGCGGGCTCACCATCTAGAAGGGGGAGATTAACTACTGTATCTGTAGTTAATTACAGAGAGATATATATATATATATATATATATATATACACATATATATATATATACTATAGATAGATATAGATAGACAGATAGATATCTATCTGTCTATATCTATATATATGTGTATATATATGTGTGTGTGTGTGTACTGTGGGGCTGGGAGGGAGGATGGTTAAAGGGAGCAAGTAGAGGTGACATAGAAATGAGTAGAAGAGGAAAGGAGGGCTTAGTTATCGGAGGGCTTAATCAACGAAGGCCTTTTGGAGAAGATGAGCCATCAATAAGGCTCTGAAGAGTGGGGAAAGTAATTGTCTGTCAGATATGAAGAGGGAGAAAATTCCAGGCCAGAGACAGGACGGGGTAAGAGGTCAGTGGCAAGATAGAAGAGATACAAGTACAGTGAGAAGGTTAGCATTAGAAGAGATAAGTGTGAGGGCTGGGTTGGAGTTGGAGAGTAGTCAAGTGAAGTAGGAGGGGGCAACGTGATTGAATGCTTTAAAGCCAATAGTAAGGACTTTCTGTTTGATGTGGAGGTTGATGGGCAACCAGTGGACGTTCTGGAGGAATGGGGAAATGTGGCCTAAATGATTTTGTAGAAAAGTGATCCAGGCAGCAGAGTGAAGTATGGCCTGGAGTGGGGAGAGACAAGACACATGACTGCTTGCCCTTCTGCTGTGTACACGCTATGTCTAACTAAGCTGAACTGTCCTCACCTACATTTTTTGTGGGTCTGTAACTAAATAAGCTCCTCAGTGTAGGAACTAGTTCTGCTACTTTTCCAGTAAATAAATTCCTTACTACAGATTGGAGCAGTTACCCCTGTCACTACATTTGACAGTGACACTAGCATTGACCATGACAACAAGAGTAAGTAGATTCAGTCCCTGCAAAGTTCTGTACTAAGTGTTTGGATGAAGTACAGACAGGAAGTAATCAGTGTGTCTGATTGACCATGGCTAACAATCTAAAAATAAGGGGAGAAGAGTTGGTTTGGACACACAACTGTGGCCTAGTAAAAAGAGCTCAAGGACTGGACTTTAAATTGTTGTGTGACCTTGGGCCAGTCATTTTACCTTTTGGTGCCTCTGCTCAGCACAGTCCTGTGAGTCAGAAGGATATGGGTTCTAGTCCTGGCTCTGTGTGCTGTGTGACCTTGTGCAAGTCACTTAAATTCTCTGAGCCTCAGTTCCCTCATTTGTAAAATGGCAATTAAGACTGTGAGCCTTGTGTGGGACAGGGACCTTGTCTAACCTCCCCCTTCTAGACTGTGAGCCAGCTGTTGGGTAGGGACCATCTCTATATGTTGCCAACTTGTACTTCCCAAGCGCTTAGTACAGTGCTCTGCACACAGTAAGCACTCAATAAATATGAGTGAATGAATGAATGAACCTGATTATCTTGTATCTACCCCAGTGCTTAGAGCTGTGCCTGGCACTTAATAAGAGCTTAACAAATACCACAATTATTATTATTTGTAAATGGGGATTCATTACCTATTCTTCCTCCCTCAGACTGTGTCTGATTTCATTACTCTTCTAGACTGTGAGCCCACTGTTGGGTAGGGACCGTCTCTATATCTTGCCAGCTTGTACTTCCCAAGCGCTTAGTACAGTGCTCTGCACACAGTAAGCACTCAATAAATACGATTGAATGAATGAATTACTCAGTAAGAGCTTAGCTCTTATTATTATTACTTGGACTGTGAATCCAAGTGGAATAGGGACTGTGTCCAACCTGATAATCTTGTACCTACCCCAGAACTTAGTTTGGCACATATAGTAAGCACTTAACAAGTACAATTATAATGATAAACTTCTGAAAAGTAAAAGACTGAATAATGACATGAAAAGATCGAGATAAAAATAGATACCCTAGAAGCTACAGAATACTGTGCAGTTACCCATTGGATCTGGTGAAACCTACATCTGTCGAAATATCCAGATTGGTTACCTAGACCGACCCGTGTACTTGAATGATCCTTTAGCTCACTCTGATGTGGAGCTTTTCCTGGATTTGTATGGCTCAGCCTCCTAGGAAAAGATATTCTTAGAGGCTGTTACATAAGGGGTATAAAAGAAGCAGCCTGGAATGCAGTATGGATAGAGAACCGTGATGGATAGAGAACCAGCCTGGTAGTTGAAAGAACCTGAGTTCTAAATCTGGCTAAACCGCTTGCCTGCTGTGTGCCCTAGGATTAGTCACTTCACTTCTTTGTGCCTTGGGTACTTCAGCTGTAAAGTGGGAATTAAGACTGGGAGGCCCACATGAGACATGGAATGTGTCCAAACTGATTAGCTTGTATCTTCCGCAGTGCTCAGTGCAGTGCCTGGCACATAGTAAGCGCTTAAATGCCATTAAAACAAAACAAAACAGCAATCCCTGCACAAGTAGCTTGGGGACTCTACATTAGCACAAAATTACTCAATCTTCAAGTTGAAAAGACGATCCTAATCTCTTCTATAACATTTACTCAGAATCATCATTAAATGAATGAAAACAACGTTAGTTTAACTAGAAAAGAAATCTATCTACTAGAATTTTCCCATGAAATGGAATGTTATGGGTACTTAAAAGAAGCCTTAAATCCCCATTGTTATTAGTGGAATTATGGAAAAAATTAAAATCAGACAGAAATAAAAAGGCTCTACAGCCTAATCATTATGTGATACAGGGTGATTTAATTTCCCTGGGTCACCCTTGCCCAGAATTATGATGATAGGGTTCTACAGTCCTGGGAGTTATTAAAGCAATGGCAGTCTAGATTCTGCTTCAGTTCATCCGGACGCAAGATGATTCTTTTCAAATATTTACATTAATGCTTGTACTTTAAGAGAATAGTTGTTTTTTATTTGTTTTTTTCAGAACCACTCAGTCACAGCCCATTTCATTCCTCTTTCCATGACTTAAGTTTTTAAAATATTGTATTTATTGTTGTCAGGATTCTATAGTCTTAATTTGCAATAGAAAAATTATTTTTCAAAGAGATAATAATGATAATTGCATTGTTTTAAATGCTTACTATTTGCAAAGAGTTTTACTACACCCTGGGGTACATTAAAAGATAATCAGGTCAGATATTTATTATAACATTTCACATATAATTCATCTTTGGGAACATTAAGCAATGCAAATGCCAAATTGTCATTATTAGCTCATAATGGAACCCTAAATGTAAATGATCATTTAACTTTGTGTTGCTCTATAATATGATGATCCCTTTGAAGGCAAAATAATGAGAAATAATAATGATGATAATAACAATGATGGCATTTGTTAAGTGCTTACTATGTGCCAAGCACTGTTCTAATCACTGGGGTAGATACAAGGCAATCAGGTTGTCCCACATGGGGTTCACAGTCTTAATCCCTATTTTAGAGATGAGGCAATGAGGCCCAGAGAAGTGAAGTGACTTGCCCAAAGTCACACCCCTGACAAGTGGCAGAGCCAGGATTAGAACCCACAACTTCTGACTCCCAAGCCCAGGCTCTTTCCACTAAGCCACGCTGCTTCTCAATGTCAGAAGACCTGGGTTTTAGTGTCAGCTCTGCCCTTGTTCTGCTGTGAGACTTATGGCAAGTCACTTAACCTTTTTGGGCCTCAGTTTCCTCATCTTTCAAATGGAGTTAAGATAGATTGTGAGTTTCCGAACTGATAACCTTGCATGTACCACATTTCCTAGGACAGAGTAAGTGCTGAGTAAATTCCATCATTGTTGTTCAGGTTATCATCCTTTCTGGATTGTTTTGGAGAAAGGAATGCTCTAGTTAGTATGCATAATTTGGTACATCAATCTTTTTCCTCAAAAGCATAGTAAAGCAGTGTAACAAGTCCCAGAGTAGCTATGGAGGAGTGATTTATTTAGCATATTTTATTTCCAAAGCACTTTCACACTGTCAATTTTTCCCCCACATAACATCCCTGTGAGGTAGGCATTTTTCCCAATTTTATGGATAAGTAAAATGAACCCCAATGAAGCTATGCTACTTGGCCAAAGTACAGCAAACAGGGACTCAAATATAGGTCTGCCAACAGAGAAGCAGCACGGCCTGGAAGTCAGAAGGACCTGGTTTCTAATCCTGACTCCACCACTTGTTTCCTATGTGACCTTGGGCAAGTCACTTCACTTCTCTGTGCCTCAGTTACCTCGCCTGTCAAATGGGGATGAAGACCGTAAGCCCCACATGGTACATGGACTGTGTCCAACCTAATTACCTTGTGTCTCCTCCAGAGCTTAATACAGTGCTTGGCACACAGTAAGCACTTAACAGATACCATAGTAATAAAAAAAAGAAAAAAATCCCAGGTCTTAGGTATTTCACCTAAACTAACCTCCCTCACTATTTGTGCTGGCCATGCCCATCAGTCATTGCAATTAACCGAGCAACTGCCCAGTGAGAGTTAATCTTTAATTGGTCAAACTCATTGTAGACAGGGAATGTGCCTGCTTATTGTTATATTTTACTCTCCCAATCGCTTAGTACAGTGCTCTGCACATAGTAATCGCTCAATAACTACGATTGACTGACTGAAAGGGATCACTGTCCGTGACTGGCTTTCCAAGGTTATCTTACCCCTTCTAAAAGCCTGAATACAGTCAATACCATCATCTCCCAACCCATTAGCTAAAAATAATAACAGTGGCAAGTATTAAGTACTTACCATGTGCCAAGCAATGCACTAAACGCTGAGGTAGATACAAGAAGGTCAGATTAGATGCAATCCTTGTCCCACATTGGGCCCACAGCCTAAGCAGAGGGGAAAATAGAGGCCTGGAGAGGTTAAGCAACTTGCCCAAGGTCACACTACAGGCAAATGAGAGTCTCGGGATTAGACCAAAAGTCCCGAGTAGCAGGCCGATGTCCTTTCTATTAGGTCACTCTAGTATATTCCTGAATTTTCAATTTGGACCCACCCATAAACTACGCATTCTTTCCTATTCATTTTCTCCTTCTTACTTCCTCTAGCTCCAAACCAACTATGTCACTTGCATTTATTTCCTTAGAATTGCTCTCTCGGAAAAGGCACTAGCTAAAAATCCTATAATGTTTTCCCATATACAATATAAAAACTCTTCCCCTGGTAAATGTTCTCCAATGTTAGCAGAACCCCTATGTATTATGCTAATGTGAGCCACAAAAATGCTTAGGTCAGTACTGAAAGCGTCAAATAATGTGTCTCTCACACTTCCCCATACAATTTCTGCATAATGCTTTTCTGGGGAACTGCTATTTGAATGGTAAATGTAGAAAGAAGTTGATGAGCAAGTCTTTGCTTTAAAAGCTTGGGACTGGGCTGCTAGAATGAACCATTTTATAGCACAAAATAGGAACATTACACATTGCCTAAAGCCTTCAGTAATGAACATTCTTTATCCATTTAAATGCCAAGGAAACTCAGCCTATCATTCTCACAGCTACAGGGTAAATTAAGTCGATTTCCAAAATCTCTGAGAGATTTCTATTTTTGACCTGGCTTTCTGAAGTGATGTTATTTGGATTCCCAATGAGTCCCCTAAGCATTCACTTAAAGTTTCACACTTTCAGCAGCAGTTTCCTTCCTATACTAATTATAATAATAATAATGGCATTTATTAAGTGCTTACTACGTACAAACACTGTTCTAAGCACTGGGCACTGTTCTAAGCATTGGTTAAGCACTTACCATGTGCGAAGCACTGTACTAAACCCTGAAGGTGAAGTAATATAATCAGATCAGAGGCTCAATTCTATCTTAGTGCTTGGCACATTGAGGTTATAGTTGTAGGGTGGAGAATCAAGAATAGACATTTAATTTCCATTTTACAATTGAGAAAATTATACGTCCCCAAGGTCACACAGCAGACGACTGGCAGAGCCGGGATTAGAATCCAGTTTCTCTGACTCCCAGCCCAGGCTCCTTCCACTAGGTAAGCTGCTTCCTAGTGAATCACATTAGCAACTCAGACTGATATGAAATACCATTAACCAATCATATTTTTTTTTAACTGGGAGTAAGGAAAGCATTAACACAGGTGTTGGTAAACATAAAAAGTCTTACACTTCAAAATGCCTCTTCTTTTTCTAAATATAAAACATTTTTCTGCCCATTTACCTCATCTCCCTAGGGCCAAAGTGCTGGCCATGCCGATCAGTCAACATAACAGTAACATAAAACTTCATGTGTTTTAAAGAATTGAAAAAACTCAACAGACGCTTCAGCAAATTTAAGACTGGAGGAATACTAAAAATCTGAAATAAGAAGGCTTTTATTGTTCTTACATAAATATTGATCATGACAACAAAGGAGCAACAACAACATCCACATTAAGATGAGGACTTCCTAATGATTTACTAGGGTAGAATTATATTAAAAGAAGTCTGCTATCATCGGTCCCTTACTCTGTGAGCCCCAAGTGGGACAGGGACCGTGTCTATGTCAGTTATCTTTTATCAACCATGGTACTAAGCATGTTAAAATGCTTAACAAATACCTCAAAAATGATTAAATCACTCATATTTCAATGCTTACTGTTTGCAGAACACTATATTTAGGTCTTGGTAGAGCATGGTACAACTGAATTAGTAGACATGATCCTTGCCCACAAAGAGCTTACAGTCTAGAGGGGAGAAAAAGACAGATGAATTGCAGATAGGGGAAATGATGCATGTTATTAATGCATATTTACTGATTGCTTATTGTGTGCAGATGGATCACTGTACAAAGTGCTTAGAAGTGTATTATATAAAAAGAGTTCATTTATTCAATTGTATTTGAGCGCTTACTGTGTGCAGAGCACTGTACTAAGCTCTTGGGAAGTACAAGTTAGCAACATATGGAGATGGTCCCTACCCAACAACTGGCTCACAGTCTAGAAGACTGTCTAGAAGAAGTCTAGTAGACTAGAAGACATATCTTTCAGGGGCACAGGTATATTTCTTTGAGGGGCACACTTTCAGGGTCACATATCACTCAGAACTTGACAGAAAATTTGAAAAGAGGAATAAAGGGAAAATTGAGTCATATCAAAAAATTAATACTCTACTAGTAATTATAGATGTACATATACACTACCAGGAATATGCCCACAAGCACATTTTGCTTACCAGTCACATTTAGATATACAAAGATTGGAAAACATGTACTCACAAGCTACCATGTCAAGAAAAGTATTCAGCAAAACTCCCAGACTATATCTCAGCAAGAAGAGATAAGGCAAGAGTGCTTTTCCCTGAATTTAAAAATGGTCCAGCTGGCTGATTGGCTATAATTCCCAGGTGATTCTGGAAAATATAGGCCTCTAAGCTTCTAGGCAATGTAGTTCTCAAGAAGCAGGCTCTTCAAGAATGTTTCCTATTTCCTTTCCTGTGCCTTGATGTCATTTCTGCAACTTAATACGTTTAGGGGAAATGGTAAATGCTTAACAAGTATCACAATTATTACTGGGGCAAATTTCACTGATCACCTAGAAATGGAGGTTACCCTGGAAAGCAGGAGGGCGAGAATGCCATGACTGTTTCTGGAAAGGATTTATTAATTATTATGAGCCAGTAGCCTCGTGTTTCTGGGCCTGATGGTGAAGTCCATTGAAATTTGGCATGAGAAGCAGCATGGTCTAGTGGAAAGAGCAGAAGCCTGGAAATCAGAAGAACCTGGGTTCTAATCCCTAATCTGCCCTTTGTTTGCTGTGTGATTTGGGCAAACTACTTAACTTCTTTGTGCCTGAGAATTTCCTCAACTGTCAAATGGGGAATATCTATTCTCTCTCCTACTTAGACTGCAAAACCAATATGGGACAGGGACTGTGTCCAACCTGGTAACCTTGTATCTACCCCAGCACTTAGAATGCTGCATGACACACAGTAAACACTTAAATGCTTTAGTTCTTATTTTTTCACACGAAGCTGAAGTTATTTTTGATAAAAGTGTTCTTTGTGGTTTAGATTTTCTTGGGAAGTAATTCATAATTCATTTTTAATATTTGAATTGAAATTGTTCAACTGGGAAATGAAAGCGATCCAAGAATATGAAATGATGGCAGAGAAAACACCTATAAGGAAAGAGTTCAGTTTGAAAAACCAAAATATGGTAATCTATTTGCCACTATTACTTTGACCAAAAGCTGGGGGCCTTTTTCACTAATGCATAACAGTTCTGCATTAGAGAAGCAGCATGGCTCAGTGGAAAGAGCACAGACTTTGGAGTCAGAGGTCACGGGTTCAAATCCTGGCTCCGCCATTTGTCAGCTGCATGACTCTGGGCAAATCACTTCACTTCTCTGGGCCTCAGTTCTCTCATCTGTAAAATGGGGGTTAAGACTGTGAGCCCCCCGTGGGACAATTTGATCACCTTGTACCCTCCTGAATGCTTAGAACAGTGCTTTGCACATAGTAAGTGCTTAATAAATGCCACTATTATTATTATTATGGAAAATTGTAAGCTGAGCATTATAGCAAACTGCACACACTTTTATATGTGTTTGGCCAATAAGTTAAAGGATATCATATGCAAAAATTTATATTTTCTTAATGGAGACCCTTCAAGCCAAATGAGCCAAAGCCATCACCTCAAATTTGTGGAGGTATAAACCAATGATCAGCTTCTACATCTGTTTCTATCAGCCTCACTGTAATTCTAATTTAGAGAGCATTTCCAACTGTTTCATGTCTCATCAATGCTCCCAAGCCATAAGGTAGCATTTTGTGACTGTTGATGTGTTTGAAACGAAGTGGTTTGAATCCAACAGCATGTGGTTTTTCCCAGATCACTGAATAAAAATGAAGCTACATCTGTGTGACTTTAATGTAAGTGTGAAAATTGAAAATTATTTGGAAAATGATGTATCACTCGAGTAAAATTACTTAAACGTGAGATTCATAAGGCTGCAATAATAAGAGGATTTCAGGAAATATGCATATTGTAAACCTCTCCTAGGCAGATTTAACTAATCAGGACAAAGAGCCTTTAAATCTTAATTGCAACTTTCTAGGTGGTCATGTTTTGTCAATAGGAAATGATTAAAAGGATTCTTAATACACAAGCAAGTCATCTTGTGATTAGGAAATTACAATATTGAATCTCATAAATTCTCTAGGAACTCACTACATTACTATCACTTTGGGATTGTGAGAACATTGAACCCTGTGGGCAATTATTGTCATAATTGTTATGAAGAGTTAATCAAGCCCATGTGTGCAGGGCTGGGAGGGAGAAGAAGCTGCAGTTCTTGATTTGGATTTTTTTCTCTCCTACTGCAGTGCTTGGTTTGAGCTAAATTCCTATGGTGTTTTAAAAATATCACTTGAGAAGTTTGGAAAACTGGCCACTTCACTGCCCGGGATGGAGCATCAGGATTTCTTGGGTCTATCATGCTATGGGAGCAGGTTATTTGCAGTCTCATTTCTCTTTCCCAGTTTAATTCCTAAAGTAAGGAAGCGACAGCCATTGTCCATTTATATCACCCTCCTGACAACTAGGCATAGAGAGAACAAAGTAGTAAAAGGAAATTTTTAAAATACTGAAACCTAGAGTTTCAGCAATGGGACAAAGAAGAATTTGAGTGTGTACTTACTATTTATAAAAAATGTTATCCCAGACAAAACCCCACCTACAGTCTTCAGAAAGCTGGTGAACAGTAAATACATGTGCTTTTACCTAGAAATTCTGAAAAACATTTTGTCATTTTAATTGGAGTTTGTGTTTAAAACAACATCCTCTAAGTATTTCTATAGGTGCATGTTCATAGGTTTAAAGAGATTCACAATCTGATGAGAAAAATATCAGATAAAGCCTCTTGAAATAAACTTCTATGCTACTGATGGTTCTCTTGTACAAGTGTTTGTGAGTTGTGAATGAAGGAATCAGTGATCATCTTCTTCAAAAGACAGGTCATTTTAATGAGGGGTTTTTTTTCTTCTGGGAATGAGCTGTAAATAACCAGCAGCATTCCCACAACCAGGAGGTAGAATGGAACACGAATTATTTATACTGTCTTGAATAGATTTAGATTCCAGCCAACCTTCTGTGAGTTTTTCAGTCCAGGTGCAATTTCAATAATTCAGCTGTCATCAGAGAGGAATGAGAAGTCTTCTTGGGAAAACATCAAAGCAGACCAAATTACAGTGATCGGGAATATTAAATGCAAGGACAAAACAAAGTTACTGTTAAGTATTTACATTAAGTCTCTCGAGATTGCTATGCTGGAAGCTGAAAAGAAAGTGGATCTGTTTTATTTTTGTTCTACGGGGAAATAGGTTCTTGCATTTGTGTTTACACAAGACCTTAAAAGCATTCAATTTAGTTCAGTTCCTAGGACGAAAAAGGAGAAAGGCTTAGGACTTCTATGATGCTCTAACAAAATCAGGTTAGAGTTGTTGTAGAGTTACCCGTTGTTGGGTAGGGACTGTCTCTATATGTTGCTGATTTGTACTTCCCAAGCGCTTAGCACAGTGCTCTGCACACAGTAAGCACTCACTAACTACGACTGAATGAATTTTTAAAAGACAACTGGTTTTGATCAGTCTTCAGCCAGTGAAAAAAGGATATAGGTGCTGCACTTGAAAACCAAAGACTAAGTCTTATGGCCACCGAGAGGGCAGTCATCCATCTCTACACTCCCTTGTTTTTGCTATACTGTAACTGATTGTGGATAATTCAGTTTTAACAGCATAGAGAAAGGAGATTAAAATTATTCACTATCAAGTCTTGGTCTTGAGTTAAACTAAGCTATTATTAGGTATCAACAAACTCCCAATCACATTAGTAGTAATAAATCCAATTCCCATTTCATGAGCACAGAAAAAGCACCTAAGGAAACAAGTGTTGCCTAGTGGATAGAGCACGGGCCTGGGAGTAAAAATATGGGTTCTAATCCCAGCTCTGCCACTCATCTGCTAGGTGGCCCTGGGCAAGTCACTTAACATCTTTGTGCAACAGTTACCTCATCTGTAAATTGGGGATTGAGGCTGTGAACCCCATGTGGGACAGGAACTCTCCAACCTGATTAGATTGTACTACTCCAGTGATTAGAACAGTGCCTGGCAAACAGTAAGCACTTAAATACCTCTATTATAATTATTATTCCTTCTACCTCTTCCCTTATTCTAGTTGAAGAAGGACAGAAAACTGGAGAACTTCAGCCACCCTGCTACTCTACTTGCCATAGAGAAGACAAGCATGTGCTTGCCTCTTTCTCTCACAATCACCTTAAGCCAAGTTCAAATGGTTCCCATATATACTAAATATGTCATTCTGTCCGTATACCTGGGGAAAGAAGGGCCCTCTCAGGTAACAAGGCATAACAAGACAGAATGTTTTCTGTCTATGACTGTCTATGGTTTGGGCCCCCGATTATAATGAGCATACTGTTGGGGTTTTTTTGGTATTTCCAAACCAGCTATATATCATTTGCTTGTAGATGCCCTTTTACCAGGTGAAGCATTTTAACAGCTATTGGTTTTACAAATGAGGGACAATTAAACAGATTTGCCTGCCTTAACTTGATTCATCTACAATATTCCTGGAATAAACAGTTTGAAATGAAGTGGGATTTTGAATTATCCAGTCAATCTGGGCAATATAGATCACTAATCTCATTCATTTTGTCTTATTCACTTCAAGAAAGACATTTTCACGGCAAATCCACTCATTATTAAACTGGGATCCGAGTAACTTATTTAATGTTCCATGCAGTTCAAGCAACCTGAGGTCCGAAAAAGTGGAACTAGCTGCTTGCAGTGCTTGAATCCACCAAATGTTTGTGATTTGTACTTTTGGAGATATCCAGACTGATCCTTGTGCTACTCAACTCTACATTGCTGTTAGCAAACCAAAAATGAAACGTTTGGGAATTTGGGAGGGAAAACTCAAATTTAGCCAAAGTTTCTACGTTCTCAGTTCTTCAGGTTGTCAGTTATTTAGATCAATATGATGTTGTTTCTTTTTTTTCCGGCATTTTCTGGATAATTGCTTTACAGTTTTGCTTTGTCAGTGGAGACAATTTGGCATAAAGAGCAATTAAAATGATTTTTTTTTGTATTTTCAAGATCAGACTGTCCAAGGTTTCTGAGGACTAAAGTTTAAATCAAAATCCACACCAGGCCTTCTGGGACTTTCAAAACTGAAGGATATTTTAGTTGGGTTAATGTCAATATCTGGGGCTTTCATATTGTTTCAATATGGCATTTGATAATGACAGCATAGCACTGTGAGCACAGTGAGGTCAAAACTGTGGGTTTCTCAATGGCCTTTACAGTCACAAATAGACCAATTATTGTCTTATCATCAGAGACATCTTCTCTGAGGGTGGAGGATGACTGTATAAGATTGATTTTTTTTTTCCAGGAGGAAGAAGCGGTCCATAAACATCTGCCTAGATGATCAAGTCACTTTACAAGGGATGGGGTAATTTGTATCTGTTTCCCCTCTCCCATGACTGCTCCTCCACTGACCGTAAGAGCCTCAAGGGCAGGGATTGTATCCAATGCTTAGCACAGTGCTCTGCACAGATTAAGATCAGTAAATACCATTCACTGATTGACAGATGATCCACTGTCTAGGTCAAGGACCCCAAAAGATAACCTTGCCACACTAGGCCTTTGGTTTAACCAATCCCGCAGCACTGAAATGTTGCATTTTGAAAAGCCCTGAGGAACTTGTATTATGCCTGTAATTTGAGCTATGATGACATTGTTGCCAAACAGCTTACTCCACATGACAAATTCATTCACAAATCCAACAAATCACCTTGAAAATTCTGTTTCTTGTTTCATTTAATTTTAAAGATTTGTGTGGCTCATTTTAATTAAGAAGAAAATTTGGATTTTCTTATTCCCTTTCTTTCTAGGAGACTGGTTCCTTGTCACAGAATTCAGAAAGTGTTTGGACTTTAAAGGCTGAACCGTATCAGGAATACATATATTTATAAGCCATTGTTATATCTTTGAAAGTTTCAGGGAAGACTACCTCTTTTCTTATTTAGAATGGAATTGATTTTACTTTTCATTTCTTGAAAGCAAATGAAAATGCCAAAAGTTGTTCTTCCTGGAATTACATAAGTGACTAAAAATTAGTATTTCCTTATCATTCTTTTTTTAGTTAATAAGACTCCTCCTTTACTAAATTTCCTAAAATTCAGGCTAAGATTATCTTATAAAATTTCTTATAAAATTCTTATTCTATGTTACTAAATGATGTCCCCCACCAGTCCTCCTAGAGCATGGAGGTTCTGCTCCCTCAAAAACACTGCATTGAGGAAAACCTACACTGTAGTTCTCTGACAGACCCGCTTCTTTCTACACTAAGTGGTCTTCTTTGAAACACTGACCTTGTGTCAGGAACTCTCTTCCCCTTCATATCAAACAACCCACCTTACCCCCCCATATTCAAAAACCATATCTCCCCCAAGATGCCTTCCCTGATTAAGCCCTTATTTCTCCTACCTGCCCTCCCCTCTGTTGTTGACTATGCATTTGGTTGTATTAATAATAATTATAATAATATTGATGGTATTTGTTAAGCACTTACTATGTGCAAAGCACTGTTCGAAGCACTTGGGGGATGCAAAATAATCAGGTTGTCCCACGTGGGGCTCAGTCTTAATACCCATTTTACAGATGAGGTAACTGAGGCCCAGAGAAGTTAAATAGCTTGTCCAAGGTCACACAGCTGACAAGTGGCAGAGCCGGAATTCAAACCCAAGATCTCTGACTCCTAAGCCCGTGCTCTTTCCACTGAGCCATGCTGCTTCTCTATTACCCTTAAGCACTTTGAATACTCACCTCAGCCCAATAGCACTTGTATACCTATCCCTATAGTAATTCGCTTCTCTGTAGTTGATTTTAATGTCTGACTTCTCCCGTAGACCATAATCTCCTTCCCACTCTGTGGCATCCTGAATCCAAACCTCCTCATGTTGTTGGACAAACACTCCCTAGTTCCTGACACATTCTAGCCAAAGCCAGTTATGAAATATGCTCAGTGGATGAACCTGGGGTGTTCCAAAGAGGCAATTTTCAGCACTGTGCCCAAACCTCCTCCTAATATGCCACTGGGATTTGTGAAAAGGAGGAGGGAAACTACTACATATGATTTCTATATGATTTCTAAATGGGGGCAGCATGGTGGACTGTTGGATGTGAAGGGAGAGAGAGTTCCAAAGTCAGTGTTTCATTTAAAACCCCCTCACCAGGCTCAGAGGGAGGCTCAGCCGGCTGGCAAGAACCCCCGGTTCATACCAACCGGGACCATCCTGGGCCCGGGAAGGCTCAGTGACACATGGTAGAAGTCAAACGACACCTCTGATCACCAAGGTTACTGTGAGAAGTTTTTTACTCAGTTTTACCAACATGCAAGGGAGTGACACATCCACACACTCACTCACTCCAAGGGGCCTATACCAGTCTGTGGTCAAAGGAGCTTGGATGCTTCCTCTGCTGCTTTTAAGTGCTGCTTTCCTGCCGCTTGTGCCCCCTCACAATGCAAAATGACTGCCTTAGCCATCTCAACTGTGGGACTATGTGGAACTGATTGGTCCAAGCCCATTACCGGGTAGAACAAGAAGAGAAAGCCCCACCTCCCTCTATGCTTCACTTCCACAGGCCAGCAATTTATTCATTCAGTCAGTCATATTTATTGAGTCCTTACTGTGTGCAGAGCACTGTACTAAGCACATCAGAAGTACAAATCAGCAACATAATGAGATGGTCCCTATGCAACAATGGACTCACAGACTAGAAGGGGGAGACAGACAAAAAAAAAAAAACAAGTAGAAAGGTGTCAGAGTAAATAAAATTATAGGTATATACACATCATTAATAAAATAGAGTACTAAATATGTACAAATATAAACAAGTGTTGTAGGGAGGGGAAGGGGAAGGGCAGAGGGAGGGAAGGGAGGATGGGGGGAGGAGGAGGAGGAGAGGAAAAAGGGGGGGCTCAGTCTGGGAAGGCTTCCTGGTGGAGGTGAGCTCTCAGTAGGGCTCTGAAGAGAGGAAGAGAGCTAGTTTGGCAGATGTGTGGAGGGAGGGCATTCCAGGCCAAGGGGAGGATGCGGGCCTGGGGTCGAAGACGGGTCAGGCGAGAATGAGGCCCAGTGAGGAGGTTAGCAGCAGCAGAGGAGCAGAATGTGAGGCCTGGGCTGTAGAAGGAGAGAAGGGATGTGAAGTAGGAGAGGGCAAGGTGATGGAGAGACTTGAAGCCAAGAGTGAGGAGTTTTTGCTTGATTCGAAGGTTGATAGGCAACTACTGGAGCTTTTTGAGGATGGGAGTGTCATGCCCAGGCATTTGTGTACAAAGATAGTCAGGGTAGAAGAGTGAAGTATAGACTGAAGTGGGTAGAGACAGGAGAATGGGAGATCAGAAAGGAGGCCAATGCAGTAATCCGGTTGGGAATAGGATGAGAGATTGAACCAGCAAGGTAGTGGTTTGGATGGAGAGGAAAGGGTGGATATTGGTGATGTTGTGGAGTTGAGACCGGCAGGTTTTGGAGACAGATTAGATGTGTGGGGTGAATGAAAGAGCAGAGTCTAGGATGACACCAAGGTTGTGGACTTGTGAGATGGGAAGGAAGGTAGTGTCGTCTACAGTGACGGGAAAGTCCAGGGGAGGACAGAGTTTGGGAGGGAAGATAAGGAACTCAGTCTTGGATATGCTGAGTTTAAGATGGTGCACAGACATCCAGATGGAGATGTCCTGAAGGCAGGAGGAGATACGAGCCTAGATGGAGGGGCAAAGAAGAGGGTTGGAGATGGAGATTTGGGTGTCATCAGCGTAGAGATGCTAGTTGTAGCCATGGGAGCGAATGAGTTCACCAAGGGAGTGAGTATAGATGGAGAACAGAAGGGGACCGAGAACTGACCCTTAAGGAACCCCTACAGTAAGGGGATGGGAGGGGGAAGAGGAGCCCACGAAGGAGACTGACCTTAGGTAGAGGTCATCAGTGATTTCAGAAAATCTCTTCCTTATTGTTGTTCATGGAATTACAGTCGGTCCCTAATAAGGCAGCTTGTTGTGGGCTCACCACATGGTCAGTGAATTAATTAATGATGGCATTTGTTAAGCATTTACTATGGGCAAAGCACTGTTCTAAGCACTGGGGGGATGCAAGGTGATCATGTTGTCCCACGCAGGGCTCACAGTCTTAATCCCCATTTTACAGATGAGGGAACTGAGGCTCAGAGAAGTTAAGTGACTTGCCCAAGGTCACACAGCAGACATGTGGTGGGGCCGGGATGCGAACAGGCAGGAAGCATCAAAAAGGAGAAGTCAGCCAGGAGAATCAGTTACCTCATCTGTAAAATGGGGATGAAGACCGTGAGACCAGTGCAAAACAGGGAATGTGTCCAACTTGATTAGCTTGTATCTACCCCAGTGCTTAGTACTTGCCTGACACTTAGTAAGCACTTAGAAAACACACACAAAAAAAATGGCACACAAGAGGCCAAAGACATCACTTTTTAATCTAGAGAAAAATATACCAGTAATGTAATCACAACCAGTTAACTTTGGAAATAAATGCATGCACCTGAGAATCTAAATAATTTCCAGTCCAAGATTTTATTCCCCTCTGTCTGCTGCTGAAGAAAAATGGATTGTGTCAAAATTTGATATAATAAATGACTGGACAGTCTCCATCAGGTATCTAGAGCTCTAAATGAGCACATTAATTGAATAATGACAGTTTGATGGAATATTCATTATGCTGTGTCACAGCTGTTTATCTACAGCATGAATAGTGGGGAGATTCTTGCTAATATTTCAGATACCAGAGGCTGCCAATAGAGCAGTTTAAGCCCATGGATGAAGAATAATGTTGTTTTTCATAACGAAAGAAAACAGTGTATTATACATGCATTCAGTTGAGGCTAAAGAGGATGACCAAATCTGAATTGAACATCTTTCCTGGATACACCAAAATATAAATCTCAGCAATATAATTATTGCCATTGATTTGACTCAATTCTAGTCAGTTAAATTTTCCTGACACCTGAAGAGCCAACTGTTGATTTTCCCAAGCTCAGCCATTGTAGCAACTTGTCGAAATCAGGGATAGGGTTAAAATTCAGATGAAGGGTATTATTGTTATTTTGGTACTTGGTCAATGCTATGTGTCAAGCACTATTCTAAGATCTGGGATAGATACAAATAGTGTGGCTAAGTGGAAAGAGAATGGGCTTTGGAGTCAGAGGTCATGGGTTCAAATTCCGGCTCTGCCAATTGTCAGCTGTGTGACTTTGGGCAAGTCACGTAACTTCTCTGGGCCTCAGTTCCCTCATCTATAAAATGGGATTAAGACTGTGAGCCCCACTTGGGACAACCTGATCATCTTGTAACCTCCCCAGCGCTTAGAACAGTGCTTTACACATAGTAAGCACTTAATTAATGCCATTATTATTATTATTAAATCATTCAGGTTGAAGAGAGTCCCTGTCCCACATGGGTCTCACACTGTCACTCCCCATTGTACAGATGAGGTAACTGAATCCCAGAGAAGTGAAGTGACTTAGCCAAGGTCACACAGCAGACATGTGGCAGAGCCGGGATTAGAGCACAGGTTCATTCATTCATTCATTCAATCGTATTTATTGAGCACTTACTGTGTGCAGAGCACTGTACTAAGCGCTTGGGAAGTACAAGTTGGTCCTTCCTACTCCCAGGCCTGTGTTCTATCCATTAGGCCATGCTGCTCTTAGACCTGCAGCTATGAGATGGGTAGAGATATAGTTAGGAGAGTGAAGGTCTGTTTGTGGAAGAGCAAAGAAGCAGTGTGGCTCAGTGGAAAGAGCAAGGGCTTGGGAGTCGGAGGTCATGGGTTCAAATCCCAGCTCTGCCAATTGTCAGCTGTGTGACTTTGGGCAAGTCACTTAGCTTCTCTGTGCCTCAGTTCCCTCATCTGTAAAATGGGGATTAAGTCTGTGAGCCCCACGTGAGACAACCTGATCACCTTGTATCCCCCTTCAGCGCTTAGAACAGTGCTTGGCAAATAGTAAGTGCTTAACAAATACCATTATTATTATTAAAGAAGTGCTGGATGTTGTGGGGGTGGGGTGGTGGGGCAGGGGCTCCTTGTTGCCTCAGACCACCCCCACCACCAGGGACCAGGTGACAGGGGTCATGTGTTTGAATCTCGCTGCTCATCACCCCTGACTGTGTGCTCTGTCTGCCAAGGCCCTAAATGCAGAGGAGGGAGAAGGTGAGAGGATAGGAAAGGCACAGGTAGGTGTGGGTATATTTGTCTTTATTCTCACAAGCTCATCTTGGCTGTCCTCTCATTTCTCTGGTTGTTCCCTCTTAGTCTCTTTCAGTGGCTCCTCCTCTGCATCCCATTCCCTAACTATAGGAGTCCTTCAAGGTTCAGTTCTGGGTCCCCTGATGTTCTCCATCTACTTCCACTCCTTTGGAGAACTTATTTGTTCTCATGGCTTCAACTTCTATTTCTATGTGGTTGATTCACACCGCTGACCTCCCGCCCACATCCTGCCTCTGGCCTGGAATGCCCTCCCTCCCCAGCTCTGGCAGAAAATTGCTCTTTCTACCTTCAAAGCCTTATTGAAAGTACTTCTCCTCCAAAAGGCCTTTTCTAAGCCCTCATTTCCTTTTCTCCCTCTCCCTTCTGCATCACCCTGACTTTCTCCCTTTATTTACAACCCCTTCCGAGCCCTACAGTATTTAGGTCATTATCTGTAATTCGTTTATTTAGATTAATGTCTGTCGCATCATCATCAATCGTATTTATTGAGCGCTTACTGTGTGCAGAGCACTGTACTAAGCGCTTGGGAAGTACAAGTTGGCAACATATAGAGACAGTCCCTACCCAACAGTGGGCTCACAGTCTGGAAGGGGGAGACAGAGAACAAAACCAAACATATTAACAAAATAAAATAATTAGAATAGATATGTACAAGTAAAATAAATAAATAAATAGAGTAATAACTATGTATAAACATATATACATATATACAGGTCTCTAGACTATAAGCTCGCTGTCAGCAGAGAATGTTTCTGTTATACTGTTGTGTAGTATTCTCCCACATGCTTAGTACAGTGCTCTGAACACAGTAAGCACTCAATAAATACAATTGATAGATTGTTTGATTCACACATCTACCTCTCCAGCCCTGACCTCTCTCTTACACAAACTCACACTATCTTCCACCTGCATTTATCTTTTCCGAACTTCAGTTTCCACATCTGTAAATTGAGAATTCAATACCTCGTCCCCTTCCTACTTAGATAGTGAGCCCTATATGGGACTGGGGCTGTGTGTGATTTCATCATTTATTTCATTTATTATTGTTTCGTTATAGAAGCAGCGTGGCTTAGTGGAAAGAGCCCAGGCTTGGGAGACAGAGGTTGTGGGTTCTAATCCTAGCTCCGCCACTTATCAGCTGTGTGACTTTGGGCAAGTAATTTAACTTCTCTGGACCTCAGTTACCTCATCTGTAAAATGGCGATTAAGACTGTGAGCCCCACTTGGGACAACCCGATTACCTTGTATCTACTTAGACGAGTGCTTGGCACATAGTAAGCACTTAACACATAACATCATCATCATCATCATCATGCATCTTACCCCAGTGCTTAGTACAGTCCTCCACATACAGTTAGCACTCAGTAAATACGACTGATTGATTACAATAGAAGTAAAAAACAAAGCTTTGGTCTGTGAGAATCTTCAAATCTCTTGGCAGGAAACACACCAACATAAATTGCATTACTAGCACTAAGGACAAGAGAATAAACAGTTACAAGGTATGAAACAGATGAAGAAATTAATATAGAGAGTATGCAAGTCAATAAATTTACAAATTCCAAGGATGGCTATTGAGATATCAGTGCCTAGGCAGTGGTAATTAGTCAGAGAAAGCTTGAAGAAGGGGTTTTCAGGGGGACTTTGAAGGTAGGAAGAGCTGTGTTTTGGTGGATAAGAGGCAGGAGGGAGTTTTAGGAGAGAAGAGAAGGTTGTGAGCAATGGATCAGATACAGTAAGATTAGCTTGGAGACCATAAATTGAGGTAGCTGAACTATAGAATATGAAGCTTGGAGACACATAAGGTGGAGATTGATCTGTCATATTTATTGAGTGCTCACTGTACTAAGCACGAGGGAGAGCACAATAACATAATTGGTAATGTTCCCTATCCACAAGAGCTTAAAGTCTAGAGGGGGAGACATACATTAATACAAATAAATACATTATGGATATGTACATAAGTGCTATGGGGAAAATAAAGGGTAAATCTAAATGCAAGGGTGACGCAGAAGGGGGCTCAGAGAAGTGGAATTGAGGGCTTAATCTGGGAAGGTTTCTTGAAAGAGACGTACTTTTAATACAGCTTTGAAGGTGGGGAGAGTGGCCATCTGTTGGATCTGAAGGGGAAGAGAGTTCCAGGCCAGAGAAGCAGCACAGAGCCAAGAGGTTGGCAGTGAGCTGGATGAGTACAAAGTACGGCGAGTAGGTTGGCATTTAAAGAACAAAGTGAGCATACTGAAGTGATGTGCCCAGAAGAAAATAATAAAGGCAGATCATATTCATCCAGATTCATCAATGAAACTTTGATTTTTTTTCTAGCCTGCTTTAAATAATATTACTCCTTAGGAGATTATTTTTCAGCTGGACTAGTAACCCAATATTTCTTACTTGTTCTATATTCATTTCAGTGCCCAAATTTCAACAAATTTTTCCGGGCAGCCATCTGCTATAGAAATAATTTTCTCATGAGTTGTAGTTTTGTTCTTAATGTATCCTAAAGTGAGGCCCAAGGAGGTTAAAATATGTGTTGTTGCCTTATGCTGTCGAATAGTGTCCGACCCATGACGACGCCATGGAGACATCTCTACCAGAATGCCCCACCTCCATCTGCAATCATTCTGGTAGTGGTTCCACAGGGTTTTCTTGGTAAAAATAAGGAAGTGGTTTACCACTGCCTCCTTCCATGCAGTAAAGTTTAGTCTTTGCCCTTGATTCTCTCCCATGCCTCTGCTGCCCAGCGCAGCTGAGTTTTGACTTGTAGGAGATTGCCTTCCACTTGCTAGCCACTGCCCAAGCTAGGAATAGAATGGATATGCCGCTGCTCGACTCTCCCTCCAAGGTCGAGACTGGTAGAGGACTGAAAACTCTCCAGATGTGACCCTGAGAAGGGGGTTAGGAAATACTCACTCCTAAAAACTCCTCATGGATAATCCCTAAACATCCATTCTAAAGTAACAAGTTAACATCATTGATACTCTCCAAAAATTAATGTTGGGTTATAACTCTTTCTACTGATTAGTTTAAAAATAACCAACTGGTCATGTTTCCTCTCTTCACCCCACAGAGATCTTCAACCTCTAAATGCTTCTACTTGTCTCAGGCCATTATGCCCATATGGACGAACCTCATCTCCCTTGAAGCATAAACAGCGTGGCTCAGTGGAAAGAGCCCAGGCTTTGGAGTCAGAGGTCATGGGTTCAAATCCCGGCTCCTCCAATTGTCAGCAGTATGACCTTGGGCAAGTCACTTAACTTCTCTGGGCCTCAGTTACCTCATCTGTAAAATGTGGATGAAGACTGTGAGCCCCCCGTGAGACAACCTGATCACCTTGTAACCTCCCCAGAGCTTAGAACAATGCTTTGCATATAGTAAGCACTTAATAAATGCCATTATTATTATCATTATTATTGTTATAAACCTGCTCCCCAACTCAATCCTTTTCCTCAAACAACTCCCTCGCTCTCACATCCCCTCTTTTCAAGCAGCCTCAGGCCACATCAAATTCATCTTTGCTACCTATCTTGGCCAAGTCTTCTTCATGACCAATCAATCAATCAATAGGATTTATTGAGTGCCTACTGTGCACAGAGTACTAGACTAAGTGTTACCTCTCCTGGTTCTATAACAGATTGGCACATTTTGCACTAAGGCATGTTAATCAGGTGAACTCCTTTAAGATGATCTGATGAATGAGCTGTTTATGGTACCTGCCGTCAGCTGTCTTCATAGTTTGAATCACAAGGTCAAACGGTCTTCCTACCATGAGATGATGGTAGCGGGGAAGTGGGAGGAGGAATTTTCCATGAAGCTCAGGTGGGAATGACCAAAGCTAACCACAGGCGTGTGGTTTGGGGGCCGTGGACTGCCCACCGGGGACACATGTATGGACGTTTTCCTCCACCTTCCCTGCTCCTCAGGAGGGTTTGCACCATCTAAGGACCGTTTCTGCACTCATCAGCCTGGGTCCTCCAGAGCCCTTCCCCCAGCCTCTCCCCACTACAGTTCATACTTCACTGTGCTGCCCCAATCATTTTTCTACAAAAACGTTCAGGCCATGTATCCCCAATCCTCAACAACCTCCAGTGGTTGTCCATCCACCTTTGCATCAGAAAGAACCTCCGTACCGTAAACCTTAAAGTACTCACTTACCTTGTCCCCTCCTACCTCAATTTGCCACAATCCAGCCCACATACTTCACTCCTCTCATGCCAACCTACTTACTGCACCTCAATCTCATCTATGCTGCTGCTGACCTCTCACCCATGTCCTGCCTCTGGCCTGGAATGCCCTCTCTCCTCACATCCGACAGACAATTACTCTCCCCACACTGGCTCCCCTTCAAAGCCTTATTTATGGCACAGCTCCTCCAAGAAGCCTCCCCTGTCTAAGCCCTCATCCCCTTTTTTCCCGACTTCCTTCTCTGTCAGCCTGATTTGCTCCCTTTATCCCTCCCTCAACGCTGCAGCACTCATGGACATATCCATATTGTATTTATCCATATTAATGTCTGTGTTCCCCTCTACACTGTGAGCTCACTGTGGGAAGGGAATGTGTCTAACAGCTCTGTAATAGTGCTTAGTACAGTGTTCTACACAATTATATTTATTGAGTGCTTACTGTGTGTAGAGCAGTGTACTAAGCGCTTGGGGGAGTACAATATAAGTATATAACAGACAAATTCCTTGCCCACAACCAGCTTACAGTCTAAAGGGGGAAGCAGACATTGATGCGATTAATTAAGTAGTGGTGTGAGTAGGGAAACCAGAAAAGTCCCTGCAGCTCTTTGCCAGACCTCAGACCCTCTTACCTTGGCTCCAGAGTGGGAAAAGTAGATGAAATGAGAAGCCTCATGTTTATTTTCTTTTAATTTCAAAAATGGACAAAAAAATAAATCCCTGGGGCCAGCAGCAGTCCAGGGCCAGGGCTATTTCTATGCCTCATATTGAAGCTGCATGGACGCATTCACTGTAAACACCTTGTGATCAGAGATCATCTATTGCTCCTCTTTTTTATTCTATTCTCCCAAGTCATAGCATAATGCTCTGCACATGGGGAGTGCTCAATAAATACCACTGATGGGTAGATGTCTTCCCAGGTGTGGCACATACAATAACCACTAGATTCTGTGGATTTATAGTTTAGGGTTTCCCTTCCTACTCCCAGGGAAGATTTGCTACTGGGTATGTATTCTTGCCCAGCTAGCACAAAGCTAAGCCTTCTGTACCCCAACACCAAGCGATTGGGAGAGTACAATGAAAGTATTCATTCATTCAATCATATTAATTGAGCCCTTACTGTGTACCACGCACTGTACTAAGCGCTTAGGAAGTACAAGTCAGCAACGTCGATCCTACCCTCACTCCACCTGAACTATTTATAACTAAAGAGAAGCAGCATGGCTCAGTGAAAAGAGCCCGGGCTTTGGAGTCAGAGATCGTGGGTTCAAGTCCCAGCTCTGCCACATGCCTGCTGTGTGGCCTTTGGCAAGTCACTTAACTTCTCTGGGCCTCAGTTACCTCATCTGTAAAATGTAGATTAAGACTGTGAGTCCCCCATGGGACAAACTGATCACCTTGTAACCTCCCCAGTGCTTAGAACAGTGCTTTGCACATAGTAAATACTTAATAAATACCATTATTATTATTTAGTAGAGACAGGAGGCATTCCTCAGCCCAGTTTAATTCTCAACTCTGGCAAGTGGGAAAATTGAATTTGTATCTGTGCTTTGTGACCCTCACGCTTATTACTTGATAAGAAATGATGCACAGGCACAGGAAAAGAGAAGGTCATTCTCATTCTCCTCCATAAAGAGCTCACTACTCATCGATTCCCAGAGGAAGGAGTATTTTGGTTCAGAACTTGAGAAGGTTTCTGAAGAATATGAGAAAATCAAGGTCACAGAGCAGCAGCAGAGTGATGAAAAATGACTGTGCCATCAGCCCGTGTTAGAGGGTTTTTGGTGATTCAGTGAAAAGCCATAGTAGAAGAAGTAGTAGCTGTAATAATAATAATAATAATAATAGCATTTATTAAGCACTTACTATATGCAAAGCAATGTTCTAAGTGCTGGGGCGGTAACAAGGTGATCAGATTGCCCCGGGGGGCTCACGGTCTAAATCCCCATTTTACAGATGAGGTAACTGAGGCACAGAGAAGTTAAGTGACTTGCCCAAAGTCACACAGCTGACAATTGGTGGAGCCGGGATTTGAACCCATGACCTCTGACTCCAAATCCCGTGCTCTTTCCACTGAGCCACACTGCTTCTCGAGCTGCAGTTGTGGGCAGGGAATGTCTCTATTTGTTGCTGAATTGTACTTTCCAAGTACTTAGTACAGTGCTCTGCACACAGTAAGCACTCAATAAATATGATTGAATGAATAATAAAATTTATTCAGTACTAGTATGTGCAAACACTGCACTAAGTCCAAAACTTGATGAATGAAAATTCGACACTGTACCTGGGCACCAAAACGGCTCACAGTCAATCAATCAATGGTATTTATTGAGTGCTTACTATGTGTAGATCGCTGTACTAAGCACTTGGGAGAGTAGAGAAGCAGGGTGGCTCAGTGGAAAGAGCACGGGGTTTGGAGTCAGGGGTCACGGGTTCAAATCCCGGCCCCACCAATTGTCAGCTGTGTGACTTCGGGCAAGTCACTTAACTTCTCTGGGCCTCAGTTCCCTCATCTGTAAATTAGGGATTAAGACTGTGAGCTCCCCATGGGACAACCTGATCTCCTTGTAACCTCCCCAGAGCTTAGAACAGTGCTTTGCACATAGTAAGCACTTAATAAATGCCAGCATTATTATTATTATTACATCAGAATTAGCAGATACAGGCCCTGCTCATTATAACAATTTTACAGTCTATCTAAGAAAGGCCTCTTCTGCTGAGGTGTCCTGACCTCTACAACTTATCCTCACTGCAAACTTTTCCTAGGTTGTAAATCATATTGGTGAACTGAAGGTTCTCTTTTTTTTTTTTTTGGTGAGCATTATAAACTATTCATGCCTCTTAGAAATATTGAGCTACTCAGATAAGATAAACATTTTCATTATTAAGTTTGCTCTGACACTTTTTGAGAGATTATAAATATTAGAGGGAATTACATGATTTATCTTTGGAAATGCATTAACATAAGAACTGGTTTCTAGCATACCAAAGGAGGGATTGAGGATTGTAGTATATTCTAGAGGTTTTTGAGAGGAATGGTGGCATCCAAAGATGTAGCATGTCATACTAAGAGAGAAGCAATGTGACTCAGTGGAAAGAGCACAGGCTTTGGAGTCAGAGGTCATGGGTTCAAATCCTGGCTCCACCAAGTGTCAGCTGTGTGACTTTGGGCAAGTCACTTCACTTTTCTGGGCCTCAGTTACCTCATCTGTAAAATGGGGATTAAGACTGTGAGCCCCCCATGAGACAACCTGATCACCTTGTAACCTTCCCAGCGCTTAGAACAGTGCTTTGCACATAGTAAGAGCTTAGTAAATGCCACCATTATTATTATTATACTAGAAAAAACTTGGGACAGGAGTCAGAGGAACTGGTTTCTAATCTCAGATCGACCACTTGTCTGCTGTGTGACATGTACAAGGTACCTCACTTCTCTGTGCCTCATGTGTAAGGTGGGGATACAGACTCTGAGCCCCATTTGGGACATGGACTTTGTCCAACCAGATTTGCGGCTCAGTGGAAAGAGCCCGGGCTTGGGAGTCAGAGGTCATGGGTTTGAATCCCGGCTCTGCCACTTGGCAGCTGTGTGATCTTGGGCAAGTCACTTAACTTCTCTGTGCCTCAGTTTCCTCATCTGCAAAATGGGGATTAAAGCTGTGAGCCCCACGTGGGACAATCTCATCACCTTGTATCCCCCAGTGCTGAGAACAGTGTTTTGCACATAGTAAGCACTTAACAAATACCATTATTATTATTGTTATTATTATTACCCCAACATGTAGTACAGTGCCTGACCCATAGGAAATGCTTAACAAATAACACACACACAGAGTGTTATATGGAACAGCAATTGTGTCCAACCAGATTTTCTTAAGCAGAATGGCCTAGTGGCAATAGCCCGGGCTTGGGAGTGGGAGGTCATGGGTTTTAATCCCGGCTCCGCCACTTATCAGCTGTGTGACTTTGGGCAAGTCACCGTTTCTTCATCTGTAAAATGGGGATTAAGTCTGCTTAGCCCCATGTGGGACAACCTGATTACCTTAATAATAATAATAATAATAATGGCATTTGTTAAGTGCTTACTATGTGCAAAGCACTGTTCTAAACACTGGGGAGGTTACAAAGTGATCAGGTTGTCCCCCAGGGGGCTCACAGTCTTAATCCCCATTTTACAGATAAGGGTACTGAGGCCCAGAGAAGTTAAGTGACTTGCCCAAAGTCACACAGCTGACAATTGGTAGAGCTGGGATTTGAACCCATGACCTCTGACTCCAAAGCCCGTGCTCTTTCCCACTGAGCCACGCTGCTTCTTCTTGTATCTATCCCAGTGCTTAGAATAGTTCTTGGCATATAGTAAGTGCTTAACAAATACCATCATTAATTAACTAATTAATTAATTACCTGAGGACTTAGTATGGTGTCTGGCACATAGTAAGCACTTCAAAAATATCATTTTTTTAAAAAACCCAAAGGGAAATGCCCCGTATTCCTCTTTTCCGTATTATCCAAATCATAATTAAATAATGACAGTCCCATAGAATGCCCTGGCCTCTGTCCAGTCTTGTTGAGTGGCTAGTAGTAGGGAATTACCCCTCTATCACACCCAAAATGAGTTCAGTTATACTCAGAAGAAGGAAAGAAAACTGCCCTCAAACCTCCTAAATAGGGTCCCTTTTGTCACTATTCAGATAGCACCCATATGAGACATGTTCTTTTCATTAAATCTGACCCAAACTCACTCCTGCTGTGATATCTATTCTATTTATTTTATTTTGTTAGTATGTTTGGGTTTGTTCTCTGTCTCCCCCTTTTAGACTGTGAGCCCACTGTTGGGTAGGGACTGTCTCCATATGTTGCCAACTTGTACTTCCCAAGTGCTTAGTACAGTGCTCTGCACACAGTAAGCGCTCAATAAATATGATTGATGATGATGATGATGATCTCTCTCCCTCCCCACCCAATGCTTCTGGTAAATTCCCCCAGTAGACTCCCACCATGGCTAAACTTAAAACCAGCCCCCTGGTAGCAGTTCTTTGCTAGAGCCAGATACACGCCCTGTTCCACCGGAATGTGAAAAGTTCCAAAAGAAATGAAGTTCATCCATCTGTATGCCATGGGGCTCGGGTTGCCATGCCAACACACGTTTCTCAGGGACTCATAACCTACCCCCATGGCAGAGGGTTGGTGGGGGAGAATCAAACTCATTAAACCATAACATTAGCCTGAATTTGGGAACTTCACTACACAGCATGAGCCTAATTTCCGAGCGACAATGCCAAATGCCTAATTGCTATGCAACTGTTAAGACTTTTGCTTTGTACCAGTTAACATTTGTATTGGATCCAAGATTAGCTTGTAATGTTGCCCACAGCAAAGGGTTGGAATCTGACAACTTTAATCTTCCTTGTTAGAAGGAGAGCAATTCCAACCACATAAAAGTCAAAAACTGCCCCAGGATTTTTTCTCCAGAGCAAGTTGTTCATCCCCACGAGTTGTCTGAAAAGATGAAACGCTCATCTCCACGGTGGCAAATATCTTGTGGAGGAATAAACCGGACAAGCTATGTCAGCTAGTAAAATGGTACATGAAAGATTTAGGATGGTTATGATATAAAAAACTCATTAGATGGTTAACCTGTCTTGAATATTCTCCTCTCTCAAACCATTTCGCAGCATGTTTTGCAGCTGAGTAGTTCAGCCGGAAATACTTATTAAGACACGGTCTATCACTGCACTAAATAAGTAAACAATCTAATAGAGCACAGAATAACCACAAATCTATAGAAATAAGCCCAGCAACACAAACACAACTCATGAGGGCTGTAGTAAGACATGCCTAAGGGCTGAAAAAACATCATTCATTCATTCAATCAAATTTACTGAGAAAATATGGGCGCAAAACACTGTACTAAGCTCTGGGTACAATGAATAGACACATTTCCCCCCCCACAACGAACTTGAAGAATAGAGGAAGAGCTTACACCATCTACAGCAGGCCTTTCCTCAACCTGTTTGTGTGGAATAGCTAGTGCTTATTATTCATCTATATGATCTATCGACTACACTCTCCCTAAGTGCCCTAGATCAAATCAAGTCAGAAACTCATTCAATGGAAAATGTATAGGCAGTTTAATAATTATGATGGTATTTAAGTGCTTACCATATGCCAATCACTATTCTAAGCACTGTGCACTGTTCTCAGTGTGTTAAATTCACCTAAGCTTACAAATGCTTATGGAGAAGCAGCGTCGCTCAGTGGAAAGAGCCCAGGCTTTGGAGTCAGAGGTCATGGGTTCAAATCCCCGCTCCGCCAGTTGTCAGCCGTGTGACTTTGGGCAAGTCACTGCTCTGAGCTTCAGGTACTTCATCTGTAAAATGGGGATGAAGACTGTGAGCCCCCCCGGGACAACCTGATCACCTTGTAACCTCCCCAGCACTTAGAACAGTGTTTTGCACATAGTAAGCATTTAATAAATGCCATTATTATTATTATTCATCTGTAAAATGGGGATAAAGACTGTGAGCCCCCCCGGGACAACCTGATCACCTTGTAACCTCCCCAGCGCTTAGAACAGAGCTTTGCACATAGTAAGTGCTTAATAAGTACCATTATAAAAAAAAATTAATGAGGATGAACCTGAGTAGTAGTCGTAATAGTGGTTTTGGTATTAGTAATAATAGTAATAGCTCAAAAGCAGTAATTACAATAGTAGTAGTAGTGGAGTAGTTCATTCAATCATATTTATTGAGCGCTTACTGTGTGCAGAGCACTGTACTAAGCATTTAAGAAGCAGCATTGCATAATGGATAGAGTTTGGGCCTGGGAGTAAGAAGGCCATGGGTTCTAATCCCATCTCTGCCACTTGTCTGCTGTGTGGCCTTGGGCAAGTCACTTCACTTCTCTGTGCCTCAGTTCCCTCATCTGTAAAGTGGGGATTAAGACTGTGAGCCCTCTGTGGGTCAGGGACTGTGTCCAACCCAATTTGCTTGTATCCATCCCAGTGCTTAGTACAGTGCCTGGTACAGAGTCAGTGCTTAAATACCAAAATTACTATTATTCTTATTATTATTAGTTGTGGTAATAGTCACGGCAGTAGTAGGGGTGGTAGTTGTAGTAGTAGCAGCAAATAGTAGTAATAGTAGTGACAATTGTTGTAGTGGTAATAGTAATAGTAACAATAATAATGGTTGTAGTAGCAGTAAAAATAGTAGTAATAGTAGTAATAAAAAGTAACATTATGAGTGATAGTAGTGGTGATAAAGTGTTTAGTCCACTGGGTGTGATAAGCTATACCTACATTTGGACTTATAACTGAAGCATAACTTGTACTTCCCGAGCGCTTAGTACAGTACTCTGCACACAGTAAGCGCTCAATAAATATGATTGAATGAATGAATGAATGACACATTCTGCACCCACAGGGGTCTTAATAATGATGGTATTTGTTCATTCATCCATTCATTCAACCGTATTTATTGAGCACTTACTGTGTGCAGAGCACTGTACTAAGTGCTTGGGAAGCACAAGTTGGCAACCTATAGAGACGGTCCCTACCCAACAGCGGGCTCAAGCACGTACTATGTGCCCAGCTCTGTTCTAACCACTGATGTAGAAACAAGGTAATCCCCGGTTGTCCCACGTGGGGCTTGAACGAGTTGTCTACACGCGCTGCCTAGAATTCCTCAACAACAACTCTCTCCTCGACCCCCTCCAGTCTGGCTTCCGTCCCCTTCATTCCACGGAAACTGCGCTCTCAAAGGTCACCAATGACCTCCTGCTTGCCAAATCCAACGGCTCATACTCTGTCCTAATCCTCCTCGACCTCTCAGCTGCCTTTGACACTGTGGACCACCCCCTTCTCCTCAACACGTTATCTGACCTTGGCTTCACAGACTCCGTCCTCTCCTGGTTCTCCTCTTATCTCTCCGGTCGTTCTTTCTCAGTCTCTTTTGCAGGCTCCTCCTCCCCCTCCCATCCTCTTACTGTGGGAGTTCCCCAAGGTTCAGTGCTTGGTCCCCTTCTGTTCTCAATCTACACTCACTCCCTTGGTGACCTCATTCGCTCCCACGGCTTCAACTATCACCTCTACGCTGATGACACCCAGATCTCCATCTCTGCCCCTGCTCTCTCCCCCTCCCTCCAGGCTCGCATCTCCTCCTGCCTTCAGGACATCTCCATCTGGATGTCCGCCCGCCACCTAAAGCTCAACATGTCGAAGACTGAGCTCCTTGTCTTCCCTCCCAAACCTTGTCCTCTCCCTGACTTTCCCATCTCTGTTGACGGCACTACCATCCTTCCCGTCTCACAAGCCCGCAACCTTGGTGTCATCCTCGACTCCGCTCTCTCATTCACCCCTCACATCCAAGCCGTCACCAAAACCTGCCGGTCTCAGCTCCGCAACATTGCCAAGATCCGCCCTTTCCTCTCCATCCAAACCGCTACCCTGCTAATTCAAGCTCTCATCCTATCCCGTCTGGACTACTGCACTAGCCTTCTCTCTGATCTCCCATCCTCGTGTCTCTCTCCACTTCAATCCATACTTCATGCTGCTGCCCGGATTATCTTTGTCCAGAAACGCTCTGGACATATCACTCCCCTCCTCAAAAACCTCCAATGGCTACCGATCAATCTGCGCATCAGGCAGAAACTCCTCACCCTGGGCTTCAAGGCTCTCCATCACCTCGCCCCCTCCTACCTCACCTCCCTTCTCTCCTTCTACTGCCCAGCCCGCACCCTCCGCTCCTCCACCACTAATCTCCTCACTGTACCTCGCTCTCGCCTGTCCCGCCATCGACCCCCGGCCCACGTCATCCCCCGGGCCTGGAATGCCCTCCCTCTGCCCATCCGCCAAGCTAGCTCTCTTCCTCCCTTCAAGGCCCTCCTGAGAGCTCACCTCCTCCAGGAGGCCTTCCCAGATTGAGCCCCTTCTTTCCTCTCCCCCTCGTCCCCCTCTCCATCCCCCCGCCTTACCGCCTTCCCCTCCCCACAGCACCTGTATATATGTATATATGGTTGTACATATTTATTACTCTGTTTATTTATTTATTTATTTATTTTACTTGTACATTTCTATCCTACTTATTTTATTTTGTTGGTATGTTTGGTTCTGTTCTCTGTCTCCCCCTTTTAGACTGTGAGCCCACTATCGGGTAGGGACTGTCTCTATGTGATGCCAATTTGTACTTCCCAAGCGCTTAGTACAGTGCTCTGCACATAGTAAGCGCTCAATAAATACGATTGATTGATTGATTGATTGGGGCTCACAGTCCTAATCCCCATTTTACCGATGAGGCAACTGAGGCCCAGAGAAGTGACTTGCCCAAAGTCACACAGCTGACAAGTGGCAGAGCCGGGATTAGAACCCATGACCTCTGACTCCCAAGCCTGTGCTCTTTCCACTAAGCCATGCTGCTTACACGCCAGTGGGGATGGCAAATAAGAACCTTTGGTCATTTTGGACAAATTAGGTATCTCACTTCTTTCTTGAGGACCGCCAGATGAAGAAATACTGCGACAGTGGAGAGTGAAGGCAGTGGAAGCGGGCGACTCTTTTCTTTTGAAATCTGAAGGGTTGCCTTTCACATTGCAAGGGCTGAAAGAGGAGAAGCCTTCCTTGATGTTCCTGTTATACTTTTCTAACAACCTCCTTCTCACTTTCCTACCCATAATTAGGCTCCCTGTTCCTTGGGCCTGCAGAAATCTCTGACATTTTTACCTCCAGAAGCCTCCAAAAATAAATCTCCATTTTCCCCCTGTGAACAGCATTCTTGAGTTGAATTTAATTGTGATCACTCCCCGACAGCTTCTTATAAAGTTGTAATCCTGAGGGACTCCCCATTCTAGGCTGTGAGCCCTCTCTTCTAGACTGCGAAAGCAGCGTGGATCAGTGGAAAGAGCCCGGGCTTTGGAGTCAGAGGTCATGGGTTCGAATCCCGGCTCCGCCACATGTCTGCTGTGTGACCTTGGGCAAGTCACTAACTTCTCTGAGCCTCAGTTCCCTCTTCTGTAAAACGGGGATTAAGACTGTGAGCCCCACGTGGGACAACCTGATCACCTTGTATCCCCCCAGCGCTTAGAACAGTGCTTTGCACATAGTAAGTGCTTAAAAATGCCATTATTATTATTATTATTATTATTATTATTATTATGGACTGTCTCTATATGTTGCCAACTTGTACTTCCCAAGCGCTTAGTACAGTGCTCTGCACAAAGTAAGCGCTCAATAAATACGATTGACTGAATGAATGAATTTGTTTTCTCTTTCCAGGTCCTTCTTCAAAAGGTTCATATGAGAACTGTCTTTAGAATCTATTTTGGATTTTTCTCCTCAGTTATATTAATCTTGACACCTATTTTCTCCTTTTCTAAGGGTGAATTTCTTCCTTTTTTCAATTAGAATTCTCTGAATGATTCCTCATGATTTAGAACATCTTCATCTCTTCAAGGGACCTGATTCAGTTAACCTCAGGTGACCTCAATTTTGTACACAAGAGAAATAATTTGTTTTCTTTACCTCTATCTCTTAACACAGTCAGGCTTAGACGATCTTTTTTCCTCACCGGTAACCTTAGAAAAAACTTTAAAAAAAAAGAGAGATTTAGATAAAACATTAGAGGAGCAAAAAAGCTAATTGAAATTTCAATAAAAAATGAATTGCCACATCCCACTATAATAAAAAGGTCAGAAATCTTGGAATGTTCGTAGTATATGTTGCCAGAAAGACATGTGCATTAAAAAAGAATCAATAAATGGTACCGTGGACAATTCACTTGGGAAGGTGAAACTGATTTGTTAGTTCTTTCTTACTACTACAAAGGAAGAAGCAGCATGGCCTAGCCGATAAATCATGGGCCTGGGAGAGGTCCTGGGTTCTAATCCCTGTTCATCATTCATTCAATCATATTTATTGAGCGCTTACTGTGTGCAGAACACTAAGTAATTGGAAAGTACAATTCAGCCCTTGTCTGTTGGGTGAACTTGGGCAAGTCACTTAACTTCTCTGTGCCTCCCTTATCTGTAAAATGGGGATTAAAGCAATTTCTCTGGAGGATATGGAATTAAATCACTGACCTGCATTTTCCATTTTTAATTAAATTGCCCCTCTTTTTTTGGCTGTCTTTTCGAGGGTCTTTAGAGTGCCCTGAAAATCAGGTACCAAGTGCAGATAGAGCTTCCTCCATTATTCATTCATCTGAGGGGAGAAAGGGGAAGTAATAAAGAAGAGAAGGACAGAAGGAGGGGCAAAAAGGAAAGAAAAGACAGAAAAATAGAAGAGAAAGGAAAAAATATCCAATTGTTCAGTCTCTCCTCCTCCTCCTAGTCTACTTCCACTCTTCTTGTCTTCACGGAGTTCCAGAGCTGGGAGTGAGTGGTCCCTCCAGCCCCTTCCTCAAAATACCAAGAGATATAGTCATCTGTCTATCTCACCTCCACTCATTTCATTAAAGAAACTACAATATTACCAGAATGTTTGGCTCACAGAAGAATTGCTTTTTTCCTTTATTATTTATTGCTGAAAAACTGCTTACTCATCCAGATATTTATTCAGAAAATTTGTGGTTCAGTTACTAATTAAAACATCCCCTCTCTCCCCTATGGGGAAAGTGAGTGTTGGCCTTTGTGTACTTCTTCATTCCCATTCTTTTCTGCCTGTTCACTGAATCCAAAGAGTGTTTGCTAATAACTGGCACACAAACAGGGGCATGTTTAAGAAATGGGTCTCCTATGGAACCTCCTATTGATTATTTGATAGTAATGGCATTCATCTTAACCATGACCCCAGGGTAGCTCTAGAAATTTTCTGATCCTGTTCTTACACTCATGAGGGAGTGAGCTGCTATGTAACTAGGGGGTTCACAGCTCTCCCCCAAGCCTTTAAAATAATGATGGCATTTATTAAGCACTTACTATGTGCAAAGCACTGTTCTAAGTGCTGGGAAGGTTCCAAGGTGATCAGGTTGTCCCATGGGGGGCTCACAGTCTTCATCCCCGTTTTACAGATGAGGGAACTGGGGCACAGAGAAGTTAAATCAATCAATCAATCGTATTTATTGACCACTTACTGGGTGCAGAGCACTGTACTAAGCGCTTGGGAAGTACAAGTTGGCAACATATAGAGACGGTCTCTACGCAGCAGTGGGCTCACAGTCTAGAAGGGGGAGATAGAGAACAAAACAAAACATATTAACAAAATAAAATAAATACAATAAATATGTACAAATAAAATAGAGTAATAAATCCGTACAAACGTATATCCATATATACAGGTGCTGAGGGAATGGGGAGGGGGAGGAGGGGGAGAGGAAGGCTTAGAACAGTGCTTGGCACATAGTAAGCACTTAACACATACCATAATTATGGTCATTATTATTATTATAAATACAATTGACTAACTAGGACTTGTTAGTTATGAAAAGAAGCATGGCTCAGTGGAAAGAGCCCCGGCTTGGGAGTCAGAGGTCATGGGTTCTAATCCCAGCTCCGCCACTTGTCAGCTGTATGACGTTGGGCAAGTCACTTTACTTCTCTGTGCCTCAGTTGCCTCATATGTAAAATGGGGATGAAGACTGTGAGCCCCACCTGATTACCTTGTATCCCCCCAGCACTTAGAACGGTGTTTCGTACATAGCATTTAACAAATGCCATCATTGCTATTATTATCATTATAGAGAAGCAGCGTGGCTCAGTGGAAAGAGCCTGGGCTTTGGAGTCAGAGGTCATGGGTTCAAATCCCGGCTCCGCCATTTGTCAGCTGTGTGACTTTGGGCACGTCACTTCACTTCTCTGGGCCTTAGTTTCCTCATCTGTAAAATGGGGGTGAAGACTGTGAGCCCCACTTGGGACAACCTGATCACCTCGGAACCTCCCCAGCGCTTAGAACAGTGCTTTGCACATAGTAAGTGCTTAATAAATGCTATTGTTATTATTATTATTACCTTGTATTATCCCCAGCGCTTAGAACAATGTTTTGCACATAGCAAGTGCTTAATAAATGCCGTTATTATTATTATTATTATTACCACCTTGTATTCACCTTGTAAGCTTAGAACAGTGCTTTGCAAATAGGAAGCGCTTAACAAATGCCATCATCATCAACATTATTATTATTGTTGTTAGGAGACTGGAGGATAGCAGGATACCTAAGCAGCTACTAAATGGGGAAGTGAAAGGGGGCACCCACCATCTCCAAGGACTCGAAGAAGCCCGGTCTTTGAACCCAGCCCTAGTAGACAGCTGGCACAGAACTGCAGCACACAGAACAGACGAGCGTGTGGAAATTGGAAATGGGACTTTCTCACCTTGAGCAATGGTTTCCTGAAGATTTGGACTTGAAGGAGGAAGAGGCGAGAAGAGACTAAGTCCAAAGTGGGACAAACATTGGTGCAATAGGAATTCATTCTTGTAAAAAAATGCAGAAGGGTGTGTTAATCCTGTATTGGTATGCAGGAGTAGAATCACTGTACTTTCATTCATTCATTCATTCAATTCATTCAATCGTATTTATTGAGCGCTTACTGTGTGCAGAGCACTATACTAAGCACTTGGGAAGTACAAGTTGGCAACACATAGAGACAGTCCCTACTCAACAGTGGGCTCGTAGTCTAGAAGGGGGAGACAGAGAACAAAACAAAACATATTAACAAAATAAAATAAATAGAATAAATATGTACAAATAAAATAAATAGAGTATACAAACATATATACATATATACAGGTGCTGTGGAGAGGGGAAGGAGCTAACACAGGGGAATGGGAAGGGGGAGAAGGGGGAGAGGACAGTGTTCTGCACATACACGCAGGACATCACTTAGAACAGTGCTCAGCACCTAGTAAGTGCTTAATAGATGCCATCATTGTTATTATTATTATTATTACATAGTATGTATTTAACAAATACCACAATTATTATCATGGAGAAGCAGGAGAAGCAGCGTGGCTCAGTGGAAAGAGCACGGTTTTGGAGTCAGAGGTCATGGGTTCAAATCCCACTCTGCCAATTGCCAGCTGTATGACTTTGGGCAAGTCACTTCACTTCTATGTGCCTCAGTTACCTCATCTGGAAAATGGGGTTGAAGACTGTGAACCCCCCGTGGGACAACCTGATCACCTTTTAACCTCCCCAGTGCTTAGAACAGTGCTGTGCACATAGTAAGCGCTTAATAAATGCCATTATTATTATTATTATTCTAGTAAGTGCTCAATAAAAATGATTGAATGAATGAATTTACAGGTCTTTTAAGTTCCAAAGCAAACAGAAACCAAAGGCAGAAACAGTTGTGAAATTTCCCTCATTCCAAATGGGCATCCCAGTCCGGGATCACTCCCTGACCTGCTATTTGGAGTGAATACTACTTGTGGGAAGGGAGTGTGTCTAGTATTTAGTACCGTGCTAGGCACCATGTGAATGCTTATTAAATTTCATTACTGTTATCCTGTGACCTAGGTCCAAAAGGGAAACCCAGATATAATGATTTCTCAAACAGCGAAAACCAATAAAGAAAATGAACGGCCAATTAATCCCAGACTTCCTTTTCCAAGCCATGTTCAACACATTCTGGGTAAATATATTCTCAGGCTCCTTTCTCATAAAATCAACCTCTTTGGTAAATTATATCAACAGACATAAACTGGCCTCCCAGAAATGTTCAGTTTGATTGATTATTTCAGATTATCACATTAGAGTTTTATAATTGAGTAAAGACTACCATCACCAAGATAAATTAGAGTTGCATTCAAAAGCTGACGATTTCTTTGAGATAAGTGCTTTGACATAATTTGTGGCTCTGGTTTAATTCAGGTTCTTGCACTTTCGCAGTAGACTAGCATTCCAGATGTTTTATGGAAATGTAGCCTTCTTGTAAACAAATTACTTCATAAATTGCTTCTAGAAATAGCCATTCTCATAAAGCCCATTTCCCATCTCCTTTGGGCTTCACCAGAAAGCTCTACCTAATGTTTCTCAAAATGTTTCTGTGTGTAGCCCATCAAAGATTTTCTCAAAGATATTTTCATGGCGTTTGGGACCGAATTGAAGAATTGAATTCAGCACGAATATTCTCTGTTTAATTTTCTCTCTTCATTGTTTAATTTTCTCCCTTCATTGGTGCCAAACAAGATCCCCTGTGCTTGGATGATTTCAATGCTAGATGGTAAACGTTGGTAGTTCCAGAAAGAGTGTTTTTCTTTTTTTTTTTTTCCATTTTACCATCCTAATTAAATGTGTCTAAAAGATGTAATAATGGAAGCAACGGGAAAGATTTCACGGGACTGATTAGATAGCCAGGATAATTGGTTGAATGGCTCTTACTTGCTTCCCACGGATTCATGGATGTGCAGTTTCTATTTTCCTGTATTAGGCACAGCTGGTAGTGAGTTGCTACTCATCTTCTGAGCTGTGTTGCCCAGAAAAAAAGCCAAGTCCAGTAATATAATTCCAAATGTGGACTGAAGCCACCACTTCCTGCTGATCTATTAACTGCTTTTATGCTGTCAGCCTAGTTTGGTTCTTTTTGCACGGTTACAGCTTCGGGCTTCTAACCAATGGAAGTACATCTTCTACTTCACCCAAGTTAATACCCTCCCGCAGTGGGAAACCCCATAACTAATCATTGATCAATCAATCGATCAATCAGTTGTGCAGAGCACTGCACTAAGCACTTGGGAGAGTATAAACACCCTGTGGGCAGGAAATGTGGTTGTTTATCATCATCATCATCAATTGTATTTATTGAGCGCTTACGATGTGCAGAGCACTGTACTAAGCGCTTGGGAAGTACAAATTGGTAACATATAGAGACAGTCCCTACCCAACAGTGGGCTCACAGTCTAGAAGGGGGAGACAGAGAACAAAACCAAACATACTAACAAAATAAAATAAATAGAATAGATAGGTACAAGTAAAATAAATAAATAAATAAATAGGGTAATAAATATGTACAAACATATATACATATATACAGGTGCTGTGGGGAAGGGAAGGAGGTAAGATGGGGGGATGGAGAGGGGGACGAGGGGGAGAGGAAGGAAGGGGCTCAGTCTGGGAAGGCCTCCTGGAAGAGGTGAGCTCAGTGCCCTGTATATGTGTTTGTACATATTTATTACTCTACTTATTTATTCATTTTACTTGTACATATCTATTCTATTTATTTTATTTTGTTAATATGTTCGGTTTTGTTCTCTGTCTCCCCCTTCTAGACTGTGAGCCCACTGTTGAGTAGGGACCGTCTCTATATGTTGCCAACTTGTACTTCCCAAGCGCTTAGTACAGTGCTCTGCACACAGTAAGCGCTCAATAAATATGATTGATTGATTGCCCTGCACACAGTAAGTGCTCAACAAATACACTTGAATGATTGATTGATAGAACAGAGGTTGATGGGATTCGTGGCTCAGCGGAAAGAGCCCGGGCTTGGGAGTCAGAGGTCATGGGTTCTAGTCCCAGCTCTGCCACTCGTCAACTGTGTGACTTTGGGCAAGTCACTTCACTTCTCTGGGCCTCAGTTCCTCTTCTGTAAAATGGGGATTAAGACTGTGAGCCCCACGTGGGACAACCTGATCACCTTGTATCCTCCCCAGCACTTAGAACAGTGCTTTGCATATAGTAAGCGCTTAACAAATGCCATCATTATTATTATTATTACAATACTACAGTATAACAGACGCATTCTCTGCCCACAATGAGCTTACATTCTAATGAAGACATCATCATCAATATTACTGTCAACAGCAGTAATATTAAACCCTACACTACTGAGCATTTCACCAAACAACATTGTGCAACACACTGAAAGAGGCTCTAAGGAGTACTATAAGAAAAGAATATAATTGAGGTCTTCCCTGCCCTCAGAGGACATGAAAGCTGATGGAGGAGACAAAGAAGCAGAAAGTTCAGGCATTAATAAAGCAAAACCCTAAGTGATCATACATCCGTCAATCTATCAGTGATACTGATTGAGCACTTACTCTGTGCAGAGCACTGAACAAAGTGCTGTATATATGTATATATGTTTGTACATATTTTCTACTCTATTTATTTACTTTACTTGTACATATCTATTCTATTTATTTTATTTTGTTAGTATGTTTGGTTTTGTTCTCTGTCTCCCCCTTCTAGACTGTGAGCCCACTGTTGGGTAGGGACTGTCTCTATATGTTACCAACTTGTACTTCCCAAGCGCTTAGTACAGTGCTCTGCATACAGTAAGTGCTCAGTAAATATGATTGATTGATTGATTGGGTGAGTACAACAGGGTTAGTGGATACAATTGCTTTACTGAAAGAGTTTACAATGAACGCAAAGAGAAGGACCATGGCCTAGTGGAAAGCGCATGAAGCTGAGAGTTAGAGGATCTGGGTTCTAATTCCAGCTCTGCCACATGTCTGCTGTGTGACATGGGCAAGTCACTTAACTTCTCTGTGCCTCAATTACGTTACCTGGAAAATGGGGATTAAATTCTACTCCCTCCTATTTAGACTGAGAGCCTCAGGTGAGACAGGGACTGTGTCCAACCTGATTATTTTACATCTACCCCAAATTTGAGAAGCAGCGTGGCTCAGTGGAAAGAGCGCAGGCTTTGGAGTCAGAGGTCATGGGTTCAAATCCCGGCTCTGCCAGTTGTCAGCTGTGCAACTCTGGGCAAGTCATTTAACTTCTCTGTGCCTCAGTTACCTCATCTGTCAAATGAGGATTAAGACTATGAGCCCCCATGGGACAACCTGATTCCCTTGTAACCTCCCCAGAGCTTAGAACAGTGCTTTGTACATAGTAAATGCTTAACAACTGCCATTATTATCCTTATTATTATAGTAAGTGCTTAACATCTACCATAAAAAAATCACAGCCATTGCCTGTATGCAAATGTTGAAAGAGATGGAGATGAAATATGATTAGGGTAGCAGAGAGGTTAATTAAGGAAGGCTTCATAAAAGAGGCAAGCTTTAGTAAAGCTTTGAAGGAGGTGATGAACTTGATTCAGAGAAGCAGAATGGGAAGCATATTGGAGGCAAAGAGGCATTAGCTTCAAATGCAGAGGATGAGGAGTTTAACTTGGAAGAAGTGGAAGATGTGAGTTGGTTGTTTGAGAGCCCCCAGTGATCTCTGAGTTCAAGCAAATGAGGTTCTCATAACAGTTACTTGAAAAAGCAAAGGAGTGGGAGCCCAAAGACTTGCGTTCAAATCTGGCCTCCACCACTTCCCTGAGACGTGAACCGGGGCAAGTCATATAACTTCTCTGTGCCTCAGATAACTCAACTTCAAAATGGGGATTAAGACTATGAGCTGTGTCCAATCTGATTTGTTTGTATCTATACCAGTGCTTAGTATACTGCCTGGAAAATATTGAGTGCTTAACAAATGGCATTAAAAAAAAATGCTCAGAGAAATAACAACCCAATCTAATGAAAATGGGTTCTGATTGGGCAATGAGGGATGCAGCTTCTGTTTCCTGTTCTGCTATTGGCCTGCTGCAGGCCTTCCAACAAATTTTGTAACCTTTCTGTATCTTAATTTTCCCCCATGTTAAATGGGGATAATAAAATCACCTTAGAGGACATTATCAGGGCAGAACGAGATTTCTAATTTGTTATTCATTCAAGATGTTATCTCCAGTAATAACAATAATGACAAGGGGATTTAATGCCCCATAAATCTCGCCACCGTTGCAGGGAGGTAGAACAATTTACCGACAAATCCTGGGTTAGAATTTTCCCAAAACCAGCTCTGCCTCAACCCGCCGCTGGACATAAGATAGGCCTGGGAGTAGAGAGGATGAACCTTAGTATATTTTAGGAAGGGTGTCCCTAAGATGTCATAGAATATGAGCGAAGCAGATGCATGCTACCAATTCTGTTGTATTGGTCTCTCCCAAGTACTTAGTACAGAGCTCAGCATGCAGCAAGAGCTCAATAGATACCACTGATGGATAGATTGACAAACTCAACCCCTGAGCCCAGGACTTGTTCTGCTTGGTTCCAGAAAAACTGCAGCCTTGGGCTCTCTAGTAGGATCAAGTAATCCCCATATCTCACAGGGTGTTGGGGAAATCACTTCATTTATCTGGGAGATTAAATACCTCCCGCCACCACCCCTTCAGACAGTGAACCCCATCTGAAATACAGTCTGAATTTTATCAGATTGTATCTATCCCCGTGTTGGCGCACAGCTTTGTACATAGGCACAGAGTTTGAATCATAATAACTGCTTAAGAAATTCCACAATTGCTGTCATTATTATCATCATTCTGTCCTCGTCAGTACTCACGGTAAGGTCGGAGCTGCTCTCGCAGACCAGTTTATTTGAGAATCTCACAAAAGTCACAAAACATCTAAAACCTTTCAAAAACTACTCCCACTGTGTTGAGATAAGCCTCTCCTTTGAACATAAACATAAAGCCAGGATGACCTCCAAACCATTCCTCTAATCATTAAGGTGAAATGAACCTTGAAGGTCCAACTTTATTCATTCTTTTCTACAATTCCTCCTAAACCCTTATGACCTGCCGCTCTTGGCAGAGGAGGCCAAAGGGTCTTCAGTTCAGGTCCACAGTGAATTACAACAGTACTTGCCAAAGCCTCCTAGTCGACCTGTACCTGCTAATAATAATAATTTGTGGTATTCGTTAAGTATTTAATTTGTACAAGCACCGTACTAAGCACAGGTGTAGAAACAAGATAATCAGGTTGGATACAGTCCCTGTCCCACTATGGGCTCACATTCTAGTTAGGAGGGAGAACAGGTACTTAATCCCCATTTTATAGATAAGGAAACTGAGGCAGGGATAACTTAAATGACTTGCCCAAGGACACACAGCAGGCTAGTGGAAGAGTGGTGATCGGAACTCGGGTCCTCTGACACTCACATTCATACCAACTGGTGGCATGAGGATTTTGAATTTGTGTTTTGTTTAAATCCATCATTTGACACTGGAATTTAGAGGTTACAGAATGAGGTATTTGCTGGGATATATGCCACACACATTGTATTGTCCCCTCAGTGTTCATTAAAGTGGTACGAGGGGTGGAATATGAAGGATCAAAGATGATTGAAAACAGGAGTCCACTAACAATACAAGAAAGATTAAAAAAAATAATTGTTTACAAAAATATTGACTAACACCCCCACTTGATGCATCAAATGTGAGATTGTAGTTGCCTTTATAAGATAGTTATGCTATTAAACTCTTATTATGTTCCAAGCACTGTGTTAAACTCTGGGGAGAATCAAATTGGACACAGTCCAGGGCCTTCCATGGGTTGAAAGGCTAAGACTTAGGGGGAGCAGGTATCTTATTTCCATTTTACAGATGAGGAAATTCATTCATTCAATCATATTTGAGCGCTTACTCTGTGCAGAGCACTGTACTAAGCACTAGTGAGAATTCAATAGAACAATAAGCAGACACTATCCTGCAGGAAACCTGAGCACAGAAAGATTAAATCATCTGTCCTCATACATAACCACCTCTTACCCTGTCTGTATTCTATGTCAATGTCTGTCTCCCCAATGAGATTGTAAACTCCTTGAGGGCAGAGATCGAATCTACCAAATCTACTGCATTGTACTTTCCCAAAACCTAGTACAGTGCTCTGCACACAGTAAGCACTCAATAAATAGCATTGTTTTATTGATCAATTTTCCTAGGGCACACAGATTTCAGTGGTGGAACTGGGATTACGACTCAGATCTCCTCAATCCACTAGGATTTGACTGTTCTTAAAATCAGATTGACTTCATGGTACCATGGAGGCCTTCCCTCAACAAGCCCACCCACGGCTCTTTCCTCCTCTCCCACTCACTTCTGCGTTATCTTTACTTTTTCCCTCTGCTCTTCCCCCTTCCCAGCCCCATAGCATTTATGTAACTATCTTTTATTTATTTATATTAATGTCTGTCTCTCCTCCTCTAGACTTTAAGCTCGTTGTGGGCAGGGAATGCATATGTTATTGCTGTAATGTACATTCCCAACTGCTTAATACAGTGCTCTGCACACAGTAAGCACTCAATAATAATAATGATGGCATTTTATTAAGCGTTTACTATGTGCAAAGCACTGTTCTAAGCGCTGGGGAGGTTACAAGGTGATCAGGATGTCCCCCTGGGGGCTCCCACCTTTAATCACCATTTTACAGATGAGGTAACTGAGGCACAGAGAGGTTAAGTGACTTGCCCAAGGTCACACAGCTGACAATTGGCGGAGCTGGGATTTGAACCCATGACTTCTGATTCCAAAGCCCGGGCTCTTTCCACTGAGCCACGCTGCTTCTCCTCATTTAATAAATACAATTGAATGAATACCGATTTTCGTTTCTTTCCAGCAGCTTGGGCTACATTCTATTCATGGAAGGGAGGAGGAGAAAGAGGAGAAGGAGGAGGAAAACAGGAGGGAAAGGAATCTCACAGGTGCTTGATATAACCAGCGCTTAGAACAGTGCTTTGCACATAGTAAGTGCTTAACAAATACCATCATTATCATTATGTAGAGTGGAAACCAGAGCAAATAACCTCTATGAAAACTGAAGCCATGACTGGCTAATAACCAACACCCATTCCGATTTAAAGGTCTGTTTATGCGGATGTTCGTTTGAATTCAGAAAAGATAGACAATCTAAGTAAATGCAAATTGAGATTACACATTAACCTGAAGTGTGGAGCCTTTCTTTGAATTCACGTTGATTTCCTAAGCATCTGTACAATTTCTAATCAATTCAAATCTAGTTTTTCTCAAACTTAATCCAGGCCATATTGTGTCCTTTAAATATTGTAGTTGATTCAAATGAAGCCGCTTTGCTTTTCTGTCCATTAGATATTCTTGAAGGCTCTAACCCCTTCATGATTACAATCTAAAAGAAACAATGGGTAATTGATCCAAACAATCAGATCCAGACAAGCACACTTACTGTATGGCAGATGACCAAAGCTATTGACTCCAAATAAAATATTCGTTTGAAAAGAATGATCCTTATTATGTTGCCGACTTGTACTTCCCAAGTGCTTAGTACAGTGCTCTGCACACAGGAAGCGCTCAATAGATACGATTGAATGAATGTCAGATGCCATTGTCTTAATAATAATGCTAACAATAATAATAGTAGTATTCGTTAAGCACTTACTATGCGCCAAGCATTCATTCATTCATTCATTCAATCATATTTATTGAGCACCTACTGTGTGCAGAGCACTGTACTAAGCGCTTGGGAAGTACAAGTTGGCAACATATAGAGGCGGTCCCTACCCAACAGCGGGCTCACAGTCTAGAAGGGGGAGACAGACAACAACACAAAACATATTAACAAAATAAAATAAATAGAATAAATATGTACAAATAAAATAGAGTAATAAATACGTACAAACGTATATACATATATACAGAACCTTTATATATGTATATATGTTTGTACATAGTTATTCAGGTTCTGTATATATGTTCTAAGTGCTGGGGTAGATACAAGATAATCAGATTGTCTCATGTGGGGCTCACAGTCCCAATCCCCATTTTACAGATGAGGTAATTTAGGCACAGAGAAGTTAAAGGACTGTCCCAAAGTCACACAGCTGATAAGTGGTGGAGCTGGGATTGGAACCCACAACTTCTGAATTCCAAGCCCGTGCTCTTTCCACTAAGTCACGCGGCATCTCTTCTTCATTGGTGTTCGCCACAGAGGGTCAATGGGACAACCAGGGGAGTTGCTGATTGATGGTTGGCAGTACTGTCAAATAGTAATAATAATAACAATAATTGTGGTATGTTTTAGGTGCTTCGTATGTGCCAAGCACTGTGCTAAGTGCAAGAGAGAAGGACACAGCTCCTGCATGGACTCACAGTAGTAGTCTGACTGCTAAGGAAAGACCTCCTCCCTTCTACTTCCAGGGTAACAAGCCTTTCCGTGTGGGCTCAGCCCTATCTGGCAGAGGTTGGGGGTGGCAGAGGAAGCCAAGGGGTTCCAGGATGCCCAGTCACATGAAAGTGTCTGGTGATTATAAAGAAGTCTTCCATTTTCCCACCAGACCAGCTGGCTCGGTGATGCGATCAGCAGGAGAGAACCTGGCCACTGACACTATGGTTGAACCAGTCTCTCTTGGCTCTTCTAGCTTTCTTAACCAGTGGCTGGCTGGTAACCTGGAATTCATGGCAGTCCCTCTTGGGCTGGGGGGAAAACCATTAGGTCACTTTTCGATGGCAAAGCAGCTTAAAGAAGCAGTGTGGCTCAGTGGAAAGAGCCCGGGCTTTGGAGCCAGAGGTCATGGCTTCAAACTCCGGCTCTTTGTCTCAGTTCCCTCATCTGTAAAATGGGGATGAAGACTGTGAGCCCCATGGGGGACAACCTGATCACCCTGTATCTCCCCCAGCGCTTAGAACAGGGCTTTGCACATAGTAAGCTCTTAACAAATAACATTATTATTATTATTCATTCAATCGTATTTATTGAGCGCTTACTGTGCACAGAGCACTGTACTAAGCGCTTGGGAAGTACAAGTTGGCAACATATAGATACAGTCCCTACCCAACAGCGGGCTCACAGTCTAGAAGGGGGAGACAGACAACAAAACGAAACATATTCACAAAATTGAATAAATATGTACAAATAAAATAAATGAATAAATAGAGTAATAAATCCGTACAAACATATTTACATATATACAGGTGCTGTGGGGAGGGGAAGGAGGTAAGGTTGGAGGGGGAGGAGAGGGATTGGAAGGAGGGGGCTCAATCTGGGAAGGCCTTCTGGAGGAAGTGAGCTCTCAGGAGGGCTTTGAAGTATTATTATTACTCGATATAGAAGAGCACCAGAGACTGTCTGCCAGATCCCTTGGACAGATCCCAAATCCCACCATCCTTCAAGGATACTAATAATTATTGTATTTGTTTAAGCGCTTACTCTGTTCCAGGTACTGTACTAAGCACTGGGGAGGAATACAAGCAAATCAGGTAGGACACATTCCCTCTCCTCATGTGGGGCTCACAGTCTAAACCCCCATTTTACACATGAGGGAACTGAGGCACAGAGAAATGACTTGACTCTTGGTCACCGAGCAGACAAGTGGCAGAGTTGGGATTAGAGCCCATGACCTTCTGACTCCCAAGACTGTGCTCTATCCACTGGGCCAGGCTGCTTCTCTAAAAAATAGTACAGCTTTTTCTTAAGGTATTTGTTAAGCATTTACTAGCGCTTAGTACAGTGCTCTGTACACAGTAAGCGCTCAGTAAATATGATTGAATACATTTACTATATCCCAGGCACTGTACTAAGCACTGGGGTAGATACAGGTAGGTTGGACACAGTCCAGGTTTCACATGGGGCTCCCAGTTTTAAACCCTCTTTTACCGATGAGGTAACTGAGGCACAGAGAAGTTAAGTGATTTGCCCAAGGTCACACAGCAGACAAGTAGCGGAGCTGGAATTAGAACCCAGGTCCTTCTAACTCCCAGAACCGGGCTCTATTCATTAGTCCATGCGCCAAGAAGAGTAATTTGGATTGCAGACAGAGTCAAACTCCCTTGCTACTTGTTCCTCAGAGTGGAAGCCAACCTTAAAATTGTCTTTCCAATCTGATTCTTATGGTCTATACTTTGCTGAAACTTTTGCTCATAGTGTACATAATATGCCCCAGAAACATATGCTGATGACTTAATATTATTGCACTATTTAAACGTACATGACAGGCTGAAGTCAGCAGTCCCAAATTAAACTGAGATTCTGATTGCCTTTTGATTTTCTGTTGTTTTACTTAATTATCTAATAAACTTAAGATTGCTGAACTGAACAGCTCAGCTTCCAGGGTTTCTATTTCTTCATTAAAGCAAAGGCTGTTTGAATTTTCACTTATCCATGGTTTTGCATCAGGCTTCTGATACTCACCAAATGAAACCTTCCAAATGCTGAATGATCTTACTGAGATATTTGTTTTTGTTCTTGAAGAGGCTGAAATTAGGTTTCAGCATTAGCCTTGCGGGGTGTGAGATTATATGGAGTTTTTTTAATGTATTTGTTAAGTGCTTACTATGTGCCAAGCACTGTAGCAAACCCTGGGGTAGATACAAGGTTGGACATGATCCATTTCCCACACTAAGGAGGTTAAATTATTTGAGAAGCAGCTTGGCCTAGGGAAAAGTGCACAGGCATGGAAAGCAGAGGTCTTGGGTTCTAATTCCGGCTCAACCACTGGCCTGCTGCGTGTATTTGGGCAAGTCACTTCTCTGTGCCTCAATTTCCTCATCTGTAAAATGGGGTTTCAATACCTATTCTCCCTCCTGCTTAAACTGTGAGGCCCATAAGGGACAGGGACTGTGTCCCACCAGATTAACTGGTGTCAACCCAGGTCTTATTACAACTCTTGTCACATAGTAAATGCTTAACAATTCTTATTATTATTAATATTATAATCCTCATCATACAACTACTTGCTCAAAGTCACAGATCATTCATTCATTCAATCGTATTTATTGAGTACTTACTGTGTGCAGAGCACTGTATTAAGCACATGGGAAGCAGTGTTGGACCCAAGACTAACACCCAAGTCTCCTATTGATCCCGTGTTCTTTCTACTAGGCCACTCTGCTTCTTTAAATTTTTCTTCCCCACTCAGAGCTCAACGAAGAAAAGTAAAATATTTGATCTCATCAAATATTGTCATCCACCAACAAAAAGAGAATATCAAAGAAAAACTCTGTTTTTAATAGATCATGAAGGCACAATCCCTCCTGGAATGCACTGCTTTAAACCACTGATGAAAGCGTCACCTTCTCCCAAGGACAAGATTAGGGCTGGTCCAGTACTTGTTAGCGTGGAAGGATTTATATTCAAGCACTAGAAAGCTCTGAACTACATCCCACCATCTTCTTCTGTTGAAGAAAAATATTCGAACCATTTGCCCTTCTCAGAAATGTGTTTCCTTCTAATTCAGAGATGCCCTGATAAGGAAAGCCTGTGGCAAAGGGAAAAACAAAGTCTTTGATGCTTTTAATCAACCCGAGTGTCCTCTGAACTGAACTTTTGTTCTGTCCTGGAGTGCAACCATTCCTCTATAAATATTATGAATCGTCATTTAGTTCAGTATGACAAGTCGTTATGGTCAAATTCTTTTGATTTCATTGAGCGGGGGACAATTGGCCTTTTTTTTCCCCCCAGTTATTTTTCACCCAGGAAATTCTCCTAAGTGCTAGACCATCAATCCTTCCTCACTGATGGTCCTGGGAGACAGGAATAGCAGAGAAAAGTGACAAATGCACTTGATTCCAGCCGATTAACACGTCCTCCTCCTCCTCCTCCTCCCACGAATAAAAGTTCCTCTAGAGTTGCTAAGAGCATTGAAATAGTTTGACTTGACATTCACCTTCTTCACCTTCTCATGACTTTTTTTAGATTATAAACCTCCGGAGGAACGGGGAGTGTATCTAATTCCCACCTCTGTATTACCGCCAAGCACTTAGCACAGTGCACTACTCACAGTAAGCACTTGATACATATTACTACAATTATTCCCAGCATGGATAATACATACAATCACAAGCTCCTTCACTAGACTGCAACCTCCTCCAATAATTGATTAATGATTAATTGTTCCCATTGAACATTGTTATACATTTAAATTATTTCTTTTGGTTGCAGTATTTGTGAAAATTTTGATACCTGTAGATTGTAAGCTCTTTGTGGGCAATAAGCATATTCTATGCTTATGTTGTACTTTCCCAAGGGTTTTAGTGCAGATCACTGGAATAAACACCATTAATAATAATAATAATTAAGTGCTTATTATGTGCCACACACTATTCCAAGCACTAGGGTAGATACAAAGTAATCAGGTTGTCCCACGTGGGGCTCACAGTCTTCATCCACATTTTACAGATGAGGTCACTGAGGCACAGAGAAGTTAAGTGACTTGCTCAAGGTCACACAGCTGACAAGTGGCGGAGTTGGGTTTAGAACCCACGACCTCTGACTCCCAAGCCCTTGCTCTTTCCACTGAGCCACACTGCTTCTCACTACAGCTACTACTCCTGGATTTTGGCATTGCAGAGAGGCCAACTGCCCTTCCCTTTAACCACAGGATAGTTGTAATATAATACAAGTGAATGCAGGGTACATGATAACCCATCAATCCAGATTCAATCGTATTAGTTCATTCCAATAATTGTCACTGCTTTATGGTAGTATAATGCTGATGCTGTTGAATAACCTCAGTCGATCAATCACATTTATTGGGCACTCTACTAAGCTAGAGAAGCAGCCTGGCTCAGTGAAAAAGAGCCCGGGCTTTGGAGTCAGAGGTCATGGGTTCAAACCCCTGCTCCGCCAATTGTCAGTTGTGTGACTTTGGGCAAGTCACTTAACTTCTCTGTGCCTCAGTTACCTCATCTGGAAAATGGGGGTTAAGACTGTGAGCCCACCGTGGTACAACCCGATCACCTTGTAACCTCCCCAAAGAACAGTGCTTTGCACATAATAAGCACTTAATAAATGCCATTAAAAAAAAAAAAGCTCTTGGGATAATGCAATATAACAGAATCGGTAGACACGTTCCCTGCCCACAATGCACTAACAGTCTAGAGGGGGAGACAGATATTAATACAAAAACAATTATGGATATGTATTTTTAGTGCTGCGGGGCTGAGGGAGGGGTGAAGTAAGGCTGAAAATTTAAGTGCAAGGGTGAGATAAAAGGGAGTGAGGAAGAGAAAATGGGGGCCTGGTTGAGGAAAGCCTTTTAGAGATGTGCCTTCAATATGGCTTTGAAGGTGGGGAGAGTGATAGGCTGTTGAATATGATAAGGGAGGGTGTTCCAGAACAGATGTAGAATATGGGTGAGAGGTCAGCGGCAAGCTAGATGAGATTGAGGTACAGTGAGTAGGTTGTCTTTAGGGAAGCAAAAGGCTGGAACATATTGAGCCCACTGTTGGGTAGGGACCATCTTCTATATGTTGCCAACTTGTAGTTCCCAAGCGCTTAGTACAGTGCTCTGCACACAATTTGTGGTAGAGACCAAATTTCTACAAGGCTGAAGCGTTCAGACTTACCCCAGAAGGCACATCCTGCTTCCTGAGCAGGTCACACCGGGTTGCCATACACCAAAATAATAATAATAATAACAATTATAGTAATAATGGCATTTATTAAGTGCTTACTATGTGCAAAGCACTGTTCTAAGCACTGGGGAGGTTACAGGGTGATCAGGTTGTCCCACGGGGGTCTCACAGTCTTAATCCCCATTTTACAGATGAGGGGACTTAACCACAAGAAGTGAAGTGACTTGCCCAAAGTCACACAGCTGACAATTGGCAGAGCCGGGATTTGAACTCATGACCTCTGACTCCCAAGCCTGTGCTCTTTCCACTGAGCCACACTGCTTCTCATGCAAGATGAGGTCAATCAAATATTGTGTGCTTACGGTGTCCAGGACACTGTACTAAGCGCTTGGGAGAGCACAATATAACAGAGTTGGTAGACATATTCTCTGCCCACATCGAGTCTACAGTTTAGAGGAGGAAGAACATGGGGACCAATAACGAGATCCTAGAAAACAGTTATTTATCCAGTAATGGGGCAATTCTCATCACAACACACTTCCCTTGGTTGCACGAGTGAGAAGGATGGATGATAAAAGTATACCCAAGCAGTGACTATAGGAGAAACCAGAATCCATAACATAAATAATCCAACACTTAGTTCAGTGCTTGGCACATACTGAGTGTTTTAACAAATATAAGCAGCATGTCCTATCAATCATATTTATTGAGCGCTTACTGTGTGCAGAGCACTGTACTAAGCGCTTAAGACCTAATGAATAGAGCACAGCCCTGGGAGTCAGAAAGACCTGGGTTCTAAACCCAGCTCCGCCATCTGTCCGCTGTGTGACCTTGGGCAAGCGCTTCACTTCTTTGTGCCTCAGCTACCTTATCTGTAAAATGGGGATTAAGACTGTGAGCCTCATGTGGGACACAGACTGCGTCCCAACTGATTCAGTTGTATCTACCCTAATACAGTGCCTGGAATATAGCAGGTGATTAACAAATACTGTATGAAAAAAGATAAGACAATTATTATTAAAGGCACATTGGAACACAATCTCAAGCAATGGGCAGTAAAGTTGGGGGATTGCTGAACAGGCAGAACAATCTGTGATTATGGCAATCGAAAGAGCGGTGACCATCGCTAAGCAGTGGTCTTAGGAAAATCGGGATCCCATGAGGAAAATTTGGAAACAGTGACAGTCCTGGAGAGTATGTTGGCTCAGCAGTGGGAAATGAACTGTGGATAAGACACCTGAATTTGCAGGAACTTGGGCACACGACGATAAGATATAGACTGTGAACCCGTTGTTGGGTGGGGACCATCTCTATATGTTGCCAACTTGTACTTCCCAAGCTCTTAGTACTGTGCTCTGCACACAATATGCGCTCAATAAGTACAATTGAATGAATGAATGAATAAGATTTTACCACTGATAACAACTCTTGGCAAAAAAAAAGCTTATTATAGTTAGCTATACTCACATTAAGAGGACATTTCTAAAAATTAAAAAAAAAAGATCATCTTTGTATAGGGTGTTCCTCAATCTCCCTGCTATACCTCCCATCTACCCTAGATTTAGCACCTAGAAAGCACTTGGTAAATACCATAATTATTATGCATAGTTACAGTCATATTTACTGAATCTAAATTATCATGAAAGGGATTACGGGATGCAGGAGCTGCTTTTTTGGGAGCAGGCCTCAAGTATCATTATTATTATCATTGTACTTGTTAAATTCTTACAATGTGTCAATGTTATATGCAGAGAAACGTTAATTGGAAAAATATTTGAATGCAATTCCTTTCTGTATTTCATAATAGGTAATGATCCACACTAGATGAAAAATTCTTCATCGGAATTGAATTCTCAATTCACACATAGGTTAATAGAAAAGTCAATAATAATTGTTTTATCTCAAAGCACCTCATTGTTTTCTGATTTATGGTAAGTTTTTCTAGTCATGAAATCCATAATTGTTCTCCAAGTGATATTCTCTTATGTTTTTATGACTTCACTGTGAATGAAGCCGAGGTATTAAAAGATGTATCAAGACCCTCGAATGCCATTTAGAGTTAATATGATTATATGCTTCTACTATTGAGGCTATAATGGACACTTCTTTCCAGAACTATCAAAATTTCTGAGAAAAAGCTTCAGCAACCAGTTGGTTTGGGATGTTAATCTCATCATACCTGAGAATTGTCCGTAAATTAAAGTGAGCACCACTGAGAAGGGCATGCAATCAATCAATCAATCATATTTATTGAGCGCTTACTGTGTGCAGAGCACTGTACTAAGCGCTTGGGAAGTACAAGTTGGCAACATATAGAGACAGTCCCTACCCAACAGTGGGCTCACAGTCTAAAAGATGCAGATGGGGTAATAGAAATACGGGTTCTCATTTCTGTCACTGGCTGTCTTTGTGACATTAGACAAGTCACTGAGCTTCTCTTAGCCTCAGTGACCCATCTCTAAAATGGCTATATTTCCTCTTCCTTCATCTTAGAATGTAAACTCACATGTGATGGAGACTGTGTCGCTCCGCTGCAACTCATATGTAGCCTAATTTTTAGCAAGTAGTGAGAGAATAAGAAATGGTATAACTAAATGGTATAAATAGTGAAGCAAGCAGCGTGGCTTAATGGAAAGAGCACGTGCTTTGGAGTCAGAGGTCATGGGTTCAAATCCCAGCTCTGCCAATTGTCAGCTGGGCAAGTCACAACTTCTCTATGCCTCAGTGACCTCATCCGTAAAATGGGGATTAAGACTGTGAGCCCCCCATGGGACACCCTGATCACCTTGTAACCTCCCCAGTGCTTCGAACAGTGCTTTGCACATAGTAAGTGCTTAATATATGCCATTATTATTATTATAAACACAGGAAGTAAAATGCAGTGAAAGAGACAAACACAAAAGATACAAGTCTACGGGTAAAAAAAACTGTAATCCTTCAGAAGGGTGAAAAAAAAACCCACTTGATGTTAGAAATTATTTTATTTTCTTTCTCCTTATGTGTAATTTGGAACCTTTAACACATTTTGGAGGTAAAATGTGTTTGTAGACAGATTGATAATGTATTTGGCTCGAAGAATAAAATATCACATATGTTATACAATACATATGAAATCTCCTTCTGTTTCTCAAGCAGATATAGAATACATGCCAAGTGTAGGCGTTGCACTACAACTATGATTTTGATCTTTTTATATCTACTATTTATCAAAATGTACGCTAAACTGCATACTAAAACTACAACTCCCTGCAAGAGGGGAATGGGGGGCACAGACATGAAAATAAAATTAATTTTTAAAAACTGAAATAAATTATATGTACATAACTGTTGTGGGGCTGAGGGTGGAGTGAAAAAAGGGTACAAATCCAAGCGCAAGGGTGATGCGGAAAGGAGAGAGAGTAGGAGAAATGAGGGTTTAGTTGGGGAAGGTCTCTGGGAAGAGATGGGAGTTTACTAAGTAGCCCGGCCTATAGATAGATCACAGGACTGCGAGTCAGAATGACTTAGGTTCTAATCCCAGCTGCATCACTTGTATGCTGTGTGACCTTGGGGAAGCAGTATGGCTCAGTGGAAAGAGCACAGGCTTGGGAGTCAGAGGTCATGGGTTCTAATCCCGACAGCCATTTGTTGGCTGTGTGACTTTGGGCCAGTCACTTCACTTCTCCGGGCCTTGGTTACCTCATCTGTAAAATGGGGATTAAGATTGTGAGGCCCCCCGTGGAACAACCCGATCACCTTGCATCTCCCCAGCGCTTAGAACAGTGCTCTGCACACAGTAAGTGTTTAACAAATCCCATTATTCTTATTATTATTTCAATTTTCTGTGCCTCAGTTACCTCGTCTGAAAACTGGGGATTAAGACTGTAAACCCTACATGGGGCAAGGACTGTATCTAACCTTGTACCTACCCTATTCCTTAGAGAAGCAGCATGGCTCACTGGAAGGAGTGTGGGCTTGGGAGTCAGAGGTGATGGGTTCTAATCTGGCTCCACCACCTTTCAGCTGTGTGACTTTGGGCAAGTCACTTAACTTTTCTGTGCCTCAGTTATCTCATCTGCAAAATGGGGATTAAAACTGTGAGCCCCCCGTGGGACAACCTGATCACCTTGTATCCCCCCAGCGCTTAGAACAGTGCTTTGCACATAGTAAGCGCTTAACAAATGCCATCATCATTATTATTATTAAATTTTATTTTGTTAATATGTATTTTATTTTGTTAATATGTATTTTATTTTGTTAATATGTACTTTATTTTGTTCTCTGTCTCCCCCTTCTAGACTGTGAGCCCACTGTTGGGTAGGGACCAACTCTATATGTTGCCAACTTGTACTTCTCAAGCGCTTAGTACAGTGCTCTGCAGGCAGTAAGTGTTCAATAAATACAATTGAATGAATGAATGAATAAAGTGTCTGACACATAGTATGCACTTGAGATACTGCTGGATAAGATGGGAGAGTCAAAGAAGCCAGGGAAGGAGGAATGGATAGGAGAGGAGCAGGTGAGATTTTAGGGAGATTATGCCTGGTGGTTTCTGTTTGATCAATCAGGTATGTGGCCAGGGCATTAGGGTAAGAGCTAGATGAGGGGTACGGGAGAAAGGGAGATAATAATGATGATGGCATTTATTAAGCACTTACTATGTGCAAAGCACTGTTCTAAGCGCTGGGGAGGATACAAAGTTATCAGCTTGTCCCACGGGGGGCTCCCAGTCTTCATCCCCATTTTCCAGATAAGGGAACTGAGAGAAGTGAAGTGACTTGCCCAAAGACACACAGCTGACAAGTGGCCGAGCCAGTATTTGAACCCATGACCTCTGACTCCAAAGCTCGGTCTCTTTCCATTGAGCCACGCTGCTTCTCATGAGGAGGGGCATCAATAAAGTTGGAGAAATAATGTTGCCAGGAAGTGGAGAGGGCAGAGTTGGAACAAACGAGGATGAATCTTTGATGAACTAGGTCAGCCTGATATCTGGATTTCTGCCTGTGAAACTCCACAGCTCTTGCTTAGGAGTGAAGGCGGTGTACTGTGGACGTGATCCAGGGCTGTGGGTTAGTGGTATGAGATTGTTGAAGGGATAATAATAATAATAATAATAATAATAATAATGATGATGGTAGTTGTTAAGCGCTTACTATGTGCAAAGCACTGTTCTAAGCGCTGGGGGGGATACAAGGTGATCAGGTTGTCCCATGTGGGGCTCACAGTCTTAATCCCCATTTTACAGAGGAGGGACCTGAGGCACAGAGAAGTGAAGTGACTTGCCCAAAGTCACACAGCTGACAATTGGCGGAGCTGGGATTTGAACCCATGACCTCTGACTCCAAAGCCCATGCTCTTTCCACTGAGCCAAGCTGCTTCTCTAAGGGATCCCTTAGATAAGGGAACAAATGAGTTGAATTCAGTAGAGTGCTGTTGAGGGGGTCTAGGGCACGTGGATTTGCACTCTCCCTCAGCCCCACAGTACTTCTGTACGTATCTATTATTTATTTACTTGTATTAATGGTCACATCCCTCTCTAGATTGTTAGCTCGTTGTGGGCAGGGAGCACTTCTCCCAACTCTGAAATACTGTACTCTTCCAAGTGCTTAGTATGAAGTGATCAATAAATATGATTGTTATATTGTACTCTTCCAAGTGTTTAGTATGAAGTGATCAATACATATGATTGTTATGTTCCCTGCCCACAAGGAGCTTACAGTCCGGATAAAAAGATTCAGATGTCCTTAAATGTGGCCTGTTGCCAAAACAGGGTAGTGGCAGGAGGATTTCTGGGGAGATAATCGGTGGTGTCGCCATTTAAAGCAGTGAGTGGCTGAGTTTCAGGGTATCCAGTCATTGAGAAAGATTTTACAGAGTTCACTGTGTGTCCCGTTGGCTGACTGAACAGTCCCCAGCTACTTATTTCACCAGGAACGGATGCTCTCCGCTGCTTTGGATCGGTCGGGAGAAGTCTGAAACTTGGGTATTTTTATTCGTCCTACTTGTAAAATGCATTCACTCACAGCAGTGTGGTCTGTGAGTCAGAGGATCTGGGTTCTAATCCAAGATCTGCCATGTGCCTGCTGTTTAACCTTGGGCAAGTTGCTTTCCTTCTGTAGGTCTCAGTTTCTTCATCTGTAAAAATAGGGGTAAGAGCCCTGCTTCCCTTCCCCTTAGACTGTAAATTCCACCTGGGACAGGGACGATGTCTCACCTGCTTACACTGTTCTCTACTGCAGCATTTAGTACAGTGCTAGGCACATAGTAAACACTTTACCACGGTTATTCTCGTCTTCCTGTCTCCACCATGAATGAGGGAGAGGGAAAAAGGAGATGGTCCCTTATTGTAGTTCACAGCTGCATTTGCAGAAGCCAATTGTTTAATCAAAGACAATTCAGATGCAGTCTTCCTTTATCGTGTTTTTTCCCCCCACTTTCCCCACTTTTTATGGTATTTGTCAAGAACTTACTGTGTGTCAAACACTTTTAAGGCTGGGATAGGTTCAAGTTAATTAGGGCAGACAGAGTCTCTGTCCAGCATGGGGCTCACAATCAAAGAAAAAAAAGAGAATAAGTATTTCATCCCCATTTTACAGTTGAAGGAATTGACACAGAGAAGTTAAGTGACTTGTCCAAGGTCACATAGCAAGCAACTGGCAGAGCCGGGTTTAGAATGCGGGTCTTCTGACCCCCGGGCCCATGCTGCTCTTTCCAATTGGCCATGGTTACTTTTCCCTCAGTTGGAGACCAGGAAATGACAGGAATCTCAAACATAAACTCCCCGGTTTTATGCTCTGGGGTCAATTACTTCGGGAGATTGATCCCTTCTGTATTGAAAAAAAACCCATTGTATTTCCAAGAGTGTCCAAATCTATCCAGAGTCAGCTCAAAGACTAGAACAACTGCATTTAATTCTCGTGCTGCGTTTATGTACAGAGAGGTTCTCTGGGAACAGAGGAAGCCCTGATCGTAGAGCTATGTGCAATTGCTTAGCTATATCACTTACATACAGGTTCCAAAAACTTTCTGTAGTCAATACTGCAGTTTCCCAAATCAGCACAAATCCTAACACAAAAAATATAAACGTGGACACGAACTTCAGTCTGGTGTTATTTTTATAGTGGTGGTGTAGTGTAGCATATTGGAGGCCCATTTCATCTTGATGAAAACGGAGACAGTTTCATATCCTAAAGTTAATTCAAAATAAAGAAGAGAGCAAGATTCATATGCTGCTGCCATTCTGTGAACTCGCCTAAGCAATATTATTTACTGATTGAAAGTTCTCCTTTGAAAGTCAAATCGTGTTTTCTCACGGTACCCAATTTTCCAGCACTAACAAATATCAACGGAGATTTTTGTGCTCAGCACACCAGGTCCAGACTCTGAAACAACTACAGAGCTATCCCAGGACTCACAGGAGGAAAGAGATTTGTTTGTTCGGACCTATTTTATTCCCTTCCAATCTGGTTAACTTGCAAGCCCTGTTCCCTACACATTGATCGCTTTCACCCTTGTCTAGCACAACCAGTCAATATGATAATGTCTGTGGCAGCAGCAGAGTGGCCTAGTGGAAAGAGTATGGGACTGGATTGCAGAGGATCTGAGTTCTAATCCCACCTCTGCTACATGAAGATGATGATGGTACTTGTTAAGCGCTTACTATGAGCTGGGCACTGTACTAAGCACTGGGGTAGATTCATTCATTCAATCGTATTTATCGAGCGCTTATTTTGTGCAGAGCACTGTACTAAGCATTTGGGAAGTACAGGTTTGCAACAAATAGAGATGGTCCCTACCCAACAGTGGGCTCATGGTCTAGAAGGGAGAGACAGACAACAAAACAAAACATATAAACCAAATAAAATAAATAGAATAAATATGTACAAGTAAAATGAATAGAGTAATAACTATGTACATTCATTCATTCGACTGTATTTATTGAGCACTTACTGGGTGCAGAGCACTGTACCAAGCGCTTGGGAAGTACAAGTTGGCAACATACCCACAGTCTAGAAGGGGGAGACAGACAAAACATATTAACAAAATAAAATAAATAGAATAAATATGTACAAATAGAGTAATAAATACGTACAAACATATATACATATATACAGGTGGTGTGGGGAGGGGAAGGAGGGGGCTCAGTCTGGGAAGGCCTCCTGGAGGAGGTGAGATCTCAGTAAGGCTTTGAAGGGAGGAAGAGAGCTAGCTTGGCGGATGTGCGGAGGGAAGGCATTCCAGGCAAGGGGGAGGACGTGGGCTGGGGATCGACGGCGGGACAGGTGAGAATGAGGCACAGGGTAATCAGGTTGGACACAGTCCCTGTCCCACATGGGACTTCTAGTCTTAATCCCCATTTCACAGATGAGGGAACTGAGGCAAGTGAAGTGACTTGCTGAAGGTCACACAGCAGTCAAGTGGTGTAGTTGGGATTGGAACCCAGATCCTTCTGAGGCCCAGGCCCATACTCAATCCATTAAGTCGCACTGCTTCAGCGCAAAATATTCCTGGACAACCTGGACAAAGGAATTTTGTGCTTGTGCATGTGGCAAGGATGGAGATCTGCGTGAGCTAGTGAGGCATCTTTGGGCGGTCATCCCCAGACGTCCTGGAACAGAGGACCTCAGCAGCTTTGAGCCTATCAATGTATTGAGCACTTACTCTGGGCAAGGCACTGTATTGAGCACTTGTGAGAGAATAATAGCAGAGTGGAGTAGACACAATCTCTGCCCTCAAGGAGTTCACAAAATGACAGGAGAGACAGATACTAAAATCAATCACAAGTAGCCAGAGAAGCAACAAGGTTTAAAGATACATGCATAAGTCCTAGGTGCAAGGGAAGGGTGAGTTCCTAGGTGTCACAGAAGAGCCAAGTAATAATAATAATTGTGGGATTCGTTAAGCACTTACTACATGCCAGACACTGCATTAAGTGCTGGGATGGATACAAGCAAATTGGCTTGGACACAGTCCCTTGTCCCATGTGGGGCTCACATTCTCAATCCCTAGTTTACAGATGAGGTACCTGAGGCCCAGAGAAGTTAAGTGATTGCCCAAGGTCACACAGCAGACAAGTGGTAGAACCAGGATTAGAACCCATGATCTTCTGATTTCCAGACCTGAGCTCTATCCACTATGCCATGCCGCTTCACTTTGCTGCGAAAGTTCAGGAGGCTGGGGGAAAATGGGTGGGGAGATGAGAAATCAATTAGGGATGGCCTCCCAGTGATTTAGGGGGAAAAATATGCTATTTCTTATACCCTTGTTCTTCTTCGTCATCTCAATAATTGTACATAACTGTGGCTCATCACCTGCACTAGATTGTAAGCTTCTTCAGGGAAGGAAATGGGCACTTGCTCTTATTGCATTCTTCCAAGAGCTTTGTACAGTGCTTCACACTTAAGTTGGCATTCAACTTCCGCTGATGTTGGTGATGCAGAGACACATCACTCTGAACCTGCAACCATCTTCTGTTACAGAGGCGATGGTGTAACTAGCCTGCAACCCAGCGATTCCATATTCAAAGATGTGCCTCTCAGTCCGCAAAGTCCCAGATATTTTAGATGTCCATTATGTGGGTTTCCCGAAAAAACAGAAAGTGTAAAGTCACAACCTGCCATTCAAGAATCGATTCGCTGGTGGGATGCGACCAGCCTCTGACTTTAATCTCTCTAAGAACCCCCCACCTCCTTCGGAGCAATGTTGCCTCCTCAGAGATAAGGAGCCTATCGAAGGCTTCCTTCTCCATTGATTCTGCAATCACAGGATCATCATGAGGTTTTGTTCCTTCTCTGAGAGTAAAGGCAGTGATGTCAAAGCCCCTTATCTTTCTCCTGGGAATGCTGAGAGGATGAATAAGGCAAATATTCCAAATTTCTCAGAGAAAAACATGTCAATGCCTGGAATAACACCCTGTTCTCAGATTCTTGCACAGTTCTGGGTTAAACAAAGTTCACACTGTGGGACTCGCCCACTAAGACAGGGAGTGCATGCTGCTCTTGATAAGAGGATGCCAAACCTTCAAAAACTCTTGGAGTCGGACATGTAATAACGACCATTATCATACTGCTTGTATGTGTTAAGCACTTGCTACGTGCCAACCACTATACTAAGAGCTGGGGTAGATACAATAATGATTGTAGGATTTGTTAAGCACTTACTATGTGCCAGGCACTGTACTAAGAGCTTGGATGGATACATGTAAATTGGGTTGGACTCAGTCCCTGTCCCATAGGGACATCACAGTCTCGATTCCTATTTTCTGAATGAGCTAACTGAGGCCCAGAGAAGTGAAGTGACTTGTCCAAGGCCACGCAGCAGACAAGTGGCAGAGCTGGGATTAGAACCCATGACCTTCTGAGTCCCAGAACCGTGCTTTTTTCATTCATTCAATCGTATTTATTGAGCGCTTACTGTGTGCAGAGCACTGTGCTAAGTGCTTGGGAAGTACAAGTTGGCCATGCTGTTTCTCAAGATATGTCAGATGCAGTTCCTCTCCCACTTGGGGTTCACAGTGTAAGGAGTGTGGGGAGAATAGGTATTGAATCTCCATTTTACAGATGAGGAATTGAGGCCCAAAAAGGGGAAGTGACTTGCCCAGAGTCTCCTAGAAGAGGTCTCCTGACTCCCAGTTCCGGGCTAATTCCGGTAGTCTTATGTTATCTCCCAAATAAAAGGGCCACCAAGAAAGAAGTGACTCTTTTTAAGCTGAAGCTTTGTACAGGTCGAGAAACACCATATTGTTTTCTCCCAAGTGCCTAGTACAGTACTTGGCACACACACAGCTCGCAATAAATACCATTAACGGATTGAAACAAAACCAAAACCAAAAGATGCAAGATTATGTATCTATCCTTGGTTCAATCCTAAAAAGGTCTGTGAACCATCTTGGACGAATGCTTCATTCTACTCTGCCCCAGCACTGGGTATCATTGAAACTTGGGGTGACCTTACAAGCATCCTATGCCCAACTCTTGGGGGCAATCATACCAGGCTGAAACCCATCTCCTCTGCACTGTAAATGTCAATCATATTTATTGAAAGACTACTGTGTGCAGACCACTGCACTAAGCACTTGGGCGAGTACAATATAATAACAGATACATTCCCTGCCCACAACGAGCTTAATGATGGCATTTATTTTTAAATGATGGCAATTATTAAGCGCTTTCTATGTGCAAAGCACTGTTCTAAGCTCTGGGGAGGTTACAAGGTGATCAAGTTGTCCCACGTGGGGCTCACAGTCTTAATCCCCATTTTACAGATGAGGTAACTGAGGCCCAGAGAAGTAAAGTGACTCGCCCAAAGTCACCCAGCTGACAAGTGGGGAGTTGGGATTTGAACCCCTGACCTCTGACTCCAAAGCCCATGCTCTTCCCACTGATCCACCCTGCTTCTCTAGAGCTTATGGACTAGAGGGGGCTTATGGACTAGAGGGGGACACTGACATTACATAAATAAGGAAATTACAGATATGTATGGAAGTGCTATAGGGCTGGAAGGGCATATGCCAAATTCATTCCACCCCAATATCTTCGCTGCTGGAATCACAGTCAGTGGTGGATATCACTGGGCCGGAATCCTTCATTCATTCATTCGTATTTATTGAGCACTTACTGTGTGCAGAGCACTGTACTAAGCGCTTGGGAAGTACAAGTTGGCAACATATAGAGACGGTCCCTCCCCGACAACGGGCTCACTGTCTAGAAGGGGGAGACAGACAACAAAGCAAAACATGCGGACAGGAGTCAAGTCGTCAGAACAAATAGAAATAAAGCTAGATGGACACCATTAACAAAATAAATAGAAAAGTTAAATAGAGTAATAGATCTGTACAAGGTTAGCTTTCATCCAAGCGGCCGGGCCTCCAAGGGGCGGCAATGCCTGGGCTGCGTTATAAAGGGGAGTGTGTTGGCCACTATTTTACGCTCTATGATGGGATATAGTACAGCCTAGTGGGAAAAGCCCGATCCTCGGAGTCAGAGGACTTAGGTTCTAATTCCGCTTTCACCACCTGTCTGCTGTGTCATCTTGAGCAAGCTGCTTAACTTCTCTGTGCCTCAGTTTTCTCATGTGCATGATGGGGATTAAGGCTGTGAGTCTTATGTGGGACAGGGACTGTGTCTAATCTGATATTTTGTATCTACCCCAGCACTTAGTACAGTTCTTGGCACATAGTGAATGCTTAATATTATTACTATACTTGTTTTGTTATTTGTCTCCCCCTTCTAGACTGTTGTTGGGTAGGGACTGTCTCTATATGTTGCCAGCTTGTATTTCCCAAGCACTTAGTACAGTGCTTTGCGCATGGTAAGCGCTCAATACGACTGAATGAATGAAAGAATTATTTTTGTGTATGGCCAAGAAAAACCAGTCTTGGCATCTCATGTCTTTCAACTTTCACAACCAACTACAATTCTATTATTAATAATAATGATAATGGCATTTATTAAGCACTTACTATGTGCAAAGCACTGTTCTAAACTCTGGGGAGGTTACAACGTGATCAGGTTGTCCCACGGGGGGCTCACAGTCTTAATCCCCATTTGACAGATGAGGTAACTGAGGCCCAAAGAAGTTAAGTGACTTGCCCAAAGTCACACAGCTGACAATTGGCAGAGTCGGGATTTGAACCCATGACCTCTGACTCCAAAACCCGTGCTCTTTCCACTGAGCCACGCTGCTTCTACTATTATTTAAAGTAGCCTGGGTTTTATTTATACCTTAATTTCCTAGAGCTACATCCCAGTCAGAATTCATATTTCCTCATTAATGCATCCTCTGATGCCTGTTTCCCATTCCATCTCTTAGGTTTATTTTAAGTGGGTTTGGCTTCAGAAATTCAGTTTTTCTTGTTTCTCTTACTAAGCTTGTGGTTCCAGCATGGGTCAGTGGAAAGAGCACGGGCTTTGGAGTCAGAGGTCAGGGGTTCAAATCCTGACTCTGCCACTTGTCAGCTGTGTGACTTTGGGCAAGTCACTTCACTTCTCTGTGCCTCAGTTACCTTACCTGTAAAATGGGGATTAAGATTGTGAACCCCACGTGGGACAAGCTGATCACCTTGTAACCTCCCCAGCGCTTAGAATAGTGCTTTGCACATAGTAAGTGCTTAATAAATGCCATCATTATTATTATTACTTCACTTCTCTATGCCTCAGTTACCTCATCTGTAAAATGGGGATTAAGACTGTGACCCCACGTGGGACATCCTGATCACCCTGGATCTCCCCAGCGCTTAGAACAGTGCTTTGCACATAGTAAGCACTTAATAAATGCCATCATTATCATTATTACTTCACTTCTCTGTGCCTCAGTTGCCTCATCTGTAAAATGGGGATTAAGACTGTGAGTCCCACGTGGGACAACCTGATCACCCTGGATCTCCCCAGCGCTTAGAACAGTGCTTTGCACATAGTAAGCACTCAATAAATGCCATCATTATCATTATTACTTCACTTCTCTGTGCCTCAGTTACCTCATCTGTAAAATGGGGATTAAGACTGTGAGCCCCACGTGGGACAACCTGATCACCCTGGATCTCCCCAGCGCTTAGAACAGTGCTTTGCACATAGTAAGCACTTAATGAATGCCATCATTATCATTATTACTTCACTTCTCTGTGCCTCAGTTGCCTCATCTGTAAAATTGGGATTAAGACTGTGAGCCCCACGTGGGACAACCTGATCACCCTGGATCTCCCCAGCGCTTAGAACAGTGCTTTGCATATAGTAAGCGCTTAACAAATGCCATCATTATTATTATTATTACATTCCAGTCAGAATTCATATTTCCTCATTAATTCATTCTCTGATGGCTGTTTCCCATCCCTTCTCTGATGTTTATTGCAAGTGGGTTTGGGTTCAGAAATTCAGTTGTTCTTGTTTCTCTTATTAATCTTGTGGTTCTGTGTCTAGCTCATAGTCTTTATTGTTAGATTGGGTTTTCTGTTTGCTTTTCTCGCAGTAATGAGGTTCATTTCATTAGTAATTCCTGATCAATTGGGGTGAGGTCTGATGACACCTCGTGGGGATGTTCAGTAATGCACCAAAATGACGGAAGTTAAAGATGGACATATTATCATTATTATTAATAATAATAATAATAATGATAGCATATATTAAGCACTTACTATGTGCAAAGCACTTCTTTAAGCGCTGGGGCGGTTACAAGGCGATCAGGCTGTCCCACAGGGGACTCACAGTCTTCATCCCCATTTTACAGATGAGATAACTGAGGCCCAGAGAAGTGCCTTGCCCAAAGTCTCACGGCTGACAATCGGCAGAGCCGGGATTTGAACCCATGACCTCTGACTCCAAAGCCCGGGCTCTTTCCACAAAGCCACGCTGCTTCTCTGAAGCAGTAGAGCCCACTGTTGGGTAGGGACCGTCTCTATATGTTGCCAACTTGTACTTCCCAAGAGCTTAGTACTCTGCACACAGTAAACGCTCAATAAAAACGATTGAATGAATGAATGAGTAGAAAAGAGATTTTGGTTGGGTCTTGCAAAGTTGAGGTAAATCAATCAGTGGCATTAACTGAGCACTTATGGTACGCAGAACACTGTACTAAGTTCTTGGGAGAGTAAAAAAAAGTTGATAGGCATGATCCTTTCACTCATTCAATCATATTTATCGTATTCACCGTATCTCGTTCTCGCCTGTCTCGCCATCGACCCCCGGCCCACGTCATCCCCCAGGCCTGGAATGCCCTCCCTCTGCCCATCCGCCAAGCTAGCTCTCTTCCTCCCTTCAAGGCCCTACTGAGAGCTCACCTCCTCCAGGAGGCCTTCCCACACTGAGCCCCTTCCTTCCTCTCCCCCTCGTCCCCCTCTCCATCCCCCCCATCTTACCTCCTTCCCTTCCCCACAGCACCTGTATATATGTATATATGTTTGTACATATTTATTACTCTATTTTACTTGTACATATCTATTCTATTTATTTTATTTTGTTAGTATGTTTGGTTTTGTTCTCTGTCTCCCCGTTCTAGACTGTGAGCCCACTGTTGGGTAGGGACTGTCTCTATATGTTGGCAATTTGTACTTCCCAAGCGCTTAGTACAGTGCTTTGCACATAGTAAGCACTCAATAAATACGATTGATGATGATGATGATTTATTGAGCACTTACTGTGTGCAGAGCACTGTACTAAGCACTCGGGAAGTACAAGTTGGCAACACATAGAGACGGTCCCTACCCAACAGTGGGCTCACAGTCTAGATCCTTGACTTGAAGAAACCTATAAAAGGAGCCCCTGAAGCAACCTCTGGTAGCACTGGTATTTTTTGTGGTAGTCTACATTTTTGTTTTCTTCTGCCCTAAAAATAAAATTACGTTTTTGCCAATTGATTATTTTCACATCATTTATGGTGTATCCACCATGCAAAAAAAAAAAAATCTGCTCTATTGAACATTAGTTCAATTATTGCGGTTAGTTTTATTTTTTGTGGAGTGACCTGGACTACTAGATTCAATTAATTCGTTATTTAGGTGACAAACAAGACAAACGTTTAAGTAGGAATTTCTGGTCTATTACCTGAGTTAAGCAGGAAAATTGGTCCATCCAACCATTTATCCATCCATTTTCCACCCCCATCAAATACAGTGCATTGGATGCCACTGTCCTTGACAACAATTTGAATATTTAAGCATATGCCACTGGACTTTCCTAACATACCCTCTAGCAACCCAATATGGGCTGGTTGTCCATTTCTTTATCCAAATCCCTCTTGATCCTGCTATCTTCAGCCTGCACAACTCCTTGTGGTAGCAGATTCCATACTATACTATTCACTGCGCTAGAGAAGTGTTTCCTTTTGCTTGCTTTTAATTTACCCCCTTTCAACTGGGGTCCCCTTGCCCTGTGTCTTGATTCTTTAAACCTCCATCATGTTCCATCTCAAACTCCATATTTCCGGACTGTTAAATCCTAGTCCTTCAATCAAATCTCCAGGCATTATCTTTCAACCGTCTTGCTTCTATTCTAGTAGTTTTATGCCTCTCTTGTTAGAATGTAAACTGTTTGCGGACATGAATCATGTCACATCTTTTTTCAGTACTTCCCCTGGTCCAGGTAGCTCCCATTGCCAGCAACCACAATGACTAGTCACAACTTCTCAGGATATACAATTTTCGAGTTTCAAAGTCCTCCCACCTCCTTCCTTGAATCCAGAATCAGACTTTAGGGTCCATTGTACACGACAGTGTCTTTCTGTAGTATGCTTTCAAGGTGGTATTGAAGGGGTTAAGCCATTATTCATGACATAAGACTGCACAAGATTGCAGAAAATGAAGCCCAGTGTTTATATTATCCAATTTGCTTATGTTAAGCATTGCATTTTATGTACTGCTTACTCATTAATTCTATTATGTTTTTAACTACATCAAACTTACCCAGTCAGGACCATTTCCAGCTTACTGCAATGACAACTATAAAAGAATGCATGAAGAAATAAATTGGGATGTCTATGGGCACCATTTTCGAGATTCATTATGATGACTAGCTGTTAAAATACAGAGAAACCATTTCATTATATTATATGATAGATGTCTGAGTTTAGGTCATTCTGCTCCCAAAGTTCTCTAAAAATTAAGCAGCCAAAAATCAGCAAGATGCTATTCTAATGATATGGCTATTACGGTGGGGAATGTGGGAGTGATAATTTTGGGGAAGGAGACATTTCCTTCACCTGGTGAGGATTAGCCAATACACACAGGCACAAGATACATATCTCTGTATCTGTACAAAGAGAGATAGATTTAAACACACACACAACTATATAGTCAAATGTATATGTATGAATGAATGTAAATAATAAGTGGGCACATGACAATAATAATTGTGGTATTGCTAAGTGTTTACTAAGTGCCAAGCACTGTACTAAGCATTGTGGTAGATACCAGATAATCAGATCCCACATGTGGCTCAGAGTCTTAGTGGGAGGGAGAACAGGTATCAAATCTCCATTATACAGATGAGGTCAAGTGCCTTTCCCAAGGTCACACAGCAGACAAGTGGCAGAGCTGAGATTAGAACTCAACTCCTCTGACTCCCGTGCACTTTCCATTAGGCAATAGTGCTTCCAATGATACTGCATATTTTTTTAAAAAATCCGCAGTGCTCTCTCCAAGGCCTAGTACATTGTCCAGTAGGTGCTCAATTTATTGATTGGTAGGAATAAAACTCGAAAGGAAAAAGATGACCTTCAGCTTTAAGCTTCCTCTGATTCAACCCTAGATTCAATCCTCTTATGGGAGCAGCAGGATTCCTACTCTGGATCCCAGGATTAGAGTCTTCCCTCCCGCTTACTTCCTTTAGCTAACATCTGCTAGAGTAGGGCTTTGGCTCCAGTCAGCCTCTGCCCCTACTTCCTTCCCAGGCTTCTTCTTAAATCCCATAATTTCTCCAAATCCTGGCTATTAGCATCCTCATCGAAAAGAGGTCTTCCTACTTCAAGGAAACTCTGTGCTTGGCCTGTGCTTAGTATCTGGCTGATACAGACGACTGTCTCCTTGGGACAGTGACCTTGCTCTATACGAAGCTGTGAGGTTTCATGTAGAGCTCGCTATGATGATTAATTAATGAGGAGAATGAATAAGCAACCGGAGGAATGGTGGGCAAATTAATGTTTGCGTGAACAGCACAGAGCGAAGTGTATGCTTGTCACTCACTCTGGGGCTCAAGTGATCTTACAAATGTGACCTGGCAGAATGATTTCACAGCCACTGAAGTACAGCTGGCTTTGAGGCAGAATACGGATGGAAGTAATTTTGAAACAGCCGAGCCATGTATCATTTGAGATGGGCTGGAGTGGGGAGGGAGTAAGTTCCACCCACTTGTCAGGAATAAAGGTATTGTCCTACTAACGACACCTTCCTGCCTTCTCTGCAGAGGTATTTATTAAGTGTTTCCTGTATGCAGGGCACTCTACTAAACACTTGGTAGTGTAATCAATCTATGGTATTTATTGAGTGCCTCCTGTGGAAAAAAGCACTGTACTTAGCATTTGGGAGAGTACAATACAACAAAGTTGGGTGTTTCGTGCCCATAAGGAATTTACAGTCTAGGGGGAGAGACAGACATTAATATTAACAGATAAATTAGAGATAAGTACAGAAGTGTTGTGGGGCTGAGGACGGAGTGAATACTAACTGTCTAAAGGATACAAAACCAAGTGCATAGAAGATGCAGGAGGGAGAGAGTATCAGGAAAAAGAGGGATTAATCAGGGAAGGCCTCAGAGGAAATGTAACCTTGATAAGACTTGGAAGGTGGGGAGAGTGGTGGTCTGGTGTATATTTATTTTATTATTATTATATTTATTAAGGCCTTACTCATTCCTGTGCAAAGCACTGTACTAAACCCCTATGTGTGGTGATTTCCATCAAATTCACTTAAAAGATGGTGCCTGGCCCACAACTGAAAACTTGGTTAAAAATCCAAAGTCCAAAGAATCGACTTCAAAGTTACATCAAAGTTCACCCAGGAGCCGATGTCTTGGGGCAAACAGTAAGAGGAACAGATGAAAAGAATAAAAACAAAACAAAACAAAAAAGCACACATCAGGCATGAGCATGCAGTTCAAAACATTGACATGTAAGTTGCCACCCTATTAAGCTAATAACTACTTTGGCCCTGACAAAATTGCTTCTACGTGTGAAGCATGAAAACAAACAAGGACTTAATTAATTCTCCCACTTTGTCTTTCCCGGCCTGCACACCTGGCTCCGTTAACAAGCTCCAAAGTGAGAACATCACATCAGCACTCCCGTCTCTTCAAGATGGGCAGTGGACTGATGCGTGGAATCCACTGGGTTCACATGTAGACTAGAATGTCAAAAACTAAGGGCTACACGCTTCAACTTGGTTCGGTCAAAACGACCCATTCAGAACTGCTGAGCTCCACACTCCCTAAAGAAGATCAGCCTTTTCTTTCAAACACTATCAACATACCCTCGGCACATACTGAATAGAATAATGATGATGATCATTCAGTCAGTCAATCGATGGTACTTATTGAGTGCTTAACATGTGCAGCTTGGGAAACTACAATACAAGAGTCAGTACCCCTATTAGAATTTATATTCACACCTAGCCTTTGCACTTAAATGTGTAAGAATGTATGATTGTACACTGAATCATTTCCTCCGCTAATTTATATTGACATACTCATGATTCTCATTTAAGCCTTGTTCTTCCTGGAAGCAAAGCCTCTTTTTTGAAGCTCTGAAGGAGAGGAGGGATGTGGTTTGACTCGGGTGAGGAGCAGGGCAGTGATTATGTTCCCGTCATTGAACCAGGCTCGGGAGCAATGAGATGGAGAGCTGAGGGCCAGAGGCTGTTAGAAAGGAATTCAGGAGAGAGGTTCAGAGCTCATTTAGGTATAGTGAAAAAGAGAGTTAGATTCTTAAAGGGGAGGGATTTTGTCTTTTACCTCTACTGGACTCTCCTAAACACTCAGTACAGTGCTCTATTTATTTTATTAATGATGTGCATATAGCTATAATTCTGGTTATCTTTTTTGATGGTACTGACACATCTACTTGTTTTGTTGTCTGTCTCCCCCTTCTAGATTATGAGCCCGTTGTTGGGTAGGGACTGCCTATCTGTTGCCGAATTGTATTTTCCAAGTGCTTAGTACAGTGCTCTGCACACAATAAGCGCTCAATAAATTCGATTGAATGAATTAATGTTCTGTACAGAGTAGACTCTAAGGAAATACCATTGTTTTACTGACTGATTTGGTAAGCGAGAGCCAGACAAATGTTTGGGCTTATAAGGCCCATAGGCTATGAGATGACTGCAAATTCAAGGCTCACGGATTCAGCAGAGAGTGTCCTCACTGCACACAGCTGTGGCTATGAGAAATGCCCAAGCCAGTTTTGAATCTACATCAGATAGGACCCAGAACTTAACTTTACCAAGAGAAAGGAATCTAAGACAGTCAGAGAAACATTAGACCTTTTTACGGTACTTGCTAAGTGCTTACTATGTGCCAGGGACTGTATTAACCACTGGGGTAGGTACAAGATAATCAGGTTGGACCCAGTTCCTAGTTAACATGGGGCTCACAGTCTTAATCCCCATTTTATAGTTGAGGTAACAGAGGCACAGAAAAGTTGTGACTTGCCCAAGGGTCACACAGCAGGCAAATGGTGGACACGGGATTTAGAACCCAGGTAGTAATAATAATAATAATAATAATAATAATAATAATAATAATAATAATAATAATGACATTTGTTAAGCGCTTACTATGTGCAAAGCACTTTTAAGTGCTGGGGGGGATACAAGGTGATGAGGTTTTCCCACGGGGGGCTCACTGACTTAATCCCCATTTTACAGATGAGGTAACTGAGGCCCAGAGAAGTTGTTAACTTGCCCAGTCACATAGCTGACAAATGGTGGAGCAGGGACTAAAACCTATGACCTCTGGCTCCCAAGCCCATGCTCTTTCCACTGAGCCATGCTATTTTTCCTTCCTCTCGGAAATTCCTGGGCATGAGCCAATACCAAATGGAGGGTCTTCCCATTGAACTAAATATTCCCCCAATCTCCAGCCCACCACAACTATTAGCACTTTCTATGAGGGCAGAGATCATGTCTACTAACTCTATCGTACCCTCCTAAGCTCTGCTCACAGTAGCTTTTAATAAATACTATTGGTTGATTTTATTCTAGCTGTTTTCAACTACCAAGTAGCAGAGGCCTCACTCTTCCATCACTATCATTACCTCAGGAGAAAGCTGCCACATAAAGGGGCAATAACCCCACAGAATCTTTAGCTCTATTAGAAAAATCAGTCATGCAGGCAGATAATCAAAGATTTCTATTTTGCAAAAGCTGGTGTAAGGCAGATTGATTCCTGTGTCAGAAAATTAATCACTGCCAGGGCAACAGGAACCGACACAAAAATTTCAATTTCCATTCTCCACGGCGTGGACAGGTAGGGTTTCTAAAGTGGACCATACGAGAATGCATGTGTATTCTTAGAGACAGGAATCTAAAGCCATACAGATGAGTTCCAACCCTCTGAAGTGGAAGAATTGAGTCTTCTACACCAAATTTCTCTCAGAAACGACCTCACATTCCTCCTGAAGATAGAACTCTGGCCCCAATCCCTCATTTATGAATTTGACAGGCTCTTAACAATATGAGACTGAGAAATTGATATCATTAATGGTGAGAGAGAGAGAGAGAGAGAGAGAGAGAGACACAGAGAAAGACAGTCTACCCTAGCACAGTTGCAGCTGTGAAAAATTGATGACCAAGAGTGTCAGTGACTCTGAAAAGAGCAGCCGTAAAATTGCTCTAGTAATAATAATAGCATTTGTTAAGCACTTACTATGTGCAACGCACTGTTCTAAGTGCTGGGGGAAATACAAGGTGATCAGGTTGTCCTACGTGGGGCTCACAGTCTTAATCCCTATTTTACAGATGAGGTAACTGAGCCTCCGAGAAGTTAAATGACTTGCCCAAGGTCATGCAGCGGACATGTGGCGGAGCTGGGATTCAAACCCATGACCTCTGACTCCAAAGCCCGTGCTCTTTCCACTGAGACACACTGCTTCTCACTGTGAACACTGAAGTAGCCTGAGGGGAAGAGAGCAGCAAGCAGTGGCTTATGGGGAGCTGTGATCAGGGACAACCAGGCCAGAAGAATTTGGAGAAAGAGAGGAACAAGGAATAATGCCATGGGAAGCCTGGCTCCACCTGCTTCCTTCAACTAGCTCTCCAATTCTCCCCCTCGGCTCTCCTGATACTCTTCAGGGATGCTACAAAGCCAGACTGTAAGCTAGACTCCCGACTGTAAGCTCGTTGTGGGCAGGGAATGGGTCTATTTATTGTTAGACTGTACTCACAAGCGCTTAGTACAGTCCTTTGCACGTAGTAAACACTCAATGTGACTGAAGAAATTGAATGAATAAATATAATCAACTGACTGGACCAATGGTGATTGGACAGAAATCCCCCAACACACACTTGTTACTTAATGGAGTATTAATGGAACAAGTTTGTTCCATATTAATGGAACAAGTTTTGCTCCTTAATGGAACAGGTATGATGACTTTCGAGGTGAAAACGTCTCAGCTTGGCTAGAGTTATCCAGGGAATTCATGAAGGATGCAACTAATCATAGTCAAACCATTGGGGACACATTTGGAGCATGCTCATTTGCAGAGCACTGTACTAATTCTTGATAATTGTGGGATTTGTTAAACACTATGTGCTAAACACTGTACTAAGCACCGGTACAGATACAAGAGCATTAGGGCTGACAAAGTCCCTCTGCCACGTGGGACTCAGTCTAAGGAAGAAGGGGAACAGGAATTGAATTTCCATTTTATGAGGAACCTGAGGCACAGAGAAATTTAAGTGACAAGTTCAAAGTCACAAAGCAGGCAAGGACAGAGCTGGGATTCGAACCCAGCTCCTCTGACTTTCAGGAGAGAGAGAGAGAGAGAGAGAGAGAGAGAGAGAGAGAGAGAGAGAGAGAGAGAGAGACACACACACACACACACAGAGAGAGACACACAGAGAGAGACAGAGAGATCCTTTACTAACTCCCCTTGTGTGGGAGAAGAATGATGGAGAAACAGAAGTGCTCACGGATCTTCATTTGTGGATCAATGAATACGATTGAATGAATCAATGAGCAGGTTCTGCTACGAGAAGGTTATTACAAAGAAGCCTCAAAAGTATCAGAATAGCTCTATGTTCAGTTCTATCATAACTTCATGTTTCACTAGGCATTTAGGTTAGAAAGTCATTAGGGAATTAGGAAAAACCACACAAAGCAAAAATGCTGGGATCCAGGATGGCTGACTGTCGGAAGAAAGAGCTTGTGTTCATACAGCAGGAGTTTTTTCCAATGCAGATTGTGTAAAGAACACAGCCCCCACACTGAAAGAGAACGGGAAACCAGTTGGCCTAAATAGAAAAAACACAGGCTTAGGAGTCAGAAGATGTGTTGTAATCCCAGCTCTGCCCCTTATCTGCTGGGTGCCCTTGGGCAAGTCACTTAATTTCTCTGTGCCTCAAGTTACCTCGTCTGAGAAATAGGGACTAAATCCGACTCCCTCCAACAGACTGTGAGTGCAGCATGAGACAGGAACTGTGTCTGGCCTCCTTGTCTTCTACCCCAGAGCTTATTGCAACGCCTGGCATACAGCAAGATCTTAATAAGTACCATTAAAAAAAAGGGTGCATTGTCATAACTGAGTGAGGTCAATGCGACAACTTTTTAGAGATCTTCAGTCAAGTCACGGAAACTTCAGAAGTAAGGACTTCCACTAAGGACTTGGTCATTGTGCTAATGGTTTGCGAGTTGGCACTCACACACCCCTGTCCCTGCTAATCGTGTTTCCTGGGCACTGTGCATGAAAGTACAAATTTCTTCTCACAAGACTGCTGGGGACTTAATTGCTTCACCAACCTCATGAAATGCTTGTAATTCTTTCATTTCTAAAGAAGAAGAAATGGAAATGATTGAAAAGACGCCCTGTGTATATATACACACATTGTGTGTGTATAAATATATATATACACAGACACACACACACTGTGTGTATATAAATATATATATATACACACACACACACACACACACACTGTGTGTATATAAATATATATATACACACACATATGTATATAAATATGTTTTCCAGGATTTGAATAATATTGTTATTCTCACATGGAAAACACTCTAATTTTATCTATGTGGAAACAATTTATTGCTGAGACCTGATAATCTTCCTTCTTGATTTGTTAATATGTTTGTAATGTCCAGTAGACAGTGATAAACGTTTGGAATTGAGATTTGGAAAAAAAAAGAGAATGGAGAGTTTTATTTAATATCTGCTCTATCAGACTGGTTTTTAATAAGCAGTTTTGAAAGTGTAGGTGATAGCAACCAATAGGTAATGTGTCACCGTTTTACCTAACTGAGCTGAAAAACATACCCAGAATTAAAAATGTTTCTAATGTTAATTAAACTTTGAGTCTTTTTTTATCCTTTATTAAATGGTGAAGTACTGACAGGAGGCACCTCTCAGGGTTGCACCCGGAGAGTGTCCAGTAGTCTACCAGTTTCGACTATGGGTGGGAGAGCCAAGCAGAGGCCTACCCATTCCCATGTCTAGTTTGAGCAGTGGCTAGCGAGTGGAAGGCAATCTGCTACAAGTCAAAACTCACCTATGCTGGGCAGCAGCCACATAGGAGAGAGTCAAGGGCAGAGACTCAAGTTGACTGCATGGAAGGAGGCAATGATAAATCACCTCCATATTTTTACCAAGAAAACTCTATGGAAAAAGCTACCAGAATGATTGCAGATGGAGGTTGGGTGTTCTGGGAGAGCTGTGTCCATGGCGTTGCTATAGGTCGGACATGACTCACCAGCATAAGACAACAACAACTGATAGGAGGAGAGACAAAAATATTTAGTGGAAAGTCATACCGCTTAGTATTTTTCCAGTAGTAAAAATATACCAGTACGGACCTATTTTAAAAAAAAATAAAAAAAATACACACACACACACATCAATGTGTATCTGATGAGAGAAGGAGACAGAGAGAGAGAGAGAGAGAGAGAGAGAGAGAGAGAGAGATGCACACACACACAGACACACACACACACACACACACACAGAGACAGGGAGAGACCCAGAGAGAGCGAGACACAGAGAGCAAGAGACACAGAGAGCAAGAGACACAGAGAGCAAGAGACACAGAGAGCAAGAGACACAGAGAGCAAGAGACACAGAGAGCAAGAGACACAGAGAGCAAGAGACACAGAGAGCACTCTGAGATCCCATCCATATATGTGGTTTAGACTGGAAAAGTCTAGGTGCCATTAACAAGTCATTCCACAATGGGGCTCTGGAGATCCTCTTTTCTGATAAATAATTAGAGAGTCAAGAAATGTTTAGAGCATCTTACACACACACACACACACACACACACACACACACACACAGACACGCAGACACGCAGAGACAGAGACACAGAGAGAGAGAGAGAGGCACAGAGAGAGAGAGGAAAAAAGTGGAAAAAATTAAGTCTTTGTCCAAAGAAACACTTTTCACTGAATTCAGATTTTCAAGAAAATTGAACAATATCACCAAGCTTCCCCAAATAATAATAATAATAATAATAATAGCATTTGTTAAGCAGTTACTATGTGCAAAGCACTGTTCTAAGCACTGGGGGGGATACAAGGTGATCAGGTTGTCCCACATAGGGCTCACAGCCGTAATCCCCATTTTACAGATGAGGTAACTGAGGCTCAGAGAAGTGACTTGCCCAAGGTCACACAGAAGACATGTGGTGGAGCTGGGATTCGAACCCATGACATCTGACTCCAAAGCCCGGCCTCTTTTCACTGAGCCAAGCTGCTTCAGCACTACCATGGATCACAGGTAGCCCCCCAAATACCAAATATAAAAAAAATTATGTGCAAAACCACTGCAACCAGCCAATCAATTGTATTTATCATTCAATCATATTTATTGAGCATTTACTGTGTGCAGAGCACTGTACTAAGCAATCGGTAGGGTACAACACAACAATAACAAGCACTTACTGTGTGCAGAGCGCTGTGCTAAATGATTAGGAGAGTATGACAACAATATAACAAATCCCCTGCTCCCAAGGAGGTTACAGTCTAGAGGACTGCAGAGTGCAGTCTTTCTATATGAGTAAAAATCTACCCTTCAATATTCAGCATTGATGATTCCAGTAGTTTATCAAATGCCTCCCCCTTCTAGACTGTGAGCACACTGTTGGGTAGAGACCGTCTCTATATGTTGCCAACTTGGACTTCCCAAGCGCTTAGTACAGTGCTCTGCACACAGTAAGCACTCAATAAATGCAATTGAATGAATGCATTCAACTGCTAAACAACTTACTGCTACTCCTCTTACTGCTTGTACTACAGAAGCAGCATGGCCTAGTGGATAGAGCACAGGCCTGAGAGTCAGAAGGTCATGGGTTCAAAGCCCGGCCTCACCCCTTCTCTGCTGTGGGACTTTGGGCAAGTCACTTCGCTGTACCTCAGTTACCTCATCTGTAAAATGGGGATTAAGATCGTGAGCCCCATGTGGGACAGGGACTGTGTCCAACCCATTATCTACCCCAGAGCTTAGAACAGTGCCTGGCACATAGTAAGTACTTCCAAAATACAATCATTTTTATTATTATTACTACTACTACTTAGTAGACCAAAATTTGTCATCAATGGGGGATGGGCTCAGAAGACACCCTTACCACCCCAGAAGTCAACTGCAGAAGACATTTTATCTTTTTGTTGTATTCGCTATGCGCTTACTATGTACCAGGCACTATACTAGGTATTGGGGTAGATAGAAGCTAATAATAATAATAATAATGATGGTATTTTTTAAGCACTTACTATGTGCAAAGCACTGTTCTGAGCACAGAGGGATTAAAGGTGATCAGGTTGTCCCACGTGGGGCTCACAGTCTTAATTCTCATTTTACAGATGAGGGAACTGAGGCACAGAGAAGTTAAGTGACTTACCCAAAGTCACACAGCTGACAATTGGTGGAGCAAGGATTTGAACCCCTGACCTCTGACTCCAAATCCCGTGCTCTTTCCACTGAGCCATGCTGCTTCTCAGTTTGGACGCGATCCATGGGGCTCAAAGTCTCAATCCCCATTTCCATTATGAGGTAACTGAGGCACAGAGAAGCCAAGTGATTTGCCCAAGGCCGGACAGCAGACAAGTGGCGGAGCTAGGATTAGAACCCAAGTCCTTCCTACTCCTTAGCCTGTGCTTAACTATTAGGCCATGCTGTTTCTGATACTTGCCCTCTTAGGTCATTAAGAATCTCCAAGTCCCGGAGAAAGGTTTGATCCCTGAATTCAGATTTTCAGAGAATTAAAGGAAGAAAGACCATAACTTATAAAAGTTTCTATATAAAGCACTTTATTTTCCCAGATTTCAATCTGATATGCCTACCCAATTTTCTGACGGTGCTTGGATAGTTGGATGCCTGCCTAATGTCATTCACTCAGTGGGTGACTAATATTAATTGAGAATGATGACCATCACTACTTGCTTCTTAGTCACACACAAGCCCCGATCAAGGTTCAGAAGATTTCACCCTATACGTGCCTAGATTATAAGCATGGGCAATTTTAATTATGCACTAGCTGAGCATTAGCCAAAGCTTGACATTTCACCCTGGCTGGTTTTTATTCCCGCTCCTAGGATACTGACACTCCCAGAAAGTAGGTCCTAATCCCGGCTCTGCCACTTCTCTGCTGTGTGACTTTGGGTAAGTCACTTCACTTCTCTGTGCCTCAGTTACCTCATCTACAAAATGGTAATTAAGGCTGTGAGCCCCATGTGGGACAGGGACTGTGTGTCTAACCTGATTAGCTCATATTTTCTCCCCCTTCTAGACTGTGAGCCCGTTGTTGGGTAGGGACCATCTCTATAGGTTTCCAACTTGTACTTCCCTAGCGCTTAGTACAGTGCTCTGCACACAGTAAGTGCTCAATAAATATGATTGAATGAATATCTCCTCCAGGGTTTAAAACAGTGCATGGTACATAGCGCTTAACAAATACTTATTTATTTTACTTGTACATATTTATTCTATTTATTTTATTTTGTTAATTTGTTTTGTTGTCTGTCTCCCCCTTCTAGACTGCCCACTGCTGGGTAGGGACCGTCTCTATATGTTGCCAACTGGTACTCCCCAAGTGCTTAGTACAGTGCTCTGCACATAGTAAGCGCTCAATACGATTGATGATGATGATGAAATACCATTAATAAAACCCCCCACAAATTTTTCAATACTCAGTTAATGAACTATTTGTTCCTTTTTCACAGACCATCTGTCTCACCACAGACTCCTGCCTAACTCACCCCCAGAGGGAGAAGAAGTTGAGAATTCCTTACTGAAGGGGCTGAAACCTCCTAGCAGATCTATAAAACAGTTAATCACATGAGTAAGAATAATAATGATAATTGTGTTTTTTGTTAAGTGCTTACTATGCGTTAAGTACTGTTCTTAGTGTTGGGGTGGATACAAGATAATCAGGTCCCACGTGGGACTGAAATTCTAAATAGGAGGAAGAACAGGTATTGAAAATCCATTTTAGAGATAAGGGAAGTGGGGCCCAGAGAAGTGAAATGACTTGCCTATGGTCACGCAGCAGACAAGTGATGCAGCCGGGATTAGAACCCAAGTCCTCAGGCTCCTAGGCCTGTACTCTTTCCACTAGACCAGGCTACTACTCACTTACCTGAATACACGCTTTGTCCAGAGTACTGTACTAGCTTTTGGTAACATACAGGAGAGTTGGTAGATGCAATCCTTGCCATTAGTATGTTTGGTTTTGTTCTCTGTCTCCCCCTTTTAGACTGTGAGCCCACTGTTGGGTAGGGACTGTCTCTATATGTTGCCAATTTGTACTTCCCAAGTGCTTAGTACAGTGCTCTGCACATAGTAAGCGCTCAATAAATACGATTGATTGATTACATTTTAAATTTGGACTTAGACCTCCAGATCCTCTAGACCTCCTTACTTCTGGTCTCTCCCTCTATATTTCACTCTTTTGGCTGGATCGTTTTTCCAAAACACCATTCCAGACCCTCTGTCGTTTGTCTATTCCCCTCCACATCAAGCCAAAGCAGAAACCTCTGGGGAGAAAGGACTCCCTTCCATTCTCTCAGCTGCCATAACCCTCAGGTCATCACTGAATTTTCTGGCCTCTTTTGGTCTGCTTCCTGGTCACCCAGTAAAAAGGGGCCAGACCTGAAATCAATCAGTCCCAATGAGGCTCTATTTAAAGCTGTTTGAAGCACAAATTTGTGGTGTGGTACTTGGGTCTGAAACAAAATGGCTCCACAGATGTCACCTGCTGATAATAAATACCCTCAGAGGTAAAAGGCACTTAGTCTTCAAAAGTAATTCTCCTTAAAGCTGAAATGTTACATTTTCCATATTAAAGAACAGTGGAGTTATACTGGCAAGGTTTTGGTGGTACTTGTTAAGCACTTACTATGTGCCAAGCACTGTTCTAAGCATTGAGGTAGATTCAGTGCTAGAGAAGCAGCATGGCTCAGTGGAAAGAGCCAGGGCTTTGGAGTGAAAGGTCAAGGGTTCAAATTTCAGCTGTGCCGATTGTCAGTTGTGTGACTTTGGGCAAGTCACTTAACTTCTCTGTGCCTCAGATACCTCATCTGTAAAATGGGGATTAAGACTGTGAGCCCCCCATGGGCATGGGGCAACCTGGTCACCTCGTAACCTCCCCAGCACTTAGAAAAGTGCTTTGCACATAGTAAGCACTAAATGTCATCCTTATTATTCAAGTTTAGTCAGGTTGGATCACAGAATTAGGCATTTTATAGCCATTTTACAGGTACGGAAACTGAAGCACAGAGAAATCAAGTAACTTGTCTGAGGTCATCTAATGGGAAAGTGGAAGAGACAGAGTTACAGCTCCCCCTTATTGAGCCAATAAGAAACTGGGTGATGATCAGCTTCTAACCAGTGATCTATTGGAATTATTAAATGAGATGTCCAGATGAAGGAGAGGTAAGAGGAAGATGGTGGGGAGAGTAGGAGGAAGGACCTGGGTTCTAATTCTGCCACTGCCATTTCTCTTCTGTGTGACCTTGAGCAAGTCACTTCACTTCTCTGTGCGTCAGTTAGCTTCTCTGTAAAATGGGGATTTAACACTGTGAGCCCCATGTGGGACGTGGACGGTGTTCAACCTGGTTAGTTATCTACCCTAGTGCTTACCACATAGTAAGCACTTAACAAATATCATAAAAAAGAGGAAGTAGAGAAAAAAATAGGAAGACAAAGGAGGTATGGGTGAGGAAGAGAAGAACAGAGGAGGAGAAAAAGAGGAGGAAAAGGAGGAAAAAACAGGAAAGAGTAGAATTTCTTTTCCTTTTAGGACCAAAGATAATAATGGGTTTAGGAACAAAGGAGTATAGAAAATGTCCAGATTCTTCCTTGCAGCATGGTAAATACAGTAGCTTTTTAAATCCCCTTTAAGGGAGCAAAGGTGATTCTTAGTCTTTGCAACATACCACTACCTAAATTAAGCAAGTGAGTTCATTTTGACAGAAGGTTATTTTCTAGTGGTTGGTGATTCTCTCTTCAATGGTGGCATTAATGGGTTGGTTGTTAACATTTGTGGCATGCAGTAATGAGATGACTGGGTAAGATACAGTCAACATCCTGTTGACGGTCGGCTGACAATAATGAATGATACGGACACGATCTGCCGAGAGCGGGGCAAACAGACAGGGTCCTCATTAAACAAAGTAATGGTGATGCTGATAGTTCCCTGCCACGACTCATCACAGAGATGAATGGCCAGACACGGAGCTGACATGGTGAATGACAGTTTTATAATTGGAGAGTAAGTTTGAAGCTCTCTGAAATGTTCAGCCCCTGGGAGGGGCATCATTGAAAAGCAGTTCCTGCAAACTTTTTGTTTCTCTCCTCATTTTTCAGCTCTTCCCACTTAAGGCCGGCTTAGGGTATTACTATTTAGCTAAGTGTCGGCCTCCTGGATTACCGATAAGGGAGTAGCAGCATACCGAAGGCTCGTGTATCTAGAGATTTTCCCGCCTCAGGACAGATAAATGTCCCAAGCCGGGATAGTCCTCACTACCAGGCCTTGACAGACCTTCTTTAGATTTCTATTTAATTCATGTAAAAAAATGGTCCTGTTGATATTTCTCTGGAAAAATTTCACAGTAGTCTAAAAGAATCAGAGCCTGAAATGGCACTGAACAGGAGTGTTCAGCAAGTGAGAATGAATAGAAATTAACACCAGATTTTCCTCAAGATCATCCATTCTCTCCCCCAGTAAATGCTTTGCAAAATGTTCAGCAAGTGAGGGCTACACTGCACTTCCAGCTCCGTTTCTGCTCTGTTTAGCCCATTCTTTTTAGAACCATAAAATAGATGAAAACTTCCAGGCTGGCTGACTTCTAAAAGTATCCAGGAGCCATGATATCATAAGCATAAAAACGTGCTAATTACATATTCTTACTTATCCCTCGCTGACACTAATAAACAAACTAATAAACATGGTTAATAAAATCATTAGGGACAAAATATATTTAGCCTTGAAAGCAACAATTGAGAAAAATGGCCCACCCTCTATTCTATGGATAGTTTTAGAGTTTTGGCTCCTTGTAAGCTGGCAACATGTCACTTTTTGAAAAAATGGTATTTGTTATGTGCCAGGCACTGTACTAAGCGCTGGGGTAGATACCAGCTAATCAGGTTGGACACAGTCCTTGACCCAGATGGGGTTCACAGTCTTAATCCCCATTTTACAGATGAGGTAACTGAAGCACAAAGTGAAGAGACTTGCCCAAAGTCACACAGCAGACAAATGATGGGGCTGGAATTAGAACCCAAGTCCTTCTGGCTCTCAGGCTTGAGATCTATGCCCTAGTTCATGCTGTCTCTGTAATTATCCAGAATGCAGTATCAAGTGAGTATTAATAAATGCTACCATTGGTACAACAACCGGTAACAGTGCTCGCCTGGTTGGATAGTAACCCGATGTTTTAAGAGTCAAGAGGGTCATAGCTTTGCTCTCTACTACCTAATTCCACCACCAATAAAGGCTCCTAGCCTATGCCTCTGTTGGCTAAATTTGAATGGAACCAAATCATGTCAGAATTGGTGTCCTTTTTCATTCTAGACTGTGAGCCCACTGTGGGCAGGGATTGTCTCTATTTGCAGCTGAATTATACTTCCCAAGCATTTACTGCAGTGGTCTGCACACAATAAATGCTCACTAAATACGACTGAATGAATGAATGATTAGTCCCTTTTTATTCCCTTCCTTTGCCTATCTCAAAGTCCTGAAATATTGTTTCAATTATGCCAAATTATACTTAGATTGCCATGACATCTCCTACTCCCCTAGTTTATTTACAGATGAAATTTCCACTGGTTGTAGCAGGAAATGCAGACCCCAGTCTTTAGGGTGAATAATACGAGTACCACATTCAGCAATGTCTTATGAAACTTTGTTAATTACGATCACAGAAAGTTGGGCAAAACATGACATCGGTAATTAGTGAATGAGCCACATATCGAGTGTGCCAATCCAGGGGCAGAATCCCTGTTATGTGTCTCAATCCCCTGCTCTCAACTTCAGTTCTTAGATTTGATCCCTCAGGGGGCAGAGACTATATCTAATTCCTATGTGTGCATTTTCTCCCAGCACTCAATATAGTGCTTTGCACCCAGTAAAGCCATTAATAAACACTATAATTACTACTACTGGACAGGGAGCATGGTATAGTGGATAGAGCACAGGCCTAGGAGTGAGAAAGTCATGGGTTCTAATCCTAGCTCCACCACCTGTCGTCTGTGTGACCTTGGGCAAGTCATTTCACTTCTCTGAGCCTCAGTTACCTCATCTGCAAAATGGGGATTGAAACTGTGAGCCCCACCTGGCACAGGGACTGTGTCGACTATATTTGCTTGAGTCAACCCCAGTGCTTAACTCGATGCCTGGGACTTAGTAAGTGCTTAAGAAATATCATCATTACTCCCATTGCCAACCCACAGTTTGGTTTGCTCTGGACAGACTTGGCTATTGTACTGTGGTCAAAGAGGAGTGTTTCAAGGGGAGTAGAAGATAGCATTTACTACACTGTAAGCTCCTGAAGGGCAGGAATCCCGTGTACCTACTCTATCATACTCAGAACAGGGCTCTTCACTCAATAAATACCACTGATTGAGTGGTCGCTTCCTCTGAAGACTTCATAAATGAAGCACATACAAAGAAAGTTGCAAATAAGTTGCTAAGGCTCATCGGGTCATTCCTGATGGGAGACCACTTCTAATTGAGAATACTATCCCAAAGTGTCATTACTTTCCTCAGTTAAAACTGATTTAGACTGATCATTTAAGATTTGCATTTTCTGTGCAAAGAAAAGGAGAAGGCCCCTGGTGTTTGTCTCTAATTTTGCCATTGCTATAAAATTTTTCATCCCAAGCTTTCTCTCTTACAACTTCCATTATATGATGAATTAAAGTTTGCCCTTCAGTGCCAAACCAGATCGGGGCATTAGAAAAATGCTTTCTTGTGACTGGAATCACTAGATAAACAGATTAGTTCTTGGGTTGTAATTGAATTAAAGCTTTGAAGTGGAATGCATAGAACATTGATTTTTTTTTAACCACTGGCCAATCAAGAAGCAACAATTCAGATGCTGAGAAAAACGGAAAACCTTGCCAGAAAGTATAATTGCTGTGAAAAGACAACATGTTAGAGAGCTGCAAAGACAAAGTCAAAAGAAGACAGGTAACTCACAAGTTAATGAGTGCCATTTTCTGACCACAAGACTTATTAATGAAAAGTCCAGAAACATTATGAATTTGTAAAAGAATAAGACTGTACAGGCAATGAAATGCATTAGAAATAGCTATCACTTTGGAAGTTGATTATTTCTTTTTGCTGCCATTGTTTTTTCAGTGAACAATTATGGTAATTATGGTATTTATACTGATTTTTAGGAGCCAAGCACTGTACTAAGTACTGGAGAATGTGTAGAAATGTCAGAGCTAATAAAAAGCCTACCCAGGGCTCACAATCTAAAATAGAGGAGGGCTGGTATCTTTTGTCCATTTTACAGGTCGGAAAGTCTGGGACAGAAAGGTTAAACAACCTCCCCAAAGTCACACAAGTGAGCCAGCTGGGACTGTAATAGAACCCAGATATCCTGTCTCCTAGTTTAAAGCTCTTTCCATTAGGCCACATGCCTGCTGAATTACAGAGGAAAATTATCCTTTTTCCCCCAGTATTTGAGCCTAATGGGTTACAATATCTAAGAATGATCTAGCCTAACAGTATGTACAGCAGTAGATGCAGTATAGTCTGATCAAACACTGTCCATTTCTCCTCAGAGTAAAAATCTAAGAGTCAGGGAGAGCCGGTAGCTTATTCTCATTTTACAGATGAGGAAACTGAGGCCCACCCGGGTTAAGCAACTTTCCTGATGTCGCACAACAGGACAGTGGGATGGCTGGGAAGAGAACCCAAGTCTCCTGTCTCCCAGTCCCATTCTCTTTCCATTAAGCCATTTTGACCCTTTTATTGTCTCATAATAAAGAAAATAGAGAAGCAGTGTGGCTCAGTGGAAAAAGCATGGGTTTGGGAGTCAGAGTTCATGGATTCTAATCCTGGCTCCGCCATATGTCTGCTGTGTGACCTTGGGCAAGTCACTTAACTTCTCTGAGCCTGAGTTCCCTCATCTATAAAATGGGGATTAAGACTGTGAGCCCCACGTGGGACAACCTGATCACCTCGTATCCCCCCAGCACTTCGAAAAGTGCTTTGCACATAGAAAAGAACTTAAACGCCATTATTATTATTATCATCATCATCAATCGATGGTATTTATTGAGCACTTATGGAGCATGAAGCACTGTACTATGCAGTTGAGAAAGCGCAGTACAGTGGTTAACAGATGTGATCCTTGCCAACAATGAGCTTTCAGTGCACAGAGAGTGACAGTCATTAAAATAAATTATGGATAGGGGAAATAGTAAAATGAACAGTTGTGTACTTAAGTTCCATAGAGCTGAAGATGAGTATCAAAGTGCTTAAGGGTCATACAGCCAAGTCCATAGATGACAATGAATGGAAGGTGAATAGGGGAAAAATCTAAGCCCACAGAAGGTCTTTTTCCTGGAGATGTGAATTTAAGAGGATTTTAAAGGTAGGGAGTGTAGCGGACTGTTGGGTATGAAGGCAGAGAAAGGAGTCCAAGCCTGAGGGAGGATGCGCACAAGGGGTTTGATGAGATCGACGAGATCGTGGTACAGAGAATAGGTTGGAATTAGAGGAGCAGCATACATAGATTGGATTGTATTAGGAGTTCAGAGAGATAAGGAAAGAGGTAGAGAGTTCATTCATTCAATCATATTTGAGTGCTTACCGTGTGCAGAGCACTGTACTAAGCACTTGGGAAGTACAAGTTGGCAACACATAGAGACAATCCTTACCCAGCAATGGGCTCCCCGTCTGGAAGGGGGAGACAGACAACAAAACAAGTGGACAGGTGTCAAGTCATCAGAATAAAAAGTAAAGCTAGATGCACATCATTGACAAAATAGAATAGTAAATATGTACAAGTAAAATAAATAGAGTAATAAATCTGTACAAACATATATACAAGTGCTGTGGGGAGGGAAAGGAGGTAGGGCATAGGGGATGGGGAGGGGGAGAGGAAAAAGGGGGCTCAGTGTGGGGAGGCCTCCTGGAGGAAGTGAGCTCTTAGTAGGGCTTTGAAGGAAGGAAGAGAGCTAGCTTGGCAGATGTGCGGAGGGAGGGCATTCCAGGCCAGGGGGAGGACGTGGGCTGGGGGTCGATGGTGGGACAGGTGAGAATGAGGCACAGTGAGGAGGATAGCGCAGAGGAGTGAAGGGTGTGGGCTGGGCTGGAGAAGGAGAGAAGGGAGGTGAGGTAGGAGGGGGCGAGGTGATGGACAGCCTTGAAGCCAAGAGTGAGGAGTTTTTGCTTGATGGTTAGGTTGACTGGTAGCCACTGGAGCTGTTTGAGTGAATCATTCTATCATTGAATAAGTGGCAGGCAACTAACTTCTTCCAAGTCTCCTTGCCCAGCTTGGTGCCAAGTAGGAAGTGTATTTCCACAGGAATCGCCAGAGGCTTAACAGTGAAATGAATGAATTAATACTTGGTGAAACCAAAATGGTGTGGTCAAATTTGATTATGCACCATAAAAAGCCCATTGTGGAAACCTAATTGTTAAAAGTCTGCATTAAAAATCACTATGCAACATTCCCCTCCCTGTGTTTGCTCCTGAAATAGTTTATTATATGGAATTGATATTTCTCATTATCAGGAAATTGCAACTTCAACATAAAGTGCACAAATTAATTGAAATAAGTGCTACAAGCAAGTTCATTTTACTGTACTTTTGACAATCATATTAATTGAACACTTACTACATGCAGAGCATTGTACTAAGAGCTTGGGCAGGTACGGTATAACAATATAACAGACACATTCCCTGTAGGCAAGGAGCTTGGGGAATTTTCTCTAAAGATGATCATTGGAGTTGTCATAGAATTGCTAAATTTGAAAATAATAGTTCAATCTGAACCAGGAAGTGGAGAAGGATGCTTCTTCCAAACAAAGGCTTGATTTATGACCCCACCAAAATCCTCTCCTCCAAATAAGTAGAACACTTCCTCTCAATCTTAAAAATTCATCAATCATGGTATTTACTGAGTACTTACTGTGTTCAGAGCACTGTACTAAGCATTTGGGAAAGTTAATTGCTCACTGTGGGCAGGGAATGTGTCTGTTTATTGTTATCTTGTACTCTCCCAAGTGTTTGGTACGTGCTCTGCCCACAATAAGCACTCAATAAATATGATTGACTGGCTGAAAGTACAACAATACTCCCTCCCTACAACGAGCTTGCAGTCCAGTGGGAGAGACAGACATTAGGATAACTAATTAATAAATACAATTCTCTCATTCAAACACTCACTTCATCTTAAACAACCCTTAAATCCTTTGTCAGTTTCAGTGTCAGGAGCAAGCAGTAGGGTCACCTGTTGTAAATAGGAATATTTCCTTTATCTTCAGTCAAAATAGGGTTAGGCCCAAACTTTAAAATAGGTTTTCCTTTTTGTGTAGCCCAGCCACACTGTAAGTTGATTACTTTATATTCTTTCTCTTCCACAAACTGCATTACCTGCGTCTTTCAGTTTGATGATACTCAATATGTGCTTAATTTCAGTTGCTACTTTTGAAAATATAACTAAGATATAAGGTCCTTTCTATTCATGGTCTTTTGACATCAGTTGTTGGAGAGCTCCTGAAAGAATAATCTGTAATGGCCTTGTCTCCTGTACCACATAAACCATCAACAATATAAGGGCTCCTTTTAAATATCAATGAGCAACATTCTCTGACATTTAAATGAAAGGAAAGGTATTATTAGCATAAATTTCGAATTTTCAATCATATTTCTCATGCAACTGGCTCAGGCTTTATAAAACTTTCAGAGAAAGCAAGTTTTTTTTTTTTCCATAATGTGGATGTGTGTGTGTTTTAGTGCTTTTAGAATATGAGTCCCCAAGGGACAGGAATTGTATTTAATTACCATCTTTGTATTCAGTGCTTAATAAATACTATTACTCCTTCATACTGAAAATAGATATAATTAATGGCGAAATTCATATATTGAAAAGTATGATTTTAGATTGCGGTGTTTATCTGGCCTGATCCCTATATCAATTCAATGGACTGATCTTTGCTTCTGCTGTGATACGTAAATCACAAAATACGAAATTTTCAAGCTTCCAAATTGTAGACAAATATCCCATTTCTAGGACATTGGACAATGACATTCAACTTTTAACCATCCAGTTTAGTATTTTTTTTTTTTAATTTCCTTCCACAAAGGCTCTCAGAATCAAGGACTACTTGGGGCTCTGTAGCCACTTAAAAAATCACATTTGTCGGAAAGTTTTGGATTCTTTATCCAATTCTCAAACCATCAGTTCAAATAACACCCGGGTTCCTTTGATTGCTTTTAAGTTATAAAAACTTGAAATTTCACAGAGAGCACAGGGTTTCTTGTGAATTAGTGGCTTCATCTCCAAAGTGAAATTGAGGTTAGAGTGACTATTTGGGTAGCTTGGGTTGCAAAGGCAGAAGTTCTGGAGCATTCAAATTCTAAACTTTCTTTTTCCTCAGCTGTGGGGTTTGGGGACGGGGGGTAAAATCAATCGTATTTACTGAGAGCTTACTGTGTGCAGAGCACCGCATTAGAAGCAGCGTGGCTCAGTGGAAAGAGCCCGGGCTTTGGAGTCAGAGGTCATCAGTTCAAATCCTGGCTCCACCACTTGTCAGCTGTGTGACCTTGGGCAAGTCACTTCACTTCTCTGTGCCTCAGTTACCTCATCTGTAAAATGGGGATTAAGATGTGAGCCCATGTGGGACACCCTGATCACCTTGTAAACTCCTCAGCACTTAGAACAGTGCTTTGCACATAGTAAGTGCTTAATAAATGCCATCATTATTATTATTAGGAAGAGTACAATATAGCAATATAACAGACACATTCCCTGCCCAAAACGAGCTTACAGTCTACAGGGGGAGAGACAATTAAGTCATTTTAATAGTATTTATTGAGCACTTACTATGTGCAGAGCACTGTACTAAGTGCTTGGGAAAGTACAATACAAAAATAAACAGATGTGTTCCCTGCCCACAATGAGCTTACAGTCTAGAGGTGGGGCGAAAGACATCGATACAAATAAGTTACAGATACATAATTAAATGCAGTGGGGAAGGACAAAGGGAGTAAGTCAGGGTATTAGCTTTATGTAAGTAAGTACTGTGGGGCTGAGAGAAGGATGAATAAAGGATGGATGTCAGGGCGACGCAGAAGAGCCTGGAAGAAGAGAAAAGAAGGGCTTAATCAAGGAAGGTTTATTGGAGGAAACGTTCCTTCAATAAGGCTTTGAAGGAGGGGAGAGAGAGCAATTGTCTGTTGGATATGAGGAAGGAGGATGTTCCAGACCAGAGGCAGGATTTTCAATTCAATCGTATTTATCGAGCACTTTGTGCAGAGCACTGTACTAAGCACTTGGGAGAGTACAATACAACAATAAATGGACACATTCCCTGCCCACGACAAGCTTACGGGTGAGAGGTCTTTGGTAAGACAGACGAGGTGCAGTGAGAAGGTTAACAGAGGAGAGAAGTGAATGGTCTGTTATTGTAGTAGGAGAGTAGCAAGGCGAGGTAGGAGGGGGAAAAGGTGATGGAGTGTGTAGGATTAGGAAGGCAGTTGTCTCAAATCTGACAAATTGTTCTTTTTATTCTTTTTCTATTTCTAAATAGAACCATTTCTTTTTGTTCTGACAATTTTGACACCTGTCTACTTGTTTTGTTGTCTGTCTCCCCCTTGTAGACTGTGAGCCCGTTGTTGGGTAGGGACCGTCTCTATATGTTGCCGACTTGTACTTCCCAAACACTTAGTAGTGCTCTGCACACAGTAAGTGCTCAATAAATACTATTGAATGAATGAAAATCTATTTCATTATGCCTGGGAAGATGTAGCAGGTGTTCAATAGGAACTTTTTTGGAAATCAACTGCATCATCACCTCAAACTGATTGCCATTAAACTCCCAAATGACCTGAATCATATCTTTATTACCCACATTTTTTGTCTATGAAAGAGCTTCTGAGACCTAATTTATGCTGGTTTACTCAATATTGTCCTCCTAATGACAATTCCTTTTAAATTCTAAAGCTTGATGGCCAGTACAGAATTGTAATTAGCAGGTCAAGTTGTATAATTAGTCAAGATAGATAATACCTACTCCTTTGATTCCATAATGAGTGTTACCAGAATTTCTCAACATTTCATTAATTTTTTTTTTCAATTTGGCTACCTAAAGTGATAAAGGATTTAAGAATGCATCTATAATAGCTCCCAAATCCCTCTTTAGGTCAACACCCTGCTTTACGTTTTCCATTTAGCTGTAATGTGCTCACTTTATTTTTTGTTCTAAAGCCATTAGTCTAGATTCAACTGCATTTGTCATCTAATAGGAAAGTTCATTAGTTATTTCAATTGTTTCATACCATATTATTCTTTATTATTTTCCCTTCTTCCAAAGTAAGAATGGTGCCATTTGCAAATAATAGTAAATGTCATTAAGGTAGGGGTGAGGGGCCGGTTCGCATGAAATGCAAGCTCTCAGAAACCCTTGTTATGTTTTAAACTTTTAAAAAATTTAGCTTAAAAGTGTTATGTTTTTCTGGTCTACCCTCTGTATTTCAGCAAGTGAGATTCAGAATAGACATAAAGAATTATAATTATTCTTATAGTATTTGTTAAATGCTTACTATGTGTGAAGCACTGTTCCAAGTGAAAGGTTCATCAGGTCTGATGTCAGCCCTGCTCCACCTGAGGCTCAGAGTTTAAGTGGGAGGGAAAACAGGCATTGAATCCCCATTTTGTAGTTGAGGAAACTGAGGCACGGAGAAGTTAAGGACTTGCTCCAAGTCACACAGCAGACAAGTGGAAAAGCCAAAATTAGAACCCAGACCCTCTGACTCCCAAGCTTATCCTCTTTCCATTAGGCCACGCTGCTTTTATAATATTCAGGAACATGTCTACAAAACTCTACTATATTGAACTCTCTAGTGCTCAGTATAGTGCTCTGCACAAAGCCCTCAGTAAATACAATTGACTGATTTGGATAATGAGGATGATAAAGACTATACTAGTAGTCAAATCCCAGTCGTGGATTTGTTAATAGGATGGAGAACCACCAGTCTTGAATGGCTGAACTCCAGAACTCTTTATATAGGCAGGGAACTGGATGATTTGGCCTCCTGGGGCCGTTCCACTCTGGGAATCCTGATATTCATGATGTAAAGGAAAGGGAATCAATCAATCTTTAGTGAGCACTTACTGTGAGCAGAACACTGTACTAAGCACTTGGGAGAGTACAATTATGACTATATAGCAGACACATTCCCTGCCCCCAATCATTTTTTATTTACATGAAACCTAAAAATGCCCCCAATTTCCCCAAGGACCTCTCAGGGCTCAATAACAATAATAATAATAATAATGATGGCATCTATTAAAAACTTACTATGTGAAAAGCACTGTTCTAAGTGCTGGGGAGGTTACAAGGTGAACAGGTTGCCCCATGTGGGGCTCACAGTCTTCATCCTCATTTTACAGATGAGGGAACTGAGGCCCAGAGAAGTGAAGTGACTTGCCCAAAGTCACACAGCTGACCAATGTGTAGAAGCAGCATGGTTCAGTGGAAAGAGCCGGGGCTTTGGAGTCAGAAGTCATGGGTTCAAATCCCGGCTCCACCACTTATCAGCTGTGCGACTTTGGGCAAGTCACTTCACTGGACCTCAGTTACCTCATCTGTAAAATGGGGATGAAGACTGTGAGCCCCCCATGGAACACCTTGTAACCTCCCTAGTGCTTAGAACAGTGCTTTGCACATAGTAAGCGCTTAATAAATGCTATTATTATTATTATTTTTAAGTGGCAGAACTGGGATTTGAACCCATGACCTCTGACTCCAAAGCCCACGCTTTTTCCACAGAGCCACACTGCTTCTCAATCATCTACCTCATCTGTGAAATGGGGATTAAAACTGTGATTCCCATGTGGGAAATGTACTGTGTCCAACCTGATTGCCTTGTATCTACACCAGTGCTTAGAACAGTGACTGGCACATAGTAAGTGCCTAAAAAATACCATTTAAAAAAAAAAAAAAAGATCCTAGCCCAGTTTTACAATTCAGAGAGGTTTGGGTCAAACTGCTTTAGGCAGATCCTGTAGAAAGAGTAGAATGATAGGAGATGGGAATTAGTAACATATGATCCAGATCCCTCCTCTCAGAAGCTGATAGTATCCCCAAGGAAATTTGCCAATTCTAGAATGCTGGGGCCATTCAGTCAATACTTACCTTTAGCTGTGCCCCAAGTCACACTGAGTTTGGCATGACCTTTCTCTATTCATTCATTCAATCATATTTATTGAGTACTTACTGTGTGTAGAGCACTGTACTAAACTCTATGAAAATTCTCTTCCAAGATCTGACCTCTGCCAAGGAGGCAGAACTCAGTTGGTGATCAGTCATCTTCGTGGATCTGACTGAATTTCACTGTTGGTCTCCTGACAACTCTTCTCTCCTTGACTAGTTCCCTTAAGTCTACAAAGTTGTTAGTGGTTTATTAACACAAAATGTAACAGTATACCCTGGTTTCTTCTAATGGATAGACACTAGGGGTTTTTATGCACACACAATGTATTAGAGAGGTTTGGACCTGCTGGTTTGGTGAAGTTACACATCTGGGGAAAAGCCAGGCTCTGCTGAATCCATCTTTGCTCCAGTGGCAACCGGTCTACTCAACCAGAAAATCCCATCTCACTCAAGGACAGAGAGGCTTATAACAAGGAATAAGAAAGGAAGTGAAAAATTAAGAAGTGGGATGAATCCGAGCAAGAGGAATGGTAGTAAAAATTTAGAATCAGAGATGGATGGAAGCTAGAGAAAAATGGGATGATAAGAAGACAAGTTGCTAGAATGCAAATTCCTTGTGGGCAGGGACTGGGTCACTGGTTTTAGCTTTCAATTCCCTAGCGCTCAGTACACTGCATCAGGGGGTGCTCAGTAAATGCTGCAGTCAAAAGGTGAGACCCTCATGGTTCATTCCCTTACAGGATCAGAAGCCTCAGTCACTGCAAGAAGCACTTTGGCTACATTTCAGATCAGAGAACACCAACAGAACTGTCCCCTAATCAATCAATCGTATTTATTGAGCGCTTACTGTGTGCAGAGCACTGTACTAAGCGCTTGGGAAGTACAAGTTGGCAACATATAGAGACAGTCCCTACCCAACAGTGGGCTCACAGTCTAGAAGGGGGAGACAGAGAACAAAACCAAACATATTTAAAGAATAAAATAGAATAGAATAGATATGTACAAGTAAAATAAATAGAGTAATAAATATGTACAAACATATATACAGGTGTTGTGGGGAAGGGAAGGAGGTAAGAAATGCTGGCTGCCTACCAAACTGAAGTTAGCCTCACAGGAACACTTGGTTTCTGGCTAGCACCATTCAGGTGATTCCCCACAAGATATATCCTAAGCTAGGCTCTAATCAACTGAAACTAGCAACTCCTTCCAAAACACTGCCGCTTTAACCTGAGAAAACCAAAGTGTGGCTCTCGGTATCGAATAGAAGAAAAGAATTAAATATAAAATATCTCCTCTGCATGATCCTGTTATAAAAAGAATAAGACCTGTTCTATGCATTACAATATAACCATCAAGGAAAAAAGTCTGAATCGATGATACCATCGACCTTCAATTTAGAGCTTTATTCAATTTTTAATTGACCCCCCCAAATTCCTCCATCCCCTTAATATTGCTTACCCATTGGTCAGTCTGTTCACTCATCTGCCACACCACGAAATTTAATTACTCGTGGTTTTCATTCCTCCTCCTCATTATCATCTAATAGCATCACATTCATCCTTCCTAGTTGAGACCTATGCCCTAGGTACTCCACTCTAGTACTTGAAGTTGAAGATCATTTCAAGGCCATCCATCCTTAACAGTTCATTCAGTATAACCAGACAAGTGGACAGCAGTTGATTCCAAAGGTAGCTACAGAGAATCAGAACATTCCGGAAAGCAAAGGAAAATGATGTGTCATTTGATTTATTTGTACATATTTATTCTATTTATTTTATTTTGTTAATATGTTTTGTTTTGTTCTCTGTCTCCCCCTTCTAGACTGTGAGCCCACTGTTGGGTTGGGACCATCTCTATATGTTGCCAACTTGTACTTCCCAAGCGCTTAGTACAGTGCTCTGCACACAGTAAGTGCTCAATAAACATGATTGAATGAATGAAGGTCAGTTCTATATCCAGAACTGGAGTTCAGTTCATCAGCCTCTATAAGATGACCTAAGGAATGTTCATACATTCATTCATTTGTATTTATTGAGTGTTTACTGTGTGCAGAGCACTGTACTAAGCGCTTGGGAAGTACAAGTCGGCAACATATAGAGATGGTCCCTACCCAGCAACAGGCTCACAGTATAGGATGCTGCCATTATTGACTCTGACTAAGAACTTTCCATATGGTTTAGGAGAAGCAGCATTATATAGTAGATAGAGCTCAGCTTGGGAGTCAGAAGGACTTGAGTTCTAATCTTGGCCCCGCTACCTGTTTGCTGTGTGGCCCCGGACAAGTCGCTTAACTTCTCTGTGCCTCAGTTACCTCAGCTGTAAAATGGGGTATTAAGACCATGAGCCCCATGTGGTACAGGAACTGTGTCCAATCTGATTAGCACTTAGTAAAGTACCAAGTAATAATAATAATATTAATAGCATTAATTATTGAATTAAATTATTAAATATGAAATTAGCATTAATTTAATCATCTTATTTAATAATAATAACATTTATTAAGTGCTTACTACGTGCAAAGCACTGTTCAAAGCGCTGGAGAGGTTACAAGATGATCAAGTTGCCCCACGGGGGGCTCACAGTCTTAATCCCCATTTTACAGATGAGGTGACAAGCTCAGAGAAGTTATTTGCCCAAAATCACACAGCTGGCAATTGGTGAAGCTGGAATTTGATCCCATGACCTCTGACTTCAAAGCCCATGCTCCTTCCACTGAGCCACGCTGCTTCTCTCAAGTGTAAGCACTTAACAGATACCATTAAAAATTGAATATCTATACCTTGTTCTCCACGGGACCTGGCAGATGCTCCCAGAGATACATCTATGGTGGACCATATCCCCTAGAATTCATTTTGAGGCTTGGAACAGAACACCTGTGTAATCCTCCTCTGGATACAGTGAAATACATAACATTTGACAGGCTCTGATCTGATGTGTGTCTGCTTTTCGTTTGGAATCGTTCCCCTGGGTGATATTTAATGTTCACATAGGCATTGGTGCTGGGTGACTAATGCTACCTCTAAGAGAGGATTCTGGAAAGCTACCATTAGCCAGGGACAGATAGCTAAGATGAACAGGTGGCCTGAATCAGAAGGGACGGCCCCAACATTTCTGCCCCACTTCCTGTTATAAGTTTTTGCCCTTGTCCAAAAAACCCGAAGGAAAAAATGTTCATTTGAGATGCGAGGGGCATCCCAGCTGGTGAGATGGTTCCCAGAAGAAGGGAGCAGAAGGCTGCTGTGGGGAGAGCAGAGGAACCTGCAGGTGAAAAGCTCGAATGACTGCGACGACCCTGAATAATCTGGACCTGCCAGCCACGAACTCCGGCCCTCAGGCAGGGAGTTCACCAAGGGACAGTATTCATTCATTCAATCATTTATTGAGCACTTACTGTGTGCAGAGCACTGTACTAAGCGCTTGGGAAGTCCAAGTTGGCAACATATAGAGACGGTCCCTACCCAACGGTGGGCTCACAGTCTAGAAGGGGGAAGCAGAGAACAAAACATATTAACAAAATAAAATGAATAGAATAAATATATACAACCTGCTGCTGCCACAGCCTTGGCAGAAGCAGCAACCCTGGCCCTGACAACTGGACCATTCTGAGCTTGGGCTCCTCCAGTTGGAAATGGAAGACAAAACAGAAACAGAGAAAGCACGAACATGCTGGCCTTCCCACACTTACCCCTCGCTGCCCTTGCTCATCTCCTTTCAAACAAGTGCCACTATTACATTATGATTATTATTTTTTATTATCCCCTTCTCCCCTCTCCCTTTGTCACTCACTCCCTCACCCTCCCCCCCCCCCCGTCATCCATTCCCCAAAGCTTTAACCTCCCTCACATTTTCCCCTCTGACCCTTCTTCTCTTCTCCCTCCACACCCACCTCTCCCTCAACTCCAGCCCCTTTGTCACTTTTCCCATTCTCCTGAAGGTGACAAGTATCTAGTCAATCAATCGTATTTGAGCGCTTACTGTGTGCAGAGCATTGTACTAAGCGCTTGGGAAGTACAAGTTGGCAACATATAGAGACAGTCCCTACCCAACAGTGAGCTCACAGTCTAGAAGGGGGAGACAGAGAACAAAGCCAAACATATTAACAAAATAAAATTAGGATATGTACAAGTAAAATAGAGTAATAAATATGTATAAACATATATACATGTATACAGGTGCTGTGGGGACTCTACAAAATACTGAGAATTATATCCGTATCATTGTATTACATCTGCCAAGAAGAAAGCATTTTACTCCCGGGTCTGAAGGTGAACAGAAGGTGAAAATTGACCATGGGGCAAAGTCTTTGGCTTTACCTCACTCGACCTCAGTAATGACTTTCCTCCCCGGGACCCTGTTGATATCAGGAATTATGTCATTCATTTTCTTATATCGCCAAAGAAGTTATCAGAGAGAAGAGAAATACTGAAAAGCTGATGAGGGTGAGATTGGAAATGTTAAGACTCATTACACTCCTCCAAGAAGGCTCATAATAAAGATAACTCGACACTAGCTCATATAAAACAAATTTAATATCCATCCTCACGCTGGGCTTTCGAGAAACCCCAAAAGTCCTTGTAATGTTTTCACTTAGTAAATTGATAGTCTACTTAATCATCAAAGAGTTTTTATCAGAGTGTTTACTACAAAGGCTCAGCGTTGTTAGCAATCTCAAGAATGGTATGTGTATACCTCAGAGAAGAGGTTTATTTTAGTTCTATAATTACCAACTGACTCACTGACATTTCTTCTCCAAAAACGTTTGTGTCTCTCACGGTCATCAACCCTCTTTGAAGCTGGAAAATAATTTGACAGTCATCTCATAAAGTACTGCTTCTTTTATAATAACTTATTTGATTTTGTAGCAGCATTGCATCTTAAAAGGAGATGGTCCCAATGTGTATAAGGAAAATTGGATTATATTAAAGATACAGGATCAGGTTATGATTTCAAGTCTTTTTTCCCCTAGACTACAACAAAAGGAAACAAAATAACCACTGATTTTCATGTTACATTGAACATCCCCTTAAGGTCGTAAAACCACATGTACCCCTTGGGTCCCTAGACCTCAATCAATCACCTAAAAAAGTAACCAATTCATACCACTCTCTCCTCTCCAACCACATTTTAACTATTTTAGATATTTCAATTGCATATGCTCTGCAACTAGCCCACAATGGCATTCAGTCAGGATAAAATTATTGTCAGTCAAGGAAAAAATAAAAGTTTTAATAACATAAAAAGAGGCCAGACATCCACTCTAACTGATGATAGCAGTTGCTAAGAAACAATTCCTGATGTTTCATTTTGAAATTTTAGAAAAAGTCTCCGCTTTGTACCAAAATTGTGGAAGAGCGTGATTTAATGGCTCAGTGTCTGATGCGAACAATAGTTCCACGTTTCGAGAAGCCTTTTTTACTGCTTCATTTTCAGCTCTGCCATTATTTTCATAGTTTTCCCTTTCCACCACAACCACATATGTTTGTCTTTTTGAGCCTCAAGTTGGGACCGCCTTGTGAAAATCGTGTTGGAAATACCAGATTCCAAACCACCAACCACCACCACCAGTGGTTCATTCATATTTTCTACCTGGAAACCTCATCAGATTTAGTTTATTAACGGCAACTGGGAGGTTGGTTCAATAAATACCACAGAGAAACAGTTGGCTAACTCCTGAAGCAAAGATTAAAGTAGTAGCACGACAGGTTCAGTGCATATCGAAATCAAGGAGTCAAATACTGTTCTATTGTGTTTTTTAATGTTTTTTGTAAGTGCTTACTATGTGTCAAGCATCGCTCTAAGCACTGGGGTTGATATAAAGTTAATCAAGTCAGACATGATCCCTTTCCCACATGGGGCTCACAGCTTAAGTAGGTGGAGAAAAGGTATTGAACCTGCATTTTGTTGTTGAGAGAACTGAGGCACAGAGAAGTAACAATTCAGGGACACACAATAGGAGAGTAGATTAGATTAGAACATTTGATTAGAAGCCAGGTACTCTGACTCCCAGATTAGTGCTTTTTCCATTAGGCCACACTGATTTTAATTAGCGTTTGAAGGTGGGGAGAATGGAGAGAAGCAGTTTGGCTTAGTAGAAAGAGCAAGGACTTGTGAGTCAGAGATCGTGGGTTCAAATTCCACCTCTGCCACTTGTCAGCTGTGTGACTTTGGGCATGTCACTTAACTTCTCTAGGCCTCAGTTACCTCATCTGTGAAATGGGGATTAAGACTGAGAGCCCCAAGTGGGACAACCTGATTACCTTTTATCTACCCAAGCGCTTAGAACAGTGCTTGGCACAAAGTAAGTGCTTAACAAATGCTATCATTATTATTATTACTATTATAAATGAAGATAGAGGGAGCTCCATGCAAGAAGGAGGACAAGGTGTCAGTGCTGACGTAGATGAGATCAAGATGCTCTGCACACAGTAAGTGCTCAATAAGTACAATTGAGCAGCGTGGCTCAGTGGAAAGAGCACGGGCTTTGGAGTCAGAGGTCATGGGTTTGAATCCCGGCTCTGCCACATGTCTTCTGTGTGACCTTGGGCAAGTCACTTAACTTCTCTGAGCCTCAGTTACTCCATCTGTAAAATGGAGATTAAGACTGTGAGCCCCATGTGGGACACCTTGATCACCTTGTATTCCCCCCAGCGCTTAGAACAGTGCTTTGCACATAGTAAGTGCTTAACAAATACCATTATTATTATTATTATTATTATTATTATTATTACAATTGAATGAATGAATTAGAGGAGTGAAATGTGGGGACTGGGTAGGAAATCATCCTTAAAACACTCAAGCAATGAGTTTCCTTTTGTTGCGGTTGAGGAGGTAGATGAGAAGCCACTAATGGTTCTTGAGGAATGGGGAGATGTGGACTGAATTATTTTTAGAAAAGTAATTTGGGCAGCAGAGTAAAATAAGGACTAGAGTGGGAAGAGAGAGGAGGCAGGAAGGTCAGTGAGGATTCTGACCTCCCTGCCACGGAGTTGATTGGCATTAAAAGACCTGGGGGAACTGAGGAAAACTTGGAAAAAGTGAGAAAAACTGAGGGAAATATGAAGTCAGGAGGAGATGGGACAAAAATGGGAGATTTAGGGAAGAAGGGCAGCTGGGAAAGAGAAAGGGGAGAGATAATAGTTCTAGTAATAGAAGTTATGGTATTTTATTAAACACCTATTAATCAGTAAATGGTAACTCTTGACTGTTTCTTGTGAGCAGAGTACTATTATAAGAACTTGAAGAGTACAATCCAGTACAGTTGGTAGATACAATCCCTTCCCACAAGGATCTTACAGTCTATATGCAATGCATTATACTAAATGTTTGGAAAGTACAATGGAAGCACATGGCATGTTGCCTGCCCATGAGGAATAGCTTGTTTTAGTAGAAGGATAATGGGCCTGAGAGTCAGAGGACCTAGGTTCCAAACCCAGTTCTGTCATTCGTCATCTGTGTGATCTTAGGCAAGTTATTTAACTTCCCAGTGCTTCATTTTCCTCATTTATAAAGCAGAATTCAATATCTGACCTCCCTCCTACTTAGCCATGAGCCCCAAGGATTGTAACTGTGTACAACCTGATTAACTTGGATCTACCTCACTAATTAGAACAGAGCCTAACATATACCAAGTGCTTAATAGATACTCTAATCAATTAATTAAGAAGCCCACACTCTAATAGGGAAGACAAGCCTTGAAATATTTACAAATAGTGGAAGAAAGAATGAACAACATTGATCATTCAATTAGGAATACATATAGGCCCAAGTTCTGAAGGTGGACATAAATATATGTACAAGTGCAAGAGATGGCAGAAGAGAAAAGATGGGGGAGTGGTAGAGAGCGAGAGGGGAAGTTTAGAGGGAGAAGATTCATTCAATCATATTTATTGAGCACTAACTGTTTGCAGAGCACTGTACTAAGTGTTTGGGAAGTACAAATCAGCAACATATAGAGACGGTCCCAACCCTAACAGCCCAGCACCCCCCCCCCCATCATCATCATCATCAATACAGTAGGCATCAGCAATCCCAGTCCCACACCCACCCTAAAAAAAGGGGGGGGGTGTAGCTGGAACAGCCAGAGCACCCCCTCCTTACCTGGTCCCACAGCAGACCATGCTCTGTCACCTATCCTCTTGCAAACTAGGGTGGGCCTGGCTTAGGAGCCTTATATAGGGCAGGGAGGAGCCCAGAAGCCTCTGGGGCCATAAAGGGGCAGTGCTTCCTGACCCTACTTAGAGGCATTTGGAGAAGAAATTGGCTTGTTGCAAGATTGGCAACACCTGAGAACAGGAACAGTGTCTGTTAATTCTAGGCCCACAGAGAACCCCTCTCCCCACACTCCTCCCCCTACTCCCTCTCTCAGGTTCCTCCCCTTGCTCTCCCTATGCTCCACCTCCCCTGCTCCTAGCCCTGCTCTTCCTTTCCTCGCTCCTCCTAAGGAGAGGTGGATGAAGTGAGCTCAGAAAGGCAGAGGGATAAGTGGCATATTTGAGGGGTTGGAATACTGGGAAGAAGAGGAGCATATCAATTAATCAATCAATTGTATTTATTGAGTGCTTACTGTGTGCAGAGCACTGTACTAAGCGCTTGGGAAGTACAAGTTGGTAACTTATAGAGACGGTCCCTACCCAACGCTTACTGTTTCCAAAACACTATACTAAGCACTTGGGAGAGTACAACACAACAGAGTTAGCACACACATTCCCTGCCCATGCTGAGCTTACAATCTAGAAGGGAAGACAGGCGTTAACATAAATCATTTATAATACATAATCTAAAGATATGTACATAAGTACTATGGGGCAGAGGGTGGTACAAATATCAAATACCCAAAGGTCACAGATTTAACTGCATGGATGACATAGAAGGGAGAGGGAGTCAGAGAAGAGAGGGTGGAAACAGGACAGGCCTTAATAATGATCATATTAATTAATTATGATCTTATAGTGACCTTAATAATGTTTTGAGGTGGGAAGAGTGGTGGTCTGGCTAATATAGGGAGGGGGAGGGAGTTTCAGGCTAGGGACGTGGGAAAGGGGTCAGTGGTGAGATAGACGAGATTGTGGCCTGGTGAGTAGATGGCACTAGAAGAACAAAGGATGGAAACAATTGAGACCAAGTGATAATGGGTAATAATAATAATAATAATAATAATAATGACATTTATTAAGCACTTACTATGTGCAAAGCACTGTTCTAAGCACTGGGGAGGTTACAAGGTGATCAGGTTTTCCCACGGGGCGCTCACAGTCTTCATCCCCATTTTACAGATGAGGGAACTGAGGCCCAGAAAAGTGAAGTGACTTGCCCAAAGTCACACAGCTGACAATTGGCTGAGCTGGGATTTGAACCCATGACCTCTGACTCCAAAGCCTGGGCTCTTTCCCCTGAGCCACGCTGCTTCTCATAAGTAAGAAGGAGGATAAATGGGAAGGCCCAAGGATAGAGGGGAAGATGGAGAAAATGGAACACAAAACTTGGATTGGTTGAAAAAAATGCCTGTGAAGAAAAGAAATGAAAGTGCTTTGTAAGCATGGGCCAGATGCCTGTATCGCAGGGAGGCTAAGAGGAAGAAAGAAAGGGTCTATTGCTTGACTTTGTGGACGGGGTGGTGGTGAATGAACTCTTCTTGTTTAATAAATGCCTGCTCTGGTTCACCAAAAGGACCCTGCTGGCTCCAAAGAATCAATCTACCTCCAGAAAGGCAGCAATTCACTTCCTAATGGCCAGGCCCATTAAATGATAATTAGACACAATAGAGATGACAGTATTATCCATTCCCCAAATACACATATGCCAAATGCCTCATGCGCTACTGAAGCCTTCACATAAGGTTATGTAACATTCAAGGGGAAGCTGACAGCAAGGTACCCACTAGGCAACTTCTGTTCTACCTGAAGACTCAGCCACAACTGTACAAAGAGGATTTTGATTTTCCATAAACCAGTGGTATTTAATGAGAACTTACTATGTGCAGGTCTACCCTGCCACTCTGCCTCCCGATGTGACATTTACCCTTCAAATATCGTTGGTCTCCTAGCTCTCTTAAAAAGAGTGAAGAAATAGGTTGGAAAGGACTTGTGTCTGAGGGAGGCCAGAAGCACGGAAAGCAGCAGTGCCTAACTCAGGAAGATGGGGTCAACGGCCATTGTCTCCCTAGGTTGGCCCTGCTGTGGCGTCCACTTGTCCACTGTGTGACCTTGGGTAAGGCACTTTGCTTCTCTGTGCCTCAGTGACCTCATCTGTCAAATTTGGATTAAGTCTGTGGAACACGGACTATGTCCAACCTGATTAGCTTGGGTGTGAGCCCACTGTCGGGTAGGGACTGTCTCTATATGTTGCCAACTTGTACTTCCCAAGTGCTTAGTACAGTGCTCTGCACACAGTAAGCGCTCAATAAATACGATTGATGATGATGATCTAGACTAGTGCTTAGTACGGTGTCTGGAACATGGTAAGCGCTAAACAAATATTACTTAAAAAAAGAGATATAGCCTAGCATAGAGAAGCAGCGTGGCTTGGTGGACGGAGCATGGGCCTGGGAGTTGAAAGGACCTGGATTCCTATCCCAGCTCTGCCACATGTCTGCTGGAGGACCTTGGGCAAGTCACTTCACTTCACTGAGCAGTGTGGCTCAGTGGAGAGAGCACAGGCTTGGGAATCAGAGGTTGTGGGTTCTAATCCTGGCTCCGCCACTTGTCAGCTGTGTCACTTAACTTCTCTGGGCCTCAGTTGCCTCATCTGTAAAATGGGGATTAAGACGGTGAGCCCCAGGTGGGACAACCTGATTACCTTGTATCCCCCCAGCGCTTAGAATAGTGCTTGGCACATAGTAAGCAGCGTGGCTCAATGGAAAGAGCCCGGGTTTTGGAGTCAGATGTCATGAGTTCAAACCCCAGCTCTGCCAATTGTCAGCTGTGTGACTTTGGGCAAGTCACTTCACTTCTCTGGGCCTCAATTCCCTCATCTGTAAAATGGGGATTAAGACTGTGAGCCCCCCGTGGGACAACCTGATCACTTTGTAACCTCCCCAACACTTCGAACAGTGCTTTGCACATAGAGCTTTATAAATGTCATTATCAGTATTAGTATTAGTAAGCGCTTAACAAATGCCATCATTATTATTATTATTCTCTGGGCCTCAGTTACCTCATCTATAAAATGGGGACTGAGAGTGAGCCCCATGTAGGACAGAGACTATGTCCAACCTGATTAACTTGTATCTACCCCAGCATTTAGAAGAGTGCTTGGAACATAGTAAGTGCTTAACAAATGCCATAATTATTATTTTTATTATTATTGTTATAGTCATGGGGAATGGTGGGCATCCTGTTTCACAGCTGAGTATGTAATGGAGGGAGACCTCATTCTGTCACCCACTCAGGCCTCATATCTTCCTCCTTCCACACACCCACAGGGCCTTTGGGTGTCCTTCGGGACGGACCTATTCCAGGGGAAGGAAATCCAATTAGAGTGAGACCCAGGCATGTTTAACTAAACAAGTCAGTGAGAAAAGCATTTCTAAAGGCTACTGAATAATTTCCACGCTGGCGGCCTCCTGAAACCCAAGACTGACCTCTGAGACAAAAATTATTTTGTCACACAAATTAAGCACATTCAGGTTTAGGCTGCAGCATGAGCTCGGTGCTTCCTAAGTCATCAACAATATTATAAGCAAAAAATGAGATCCTTCTCACAAGAAAAATCCCAACAGCCATCAATATATATTGTAAATTGGGATGTCTGCTTCTTGAGGTGGAGGCAGCTATCACAGCAAAGTTATTACCATCCATGTTTCTTGTTATTAAAGATTCTCATATTTTTGTATTCTTCAGGGTATCTTTGCATAACAAGAAGTTTAAAGCCAAATAATTATTGAACACCAGTCGAATGCAGCACACAAAATGAAGCAATTGGGACAGTAAAAATACGTTCCAGGTCATCAGCGGGCTTACACTTCATTCATTCATTCGTTCAATCCTATTTATTGAGCGCTTACTGTGTCCAGAGAACTGTACTAAACACTTAGGAAAGTAAAACACAACAATTAGAAAGGGAGTCAGCCACTAGAGGTAGAACTGCTTTAAACTTTCAGAATGGTGGTAGTTGAGGACTGACTCAATTAACTATATCACTGATATTTTTCTTTGAAGATGTCGCTACTACTGGTGACCACTCTCTAGCCTATTCGAGATAAAAAGGAGCATAACAATATACAGTCCGTTATAAATTTTAGTTAAATTTGTTTTCCAGCAAAGTTGAAATTTTTCATAAATATTCTCTCACCTAGTTGACAGGGAAATGCTAATGTAATTTTTTGGCTACTTTCAAAGCCCCAAAATGACAATACGAAATGAAAATTTTAAGCAAGAGTTAAAATACTTCCTGACACGCATTATTTGGGCAACTTGAATAGTTTCATCTTTTTACCTTGCTTTTTGGCTTACTTTATACATTTGAAAGATCATTTAAATAACTGAGCTAATGATGATAATCATGGGATCATTTATTATAATCTTGAAGTGCTTGTGTCCTCCTCCTTCTCTCTTTCTCTCTCTCGCTTTCTCCCTGACTCAATGAAATCCCCCAATATTCCTGCTGTATAAGGAGAAACCGGGTCACCCTCTAAAAGCAGACTCAATCATGTTTATTAAGTTCTTACTGAGTGCAGAGCACTGTACTTCGTGCTTGGGAGAGTACAATATAACAGAATTGGTAGATGCAGTCCCTGCCCTACCTTGAGTAAATGAGGTGTTAGAGTTGGGGATTCAACTCTAACATCAGATGACCAGATAAATATTACCTTCTGGAGCACTGGGATGGAGACGAAGAGGCAGGGGCCAGTGTGGGGGAGAGAGGGCGAAGCGGGGAAAGTGAAGACAAGGAAAGGTCAGAGAGGGAAAATCTGAGGGAGGTTAAAGGGGAGAGAGGATGAAATGGATATTTCTATAAAACAAAATGGATAAAAAACAAATATGTGGTAGGGAGTGAGACCATAGGCTATTTTGGGGGTACTCTGGAAATGCCAATCCTGATTGGATTGTATGCCCTTTTCAAAGGCCCCTGCCTAGAGGGTGAGTGAAATGCTAGATGCCAATTTCAAAATAGGAAATTTCGAGATTGCAACTTCATATTTTCGTGAGTCTCTCATTTCTTTCTGGAGGCCAATATAATCGTGCATGCATAGCCATACATTATATAATAATACACTATGCTATAGATCATAAACAATACATATTTGTGCAAACTGTATGCATTTGTATATATCTATATATGCATATTTATATGCAAAGGACAATGGGTGGGGATATGTGAAGCCAGGTAAAACTGCAAGCCCGTTCTATAATAATAATAATAATGATGGCATTTGTTAAGCACTTACTATGTGCAAAGCACTGTTCTAAGTGCTGGGGGGGATACAAGGTGATCAGGTTGTCCCACGTGGGGCTCATAGTCATCATCCCCATTTTACAGATGAGGTAACTGAGGCTCAGAGAAGTTAAGTGTCTTGCCCAAGGTCACACAGACTGTGAGCCCGTTGTTGAGCAGGGACCATCTCTATATGTTGCCGATTTGTACTTCCCAAGCATTTAGTACAGTGCTCTGCACACAATAAGTGCTCAATAAATACGATTGAATGACTGAATGAATGGTTATTTGGGAGAATGAGGTTGCCACCTATTTAACGAGGCATAATTTAGCATTCGCCCCAAGAGTTGGAAGTTGATCTCTCATCTGCACTCTAGAGAACTGGACCTGTAATCTCTATAAGGGCAAGAGACATATCTTCCACTGATCCCAAGCTCTGCACACACCCAAATTCAATAACTGATTTGAAAATGGTGATGAGGATAAAGACAGTGGCAATAAAGACAGGAATCCAAAGAATAACAATAATAATAAGGATAATAATAATGATGGCATTTATTAAGCGCTTACTATGTGCAAAGCACTGTTCTAAGCGATGGGGAGGTTACAAGGTGATCAGGTTGTCCCACGGGGGGCTCACAGTCTTCATCCCCATTTTACTGATGAGGTAACTGAGGCCCAGAGAAGTGAAGTGACTTGTCCAAAGTCACACAGCTGACAGGTGGTGGAGCCGGAATTTGAACCCATGACCACTTGACTCCAAAGCCCATGCTCTTTCCACTGAGCCATGCTGCTTCTCTGCTTCTCATAATAATAATAGTAATGGCATTTGTTAAGTGCTTACTATGTGCCAAGCACTGTTGTAAGTCCTCGGAGGGAAACAAGGTAATCAGGTTGTCCCACATGGGGCTCAGTCATAATCCCCATTTTACAGATAAAGTAACTGGGCCATCTAGAAGTTAAGTGATTTGCCCAAAGTCACACAGCTGACAAGTGGTGAAGTCAGGATTAGAACCCATGACCTCTGACTCCGAAGCCTGTGTACTCTTTCCACTAAGCCACGAGCTCACTTCATTTCTCTGTGCCTCAATTACCTCATCTGTAAAATAGGATTGACCCTGTGAGCCTCACATGGGACATGAACTGTGTCCAACCTGATTTGCTTATATCCAACCCAGTGCTAAGAACACTTCCTGGCACATAGTAAGTGCTTAACAAATACTATAATTATAATTTATTATGGGCTTACTGTTCAGAGCCGTGTATTAAGAGTTGAGTACAACAAAGTTAGTAGATGTGAATCCTGCCCTCAGGGAGTTTACATTCTGATGGGGAAGATGAAGAATTAAATAAATTACCGATCTGGGAAGCAATAAATATAAAGATATTACTGTGTCAGTCAGAACAGGTAATAAATCAGATGATAACTGAACTGTTCAATTGTTAAATTAGATGCGAGTTACCTTCCCCTCCAACTCTTCAGGGCTATATAACTACAATAACTGATTATAATAATTGAGTCATTTGTTAAGCACTTACTATGCGCTTACTGATAGGGACTGCATCTGATCGGATTATCTCGTTTCTACCCCAGCATTTAGAACATTGCTTTACACATACAAGTGCTTAACAAATACCACAATCGTTATGTGCCAAGCTAAGTAGTTGTGAGATAATCAGGTTGGTCACGTTCCCTGTCCCACATGGGGCTCACAGTCTAATTGGGAGCGAGATGGGAACTGAGTCCCCATTTTAATTGAATTCCCTTCAAAGCCCTACTGAGAGCTCACCTCCTCCAGGAGGCCTTCCCAGACTGAGTCCCCTCCTTCCTCTCCCCCTCCTCCCCCTTCCCATCCTCCCCACCTTACCTCCTTCCCCTCCCCACAACACCTGTATATATATATATATATATATATATATATATATGTTTCTACATATTTATTACTCTATTTATTTATTTAATTTGTGCATATTTATTCTATTGATTTTATTTTGTTAATATGTTTTGTTTTGTTCTCTGTCTCCCCCTTCTAGACTCTGAGCCCACTGTTGGGTAGAGACCGTCTCTATATGTTGCCAACTTGTACTTCCCAAGCACTTAGTACAGTGCTCTGCACCCAGTAAGTGCTCAATAAATACGATTGAATGAATGAATGAATGAATTTTACAGATGAGTCTAAGACGCAGAGAAGTTAAGTGACTTGCTCAAGGTCACACATCAGCAGGATTAGAACGCACGCCCTTTGACTTCCTGATCTGTGTTCTTTCCACCTAATAATAATAATTTTGGTATTTGTTAAGTGCTTACTATGTGCAAAGCACTGTTCTAAGCACGGGGGAGGATACAAAGTGATCAGGTTGTTCCATGTGGGGCTCACAATCTTAATGCGCATTTTACAGATGAGGTAACTGAGGCCCAGAGAAGTTAAGTGACTTGCCCAAAGTCACACAGCTGACACATGGACCATGCTCTTTCCACTGAGCCACGGTGCTTACCTAGGCCACACTTGCTTCTCAATATCAGTGCAGATCCCATCATCATCAATCGTATTTATTGAGCGCTTACATGTGCAGAGCACTGTACTAAGCGCTTGGGAAGTACAAATTTACAACATATAGAGACAGTCCCTACCCAACAGTGGGCTCACAGTCTAAAAGGGCCCATCAATCACATCTATTCCTTTACTATCCTCTGCAAGAGATGAGGTGATGGTAAGGATATAAGAATATGAAGTTTAACGTTAATAGAATTGGAAGAAGCATGGCTTAATGGAAATAGAACAGGCCTGCGAGTCAGAGGACCTGGGTTCTAATCACAGCTTCCCCACTTGTCTGCTGTGGGGAATTCACTTAACTTTTCCATACCTCAGTTTACTCAACTGTAAAATGGAGATTAAATCTAACTCCCTCCAAATTAGACTGTGAGCACCATGTGGGACAGGGACTGTGTTCAACATAATTATCTTGTGCCTATTCCAGCGCTTAGTGCAGTGTTGGGCTTATAGTAAGCGCCGAACAAATGCCATTGGTATTATCATTTGCTATTTCATAATAATTGCAGAGCATGGGACATTTTGTCCCACAGTAACTTTCTTGCCACTTCATCTGGAAATAGCTTTTCAATTAAAATATAATGCCTAATGTACAACTTAAACAACTGGTCCTCCACTGTTATGGTTTTTAAGGGCCTTGCTGATCCTTCTGTTTATAGCATTCTCCAAAAATTATTTCTTGAATTCCCAGCCATCACTGAGGCAAAAATAATGAGATTGTTCCTGCTATAATTTCTGTAATAACACAGTTCTCTTCCCTCCTGCCAAGCACCTTATACAAATTACTAGAAACTTAATGTTAAATGTTATTTTAACACTTGCGGTTGGACTCCAACATGGAATTATATTACTTAGTTTATTATCTCATTTACCACCTACTACGTTATATTATTAGATAATTCATTGAACACGGGATGTTTGGGGTTAGGTTTGGTGATAATTTAAGCATCCCTTCTGTTTACCATTTACCCTCTGTTTCTGTCATTGCTATGTTATCTTATGGCCTTTAAAGAAAACTGAATTTCAGATAATTTAATCAGTACTAATTAAGAAATCTGTTCAATTACATGGACGATGGGACTCTTCATTGCCAAAGGCTCAATGCCACCGACTTTTTGAAATCCCTGCTTTAATAAAGAATAGTGTGATCACTATATTTCAAAAACCTTACCTAGGTTATTGAAAATACCTTAGATCACAAAAGAATTCTGAAAAATCTAATTTCCTTTCAAATTATGTTGTTGTTTTATAAATGCTACTTCCACTATTTTCCCGAACGATCTCTCACCCATTTAAATCTCTCTCTCCAGACTGCTTTACTTTCTAGATGTCAATATGTTGTGTTTTCATTTCCATCACCACGGGGGCAATAATTTCACCTTTTATTAGATTTGATTAGCTGAGAGTGGGCCCAAAAATCACCTTCCACTGGGATTGATTTCTGGACGTACTGGGGTTTTTTTTTATGACACACAAATTGTGAGCGGTGATGTGGCTGATAAGACCAACAGTCCATTTCCATTTATGCATGCATAAGGACCATATTTAATAGAAAATCATAGAACCCCTGAGAGTTTGGAGAATATTATCTAATGATAGAAGGAAAGTGGGAAAACCATTCGAAGGAAATTCTAATAGACAATATTTTCACTTTATTCCAGATAGGTAAGCAAATTTACGGTGTGGGGAGAGGAGGCAGGTGAGAAATACACGGGGAATTGGGGAGGGCTAGTGCTTATTGTGTACAGAGTATTGTATTAAGCATTTGAGAAGCACACAATACAATGAGTTTGGTAGACATGTCCCCTGCCCACAAGCAGCTTACAGTCGAAAGAGCAGGAAGGGTAGAGGCAGGGAAAAAACCACCACAGTGGTGACTGGATATCACTTTGACAGAAAGTGTTTTTTGCTGGGCTGACAGGGAACTTTCTCCTCTAATTTTCTCCTCTCCTCTTACTTTCTCCTCTAGAGAAGCAGCATGGCTCAGTGGAAAGAGCCCGGGCTTTGGAGTCTGAGGTCACGGGTTCGAATCCCGGCTCCGCCACATGTCTGCTGTGTGACCTTGGACAAGTCACTTAACTTCTCTGCGCCTCATCTATAAAATGGGGATTAAAACTGTGAGCCCCACGTGGGACAACCTTGATTATTTTGTTAGTATGTTTGGTTTTGTTCTCGGTCTCCCCCCTTTTAGACTGTGAGCCCACTGTTGGGTAGGGACTGTCTCTATATGTTGCCAACTTGCATTTCCCAAGCGCTTAGTACAGTGCTCTGCACACAGTAAGTGCTCAATACATATGATTGATTGATTACCTTGTATCCCCCACAGCGCTTAGAACAGTGCTTTGTGCATAGTACGCGCTTAACAAATCCCTTCATTATCAACAGGCCAAGGCCAAGGCAAGCGTTAGGATTTTGGCTTGGAGGCTAAACTAAGATTTGGGGCTTACTGTAACAGTGTAGAGTTTAGGCTAGAAGTAGTGAACCATAACTGTTATCATCCACAATTGGATGATCATTTATAAGGATTTAATAAATGCCTTTACAGTAGTAATGGTATTTCTTAGGGGCTTAATATGAGCAAAGCACGAATCTGAGTGTGCTGGGAGAGAATGCACAGTTGGAAATTAGACGTTCTTTTTCCTCAGAGAGCTCAAATGATTAAAAAACTTTCAGGTGCCTCTAATTAAGGGTCATGAGTTAAGAACCAACAAAATCCACCAAAGAACACAAGCCTAGGAGTCAGAGGATCTGGGAGCCAATCCTGGCTCTGCCAATTGTCGGCCGTTTGACCATTACAAGGTATTCAACTTCTCAGTGCTTCGGCTGCCTTATCTGTAAACTGGAGACTGAATACATGTTCTCCCTCCACGAAAAGCAGTGTGACTTAGTGGAAGGAGCCCAGGCTCGGGAGTCAGAGGATGTGGGTTCTAATCCCGGCTCCACCACTTGTCTGCTGTGTGACCTTGGGAAAGCCACTTAACTTCTCTGTGCCTCAGTTGCCTCATCTGTAAAACGGGGATGAAATCTGTGGGCCCCATGTGGGACAACCTGATTACCTTGTATCTGTCCCTGTGCTTAGAACGGTGCTTGGCACATAATAAGCACTTAACAAATACCATCATTATTATTATTACTTGAACTGTGAGTCCCATGTGGAACAAGGATTATGTCCCACCCACTTGACTTGTATCTTGTCTAACTCGATTGACTTGTATCTTGTCTGTTTAGAGCTAATTCCCCTCCCATTCAGAGGCTATAATAGACATCACTCCCTTTTAGCTTTTCCATTATAAAGAAGAGTGCAGGCTTCTTCAAGCAAAACCATGGTGACTCCATGGCAATAAAAAATGGACTCAGTTCACATTCAAAGGAGTAGGTGACTCCCCAACTAATAATCAAAGCCCCTTGCTTTCCTTCAGTAAATTTATTTGTCGTTATCATTTTCTCTTTCATTTTTATGTTGCTAAAACCCAGCTGGAAAATTTATTAGTAGGAAGAGGGGGAGGTTTTTTTTTTTAATTTAGTACCATTCAGAAAAGTGAATTTGTTGCCTCTCCATTTAAATTGTGTTCAAGAGAATACAACCAGTGTTTTGGACACTGAAATTAGTTTTGTAACACATTTACAAGCACTTTAAAATGTCTTATTATCATCACAGTAATTGCACATCTACACTTCTCAGATGAAATGTTGGCTACGATTTTATTACATTTGCTTGCTACTTCACATACGGGTTGTCATAAATCTCTGTTGATGAGTTTACTTGTTTGGTTGATGGTTAAAGTCACTGAATGTGAAAAATTTGCTCCTGGACACTATCATTTAAAAATGATGCTTTGCTTTTTGTTTTGCAGACTGACTCAAAGTCTAAATTGATATTTTCCAGGTTTACAGGGCCTATCTTCTCTGAATAGGGTGTGAAAGAAGATTTAAAATATCTCAACACCTAAAATGATCAATTCCAATATTCTGCTTGTCCAAAACTAGAAATCAAACCATCTACAATATCATTTGGTAATGTCATGAGGTTTAGAGTTGGAGTTAAATTCAGTCAAGGTTTAGGACTTGGGAAAGCTTTGTCCTAGGAGGCTGACGACAGATTATAGCTGAGGTTCTGAGAGAGTGCTCCTTAACTGTAGTCATCAACAGCTGGACCATCAAAGCATAATAGCAATCAAGTTGTTCAATCAACCCTGGACCACTCAAAGTTTTAATTTTAATTTAATTTAATTTAAGTTTTAATTTCTATGATGTCATTGTCCCCAACAGGAAAATCCTCAGCCTAGCATCAGGTGTACTGAAAGATCTCTGGACTACTGCACCAGCCGTCTCTCTGATCTCCCACCCTCGTGTCTCTCCCCACTTCAATCCATACTTCATGCTGCTGCCTGGATTATCTTTGTCCAGAAATACTCTGGGCATGTTACTCCCCTCCTCAAAAATCTCCAGTGGCTACCAATCAATCTGCGCATCAGGCAGAAACTCCTCACCCTCGGCTTCAAGGCTGTCCATCATCTCGCCCCCTCCTACCTCACCTCCCTTCTCTTCTTCTAGAGCCCACCACACACCCTCCACTTCTCTGCTGCTAATCTCCTCACTGTGCCTCGTTCTCGCCCGTCCCGCCATCGACCCCTGGCCCACGTCCTCCCCCGAGCCTGGAATGCCCTCCCTCTGCCCATCCGCCAAGCTAGCTCTCTTCTTCCCTTCGAGGCCCTACTGAGAGCTCACCTCCTCCAGGAGGCCTTCCCAGACTGAGCCCCTTCCTTCCTCTCCCCCTCGTCCCCCTTTCCATCCCCCCCATCTTACCTCCTTCCCTTCCTCACAGCACCTGTATATATGTATATATGCTTGTACATATTTATTACTCTATTTACTTATTTATTTTACTTGTACATATCCTATTTATTTTATTTTTTTGTTAGTATGTTTGGTTTTGTTCTCTGTCTCCCCCTTCTAGACTGTGAGCCCACTGTTGAGTAGGGACTGTCTCTATATGTTGCCAGCTTGTACTTCCCAAGCGCTTAGTACAGTGCTCTGCATGCAGTAAGCGCTCAATAAATACGATTGATTGATTGATCTCAATTTCATCTATGTCTCTGCCGACAACTTGATCACGTCTTGCCTCTGGCCTGGAAATCCCTACCTCTTCATAACCCACTGGTGATCACTCTTCCCACCTTCAAAACCTTATTAAGAGTACATCTCCTCCAAGAGGCCTTCCGGACTAAACCCTCATTTCCTTTTCTCCCCACTCTCTTCTGCAACACCCTCGTGCTTAGATTTGTACCCTTTCTTCACCCCTCCCTTCAGGCCCAGAGCTCTTACGTACACATCCACAGTTTATTTATATTAGCGTCTGTCTTTCCCTAAAGACGATATACTCACGGTGGGCAGGGAACGTGTCTCTAAACTCTGGTATACTGTACTCTCCCAGAGCTTAACACAGCACTTTGCTCATGGTTGGCACTCAGTAAATATGAACAATAGATCAAGCTGATGGAAATTATTTCAAGAATGTTTCACTTTTTAGGTTTTAAAATACCATGTGTGCACATGCATATGTGTGTATAATACCTTGTGTGTGAATATATAATACCTCGTGTGTGTACAGATATATGAAATATACCTTGTGAATATAGTCATTCATTCGGTTGCATTTATTGAGTACTTACTGTGTTCATAGCACTGTACTAAGCGCTTTTGTGTATATATATTATGTATATTCACAAGGTATATTTCATCGTAGATATAATGATGATAAAAATGAGGATACAAACCAAAGTCAGTGACTAATACCTAGAGACCATTGCTGTACCAACTTAGTGATACGATAATATCCCTAACAGCTTTTCTCCTTTAAGGAAAGCAAACTAGAAATATATAGTCATAACGTCGTGTCATTTACTGAGCATCTATTAAATGGAATGCAGAATAGGACACGGTGGCATTTTCACAAGAGGGGAGTCAGAATAAACAAAATTGAATGTTCACACATCCATACGTACAACTTCCAATGATGAACATCAGTAAACAAATTCATAATACGGGAAGTGACTGAAGGTTTGGTGGATGTTAAAGGAGATGAAATTTCAGGAGAGATTTAAAAGTGGGGAGGGTTGAGGTCTGGTGGATTTGCCAGGGAGAGAGTTCCAGACCCTGGGAACAATGTGAGAAAGGGCTAGGTAGCAGTAAAATCAATCAATTGATCAATCAATGCCATTTACTACCAGCAGCGTGGCTCCGTGGAAGGAACATGGGCTTCGGAGTCAGAGGTCATGGGCTCGAATCCCGGCTCTGCCAATTGTCAGCTGTGTGACTTTGGGCAAGTCAATTCACTTCTCTGGGCCTCATTTACCTTATCTGGAAAATGGGGATTAAGACTGTGAGCCCCCCGTGGGACAATCTGATCACCTTCTATCTCCTCCAGCGCTTAGAACAGTGCTTTGCACATAGTAAGCGCTTAATAAATGCCATTATTAGAGAAGCTGCATGGCTCAGTGGAAAGAGCCCGGGCTTGGGAGTCAGAGGTCATGGGTTCTAATCCCAGGTCTGCCACATCTGCTGTGTGACCTTGGGCGAGTCACTTAACTTCTCTGAGCCTCAGTTCCCTCATCTGTGAAATGGGGATTAAGACTGTGAGCCCCACATGGGACAACCTGATCACCTTGTATCCCCCCAGCACTTAGAACAGTGTAAGCTTAGAACATAGTTAGCACTTAACAAATGCCATCATTATTATTTACCGAGCATTTATAGGGAGGATGGTGGTGTTGTCTCAGAGAGCAGGTTACTGCCAGGAGGTGGGTTACGTGGATAGAAAAATCGATTTGAGATTAAATAATGCAGCATTAAACGGACATGTGCACTGAGTCAGAATAAATTCAATACCAAGATGCAAGGGCTGGGCTAATATTGGAAATCTTTCAAGAGTGATCAGACATAAGGTATACAACATGACAACCAACATGGCCTAATGGAAACAGCACGGGCATGGCAGTAAGAAGACTTGGCTTCTTATCCCTGATTAACCATTAACCTGCCGAGCGACCTTCTCTTCAAAGAAGCTAGTTGTTTCTAGAAGTGCCAAACCACTTCTCTTCTCTGTGCCTCAGTTCCTTCATCTGTAAAATGGGGATTCACATCTTCTTTCCCTCCTATATAGATATGAATACCATGTGGGACAGGGACTGTGTCTGACTTTATCATCTAGTATCTACCCCACTGATTGTTGTTGTTAATGGTATTTGTTGTTGTAGTTTATGGTACTGGTTTATGTTTATGTTGTTGTTGTTGTTTATGGTATTTGGAGACTCAGCATCTGCATGGCTCAGTGGAAAGAGCCCAGGCTTTGAAATCAGAGGTCATGGGTTCAAATTCCAGCTCTGCCAATTGTCAGCTGTGTGACTTCGGGCAAGTCACTTCACTTCTCTGTGCCTCAGTTACCTCATCTGTCAAGTGGGGATTAAGACTCTGAGCCCCCCATGGGACAACCTGATCACCTTGTAACCTCCCCAGCATTTAGAACAGTGCTTTGCACATAGTAAGTGCTTAATAAATGCCATCATTATTATTATTATTATTTGTTAAGTTCTTACTATGTGTCATTCACTGTTCTCCGTGCTGGGGTAGGTACAAGTTAATCAGATCAGAAACAATCCCCTTCCCATAAGGGAAGGGATCATAGTCAAGTAGGAGGGAGAACAGGAATTAAATCCCAAATTGGCAGTTGAGTTTGGCACATTGTAAGCACTTAAGAAATACACTGATTTTTATCATTATCACATAAGAAGTGTAGCTGCACTTCTCAACCCTCTACAACCAAACTCCAAACAAATCAGCCCATGAAACTGCTCATAATGGATTGAACAACCGCAAGCAAAATACTAGTCTTTCAGTAATTCACTAGTGTTTCGTATATACTAACTGAAAAAAGTCTGAAGAAGGATTGAAAAGCTTTGAAAACTTCCAAGATATCCCCACAGAATGGTAACCCTTGCCCGTTTCGGCTTCTCAAACACAGAAAAAACAGACACTCCTTTGGAGATAAATCTTCCCTATATCTCTATTGGAGATGAGAGGAAGCGTGATATAATTCTTCAGAGAACGACACGATTAGCTGAAGATTCCATAAACTCTCCACAGCAACCAGCTTCCCACAAGTTGGTTTAACTGATACTGACATTTAAAAGTCCTTTCACAAGCTGTTAGGGCCACCTGAAGCCAACACCTGCTGAGTAATCCTTGTAGCATACATTATACATTATATTTCAGAACCGGGAACGAAGTGACAAGCCAACTGTCCTCAGTGCCCCCAACAAACCACTTTTTCTCCAGTACAGTGCCTTATGCTAGGAAGTATGTGTGGTATCAATTTACCGTATATGATGGATTTTGGATATATGAACTTTGTTTTCTAGTTACATGCTGTACATCCTCCAATAGGACCGAAAAAGACCACACTAGCATGCTCAAAAATATCACATACTCTTCGTCCCTATTTTTCCCTTATATTTTCCATTGTGTCTTTGTATTCATTGGGTAGCCCCGGTAACTGTAATTTTTTTTTTCTGATGAACAGTTGAAGAGATTAAACTATTCATTCATTCAATCATATTTATTGAGCGCTTACTGTGTGCAGAGCACTGTACTAAGCGCTTGGGAAGTCCAAGTTGGCAACATATAGAGATGGTTCCTACCCAATAGTGGGCTCGCAGTCTAGAAGGGGGAGACAGACAACAAAACAAAATGGCTTGTCCATTGTATCCCAGAGCTACCAGTTCAATTTGGATTGCACAGTCCTTCATTTCCCCACCTCCATGGTGGGAGAAATTATAATACAAAAAATAATTATGGTATTCGTTAAGCACTTACTATGTGCCAAGCATTATTCTAAGCTCTGGAGTAGATACAAGTTAAGCAGGTTGGCCACAGTCCCTGTCCCACATGAGGCTCACACTCTTAATCCCCATGAGGTAACTGAGACCCAGAGAAGTGACGTGACTAAACCACGCTGCTTCCCACGTGCACTCATCAGCTCATGGATGGTCAGATGTGATCTCCCCTGAATCATGCAGATGTACTGGATGCATTGCTGATGCAATTGGTTGGGGAAATTCTGGACTTGGATGTTGAGTACTGCCACTGAAGTCCTAGATGGGGGCTGACCTACTTGAAAGACTATGGGACCAGAAGTTCAAAACCTGGGTTCTAGTGCCAACTCCACAAATTGCCTGATCTGTGACCTTGGTCAAATTGTGTAACCTCTCGGTGTTTCCTCATCTGTAAAACAGGGATAAAGTATCGGTTCTCCCTTCCTCCCTCATAAGCTGTGTGAGATGTGAGACGTGGACTATGCCCTATCTGCTTATTTTAAATCCAACCCAGCACTTGGGGCAGTATTTGGCCCATAGTCCATGGTTAATAAATGCCACTATTATTATTATTAATATTCCACCTCCTCATCTAAAAGAAAGTCCTCACCTTGTCCACTCTTACCTCACCTTGCTAGTCTCCTACTACAAACCAGCCTGCACACTTTGCTCTCCTAATGCTAACCTTCTCACCATACCTCGATCTGGTCTATCTCGCCAATGTCCTGCCTTTGGCCTGGAAAGCCCTCCTTCTTCATATTCAACAGATAATTCCTCTGCCACCCATTCAAAACCTCCTCCAAGAGGCCTTCCCTGACCAAACCCTCTTTTCCTTTTTCTTCTATTCACTTTTTCATCACCCTGACTTGTTCCCTTTATTCACCTCCCCTCCCATCCCCACAGCACTTATGTGCATATCTGTAATTTACTGATTTACTGAGAAGCAGCGTGGCTCAGTGGAAAGAGCATAGGCTTTGGAGTCAGAGGTCAGGGGTTCAAATCCTGGCTCTGCCACTTGTCAGCTGTGTGACTTTGGGCAAGTTACTTAACTTCTCTGTGCCTCAGTTACCTCATCTGGAAAATGGGGATGAAGACTGTGAGCCCCACATGGGACAACCTGATTACCTTGTATCCCCCCAGCGCTTAGAATAGTGTTTTGCACATAGTAAGCGCTTAAAATGCCATTATTACTATTATTATTTATATTAATGTCTGTCTCCCTCTGTAGGCTGTAGCTTGTTTTGGGCAGGGTATGCATCTGCTATATTTTAATATTGTACTCTCCCAAACAATATAGTATGCTGCACACAATAAACACAATTGATTGATTGAATTCACATTATAATAAATTTAATAGTCATTCTGCTGTACTGTTTTATTACCACCTTTTTTTGGTTTGTCAATGGTCACAAACTTCCAGATGCTCATACTTCCCCAAAACATACTGCTACCTGGCAAATGAGGTCTGTTCATCTCAAAGGAAAAACCATTTTGCCCTGAGCCAATGAAGGTGTCTTCTTTATGCTGGAGCTATTAGGCTCCATCTTATCTGCTAGTCCCTATTAGCTCATGCCCTTCACTCTTTAGATATGTGCCTGCACATATCTATTTTAACAATGCAACCGAGCATTAGAATATGGGAATGATTTTAAGAACTTTGAAATATTTATTAATGAAATTCAGGCAGAATTGTTCCCCATTTAAAACTTGTGGATGTATAAATACTGTCCATTTCCTTATCTCACATTTCTTACCTCATGCTGCACCTTAAAGAAAAAAATCTTAGTAGAGAATTGGTATTTTAACTTCAGATAAAATTTCACTGGTGCTTAATATTTTATAGAATGGTATTTAAAGCTAAAGAGTTTTCCTAGATGTAAAAGTGAAAGACAGCTGTGGTATTTGTGAGGTTCAACAATATTTACATATCTTTCCTTTCAGTCGGGCATTATGCTATTTATCTTGCTCACAATAGCAGCAGGTAATAAATCATAAAATGAGATAGGAACTGCACAGCCTACTGGAAGATGTGTCCAATCAAGAAACCAGCAATCTTGATCTACTTTTTCTCCAGGCCTGAATTCTTGGAAAATTATACCCATAAAATGGCTATCGCTCACTCAAAATGAGACCTGCAAATTTAACTGCTTAACTTTGGCTTACTTTTACCTCTAATAAAAAGATGCCCCCTCGTTCCTTGGACATAGAGAAAACACAATCTACCAAAATATCCCCTCCTCTTCATTGCATTGGTTAGACAGAAAGGCTGGGACCTGGAAATCAATAGTTCTGAGACTATTTGTGTAGCCTAGCGGGAAGAGCACTAATCTGGGAATCAGAAGACCTGAGTTCTAATTGCAGCTCTTCCACTTGTCTGCTGTATGACCTTGGATAAGTCACTTAATTTATCTGTGCCTCAGTTCTCTCATCCAAACCACCTGTTCTCCTTCCTCCTTAGACTGTGAGCTTCATGTGGGACCTGATTATCTTGTATCTACCCCAGCGCTAAGTAGAATACTAGACAATAAGTACCTACAAATACCACAATTATTAGACTGTAAGCTCACTGTGGGCAGGGAATATGTCTGTTCTACTGTACTTTCCCAAGCATTTAGTACAATCCCCAGCACTCAGTAATCGCTCAGTAAATACGATTGATTGATCGATTATTATCAGTAGTGTTCATCAACATCACTGAGTAATAATAATAGATTTATTTGTTGAGCGCTTACTGTGTGCCAGGCCTTGTATTAAGCGCTGGGGTAGAGACAAGTATATCCAGTTGCACATAGTCTCTGTCCCATGTGAGGCTCACGGTTTCAGTCCCCATTTTACAGATGAGGTAACTGAGGCCCAGAGAAGTGAAATGACTTGCCCAAGGCCACACAGCAGGTAAGCGGTGGAGCCGGGATTAGAATCCATGGCCTTCTGATTCCAGGGCCATTACTCTATCCACTAGGCCAAGTTGAGGGCAATGCACTGTACTAAGTGGACTGCAAAGCAAAGACGTGACTTGCTCATCTGCCCAAATGGAGTTTACACTCTAATGGGGGAAGTAGATCAAAAACATTTACAAAAAGAGTAATCAAAATAAATAATTGATTGGGCAGGTTCATCGAAGGCAAAGACCATGTATATTAACTCTATTGTCTTTTCCCAAGCATTCAGTTATGGGGCACGGCACACAGCAGGCACTAAATAATAGTATTGATTGATTAAGCACATATACACGAGTGCTGAGGATTGTTATCGAGTTGGCAGCATCAGAAGGGTATTTTGTAGGAGGAAATCTCCTGCATAATTCCATCTTTAAGGAGCCTTATAACGTTGCCACTTGCCCAAAGATGGCCCTAAGAAAGAGAAGGAGAAGCAGCATGGCTCAGTGGAAACAGCCCGGGCTTTGGAGTCAGAGGTCATGGGTTCAAATCCCGGCTCCACCAACTGTCAGCTGTGTGACTTTGGGCAAGTCACTTCACTTCTCTGCACCTCAATTACCTCATCTGTAAAATGGGGATTAAAACTGTGAGCCCCCCCGTGGGACAACCTGATCACCTTGTAACCTCCTCATTGCTTAGAACAGTGCTTTGCACATAGTAAGTGATTAACAAGTGCATCATTATTATTATTATTTTCTCTTGAAGGTAAATAGACTTGATTAGAATACAAATTTCAAAGGACGATACTTTATTCTCTACTAAGAATCTTCTGCCCTCTTGCTTCTGGAAATAACCCAAAGAGGTCTCCAGCAGATCTCTGTCACAGCAAGGTGAGAAAAATCTGCTGATATCTTTTAAAAACGTAAAAATAATAGAAAAACTCCATGGATGCTTAGAGAGGCCACACAGCCTAGTGAAACGAGCATGGGACTGGAAGTCAGAACAGCTGTCCCCTCCCCACATCACCTGTATATACGTTTGTACGTATTTATTACTCTATTTATTTATTTTATTTGTACATATTTATTCCATTTATTTTACTTGGTAATATGTTTTGTTCTGTTGTCTGTCTCCCCCTTCTAGACTGTGAGCCCATTTTGGGTAGGGACCGTCTCTATCTGTTGCCAACTTGTACTTCCCAAGTGCTTAGTACAGTGTTCTGCGCACAATAAGCGCTCAATAAATATGATTGAATGAATGAATGAATGAAGGAAGGAAGGAAGGAAGGAAGGAAGGAAGGAAGGAAGGAAGGAATAGTAGTCCTAGCTCTGATGCTACACTGCTTTGTAACTCTGTACAAACTGCCATTTTTTTAAATGATATTTGTTAAGTTCTTACTATGTGCCAGGCACTGTACTAAGCACATAATAGATACAAGCAAATCAGATTAGACTCAGACCCTGTCCCATGTGGGACATGCTCCCCATTTTACAGATGAGGTAACTGAGGCTCAGAGAAGTAACTTGCCCAAAGTCACACAGCAGACAAGTGGCAGAGACAGGACTGGAAGTCATGTCCTCTGATTCCTAGGCCCATGCTCTTTCTATTAGGCCACACCTCTTCCCTCTCTATGTTTTAGTTTCCTCTTTCCTCACCTCTAGGATGAGGAGAATCAAACCTTCCTCTACCTCACAAGGATTGTGTAAGAATAAAATGATATGATGGATATGCAAGTGCCTTGGACAAAGAGAAAGGCTACAAATTGGAATTATTATCATCACGAGTGGGGTGCAGTAGATTTCAAATTAAATCACCTTGTAACAACAGCACCACATACCATCATGCTGCGTCCCACAAACAAAATAAATATAGCCTACACCAGGAGTTTCCCAGCTTCCCTGAACCACACATTGGCGAAGAGTGAAAAGAAAATATCAGCAGTAACTGCCATCATCTTTGTTGTTGATTTAGGTTGATGGCTGTTGTTTCCAATGTCCTATTTTCTTTTCCTATTAATCTTCCCTGTTGTTCTTTCCCACCAGCTCTCTCTCCCCTAATTTAAGCTCGAAGGAAACAGGGTTCCAAGTTTTCTACCCACTCTCAACATCTACCCCCTGCCCTGTGTCTAAGGCAGTAAGCCTCTCTAACCCAGCATGACTTGAGCTGGATGTACTATGGTTTTGACATACAAGAAAGCAAAAAAACACTGGATGCATCACAAAACACCCAGAGCATGTCCTCAGATTCCTGTGATGGATCACTCCAAACACCCATCACCTGAATCGTGACTCAGTGGAAGGAGCACGGGCTTTGGAGTCAGAGGTCATGGGTTCAAATCCTGGCTCTGCCACTTAATAATAATGATGGGATTTATTAAGCACTTACTATGTGCAAAGCGCTGTTCTAAGCATTGGGGAGGTTACAAGGCGATCAGGTTGTCTCACGGGGGGCTCACAGTCAATCAATCAATCAATCAATCATATTTATTGAGCGCTTACTGTGTGCAGAGCACGGTACTAAGCACTTGGGAAGTACAAGCTGGCAACATATAGAGACAGTCTCTACACAACAGTGGGCTCACAGTCTAGAAGGGGGAGACAGAGAACAAAACCAAATATACTAACAAAATAAAATAAATAGAATAGATAGGTACAAGTAAAATAAATAAATAAATAAATAAATAAATAAATAAATAAATAGAGTAATAAATATGTACAAACATATATATAGGTGCTGTGGGGAAGGGAAGGAGATAAGATGGGGGGATGGAGAGGGGGACGAGGGGGAGAGGAATCCCCATTTTACAGATGAGGTAACTGAGGCCCAGAGAAGTGAAGTGACTTGCCCAAAGTCACACAGATAACAATTGGTGGATTTCCTACTCCAGGTGTGAGGCAAAAATTGTCACAAGCTCACCCAGTTTCTGCATAGGCACAGTCATTATGCCTGCATTATCGTTTACTTTACTCACATTGAAAGCTATATATCAAACTAGGACAACAGTTGAAACAGAAATAGGACTGTATTATCTTGTAGCAAAGTAGAGGATGTCGTGATCATTGCTGTGACATATGATTCTGCTGCTTTCCGTTAAAATATTTTGAGGCAAATTAAAGCTGCTCTGGCTGCATTGCTTCAGCCAAACTCGAAGCACAACAATACGGCCTATTTTACATGTGATTGTTCACGCCTCTAAAAGTTTTCTATAACAAAGTTATTTCTGTGAAGTATTTCCAATTATTTTTGGTCCCTTTAGCTTTCCTAAAGATAAAATTCAAATTAAGAGCATGTATTTTCATCACCCAATAACAAAAATCCTGACCTGGTTAGACAGAGACATCTTCCAGCTGGAAATCTATAACTCTTCAGCATCCCAGTTCCCCCTGGATATTGTTAATTCTCAGAGTACTTTATCAGCAATGTAGGCCTGTACAATAAAGAATTAAATGAAAAACAAGTCTTTCACTGATAAAATTCCACTCTTTTTTTCCCCCTGTGACAATTCTTCACCCCAGCCTCTAATTTCCTTAGCCACTGTAAGTCCCACTACTGTGACAATTTTCTACTCAGGAATAAAAATCCAAAGTCTTCCCATGACACAAACCAGGATTTACTTTGCATGGTCTTGAAGAAACCATTTCACAGTGGCACAGAACAAACTGTGGGCTCTTCAAGTGATGGAATCTTGTCTTCTAACACTCTGCCAAGCCCTTAGTACAACAGCCTGCATCCAGTAGCTTAAATATCATTATTTTTGTTGTTTTATTGTACTCTGCCAAGAGCTTAGTACAGTGTTCTGTGCAAACCAAATGCTCAGTAAATACGATTGAATGAATGAATCAAGTAAATATCAATGATTGACTGAATAGTAACTGGCACTTGAAAAATAAGAGGAAGAATTCAGAATCTGAATCCAAAGTTTAGCATTGATGGTAAGAAAAAAAGGGCTGCCTTAATCAGATCAGTGTGTGGAAGATGGATTCATATTATGGCAGATATGTCCAAAAAGTAAGCATGTTGCTGAATGGTTTGTGATTGAATATCAATCCCATTCATTCCTAATAAGCATATCATCCAGGACTCATAGCATGTCATCCTACAAAGTGGCCAGCTGAATAGAGGAGAGCATGCCAAGAATAAATACAGCATAGGGGAGACCATAATTACTTTACTTTTTTAAAATGATCATCATTAAGTGCTTAATATGTGGCCGGTACCGTACTAAGCACTGGGGTAGTTCAATCAATCAATCAATGGTATTTATAGGGAGCTTACTATGTGCAGATCACTGTACTACATGCTTAGGAGAGAGTACAATACAAAAGAATTAGCAGACACATTCCCTGTCCAAAGCAAGCATAAAGGAGGAGATTCAAGCTAATCAGGTTGGACACTGTCCATGCCCACCTGCAGCTCCTAGTCTTAATTCCCATTATACAGATGAGGTAACTGAGGCACAGAAAAGTTAAGTGACTTGCGGAAGGTTGTCCAGCAGGCAAGTGGTGGAGCAGGGATTAGAACCCACAACCTCGCGCCTCCCAGCTCCATGTTCTATCCACTAGGCCAGGCTTCTTCTCTAATTACCTATTCTTCCAAATTACTAATTACCTCCCAAATTACCTATCAGAGCAGAAAGTGGCATTAGAAGCTCTGTGGTCGCATCTTCTTTTGTGAACTGCTTCACTTCATTGTCCTTTGATTGTCCAGAGGTTGGTGGTGGGAAAGACAAGAACAAGGCTCAGTGAGATGACCCAGAGAATGAGGAAATCCCATCTACGTGTGCTGATGTGCTTGTAAACACCAATACACGAAAGACAGTATGTGGCACATCTTGTGCACTTTGCGATGTCAAAATGATTGCTGCATTTGGCACCGGTATCTGTTTTAAAATCTGTTTCTTGGTATCCGAATCTTCCGAAAATTTCCAACTCTATTTATTTTACTTGTACCTATTTACTATTCTATTTATTTTGTTAATGATGTGCATCTAGCTTTATCTCCATTTATTCTGATGACTTGACACCTGTCCACATGTTTTGGTTTGTTGCCTGTCTCCCCCTTCTAGACTGTGAGCCCGTTGTTGGGTAGGAACCATCTCTATATGTTGCCAACTTGTACTTCCCAAGCACTTAGTACAGTGCTCTGCACACAGTAAACGCTCAATAAATACAATTGAATGAATGAATGAATTAAAGAATGAATGAATTAATTAATTAAAGAATGAATTAAAGAATGAATGAATTAAAGAATGAATTAAAGAATGAATGAATTAAAGAATGAATGAATGAATGAATGAATGAATGAATGAATGAATGAATGAACTCCAACTCCCAGTTAATGGCCTGACCCGATTAAGGCCTCTTTTCCCCATCTCATTGTCCCTTCCACGTTGTCTACGCACTTAGATCCATGACCTTTGGGCATGTGATATTTGCCTCACCCCCAACCCCACAGCACTTATGTACGTGTCTTTAAAATTGTTACTTTTTTATTTATATTAATGTCTGTCTCTCCCTCTTGACCATAAGCTTGTTGATTGATAATGCCCACCAATCTGCCTTTGCATATAGCCCACGGCTACATTACTTTGAGGCAGTTTCACGGAAACTTTCAAATGTTTGTTCTGTTCTCCCTGCTCTAGGGTATCTCATTTAAGGGTTTTGTTCACATTTGTAACCTGTGGAGCTGAAAGGCTTTTGCAGATAGTTGGAAATTAACTTGAGCAGCTTCCAGATCCCTCAACACTTTCTTAATTGTGTTGGCATAGAATCGTAGAAAGGGACCAATTTTAGTTGAAACAGGACTGATAATACTCTGGCAGTGACAGGGAAAGGATCAGAGGGCCAAGTTAAACTCCTATTTAATATGCCATATCACCTAACTCTCTCCATTTTACACACTGACAATCCTCACCAATAGTAAGCCCGTTGTGGGCAGGGGTTGTCTCTCTTTCCTGCTGAATTGTTCTTTCCAAGCACTTAGTACAGTGCTCTGCACAAATTAAGTGCTGAATAAATACGACTGAATGAAGGAATGAAGGAATGAATCTCCTTCCCTTCCCCACAGCACCTGTATATATGTATATATGTTTGTACATATTTATTACTCTATTTATTTATTTATTTATTTTTACTTGTACATATCTATTCTATTTATTTTATTTTGTTAGTATGTTTGTCTTTGTTCTCTGTCTCCCCGTTCTAGACTGTGAGCCCACTGTTGGGTAGGGACTGTCTCTATATGTTGCCAACTTGTACTTCCCAAGCGCTTAGTACAGTGCTCTGCACACAGTAAGCGCTCAATAAATACGATTGATTGATTGATTGATTGATTGATCTCCCCACCATGTTCCCTTCATTCCCCTCCCCTCCAAATTCGCCAGACCACAGCTGCCTCCACATGATCTCCCCAAATTCAACATCCTCCTCCAACTAACCTTCCACAGTATGTTCTCAGTGTCCTAAGGTACATGAAATCAATAGGCTCTTTGCCATTTATGTGTCTATTTCTGCTCCTTTTCTATTTGTAAATATTTGGGTGCCATTATTTGGATCTCCATTAGAATATAAGCTCCTGGTATGCAGAGAGAGTTCCTCCTGCTTCTGTTGACTACCAGGGTGTACTCAATAAATTCCAGTGTTACAACTGGTTTATAATCTTGGGGAATTTCTCAGAGCAGCTAATTTCCCTTAGTAGCTTCCATAGCTCAGATAGGCCATGGGTGTCAAACTATCCGTTAAAGTCATCAGATATATTATGGAAGTTTGAACTTTCCTTAGTAATGATATTTATTTATTGTTCCATGCAACACTATGTGCTCCAAAAAAATCATACTAAATACTCTTGTATCTGTTATCCTGTAAAGATTGTCTGCTGGGTTACCCTTCTTTCTGAATCCTCATTGCAATTCCCTGATTCAGAGAACTTAGACTGCCCTTATATTCCATTAGGAAAACCAGTCCCACCAAAACTATCTTTTTAGTATCTTTGAAAAGTCTGTTGTAATTGAAATAGCAAAAGTACCATCTAATCATAGAGTTCTGCAATTTGTAAATCTTCATAAATCATTTGATGAGTAAATTAGTGTCATATAAAACTGCTGAGCCTGAACTTTTCTGGCACAGATTGATACCCTGCACTTCCATTTAGCTTGAAATTGTAGTTATCATTTCAAAATGGAAATAAAAAATAGAGTTTTATACCACAACTTACTTTGGGGTATATGTTTAAGACACAATCTAATTGGTGTGAAGCTAAAGCAATGAGATTTTAGTATTTCTAAAATCAAGTAATTGGAATAATATGTTTTTGCCAAGCACTCTAATAATTATCAACTTGGATCCTGTTTTTGGTGACATTCCAGAGGAGAGAAAGAAGAATTATCCAAAGGAAAGGCCCGAGGGAAAGCCAAAATGATTTATTGAAGTGGGAAGATAGAAGACTTGGTATGGAAGCCACAGATCCAGGACTCAGTGATAATTCAGACTCCTAACCCTTATCCTCGACTTCATCCCTCTGACTTCTACACTATGAGCAAAGGTGGACTGGCTTTGATGGACAGTAGAAAGTGCTTGAGCTATTTTTCCATTTATAAAATACAGTTTATGCATGACAGAAGTTCTACAAAGAGAGCAGGAAGACAAAGTGGTGTCATCTTCCTCTACAACAGAGAGGGAGGGAGGAGTCCCAATAAATTAGACCAAAGCTTTTAAGAAAACAACTAAGACTTTGTTAACATTTAATAATAATACTAATTATGGTACTTGTTAAATGCTTACTGTGTGCCCAGCACTGTTCTTAGAGAAGCAGCGTGGCTCAATGGAAAGAGCACAGACTTTGGAGTCAGAGGTCATGGGTTCAAATGCCGCTCCACCACTTGTCAGCTGTGTGACTTTGGGCAAGTCACTTCACTTCTCTGGGCCTCAGTTATCTGTAAAATGGGGATTAAGACTGTGAGCCCCCTTGGGACAACCTGATCACCTTGTAACCTCCCTAGAGCTTAGAACAGTGCTTTGCACATAGTAAGCACTTAATAAATGCCATTATTATTATTACTATTAAGTACTGGGGTATATACAACTTCTTCAGTTTGGACCCAGTCTCTATCTCAAATAGGGCTCACACTCTTAATCCTCACTTTACAGATGAGGTAAATGAGGCCTAGAAAAGTGAATAATAACAATAATAATAATAATAATAATAATAATAATAATGACGACATTTGTTAAGCACTTACTATGTGCAAAGCACTTTTTTAAGGGCTGGGGAGGATACAAGGTGATCAGCTTGTCCCAAGGGGGCTCACAGTCTTAATCCCCATTTTACAGATGAGGTAACTGAGGCCCAGAGAAGTGAAGTGACTTGCCCAAAGTCACACAGCCGACAATTTTTCAGAGCTGAGATTTGAACCCATGACATCTGACGCTCAGGCCCCTGCTCTAAACACATGCCAATATATTGGCTTCTAAACATGCTCTTTCTTCAGACAAGCTCATGTCTACCCCGTCCAAAAATAGCCCTCCCTAGATTCCACTTCACCCTCCAGCTACTGGCCCATCTCCTTCTTCCTACTCCTGTCCAAAGACATTACGTTCTCTCCAGATAGATCCAAGAACTTCCCCTAACTCCCCAACTGTTCTATTGAAACTGCCCAGTTTCAAAACACTGTTCTTGCTTTTTTGTTTGCTTTTAAAAAAAATGGTATTTGGTAAGTACCTACTATGCGCCAGGCACTGTACTGTGTACCTGAGTAGATACAAGCAAATCAGTTTGGACACACTCCATGTTCCCACAAAGGGCTCACGGTCTTAAACCCCATTTGACAGATGAGGGAACTGAAACACAAAGAAATTTAGTCATTTAATGAAGGTCATACAGCAAACAAGTGGAGGAGTAGGATTAGAACCCAGGTCCCGTGATTACCAGTCCCCTGCTCTTTCCTCTAGATCGTGCTGCTCCTTCTACTACAATGTTCTGAACCATTTTCCCAACCCCAAAAGCATCCTCAGGCTATATAATCCTTTGCAGTAGTCTTTAAATATATCCACTCGGTTTGGAAGATGCTCTGCTTTAAAGTGCAAAGAAGGAAGCTGCCTGTTTCTTTTGTATTTTGTTTCAATTCCTAATCCTCTCACCCAATTCTTACTTTTCTAAAAGCATAGAAAAGCCCCTCATAAAATGCAAAGGCCCTGTTCATTAACCTACCTTATTTCTGAATCAGAAATTCTCTGGAGGATTTCTTCTCTTCTGAAATAACATTGTAGTAAATTAATGAGTTTTCTTTTTCTAATGAATTTGTTCACTATGAACTAAGCCCAAATATCATATAAATTTAAGAGAATTGCTCTAATAGTGAATCTTCAGGAGACTCTATTATCATGATTATTCCTGGTTTCTTAATTTAATGTGCGCATTTCTTGTAGTCTTTGTAATTATAGCTATTATCTTGGGTTAATTGGAATATTTTTGTTCTAAATAAATATATTCCCAATAGTTATTTATTTAGAAAAGTTAATTTGTATTGTTGCAAAGATTTTGCAGTCAGGAAGAGCAGAAAAAAATAACCTTTTTCAAATTGGAATGGGAATACACAGACAAATTTTATGTCTCTCTCCCTCCTCTCTTTTCTCTGATCCTCTCCCTCCCATCTCAACTCCACAGGAGTGCATGTGTTTATTTGTGAGAGAGATGGAGATAGAGAAGGGGGGAGGAAAGAAAGAAAGAGAGAGAACTGGGAGGCAGCTGAAATGTTTTTTCTTCATCTGGTCAAGCCACACATTACCTACTTTATTCCTAAAATGCCTGCTGTGATTGTGATCCTGTTTTACATATAAGCTCAACTTGGGAGTTATGAGCCGTGTGTTTTGTGGCACGTTCCAGTTTCAAATGGCTTACCTTCAACCTCGTTTCCCATCTATTCTTTGCAGAAGTATTCATTTATGGGCTGAATCCATTACAGAGGAAAATAATTCTGGCCAAAAAGTGTGCAGTCTTAAAACTATGGCTGTAACAACCTTGTATTTTAAGAAAGTCATGAGAGAAATGTTCAGGTCTTGTTGAAAGCCCAGTAGTTTTAATAGCTAACCCTCTAGCTATCTCCATTATTTTGTGGGATGCAAAACAGTCACCTTTTTTATGTTCTTTCCCCCTCTCCTCCCTTCCTTCCTTTCTCTGCTCAGCAGGATTTCAAGGTAATGAGAACTTTTTGCAATTTCATATGTCACATTTGCCCCAATTTTAATTAATTCTCCCTAATACACAAATTCTTTTCTTTAGGAGTTAGACCAATGACACCTGAATGTATTCCCATTAAGGATTTACAAAACTATCCAATGGCTTGAAGAAAATAATACCATAAAATAAAGTCATTCTTTAGAACTACATTGCCTCAAATCTATCGACCGTAATATATACAGCTTTTGGGTCCTATGATTAGAATAATGAGCAGTCTTGTTGGCAGTATGCTTTGTTTCATTATAGTACTTCTAATCTTTTCTAAGAATTCAGTATTCAGATAAAAGACTTAGATGTTCACTTAGATGTGGCTTACTTTCTAATTCATTAGTTCATCAGGGGAACATGCTTTTCATTTGAAGTTCAAGAGAGGGAAAACTTTAGATGACTGGAGTAATTCTTGGAAATGTACCCAGAAAACAGAAAACCTTGTTTTCAAAACCTTTTGTTAGTATGTTTGGTTTTGTTCTCTGTCTCCCCCTTTTAGACTGTGAGCCCATTGTTGGGTAGGGATTGTCTCTATATGTTGCCAACTTGTACTTCCCAAGCACTTAGTACAGTGCTCTGCACACAGTAAGCGCTCAATAAATACGACTGATGATGATGATGAAAACCGACACTCCCACCCAACACTCCCATCTGTTTTGTTTTTTAATACAGCAAAAGTTGAAATCAACTTTGTAAGTCCAGGATCACTACTTTCCCTAGGAAGTTATGTTTGCTTCAGTTGTATTTTGAAAGAAGGTCAAATACAATGAGTAATTGAAGATCGGAAATATTTCAAGATGATAACAATCAATCTCTAGACTGTAAGTTCGCTGTGGGCAGGGAACATGTCTACCAACTCTGTCGTATTAACTCAGAGTCACGGCCAAAGTTGGCTTTTTCTTATTTTTTCTTCCCCTCCCTGCCTCCAAACCCTGGTGAGGGGTGAGGAGAGGGAGATTTAAGTAACCTTGTTACTTTCTGTAGTCCAAGGTGGCCCCATGGCACAGAGAGGGGCTTTCCAACACCTTGATGTTTTGGGGTTGTCCCCCTCCCCCAGGCCACATGGCTCTAAAATGGTGGATCAGGCCATGATGTCTGATCAACAGACCACTGGAGTAGGGACTAAGGGTGATGAACGGAGACCATAAGAGAACAAGGGATGCCAACTTCATGCTCAATCAATCAATCAATCAATCAATTGTATTTATTGAGCGCTTACTGTGTGCAGAGCACTGTACTAAGCACTTGGGAAGTACAAGTTGGCAACATATAGAGACAGTCCCTACCCAACAGTGGGCTCACTTATGAGAAGCCCCGGAACCTGACGGACAGCACGGGGACTAACGAGGGTCTGCTCCCTTCATTGATTCATTCACTCAATCGTATTTATTGAGCGCTTACTGTGTGCAGAGCACTGTACTAAGCACTTGGGAAGTCCAGATTGGCAACATATAGAGACGGTCCCTACCCAACAGCGGGCTCACAGTCTAGAAGGGGGAGACAGACAACAAAACAAAACATATTAACAAAATAAAATAAATAGAATAAATATGTACAAGTAAAATAAATTAATAGAGGAATAAATATGTACAAACATACATATATACAGGTGCTGTGGGGAGGGGAAGGAGGTAAGGCAGGGGTATGAGGATGGAGAGGAGGGGGAGAGGAAGGAAGGAGGGGGCTCAGTCTGGGAAGGCCTCCTGGAGGTGGTGAGCTCTCAGTTGGGCTTTCAAGGGAGGAAGAGAACTAGCTTGGCGGATGTGCCCTCCCTTGAGAGCATCTTCAGGAGGGTCAAGGAAAGCTGTCAGCCAGAGGTGGAGTTATGTAAACGAAAGGATATAATAATAATAATAATAATAATAATAATAATAGCGCTTACTATGTGCAAAGCACTGTTCTAAGCACTGGGGAGGTTACAAGGTGATCAGGTTGTCCCACGGGGGGCTCATAGTCTTAATCCCCATTTTACAGATGAGGTAACTGAGGCCCAGAGAAGTGAAGTGACTTGCTCAAAGTCACACAGCTGACAGTTGGCGGAGCTGGGATTTGAACCCGTGACCTCTGACTCCAAAGCCCGGGCTCTTTTCCACTGAGCCATGCTGCTTCTCATATGTTATATGAGAATATGAGGATATGTTAAGACTCCGGCTATAGAAGTGGCCCGCTGTCAGTATGTAGCTCGCTCAATATGTAGAATGCTCAGTCCATGGACCACTCCGTACCTGGACCGGTGGTGGTGTGCTGAGCCCTCCCTGGAGGGAATGAGATTAAAGGTGCCTGACTCAAAATGAGCTGTGGTCTTTGTGTTCTCTCCATTACACCTCACCGGGAGTGGTAGCACAGTGCTCTGCACATAGTAAGCCCTCAATCATTGATGATAATGATGATGAAATCCTTTAAATGCCAACTGATGCATTCCAAACATTTGGAGAAGATGCTGATATTTTGGGTGACAAGTTCGCTCTGACTTTTGCAAAGTTTCGCTGGAAACACAGGCATGACAGAGTGATCACCCAAAATCCCAGTTGAATTAAGGCACCTTTTAGTGAACTTAATTAAGAAACTCTTCCAGACTCAAGACTAAAATCAGGAGCTACCTGCAGTGGCTTATCAGCAATTATATTCTATTTATAAATGAGACTGGTAGAAAAGTGTCACAGGATTTTTAAGAGCTTTTAATTCGTAATTGCCTATTCAGAAAATGGAACGTTTACAGAAAATCCTTATTGGCAATGGTGACTGGTTCTTGAACTTACCACTGGAACTGATTTAAGCTAGCCTAATTCATACTAACCAAACTGCAGAAGAGGGTACTGAAATAAGTGCCATTTCTGAAATGGCATAGCATCTCACCCCTTTTACTCAGCTTTGCAAAGACCTACCGACCTAGAAGGGGTAACAATTTCTTCTAAGCAAGGAAATGAGACCGATGGGTTTGGGGGGCTTTGAGTGAAGGTCTGTGGTACTAAAAAAGATGGAAGTGGAGGGGAAAGCAGGAGAAGCTTTTGCTCCCTGGTGCTAGTGTTAGAAGCAGGGTGGCTTAGTGGATAAAGCACAGTCCTGGGAATCAGAAGGACCTGGGTTCTAATCCTGACTTCGCTCCACGTCTGCTGTGTGACCTTGGGCTAGTCGGTTAACTTCTCTGGGCCTCAGTCACCTCATCCGTAAAATGGGGATAAGGGTGTGAGGCCTGCACTAGGTTCAACCTGATTAAGTTGTGTCTACCCCAGCGCTTAGAACAGTGCTTGGCACATAGTAAGCCCTTAACAAGTACCAGAATTATTGGTATTACTAACCTATTTTTGAGGTGGGGATGTGGGGAGGCCACAGGCAAAGGTTATAAACTCAGGCATCTGCAGAGAAGTAGTGTGGCCTAGGTGCAAAGTGCTCAGAACTGGATAGTCAAGAGACCCAGGTTCTAATCCTGCTCCACCATTGCCTGATGTGACCTTGGGCAAGTCACTTAACTTCCCTGTGCCTCAGTTTCCTCATCTGTAAAATGGGGCTTTAATGCCTGTTATCCCTCTCCCTTACACTGTGAGCTCCATGTAGAACGTGGACAGATTCTGATCTGATTACCTTGTATCTAACCCAAAGCACAGCACAAAGTAAATGCTTAATAAGTACTGTTATATCATTGTTATCATAAACAATTAAAAATAAGAGGAAGGCAAATTCAATGAGGACTCAAAAATTTATGATGATGATGGCATTTATATACACAATCCAATCACACTGTTGATAAAAATAAATATTGTATGCAAATTCCCAATTAGAAATTAAAGAAACACTCCTTGCCAAATTCTCAAACTTATAGAAGAAAGTTAAATGGAATCCCTTTGCTCAAAGCTGGGGAGATTCTGGATTCCAAATGCTCAAGTCTCACAGTAGAATTAGACACCAGCTGCTGGGCATAATAGCCCAATAGAGGTTTTGTTATTTGTGTCACAAATTATAAGAAAGGCTTATCTCAAAAAGGGAAATGAAAAGCATTCTAGAAGCATTAATCCCCAGCCTTGTTTGTCGTACTACTAAAAATACAACCCAATACCTTTTCTGACTCATATTCCCAATACACTATGATCTCTGGGTCTTCTCCTGCAGTCTTCATCAATCGTATTTAGTGAGCGCTTACTGTGTGCAGAGCACTGTACTAAGTGCTTAAATCTTTCCCTGAGGTACAGTGAGTGCTTACTGTGTCCAATCAGTAAATGGTATTTATTGAGCACTATGTGCAGAGTACTGTACTAAGCACCTGGGAGAGCAAAATACAACAGAATTAGCTGATGTTCCCTGCCCATAAAGAGCTCACGGTCTGAGCACTGTACTAAGCACTTGGGAGAGGACAGTAAAATAGAAATGATACCTGCCCTCAATGATCTTATAAACTTGTACAATGCTCTGCACACAGTAAGCACTCAATAAATACCAAGCATTTTCTTGCTTGGTAATGAGAATTTTGCAAGGAATGGAGTCAAGAGTCTTGCTCAAACTATAGAGATTACATCTCTTGCTTCTCCCTTGCCAATGTCCCTGTCACACTATCAGAGAAGGGAATTAAATTAGTGTCTGGTATGATTTGCGCTTCATAAAATCATATTGGTAACTTTCGAGTGTCTTATGCTCTTCTGGGTAGTTGGACATTGATTGACTGACTGCTTGCCAAAGTGTTCCAGTTCCTCTCTGTCATATCAAATGTCTCCCTCATAAATTTGTCCCCAAAATCATTTCTCAATCTTAAAATGACAAGAGGTTATCATGAGATTCAAAGGCCTGATGTGAAATTCAAATGCATGAGACATATTCAGTAAATGTTCTCCCCCTCATACTTCCCTCTGCCACAACTTCTCCAATGGAGCTACGTGAGCAGGGAGGGAGTAGGAGGGGAAAAACATTTGCTAAATTTGTGTCTCACAGAGCCAGAGCTGAAAACAAACAGAAGCCATAGAGCATGCTTAGAAAAACCTCAGAAGCTGGGGTTGTTGTTCAGAGAGGCCAAGAAACTGGTTAGCTTGGTCTTGCGGCCAAATTAGGTGCTGATAATGTGGACTCCAGCTTACAATACATCGGGAGAGAAAGGTATGAAAATACATTTTAGGTGGTGGAAACAACTGAGTAGAAAGATCTGATACATAGGTACTTTAGGAAAAGAGGATGGAGTGAGTACCTAAGTGCTTAGGAGGGAAGCAGAAGGGAGGGAAATTAAGTAAGGAAGTGAGGGAAAATTCAGGGAAGGCTTCCTTGAAAAAATGTGATTTTATCAGGGCATTGAAGATGGGGAGAGTTGCGCTCTGAACAGGAACCAGAGCAGGAATTATATGAGCAAGTTTGGAATGAGACACCCAGGATCATAGGTTCTCCACAAACTACTTTGTGAGATTTTGCTTAAAAATGGTGCCAAATCCTTTCCTCAATACAGAGTGTATTGAATGTTTGCCCACCCTGTACTATAACCGATATCAGGGACTGAGTATTTTTTCTCAATGTTTAATACAGTGCTCTGTATCAAAAAAGTGCTTAATAAATACAACTACTACTATTTACCTATATAAATAATTACGGCATCTGTTAAGAGCTTACTAGGTATCAAGCTCTGTTCTAAGCACTGGGATAAATGCAAGTTAAATCAGGTCAGGCACAGTCTATGTAAGAGAGAGAACAGGTATTGAATCTCCACTTTACAGATGAGGAAAGTGAGGCACAAAGAAGTTCCCAAAATCACACAGTGAAAAAGCGGAAGACCCAGGATTAGGACCCAAGTTATCTTGAGCTCATTGTTGGGTAGGGACCGTCTCTTTATGTTGCCAACTTGTACTTCCCAGGCGCTTAGTACAGTGCTCTGCACACAGTAAGCACTCAATAAATATGATTGAATGAATGAATGAATCCAACTCCTTGGCCCTTGCTCAATTGCTTCAATAATTGTTTCCCAAGGAGAGGAAATGTGTACCTTCAACCATAAACCCAATGTACTTCAAATGCAGAAAATATGATTCCTTAAGAAGGAAGTGGATAATAAAGACCAACATACCCAAAGCATGGTGTTCTCAATAGGTATGAGAACACCAATATTTAAAAAGAAGATGATGGGCAGACATTCAAAAGGACCACAAGTTGTTCAACTCGGTATATCAGAAACTGAACTCATGAGATTTTTAGGAAGGGAGTAGAATTACTATTGTCAAACAAATTATGGTCTATGGACATTTACTTCCCCCTGGTAGGCTCTATGCTTGATAACCTAATGATCAAAGGTCATCATTAACCCCAGAGAAATGATCTGGCTTCATGAATCCTAGGATGAACAAATCTAATAATGATGCAGAGAAGCTGAAATGAATTGAAATGAATGATAAAGGGAACAGATTCCTAGCAAGCATGTTAGGTAATAATTCTTAAGTTAAATTTCAACATTTTCTTTTTCCTACAGATAACATTTGATAGCCTAATTTTACTGGAAATCTGCATTTTTTTGCCTTGCAGGCAGGGATAATGGCAGAGCATAGTGGCTAGAGCCCGGGCCTGGAAGTGAAAAGGTCATGGGTTCTAATTCCAGCTCCACCACTTGTCTGCTGTGTGGCCTTAGGCAAATCACTGCACTTCTCTGGGGATTGAGGCTGTGAGCCCCACGTGACACAGGGACTCTATCCAACCCAATTTGCTTGTATCCACCCCAGCACTTAGTATAGTGCCTGGCACATAATAAGTGTTTAACAAAACCACCATTATTCTTACTGTTATTACTATGATTATTATTGCCAATCTATCACATTGCATTCTCTCAGGTGCTTAGTACAGAAAAAGGCATTCAGGTGAGATTGTTGCAGTAATCCTGATGAAGTGTGAAAACACCCTAAAATGGCCCTTAAGGTTTCTTCCAAGACTCACCATTCAAAGTCTATAACCAAGTATCAGAAAAACCCACTCTCTCATAGAATTGCTCAAAAGCTTCCTGCAAAGATAATGTTAAACCTCCAGAGAAGATGTCATATGACTTAGAAAGTGAAGTGACCAAGAAATGGGCTGATTGATATTCCACACCCATTCTTCTGTGGCACTCTGAATCTCAAAGTTATTTTTGCCTATTGTTCACAGTTGGAGTACAAGGCTATATTTTCAATTTTAAAAAACCTTTTATTAAAACATCCAAAAGGATCGAGGGTGATGTGACATGGCTTCAAACTTGGTTGTGAATGACAGTCTGTGCCTACTAATCAATAATAATCAATCATATTGCAACTCCAATGTTTTGCTTCTTGGTGGGTCTGGCTTTGATGCAGTATGGGTCTGAAAAGTCAGATATTTCCTTTTTAAAACAATATGTGCATTGCTGCTATTTTTATATTCTACCTCACCACAAGTCTTCTGAAGTGAATGTGAAGGTTATGTTGAAATTGTTGAAATTTTCCTTATATCTCATGGAAATGCTTTTCTGAAATGCTGTTGAATATGCATATAAGACAAATGAAGGAGAAGCAGCATATCTAAACCACCGGCATAAAGCTAAAAAGGAGTTGAGATGGCAGAGTGAGACTTGGAAAAACCTTACGACCATCTCGACTGGAAGAACATTTCAAACCGTTGTCCTGTCAGACCAACAGCACTATGAAAAACACTTGGTTTTATTAACAGTTATGTAGTTACTTAGATTTTGAGTCCCATGTGGGACAGAGACTTTGTCCCATCTGATTAACTTAGAATTTATTCTAGAACAGTGCTTGACACATAGTAAGTGCTAAACGAGTGCCGTAAATATTATTTAGACTCTCTGGGGGTGCTCCCCATTCAATTGTAAATCCTTAAGAACGTGGATTAAGTATCTTGTGTCTGTTGTACTCTTCCAAGCACTTAGTTCGATCTTTTGCTCAGTAGGCACTAATTCTATTGATTGATTGATGAGGAAAAGCACTAAACATTTAGTAAAGTGCATTGATTTGTACGCACTTATCCATTACTGATACTACTTCCACTACTACTTCAGGGCTTAGAACAGTGCTTTGCACATAGTAAGCACTTAACAAATACCAACATTATTATGATTAATAGTACTATACTTTGTTTTAATGCTCTACATTCTAAACTTTGATTCCATTCTCTTTATTGGTTTGCTAGACTTCCAGATTACAGGAGAAAGATGGAGAACTTGATATTATTTACTGGTAACACATAGACCCATTTAGAAGCCACATTACTTCTTTTCAGAAAGAAGAGTGATATTTTGTATGTAGGAACACAGGAGAAGCAGTGTTGCCTAGTGGATAGAGCACGGGCTTGGAGGTCAGAAGGGTCTGGGTCCTAATCCTGGCTCTGCCACTTGGTTGCTGTGTGACTTGCTGTGGGCAAATCACCACTTCACTTCTCTGGGCCTCAGTTACCACTCCTGTAAAATGGGAATTAAGACTGTGAGCCCTCTGTGGGACAGAGGCTGTGCCTAACCTGATTATCTTGTATCTACTCCAGCTCTTAGAACAGTGGTGGACACATAGTAAGTGTTTAACAAATGCCATTATTGCTATTATTATTATTATTATTATTATTATTATTATTATTATTATTATTATTATTATTGTCATTATCATTATAAATTGAATTCCAGGCCAATAAATGATTATGATGATGGCATTTGTTAAGCGCTTATTATGTGCAAAGCACTGTTCTAAGCGCTGGGGGGGATACAAGATGATCAAGTTGTCCCACGTGTGGCTCACAGTCTTAATCCCCATTTTACAGATGAGGTAACTGAGGCTCAGAGAAGTTAAGTGACTTGCCCAAGGTCACACAGCAGACATGTAGCAGAGTCGGGACTCGAACCCATGATCTCTGACTCCAAAGCCCGTGCTCTTTCCACTGAGCCACGCTGCTTCTCTATAAATAAGAATAAAAGAAATTCTACGGGCCAACTGTCTGTGTCCAATCCCCAGTCTACAGGAGTAAGGACTATATATAACCATACACTATCAATTTGTACTTCCCAAGTGCTTGGTACAGTGCTCTGCACACAATAAGCGCTCAATAAATACGACTGAATGAATGAATGAGTGATAAAAATAATGCTGAGTTATAACAATTTTTTTTCTCATTCCAGATACTAGTCAATGAAAGATTCAGAAAAGCAGGAACCTTTGCAGACTTCCAGAGAACCTCACCTTAATGAGGTGACCTAGGGGAGTCATGATGTTGTTACCAGCTTTGGATGGTCTGTCTCGAAGTTGCTACAGTGCTTGCTTGAAAACAGCTTATCTCCCACAAGTATTCTTAATAACTTCAAGACAAACCACTCAAGGGCAGTAACATACTGACTTTCCAAAGAAAAATTTACCTGCAAAGTTGTAAGGGCAGGTTCTTTCATCTAACGCACTTGATCTCATCATCTCTAATCTTGACAACTCTGAAATCCAACTGTGTCCTCACTTGTCTTCTCTTCATCAATAGTATTTATTGATCACTTACTGTGTGCGAAGCACTGTACAAAGCATTTGGGAGAGTACAATACAACAGAGCAGGTGGGCATGTTCCTTCCCATAATGAGCTTAAGGTCTGGAGGGGGAGAAAGACATTCACATAGATGTAGAATTGATAACATACAATTTATAAACATGTACAAGAGTGTTGTGCAGTGGAAGGTGGGGTAATTATCAAATGCTCAAAGGTCACAGATCCAAGTGCGTAGATAATGCAGAAGTCAGAGGGAGTCGGGGAAAGGAGGGCTAATTGGGAAGACCTCTCCGAGGACATATAACCTTAATAAGGCTTTGAAAGTGGGAAGAGTCATGGTCTGGTGAATATGGAGAGTAAGAGAGTTCCACGAAAGTGTTAGGCATTGAGTCGTCAAATATCATCTACTAGAAGTAGAATATTTTATGGATTAGTAACACGTTTGTCCCCATTAGGTTTGAATTTACAAAATGTCTTTGAATTTTAGGAAATGAAAATCTAACTCACTGAAAGGGTAAAACCTATTGTAGAAAAGCAGCATGGCCTAGTGGAAAGACCACGGGCCTGGGCGTCAGAGGACCTGGGTTCTAATACTAGTTCAGCCACTTGTCTCAATCATAATTGTTGGGTGCTCACCATATGCAAAGCACTGTACTAGGTGCTTGGGAGAGTACAATATAACAGAGTTGGTCTGTTCATTCATTCATTCAATGGTATTCATTATTATTAGTAGTAATAATAATGATGATGGCATTTATTAAGTGCTAACTATGTGCAAAGCACTGTTCTAAGTGCTGGGAAGGTTACAAGGTGATCAGGTTGTCCCACGGGGGATTTACAGTTTTAATGCCCATTTTACAGATGAGGCAACTGAGGCACAGAGAAGTGAAGTGACTTGCCCAAAGCCACACAGCTGACAATTGGCGGAGCCGGGATTTGAACCCATGACCTCTGACTCCAAAGCCCGTGCTCTTTCCATTGAGCCACGCTTACTTTGTGCAGGACACTGTACTAAGTGCTTGGAAAGTATAATTTGGCAACAAATAGAGAGAATCCCTACCCAACAACGGGTTCACAATCTGTTGCATTATCTTGGAAAGTCACTTAACTTCTCTGTGCCACAGTTTCCTCTTCTTGAAAATGGGGATTAGGACTGTGAGCCCCATGTGGGACAGGGACTGTGTCCAACGCAACTGTCTTATATCTGCCCCAATTCTTAGTAAATTGGCTGGCATATAGTAAGCAACTAACAAATACTATGATTATTACTGTTATTATTATTATCATTATCGTTTTATTGCCATGTCCTTGAAAAAGACACTTTCAAAGGGCAACCATTTCTAACCTTTGCAATTTATAACTTATATCTGACCTTCTGAAAGATTTAGGAAGCAGATTTAGATTAACTACACGATTAATTTCTGTTTTCAGTCTACATCAAGGTCGATTGCCCTAAGAGATAAATTCTGACTGCGGTTACTAAAGGATAAATCCTTAGCTTCATGAATTTTTAGTGCGAAAGAGGATCCTAAACGGAACCCTCACCATCTTTGTGTGTTACATATTTACATACGATTATGTTCCTAGTGTTTAGAACAGTGCTTTTAGCACAACAGTTGCTCAACAAGCAGCATGGCCTGGTGGAAGGAGCATTCATTCATTCATTCAATCATATTTATTGAGCGCTTACTGTGTGCAGAGCACTGTACTAAGCACTGGGAAGTACAAATTGGCAACATATAGAGATGGTTCCTACCCAAAAGCAGGCTCACAGTCTAGAGCATGGGCCTAGAATTCAGAGGAACGGGGGTGTAGTCCCAGCTCCATCACTGGTCTACTGCATGACTTTGGGCAATGTTCATTGGTCTCTGTCTCACAGTTTCCTCATCTCTAAAATGGGGATTCAACACCTGATCTCCGTCCAACTTGTACTGTGACCCCCCCACAATGTGGGACAGGGACTGCATCCAACCTGACTAATTTGTATCTATCCCAGGGCTTAGAAGAGACTTGACAAGTAGTAAGCATTAAACAAAAATCATAATTATTATCTACCCTGATGTTTAGTACAGTGCTTGGCACATAGTAAGCGCTTAACAAAGACCACAATTGATGTCATCATTATTATTGTTAGTAGTAGTAGTATATCTCCCCTCTCAGGATTGCACCTGGAGAGTTTCCAGTCTTCTACCAGTCTCGGCTATGGGAAAGAGAGTCAAGCAGAGGCCTATCCGTTCCATTCCTGGCTTGCCCAGTGGCTAGCGGGTGGAAGGGCAATCTGCTACAAGTCAAAACTCACCCATGCTGGGCAACAATGGCGTGGGAGAGAGCCAGAGGTGGAGACTAGAGTTTACTGTGAGGAAGGAGGCAATAGTAAACCACTTCTCCATTTTCACCAAGGAAACTCTATGGATACGGTACCAGAATGATTGCAGATGGAGAGTGGGGCATCGTGTCCATGGTGTCGCTATGGGTCGGAAACGACTGGATGGCATAAGATGAGACAAGTTGTTATATCTGCCTTCTGGGAATTTAGTGAGGGAGACAAACACTAAAATAAATTAAAAATACGGGGAAGAAATAAACAGGCATGAATGTAAGTGCTTCCTGGGATGGTGGTGGGGAGAAGGAAAACACATTAGAGTCAGAGCTTTGCTTGTAGAAATCTTTACTTTGCCACGCCCTTATCAACTGGGCCCTGATAGGTATCTTTCGAAACCCAAGCTAAGTAAGTCTGACATTCCCTTGCAATAAATTTTTTCTAATTCCTCTCCTAAAGACTGGATTTTCATTTCACTTTTGGCCAAGCACTTTTCTAAACTTTGGAAAAGATACAAGTTAAACAGGTCAGACACAGTCTCTGTCCCTACTGGGGTTCACAGTTTCATCAATCAATCATTCAATCAATGGTATTTATTGAGTACTTACTGTGTACAGAGCACGCTACTAAGCACTTGGGAGAGAATTTGCCTTGAAAATCCTTTGGGTTTGTGTGGCTTTTATGTAACTGAGCTGAATAAGTAAAACAAGAAAAATTCAGGGTTCAGGTTCCAGGGTCTAATCATAGCATCCCAAGAACAAGGCATCCAAAAGTTACACTGTTCTAGGTACTCTGGGGACAAGCCTCTTTCATGAGGCAAACTTGGCATACAGACTTAAAACACCCTGAATGCTTTTGAAGTCCTGTGAGATAATAAGTTGACAAAATGCTTGAGAAAGGTCAATGAAAGATCAAGTACAAGACTAACAAAGGCAATGTAGATAAAAGGAGATCCTATCCTTACCCCAATTTTAATGACATTTGGTGAATGACAGGATAAAGAAAAGAGCAATGCGATTATGAGTGAAATATTTGAGAGTTTATGAAATGCCATTTAAGGATATTTAAGAGACACTCTATTTTCTACAAAGGGCATGTCTACATTGAACAATAGGCATGATTCAGCCAATGCTGTGCTCTCTGCTGATTGGAATTAGCTGCATCGGCTAGTGAAAATGAGGTCAAAGAAATGATAATCTTGTCTTCCAAGCTGCCAAATGATTCTTGGTTCCTTTCAGCTGGGATCCCATGAAAAACTCATGGGTAGTGAATCAGCAATGTTCTCTTTTCAAATCAGTGTCTGGGGCAGAAAGCCATCCTTGTGCTTATGTGATATCTTTGTGAGCTGCCAAAAATAACCACCATCAAATTGTCCTGCTCACTTTCATGAACCAATTTTCATGGTCTAATTGCATATTAAATCTATATTTCTCTCTTGGCAGTGAATCCTGTTCCACTAGGCATAATGTTGAGGGAGGGGAAAGAAAAAGGAGCAGAGCCCTCCTCCAGCCTAGCAATATGAGACAATGGATAATTCCCAGTTCTATCTCTTAGCCTTCAAGAATAATACACTTCTGTAAAATGGGAATTAAGATTGTGATCCCCATGTGGGACAGAAACCGTGTCCAACCTGCTTAGCTTCTATCTACCCCAGCACTTAGAACAATTCTTGACACACAGTAAGCACTTAACAAATACCATTATTATTATTATTATTATAATTACAGTACAGTGGATCCTTTCCTACCCACAAAGGATCATATCTAATTTCTAATTCTCACCTGTGTATTCTCTCTCACACCATTTAGTATGGTGCTTTGCACATAGTAAGCACCTAATATTGCACTTAGAGAAGCAGCGTGGCTCAATGGAAAGAGCATGGGCTTGGGAGACAGAGGTCATGGGTTCAAATCAAGTCACTTCACTTCTCTGTGCCTCAGTTACCTCATCTGTAAAATAGAGATTAAGATCAAGACTGTGAGCCCCACATGGGACAATCTGATCACCTTGTATCCTCCCCAGCGCTGAGAACAGTGCTTTGCACATAGTAAGTGCTTAACAAATGCCATCATTATTATTATTAACAAATACTATTACTGCTACTAAGGAACTTAAAATCTAGTGGAATGCCTAAGTGCATATAATGTAAAGTGCCAATCGCATATCACTCTGTGGAGCTCCCCTGGATTGCTCCATCACTAGTGTCCCCTTTGAAATTGAAAAACAGCTACGTGTACATACCTCAAATGGACTATATCTTGACCTGGAAAAAGAGGTCAGCCCAATGTGTTGCATTTTGGAGGCCATTTTATCTGCCTTCTCTAAGAATAGGAAGCGAACCATTTTCGGTTAATGAAAAGCATTCGTCAGTTTCCTCGCCTTCATTCACCGACACAGGAAAAACACATTTGTTTTGTGGTTGCCATTTTTGCCATGAGGGATTTCCAATGAGGATTAAGATTGTGAGCCCCCTGTGGGACAACCTGATCACCTTGTAACCTCCCCAGTGCTTAGAACAGTGCTTTGCACATAGTAACTGCTTAATAAATGCTATCATTATTATTATTATTATTACAGACACAAGTGCAGAGACCCAGAAGGGAGGGTAAATAGAGGCTAGTCAGGGAAGGCTTCCTGTAGGACTGTAGAGATGAAGAGAACCATGGTCTGTCAGATTCTGAAGGGGACAGCAAAGGAGCTGCTCCTAACAAAAGGAACCACCATTTATTTCTTGTATCACGGAGTCCGGGACAGTTAAGGAGTGCACTCAAGTTGGTCCACCATGAGCCCAAAGATTTTCCAATTTTTTTCATTTTCCTCAGGTGACCCAAAGAGCCCAAGAGAAGAAAGGAGGAAATGATGTGCCTTAATCTTTCTCTATCCAATCTAGATATCACTGACTAGATCTTCTCTCTCTCCCTTTCGAGATCTGAGGATCCTCAAGGAACCATCGACTATTCTATGAAGGTCCAATTTCCAGGTCGAGGCTCTAATTGATCTTATTGTTTTGACCACTGACCTTGCCTTTCATGTGGGTTTTGTGTTTTTATTATTTCATCTGCCCATAGGTGTCTGTTCATTCATTCATTCATTCATTCAATCGTATTTATTGAGCGCTTACTGTGTGCAGAGCATTGTACTAAGTGCTTGGAAAATACAATTTGGCAACAGGTAGAGACAGTCCCTACCCAACAACGGGCTCACAGTCTAGAAGGGGGAGGCAGACAGCAAAACAAAACAAGGGGATTAACTAATCCCCTTCCCATCCTCATTCTTTATATTCTGAGTCTTCTGGAAGCCAGGGACAGTGTCTAATTCTCACATATTATCTATCTATCTATCTATCTATCTATCTATCTATCTATATCTATCTATCTATTTATATAGCGATAGGTAGATAGATAGATAGATAGATATAGATAGATAGATAGATAGATAGATGATAGATAGATAGATAGACAGATAGATAGATGGATGGATGGATGGATGGATGGATGGATGGGTGGGTGTGGGTGGGTGGATGGATGGATGGATGGATGGATGGATGGATAGATAGATAGATAGATAGATAGATAGATAGATAGATAGATAGATAGATAGATAATGTTGTTTCCCCCAACACTTAGCACAATTCTTTGCATATATGGAATGCATGATGAAATCTACTGTTACTACTACTAGGTCTCCAGGCTTCCAGGTCTATGACGGGTCCATTAGTAACAATACTAGTAATAATCACAGTATTTTTTAAGCACTATACTAAGCACTAGGGTAAATACAGTATAACCAAGCTGGACACATTCCCCATCCTACATTGTGTTCACAGCCTAAAAAGGCAAGAGAACAGGTGCTTACTATTTAATGGGCGAGGAAACTGAGGCACTTATAAATTAAGTGACTTGCTCAGGGTCACACAACAGGTAAGTGGCAGAGCTGGGATTAGAACCCAGGTCCTCTGACTTCCAGAGGACGTTCCCTAGTTGTGATTCAAAAACTTTTCCTCCTCAGGACGGGTGTCAGGGAACACGAACTTACTGGCTCTTTTGCTTATCTAGCAGAAAAAAGTCTTGCCACAGTCAAATATGAAAAAAAAAATGGCACTGAGTTGATTATTGACCCAAACTGGACGTAGGGTGAAGGCCCTCATCCTTGTCTAACGAGAGATGTCTGTAAATGCTGAAATCTCTATTGAAAGCCTTAGTCCAGCTCCAATCAAACGGAGCACAGCTTTAGAGGTGAAAGATGGAGCTTTCAGTAACATTGTCTAATACTCACTCAACCTCAAACTGTCAGTAATAGATTGCCACTATCCAGGAAAACTTTTTGAGAAAGATTTATATGTCCCTTCTGTCCTTGGTCAGAGTTATTGTAGTGGTTACAGAGGTTGCAACTTCTGTTCTTTGGAAGGTCAATAGATCCTTCTTAATCTACTAAATGTTCTGTATATGTTAACCTCTAAATGGGCAAAAAAAGCATTCTTAAAAAGAGTGTTTTTTATTCAAATAATTTAAATGATGACTCTCCTGTAAGAAAATTCTGGGTATCCAGCTATCCAGCTGCTATATGAAAAAAGCACAGATGATGTCTACTCAACAAGATCTAACCCATCTTTTTTGTGTTTTTATCCTTTCATCTTTCCTTATATATCCATAACTGAAGCTCTCCTCCATTTCGGGGGGAGTCCAGTGGGCCTAGAGACTATGTATGATTCTCATCCGTGTGTTTTTTTCTCAGTGCTTTGCACAATAGCGTGGGCTTAATATATACTATTGCTATTACTGCACTTTTGTGTGTTGTTTCAGATACAATATTGAATATTTTCTAGATTAACTTCGTATAGTGCTACTAAAAAAAGCCTTCCTTCCTCTCCCCCTCGTCCCCCTCTCCATCCCCCCATCTTACCTCCCTCCCTTCCCCACAGCACCTGTATATATGTATATATGATTGTACATATTTTTTTACTCTATTTATTTATTTATTTAATTTATTTGTACATATCTATTCTATTTATTTTATTTTGTTAGTATGTTTGGTTTTGTTCTCTGTCTCCCCCTTTTAGACTGTGAGCCCACTGTTGGGTAGGGACTGTCTCTATATGTTGCCAATTTGTACTTCCCAAGCGCTTAGTACAGTGCTCTGCACATAGTAAGCGCTCAATAAATACGATTGATGATGATGATGATGATGATGATTAAATGAGCATTCACTGAGAATTAAGCTACTCATATGTATTTTTATACATACTCTCATATTCTCATACTCAAATACTCATCTTGAGAACCAACGTGGCTTAGTGGAAAGAGCACGGGCTTGGGAGTCAGAGGTCATGGGTTCTAATCCCGGCTCTGCCACTTGTTAGCTGTGTGACTTTGGGCAAGTCACTTCACTTCTCGATGGCTCAGTTGTCTCATCTGTAAAATGGGGATTAAGACTGTGAGCTCCACGTGGGACAACCTGATTACCTTGTATCACCCCACCAGCACTTAAAACAGTGCTTGGCACATAATAAGCACTCAACAGATACCATCATTATTATTGGGAGTCAGAGGACATGGGTTCTAATCCTGGCTCTGTCAGTTGTCTGCTGTATGGCAGTGGGCAAGCCACTTAACTTCTCTGTGCCTCAGTTACCACATCTATAGTATGGTGGTGAAGACTGAGCCCCATGTACGATAACCTATATAAAACTATAATTCTATTTATTCTGACGGTTTTGACACCTGTCTACATGTTTTGTTTTGTTGTCTGTCTCCCCATTCTAGACTGTGAGCCCGTTTTTGGGTAGGGACCATCTCTATATGTTGCTGACTTGTACTTCCCAAGCGTTTAGTACAGTGTTCTGCACACAGTAAGTGCTCAATAAATACAAATGAATGAATGAATAACCTGGATTAGCTTGTATCTACCCCAGTGCTTAGAACAGTGCTTGGAACATAGCAAGTGCTTAATAAATACAATAATAATAATAATAATAATAATTATTATTATTATTATTATTATTATTATATGTACATTTTAGATGCCATTTCTATTTTATTTTGCATATTTTAACGATAAATGCAAGTGAAGAAACCAATATTAGCAATATGGGAAGCAGCATGGCAGCTTATATACAGAGAATATATACAGAGAAGTGGCATGGCTCAGTGGAAAGAGCACGGGCTTTGGAGTTAGGGGTCATGGGTTTGAATCCCAGCTCTGCCAATTGTCAGCTGTGTGACTTTGGGCAAGTCATTTAACTTCTCTGTGCTTCCGTTCCCTCATCTGTAAAATGGGGATTAAGACTGTGAGCCCTCTGTGGGACAAACTGATCTCCTTGTAACCTCCCTAGCACTTAGAACAGTGCTTTGCACATGGTAAGTGCTTAATAAATGCCATCATTGTGATTATTGTTATTATTATATGTGAGCCTACAGTGCCATAATCAATGCAGTTCATCAAGCTAGACACAGTCGCAGTGGGCAGATAAATTGCTTGTCACAAAGAAATGGATTAAGACATTGATACATGCAGATCTGGACACAGTGTCCTCTTTCACTAATATCAAAACCTCAGAGGATCAAACTAACTTTGAACACAGTAATCGCACCACAACTTTTCAGAAAATGATTTAATAGGATAGGTACATGGAGAGAGGTGGGTGCCTTCCAAGTTCAAAAAAATTTAGTGTATTTGCAAGTTAATACACAGCTATCATAAATAATTAAAATTCAGCTGGTATGCGCCTGTAAACAGAAGAAAGTCTATTTTGGGAGGCAATTTTCCTGATTTCTTTCTGGATTATTTGAGTTAATATCATAATATCCAATTTGGTAAGCTTGTGTGCATAAAATCACAGAGCTCTACATTAAATACGAACGAACAGTATCCTAAAACAAGCTTACCTTAGCTTGCAAGGGAAGATTTTAAAAGGAAATCATTGAATTTATAGTGTGCTTTATTCATTTAATTCAAAGCACCACTTTAAAAGTTTTATAATCATTTTTGAATCAGTATTATCCTATAGTCATTCAGTAAACCTCTAACATTATCTATATTCATACATATGTACACGGGGGAAAAGGTAATCAAGGAAAATGACTGTGTCCTAATGATTTCCTTACTAACACAAACTTAAATTAGAATATCTCTCTAGATGCAAGTTTTTCTAAATAGGTATCCTTTCATCAACAAAATATAGCAAACATCCCAGTGTGTATATTGAAAATATCTACTTCCCATTTTCCTTTAAAATATAGACCTTATGGGCAAGTTTTTATTTCCTGGGAAAAACTGAGGTCATTTCCATTAGCCTTCAGTATCACTGGCATGCGAAATAGAAACCGAAAGAGAGAGAATAGACTGCATATTCATTAATTTATTCATTCAGTCATATTTATTGACTGTTTATGGTACTAAGCAAGTGGTTTATAAAAATAAACAGACACATTCCCTGCCCACAAAGAGCTACAGTCCAGAGGAAACATTTATACATAACGTCCATCAACATCAGTGGTATTTATTGAACGCTTACTGTGTGCAGAGCACTGTATTAAGCACTTCAGAGAATACAATACAACAGAGCCGGTAGGCTCATTCCCTGCCCACATTGAGCTTACAGTCTAAATGGGGAGATATATGTAAATGTGTATGTCTGGGCTCAGGAAAACATACATACAAGAGAAGGAAGCAGGGTGGCTCAGTGGAAAGAGCCTGGGATTGGGAGTCAGAGGTTGTGGGTTCTAATCCTGACTCTACCACTTGCCTGCTCTGTGACATTTGGGCAAGTCACTTAACTTCTCTGTGCCTCAGTTACCTCATCTGTAAAATGGGGATTAAGGCTGTGAGCCCCATGTGGGACCACCTGATCACCTTGTATCCCCCCCCCCAGTGCTTAGAATAGTACTTCGCACATAGTAAGTGCTTAACAAATACCAGTATTAGTATTATTATTATTATTATTATTATAAGGAGTGTGGCTTAGTGGACGGGGGTCCCAATTTCGGCTCTGCCACATGTCTGCTGTGTGATCTTGGGCAAGTCACTTCACTTCTCTGAGCCTCAGTTACCTCATCCGTAAAATGGAGCTTAAGAGTGTGAACTCCACATAGGATGGGGACTATGTGCAACCCGATTTGCTTGAATCCACCCTAGCACTTAGTACAGTGCCTGTCACATAGTAAGTGCTTAATAGATATCACAATTATTAATTTTTATTATTCTTATTGTTATTATTATTAAAAAGAATGCTGTGGACAGGAGCCAGCGTGCTCACATAAGTGCAGCGATTGACCTCCTTGGATCCACAAGATAATAATAATAATAATGATGGTATTTGTTAAGCGCTTACTATGTGCGAAGCACTGTTCTAAGCACTGGGGAGGTTACAAGGTGATCAGGTTGCCCCACGGGGGGCTCACAGCTTTAATCTCCATTTTCCAGATGAGGTAACTGAGGCCCAGAGAAGTGAAGTGACTTGCCCAAAGTCACACAGCTGACAGTTGGCAGAGCCAGGATTTGAACCCATGACCTCTGACTCCAAAGCCCGGGCTCTTTCCACTCAGCCACACGGCTTCTCCAGCGTGACAGAAGGAAAAAGCCATTTCAGTAGTTCCTGTACAATGTGAAGCTGCTTTTATAACAATTTTACTTTCTTTCTAGGTCTATGCAGCCCCCTAGCTACAGTAAGATTTTCTCTTTTTTTGGTCTTTTAATGATTCTCTTTTAACCTTTATTCTAAATGTCACAGGCACAGTGTTATGTAATGCTACTGCCACTTCCAGCAAATGAAAAGAACTGAAGGATTTTAGGGAGGGAAAAGATCAGCTGACATGAACAGGCTAGGTCTTCATAACCCTCTGAGAATTTACCCTTGGGATAAGAGTCCATCCGTATGCACAATTCACATCAATAATAATAGATATTATTCAGCAATGCATTTTTCTCTCATCTTTCATTTTGCCTTTCTGCTTTAGTTCAGCTGATTCTGATTGTCTGCCTTGTTATTCATTCATACATTCAATTGTATTCTTTGAGCACTTATTGTGTGCAGAGCACTGTACTAAGCGCCTGGCAACTACAATTCAGCAATTAAGAGAGACAATCCCTGCCCACACAGAGCTTACAGTCTAGAAGGGGGATGACAGACATAAAACAAGTAAACAGGCATCAATATAAATAAATAAAATTATAGAAATGTACACATCAAAACAAGTATACAGGCATCAATATAAATAAATGGAATTATGTATATATATATATATACATAAATGCATAAGTGATGCGTGATAGGGAGAAGGGGGAAGAGCAAAGGGAATAAGTTGAGGTGATGCGGATGGGAGGGAGAGCTGAGGAAAAGGTCAGGTCTGGTCATTTTGCCTGCCCCTCCAAAACCAGTCAGTCAATCATCCAATCTTATTTATTGAGTGCTTACCATGTGCACAGCGTTGCACTAAGTGCTTTGGTGAGTACAGTATAACAATTAACAGACATGTTCCCTGCCCACAGGGAGCTAACAGTCTAGACCAAACGGTGCATCTGGTTTTACTTCTATTTATTCTGATGACTTGACACCTTGTCCACACGTTTTGTTTTGTTGTCTGCCTCCCTCTTCTAGACTGTGAGCCCGTTGTCGGGTAGGGACTGTCCCTATATGTTGCCAGCTTGTACTTCCCAAGCGCTTAGTACAGTGTTCTGCATACAGCAAGTGTTCAATAAATATGATTGAATGAATGAATGAATGAATGGGTCTGTATTGGAGAAGTAATCAGGGCTGCCTCCCTGGACAGAGCCCCAAATCAATCTAAGTCAGTTCATTCAAATTCATTCATTCAATCGTATTTATTGAGCACTTACTGTGTGCAGAGCACTGTCCTAAGCGCTTGGGAAGTACAAGTCAGCAACATAAAGACATGGTCCCTACCCAACGACGGGCTCGCAGGCAATAAAAGCTTCTATTCAGTGATTTTATTTAATATTATGGGGTTCAATTCCCATCATTTCCATCATTCCTCCCAAGGTCACACAGCAGACAAGTGGCAGAGCTGGGATTGGAACCCATGACCTTAGGACTTCCAGGCCTGTGTTCTATTCACCACACCACGCTACTTCTCGGTAGTCCAGACCTCCTGTAGACAAGACCTCCCAATCTGGGGATTCCTCCAGAATATATTCTTTTACTGCTTGAAGGCGGAGTCATAAGCCTATTTGGGGCTCATTCTCACACCCGTCCCGGTCCTCCTTTCATAGCATCTCATCCTTCTCTCCCCCGGAATCATTCCCTGTCAGATCTCTCCCAACCTACACCTTCCTATCCCTCACGCTGTCCTCTCCCTGCCTGCCCCCTACATCCCCATCATCATCATCAATCGTATTTATTGAGCGCTTACTCTGTGCAGAGCACTGTACTAAGCGCTTGGGAAGTACAAGTTGGCAACATATAGAGGCAGTCCCTACCCAACAGTGGGCTCACAGTCTAAAAGGGGGAGACAAAGAACAAAACCAAACATACTAACAAAATAAAATAAATAGAATGGATATGTACAAGTAAAATAAATAAATAAATAAATGAATAGAATAATAAATATGTACAAACATATAGACATATATACAGGTGCTGTGGGGAAGGGAAGGAGTTAAGATGGGGGGATGGAGAGGGGGACGAGGGGGAGAGGAAGGAAGGGGCTCAGTCTGGGAAGGCCTTCTGGAGGAGGTGAGCTCTCAGTAGGGCCTTGTAGCCAGGTGTAGTCTGAGAAACTCCTGATCCATAATGGGAGAGCTTCCCTTCCTTCATCCTTGACCTGTTTCTGACCCAATTACTGCTCCTCCTTACCTTCGCTGAAACTTGGCTCTCCCCAGATGACACGGTCTCCTCTGCCACTCTCGCCAGTGTGAGGGACTTATCTTGTCATCAGCTAAACATTTAGGGACCACATAAACCTTTTACCCAAATAAAAACTACCTCCTCCAGGGAACAGACGTTGTCACAATAAGCAAGATTTGGGGAGGAAGGGCACACTACCAAAGAAGTATTCACAGGTAAGCTGATAATCACTAAAATACCATGGAGAAAGCTACATGCAGTGTTGGGAAACTGAAACTGTACCGCAAAATTCAGCTCATTTCCTCCTCCTTGATAGAACTCGTACTTGCTCTTTGGTGAGCTTTGAAAAAGCATAAAGGAAATCTATAAAATCAGCTATTTTAGAGACAGTAACTATTCGCCGTCCACCCTTTCTGCATCACCTTTATAGTCTATGAGTCAATACCACTGAACGCTTTAATACTCACCCCAGCCCCAGTCCCACAGCACTTATGTACCTATCCTGAGCAGCGTGGCTCAGTGGAAAGAGCCCGGGCTTTGGATTAAGTGGTCACGGGTTCAAATCGCAGCTCCGCCAATTGTCAGCTGTGTGACTTTGGGCAAGTCACTTAACTTCTCTGGGCCTCAGTTCCCTCATCTGTAAAATGGGGATGAAGACTGTGAGCCCTTCGTGGGACAACCTGATCACCTTGTAACCTCCCCAGCGCTTAGAACAGTGCTTTGCACATAGTAAGCACTTAATAAATATCATTATTATTATTATTATTATTATTATTATTATCCTTACACTTTGCTTCTTTCCTTATCTGTAATTCATTTTAATGTCCATTTCCCTACCTAGATTGTAAACTCCTTGAAAGCAGGAAGTGTGTCTACCTACTCAATTGCATTGCACTCTCCCAGTTGCCTAATACAGTGCTCCATATTTGTACATATTTACTATTCTATTTATTTTGTTAATGATGTGCATCTAGCTTTACTTCTATTTATTCGGATGACTTGACACCTGTCCACATGTTTTGATTTGTTGTCTGTCTCCCCCTTATAGACTGTGAGCCCACTGTTGGGTAGGGACCGTCTCTATATGTTTCGAACTTGTACTTCCCAAGTGCTTAGTACAGTGCTCTGCACACAGTAAGCGCTCAATAAATATGATTGAATGAATGAATGTGCATCTAGCTTTACTTCTATTTATTCTGATGACTTGACACCTGTCCACATCTTTTGATTTGTTATCTGTCTCCCCCTTGTAGACTATGAGCCCGTTGTTGGGTAGGGACTGTCTCTATATGTTTCCAACTTGTGCTTCCCAAGCGCTTAATACAGTGCTCTGCACACAGTAAGTGCTCAATAAATACAATTGAATGAATGAATGAATGAATGAATGAATGTGCATCTAGTTTTACTTCTGTTTATTCTGATGACTGGACAACTGTCCACATGTTTTGTTTTGTTGTCTGTCTGCCCCTTATAGACTATAAGTTCGTTATTAGGCTCTCTATATGTTACCAACTTGTACTTCCCAAGCGCTTAGTAAAGTGCTCTGCACACAGTAAGTGATCAATAAATACGATTGAATGAATGAATGAATAAATGCCATTAACTTTTTTATGGTATCTGTTAAGCACTTACTATGTGTTCAACACTGGTCTAAGCTCTGGGGTAGATGCTAATTAATTAGGTTGGACACAGTCCCTGTCCCTTATGGGGCTAACGGTCTAAGTAGGGGAGAGAACAGGAGAATGGAGACCCAGAGAAATGAAGTGATTTGCCCAAAGTCACACAACAAGCAATTGGCAGACTGGACAATTAGAACACAGGTTTCCTGATTCCGAGGCCCTGCTGCTTCTCATGTTTGATTGACTGACTTATTTTCAGAAAACTTACTGCATGAGTTTCTGAATTACCTGTTGGTAACCGAATGCAGATTCATCAATCCCACTTCAAAAATCATCAAGCTTGAAAGTAATTAGATTGAATTTATGCCACATTTTCTCTCTATCTATTAGGGAATACATAAAACCTAAAGCATCTTCCCTTTCCCCATTGCCATTTCTCATTCACCAGTCCATGGTTTAGTAGGTAGAGCATGGATCTGGGGGTCATAAGGTCATGGGTTCTAATCCCAGCTCTGCCACCTGTCTGCTGTGTGACCTTGGCCAGGACACATAACTTTTCTGAGCCTCAGTTCCCCATCTGCAAAATGGGGATTAAGACAGTGTGCCCTCTGTGGGACAGGGACTGTGTCCAATCTGGTTATCGTGTATCTAATAATGATGGCATTTATGAAGCGCTTACTATGTGCAAAGCACCGTTCTAAGCACTGGGGAGGTTACAAGGTGATCAGGTTGGCGCACGGGGGGCTCACAGTCTTAATCCCCATTTTACAGATGAGGGAACTGAGGCCCAGAAAAGTGAAGTGGCTTGCCCAAAGTCACACAGCTGACAATTGGCGGAGCTGGGATTTGAACCCATGACCTCTGAATCCAAAGCCCGGGCTCTTTCCACTGAGCCACGCTGATCTACCCTAGGTCTTAGTACAGTGCTCTGCACACAGTAAGTGCTCAAAAAATACGATTGATTGATCGATTAACAGAAACGCTCTGGACATGTCACTCCCTTCCTCAAAATCTCCAGTGATTGCCTGTCAACCTATTCATCAAGCAAAAACTCCTCACTGTCAGCTTCAAGGCTGTCCATCCCCTCACCCCCTCCTACCTCACTTCTCTTCTCTCCTTCTCCAGCCTATCCCGCACCCTCCACTCCTCTGCCACCGCTAACCTCCTCACTGGGCCTCGTTCTCACCTGTCCCATTATCACCCAGCAGGAACTGGTTCATTCAGTAATCGGCGAGGTGAGGGAGATTGACAGAGGGAGGCCAGGGATAGAAAGCCTGAGTTTTATATAATGCTTATTACAGTGCTCTGCACACAGTAAATGCTCAATAAATAGGATTGAATGAATGAATGTGCATCTAGCTTTACTTCTATTTATTCTGATGACTTGACACCTGTCCACATGTTTTGTTGTCTGTCTCCCCCTTCTAGACTGTGAGCCCGCTGTTGGGTAGGGACCGTCTCTATATGTTGCCAACTTGTACTTCCCAAGCGCTTAGTCCAGTGCTCCGCACACAGTAAGCGCTCAATAAATACGATTGAATGAATGAATGAACCTGCTAGGAGAACCAAACGACACTTCCAGGGTTGGGATATCAGGACGCCAGATTTCGTTCAAAACCCCAGAGATTTGGGGCCGGCGGGATATGCCTTTATACATTCATTCATTCATTCAATCGTTTTTATTGAGCGCTTAACTGTGTGCAGAGCACTGTACTAAGCGCTTGGAAAGTACAGTTCGGCAACATATAGCTTCCCTTTCAGGACGAATGTAATCAATTAGCAATATTCGAGCTTCCCTAACGGGAGGAACACAATCATATGTTAGTCGCCCGTGGGTGAGGTGGCTAGCTCACACACATGTGCACTTCCCACTTGGGACGAATCCACTTACTTTCCCACATGAGAAGAATCCATTCCATTCCCCATGCACGTGGTGGATGGCTAGCTAGCTGTCACCGTGTGCTCTCCCTACTTGGGAGAAATCCGCTTATGTTCCCCATTCGCAGCGGGGCACATGGGTCCCAACCACGAAATACTCACCCTTCCTGCAGCCCTTGCCTCAGTGTGTTGGTTCTGGTTGCAGAGTGGACATCTGGCCTTCTGGGCAGAAAAAGACACGTGGACTGCTGCCGCCGCTGCTGCTGCCACTGCAGCGACTGCTCTTCCTCCTGTTGCCTGTTTATTCATTCATTCATTCAATCGTATTTATTGAGCGCTTACTGTGTTCAGAGCACTGTACTAAGCACTTGGGTAGTACTAGTTGGCAACATATAGAGATGGTCCCTACCCAACAGCGGGCTCACAGTCTAGAAGGGGGAGACAGACAACAAAACAAACCATATTAACAGAATAAAATAAATAGAATAAAAATTTACAAGTAAAATAAATAGAGTAATAAATACGTACAAACATATATACATATATGCAGGTGCTGTGGGGAAGGGAAGGAGGTAAGGTGGAAGGGATGGAGAGGGAGAGGAGGGTGAGAGGAAGGAGGGGGCTCAGTCTGGGAAGGACTCCTGGAGAAGGTGAGCTTTCAGTAGGGACTTGAAGGGAGGAAGAGAGCTAGCTTGGCAGATGTGGGGAGGGAGGGCATTCCAGGCCAGGGGGAGGACGTGGGCCGGGGGTCGACGGTGGGACAGGCGAGAACGAGGCCCGGTGAGGAGATTAGCAGCAGAGGAGCGGAGGGTGCGGGCTGGGCTGGAGAAGGACAGAATGGAGGTGAGGTAGGAGGGGGAGAGGTGATGGATGGAGAGCCTTGAAGCCGCGGGTGAGGAGTTTCTGCCTGATGCATATTCTACCCCTGAAAGTAAGAGTCAGAGGCCGCAGGTATTTATCACCTGTGCTCCTAGCCCATTCCAACTTCTGGCCTCAGTTTATCCATCTCTGCCCTCCCCCCTCCTCCATATCTAATTTGATTGGCACAGGGCCGAGGGACACCTTCTGGATTCCCAGCTTGGCATGTCAATCTAACAGTTTTGGTGGCAGGGGCGGTATCCCACCCTCAATTCTGAGTTCTGCCTGCTGGCTCAGGTGATCACGAGATAGCATTTGACCTTGAGATGGCCAGTACCCCAGGGTCACCTTGGGACACTGCTGTCGACCCCGGCCCACGTCTTTCCCCTGGCCTGGAATGCCCTCTCTCCACACATCCTCCAAGCTAGCTCTCTTCCTCCCTTCAAAGCCCTACTGAGAGCTCACCTCCTCCAGTAGGCCTTCCCAGACTGAGCCCCCTTTTTCCTCTCCTCATCCCCATCCCCTCCCACGGCACTTGAATATATTTGTACAGATTTACTACTCCATTTATTTTTCTTATACATATTTACTATTCTATTTATTTTGTTAATGATGTGCATATAGCTATAATTCTATTTGTTCTGACAATTTTGATACCTGTCTACATTTTTTGTTTTGTTGTCTGTCTTCCTCTTCTAGACTGTGAGCCCATTGTTGGGTAGGAGCCATCTTTACATATTGCCGACTTGTACTTCCCAAGTGCTTAGTACAGTGCTCTGCACACAGTAAGTGCTCAATAAATACAATTGAATGAATGAATGAACTTAAAAAATTCCATTATTGTTATTATTATTATTATTATTAATAATAATAATAATAATAAGCATGCCCATCCCCACCTTGTGAAACAGAAAAACTCACTTGCATTTGTGAATTGCAAACTACGAAGGATTTGGACTGTAAGTTTCCCTAGTGGCTGATACAGATAATCTAATGTGAATATGCTCAAGATGTATTTATTTAATCGTATTTATTGAGCGCTAACTGTGTGAAGAGCACTGTACTAAGCGCTTGGGAAGTACAAGTTGGCAACACATAGAGACGGTCCCTACCTAACAGTGGGCTCACAGTCTAGAAGATGTATGATCCAGAAGCACTCACAAATGGAAAAAATTCTGTCCTAAGGGGCTACTGGTAGCTCTAAAACTTTCCACACAGATTTCAAAAGCTACGTGGATGGAGGAGAAATGAGGATCATAACTAAAAACAGTGAGGATGAAGCTAAAACCTGTTCCATAGCACACAGGCACATGAAAACAATTCAGTTGTAAAAAGTGGGGTGTTGGATAGATAAATGGATTTGTGGTAAATGGGTGAATTTATTTATTCTAATAATAAGAAATTGTTGGTATAGTGGATAGAGCACAGGACTGGGAATCAGCTCATGCATTCTAATCCCAGCTCCACCACTTGTCTGCTGTGTGACCTTGGGCAAATCACTTCACCTCTCTGTGCCTCGGTTACCTCATCTGTAAAATGGTGATGGAGTTTGTGAGCCCCATGTGGAACCAGGACTGTGTCCAACCTGATTTGCTTGTATCCACCCCAGCACTTAGTACAGTGCCTAGCACATAGTAAGCACTTAACAAATACCATAATTATTACTATTATTTATTCAGTCAGTCGTATTTATTGAGCGCTAACTGTGTGCAGAGCGCTGTACTGAATGCTTGGAAAGTACAATACAGCAATAAAGAGAGAGAATCCCTGCCCACAATGGGCTTACAGTCTTTATTATTGTATCAAGTACATATGTAGCCTACAGACCCTAGGGGATTAGGGGAGTTGTAACATGAATGGATTGTGAAACTGCAGCAAAATTTGATCATTTGCATGTTCAAGGATTTATTTTTTAATCAATCAATCAATCGTATTTATTGAGCGCTTACTGTATGCAGAGTACTGTACTAAGTGCTTGGGAAGTACAAGTTGGCAACATATAGAGACAGTCAATCAATCAATCAATCAATCGTATTTATTGAGCGCTTACTGTGTGCAGAGCACTGTACTAAGCTCTTGGGAAGTACAAGTTGGCAACATATAGAGACAGTCCCTACCCAACAGTGGGCTCACAGTCTAGAAAAACAGGGTCGCTCCTGAAATGAGCAGAATTCTCATCTGGAGGAGTAAATCTTCAATGGACCAGTTCTCCTTCATACTGGCCATGGTAGACAACATGATCTATTCCAAAAGTTTTCAGTTTCTTTCTGTTGCTTCAGAAAGATCTGACTTTTGATCCCCCTCAAATGTCATTTTGGAGAAACATCAGTAAACAGTCAGGTTCGTTTCTCAGTGGGGTGCTGCACAAAGTCCTATCACTTCTTGATCCGGACTTTCTGTGTTGATCTGAGAGAAAAACATGTCACTCAAAAATACCGGCAGTCCTCTATACAGAGAGAGTGAGACAGCAGTCTCTCTCCTGAAGTCTGCCCTTTCTGCTGCAGTGTTCTGTCAAAAGCCCGATGCTATAGAAGCCAGAGACTGTGCTTGCCAAAATACAGAAAAATGTTTTTTTTTTCTTTAATTCATCATTCAGTTACACCCCCCTGAGCTGCCTCGCACCTCCTGTTTGTTAGACAGGGACTGGATTAAATTTTGGTTGACCGTGGAGAGGGTAAATTCCTTGTGGACAAAGGAAACATCACTTCTTTGTGTTGTACTTTTCCAAGTAATAATAATAATAATTAATAATTGTGCTATTTGCTTTGGGCTTACTATGTGCCAGGCACTGTAAGCAGCGTGGCTCAGTGGAAAGAGCCTGGGCTTTGGAGTCAGAGGTCAGGGGTTCAAATCCCGGCTCCGCCAATTGTCAGCTGTGTGACTTTGGGCAAGTCACTTCACTTCTCTGTGCCTCAATTACCTCATCTGTAAATTGGGGGTGAAGACTGTGAGACCCCAGTGGGACAACCTGATCACCTTGTAACCTCCCCAGTGCTTAGAACAGTGCCTTGCACATAGTAAGCACTTAATAAATGCCATCATTATTATTATTACTAAGCTCTGGCGTGGATACAAGTAAATCGGGTTGGACACAGTCCCCGTCCCATGTGGGGCTCACAATCTCAATCCCCATTTTACAGTTGAGGGAACTGATGCACCCAGCAGTGAAGTGACTTGTCCAAGGTCACACAGCAGGCAAGTGGCAGAGGAAGGATTAGAACCCATGGCCTTCTGACTCTCTGGCCTGTGCTCTATCTACTAAGCCATGCTGCTTCTCATGCCACCCTGAATTATGGGGTGAGTGGTTCTCCCTCGCTAATTCACAAGAGGAAAAATCTGCATAAATACCAAGTCCTCATGGAGTTAGGCTCATTATTTTGCTGATTGGTAGATACATAAACAGGGGATAAATTTAAGAGTAGAATATGAGTTTACTGTATCCCACACCATATAAGATGAGCTCTTCTGCAGCTGAAGTGAATGAGTAGAATAAGATAGATGAGTATCTGACTCTAGAAGAAAGCGCTTAGTACAGTGCTCTGCACACAGTAAGCGCTCAATAAATACGATTGAATCAATTCGTTCATTCAATCGTATTTATTGAGAAACATAGATAATGGAAGGATGATCGACTGCAGTATGGCCTAGTGGAAAGAGAACGGTGTTGGGAATCAAGCAATCTGGGTTCTAATCCCAGATTCCCTACTCATTTCCTGTGGGACCATGGGCAGGTCACAACTTCTCTGGGCCTAGGTTTCCTCAAATAATGGATTTTCCTTAGTGATGCTTACTTTGTCCATCAGGAACTTACCCTTTCTATAGTTAACCAAAGTTTTATCCGGTCCCTGTTGGCCTAATTGGAGGTGTACCTGAATGACACGGTAAGGAAAAAAACAACCTTTTTCCATATTTTCTATACTTGGGGAAGCACGGTCTCAGGAAAGGGACCGCGTTCAATCAATTTGCAATGTATCTACCCAGTCCTTAGTTCAGATCTTAGCACATCTTAGACATTTAACAAACACTACAGTTATTGTTATCATTCTTCTTATCATTGTTGTCATTATTTGTATTATCATTTTCATTAGAGGCAAGATTGAAGAAAAGTGGGTTATAATTAGTCTAGATAGCTGAGACAAAGTTATTTCTTGTGGGAGTACAAGGAGAGCACACATTTAGTATTCACTCCCTGGGTTTGCTCTTTCGATCCAAACTTATCCATTGTGACCTTGGGAAACTCACAGGCCAGAATACTGGCATTGCCTCAGTTTATAGAAAATGTCCTTTCGTATTAAAGTACAAAAAGTGAAATAAATAAATCATTAAAATTGTGCCTGGTGCTTTAGTGTTTCCCTGACTACCCATTTCCGTTATTGATCCCACTATATTTTGCAACAACATAGAATGGTTGTCCATTTATTTATTGTTTTATTTCCAACTAATCCCAGGTTTTCTGTTGACTTTAAGCTTGGAAACCTGATTTGAACCAATGCAACACTTCAGAAAAGTCAGAAAAGAGATTTCCATCCCTTCTAAATTCCATTTTAAATTACTCACTTAGCTCAAGCTGATATGGATGGCACAAAGTACCATCCACTTTGACTCAAGATTGAGCTGTCAACCAAAATTAGGCTTGAGTTATGGATCAACCCGACATCTACACAAAATGCTCACTCATAATTCCAATGTAGAAAGGGTTTTTAATAGAGTTTCAATAATTTGACAAATTAGCATAGATGCAGCTCATCTAATTTGCGTATTTTTAATCAGCTGTTCAGTTATAGAACTTATTAAGCTCTTACTATTCGCAGAGCACAATTAGACGAGGCACAAACCCTGTCTCGCCTTGATTTCTTCTCCCCAGGTCCCTATCCCCGCAGTTATTCATTCAATCCTATCTATTGAGCACTTACTGTGTTCACAGCACTGTGCTAAGCACTTGGGAAAGTACAATGCAACAATAAACAGTGATATTCCCTGCCCACAATGAGCTTACAGTCTAGAGGAGAGGAGACAGACATCAATATAAATAAATAGAATTACAGTTATGTACATAAGTGCTGTGGGGCTGGGAAGGGGGGAAGAGCAAAGAGAGTGAGTCAGGGTGATGCAGAAGGGAGTGGAAGATGAGGAAAAGTGGGGCTTAGTCTGGGAAGGCCTCTTGGAGGAGATGGGCCTTCAATAAGGCTTTGAAAGTGGGGAGGGTAATCAACTCGGGGCTTAGGGAAAGCAGCATGGCTTAGAGGAAAGAGCCCGGGCTTGGGAGTCAAAGGTCATGGGTTCTAATCCCGGACCTGCCACTTGTCAGCTGTGTGAGTTCGGGCAAGTCACGTAACTTCTCTGTGCCTCAGTTACCTCATCTGGAAAATGGGGATTAAGACCGTGAGCCTCATGTGGGGCAATCTGATCACCTTGTATCTATTCCAGTGCTTAGAGCAGTGCTTTGCACATAGTAAGTGCTTAACAAATACCATCATTGATAATGATGATGGCATTTGTTAAGCGCTTACTATGTGCAAAGCACTGCTCTAAGAGCTGAGCACTGTTCTAAGCGCTGAGCACTGTTCTAAGCGCTGATAATGATAGCATTTATTAAGTGCTTACTATGTGCAAAGCACTGTTTTAAGCTCTGGGGAGGTTACAAGGTGATCATGGTTGTCCCACGTGGGGCTCACAGTCTTCATCCCCATTTTACAGATGAGGTGACTGAGGCCCAGATAAGTGAAGTGACTTGCCCAAAGTCACACAGCAGACAATTGGTGGAGCCGGGAATTGAACCCATGACCTCTGGCTCCAAAGCCCGGGATCTTTCCACTGAGCCATGCTCCTACATTCATGTGCTCACTCCTACCCATAACAAGCTCTCCTAATTGTAAGCTCCTTCTAGACTGTAAACTCACTGTGGGCAGAGAAAGTGCATCATGATAACAATAATACTAATACTACTACTACTACTACTAAAAATAATTACAGTACTTTTAAGCATTTACTATTTGGCAAACACTGTTCTAAGTGCTGAGGTAGATAGAAGTCATTCAAGCTGGACAGAGGCCCTATCACTTATGGGACTCACACTCTTAATCCCCGTTTCACAGAGGAGGTCACTGAGGCCCAGAGAAGTGAAGTGACTTACCCAAGGTCACACAACAGACATTTGTCAGAGTCGGGATTAGAACCCAGGACCTTCTGACTCTCAGGCCTGTGCTGTATCCACTAAACTATGCTTCTCCAAAAGCAACTCTGTTGCATTATACTCATCCAAATTCTCAGTATGGTACTTTGCACTTAATAAATACCACTGATTTGTTAGATATATTGACTTATTCTACTTTTTGAGCAGCTACTCATCTACCCATCCATTCTTTCCTGTCTCTTCTTCTATCTCTAAATTAGTTTGTGTGTGTGTGTGTCTCTCCTGCTACATTGTAAGCTTGCTAAAGGCAGGAATTTTAATTAATAACAATTATGGCATTTGTTAATAATAATGATAATGGCATTTATTAAGCACTTACTATGTGCCAAGCACGGCCCTAAGCACTGGGGTAAATACAAGATGATCAGGTTGTCCCACGTGGGGCTCACAGTCTCAATCCCCATTTTACAGAGGAGGTAACTGAGGCACAGAGAAGTTAAGTGACTTGCCTAAGGTCACACAGCAGACAAGTAGCGGAGCTGGGATCAACTCTACTGTACTCTGCCAAGTGCTAAGTACAGTATTTTGAACTCAGTAAAAGCTCAGCAAACGCCACTAATAGTTTGATTTGGGATCACAATATAAAACAGGTAACCGCCCCCAATTTACAAATGGGGAAACGGAGGCACCGAGAGGGTAAGTGCCTTGCCACTGTTTATAAAACCAGCTAGTGGACAAGGTGGGATTCAAATCCTGACCTTCAGTCTCCTGCACTTTCCACAGTGTCATACAGCTTCTAAGACTCAGTTGCTCTCAGAATTACAGTGGACACGTCTGCTGCCTGTAAATTACAGAAGAGGAAAGTACAGAAAAATATCACTCTACAAAGCGTTCCATGGGAGCAAAGTTGTTCGATTGGTACAGTGCACTGCACACCGTAGGAGAGCCTTTCTTGATCAAGACCTCATTTCCTACACCCTTCTGCATTGCCCTGACTTGATCCCTTTATTCAGCCCGGAGCACTTAGGTATATTTCCATAATTTATTTCTATTACTGTCTGTCTCTACCTCTAGACTGTAAAGTCATTACACGAAGGGAATGTGTCTGTTTTACTGTTGAGTTGTACTCTCCCAAGTGCTTAGTACAGTGCCCTGCACACAGTAAGCACTCAATGGATATGATTGACCCACTGTTGGGTCGGGACTGTCTCTATGTATTGCCAACTTGTACTTCCCAAGCACTTAGTACAGTGCTCTGTACACAGTAAGCGCTCAATAAATATGATTGATGATGATTGACTGATTGATTAAGCACTCAGTGAACATAGAGTAATACTCAATAAATGCTATTAGTCATATTACTACCACTACTGTCCCAGTGCATGATTCCCACAGAAGCACCATTATCACACATGTCTATCGTTGACTCTACAGGCCAGTAGTCAATCAATGAATTCAGTAGTCAGTGAGATGCCATTCTTCTCTTTCTCCAGGTCTTAATTCTACCAACTACGGGAGCGGAGAGGAGGGAAGAGTAAAAATCAGCAGTCAAAATGGAAAAGTACAGCTTTGTCTTAAATCTACAATTACCTGTAGATTTACAATCTAGATGTCGATGTACAATCTAGATGTAGATGTACAATCTACGATGACTACAATTACAAATCGAGGAAAAATTCTTCACTCTCGGCATCAAAGCTGTCCATCCCCTCTCCCCCTCCTATCTCACCTCCCTTCTCTCCTTCTCCAGCCCAACCCGCACCCTCCGCTCCTCTGCCACCGCTAACCTCCTCACTGGGCCTCGTTCTCACCAGTCCCGCCATTGACCTCCAGTCCACGTCCTTCCCCTGGCCTGCAAAGCACTGTTCTAAGCACTGGGGAGGATATAAAGTGATCAGGTTGTCCCACGTGGGGCTCACAGTCTTAGTCCCCATTTTAAAGATGAGGTAACCGAGGCACAGAGAAGTTAACTGACTTGCCCAAAGTCACAGAGCTGACACTTGTTGGAGGGGAGATTCGAACCCATGACCTTTCCCTCCCAAGCCCGTGCTCTTTCCACTGAGCCACGCTGCGATATTCACCCTTTCCCCTGACCCACAGCACTTATGTACATATCCATCTGTAATTTATTTTAATTTTTGTCTCTCATTCATTCAGTCATTCAGTCATATTTATTGAGCACTTACTGTGTGCAGAGCACTGTACTAAGCGCTTGGAAACTACAATTCAGCAACATATAGAGACGGTCCCTACCCAACAACGGACTCACAGTATAGAAGGGGGAGACAGATAACAAAACAAAACATGTAGACAGGTGTCAAAATCATCAGAAAAAATAGAATTATAGATATAATAGAATTATTGCTATAACAGAATAGCTCCTTTAGTCCATCCTTTAATCTTTTAGTCTTTCCTTTAGTCTTTAGTCTCCTTTAGTCTGTAAGCTCCCTGTAGCCAGGAATCATCTATACCTACTCTTTTGTGTTGTGCTCTTCCAAGCAGTTAGCACAGTGTCCTGCACTGAGTAAACACCCAATAAATAACATTCATTGATTGATTGAACTTAAATTTAAAATCAGTAAAAGTACATGTCGTATTTTGCTTCACCAAGGTGTCTAAACTAAGAAATAATTGAAAAGGAATTTTTGGTGGAAGAGAAATGTTAAAGTCTCAAAAGATACAAGTGATCCATCCCTATGTTCTCCTTCACAGATCTGTTTAATAATTTGCTCCTTGATGTAAATAGCGATTCTTTCTTTTTTTGTAATGCATAGCCACATTTTGAAGATTCTCAAAATTATCACATATTTCTTTTCTGCCTTGCAGTAGAGAACACATATTCTTCCAACCAAAACATGAGCTTGCTCTATGATGAAAATCAACCGATTTTGTCTATTTGTATTTGGAAAAATGAATACTGAGCCCAAATGATTTACTTTACTTGAAACATGCTGAACTCCCAGTGGAAGCTATGAAGTTTCAGTAAAAAAAAAAATGTGTTTGAGTTGTTTCTTTTGAAACTCTCAGGCCTTTAAAACCAATGATATTAACTTCTCTGAGCCTGGTACCTCATCTGCAAAATGGGGATTAGGACTGTGAGCCCCAAGTGGGACAACCTGATTACCTTGTATCTACCCTAGTGCTTAGAACAGTGCTCGGCACATAGTAAGCACTTAACAAATACCATGATTTTTATTACTATTGCAATTCAGCATAGAGACAATCCCTGCCCAACTGATTAGCTTTTTCCAAAATCAATCAATCAGTGGTATTTGTTGAGCACTTACTGTGTGCAGAACAGTGTTTCTACACACTTGGGAAAGTACAATATGATAGAGTTGGTAGATACTTCCCTACCTATAAGCTCCACAAGTTTCATATCCACTAATGAGGACATAAAAGGCCCACATGAATTAAGCACCCAATAAGCATCTCTGTTCTCGGGAAGTTATAAAATGTGACTGTGCATTCACAACAATTTATGCAGTTTTGTTCACGTCTTCCATACTCACGCACAAAATCCACACCCAACCACTAAATCCTACAAATATCTCCTTTCCCTTGTTCCTCTTAGCTGTAAATTATTTTAGTGTCGTTCTCCCTCGACAAGACTGTCAATTCCTTGAGGGCCGGGATCATATTTACTAGCTCTATGTACTCCCCCACCTCCTTTCATTTTTTTTCTTTTTGCTTAATGGTATTTGCAAGTACTTTTTATGCATCCAGCACTGATCTAGAGAAGCAGCGTGGCTCAGTGGAAAGAGCCTGGGCTTGGGAGTCAGAGGTCATGGGTTCTAATCCTGGCTTCGCCATTTGTCGGCTGTGTGACTTTGGGTAAGTTACTTAACTTCTCTGGGCCTCAGTTCCCTCATCTGTAAAATGGAGATGAAGACTGTGAGTCCCCTGTGGGACAACCTGATCACCTTGTAACCTCCCCAGTGCTTAAAACAGTGCTCTGCACATAGCGCTTAACAAATGCCATTATTATTATTATTGTTATTATTATCTAAGTGCTAGGGTAACTACAAGTTAATTAGGCAGGAAACAACCCCCTTAAAACACCTGTCTACATGTTTTGTTTTGTCGTCTGTCCTCCCCTTCTAGACTGTGAGCCCGTTGTTGAGTAGGGACCGTCTCTATATGTTGCCGACTTGTACTTCCCAAGCGCTTAGTATAGTGCTCTGCACACAGTAAGTGCTCAATAAATACGATTGAGTGAATGAATGGAGTTCATAGTCAAAGTAGAAGGGAGAACAAGAATTGAATTCCCATTTTGCAGTTAAGGAAACTGAGTCCCAGAGAAGTTAAGTGGCTTGCCCAAGGTCACACAGCAAATAAGGGATATAGACGGGATTAGAATCCAGGTTCTCTGACTCTCAGGCCTAGGCATTAAGCATTGGACCACACCGCTTCCCAAATTCATAGTATAGTATAGAAGTATGCTGTTTAACGAATAATATTGCCTGAATTCTGTCTCCCCCTTCTAGACCGTGAGCCCACTGTTGGGTAGGGACCATCTCTATATGTTGCCAAATTGTACTTCCCAAGCGCTTAGTACAGTGCTCTGCACACAGTAAGTGCTCAATAAATACGATTGAATGAAAGAATGAACAAAGGGTGACACATTGAGTTGTGGGAGGGTATGAAAAAGTCTTACCTATGTGAGAAACACAGGTTCTAATCATATTTACCTTCCAAACTGATCTAGAAGTGGAGGAATCTGGGGGAATAAGTAGCCTTCAAATTCAGGATGGGAAGATGGTAGAAGCACCGTGGTACAAAATGGATTTAGAAAGGTGAACAAAGCAGTACAGTGCTCTGTACACCGTAAGCACTCAATAAATACGATTGAATGAATAATACCCTGAGGTCTGGTTTAGTAAAGTAAAAGCCTAGGAGACAAAAAAAAAAAATGCTAAGCATAAATGAGAGAGACAATGGATAGCAAATTAGATCAGATTTCACAGAGTGATTCTGCGGCAACAGGTATTTGGTTCTCTTCCCTTGGCCACTCTGGGGAAAGAACTCCTAAAGTACTGGCTTTCTCGAGTGAGTTAACCATATATCTCAAGAGGATGTTAGTCCTTTAGTTGGTTTGTTTTTTTTTTTATTGTGAGTCGTACAGTAATAATGCGCACACCCAAAAGAATTTTTAATTTGGGACATTTTTACGATGGAAAGATAATTTAGTGAAAAATATAAGCAGGTGTTTAATGTCCCATTCCCAGCAAAATCTAGATAAAAAGGAGAGATTTGCAGACTGGAAATCCAATGTGTTGCCCTTTCTGACAATATGTGTTTAGCTCATTTATTTTACATGGAGTGTGAGAAGCAACGTGGAGTAGTGGACGGAGCATAGCCCTGGGAGTCAGAAGGTCATGGGTTCTAATTTGGGCTCTTCCACTTGTCTGCTGTGTGACCTTAGATAAGTCACTTCACTTCTCTGGGACTCAGTTACCTCTTTTGCATCTGCCCAGTGTCCCTCAGTTCATCTTACCTCTTGCTCACAATCCCTCTTCTGCTTTGAACTCCTTCCCCCTTTGCATCCAGCAGACCTTTTTTTTTTTTTTTGGATCTGTTAAGCGCTTACTAAGTGCCAGGTACTTTGCTAAGTGCTAGGGTAGATACAAGCCAATCGCTTAGGATACAGTACAACTATTACTCTCGTCATCTCAAAGCTCTTTTAAAATTGCAACTTCTCCAAGCTTCCCCGATTAATTCTCATTTTCCTACCCCATACTTCCTACTTCCACTTAAGAACTTAACATGTCACCAACATGCTAGGGACCTCACTCTAAAGGATTTGGAGTGAACGCTTTTAGAACAGTGCTTTTCACAACGTAAATGCTTAACAAATGCCATCATTATTATTATTATCATTTGGGTACTCCTTCAGGTAGCTTTCTTTAAACAGTGTTGATTCCCCCTTCCTATAATGTAGTTTAGTGTTTCCTCCACTAGATTGTTAAACTCCTCAGTGATGTCTACTATTCCGTTCCTACTTTATTCCCTAGCAAAACCTTCCTAATTCAGAAACTCCCCTGGAATCTGAGAGAATGTTAAAGGTAAAATCAGGAGTCAAAAGTTGTGTCTCTTGAAATAAGGAAAGGAGAGAACCCAGGGAAGAGGAGAACAAAAATCACTACCCATGAAGATTTTGCTTTTAATCCTGAATTATCCAGATGATCTGTCCATCTGGAACAAATCACCACCTCACTTCTCTTCACGCGTATGGACCATCAAGAGTGAGCACTAGCAATATTTAAGAGTAGGACCAAGAATATTTAAGGGTAGACTATCAGTGTCCTGAGATTAATCAATCAGTCAAACCTATTTATTAAATACTTCGGATCTGCAGAGCATGTCTTATGGATTTAGGAAAATACAGTTGGGATAGTAGATATGATCCCTGCCCTCAACGAGCTAACAGAGTAGTGATTGAGACACATTCCCCTGCACATTTGTAAGTTGAATATATATATATATATATATGTCCCCAGGGGCACTTAGAGTCCACTGTGAGGAGGTAAGATCAATGCCTGATGAGGTAAAGAGGCCCTGTCATTTGGGCACACTGCCTTCCACGGAGAAGTGGGCCACAGGAAATCCTTACCTCATGTTAGAAGCACCTATTCCACCCCAACAATTTCACTAATGTCAAAGGTCAGGATCACTTACTCTCCAGGTATAAAATCAAATCACTTCCCCCAGGAATCCCAGCTGAAGAACTCCTTGGGAAATCCTTGAAAAACCGTTAGGGCTGGGAGGAGTATTCATGGAATGAAACCGATCAAAGTGACAACTCATTCTTTTTGCAAATTTCTCAGAAAATGAATCATTTTAAAATAATGTACTTCTCCGGGTAATGCCTTCAATCACTGAAAAATAAAAGCCTTTTTAAAAAAGTACTGCTGTTGAAGAAAAAAAGACTAATTTTCTGTGAAAAGTCATCAGGATTATGTTACAGAGGAGACACTTTCTATTATAGTTTGAATAAAAAATGTAGATCGTAAGACCCTGGGGCAAGGATCATGTCTCCTTTGTCTTATGAAGAACCGTGTAAACTGTAAGGACTTAAAAATAAATGTTAATAATAATAATAGAAAAGTAATTCATTTTAGCCTAATGGAGCCAACTTTACAGATAAAGCTATCTCACTTCAACTGCACAATCATTACTCCAGGGTCTGTAATTCAGATCCTCTCACTACTAACTTTTCTTACAATTAAATTAACATTTAATCTATATCTCTGAAAACAGAGTAGTGAAGTAAGTTTCCAGGAAAAGGTCAGTGGGATAGGTTCATCCTCTAGATCTTTAACTTCCCAGAAATGGCAGTCCGTTTCTCCAGGAGAACCCATAATACTGCATTTTTCACCATCCATCCTTCACCTCCATCCTCTCAAACAAAGCTATATCTCATGGCCCTTTGTGGAAGACGATTCCATTTGTCAACTTGGTTGTCTCTCTCAAGGCTCCATCTCAAAGTTCCTACTGGGTGGTTTCCATCCCTTTCTTCCAATTCATGTTGATGGTGCCATGTGGGACTCAACACTGGCATCCAGAAAATTGCCCCAGTTTTGGCCAAATCTTTCTTCTGGTGTTGTATTTCTTTACTCTTTTAGTGATGACAAAAATACCTTGAGAAAGCACTGGTATTAATATTTCTATTTCTCTGAGCATGGAAGACAGAGGAGAATTAAGAAACTCACTCTTGTATATAACAAAGAACAAATTGTCTGGATTCTCAGTGATGACTTTGATCATCATCAAGACTCAAATTTGTGGACATGGGTGCATTGATGAGGCAGTACCTTTGTTCCCTGGAAGTACCCTCACGTGGAAAGCAAAGATAGTTTCTGTCGGCTTTTGGACCCCAAGATTTGAACACATCATCACTACAGACAACAAAGTAAGATAACCTCAAAACTCAGTTTCCTAGCATATGTGGAGAGAACAGTTCACTGTGTGTAACTTTAATAACTTTGGTACTTGCTAAATGCTTACTATGTTCCAAGCATTTTTCTAAGCATTGGAGTAGATTCGAGTTAATTAGGTTGGACACGATCCCTGTCCCATGTGAGGCTAACAATATAAATGGAGGGGGTAGGATTTTATCCCCATTTTACAGATAAGGAAACTAAGGCACAGAGAAGTTTCCACAGCAGGCAAGTGGGAAAGCTGGGATTAGAATCCAGGTCCTCTGACTCACAGGCTCTATTTCCTCCACTAAATCCAGGGTGCTTCCCTTTACACACCCAAGTCCAAGCCTGCTGTGTGAACACTGATGTTCCAATGAATACCTAGGCCAGGTCATTCAGCTCATAAATGGATACATTTGATATTTAAACATTTCACCCCACCTTCAGCCACACAGTATTAGACACCTATGTGTAATTGATTTTAACATCTGTCTATCCCTCTAGACTGTCCAATTACTCCATTTAATTGTACTGTGGGTTGCCCACAGTAAATGCTCAAATAATATCATTGATTGATTAATTCATTCATTTATTCAGTCATATTTATTAAGCAGTTACTGTGTGCAGAGCACTGTACAAAGCGCTTGGGAAGTACAAGTCGGCAACATAATTAACTGATTAATTGATTGAGAAGGGAGGAAAGTACTCAAGGTTAGTCTGAGTCTCAGGGAAATCCTTGTCTTTTCCTATTGCATCTATCCAGCCTCAGATCACAAAGGGGAAAATTGGGCAAATGTTCAGTATCCTGTAAATTAAACTGAACTTTCTAGAGTTAGTAAAGAGAGTGGAGGTCCCAGAATTGAGCCCTCCCCCTGACAGCAACTGCTAATGACTTTCTGAAGAATGTCACAGATTCCCAGTAGCCATTCTGGTAGGAGGGTTTGTTCATTTGAGTAGAGTGGGTTCTACATAGGGTCTAGTCTTGAAAGGAAAAGCTGGATGTGCTGAATCCATTTATGGTATTTGTTCATTCAATCATATTTACTGAGCACTTACTGTGTGCAGAGCTTGGAAGAATACAACTATAACAGACACATTCTCTGCCCACAACAACCTTACTGTCTAGAGTGCTTACGATATGCAGAACACTGAACTTGGAAACGTACACTACAAGAGTTGATAGGCGTGATCCCTGCCCACAAGGAGTTTACAGTCTACAAAAGGCATCCTACTAAATGTTACCAATGTTTGTGACATTATGAATTGATGATTCAAGCTCCTTCGTGAGACTGTATGCTCTAGAAGACAGGGATCATGTCTGCTGATTTCTCTCAAACGCTTCTAAACATTTAATACAGTGCTCTGCATGCAGCAGGTGTTCTATAAATACTGGAAATGGTTAATATAAAATTGTAACATGCCTCAATTAACGTACTCATTTTAAGGATTAATTTTTGTGTCATGATGTGACAACAACCCATTTATCATGACCTGAAGAGACCAACTGTTGCTATAATTGAGGAATTTAGTTTTGGTTCTACTGATCTTTAATCCTCCTAAAAATGCTTTCAGGGATATTAGCTAATAAAAATGTTATAGTTTGGGAGCCTGCCCCAAGGAACTGCAATAAATGATGAATCACATTGAAAGGCCACTTAATAGCTGTTGGACGTTCATGGCCTTTGGTCAGTAACAATTTAAGGTTGATGTATGAAAATGACCCACATATGTAGATGCAGGCCCCCTTCCCTTCCTGGATCATACAGTCATTGAACCAAAAAATCTAATTTAAGTAGGAGTGAAAACAGGTATTTAATCTCCATTTTACAAATGAGGAAGCTGACACAGAGAGATAAGGGTCACACAGCAGATAAGTTGTCAATACCTTCATCAGAGGGTAGGATGCAAATGGGAAAGTGGGAGAGATTCAAAAGCAGTCAACCTATCAGCTGGAGGGCTTGCTATTGATTGATCGATTGATTGATCATTAATCCCAGAACAGGAAGAGTTGAGATGAATCACTAAACCAGTCAGGGCGTGCAGTCACATATCATATGATCAACCAAAAATCTAAATAATTGGCAATAACACTATTCAATTAACTGTCTACTTATTTTAGAACACAGCAGAAGTGTGAATGTGTTACATAATCTTATAGTTTGCTGAGTTCCACATGTCTTTCTGATCCTTCTCGCACTCTGTTTTTCAGTTTCACATCAAAACCACGTCTTAGAAGTAGAACTCAAGTCATTCTGGATTGTTAGAATGTGTCTGAGGACACAGGGAAGATTTGAGGACTGGGGAGTCTCCTGTCCTGATGCCTTATAGCTGGAGTGCTCTGCACACAGTAACCGCTCAATAAATGTGATTGAATGATTGAATAAAGGTAATGAGGGAGTGATAAGGGCCAGAGAGAGGGAAACAGGTAATTCAATTAACCACCAACCTCAACGAAGATGATGGCCCTTCCTTCTGGTGTTTATTTTCATCATCCAATAACTGGTGTTAAATGGAAGGAGAAGAGCCTCTGGGTAGGCTTGAATGATTATATTAAGTTGAACTATTTTTCCTGAAAACCCTATTAGTTTAAAATCTATCACCTGCCACTAACTAAAGCAAGAAATTTACTATTGACCCATGCCTGTAGATTGCATTCAAGCATTCCGTCCAACCTCACCCAAATTAGCACCATTAATCTGGGGTTGACTGAACAGCAAAACATCTTGGTAGTCTTTGAAGAAGTCATGTGTTAGCATGTGCATAGTTGAACATGAGTCCATGCTTTTAAATACGATTTCTCAAAGCATGACTTTAAGTAGATTTCACATCCTTCCCCTTGGAAGACAGCGTGATTAGATGAACCTTAACTTTCTCCTGAGCATATTTCCTCACATGAAATGTATTTGTTGAAGACATAAATGAAAGTCTCTGAATCACTGGAAAACCTCGGAGAATTACACACTATCAGAAAATTTTTTGGCATGGTTGCAGACATCTTGGATAGTAGTGGGGTCCGTGAGTAATGTCATTCCCCAAACTTCTGACTGGCCTTGTTAAGGAGATCCTTAAAGGAAAAAAAAATATTTAGCAAATACAATGAGTAGAAGGTACCATTCATAAATCCTGAAATCTCTAATGGATATGGATAGTCTACAGACTCAGTTAGTCTACCTACTAACTGAGATTCCTCTTGTTTTACAAAAATAAAGTTTTGCAGAAATCACAGGTTGGATCTGAAACTTTGATCAAAACTCTCAAGCAGAGGATGTCGAGCATAGAAAATTAAAGATTTCTTGCCATAATAAAATGCTAGCAGACATGAATGAGAAATTTCATAGGCTGGCTGCTCAATTCAGATGGTGAAAACATGATTGGTATTGCCTTGAGATAGATTTTTATGGTTTCTGCCATTCTGGATATCCAAGCTCCCGGGGTAACATTGTACAGGGAACCACTCTGAGGAAAAGACGATGTTGCTCCCAAAGCCTAAATAAAACCATCTTGGATGCAATGTTAGCAGAAATGATTTTATATCTTTCTTGGGCATAGTATGAGAAATATAACAATAAAGAAGCAATATTTAACCAAAATTTCAGATGCCCCTAAGAAAACATAAATTCATAGGAAGTTTTATTATTTACACATATATGGATACCGGTAATGCTAAAATGCAAAAAGTGTGTAGATTTAGAAGAAATGGAACATGAAGGCAATGATTTGTTTTTCTTTCTCAAACATATCTACAATGGAATTGAATTGGAATTCTGCAGGTGTGTGTGAAAGAACAAATGAGGAGGAACAGAGAAAAATGAGCTATAATTAGGACTCATTTCTTATAGTTGCTTTCATGAGGGAGAACATACAGCTAAAACAAAAGCCTGGTGGAACTAAAGATTATTTGAACAATCATAGTATTTATTGATTGTCTAATCTCTCAAGGAGTCTCCACATTTCCTCAGGTAACATTCATTCAATTGTATTTATTGAGCGCTTACTGTGTGCAGAGCACTGAACTAAGAGCTTGGGAAGTAAATAAGATGCATTTATTGAACACTTAAATGTACACAGAACACTGTATTAAGTAGTTGGGAGAGTACAGTAGAATTGGTAGACAGGATACCTGCCCTAATCCTAATGGGGGAGACAGATACTAAAATAAATTACAGCTATGAGGACGCAATAGATCATATAGCTATCTATGTATATGAATGCTGCTGGGGGATGTGGGTACCAAAGTGATTAGGTGACAGAATAATAATAATAATAATAATAATAATAATAATAATAATAATAATAGTAATAATGGTTTTTGTTAAGTGCTTACTATGTGCTAAGCACTGTTTTGAGTGCTGGGGTAGATATAAAACACTGAAGTGCCAGAGCTGCAGTTGTGGTGGATATAGGGAGGGAAAGTGAGAGATTAATCAGGAAGTTTTCTTGTGCCTTCAGAAGGACCTTGAAGGATGGGGCAATCAGAAGCCTCCATGAGAAGCAGCATGGCTCAGTGGAAAGAGCCCGGGTTTTGGAGTCAGAGGATAGGGGTTCAAATCCCGGCTCCACCAACTGTCAGCTGTGTGACTTTGGGCAAGTCACTTAACTTCTTTGTGCCTCAGTGACCTCATCTGTAAAATGGGGATTAAGACTGTGAGCCCCCCGTGGGACAACCTGATCACCTTATAACTTCCCCAGCACTTAGAACAGTGCTTTGCACATAGTAAGCGCTTAATAACATGTTCTTTGTGGGTTTATCACCCCACCCCAACTTGCATTCATTCGGTATTTACCCAGCAACCACTCTGAGCATTCATTCATTTGTTTGATCATATTTATTGAGTGCTTACTGTGTGCAAAGCACTGTACTAAGTGCTTGGGAGAGTACAAAAAATAATAGACGTATTCCCAGAGCAGTGTTCTAGGCATCTGAGAGCATACACCAAAGAAAATGTGTTCCTGCCCTTATAGAGTTAATTATTGGGACATTCCAATCTGTGAGGAAACTGAGTCATGACTGGTGGGCATTTCTTCCTTTTAATAATAATAATAATAATAATAATAATAATAATTGTTAAGCACTCACTATGTTCCAAGCACTGTTCTAAGCACTGGGATAGATACAAAGTAATCAGGTTGTCCCAAATAGGGTTCACAGTCTTAATCCCCATTTTATTCATTCATTCAATCATATTTATCCATTCATTCATTCAATCGTATTTATTGAGTGCTTACTGTGTGCAGAGCACTGTACTAAGCGCTTGGGAAGTACAAATTGGCAACATATAGAGACGGTCCCTACCCAGATGAGGCACAGAAAAGTGAAGTGACCTGCCCAAAGTCACACAGCCGATAAGTGGTGGAGACAGGATTAGAATCCATGACCTCAGACTCTCCAGCACATGCCCTTTCCACTGTCACGCTGCTTCCCAAGCCAGTAATAGTGTTTAAGCATTTACTGTGTGCGCAACAGTAATCACCAGGAAAGAATACACAGTAGGAAAAAAACATGGTTTCTGCCCCTCAGGAAGCTCAAATCTAATAAGTAGGGAGAGGGGACTGTTAACAGAAACATCAAGAGCGATGGGACAACAAAACACTAAAACAACCTTAAGGACAAAGACATTTATTCGAAATCAAAATCAAGTAGGGTGAACCTTCCAACAAATAGCTTCATTTTCTTTTTTCCCTCACCTGATGCTTCTCCAGTTCAAATTTTCTGCTGCAGACCTTCCCAATCCATCCAACCTGACTCTCCTATCTCCAAGCTATTGCATTTGAAATGTATCTGCTAGGAACTCCCTTTCTCCTTATCTCTGACAAACATTGTTATCTGCTCTCCTTCAGCACTGTACCAAAATCCCTCCATCAACCCTCTGAGACCCTCCCGATTGCCATCACTGCAACAACTTACAGCACCTTTGGGTAACCCTGAAAATATATCACGTATGCATTTGGGATGCTTCTGATCTTAGATGTTTTATGTTTCTATCCCTCTTTTGCTATTGCTGAATACTCACTCTGGTTCATATATTTGTGTCATGTTCCCCTATTCACAGTTTGCCACTAGAAAGAGAAATTCAGTGACAACTTTCTTCCTAGGATTTATGAGACCCTGATTGTGTTTGGGCTTTCTGGCTTCAATATGACACACAACCTCAGTCTTCTTCAGGATATTATTTGTCACTGTTGAGTTCCTATCCGTGAGATAGCACTGAATAGGAACTTCCTTCACAATAAGATCTCTCCTCCTTGTATGAGGGAATTTTTTTTAACCTGTTCCCTCAGTTACTTTACATATCCATCTCTCAGGAACTGCATTTATTGCTGATATTCTATATCTGAATTTGGGTCAATCTGATTCTTTAGGTGATTTGAGAAACTCCCTTTCTAGACAGTTAATCCTATCTATCTTCAAAGTGACCAATTTGTATGTCATAATTCAAATCTTTATTCCTCACTGGAATGTACTGTATATTTCATGTAATAGCTGTATCTCTCTCAATCCCCCTACCCAATGTTGCTTACTAGTCAACTGTTTCTGAGGATTTAGAATTCCAGAGAGACACTTCCTGGAATATTATCACAGATGAATATCCTGGAAAACCATAACGAAAACAAAAAACAGTAATTCTATCACCACAAATAATACTAACCCACTACCCCTCTCCAAAAAGATAAACTGATTTATTCCTGCTGCAGTACTCTGTTATATTGCACTCTCCTAAGAACTTAGTTTAGGGCTCTGAACATAGTACACTCTCTGCAAATACCATTGAATGTGTAGTAAGTACGTTGAGATTTGAGCTATGGACTCTGCTTCTGAAGCATCATCAAGTCATATTTCTCAAACACTTGCTTTTTTATGGTACTTGTTCAGCGCTTATTACACACCCAGATGATTTTCCTAACGCTGGGGTAGATACAAGCTAATCTGATTGGACACAGTCCATATTCCACAGTGATCAATAAATCAATCAACTGTATTTATTGAGCACTTGCTTATTGAGCAGTTCTAAGTCCTTGGGAGAGTATAACGGAGTTGGAAGAAATGTTTCCTGCCCACAACCACCTTAAAGTCTAGAGGGCTCACATGGGACTCACAGCCTTAATTCCCATTTTACAGATGAGGTAACTGAGGCACAAAGAACTTAAGTGATTTGCCCAAGTTCACAGAGCAGACAAGTGATGAAGTCAGGATTAGCACCCAGGTCCTCTGACTCTTAGGGTCATGTTCCTTTCAGTAGGCCACATTGAAATTATCCCAGATTTTCTATCTAAATGAGGGAATCATAATGTGACCCTTCTTTGAACCAGAAGGTGATCATTCTGAAATCTTCTGATTGCTCTATTGAAAAATGGCTCCAGTGTCAAAGTCCCTAATCTCATCTATTTAAATCACTTCTGCTCAGGTTGGAGAGTCTATTCAATTTTCCTTTTACTCTGTCATTGATGAGATGAAGGCTTCTTTTTATTTCTATGACATTCTATACTAACCCATTAAAAAACAAAAAAACTGTTTTATTCCTGCTGTAATCCACTGAAATTTAAACCATTCATTCATTCATTCAATCATATTTATTGAGTGCTTACTGTGTTCAGAGCACTGTACTATGCACTTGGGAAGTACAACTCTAAGTTCTGCTTCTGAATCATCACCAAATCATATTTCTAAAGCACTCCCTTGCACCATTAATGAAAGCTACCATAATGCAAAACTCAGAATTTAGCAAATTTTCACAGGGTAAACCTAATGGATTCTAATGAGATTCTGCAAGGATTTATTAAAATACATTAGGTCTACTCCTTTTCTTCTATTCCTCCTCCCCTCCCCATCACCCTGACTCCCTCCCTCTGATCTATCCCCCTCCCTGCCCCACAGCACTTGTGTATATATGTACATTTTATTTTTCTATTTGTTTTATTAATGATGTGCATATATCTATTATTCTATTTATTTATATTGATGCTATTGATGCCTGTCTACTTGTTTTGTTTTGTTGTCTGCTCCCCCTTCTAGACTGTAAGCCCATTGTTGAGTAAGAATTGTCTCTATTTTCATTCATTCATTCATTCAATCGAAATTTATTGAGTGCTTACTGTGTGCAGAGCAGTGTACTTAGTGCTTGGGAAGTACAATGTTTGTTGCCTACTTGTATTTTCAAGTGCTTAGTACAGTACTCTGCACACAGTAAGCATTAAATAAATACAGTTGGATGATTGAATGAATGAATGAAGTTGCAAATTCAACATCATTGCAAACTGGAAACTTTCCTTGATCTTGACATCTTATGAGCAAGGCTTTGTCTATAAGAATGTGTAGAAATTCCAGGTATGGGTCAATCAATCAATCATATTTATTGAGTGCTTACTGTGTGTAGAGCACTTGGGAGAGTACAATAAAACAGAGTTGTTAGACACACTCCCTGCCTACGATAAAAACAAAGAAATATATTAAATTATAGGTTGGTGGGTTTCAACACTTTTTTTCATGAGCTATTTCTACTTAGGCTAAATAAAGCAGAGTTGAAACAAATGGCTTGTCTTTTTAGACTAAAGAAAAGTGCTTTGGGGGGAATTGGAGGATTTTTGATGTGATTTTTTATGTTTAACTCTCAACTTCACTTTGAACAGAATATCTGTCCCTTTTCACTCTGACCCTCAGTCTGCGGAAGCCAAGTCTGAAGACCATGTGAAGCAGTAGGAAGCAAGCAAGAGCCAAGAATGTGAGGAAAGAAAAGGATTGCAGTAAACAGGAGTGTAGGATGAGCCAGGGAGAAGATGGCAGAGCATGTCGAGGAAAGGATAGTGAAAAAATCATTTCAAGCATTTGTTATTTTAGAAGCATCCTGCCTTTGTCTTCCATACGCAAAGCTTAGAAAGCCTTAAAGGACCCTTAAATTCTCTCCCTACCATCACCCTGATTTACCTGAGTTTAAGCTTCTGTTATTTTCCCTCTTAAAATAACACTTTATAAAAACACCTCCCTCATTCTCTACTTCTGCTGTGGGAGCTAGGTGTAAATTCCTTTTTTAGATTCATCTAAAATTAGACTTCCTACCAACCATCTCAAAGTTGACACCCACTCTTCACTTACACCATTCTATGAGAAACTTCACTCCTACTGCATCTTCCCAAGAAAGGTGGTTTTTGCACAAATTCAAAACATTGATACAATTTGCCAGCAAAAGACTGCCAGGAAACATTCCTAGTGTGTTATTTTTTGTCGCATTTTTTTAATTGCCTGACTCCCTTGATCAGGAAACAATAGGTGGGCATCTTTTGAGGACTGTGGTTGATGTCTGCGCCTATTATCCCAGTTTCCCCAAGAAAGGAATTGTATTTTTCAGAAAATAGACTTGCCAAGTTCTCTATCTCAAGAAGATTAGATGCACAGGTTCTTAGAGGTCTACCAATGATGTAAGCCAAAATTATCTAAAAATTGTTGTACAGTCTTCTTACCGTTGTGTAGATGGCTTCCTCTTCCAGTCCAAAGATAGTACTGCCGATGTGAGATTCTCACTATATGTGTGTGACTGATGAGACCAAAACGTGTCTCACAATCCTGACCACATCTGAGTCATGTTCAGTTTGATCCTTCCTCTATCACTGGATTTGTAACCTAAAGTACCTTGACTACTTTCATAAGTCCCAGAGGGCTTTTGATAGGAGGGATGAGGGAGGAGAATTGAGTCAACCCACTTACCAAAGCCAGAACTTCCACCCTCAAGGTCCCTTTCCTCTCTGTCCCACTAGATCAAACCCCCAATGCTAACATATCCCAGACCATTTCAGTCCTTTCCCAAGCAGCCCTTGCAGCTTACCAGGAAAAGGTGAATCCCAAGGTCATAGGCACCACAGGTCACGGTAGCTGAGAGGTGGCCCTGAAGGCTTGGTGATATTATTATGAAATAAGAATAAAACCAGGCTTGAAGACACTTACTCTGGAGCATGAGAATCTAGAAGAACAAGAGAAAAAGTGGAAATGTTTCCTGCGGTCTCCACTCTCCGGATCTGGTGATCAAGAGCCCAATTTCTTTCTCTGAAGTTTTAGAAATAAGAAATCTCCTACAGCCAGGATGGACGAATGGCCTTTTTTGACCTCAAAATCCATCCATCAGTGGTATTTATTGAGTCTTTACCATCTGAGGAGCATTGTACTAAATGCTTAGCATTGTTCAAAGTGCTTGGCATTGTATGGTTCAATGGAATTTGAACTGGAATGTCATTTTTCCTTCAAAATCTTAAGCATGTAACTGTCCATTTTAGCATTTACTGAATCAGCTTCTGCATCACTTCATAACATTTTTTCTTTTATTAAAAACTTCAGTGAGAGGGATAGAATGTAAAGCAATGAGTTAGTGTGTTAACATACTACTTGATAATTAAAATCTTAATGAAACATTTCTTGGAGTTCTTGGTGTTACCAAGACAACGTGCAGCATATTCCTCACACTGGCAATTAAGGAATGCCAAAGGAAATCAAGAAATGCCATATAAGCTCGGTCTAGAGAGGTTACTAATTGAATGTCTAAAAATAAAACCAAATAACGAAATAGCATGGCTTGATTGAGATTCTGCTATAATCCTCCATGTTGCAGAAATTAATGCTTTTTATTGTATGTTATTACAGCCACCAGGGTTGTTGAAATAACGTATGGCTTTTATTGCACAAAAGACTCCCATCTCTAAACCAATAAATTAAGAAGAATTTATTATGAATCAATGGAGCAACACTCTCTCTAGTTCATTCCACATGTAATTACACTTACTTTAAAAGTGCCAAAGAAAGGATTTAAATTTATCACTGCTCATTAAACCTGTAAAAGACTGTGTTAATTGGATGTCAACCTTCCTAACTCACTTACATGGTCGCTGACGATAAAGGCCACATGATTTAAAAGCAGATGCCACTAAACCAAGGAAATATATAATTCTTAGCCAACTGTAATACCTAAAGGTTGAACAAACTTTGGGATTTTAGCCCTTCAAAAAGCAGAAAACTTTGGTGTAGTAACAACGGCTTGTTGGTGAAACCTGAGGGAAAGAGAGTAGCAGCGTGGCCAAGAGGAAAGAGCATGGACCTAGAGGTCAGAGGATCTAGACTTGAATCCTGGCTGCTAAGATCTTGGGCAAGTCACTTCATGTCTCAGTGCCTCAGTTTCTTCATCTGTTAAATGCTGATCCGGTACCTGTTTCCCCTCCTCCTGAGATTGGTAGCCCCAAGTGTGACAGGGACTCTGCTGACCTGATTATCTTGAATCTAAACCCATGCTTTAGTACAGTGCTTAGCATATATCAATCAATCAATCATATTTATTGAGCGCTTACTGTGTGCAGAGCACTGTACTAAGCGCTTGGGAAATACAAGTTGGCAATATATAGAGTTGGTCCCTACCCAAAAGTGGGGTCACAGTCTAGAAGGGAGAGACAGAGAACAAAATCAATCAATCAATTGTATTTATTGAGCACTTATTTTGTGCAGAGCACTGTACTAAGTGCTTGGGAAGTACAAGTTGGCAACATATAGAGACAGTCCCTACCCAACAGTGGGCTCTCAGTCTAGAAGGGGGAGACAGAGAACAAAACCAAACATATTAACAGAACAAAACATATTAACAAAATAAAATAAATAGAATAGATATGTACAAGTAAAATAAATATTTTTAAACAGGATTTTAAACAGGAGGAGAGAAACAATGCCTTAAAGACACAGTGAAGTGAAACTTCTGAAGATGCGGCATACACAGCATTAGTCATTCATTCATTCATTCAATCATTTATTGAGCGCTTACTGTGTGCAGAGCACTGTACTAAGCGCTTGGGCAGTACAAGTTGGCATCATATAGAGATGGTCCCTACCCAACAACGGGCTCACAGTCTAGAAGGGGGAGTCAACTGGGAAGCTTTAGCAGAAGGCACACACACTAAAGCAGTTGAATGTCGCTTATCTCTTAGAACACAGGCTTTGGGAAGGCTTAGAACAGAGATGATAAAATAAATAATGATGATGATAATGACGATAATCCCTTGGTTTCAACTATTATATTTATATGGATGATTCTCAAAACTAAATCTCCAGGCCTGATCTCTCCCCTCTGTAATCTCATATTTCTTCCTGCTTTCAGGACATCTCTACTTGGATGTCCCAATGACACTTCAAACTTAAAATATCCAAAACATAACTCCTCATCTTCCCACCCAAATCCTGTCTACCCCCGACTTTCCTGTCACTGAAGACAGCATCACCATCCTCCCTCTCTCACGAGCCCAAAACTTGGGCATTATCCTCGATATAGCTTTCTCAATCAACCCACACATTCAATCTGTCACCATTATCTTCTTGGTTCAACCTTCACAACATCACTAAAATCCACTCTTTCTTCTCTATCCAAACTGCTACCACATTAATCTAAGCACTTATCCTATCCCACCTTGATTACTATATTAGCCTCTGTGTGGATCTCCCTGCCTCCTGTCTCTCTCCACTTCAGTCTATACTTCACTCTGTGGCACGATCATTTTTCTACAGAAATATTGAGTCCATGTATCCCCACTCCTGAAGAACCTCCAGGGGCTGCCTGTACATCTCCACATCAAACAGAAGCTCTTTACTATCAATCAATCAATCAATCGTATTTATTGAGCGCTTACTATGTGCAGAGCACTGTACTAAGCGCTTGGGAAGTACAAATTGGCATCACATAGAGACAGTCCCTACCCAACAGTGGGCTCACAGTCTAAAAGGGGGAGACAGAGAACAGAACCAAACATACCAACAAAATAAAATAAGTAGGATAGAAATGTACAAGTAAAATAAATAAATAAATAGATAAATAGAGTAATAAATATGTACAACCATATATACATATATACAGGTGCTGTGGGGAAGGGAAGGAGGTAAGACGGGAGGATGGAGAGGGGGACGAGGGGGAGAGGAAAGAAGGGGCTCAGTCTGGGAAGGCCTCCTGGAGGAGGTGAGCTCTCAGCAGGGCCTTGAAGGGAGGAAGAGAGCTAGCTTGGCGGATGGGCAGAGGGAGGGCATTCCAGGCCCGGGGGATGACGTGGGCCGGGGGTCGATGGCGGGACAGGTGAGAGCGAGGTACAGTGAGGAGATTAGTGGTGGAGGAGCGGAGGGTGCGGGCTGGGCAGTAGAAGGAGAGAAGGGAGGTGAGGTAGGAGGGGGCGAGGTGATGGACAGCCTTGAAGCCCAGGGTGAGGAGTTTCTGCTTGATGCGCAGATTGATCGGTAGCCATTGGAGGTTTTTGAGGAGGGGAGTAATATGTCCAGAGCGTTTCTGGACAAAGATAATCCGGGCAGCAGCATGAAGTATGGATTGAAGTGGAGAGAGACACGAGGATGGGAGATCAGAGAGAAGGCTAGTGCAGTAGTCCAGAAGGGATAGGATGAAGCCATTTACTATGGCTTCAAAGCACTCAATCACTTTGCTCCCTCTTATTTTATCTCCCTGATTTCCTACAACAATCCAGCATACATACTTCACTCCTCTAATTCCAACCTATTCACTGTATTTTGATCTTGTCTATCTTGCCTCCCTCCTCTTGGCCACCTCCTACCTCTGGTCTTCCTCTACAAATCCAAGAGATCACTCTCCTCATCTTCAAAGCCTTATTAAAAGCATAACTTCTCCAAGAGGCCTTCCCTGACTCAGCCCTCATTTCCTCTTCTTCCACTCCTATCTATATGCCCTTGGATTTACACTCTTTATTTGCCCTTCCCTTAGCCTCACAGCATTTAGGGACAAATCTGTAATTCATTTTTTCCTATTAATGTCCGTCTCCTCTCTGTGGGCAGGGACCGTGTCTACCAACTCTGTTCTATTGTACTCTCCCAAGTCCTTTTATAGTGCTCTGCACTCAATAAATATGTTTGATTGATATGCCAAATATTAATAAAATAAAAGAGGTGGAATTCAGCAATATCTTAGTATGACTTTGAATGGCCTAACCAATAGTCTTCCCAGGTAAAAATATACAAATCAATACCCTATAGGAGATGATTAAAAAGTGACTAGCAAGGCACACTGAAAAATATCTTGGTCCCTCATGAGACAGCAATTCCATGCAGTGGAGTAGACAGGACTGCAATCTGTCTTGGTGGATGGAAAGAGTGGGAGGCTAGAGAAACTATACATTTGGAAATAAACATTGGCAAAATACAAAAATCTCATTTTTGCAGCTGCAGATGCTTCAGGACATCTATTTGCTTCCAATCACCCTCAAACAATATGGGAGTGGAATAGTCGGCATCATTAGAATAATTTGCTAGTCATCCAGAAGACTAAATGAATAGACTAATTTGCTGTTCACATGTCCCTTTTGCTAATTCAGGTTCCCATGGGATGAAGCCAGGACAGAACCAGGGATCTGCACTTGCTAAACATGAGGATAATGAATCCTGCTTGTCTTCTGAATAGAACTGTTGTCAACAGAACAAGAATATATGCACTCCAAGAGACAATCTTGGGCACTTGAACATCTTGAAGAAAACTTCCTCCCTAACAGAAGTATTCCTCAGCAAATAGGATAAAGCCCATACTCCAAGGCTGTTTTGAGATTATAAAGATGGACAACACAGTTCAGAAAGGGAAAGGAAATAGTTCTTCCCATAGTACTGACATCTGTTTATTGAAAGGAACCAAACAAAGATTGTTTTTTTTCTTGGGCTGACAGCGTTTAACCAGGCTCCCAAGCCTGGTTTAGTGGATTGAACACGGGCCTGGAAGTTCATTCATTCATTCATTCATTCATTCATTCATTCATTCCTTCATTCAATCGTATTTATTGAGTGCTTACCGTGTGCAGAGCACTGTACTAAGCACTTGGGAAGTACATTTTGGCAACATATACAGACGGTCCCTACCCAACAGTGGGCTCACAGTCTAGAAGGGGGAGACAGAGAACAAAACAAAACATATTAACAAAATAAAATAAATAGAATAAATACATCCAAATAAAATAAATAGAATATTAATACGTACAAACATATATACATATATACAGGTACTGTGAGGAGGGGAAGGAGGTAAGGTGGGGGGGATGGGGAGGAGGAGAGGAAGGAGGGGGCTCAGTCTGGGAAGGCCTCCTGGAGGAGGTGAGCTCTCAGTAGGGCTTTGAAGGGAGGAGTCAGAAGGACCTGGGTATTAATCTCTGCTGCACCACTAGTCTGCTGTGTGATCTTGGGCAAGTCACTTAACTCCTCTGTGCCTTAGTTACCTCATCTGTAAAATGGGGACTAAGATTCTGAGCCTCATGCGGTACAGGGACTGTTTCCAGTCTGATTAACTTGTGTCTACCCCAGAGCTTAGAACAGTGCTCGGCACAGAATAAGCGCTTAAGAAGTACTAGAATTATTATTATTTATTAGGTTAAGCTGCTTCCCATGCTGCTTATTACCCTCACTAACATAATCTACAGGCCATTTATACAGTACCAAATTGCACTGGTAATTTCCTCAGTGCTACTGTCATTCTCATGTACTGAGCTCCTGTATTACACAAGTAACCAATTCTTATTCAGATTAAAAGTCATGTGACACAACAGCATTAAGTAAAATCCCATAGAAATAGAGGAAGTAATAAAGAAATACAAATGCAGTTCTATCTGCTAATATGAAAAAGGGCCATACAAAATGAAAAATGCACAGAGAGCTCAATCACATGATGTGGCAGTGTCTGAAGACTTCCTGTGACTGTTCTGTTAATAATAATAATGGCATTTATTAAGTGCTTATTATGTAAAGAAGAGTCTGGGTTAGGTAACTGCTACCCAAAGAGGAAGAATCTTCTAGACTGTGAGCCCACTGTTGGGTAGGGACCGTCTAAATATGTTGCCAACTTGTACTTCCCAAGCACTTAGTACAGTGCCCTGCACACAGTAAGCACTCAATAAGTATGATTGAATGAATGAATGAAAGACTGAAATTGCCACCAACTGATCTCCTTATGGCAATTGCCCAGATTCATGATTCCACCGAGGCTCAGCAACAGATTCAACTCTGCTCAATATAGGACTGTGAAAAGATGCATTACAGGAGTAAGGATGGATATTTGTTAAACTCTCTACCCAGCGCCATCCTAAGCGCTGGATTGCCACAAGATAATCAGGTTGAACACGCTTCCTTTCCCCAAAGGACTCACTGTCTAAGGAAGATGGAGAACAGCTCATCCCCATTTTACAGCAGAAAAAATTGAGGCACAGAGAACTTAAGTGATTTGCCCTAGGTTGCGCAGTGGGCAGACAGGGTCAGGATTAGAACCCTGATCTTCTGACTCCCAAACCTGTGCTCTTTCCACGGGCCACACTGCTTTTTGTGTACCTTCTCATTTGAGAACAGTTAGACATCCTCAACTATCTGGAACCAAAGAATGACAGCTGTGCATAATTTCCTGTTTCAAGCCTGTGCTGAAGCCACTAGATCATGTTGCTTCTCAGATTTAGTTAGGAATACCATCTTCCCAGAATTTTCCCCTTGTCCTTTGAGTATGGGTCAAAGATGTCACTGGTGAAATTTCCAAATGCATTTTCTGAGGAAGAACCAATCTCTTAGTTATATGGAAGGAGGAACACCACCCCAGTTTATAGACTTTCAATTTGGAATGGAGATTGATGCTCACCCGTTGCCAAATTTAGCTCAGTCAATTAATCAATCAGTGATATTTATTGAGTGTTTACTCTCTGTATAGCCCTGCCCTAAGGATTTGAATGAGGAAAACGGAGTAGGTAAACATCCTTGACTCTTGAAAGATTTATCTGGAAGATTCCCTTTGCTCACACATAGCATCATAGTGAAGGTAGAGAACACATTGTCAGCCTATGCCAAACATTACCTCCATTCACCTTGGATGAGCTGGTTTTGATGCTTTTACCCCATTTGGTCTTTATGCTCCTGTTCATTAGGTTTCTGCATTAAAAACAGAAAATCCATTGCAAAGTCAGCCATCAAGGAACAGAAAATAATTTACTCTGACTTGTGATACCTGCTGGCTGCCTCCTCCAATTAGAATAGACACTGGAGTGCCGACTGTCAGAATACAAATGGAAACACGGATGAGATCTTAGCAATGGATCACATCTGAAACAGGGCATCTATTGGTAGAAATAGCCCTTTCCATTATTTACTTCCTGAATTATAAAAGATAAAGAGATCTGTGATTAATGCCTTTCCCCTGCTGGAACATTCTTCAAGATTTGCTGGACTATTGATGGGGGAAAGTTCATCAGAGAAGATGGTGGTCTTCAGGTCTGATAACCAACCTAGGTACCACTGAATCAATTAATCCACTGTATTTATTGAGCGCTTACTGTGTGTGGCATACTGTACTAAGCCATTGGGAGAGTACTCTGTAACCAAGTTGGTAGACAGGCTCCCTGCCCACAACAAGCCTATAGTCTAGAGGGAGAGACAGTCATTAATATAAATTAATATATATATAAATATACATAATATATAAATATAAATAAATTATGGTTATGTTCATAAGTGCTGAGGGACTGAGGGAGGGGTGAATAAAGAATGCAAATCCAGGTTCAAAGGCAGCAAAGAAGGGTATGGGAGAAAAGGAAATGAGGGCTTAGTCAGGGAAGACCTCTTGGAGGAGATCACATTTTAGAAAGGCTTTGAAGGTGGGGAGAGTGAAGACTTGGGGACCTTGTAAGCACACCCAGATTTCCCAATATGCTAATCTCAAAGTTTCAGCCATGAGGCCAAGTTTGGTAAAATTTGCACAGCGACATTAAGGATCCCCTGGCCAAGATCTATCTTAAATAATAATAATGCCAATATCTGTGGCATTTGGTAAGCACTTACTATGTGCCAGACACTAACTTAAGCACTGGGATGGATACAGGCAGAACATCCCAGGGGGCACCCGGATTTGAACCAGGGACCTCTTACTCTGCAGTCAAATGCTTTACCACTGAGATCTACCCCCTGTACTGGAAAATCAGGTTGGACACAGTCCCTGTCCCATATGGGGCTAACAATCCTATTTTCCATTTTACAGATGAGGTAACTGAGACACAGAGAAGTGAAGTGACTTGCCCAAGGTCACTCAGCAGACAAGTGGCAGAGCGGGGATTGGAAATCAGATCCCAAGCTCATGCTCTAGCCACGAGGCCACGTCGCTTCTCTGACATACAAGCTCGAGGAATAGAAAACCAAAATATCACTACATCCAGGAATTATTTGATCCCACATTTCTATAAATCTTCATCCAGTCAACCATTATATTTAGAGTGCATGCAGTTTGGAAAGCTTTGTGGAAAGTTACAAAGGGGCAATGTGGGCTAGTAGAAAGAGCCAAGCCCCTGAGTCAAAGGACCTGTGTTCTAATACTGGCTCCTCTACCCTACCTACTCTGTGATCTTTGGCAAGTCACTTAACTTCTGGATGCCTCAATGTCCTCATCTGGGAAATGAGGATTAAATAAAATTTTTTGTTCCCTCTTCAACTGCAAATCCCGCGTGGGACAGGGACTGGGTCTAACCTGATTATCTTGTATGCACTCCAGCACTTAGTACAGTGCTTTGTGCAAAGTAACCACTTAATGAATTCCACAATAAATTAATAAATCGAATGTATTCATTGAGTGCTTACCATGAGCAAAGCACTGTACTAAGCACTTAGGAGAGTGCAATATAGCAATAAGCGGACACATGCCCTGCCCATAACAAACTTACAAGCTGTGGTTCCAGGGGATGTGGTAATATTTAAGTAATGGATTTTTTAAAACCTTGGGATTTAATGGTAAAAATATCATTGTTGTGAGTATTGTTAAGCAGATGACTTTCAGCACTTGATTCTGCAGAATTTACAAGCAAGGAAGGAGGGGAAAAATATGAAACTCTATAAAGAAGTAGACTCCATTCCCCAAAATATCATCTCAGCTAAGCCTCTTAATTGGTTTTCTTAAAGTAGCCATTTACATCATATAAGGCTGGGGATGATAGAGATAAAAATAATCTGACCTCTTTGACTGAGATCGGCATTTCAGAGTTTGAGAGCCTTCCAAATAAGAATGAAGGGGATTACAATGATTTTTTTTTATTTCATTACTGTTTCACACTGGTATGTGAAGCTGATCTTATTATATCAGAAAATATAAGACAGGTTCAATGGGTCTTTCTCATTGGTTATGACATTTCTTAAGGCAATTGTTAAAAAGCAGTGCCTGTATCATGAATTCTCAAATCCTGCTAAACCTTTCTTGCATTTCAAACAAAGCATGGGTTCTCTTGGGAATACATAATTGATGAGGTACAAGGTGTGTTCTTCTGAGACTAAAATGGGAGGGAATTGTACAAAAGTAATATAAAAAGCAGTATTGTTCAGAGGAAGTTTTCTTTCGACAACCTCTTTAGCTAATGAAAAGAATCAAAATACTTCTCTCGATGTGGATTCCGTTTTCCCTATAAATGTTAGGTGACAAAATAACAAGCAATGGTTATGACAGAAACAATAACTAAAAGGCAGCACCTGACAACTCTGTTCAAGTGACTGTCAGCTGCTAAATTGAATTTGTCTCTTTTTTTTCCTAAAGGGATTAAAGACATTTATTTCACTGTGTCAATTCTAATTTAGAGGAAACCAAGGCAAATCTAAAATCACACCAAAGCAGTAAATCTCCCATTTTACTCAGAAGTTTTCTGTTACTGATGAATTATGCTGCAAGGAAAAAAAAAGAGAAAAGCTTTTAGCATATATTAAAGCTTCTGACGGATTTTATCAAGTTTAGGAGAAAGACGATATCGTGAAGGGTGTTTGTCTTGCTGTGCTGCAGTGAAGTGAGATTCTTGTGGACACTTCTCCTCCTGTATATGGGGTGAAATTATTCCTATTCCTTTTCTTTCATCTTGTGGACATTTCTTCTGCTCACATATCTTGGTGAAAATATTTCTCTTCCTTTTCTTTAATCAAGCTTACTTAATACTGATCTATAGTCTTCCCTTTGGATTCCAAAATTCTACCTGGCTCCAGATCAATATCGCTGTTAAATTAGCTGTCTCACTGAAAACAAATTGGAGCAGACATTTTCTGAGTTTCAGCTTTTAGCATTATTGTGAAATGGTCAATACTTCGGGAAGATGCCGCTGCTACTAGTTGTCCAGCAAGAGGCTATTTGAAGAGACAGCGTCACTCTCTGTCAAGTCTACAGATGCTGGAATGAACTTATTTAGGAACACACTACTCATACTAAGTGGGCGGGAACTAGAAAAACTGCCCCTCAAAATAGCTTCTGTCACTCAAATCATACTGTGTCCAGCAGACGACTGTGACTGGAGAGAACAACAATCACCTGATTTAAGAGAAGAAAAGCACTTGCTGCATAGCCAGATGAAAGATAGACATTGCAACCCAGAATGAAACAAGACTTCCTAGTGAAGCTTACAAAAATAGTCCTTTTATAAAGAGGACTTCAACTTCTCTTCATAGGTTCTCCTTCAGTTAATCAGCGTGGGCAGGGAATGTGTCTACCGGCTCTGTTATATTGTCAAATTTGCTCTCCCAATTGTCTCTCACAGTGCTCTGCACACTGCAAGTGCTCTGTAAATATGACAGATTGATAACTGAACACTTGCTTGGTGCAGAACACTGTACTAGACATTTGCGAGTGTACAATAAAGTTAGTCGACACGATCCCTGCCCTGAAGGAACTTAAAGTCTAGCAGGGGAGATGGAAATTAAAATAAATTGTCTGTAGTGGGGAGACGATACTGTACGACAATAAGGAATAAGTGCTCTGAGGAGGAAGAGGTTCATTGGAGCAAGTGCTGAGGTGACAGAGAAGTGTTAAAGTGGCAGATGGGACGGGGTGGGGGAAAGATGAGAGACTCATCACTGAAGGCCTCCTGGAGTAGATAAGACTTTCGAAGGGTTTAGAAGATGGTAGTAGTCTCCCAGATGTGAAAAGGAAGTGAGTCCCGGGCAGTATGAGAAAGCAGTGTGGCCTAGTGGAAAGTTCAAGGGCCTGAAAGTCAGAGGACCAGGGCTTTAAACCCTCCAGCACTTGTCTCCCGTGTAACCTTGGGCAAGTCGTTTAATTTATCTATGCCTCAGCTATCTCACCTGTAAAATGGGGATTAAAACTGCGGACTCCATGTGGAACGTGCACTTAGTATGTTGCCTGGCACGTAGTCAGCACTTACAAAACACCATTAAAAAAACAGACAAGAACAAGGCACAATAGTAGGATACGCCAAGGATCTCAAAGGTGCTACAATTATAATAACTGTGGTTCCTATAAATAATAAAAATGATAATTCTTATGGCATTTTAAGTGCTTACTACATGCCAGGCACTGTACTAAGTGCTGAGGTGGATGTTAAGTTCGTACTAAGTGCCAAGCATTGTACTAAGTGACGGAGTAGATACAGTCCCCGTTAAACATGGGACTCGCAGTTTAAGTAGGAAAATGTAGGATTTAATTCCCATTTTATGGACGAGGAGACTGAGACAGAGAGGATTTAAGTGACTTTCCCAAGGTCACCACACAGCAGACAAGTGGCAGAGCCGGGACTAGAACCCATGTCCTCTGAATTCCAGGCCTATGCTCTTTCCACTACCTACCCTTAACATACTGAACATTTTTCCACCAAGATACTTCTCAAAAGTGATTGTTTTATACCTCTGGCAATGTATCACCCAGCAGGATGGCATCTGTCAGATTGTTATTTGTTGTCAGAGTAAATATAGCCATCATCTCATTATCAATAAAGTCTTCATCAGCTACACTGTTTCAGAATTTAGGTAAAGGAGGTTCAATCAATCAGTATTTCATCCCGATAGATGTGTCCCCTTTATTCGCCACTTTCTCAAAGCAAACATTAAAGGTGTCCTTGATTCTTGCCAAGATTTATTAGATTTTTTTCACATCTTGGTGCTAGCTTGATTAGTTTTGGGGTGTATGAAGAAAAAATAACAAACAGCTCTGTTCAAAAACCTTTATGGGTGCAAACATTCTTCGAGAGTGTTATACTTTGATGGTCGGGTCACCCTAACTAAAATCATTCACAAAGTCTTATTCTAAAAAAAAAAAACAAATAAAAGGGCTTAAGTAATTCAACTGTCACTGAAGAGTTGTTGGGCAAATATCAAAGCAATCTAACTCCACTGTGTGTAGAAGACATATTGTGCAATGACATGAGCAGAGTTATTATTTGGGGAACACTTTCTGCTTGAAAGAAAAAGTTTGATAGACCACTGACTGTGAAATGAGATGGCTCTTACAAGGTGTTTCTTTCTGTCCATTTTCCTCTCTTTCAAACTCAGAATGTTGTTACCCGACTTCCATTCTGTTGTCATTCTTCAGATTGAACAATTAAAATAAAGCCCTCAGAGTCCTGTGGAAAAATCGGATGCAGTGAGAAAGTAAAATCCACTTGACACAGGAACAAGAAAATGCCCATTTTGCACAGTGGAAGATCTTGGGGGAGAGCACACGATTCCAAGCCCAACTCTCCAGAAAATTCCTTAAAAAAATTTGTTGGAAGGGAGACTTGAAGTCTGCATAGACAATGTGAGTTGACTGATATAACGGTGAACACATCCTTCTTTGAAATGAGTCTCAGAATAACGTTTTTATAGGATAATCTCATTACATAATTACACTAAAATTCAGAAAGAACATATCCTTTTTATAAACTCTAAAAGCTCCTAAATCTGGAGCTTTCTCCTACCTCTGCCTTAATGGTGCCATATTTCTTTGCCTGTAAATGAGAACCACAAAATATTGGGAATATTTCTTTTCATAAATAAATCCAAACAATTGTATTTATCAAGAGCCCTATATCCAGACACACAGTTGTTGAAGGAAGGCTATCCTCTAATTCCCTAAAAACAGGCTGTTCACAATGTAAAATGAAAACATATGTTACCAATTCTGTTGTGCTGTAATTCTCCTAAGTGCTTACTACAGTGTTCTGCACATAATAGGTGCTCAATAAATACCAATGATGAGAATTGATGAGGATAATTAAAGAAAGCTCACTGCAGAATGACTCCCTTATACGTCGGCAAGAATGTGAGGGAAGCAGGAGAGATCAAAACCAGAGACTGGAGACCTTTTATTTCCAGCTCTATCTCCCCAAATGGTCTCCTCTGAATGTTATGTCAGAAACATAAATATATCCATTCATCCTGTAATTAGTCCGATTCATTTAAAAGTTATATGCATTACCACTTACCAAGTTTAAATGATGGTGTATTTACAAATGTTTGGTTTGAATTCAAAGAGACTTCAATGTTAGCAAGTCTTCAAGTCATTAGAGGTGCTTTTCAGATTTCTATTGAATTTCCTGCCCAGTTGGTATGAAATTTTAGAACCAAACTATCAGGAGTTAATTCTTAGCCTGGCATGATGGAAAATGTATCCATAAATCAGCTCTTCTGAAGCACTTACTCTAAAAACTGCTTTAGAGTTAAAATTCATAAGTATGATTTTAATGGGAAAAGTTGAAGTTTAGCTTTAAATCTGCAAAGCAGTGGATGAAGGCCTGGAGAACATCAAAATTACTGTGGATTCTTTTCCAACGCTGCAACATTTTTACGTGAAATTTGGTGGTTTCTGATGTAAATGAAAGTTCTAATGTGCATTCATGAATTAGGGAGTACTTTAGGTTCAAAAGTATGTGTATTATAGACTGTATTTCCTTTATGCCCCGTGATGAGTATCATTTTGTTACATCAGCAGTTTATGGATGTATTTTACCTCTTTAAGGAGGAGCATGTCCATTTCCACACTATATTGAATATCTAAATAATGGTTCTCCAAAAAGGCAGCTGTCTTATTACTTATTGCTTGGCATAATTATGTACTGTGATTAGGCGGGGATAGCTTGAGGACTGAATCCCGTGACAGATGTCCCAGGTGGGGTCAGAGCAATGTACTGTACAATCAGAGTCACAGAGTCTGATACTGGCCCAGAGAGCCAGGATCCTGGATGGAGATACCAGGTGTCCGGCCTGAAACCAAGAGAGCTTGCCTTTGAAGTTGACCTTATGGATGGTTGACTTGTAGCATTGTGGAACGAGCAGGGGACTGGGTGTTAGAAGACCTAGCGTCTAATCCCAGCTCCGTCACTTGACTGCTAAATTGACCTTTGGCAAGTCACTTGCTGTTCCTCATGGGCAGGGAAAGTATCAGCTATATTGTTGTGTCGTAGTCTCCTATGCACTTAGTTCATTCATTCATTCATTCAGTCAGTCAGTCATATTTACTGAGCACTTACTGTGTGCAGAGCACTGTACTAAACACTTGGGAAGTACAAGTTGGCAACATTTAGAGACAGTTCCTACCCAACAATGGGCTCACAGTCTAGAAGACTGTTCAGCACTCTGTTCATAATAAGCGCTCAATAAATATAACTGTTTGATGGATTTACTTCTTCATCTGTCAAATGGAGGTTAAATAGCTCTTCTCCATCCTCCTTAGACTAGACTGTGCCCAACCTGATAATCTTCATCATCATCAATCGTATTTATTGAGCGCTTACTGTGTGCAGAGCACTGTACTAAGGGCTTGGAAAGTACAAGTTGGCAACGTATAGAGACAGTCCCTACCCAATAGTGGGCTCACAGTCCAGATGAGGTAACTGAGGCACATTCATTCTTCCCGAGCTCTTTGCAAAGTGTTGACACATAATGGGCGCTTAATGAATACTAAAATAGTTTGTTGTGGGCAGGAAACGTGTCTACCAACTCTATTATATCGTACTCTCCCAAGCACTGAGTAACATCCTCTGCACACGATAAGCACTCGATAAAGACAATTGATTAATAACCTGAAAATACTACACATTCTTCCAGTTTGCAGTTCATAATGCTTCTCTTTCCCCATTGAAAAACCAGGGAGGCATAGATTATGTCTCCCCTATCCTAAAAAAAATCCTCCCTTGACTCCTTGGCTCCCTCCAATTATCGCCCCATCTCCCTTCTACCATTCCTCTCCAAACTCCTTATGGAAGTTGTCTACACCAGCTGTCTCCACTCCCTCCCTGCCACATTGTTTCCCTGACCTCCTCCAAACTGGCTTCTGCTCCTTTCACTCCACAGAAACTGCCCTCTCAAAAGTCATGAATGATCTCCTTGATAAATTCAATGGCACTCCCCTTCGTCCTAATCCTGCTCGATTTCTCAGCTGCATTTGACAGCGTAAACCACCCCCTTCTGGAAACATAATCCAATCTTGACTTTGCTGATGCTGTCCTCTCTTGGATCTCCTCCTATCTCTCTGGCCACTCATTTTCAGTCTCTTTCACAGGCTCCTCCTCTGCCTCCCACCCCTTAACTATGGGGGTCCCTGAAGGCTCAGTTCTGGGTCCCCTTCTATACTCCATCTACACCCACTCACTTGGAGAACTTATTTGCTCACACAGCTTCAACTACCAACTCTAATCAGATGATACCCAAATAATAATAATAATAACTATGGGATTTGTTAAGTGCTTACTGTGTGTCAGGCACTGTACTAAGCACTGAGGTGGATACAAGCAAATCGGGTTAGACACAGTCCCTCTCCTACCTGGGGCTCACACTCTCAATCCCCATTTTACAGATGAGGTAACTGAGGCACAGAGAAGTGAAGTGACTTACCCAAGGTCACAAAGCAGACAAGTGGCAGAGCCAGGATTTGATCTCTAGCCCTACATCTCTAGCCCTGATTTCTCTCATTCCTGCATTATCACATTTCTTCCTGCCTTCAGGACATCTCTACTTGGACGTCCTGCTAACACCTCAAATTTCACAGGTCCAAAACAGAATTCCTTATCTTCCCACAAAAACCCTGTCCTCCCCCTGACTTTCCCATCACTGTAGACAGCACCACCACCCTCCCTTTCTCACAAGCCCATATCCTCGATGTTACGTCTCTCATTCAATCCACATATTCAATCTATCACCAAACCCCATTGGTTCAAACTTTACAACATTCCTAAAATCCACCCCTTCCTCTCTGTCCATACAGTTGTCATGTTAATCCAAGCACTTTTCCTATCTCATCTTGATTAGTGCATCAGCTTCTTTGATGACCTCTTTACCTCCTGGCTCTCCCAAACTCAGTCCACACCTCTCTCTGCTGCCCAGTTCATTTTTCTACGGAAACATTCAGTCCATATTTCCCCACTCCTCAAGAACCTCCAGTGGTCGTCCATCCACCTCCACATCAAACAGAAATTCCTGACCATTGGCTTTAAAGCACTCCTCCAAGAGGCCTTCCCTAAGTCCTCATTTTCTCTTCTCCCACTTTCTCCTGCATTATCCTTATTCATGGATTTGAACCCTCTATTCATCATCTATTCATTGTCTGTCTCCTTCTCTAGACTGTAAGCTCATCGTGGACAGGAATGGGTTCTATTGTTCTCTCCCAAGTACTAAGTTCAATTTTCTGAACACATTAAGTGCTCAACAAATATCACTGATTGATTGATGAAATTAAATTGTAGTTTTTTCAGTCTGTTGGATGTTGTTCAAATGTACATCCCAATGTTTTCTTTGATTAAGCTACTGGTAAATGTCATTATGTCTTTTTCAACCATTTAAGTGTAAGCTCCTCATGGACAGGGAACATGTTACTTTTGTGTTTTGTACTTCCCAAGGACTTCGTACAATGTGTTGCAGCAAGAAGGGCTCATTAAATACTATTTTCTATTACATTGCAAGCTCTTGTAGGCATTCATTCATTCAATAGTATTTACTGAGTGCTTATGATGTGCAAAGCACTGTACGAAGCTCTTGGCACTGTACTACGTGCTTGTGATCGTGCCTACCAACTCTTTGGTATTGTAGCCTTTTAGCAGCTTAATACAGTGCTCTGCACACAGTAAGTACTCAATACTATGATTGATTGTAATTTATTTATTTGTATTGATGTCTATTTGTATTGATTTCCATCTCTCCCCTCCCCCCCGCCCCCCGTCCACCACCCCGACTCTGAGCTCATTAGGGGCAGGAATTGTCACCATTTATTGCTTTATTGTACCTTCCCAAGCACTTAGTACAGTGTTCTGCACACAATAAATGCTTAATAAATATGACTGAATGAATGAATAAATGAATGATTACTACTGTCATGACTTTGGGTCAAGCAGGAGGCAAGCACATTAAACATGCTACATCCACCAATCAATCATATTTGTTGAGGAGTGCTTGCTATGTGCAGAGCACTGTACTAAGCGCTTTGGAGAGTACAACACAACCAAATTAGCAGACACATTCCCTGCCCTTAATGAACTGCAGTAACTGAAGTTGTCCATTTTCATCATCAAACATCCAAAAAAAAACATGATAAAGAGCAATTTCTCCCCTACCAAGAGCAACCCTGTAGAAGTGGAAAGAGATCCTCTTCATAGCAATATTCCTCCTGACCCCACTTATCCACATGCCCACCATTCTTTGTGGAACTACCATTAGTTTGGTTCTATTGTACCCTCCCAAGCAGTGTGGCCTAATGGATAAAACATGGATCTGGAGTCAGAAGGACCTGGATTCTAATCCTGACTCTGTGACTTATTTGCTGTGTGTGACCTTGGGCGAATCACCTAACTCCTCTGTTTCTCAGTTACATCATCTGCAAAATGGGGGTTAAGACTATGCGCTCCATGTCGGACAGGGACTGTGACCAACCTGATTAAATTGTATCTACTCCAGCGCTTAGTATAGTGCCTGGTACATAGTGAGCACTTAACAAATACCATTAAAAAACACTTAGTACAGTGCTCTGCACAAAGTATTTGCTCAATGAATACCACAGATTGCTTGGTTGGTCAGAAAATCTTGCCTTTCTCTGGAGACAGATCTGGAGGAGCTTTTATTTCACTAGGATATCACCTGTCTTGATGTCAAAAGGTGGGAATGTTTGGGTTTTTTTGAAAGTAAAGTACATTCTGGCAAGCCGTGTATTTGTTTTCTTGTTGAATGTGGAGACAGTGACTGAAAACCCTGACTCAAATAGATATGCAATGCCAAGATTCAGGTCTCTTACAAATCAGGGAGCTAGCTCTCAGACTTCTGAATGCTCTGGATTGATATTTGTGTCCCTCCTGCCCACTGAATTCCTTCTGGCTTTCAGACTGGGAAATCATAATTTCTTCTCTATGTTTAGGGTTTGAACTCAGGAAATACTTCCATAGGTGATGTGTCTCCTTGGGACAGAAAAAAAAACCTTCCCCAAGTCTTTCCAACATGCAAGGGAAAAAAGCCCCTGATGGAAAAAAGTGCCATTCCATGGCCTCATGGACGGAGCAGGGGCATGTGAGTCACAAAAGCCAGGGTTCTAATCTTAGCTCCACCACTTTTCTGCTGTGTAACCTTGGACAAGTCACTTCACTTCTCTGTGCCTGTTCCCTTACCTGTAAAATGGAGATTTAGACTGTGAACCTCATGTGGGACGTGGATTGTGGCAAACCTGATTAGCTTGTATCTACCTCAGTGTGTAGAACAGTGCTTGACACATAGTAAGTACTTAACAAATACCACCATTATTATTATTATTATTAATATTATTATTATTATTATTATTATACCCAGTAAATGGGGGAGGCAGCATGGCTTAGTAAATAGAAAGGGCATGGGACTGGTAATCAGAAGACCTAGATTTGAGGCCTAGTTCTACCACTGGCCTACTGGCCTCATCAGGCAAGTCACAATCCCTGAACTTCAGGATCCTCATCTGTATAAGTTCAGTTAGAATGTAAATCTCATGTAAGAGAGGGACTGGGCCTGATCCCAGGGAAGCAGCGTGGCTCAGTGGAAAGATTATGGGCATTGGAGTCAGAGGTCATGGGTTCAAATCCCGGCTCCACCAATTGTCAGCTGTGTGACTTTGGGCAAGTTACTTAACTTCTCTGGGCCTCAGTTACCTCATCTGTAAAATGGGGATTAAGACTGTGAGCCCCCTGTGGGACAACCTGATCACTTTGTAACCTCCCCAGTGCTTAGAACTGTGCTTTGCACATAGTAAGTGCTTAATAAATGCCATCATCATCATCATCATCCCATAACCTGGCGTCCAACTCTCCCCTTAGTATTTAATAAATACAATTATAAAACCTGAAGCCTATGGTTCACTGATACCGATTCCTTAGATATTTCTCTTCAAATTCCATTCTTTCCTTCCCATTCTTTATCCCTAATCAAATTCCATTCTTTGCTTCCCATTCTTTATCCCTAAATCTATCCAAGCCATGAAGACAAAGTCTTAAATTCTTGCTTTTAGAATCCAGTGTCACATGCTGGATCTCGTGGATGTTGAGATAACCTGACTCCAAGTTTTCCTTAAATTTGTCTCTATCTCCATAAGAGATATAATTGGTAGAAATAGCGTGGTTCAGTGGAAAGATCACTGGCTTTGGAGTCAGAGGTCATGGCTTCAAATCCTGGCTCCCCCAGTTGTCAGCTGTGTGACTTTGGGCAAGTCACTTAACTTCTCTGTGCCTCAGTTACCTCATCTGTAAAATGGGGATTAAGACTGTGAGCCCCCCGTGGGACAACTTCATCCCCCTGTAACCTCCCCAGCACTTAGAACAGTGCTTTGCATATAGTAAGAGTTTAATAAATGCCATCATTATTATAAGAAAATGATGCCTTTAATAACACACTTGCTTTTACGTGTCTCAATGTGTTGGCTTTGAGGCTGAGCCAGTTTAAACACCTTAGCTTCATGGAGGGCATTATTTCCAATTCAGTTTTTTTCCCTGATCATGCACAAGTTTTAACTTATCTATCCCAGCACTTAGGACAGTGATTCACACATACTACGTGCTTAACAAATACTATGATTATTAACTTCTCTTCAAATCCTCCTGCAACAAGAACACCAGGAAACACTATGGCAACAGCCTCATTCCAAAGTAAAATGGAATATGAATTCAATCCTTTTAGAGACACACGTAACCATGCATACACATACCCCGTTATTTTGTATATAGAGCCTCATTATTTATTGTTGGTTGCTTCACTCATATATATGTCATATTCACTTAGAATTACAACTTTGTACAGATTATTTCAGAATTTCATATCTCTGAAGCTCTAACAATCACTTCTTTCATAAACTGGCCATATATGAGCAAGTCATTTATGATCATATACAAATCTCTCCCACATCCAAAATCACTTCCCTTGGGCAACAAAAATATTATATGGGAGTGTAAAAGTGAAATTCTGGCTCTGCAATTCATACACTTACCTAACTCCACTTGCTGCCCCTGCTTCAAAGAGAAGAGGGAGGAGTTAGGCTAAGTCACAGGCAAGGGAAAGAATAGGGGCTGGTTACAATATTTAAGAAAATAGACTTTTTTGGCAAATTTAAAGAGCTCATCTATATTCACCCAAAATAAATAAATTTGTTATGCCTTTAGAAAGAATCGTAGTGAAGTGTCCAATACTGGCAGCTCTCTGGGCTGAACGAGATCCCTCCTCCAAGGCACTTTCTTTGAAGAAATATCCTTTGATATGGGAAATTACCCCAACTTATCATAAAAATCTCTGGCATATACTGTACTCTGTACTCTGGCTCTTATAGTTGCATCGGTGAATGTGAGCTGGAAAATAAAAGGCTTAAGGTAATTCTTCCTCATGAAGAACAGTTTTGCAGGAAAGTATCATCTGAGCTGACAGCTTCCAGGAGCTTGTCCTTGAGAAATCCTTGGAGTTGCATCTACATTTACGTGCCTCAGGAGCAAGAGCCAATAGAGCACCTGATTGAAGTGTTATTCTAATCTGGTTTAATTTGGTGGCTGGGCTTTTGTAGACTCGGAACAAGGAAAAAAATTTTGTTTTGGTCATGGGGTTCTTCAAAGACACTGGACACACTGTGAGGTGAGCCACAGGTGGGGCAGGGGCTGTTTCTGACCAGATTTTCCTATATCTACTCCAGCACTTAACACAGTGCTTGGCCCTTAGTAAGTGCTTAACAAATACCACATTATTACCTTACAACTAAATGCAATGACACCATGTGTGCCATTTTACAAGGCTTCCTGACCCTAATGCATTCCAATAAAGTAACCCAGACCCTTTTTTAAAATAATAATAATAATAATGGTATTTGTTAAGTGCTTACTATGTGCAAAGCACTGTTATAAGCACTCGGGGGGATACAAGGTAATCAGGTTGTTCCACGTGGGGCTCACAATCTCAATCGCCATTTTACAGATGAGGTAACTGAGGCACAGAGAAGTTAAGTGCTATCCAACCTTGGCTTCACAGACTCTGTCCTCTCCTGGCTCTCCTCTTATCTCTCCGACCGTTCATTCTCAGCCTCTTTTGCGGGCTCCTCCTCCCTCTCCCATACCCTTACTGTAGAGGTTCCTCAAGGGTCAGTTCTTGGTCCCCTTCTGTTCTCTATCTACACTCACTCCCTTGGTGAACTCATGCGCTCCCATGGCTTCAACTATCATCTCTACACTGATGACACCCAAATCTATATCTCTGCCCCTGCTCTCTCTCCCTCCCTTCAGGCTCGTGTCTCCTCCTGCCTTCAAGACATCTCCATCTGGATGTCTGCCCGCCATCTAAAACTCAATATGTCCAAGACTGAACTCCTTATCTTCCCTCCCAAACCCTGCCCTCTCCCTGACTTTCCCATCACTGTTGACAGCACGACCATCCTTCCCATCTCACAAGCCTGTAAACTTGGTGTCATCCTCGACTCCGCTCTCTCGTTCACCCCTCACATCCAATCCATGACCAAAACCTGCCGTTCTCACCTCCGCAACATCGCCAAGATCCACCCTTTCCTCTCCATCCAAACTGCTACCCTGCTGGTTCAATCTCTCATCCTATCCCAACTGGATTACTGCATCAGCCTCCTCTCTGATCTCCCATCCTCCTGTCTCTCCCCACTTCAATCTACACTTCACGCTGCTGCCCAGAACATATTTGTGCAGAAATGCTCTGGGCATGTTACTCCCCTCCTCAAAAATCTCCAGTGGCTACCAATCAACCTACACATCAGGCAAAAACTCCTCACTCTCGGCTTCAAGGCTGTCCATCACCTCGCCCTCTCCTACCTTACCTCCCTTCTTTCCTTCGCCAGCCCAACCCATACCCTCTGCTCCTCTGCCACTAACCCCCTCACTGTACCTCGTTCTCGCCTGTCCCGCTGTCGACCCCCAGCCCATGTCCTCCCCCTGGCCTGGAATGCCCTCCCTCTTCACATCCGCCAAACTAGCTCTCTTCCTCCCTTCAAAGCCCTACTGAGAGCTCACCTCCTCCAGGAGGCCTTCCCAAACTGAGCCCCTTCCTTCCTCTCCCCCTCCTCCCTCTCCCCATTCCCCCACCTTACCTCCTTCCCCTCCCCACAGCACCTGTATATATGTTAGTACAGATTTATTACTCTATTTCTTTTACTTGTACATATTTACTATTCTATTTATTTTATTTTGTTTATATGTTTTGTTTTGTTGTCTGTCTCCCCCTTCTAGACTGTGAGCCCACTGTTGGGTAGGGACCATCTCCAAATGTTGCCAACTTGTACTTCCCAAGCGCTTAGTACAGTGCTCTGCACATAGTAAGCACTCAATAAATGTAATTGAATGAATGAATGAATGAAGTGACTTGCCCAAAGTCACACAGCTGATAAGTGGCAGAGCCCAGGATTTGAACCCTGACCTCTGACTCCCAAGCCCGGGCTCTTTCCAATGAGCCACACTGCTTCTATGGTACTTACCATGTACCAGGCACTGTTTTAAGTGCTGGGGTAGATACAACTTAATCAGGTTGGACACAGTCCATGTCCCACATGGGGATCACAGTCTTAATCCCCATCTTACTGGTGAGGTAACTGAGGCACATGAAAGTTAAGTGAATTGCCCAAGGTGTCAAAGAAGACAAGCAGCAGAGGCAGGATTAGAACTCAGGTCCTTTTGATTCCCAGGCCCATACTCTATCCACTAGGCCATGCTGCTTCACTTCTACCCCTTGTTTCACTCCCCACCTCCCCTTCTTCAGAAACTTTAAGTTTCCTTCTCAGATTCCCATGTACCACTATCGAGTCTTAGATTGTGGAGCCAAACCAGAGGGAAGAAACATAAATAGGGGATAGACCAATTGACCGTCTTCTATAACACCAGACAAATGGCCACCCTAGAAACAGAACTTCCTGTGAATCAAGTGTCAAGGAAACTGTGATCATCTTCAGTGAATTTTCTAGTTGCCTTCCAAATTGAACCATGACAGTGGACAAGGTGGAGGGAAGAGAGTAGGACTAAAGAGAGGAGTAAGAGGAAAGGTTAGCACTAGAGAAAATGCCATTTTATGCTTTCCATGAATCTGCTTCACTTGAAGTTCATTTCGGAGGCAATTCATTAAGTACAAGTTGCTCGTAACAAAGTCTCTAAATGCACATTTCTTGGGTATCTCAAGCACAGTAGAACAATCAGGGCTTAGTATTGTCAGAGATGCCACACTTTATCTAATCTGGCCATTTGACATGAGAAAAAGTGGTCACTGACTGACCTTCTGGGAAATGGGAAGGGACAGAGAGTGGAAGAGATTGCAAATAGGAAGGAGTGAGATGGCCATAGCAATCTATCAATCTCATGCTCCCTGCCATAGAATTTAGAAGACATCAGAACAAGAGGTTAATTTACTATAATACCCCTTTCTAACCTTCCTGATCAGGAAGCCTGAGAAATGTAGTGATTTGGGGAGGAAAGTAAACTGATTCACACCACCACAGGACCATTCAGTGTCATAGAAAAATAACTTCCAGGTCTAACCCGGGAAAGACAAACTTGGTGAGGATTTTGCCACCACCAGAAAATTCCTGGTTAAATTTTTCTGGTGCAAATCTAACCTTTACAATATAACAATGCTTAGAGAAATGGGTCATGGAAACTGAGGTGCCCAAGAAATCAGGCAAGCGACCCTCTCTTTAGCCTGGTCTATACTGTTAAATGGGGAAGAGAAGATGAACAATTCAGCCATTATGACAAGATAAAAATTAAAAACTTTCTGATCTTATAATCTGTGTTAAGGCAGACACATTTCAAAAAGGGGCAGGTAGTCTGGACAACCGGAGAGCCCCTAATTCCAAGGAGTTATGGCAAGGGGTATCTTTCAATTTACCCAGAAAGACAATGAGCTGTTTAGAATTTATTTCCCAATCTTCCCAATCTTTTCCTGGAGCTACTACTGCAGTTCACTTCAGTGACTGTGGAGATGGGGATTGCTCTGCCCACTAGGAAGGACAATGGCACAATCAATCAATCAATCGTATTTGTCAAGCACTTACTGTGTGCAGTGCACTGTACTAAGTGCTAAAAGTGTGAATTAAGGAATACTAATCATCCCCTAGTCCTGCTCTGGGGCACGTGTCCTTTCAGAGCTCTGTACCCAGGGTGATTCACAGACACGTGAACCACACACATCCACCACACACGTATGTGAGAGTATGGTCCCATTCTCCACCACACACGTATGTGAGAATGTGGTCCCTTTCTCCCTTTGCCCTTATAACCCTCTATGAGCCTGTGTCATGTCCATGAGCGGAGAGTTCTATGACAATGTTCAGCATCTAGGGTTTGTTCTCAAGAAGACCCTCAATAAATACATTCAGTATTCCTATAATCCAGGGATTTTGTTACTGATGAATTCTGCTTTAAGGAAGACTCATGCTACAGTAAATCACTTTGATCAGCACTGTATCCACACACACAAACATTTCTTTCAGCAGTACATTGTGTCTTCTCTAAATATGATTGAAGAGTGGCCACAGGCCCCTGAAGAAAAGAACAAAATAGACCAGTTATACTTTTGACTTCTTTAGAGCAATTGTAAAAACCATAATTTCCCTGAAGAGAGTTAGAATCTCTGGATTTAGAAAGGATACACTTCTACCTTCAGGGGGTAACTGTGGTATGCGAAGAGTAACATGTTCACGAGGAAAGTCTGAGGCTGGACGTCTTGATCAATCCTTCAAATGAGGCATTCTGGGACCGTAAAATCATACCCACCCCTCCTATTGATTCAATCGTATTTACTAAGGGCTTACTGTGTGCAGAGCACTGTACTAATCACTGCTTTCCAAAAAGGGGAGATTCCCTTTTGAGGGAAATACATTCCTGGGACATTCTAAATTCTAGGATCTCCCTTTGGCAAGGAGATATCATCTGTGAATGATTTAAATATATATTTAATATTATATTTATATTTATATATATATATATTATATTTAATTATAATTATTATATTTAATTTTATACATATTGAATATATATATTTCCAACAACTAGAGGAGTTAAGTAGCCCCCAACCCCTGACCTCAAAGCAGACCTCTCTGAACAAGATTCCATATATTTAACATACTGAATATATATATATATATATTTGCAACAACTAGAGGAGTTAAGTAGCCCCCAACCCCATTCCCTGACCTCAAAGCAGAGCTCTCTGAACAAGATTCCATATATTTCCACTGGGCAGACCCATGTGTGAAAGACCAGGGCTGAGTCTTTCAGGCCAGCAATTAAATTCTAATTTTCAGTAATGTCCTGACCAGGATTGACACTGAAACTAGGTGGAGGTCTACATCTTCTATTTCCAGTCTTTTTCAGAACCTTTGTCCTTGTTAAAATGTTTTCTAAAATAAAGAAAAGATACCAAGAACTAGAAAAAAAATCAAAGGAATGGCATGTGACTCGATATATTTTAAAGTCATGGAAATGAATGTCTCCAAGGAAAGTTATTTGGGGGGAATGTACTCATCAAATTGTTGGATAGGGTCTCGTCATCACCAAGATCTCCATAAACCCATAGAAAAGGGATTCTCATTACAAAAAACACTCACTGATCTTTGTACGGTTTAGTCTATCCGGATGCAGATTAGGCAGATTGTCAGAGCGAAATTGAGAATTCCAGTCAAAATTTTACCTAGAAAGAAAAGTGGTCTTGCTGACCTGAATTATCCAGATTGGCAATCAGCAGTGAGCAAAACCATTGCATTATAGTTACACTCTCCGTTTGCTCGTGATTCTTCCAAATGTTCTATCATGAAGGTTGCAAGGGGAGCTTTATATGTTGGTTTAGGGATGGGGCGGTCCAGTTCAGAAGAGCACAGAGAAATCTGTTGTTTCTGCCTCTGCTTGGCGCCAGTGAAAACACATAACTGATTTATGACTCCAAAGGTGATGCTAGGGATCATTTGATGGTTTTCAATGATGGTCTCTGGATAGGCTGGAAACACTGTATGGAGAAAATTCAGACTCTCCATGGTATCCCACCTATACGAAACGGATCAGCAAATTTTTATAATTAGAAAATAGAAAGTGGCAAGACCCTAATGACAATGCTGTCTTTAATCCTCCAGAAAGTAATTTTGCTCATTTTTCATCCCATACAGGTGGAATTGTCCGCAACATACTGTACATGCCAAATCTTAGCTTGTATAAGGGCTTGATGCACTGAATAGCTCAAATTAATCTTCGGCGATGATCATTTTTTGTGTGTCTATAAATCTTTTCTCAGCTTGTAAAGCTTTCAGATGCATGAAAGTAATGAATTGGTGAATATACACTAGCTGCTCTTCACCTCTGTGATTCTGGAGTTAGTCCAGTCTGCGGACACAGCCAAGATGGGTTTTCATAATTTTTGTAAAAATTAAATCATCTTTAATGATGGGGTTCTCCTTGACTATCTCTCAGAAGGGTTCTGACTAATTTTCCCAAATATCTGCAATTCATTTGCGGTGTGGCCTAATGGAAAGAGCACAGGCTGGAAAGTCAGTGGATCTAGATAGGTGCTAATCCCAGCTCCGCCACTGGCCTGCTGTGTGACCTTAGGCAAGTCATTTGGCTTCTCGGTACCTCAGTTTCCTCATCTGGAAAACTGGGCTTAAATACCCATTCTCCCTCCTACATAAACTGTGAGCCCTGTGTGGGACAGGTTCGTGGCTCAGTGGAAAAGAGCATGGACTTTGGAGCCAGAGGTCGTGGGTTCAAATCCCTACTCCGCCAATTGTCAGCTGTGTGACTTTGGGCAAGTCACTTCACTTCTCTGTGCCTCAGTTACCTCATCTGTAAAATGGAGATGAAGACTGCGAGCCCCCTGTGGGACAACCTGATTACCTTGTATCCTCCCCAGCGCTTAGAACAGTGCTTTGCACATAGTAAGCACTTAATAAATGCCATTATTATTATCTGATTATTTTACCCAGCATTTAATCCAGTGCAGGGCACATAGTAAGACCTTAACAAGTACCACAGTGATTATGGTTAGGTATGCTTGCTTGGATTGATAAAAATCAGTCACTTGATTGATTGAATCAACATTTTGGGATGGAGAATCCCATTGAGAAGGACAGATAAGCCTTTGTTCAGTCCTGAGGAATGCTGAACCGAGAACTAGCAGGAAGGGATGGGTTGAGGTGGTAGTTTTCTGAGCAGGGTCACAAGAAATCCTTTATCATTATCAGTCATGTCCCTGCTGGTGGAGTGGGCACTGAAACCCAAGATGTGGGCAGAAGTTGCAGACACTGCCAAGAGTAAACGAGAATTTGACTTGCAAAACTCACTTAGAACCAGGGAGACAATAGCTTTGTGCCGATGTTGTGCTTCAGAGAACAGAAAGGAGAGGCTAGTTAACCGCCTTGGTAGCTGCTGTTCTCTTTTTTTTTTTTAATTTTTTTAATGGCATTTATTAAGCACTTACCACGTGCAAAGCACTGTTCTAAGCGCTGGGGAGGATACAAGGTGATCAGGTTGTCCCATGGGGGACTCACAGTCTTAATCCCCATTTTACAGATGAGAGAACTGAGGCCCAGAGAAGTGAAGTGACTTGCCCAAAGTCACCCAGCTGAAAATTGGCGGAGCTGGGATTTGAACCCATGACCTCTGACTCCAAAGCCCGGGCTCTTTCCGCTGAGCCATGTTGCTTCTCTTGTGTGTACATGGGTACACACAATATCCCCTGACCATGGAACACTTAAGTACATATCTATATTCAGTCATCAGACAGTCAATCATATTTATTGAGTGCTTACTGTATGCAGAACAGTATACTGAGCACTTGGGAGCATACTATCAATATAACAGACACATTCCCTGCCCAGGAGGACGTCTGCTTCGCCCTATCTTTCATTCATTCATTCAATCGTATTTATTGAGCACTTACTGTGTGCAGAGCACTGTATTAAGCGCTTGGGAAGTACAAGTTGGCAACATATAGAGACGGTCCCTACCCAACAGTGGGCTCACAGTCTAGAAGACTGGGCAACTCATTTATCTGTGGGAAGCTTTTAGCACTTGTCTACACTATTAGATTTTAAGCTATTTTCTGGAAGGGATCATGTCTACTAACTATATCACACTCTCCTAAGGACTTGGTACAGTGCTCCGCAGCATAAACAGAAAAAAGAAAAAAAAACCTGAATAAATACTACTGTTTGAGTGGGGCTTCCACAAAGCTGCATCATCACAGTGGAGAGGGCATTTCATCATGGTCCTCAATCACTTTTAATGTCAGCTTTAATTTAACGTGTTGAGAAGCAATCCTCTCACTTCAATCTAATGAGATATTTTCTGTTAGTTATGGAGCAACAGACGATCCCTCAGGCCAGTAATATCTTGCTAATTTTGACTACAAGGGGCTGGGAGAAAAAAAAAGCAGACTTTGGATCATCTAATGATTTGGTTTAATAAAAGCAGGGAATCTAACACCGAGATCTACTTGCTTCCAATGGCCACTGTTTTAAATGAACCAATATCAGCTTAATGAACTTTTACTTTAATTGGGCCAGAGCCCTTCACAAATCACCCAATTAATTCACTGAATCAATCAATGGTATTTTTTTAATGCTTACTGAGGACAGAGTACTGTACTTGGGAGAGTATGATGTAACAGGGTTGCTAGACGTGTTCACTGCCTGCAATGATTTTACAGTCTAGAGAGTCAGACAGACATTAATATATATATAAAGAAATTACAGATATGTACATAACTGCTGCAACGCTGAGGCAGGGATGAATAAAGGGAGCAGAACGAGGCGATGCAGAAGGAAGTGGGAGAACAGTGCTTTGGCACATAATAAGCACTTAACAAATACCATCATAATTATTATTATTATAAGGAAATGAGGGCTTAATCAGAGATGTGCCTTCAATAAGGCTTTTAGGTTGGGGAGAGTAAATTGGAAATGAAGCAGGAGAGCGTTCCAGACCCAAGGCAGGATGCAGGTGAGAGGTCGATGGTGAGATAGATGAGTTCGAAGGATAGAAAATAGGTTGGCATCAGAGGAGCAAAGTGTTCGGGCTGGGTTATAGTTTTAAAATTTAACCACCAGACTTCCTGGCTAGTAACGTCTTTGCTGCTGTCTGGTAGTGAATATTGCCATCGTTGGAAGCAAATTCTTAGAGTCTGGAACTAACCAGCTGGTGGGATTATAAACTGGAGTTGGAAAGTGTGTGTGGTTCCCATGTGCAGCCATCTCCACAGGCTCTGTTATGTTCTCCCAAGCGTTTAACCCAGTGCTTTCTACACACAGTGGGTGCTCAATAAATACCATCCACTGATTTTTAAGTTAAACCTCCATTTTCACGAGTATGAGAAGAGTGGAGAAGACTAAGTGAAGCATATGCTTTCGTTTTAGGAAATTTTGTCACTTTAGGTACTGAGTGTTATGACAAATATGAGTAAATTAGGCTCTTAAAATATTAAAACACCTCATTTTAACATCAGATAGAGTGAGTTTAGAGATTGACAAGCAGCATGATACCAAATGGCAGCTCTCTGCAGGTGAGAAAATGCTATTAAAATGAAAATATTAGGTGAATTCGGGTTCTTTAGTAGAAATAAGAAATATTCATTATCAGGCCTCTTTTTACGTGCTTTGCACAGAACTATTTCCATACTATATTCATAGGGTTTACAATGCAATATAAATGCTGAACTTTTTTCAAAGGCCAGTCTGTTTTGATTGTACTTGACTATTAAATTTCAACAAATGTCAAGGAAGTCATAAAAAGCCAGTATAGAGTTCCTCTATTTTCCTATCTCAGCATCTGACACAACAATATTTTAAAATAAACTTGGCTGTAGGGCCTATTTCAGAGACAGCCATGTCAACAACTCTATGCAATTTACTACAATTTATTGCCGGGGGTAGAATTTTCCTAAAGTGTAATCTGTCAGACACTGGCTGACAGATGAAAGACTTTTCTTTTACTGTGATCTTTCTTTTTTACAACACTATAAGAATTGGGGACACACAATTAAAAACTGCCCCTCAATCACATAAAATTACTGGATTTTTTGGCAGGATAAGCAATCTGACTTTGGAGTTTCCAAAATTGACTTTTACATAGCAAATGAGATGATGACTCTCAAAATGGTAATGCCTGCAGACAATGTTATGCGTGAGAATCACTGTGGCCTAGTGGAAAGAGCTCAGGCCTGAGAGCCGAAGGACCCGGGTTCTAATCCTACTCTGCCAATTATCTGCTGTATGACCTTGGGCAAGTCATTTCACTTCTCCCCCTCCCCATCACCCCCGCCCTACCTCCTTCCCCTCCCCACAGCACCTGTATATATGTTTGTACAGATTTATTACTCTATTTATTGTACTTGTACATATTTACTATTCTATTGATTTTATTTTGTTAATATGTTTGGTTTTGTTGTCTGTCTCCCCCTTCTAGACTGTGAGCCCGCTGTTGAGTAGGGACCGTCTCCAAATGTTGCCAACTTGTACTTCCCAAGTGCTTAGTACAGTGCTCTGCACACAGTAAGCGCTCAATAAATACGATTGAATGAATGAATGAATGAATGAATGAACTTCTCCTTGCCTCAGTTTTCTCATCTGTAAAATGGGATTCAATCAGCGGTCTTCCTCCTACTTAGACCGTAAGCTCCATGTGGAGCAGGGACAGAGTCCAACACGATTATTGTATCTGTCGCAGCACCTAGAGCAGTGCTTGACACATGATGAGTGTTTAAAAAAGACCACTTTTATCATTATTGTTATATACAACATATGGAGAAGATAAGGTTTACAGTTCTACGTCAGGAGAACAAACAGAAAATCAATGGGAAACACAAGTACGTCCCTGTAAATTGAAAACAACACAACCCCTTAAATGGGAAATTGGGAAAGGACTTTCTGACTTTCTGACTTGACTTTCTGGTAACTGTCACATTATTCCTTCAGTCATCGGAAACAATTTTCTACAAAGAAATAGACTGAAGACTAGTTGGTTGAATGTTTTGTAAATAAATGAGTTGCAGCCATGTTCCCCGTTAGTTCCAATTAACTGTGAGCAGGAAATGTCTTTTTTATTGTGGTACTGTACTCTCCATGGCACTTAGTACAGTATTCTGCACGTAGTAAGCATTCGATACATATGATTGACTGTGCATGGGTCTTCAAATGAATTTCAGTGGTTCAGCATTCATTTTACTGGGCATAATTTTACCTTTCATTACCAGGAATGGACTGGCAATGGAGGAAGAATGATCCCTCAATTCATCCCACACATTTCCCCAAGATCTGGCCATGCACTTCTTCAAATGATGGGGAAAGTGTTAGCTAGGAAACAGAAGGGAAGGAAAGAAGATGTAGAAAGAAAAGGAAAGGTGGAAGAAGATTTTCATGTGGGGCTCATAATATTCTAATCTCAAACAATAAGAAACATTTTTTATGGTATTTGTTAAGCACTTATTATGTGCCAGGCACTGTACTAAGCACTGGGGTGGAGACAAGCTAATTAAGTTGGACACTGTCCATGTCTCACATAGGGCTCACAGTCTCAATCCCCATTTTATAGATGAGGTAACTGAGGCACAGAGAAGTTAAGTGACCTGTTCCAGGTCACACAGCAGACTAGTGGCAGAGTCAGGATTAGAACCTAACTCCTTCTGGCTCCCGGGCTCTTGTTCCATTCACGAGGCAGCGCTGCTTCTCAAATAAACCACAAGCTGAATAAACCACAAGGAATCAGATGATGGAGGAAAATTTCTGACCTGTTTGAATTGTTTCTGCCATAACAATTGGGACAAGGGTGGCACATAATTAGCACTTATCAAATACCACGATTATTATTATTAGTCAATGAGAAAATCATCATAGGTATGAGAGCCCTAAATGATTCCCTAATAATCGGAAAGCGTGCAGCAAGCAAAAGCACCTAACTTACTTCCAGGGAGTGGTTTGCTCCTTGGAAACTTCTTGGATATTAAAGATGCAACCATCAAGCACTTAAAAACTGGAAAGAGGGAATTATTGAAAGCCAGAGAAGGAAGGGAAACACAGTCAGGCATGGGCTTGTGAAAGAGGGAGGTGCTCCCAAAAGAGATTATCCTGGGAAGAAGGAGTTTTTGTCATATTCCCTGGTCCACTGCAATCCAGGAGTGTGTTTTTGTTTAAAGGAATTTCTCAATCTTATGTCCCAGGTGTAAGACTGCTTGGGCATAGCCCAATCAATTAGTTGCCATATGCTTTTAATCACCCATCTTCATTAACTTTAGCAAAGAAAAGTTCAATGATGATGACCTACAGTCTCTTAGCAAAACCAAAATATCGTTGACAAAATTTGCAGTGTAACATTTTGATTAATTGAAGGCTAGACTAGCTAGGGAAATAAAGGTTGAATCCCCTACAGATTCTGAATAGATTTTGTTTCGAAACAGTTATTAAACTTAGTGTTGAATGTGATTTTGGAAGAACTTGCCCACGAGAAAAGAGCCATGTGACTGAAGATCGAAAATGATGCAGAAAAGAAACACTTTCAGTGACCGTTGGCAAATCACTTCACTTCTCTGGGCCTCAGTTCCCTCATCTGTAAAAGGGGGATTAAGATTGTGAGCCCCACATGGGACAGGACTGTGTCCACCCGATTTGCTTGTATCCACCCCAGTGCCTGGCACACAGTGAGTGCAACACTGCCATAATTATTATAAACAAATGCCATAATTATTATAATTGTTATTATTATTTCAAAAATGAATTTTTTCATTTTCATGGAAATAATTCTTGGGATTTCAGGTTCCACCCTCAATTTTGTTCCCAGGAACTGGCACAGGAGGGAGGATTTGAAGGAGGTAAAAGTGAGCTCACTCTGGCCTTGTTTTAGGATGGTTTTGACAGAGACAAGAATAGAACCAGCAGCTCAAGGGCCACTTTGTGGCGTGTTGGGTAAGGTCCTGATTCTAGGGCCCTGAACTTCATTCCTGTGAGCCCCCATTCTCATTCTGTCCTGCTCCCATCCTACTAGATTTGTGTTGCTCTTGTGTCGCCTTAGCTTACTGAAAAGAGGGAGCGTCACATGGAATTTTTATGGTATTTGTTAAGCGCTTACTATACACCAGGCACTATACTAAGCACTGGGGTGGATACTAACTAATCAGGTTCAACGTACTGCTGATGGTAACAAATGCCATTGTTTTGTTGAATGAAGAAAAATTCAAGAAACAAAACTGAATAAGAGAAAAAACAGAATAAATAGGAGCTAGGAATCCCTGTGTCTCAGAGAACAAATATTTGTAAGGAGCTTTTGCTGATCTTTGGTTCAGGCTGAAGAACCAACCTAAGTTTCCTATTTAAAGTTGTACTATCTGACTAAAAGAACACAGGGGAAGAAGAAAGAAGAAAGAAGAAAGAAGAAGAAGAAGAAGAAGAAGAAGAAGAAGAAGAAGAAGAAGAAGAAGAAGAAGAAGAAGAAGAAGAAGAAGAAAGAAGAAGAAAAAGAAGAAGAAAGAAGAAGAAGAAAAAGAAGAAAAGAAGAAGAAGAAGAAGAAGAAGAAGAAGAAGAAGAAGAAGAAGAAGAAGAAGAAGAAGAAGAAGAAGAAGAAGAAGAAGAAGAAGAAGAAGAAGAAGAAGAAGAAGAAGAAGAAGAAGAAGAAGAAGAAGAAGAAGAAGAAGAAGAAGAAGAAGAAAGAAGAAGAAAGGAAAGAAGAAAGAAGAAGAAGAAGGGTATTTGTTAAGCACTTACTACATGCCAAGCTCTTTTCTAAGCACCTGAAGTCAAGACCCATGGCTTTGAGTCCCAGCTGTGTCACTAACTCCCTTAGGAACTTGTGCCTCAGTTTCCTTATAAACAAAATGGGTATATGATAGACTGCGAGACAGTGCTCATCTCATGGCCTTGTATCTATCCCTGTGCTTAATACATAGTAAGTGCCTAATGAATGTCACAAGTAAATGAAAGTATTTCTATGGCTGTGTTGGTGAAAACATGATTTAGTTCACCTTACCCAATAAATGAAAAAACATTTCTTGAGAGCATGAAAAAGAAAGACATTTATATTTGCATTCACCCAAATTAACTGTCCTATCTACCCTATAAGAGTAATCAAATTCATTGTTTAGTAAACAATGGTATGTTTATTATTGATGCTGGATCTATCACGCTCCGGACCTACGAATCCTAATTTCATTTTTATTTTAGTACCCATACTAAAGGAGTTTGATAGATTCCCCAGAGATTTCAGAGGCCTTTTTGCACATAATGAAGGTACCGTCTGGAGTATTTCTCCACAACAAAGTGATATTCAATCCCAATCTTTCAGTTGTGGTTACACATGCAAATTTACATGGTAATCTGAGCAATGACAAGCGAGTTCGAGCTTTCAATGAATATTATTTATTAAGCACTTTCTTTGCGCAGAAAACTGTACTAAGCACTTAGAAGTGTCCAGGAGAGTTGGTAGACCTGATCCTTGCTCTCAGGGATCGTACAGTCTAATGTATTTGATTTTTATTTTTCCCTTCAAAAGCAGACTATACACAGTGTCAGAATAATCAAAATGAACACTCCAACTCTTCATCACTCTGGGCCTTTGTAGAAACAATATGCGGAATTGAAATATTTCAGTTTTATTACCATTTGAAGTCACATGAGTGAGGCCGAGCACAGATAGATATGAGGCTAGATTATTCAGGACTAAAGACCCTGTCATTGAGGAAAATACAGAAGCGAATAGAGAAACAGCGAGGCATAGTTGAAAGAGCCCGGGCTTGGGAGTCAGAGGTCATGGGTTCTAATCCCAGCTCCGCCCTTTATCAGCTGTGTGACTTTGGCAAGTCACTTCACTTCACTGTGCCTCAGTTCCCTCACCCGTAAAATGGGGATGAAGACTGTGAGCCCCACGTGGTACAACCTCATTACCTTGTATCTACCCCAGTGCTTAGAACAGTGCTTGGCACATGGTAAGTGCTTAACAAACACCATATTATTATTATTATTATTATTGTTACAGGGGTTTGAATCAGACAGACCAATGTCTTCACTAACCATTCTTGTAGAATAATTGCTCAGCATCCCATTTCTATTTACTTATGTGGATGTGACCGGGGGGAAAAACAGCTGGTGGTTTTGAAATAGAGAGACCCTTGGCTTCCCAAAAATGAATTACCAGTACTCATTTCACAACACCAGTTAATCAAAAGATACTGGGTAACTTCAAGCATTGTCAACCCAGACTGGAGCCATATGGATTTATTCCACATCAAACAAAAGCAGCCCACTTGGATCTCTTCCTACATTCTAGACAAAACCTCACACATCTAGGAAACTCACATTAAAGTACTAACGTTACCTCTGTGATACTTGTTTAGTGCTTATTGTGTGCCCAGAATTGTAAGTAGTTCCCCCTCTACACCATAAACTGTTATCAATCATATTTATTGAGCACTTACTGTGTGCAGAGCACTGTATTAAGCGCTTGGGAAGTACAAGATGGCAAAATATAGAGACGGCCCCTACCCAACAACAGGCTCACTGTCTAGAAGGGGGAGACAGACAACAAAACAAAACACGTAGACAGGTGTCAAAATCATCAGAACAAATAAAATTAAAGCTACACGCACATCATTAACAAAATAAATAGAATAGTAAATATGTACAAGTAAAATGGAGTAATACGTGAATGGTGAAATAAGTAAAATGGTTATGTGCAGGGAAATTGTCTGCTAATTCTGTTGTATCGTACTCTCCCAAGAGCTTAGTACAGTGCTCTGCGCATAGTAAGCATTCCATAAATATGACTGATTGATTGATTAATTCACATTAACAAAGGGTCAACCCATTGCAAATTATACCAGAATTAACAGGTGGAGAGGAAGGAAACTGTTAAGGCAGAGGGAACACATACAAGCCTCCTTGCTTGACTCCTAAAGCCTGTGGGTAAGAAACGTTTGGATGAAGTTTCCAAGCTTGTGTTTCAAGAGGGTTTCAATAAAGGTTTCATTTAGCACATCTATTAAAAGATAGCAGGATGGCACGAAAAATGAAAATGTCTCACCTATGTGGGTAAAGTGCTGGACCTGTTATATACTGTCATTCTATTTGCACCTACCAAGGGTGTGTAAATGATTCACATCTTCATTTTGAGGGCATCCTTGTTTCGTCCGGTATTACAAGCCGCTGCTTTCGCAGCAAGGAAAATGGTTCAAAACGCATATGAATTTTCAATTTTCCACAAATGTAAATGAAGAAATGACTTAGTCACACACACAGTTTATGCTTGTTTCAAGATTATTTCGGGGTTTCACATTTAAGCTATCCCATTGTTTCAAAGAGTTTTCTATCCCCATGAGTTTTTCCACCTACTGCAGTTTTTCCTAGCATACAATGATTTAAAATGAAAGCGAAATAAGAGAAATCATTTGCATATCACTTAGAAAGAAATTAGAGATGCGTAAATCACAACTAGTTTCAAGGAAATCATTGATCTATACAAACAATGTAAACTAAATCAATCTCGTTTTGCACTGCAACAGCATTGTCACCCAATAGAAAATTTACTTTCCAAAAAAAAATCACACAATTAAATTGTGTTAAATTTAGGTGTTCTGTAAAATGTCAAGATAATTTAGAAAATGTCTATAATCATTGGAAAATTTCCAGAAAGTCAGCTGAGTTCTCAAGGCTCTCTTCCTTTCTACCCATTTTCTATATATATATAATAGTAATAATAATAATAATGGTATTTGTTAAGCACTTACTATGTGTCAAGCACTGTTCTATGTGCTGGGGGAGATACAAGGCAATCAGGTTATCCCATGTGGGGCTCACAGTCTTAATCCCCATTTAACAGATGAGGTAACTGAGGCACAGAGAAGTTAAGTGACTTGCCCAAAGTCACACAGCTAACAGTTGGTGGAGCCGGGATTTGAACCCTTGACCTCTGACTCCAAAACCCATGCTCTTGGGCCACGTTAGCATATATACATACTGCGTATATATACTGCTAATGAAAACACTGGGTACTGGGTAAGAGTAAGATAGTTGAAATACAGCAGGAAATGAGAACTGGCCTCCTAATACAAACATAATTAATTTAGAATTGAAATGTATAGGCCTCTATAGACTTAAATGTAGAGTTTATAAAATTGCGTTTCAAATTAAGCTGTCAAATTTCCAAAATTGTTAAGAAATGATCATTTTCCTAGAGGATTCCTCTAGGAAAATGATCTAAGAATATATTTTCTTCCTCTAAGAATAAATTTGTATAATACATATACAATATACATATATATATTTAAATTGAATTTGGGGTTTTTCTGCATTTGAGAATTGTCAGTTTAGAAACCCACTGGTTTCCTCATACACAGCATCTGCTCACTGAAACACTACTTTCAGCTTTGGCTGGTGGTTTCTCATACAAAGCATGAAACTGTGAATCACCCTTCTCAATCATCCTTTTAGACTGTGAGCCCACTGTTGGGTAGGGACTGTCTCTATGTGTTGCCAACTTGTACTTCCCAAGCGCTTAGTACAGTGCTCTGCACACAGTAAGCGCTCAATAAATACGATTGATGATGATGATGATGATGATCTATTTTATGGCTCTATAATCTCCACTGCCGAGATCCATCCTGAAGTTAGGTTTTTTACTACAAAGTTAGCACCAAAAAGGAAATAGCACTCCCAGGCACATGAGAAGGAGCATGGCCTAGTGGATAGAGCATGGACCTGAAAAAAACCAGAAGGACCTGGGTTCTAATCCCGATTCTGCCATTACATCAGTCTCTCTCTCTCTCTCTCTCTCTCTCTCTCTCTCTCTCTCTCTCTCTCTCTCTTTCTCTCCATTTTTATTTTTAAATTTGTGGTAGAGTTACATTGCAGGACCACTTAGAGCCCTGGATAGAAGGATAATCAAATATTAACAGCATCACTGAGGGTTCAGGGTCAGAAGGGAAACTGAGGGTTCAGGGTCAGAAGGGAAAGGTGGAGAGAGCACTTAGAACAATGCCTGGCACATAGCCAGCACTTAACAAGTACCATAATTATCATTATTATTATTATTATTATTATATTGTGTCGAAATATATTTTCCACTTTCACAATATGCAGGACCGTAATGGTGACACCAATCTTTTCAATAATCAAATGTTTTCTCCAGCTCTACAGAGCCCAGTGAGAATCCAGCGAAGCTGAACATGCACACAGCCCACCATATTTGGAAGAGTGATTGGACTGATTAAAAAAAAGGCAGAGAAGTGCTGTATTTATTAACCTCAAAACTCCTGAAAAATTTGATTTGTGTCAGGGCTGTCCAGCTAATCAGGAGAGTGCCTTCTCCAGCCTGGCTCAGTGGAAAGAGCCTGGGCTTTGGAGTCAGAGGTCATGGGTTCAAATCCTGGCTCCACCACTTGTCAGCTGTGTGACTTTGGACAAGTCACTTAACTTCTCTGGGCCTCAGTTACCTCATCTGTAAAATGGGGATTAAGACTGTGAGCCCCCTGTGGGACAACCTGATCACCTTGTAACCTCCCCAGTACTTAGAACAGTGCTTTGGACATAGTAAACACTTAATAAATGCCATTATTATTATTAGAGAAGCAGCATGACTCAGTGGAAAGAGCACAGGCTTTGGAGTCAGAGGTCATGGGTTCGAATCCCAGCTCTGCCACATGTCTGCTGTGTGACCTTGGGCAAGTCACTTAACTTCTCTGAGCCTCAGTTACCTCATCTGTAAAATGGGGATTAAGACTATGAGCCCCACGTGGGACAACCTGATCACTTTTTATCCCCCCCAGAACTTAGAACAGTGCTTTGCACATAGTAAGTGCTTAACAAATGCCAATATTATTATTATTATTATTATTATTCTCCAGAATCTAATGGATGCTGTAGATGGGAAGCAGCAAGGCCTAGTGAAAAAGCACGATCAGAGGAGTCAGAGGACCTACATTCTAACCCTGGCTCTGCCACTAGTCCACTATTTGTCCTAGGGCAAATCATTTTACTTCCCTCTGCCTCAGTTTCCTCATCTGTAAAATGGTGGTTAAATCCTACTCCCTTCTACCTAGACTGAGCCCCATGTGGTATAGGGATTGTGTCCAAGCTGACTATTTTATATAATAATAATGATTATTATGGCACTTGCTAAGCATTTACTATGTGCCAGGCACTGTTCTAAACACTGGGGTAGAAACAAGATAATCAAGTTGGAGACGGTCCCTGTCCTACATAGGGCTCACAATCCTATTCCCCATTTTCCAGAAGGAACTGAAGCACAGAGAAGTAAAGTGACTTTATACAGTAGACAAGTGGCAGAGCAGGAATTAGAACCCATGACCTTCTGAATCTGTATATATGTATATATGTTTGAACATATTTATTACTCTATTTATTTTACCTGTACATATCTATTCTATTGATTTTATTTTGTTAGTATGTTTGGTTTTGTTCTCTGTCTCCCCCTTTTAGACTGTGAGCTCACTGTTGGGTAGGGACTGTCTCTATATGTTGCCAACTTGTACTTCCCAAGCGCTTAGTACAGTGCTCTGCACACAGTAAGCGCTCAATAAATACGATTGATTGAATCTCAGGCCGGTGTTCTTCAGCACTTAGAACAGTGCTTGGCACATAGTAAGCACTTAACGAATACCATCGTTATTATTATCCACTAAGGCAAACTCCTTCTCTCCACCCCAGAGCTTAGAACAGTGCTTGACAGGTTTTAGGTGCTTAACAGATTGTAAGAGCTTAATGAGTACCTATAGTAGTAGTAGTATTTATACTAAGACACAGTGTGGCCATTTGTATCATTTGGCTCACTGTGGGCAGGAAATGTCATATTGCACTCTCCCAAACAGTATAGTGCTCTACGCAGAGGAAGTGCTCAAAAAAAATACCACTGATTGATGGTCATTTTCAGCTGGGATGTTCTGTGTCTGGATCTAGTTATTTATTTATTTATTTTAATAGTACATATCTATTCTATTTATTTTATTTTGTTAGTATGTTTGGTTTTGTTCTCTGTCTCCCCCTTTTAGACTGTGAGCCCACTGTTGGGTAGGGACTGTCTCTATATGTTGCCAACTTGTACTTCCCAAGCTCTTAGTACAGTGCTCTGCACACAGTGAGTGCTCAATAAATACAATTGATTGATTGATTGATCTAGTAGGGTAGTTGGGAGAAGGGAAAAAAGGAGTCAGCACAGTGTTCTTGAGTGGGCTCACTAACCACCTTAAAGAGATCTTCATCTCTTAATAGGCTCCGTACGTATAGTATTGTCCTTTACTAGATTTACCTCATCTACCACCATTCCATTCGAGAAATTCCCCCACCATCCTCTTTCAATAGCTTCTTTTACAAATGCATTGCTCATTAAGTCCTTTACCTTAAATAAGGTAGGTCTTATCAACCCCCGGTGATCAGAACAAAACGATCCCATGTTTCCCAAAGCAAATGAATATAATAATAATAATAATGTTGGCGTTTGTTAAGCGCTTACTATGTGCAAAGCACTGTTCTAAGCGCTTGGGGGGATACAAAGTGATCAGGTTGTCCCACGTGGGGCTCACAGTCTTAATCCCTATTTTACAGATGAGGTAACTGAGGCTCAGAGAAGTTAAGTGACTTGCCCAAGGTCACACAGCAGACATGTGGCAGAGCCGGGATTCGAACCCATGACCTCTGACTCCAAAGCCCGGGCTCTTTCCACTGAGCCACGCTGCTTCTCTGACCTGAATATCAGACCTCATGCTTGAGAAGATTTCCTTGAGAAGTCAAAGCTTGAGACAGAGCAGTTCATGTAATAAAGCAACCCCACCCCTACATCTTTCCTCAAACTTTGTTCAGATTTCCAACCTACGACTTAGAAATCATAAGTTCCACTCTCCACACTCTTACTCAAGTCAGAAGTTCAATATCAAATATACTGCTAAAGGAGTCCGACTCTCAGTTTGCACAGAAAGTTTGGATTGGTTTTGTATATCCACCTAACATGTTCAAGCATTCTGAACCACTGATTTTCCCCCATCACCTCTGCACACCGGCTAAATATCTGAGCTAATAACAGTAAAAATCTATTGAGTTATTAGATAAATTACTAAAGCGAATGTTGCCAAAATCCACTCCTGTAAAAACTTAAATGAATGCAGGAAAACTGTGATATCAGATGGTTCATTCATATTCTCATCATCAATCATCATCATCATCAATCGTATTTATTGAGTGCTTACTATGTGCAGAGCACTGTACTAAGAACTTGGGAAGTACAAATTGGCAACATATAGAGACAGTCCCTACCCAACAGTGGGCTCACAGTCTAAAATAGCAATAGCAAATAGCAAGTGGAAGATTAACTCATTTTTTCACCTCTCTCTCTCTCTCTCAGAATGGCTCCAGACACTGCACAACCTAAATCAGGAAGTTTTCTCTTCTAACTGCTCTGAAAGTCCGCTGTTGCAGCTTCCTTTACAAGGAAAAATGCCTCAGTGTGTTCAGACTTAAAGGTCCTAAAATATATCTAAGCTGCAGGTTTGAACACTCCTTCCAAGGACAAGCAGCGCTGATTACCTGTTACAAAAGGGCATCCGTTTTGTGTTCGGGTTCCATTTTGGTTGAATAACCTTAAAATCATTGATACAGATGGAAAGGGCAAGAGAAGGTCCACAGCACTAAAGGAGTTCATAAACCCAGACTCCAATCAAGGGCAGGCAGCAATTTCCATTCGAGGAGTAACTAAGAGGAAGGGGAGGCTGGTTACTTAATACTCTAAAGATCGAAGTCAAATCACTGTAAATGTGGAGAGAAATGTTTACAACAGGCAATATTTCAAGAACAGATGGAAACACTCTGTGTTGGAGTAAATCAAAGTCTGTGATAAGGAGCCGTCTAGAAAGGAGGCAGTGTACCATTTTGGTGGAAGTACCCACAAGTTTATATTTCCCTTGATCAATTCTAAGAATGAACCAATTGAGGGATTAGAGAACTCACTCTCCTTCCATTATTTTTAGCGTAATGTCTCTTTGATTTTCTTCAGCATGAATGCAGAGTTAAAAGTTAGCAAGGTCTCACCCCATTGGCCGCAGTGCTTTAGTACGCAGTGTGAATGTCAGAATTCCAGTAGGACGCACTTTCTCCCATGAGGTAATTTCCTGTAATTATAAGAAAGACAATCAAATTCATTCATTCATTCATTCAATCATATTTATTGAGCGCTTACTGTGTGCAGAGCACTGTACTAAGCTCTTGGGAAGTACAAGTTGGCAGCATATAGAGACGGTCCCTACCCAACAGTGGGCTCACAGTCTAGAAGGGGGAGACAGAGAACAAAGCAAAACATATTATCAAAATAAAATAAATAGAATTAATATGTACAAATAAAATAGAGTAATAAATACGTACAAACATATATACATATATACAGGTGCTGTGGGGAGGGAAAGGAGGTAAGGTGGGGGGGATGGAGAGGGGGAGGAGGGGGAGAGGAAGGAGGGGGCTGAGTCTGGGGCCCCCCTCCTTCAAATCAAATCATCAAAAATCAATCAAATCATCATGCCCTTGCAATGGTATGAATAGTGTCAGAACCAGCTCTCGTGGATGTTTTACAAACTCCCCATTCTGCACATTGGAACCTCTTTTTTTTAAGAACAGTACTGATAGTACCGCTTATATTTTCCCCAGGAAAAAGGGTGTCGTAATCCATCCTTGAACTGCAGAGTTATTTTTTAGCCAAAAGTACCAGCCCTGAATTTTTCTCTGATATGCGGCTCCTTTAAAATTAGCTGTTGCCCAGGTCTCTAATTTTAAGGCCCAGTGATGAGAGAGAAATGCAGGACCAAACATCTGGGAGTAAGAGGTTTTGGGCACAGTTTGGCCGGTATGGGATGGGGAGGGAGTTTGAGGAATGGAATTAGTGCAACGCCAACTCAATCAATAGTATTTATTGAGCGCTTACTGTTTAAACTGCCTTCAATCCCCTTCCCCACTGAAGTGACATGGGCCCAATCAGAATAATAATCATAATTGTGGGTTTTTTTAGGCCCTAGTTATTTGCCAAGCGCTGGGGTGGATACAAGCACATTGGGTTGGTTACAGTCCCTGTCCCACATGGGTTTCAGAGACTTAATGGCCATTTTACAGATGAGGTAACTGAGGCCCAGACAAGTGAAATGACTTGCCCAGGGTCATACAGCTGACAAGGCTCGCAGGCCCATGCTCTATCCACGAGGCCAGGAGGCCAGTGGTTTGTCCAGGGCTCCCAAACGTGTGCCACTGGCCATGAGAGGCTTAGAACTTAGAACAGTGCTTTGCACATAGTAAGCACTTAATAAATGCTATTATTATTATTATTATTATTATTATTATTGTTATTATTATTATTATTATTATTATGAGGGAAAGACCTTATGAGGCTCTCACTGCCACTGAGTGCTCTTGTGAGCAGCAGAGAAACAGCCTGGCTCAGTGGAAACAGCATGGGTTTTGGAGTCAGAGTTCATGGGTTCAAATCCTGACTCTGCCAACTGTCAGCTGTGTGACTTTGGGCAAGTCACTTCACTTCTCTGTGTCTCAGTTACCTCATATGTAAAATGGGAATTAAGACTGTGAGCCCCCTGTGGGACAACCCGATCACCTTGTAACCTCCCCAGTGCTTAGAACAGTGCTTTGCACGTAGTAAGCACTTAATGAATGCCATTATTATTATTATTATTATTATTATTATTATTATTATTATTATTATTAGCTGCCCCCAGGTGGGAGAAACTGATCGGAAGTGAGGCAGGCTGTGACCACACAATGGAAATAATTAGAGCCTGGGAGTCAGAGGAGCTGGGCTCTCATCTGCATGACACTGATTCTTGCCTGCTGTGTGACCTTGGGTGAGTCACTCGACTTTTCTGTGCCTCCATTTCCTCATCTGTGAAATGGGATTTCAATAACGTCTACATTGAGTGTGAGCCCCATATGGGACAGGGACTGGGTTCAAGCTGATTATCTTGTATCTACCCTTGCACTTAGTACAGTGCTTGGTACAGGGTAAGTGCTTAGCAATTATTATTATATTTATGATAATATTGTCATCATCATCATAATTATTATTATGCCTAGCTCCTGCCTTTGGCTTTGAGACTTTCCACTAGCTCTTCTCACCTTGTTTATCAGCTCTCCTTTACCCAATTCTTCACTGTTCATGCTCCTCCTAAGCCCAAATCCTGACTGTTCCAGTTCTTTTCTTACCTACCTCCATCTCTCCATCCATGTTATTATTTATGATAATAATAATAATTATTATTATTATTTTGGCAGATGATGTAGTGTATAGACCATGGGCCTCAAAGTCAGAAGGTCATGGGTTCTAACCCCGTCTCTGTCACTTGTCTGCTGTGTGACCTTGGGCAGGTCACTTAACTCCTCTGTGCCTCAGTTACCTCATTGGTAAAATGGGAATTGAGACTGTGAGCCCGACGTGAGACAGGGCCTATGTCTGACCTGCTTTGCTTCTATCTACCCCGCCACTTAGTACAGTGCCTGGCACATAGTAAGCACTTAACAAATACCATAATCATTATTACAGCGCAGTGTCTCTCTGTCTGGAGATTGGGCAGAGTCGGTATGGCTGCCTCAGTTTCCAGCTCAGGCCCAGGCTCGCAGTAAGTTAACGGAAGCCCGAGTCCACAGGTGGTGTACTCTACGATGAGAGGGTGGGACACACAGTCCTGCACGTTTGTGTCAAATACAACGTGGTGAGGAGACGTGAGTTGCCAACTTGCACTTCCCAAGCGCTTAGTACAGTGCTCTGCACACAGTAAGCGCTCAGTAAATATGATTGAATGAATGAATTACTAAGATCTAAGATGGATACAGTACAATTAGATCAGACACAATCCCTGTCCAGCATGGGTCTAAGAATAGTTATTGAATCTCTATTTTACAGATAAAAAAAACTGAAGCACAGAGAAGCCAAGTGACTTACTCAAGGTCACACAGGAGGTACGTGGTAGAGCTGGAATTAGAACCCAGAGCTTGTGATCTTGCTCTTTCCATTAGGCAAAGCAGCTTCCTTCAGTGCTTCTAGAAGCCAAACTCCCTTCTCCTTTATATCCCAGCAGCAAATAAGCCTGAGAAGGGGGACTCCCATGTGTCTTTTCCTAGAATGCTTGGCATGCTCGGGATCAGTACACTTAGTACAGTGCTCTGCACACAGTAAGTGCTCAATAAATATGATTGATTGACTGATTGATTGATTTGGTGGAGAGCGCCACATTGAGCGATGAAAGAGAAAAAACCAAGCACTGGAAAAAGCCCTTGTCCCAACAAAAACTCTTAAAGTTTCTGCAATAAGACAGAGGGTGAGAGAGAGAGGAGGTGAGTGGTGGGGAACCACTCGAAATCTATTTTTTATCTGCAAAATAATTTAATCAGTGGGACATATGGCATGCTTACTATGTGCAGAGAACTGTACTAAGTGCTTGGAAGAGTGCAACAGAAAAGAAACCAATCATATTTGTTGAGCACTTACTGTATGCACAGCACTGTATTAAGGATTTGGGAGAGTAAAGTTTAACAGAGTTGGTAGACAAGGTCCCTGCCCTCAAAGAGCTTAGAGTCTAGAGGGGGAGACAGACATTAATATGAATAACTTAATAAAAACGGCTGTGGGGCTGAGGGTGGGATTCATTCAATCGTATTTATTGAGCACTTACTGTGTGCAGAGCACTGTACTAAGCGCTTGAAATGAATGGATGAATGAATGGATGAATAAAGAGTGCAAATCTAAGTGCGAGGGGGATGCAGAAAAGTGTGGGAGAAGAGGAAATGAGGCCTTGGTCGGGGAAGGCCTCTTGCAGGAGAAATGATTTTAGTAAGGGTTTGAAGGTGGGGAGAGAGATCACCTGTCGGATATGAAAAGGGAGGGAATTCCAGGCCATCGAAAAAAGACATGGGTGAGGGGTCAGTGGTGAGATGGACAATGAGATAGACGAGAGAACTTCCTTTCCCTAATATTGAAATATTTTCTATCACGTGGTGAATATGCTGACTGCCACCTCTCAGTTTGAGAATCATGAAAATCTTAATAGAGCAGCACAGTTTAAACCGTATTACAGTTCATCACCAACATTCAAAGCTCCCCTCTGATCACTGGAAATGTTGACTCAGGTGAAACCTGTATCCAATTCTTCTCAAATCCAGACAAAATCACCTCGCCCTTTCAGGAAAGACTAAGTTCAATTCTTCCCAAGGGCATCACCATAGAAGAGGAGGAGGAGCATTATTCTTTTCCTCTGAACACTCACTGGGCAATGGGGAGACTGAGTCAGCAGCGTCTGGAATTATCAGTCCATTTGTCAGTCCCTGGAAGATTCCTCCATTTCCTGATCAAGTATGTGGGCATGTAATAGGGGTTTCAAACACAAACATTGAGACTTTAAGTATCTCATACTAAGGAGTAAGAAAGCCATTACCCTCTGCCATCAATCAATGGTATTTATTGAGTGCTTTCTATGTGCAGAGCACTGTAGAAAGTGCTTGGAAGGGAACAATGCAATACATTTCTACCCACAAGGAGCTGATAGTCTAAAGGGTGTGACAGACATTAAGATAAATTACAGATGTGGGGGAATGGCAGAGCTGAAATATACTGTGGGTTGGGGCTGGAATAGTAATAATAATGGCACTTATTAAGCACTTACTATGTGCAAAGCACTGTTCTAAGCGCTGGGGAGGTTACAAGGTGATCAGGTTGTCCCATGGGCAGCTCACAGTCTTAATCCCCATTTTACAGATGAGGTGACGGAGGCACAGAGAAGTTAAGTGACTTGCCGAAAGTGACAATTGGTGAAGCTGAGATTTGAACCCCTGACCTCTGAGTCCAAAGCCCGGGCTCTTTCTACTGAGCCACGCTGCTTCTCCATTACTTAAGAGGCACAGATCTAAGTGCATGGGTAACACAGAAGTGGGGGAAAAATGGGGGAAATGAGGGCTTAATCAGGGTAGGCCTCTTGGAGGGCTTTTAGGAGGGCTTTGAAGGTGGGGAGACTGGCCGTCTCCAGGAGGCCTTCCCAGACTGAGCCCCCATTTTCCTCTCCTCCTCCCCATCCCCTCCACGTTACCTCCTTCCCCTCCCCACAGCACTTTTATATATATTTGTACAGATTTATTACTCTATTTATTTTACTTGTACATACTTACTAGTCTATTTATTTCATTAATGATGTGCATATAGCTTGAATACTATTTGTTCTGACGATTTTGACACCTGTCTACATGTTTTCATTCATTCATTCAATCGTACTTATTGAGCACTTACTGTGTGCAGAGCACTGTACTAAGCACTTGGGATGTACAAGTTGGCAACAACAATGTTTTACTTTGTTGTCTGTCTCCCTCTTCTAGACTGTGAGCCCGTTGTTGGGTTGGAACTGTCTCTATATGCTGCCGACTTGTACTTCCCAAGTGCTTAGTACAGTGCCCTGCACACAGTAAGCACTCAATAAATACGACTGAATGAATGAATGAATGAATGAATGGTGGACTGTCAGATATGCAGGGGGAAGGAGCTCCGGGCCAGAGGGAGGATATGGGCAAGGCATTGGTAAAGAGGCAGAAGAGAGTTATGTAGTGTGTGCCTCTTTCTCTCTCTCTCTCTCTCTCTCTCTCTCTCTCTCTCTCTCTCTCTCTCTCTCACTCACTAGACAACATACCCTGAATCCAACCAGGATCACCAAATGGACACATAAATGATTTAAAAGTGAGGTTATTTTCCCCTGATTTCTATTCCTATAAGACCACTGTCCTCCACACACATAAACACCCAACAATCATGGGCCCCTTCCTTCCTCTCCCCCTCGTCCCCCGCTGCATCCCCCCCATCTTACCTCCTTCCCTTCCCCACAGCACCTGTATATATTTTTGTACATATTTATTACTCTATTTATTTATTTATTTTACTTGTACATATCTATTCTACTTATTTTATTTTGTTAGTATGCTTGGTTTTGTTCTCTGTCTCCCCCTTCTAGACCGTGAGCCCACTGTTGGGTAGGGACTGTCTCTATATGTTGCCAACTTGTACTTCCCAAGCGCTTAGTACAGTGCTCTGCACACAGTAAGCGCTCAATAAATACAATTGATTGATTGATTGATTGATGGGGACAAGCCCATCATCAGAAAATGATAACTTCTCCAAACGACTTTTTATCCCCTGGCAATAGGTTACCCTGCCAACCTTTAAGTAGGCACATTAAATAACTTCATCTTTCATTCTAACCAGTTCAACCTATCTTCTTGCGAAATTTCAGACTTTAGAAAAAGAAACAGAGAATGAAGGATCCAAACACCTAATGAAAATAAACTTTTAGCTACTGATCCCAAGACAAACCAGAAGTGCAGTCTAGTTATTTATCCACTTCATTTTTTTTTCTAAATGGTATTTGTTACTAAGTTTCCAGGCACTGTACTAAGTGTTGGGGTATAGAAGCAGCATGGATTAGTGGAAACAACCAGGGCTTGGGAGTCAGAGGTCGTGGGTTCTAATCCTGGCTCCGCCACTGATCAGCTGTGTGACTTGGGGCAAGTCACTTGATTCCTCTATACCTCAGTTAACTCACCTATAAAATGGGGATCAAGACTGTGAGCCCCACATGAGACTATCTAATTACCTTTTAACTACCCCAGCGCTTAGAACAGTGCTTAGCACACAGTAAACGCTTAACAAATGCCATTATTATTATACAAGCTAATCAAGTTGAACGCAATCCGTGTCCCACATGGGCCTCACAGTCTTAATCCCCATTTTACAGGTGAAGTAACTAAGAAGCAGCATGGTTCAGTGGAAAGAGCCCGGGCTTTGGAGTCAGAGGTCATGGGTTCTAATCTTGGCTCCGCCACTTGTCAGCTGTGTGACTGTGGGCAAGTCACTTAGCTTCTCTGTGTCTCAGTTACCTCATCTGTAAAATGGGGATTAAGACTGTGAGCCCCGTGTGGGACAACCTGATCACCTTGTAACATCCCCAGTGCTTAGAACAGTGCTTTGCACATAGTAAGCACTTAATAAATGCCATCATCATCATTATTATTATTATTATTATTTTATCTATCCCAGTGCTTAGAACAGTGTTTAGCACATAGTAAGCGCTTAACAAATGTCATTATTATTATACAAGCTAATCAAGTTGAACACAACCCGTGTCCCACCTGGGGCTCACAGTCTTAATCCCCATTTTACAGGTGAAGTAACTAAGGCACAAAGAAGTTAAGTCAGTTGCCCAAGATTACACAGGCAACAGTTGGAGGATCAGGGATTAGAACCCAGGTCCTTCTGACTCCCAGGTTCACGCTTTTTCCATTATAATAACGATGGCATTTATTAAGCTCTTACTATGGGCAAAGCACTGTTCTAAGCGCCATTAGTCAGAGCTGCTTCTCTATATCTATTTCCTATACTTCTCAAAAATATCACGTACCCAACCTTGGCTTCCTGCCGGATTGTTAAATCCAGAGGGTTGGGATCGTGTCTACTTACTTTCTTGTTTTCCTGAAGCACTTCATCGAGTGTTTGGCACAGAGTAAGAGCTCAGTGAATTCCACTGACTGATTGCATGATCCCACACAGAAATTCTGGGCAGTAGAAACTGCCTTTCCAATCTGCGGACTGCTTTGTCCTACGGCTTGCTGTGCTCTGCAAACCCAGTCATATTTTATTTTTGCTTTGGGTGGAAATGAGCAAAAGTCCCAATGACTCCTTTTTATAATAATAATAATAATAATAATGGCATTTATTAAGTGCTTACTATGTGCCCAGCGCTGTTCTAAGCACTGAGGAGGTTACAAGGTGATCAGGTTGTCCCACGGGGGGCTCACATTAATCCCCATTTTACAGATGAGGGAACTGGGGCCCGGAGAAGTGAAGTGACTTGCCCAAAGTCACACAGCTGACAATCGGCAGAGCCGGGATTTGAACCCATGACCTCTGACTCCAAAGCCCATGCTCTTTCCGCTGAGCCACGCTGCTTCTCATGCTGCTGCTTTTTCTGAATGTAGGCTCAACATAAAAGGAAGATGAAGCAGGAAACTGACACAGACGTTCAGATCGTTCACAAGGGCAGCTGAAATCACAAAAATGCTGCTAGCAAGAAGAGTGGGAGAATTTGGATCTGGATTTTCCATTCTGGCAGTCTCATTTGCCTAAATTCTCCACAGCTGCACTATACCTTGCCTGTATAGATACAACTCAAGTAGTGTGGCCTAGTGGAAAGAGCACGGGCCTGAGAATTGGAGGATCTGAATTCTAATCCTGACTCTGCCTCTTGTCTGCTCTGTGACCTTGGGCAAGCCACTTAACTTCTCTGTACCTCAGTTGCTTCTTCTGTGAAATAAATCCTACCCCCGCTACCTCAACTGTGAGCCACATATGGCGTGGCTCAGTGGAAAGAGCCCGGGCTCTGGAGTCAGAGGTCATGGGTTCGAATCCCGGCTCCACCACATGTCTGCTGTGTGACCTTGGGCAAGTCACTTCACTTCTCTGAGCCTCAGTTACCTCATCTGTAAAATGGGGATTAAGACTGTGAGCCCCACGTAGGACAACCTGATCACCTTGTATCCCCCCCAACGCTTAGAACAGTGCTTTGCACATAGTAAGCGCTTAACAAATGCCACTATTATTACTATCATTATTATTATTATTATTATTATATGGAACAGGGACTGCTCCAACCTGAACATCTTGTATCAACTCCAACGCTTAGTACAGTGCTTGGCATAGAGTAAGTACTTGACAAATACCACAATTATCAGGGCATAGTGGATAGGGCTGGGCCTGGGAATCAGAAGGTCATGGGCTCTTCCACGTGTCTGCTGGGTAGCCTTGGGCAAGTCATTCACTTCTCTGTGCCTCAGTTACCTCATCTGGAAAATGGGGATTAAGACTGTGAGCCCTATCTGGGACAGGGACCGTGTCCAACCCAATTTGCCTGTAACCATCCGAGTGCTTAGTACAGTGCCTGGCTCATACTAATAAGTGCTTAACAAATTATGTTATTATTTTTATTATTAGCTCAAACCATCAGAATTACAGTCCTTTCATCACTTTTTGTTGGAAATCTCAAACAGAGCAATTGTCCTGGCTATGCCAATAGTAATAATAATAATGGCATTTATTAAGCGCTTACTATGTGAAAAGCACTGTTCTAAGCGCTGGGGAGGATACAAGGTAATCAGCTTGTCCCACAGGGGGCTCCCAGTCTTAATCCCCATTTTACAGATGAAGTAACTGAGGCGCAGAGAAGCTAAGTGACTTGCCCAAAGTCACACAGCTGACAAGTGGCAGAGCTGGGATTTGAGCCCATGACCTCTGACTCCAAAGCCCGGGCTCTTTCCACTGAGCCACACTGCTTCCCAATCATCAGCTGTGTGACTTTGAGCAAGTCACTTAACTTTTCTGTGCCTCAGTTACCCCATGTGTAAAATGGGGATTAAGACTGTGAGCCCCACCTGAATACCGTGTATCCTCCCTGGCACTTAGAACAGTGCTTTATACATAGTAAGCACTTAACAAATGCCACCACCATCATCATCATCATTATTATTATTATTATTATCTAGCTGCTAGGTGATTTTCATTGTTGAGCAGGCTCTGGCAAAATGTCTTCTTGGCCTTTCTAATTTTAGTTTTCTAATCTTCCTCCAACGGCAATTCTTTGACTTTCCAACAGAAGAGAATGATTTTTGAACAGGTGGATCTTCTCAACATTTATTATAGGCTTGGCCCACTCAGACTGTTCCCTTTTAAAAAAAATACATGGACAGGAGTGATTTCAATCCACTCTATGTACAGAAAGCAATGCCTTAAGAGTGGCTTCCCCGAATATGGAGGACAGCAATAGTTGTCAACTCTGCCGGTTTGAAAAATTAAGTCACTCCTCCACAAGGCAAACTACTTCCAACAGGAGACAATGAGGAAGAAACTGTTCTGATTTATCAACAACTTGGGACATAACTGACCACTTTAGCACTGGCCTGAGTCTTGTGGCTCGAAGGAAGATGCCTTTGTCATAATAAAAAACACACATAGAAAGGATATTTTTTCTCCCAAACTTACAAGTTCGTAACACTAAGTCATTTTTCTCACATCTCTGGCATAAGAAAATATTGCCTGCCTCCATGGTAACCCTTTATCAAAGAGCCAGCTGGGTTGTTTTTGTTCATTTTCTTTTTCTAATTTCCTGGTTTGTGGTAAAGAAAAGATTACAGATACACCAAAATAGAAATGATTTTTGGAAGGCCTACAGCTCAGAATTTAGTCAAAAATATAAGAAAGATGACATCATTAAAGATGACATAGTCCACGGCCACAGATGTGACTTTATGTTGCTGACCAAAATCATTAATCTAAATTCTCTGAACACCACATAGAAAGTAAAAAAAAGCCCTATTCATTTAACCTGATTTCTCAGGATGGTAGAAGTGAAATCTGAGGAATGCATATCGATCAGTGGTATTTTAATCAATGGTATTTATTGAACATTTACTATGTGCCGGGCACATATCCATTTTAGATAGCTATCTTATGATAACATTTTTTCATAAGATTTCAGAGTTACAGGAGGAGCCTCTCAAAGATCAGCCATTTTCTGCCAGCTATATATCTATTCTGTGTGAATTTTATTCCAGCTATTCTGTTCAGCCTCTATTTCACTTTGTGGCAGAATGGAAAGAGCGCGCATCTGGGAGAAGGACGACCCACCATCATCGCTTGCACTAACTTGTTTATATTAGTCCTCGATTTTCTTCAATTGCCTATTCCATTCATTATTTTGCCTACTCTATTTGTAAATAAGCTTATGTCTGTCTCCCCCATTAGTGTGCAGGCCGTTTGTTTAGGGGAAATGTGTCATTCCTTTATTTGAACTTCCCAAACATTTAATATAATACATCATATATATGTATACGCCCGTATATATACACCTGTATATATGTATATATGTTTGTATGTATTTATTACTCTATTCATTTCACTTGTACATATTTATTCTATTTATTTTATTTTGTTAATATGTTTTGTTTTGTTGCCTGTCTCCCCCTTCTAGATGGTGAGCCTGCTATTGGGTAGGGACCATCTCTATATATTGCTAACTTGTACTTCCCAAGCGCTTAGTACAGTGCTCTGCACACAGTAAGTGCTCAATAAATACAACTGAATGAATGAATGAATCATACTTAGTGACTGCTCAATAAATAGAAGTAAAATAAATAGATAAGCAAAATGGCCTAACAGCAAAGTCCTGGGTGTCAGAGGCCATGGGTTCTAATTCTGGTTCTGCCGATTGTTTCCTATGTGACCTTGGAAAAGTGACTTATCTTCTCTGTGCCTCAGTTTCCCCAACTGAAAAATGGGGATTAAATACCTATTCTCCCTCCTACTTAGACTGTGTGCCCCTTGGGGGACAGATACTGTGTCCAACAGTGCTTGACAGAGTTAAGCGCTAAACAAACACCATAATAAGAATAATAATATTGGAAAGAAAAAGCTCTTCAACATCGACCCCCGGCCCACGTCATCCCCCGGGCCTGGAATGCCCTCCCTCTGCCCATCCGCCAAGCTAGCTCTCTTCCTCCCTTCAAGGCCCTGCTGAGAGCTCACCTCCTCCAGGAGGCCTTCCCAGACTGAGCCCCTTCTTTCCTCTCCCCCTCGTCCCCCTCTCCATCCCCCCGTCTTACCTCCTTCCCTTCCCCACAGCACCTGTATATATGTATATATGGTTGTACATATTTATTACTCTATTTATTTATTTATTTATTTATTTTACTTGTACATTTCTATCCTACTTATTTTATTTTGTTGGTATGTTTGGTTCTGTTCTCTGTCTCCCCCTTTTAGACTGTGAGCCCACTGTTGGGTAGGGACTGTCTCTATGTGATGCCAATTTGTACTTCCCAAGCGCTTAGTACAGTGCTCTGCACATAGTAAGCGCTCAATAAATACGATTGATTGATTGATTGATTACCTCTGGCCCATTGAAATGTGGCTAAAATGAGACAGCTTCAAGGATATCCAAAGTTGGCTTTTGGGAAACAGACTAATCCCCTGGGCTTTTAATCAAGACTTCTGTAAGAACCAATTCCAAGATAGCATAGCTAACTCCTTCAATCAATCTTTCTTCAGCCCAAGTTAAATTACTGGGCAGCACCTCTAATGTTTCTCTCTCCCCCAACCCACCAGATTGTAAGTTAAATGTGGCCAGAGAACAGTACTGTACTCTCTTAAGCTCTTAGTACAGTGCTCTGCACATAGTAAGCACTGAATAAATACCATTACTTGATTGATTGAAGCTGTCTATGTTCTACACGTAGTAAACACTCAATAAATGACATTACTTGATTGAATGTGTCTACCCAATTTGGTGTGTTGTAACTAGCAAGAGTTTAATACAGTGCTCTGCACATAGTAAGCACTCAAAAAATGTGAATTATTCATTCCCCTGCTTTTCCCCTTTACCTCCCCTTTGTCTCTAGTTTCAAAGCCTCCCACAGTCCTCATTTCTCTGTATTATGAATTTTGGGTTTTCATTTTGAACCAGTTTCAGGATTGTACTGGTTCCTCCTCTCTTTCGGTGACCGGGACCATTCATTCATTTCACTCATTCAATCGTATTTGTTAAGCGCTTACTATGTACAGAGCACTGTACTAAGCGCTTGGGAAGTTCAAGTCGGCAACATATAGAGACGCTCCCTACCCAACAACAGGCTCACAGTCTAGAAGGGGGAGAGAGACAACAAAACAAAACATGTAGACAGGTGTCAAAACCATCAGAATGAATAGAATTATAGCTATATGTGCATCATTAACAAAATAGTGTAGTAAATATGTACAAGTAAAATAAATAGAGTAATAGATTTGTACAAATATATACAAGTGCTGTGGGGGGGAGGGAGGCAGGGCTGGGGGGCAATGGGGAGGAGGAGAGGAAATAGGGGGCTCAGTGTGGGAAGGCCTCCTGGAGGAGGTGAGCTCTCAGTAGGGCTTTGAAGGGAGGAAGAGAGCTAACTTGGTGGATGTGCGGAGGGAGGGCATTCCAGGCCAGGGGGACGACGTGGGCCAGGGGTCGACGGCGGGACAGGCGAGAACGAGGCCCGGTGAGGAGGTGAGCGGCGGCAGAGGAGCGGAGGGTGTGGGGTGGGCTGGAGAAGGAGAGAAGGGAGGTGAGGTAGGAGGGGGTGAGGGGATGGACAGCCTTGAAACCGAGTGTCAGTTTTTGCTTGATTCATAGGTTGACAGGCAACCACTGGAGATTTTTGAGGAGGGGAGTGACATGCCCAGAGCGTTTCTGCACAAAGATAATCTGGGCAGCAGAGTGAAGTATAGACTGAAGCGGGGAGAGGCAGGAGGATGGAGATCAGAGAGGAGGCTGATACAGTAATCCAGTCAGGATAGGATGAGAGATTGAACCAGCAAGGTAGCGGTTTGGATGGAGAGGAAAGGGCGGATCTTGGTGATGTTGCGGAGGTGAGACTGGCAGGTTTTGGTGACGGATTGGATGTGAGGGGTGAATGAGAGAACGGAGTCGAGAATGACACCACGGTTGCGGGCTTGTGAGATGGGAAGGATGGTAGTGCCGTCTACAGTGACAGGAAAGTTGGGGAGAGGACAGGACCACCAACCATAAAAACTGAACTGCACTGAACTGAACTGCAAGGCTGAAAGGGAGGGGAGCAGGGCCACCCAATCCTCAGGGGGAGACACCAGCGCTTAGTACAGTGCTCTGCTTAGTACACTGCTCTGTACGCAGAAATCCCTTAATTAATACAATTGAATGAATGACTCCAGAGGGATTTGACACAATTATTTCCTTTCCAGTGAAGTAAAATCCAGGCCTGATGTCATTAAGGGAAGAATGAATGAATGGTGTAGACCTTCAGATTTGTAAATTTTAATCATTCCCTAAAGTCATCCTCTAAGATATGAAAATTGTCAGGACAAAAACAATCCAAATGACTGTACGAGTTTTTCACTAGCTCCAGTCTTCTGGAATCATTTTTCCTGAAATATCCTGATACTTACAATGTGCAGAGCACTGTACTAAAGGCTTGGGAGAGTACAATAAAAACAGAATTAGTAGACATATTCCCTGCCCATAATGAGCTTGATCAGCTTCCTACTATAAGAGAAAGGAAAAGAATATACATAAGAAATTTTATGGTTGAAATTGTTGGGGTATCATTGAGATATGAAAATTCGGGGGAAAACTTTAATTCTGGAAGTTATTCCTCACAATGTTAGATGTTTTAACCTTGGGAAAAGCATCAAGCACAGGCTCCATCCAGCTTCTCTACCTATCACTGGGAATGTGGATGTTCTAAATCAGTAGCTTGTAGAAAACACGAGAGTAAAAGCAACATTGTAAAAAGTTTGAAATTGTAACATAAACACAGTTCCCATTCTTTTCAATAAAACAGTTGAGTAAGGGAAACAACCATAGAAGATGGCTTCACTAGCCAGGCAATCCATTAAGTCCTGGGATATTCTGACACAGAAAACATAGCCAAGGGCTTCTAAATCCCCAAGAGAAGTGATTATTCCATAATAACTAAATTTATAGAGTTATGCTGCTATAATGCAGTTCCTTTCCTAAGGTGTGGGAAGTGTTAATTGGAAGAAAGTAAGTTCTGTACCAAAGTTTAAAACAAAATGTCCCTTGTGGGATATAAAGGCCACAGAACGATCAGGGAGTTCTCTTTATGCCTGGCCATAGCCTGCTGAAAATTAGGCCAACCAGAATATGAAGGAAAATTCCTTGGATATGAGAAAGGAGAAAAACTCAAGAGGAATCTTTCCTGTGTCTCAAATATGAATTTTTAAGAGCTTAATTAACCCTTTCAAATATATCTTATTCACCCCTTCCTCAGTCCCACAGCACTTATGAGCATATACACAATTTTTTATTTGTATTAATGTCTGTATCCACCTCTAGACTGTAAATTCATTGTGGGCAGAGAATATGCCTACCAAGTTGGTTATTGTACTCTCCCAAGCACTTAATAAAGTGCTCTTCATATAGTAAGCACTTAATAAATATGCTTGAGTGACATTACCAACTCAAAATGAACAACTATTTCATGTGCTTAACATTTTTGAATAAGCTTAGTTAGTGTGCTTCCCTCTACAATGGACAGTGGAAGTGTGCTGATTGTTTCACATTTGATCATCTAAATGTAGATGTGTTCCATATTAGAAGACACCTTCAAGTGCATATGCAACCGAAAGGCCAATGTGAGACACATAGATCCAGCCGCAGTTTTTTTTAGTGTTTGTTAAGCACTTGCTATGTACCAGGAACTGTACTAAGCACTGAGGTAGTACTTATTACAGCACTCTGCACATAGTAAGTGCTCAGTAAATAACACTGATTGATTGTTTGACTGACATGTCCCACAGTGGGGCTCACAGTCTTAATCCTCCTTTTACACATGAAGTAACTGAGGCACAGAGAAGTTAAATGACTTAACCAAGGTCACGCAGCAGACACACTGTGGACACAAGAAGGCTGTCCTTTGTAGGATCGTGTTGTTTGCAGTGCTTGGAACTGATTTTCCTTCCATCTCTTGGTCTCTCAATCCTTTAGGAGTTTTTCTCAGAAAAAGACTCCTCCTTTCTTGATAATAATTTGCCATGCTTGTCTATCCCAGCAACTGACTCCCAGTTTTCAGCTGGGACAGAGCATCATCTGAGGTTTTCTTTTCGATCAGCCAATGATATTCAGTGATGTGCAGAGCACTGTACTAAGAGTTTGGGAGAGTACAACAATCCCAACAGTTGTTGGTTTTACTCTGTTCTTAATATGCTTCCTCTGCCCTCCTTGCTTCCATTTTCCAAATTTCAGCTCTACATAGAGTAGCTGTTTGGGATTCCTGTTGGCGTTAAATCTCCTCACATGTCCCACACAACATAGCTGTGTTGAGGTGACCAAGATTCAAAGATGCCTAGAAAACTCAATAGCCCTCCACTCTCTCTTAATAGCCGCACACCCAGATCTTGAAAAAGCAAGTCTCTTTGAGTGAGAGTGTTCACCAAAATTATTTATTCCATAGGTCCCAAAGCAGGCATGCTAAATCATAAACTTCCTCAGGGCAGGACCCAAGTCTACCAACTCTATTGTATTGTACTCTCCCAAGTGCTTAGTGGAGGGCTCTGCACATAGTAAGCACCCAATAAATACCACTGATGGACTGATTTCATTAATTCAACGATTTCAATAGCAGAAAATAGAGTATAATACAATAGAATTCCAAGTATAGACTATAAAGGGGGAGTGGGCAGAATGAGAAAGACAGAAATACAAGCTGTTCAAACTACAAAGAACGGTGTGAATCTCCAGTTGCACTCTGCTCAATCCAGGCAAGTACCCGATGAGTCATTGAGTAATGACTCTAATTTTCCTCCAATTTAATCATTTAAAGCTTCTCGAGGACCAGGTACAAACAGGGTTCTGCTAAGAGCAGCGTGGAGTGTTCCCTGCTATCACTCTACCGACTCTTTTCTCCGAAGATGAGGATAACCTTAAGTAGGAATATTTTTGACGGGAGGGGGGGAATGGGATATGAGGATAAAGGAGATATGTTTAGCCAGTAGTCTACGATTTATACTCCAAAACCCTCGGGAGTGTGTGGGCACGTTAATCTTCTGAAAAAGGTGGTCACAGCAGATGAAGCTCTAGTCCTGGCCCTCAACATAGTAACCCAACCATATGGACACTAGTACATGCAGAGTGACCAGGCAGTCCAAACTTCATACCTAACCCATTTAACCCAGACAACAGTCTTGTTAGCACATCTAAAAGTTCTTAGTGCCCATGGAGCTACATATAGACTCTTCGCAATAATGGAAACTTTATAAGGACCTTATTTTGGAAAGGAATTCTGGGATGAGTGGAGAGACGTTACGAATTCCTGAAAGTCACAACTCAAAGCAAGAGACTAATATTTTTCTATCTCTCTGGCTGGCCTGCTAAGGATCCTGCCTGAAAGAAAATGAAATTCAAGCCGTAATTTAGCAAGCAGGCAGAATACCTGTGGTACATTTTCTTCCTTCATCAAATAAGTAACTGTGCACTCAAACCAATTTATTTTGCATATGCCTTCCCCGGTCTGTCTTCTCTGAGTGGAAAAGAACTTCACTCAAAAGAAGTTTAAAAGTTGCTTTGAACTCAAACCCCTAGAAGACAAGGAGAAGGAATCCCTATTCCCTTGAATTTGCCCTACAGAGAAATTAACTATTTAAACCCAAACTTCTCATTCAGAGAAATTCCTTGAAATGAGATAAGGAATTAGAAGAAAGGAAGGAAAACTAACCTCAAGCACTAGACTTGCAACACATTAGATTCCATTTGAACCTAAGGGATAATTGCAAACCCCTTTTAATGAAATTTTAATGAGGGTTCCTTTGCACATATTCAATTCATCACTAAATCCTATCGGTTCAACCTTCACGATATCTCTAAAATCTGCCCTTTCCTCTCCATCCAAACTGTTACTGCATTAATCCAATCACTTATCCTATCCCGCCTTGATTACTGTATCAGCCTACTTGCTGACCTTCCTGCCTCCTATCTCTCCCAACACCAGTCCATCTGCTGCCCGGATCATTTTTCTACTAAAATATCCAGGCCACCTTTCCCCACTCCTCAAGAACCTCCAGTCGTTGCCCATCCAACTCCACCTCAACAAAATCTCCTCGCCATTAGCTGTAAAACACTCAATCATCGTGCCCACTCCTGCTTTACCTCGCTACTCTCCTACTACAATCCAGCCTGCACACTTTGCGCACACCTCTAATTTTAACCTTTTCACTATATCTGTTTCTCTCGCTCCACCAACCTCTCACCCACATCCTGCCTCTGGCAGAGAATGCCCTCCCTACTCATACCCGACAGACAAATTCAGACAAAACCTCACTGAAAGCACCTCTCCAACAAGAGGCCTTCCCTGACTAAGCCTTCCTTTCCTCTTCTCCTACTCCCTTCTGCCTTGACCTGACTTGCTCCCTTCCCAGCCCCACAGCACTTATGTACATATCTGTAATTTTATCATTTACATTAATGTCTGTCTCCCTCTCTAGACTGTAAGCTCATTGTGGGCAGGGAATGTGTCTGTTTATTCTTTCTTCCAAATGCTTAGTAACTGCACGAAGTAAGCGCTCAGTAAATACGGTGGACTGGATTTGCTCTTCTCTTCCATTAATTCCAAAACGTACATCTCAAAATGTAAAATATCTCTGGCACCATCAACTTTACCCCATAGTTTTCAAATATAACACTACAGTCCGAGCCACTGGCCAGAATTTTCCACACAGGTACAGTGAGATACACAGGGGCAGTAGAATTGACGAGGTAGAAAAGCAGAACAAGTGTAAACATATCTTAAAATGTCCAAACAGTCAGTAGTATCTACTGAGCCTTTACTGGATACAGCACTATAAAGAGGTTTGGAGAGAACAATGGAATTAGTAGACATGAACCCTGTTCAACCCTGGAGGTTTCATTTAGCCAAACTATCAGGGCACTGATTATTCAGGAAATATTGACAGAGAAAACATGGTGATAATGACCCAGAGAAAAGAAAGAGGCCAAAGGTGAAAGGTAAATACTGAATCAATCTATCTATCATGGCATTTATTGCGTGTTTACTGTGTGCGGAGCCCAAGCCAGACACGGGCATAGGCAAGGGGCTGGATGAGAAGCAGTGAGGCTTAGTGGACAGAGCCCAGGCCTGGGAGTAAGAAGGACGTGGATTCTAATCCCGACTCTGCCACGTGTCTGCTGTGTGACCTTGGGCAAGTCACTAAACTTCTCTGTTCCTCAGTTACCTCAGCTGCAAAATGGGGATGTGTGAGTCCCATGTGGGACAGAGACTCTAATCAACCTGATTAAATTTTACCTACCCAGCACTTAGAACAGTGCTTGGCACATAGTAAGTGCTTAATGAGTACCATAATTATGTCTATTATTATTATATTATATAAATGTCCATTTATTGTATATTATTATATATGTCCTACTATTATATATGTCCAAGAGTGAACTCCTTATCTTCCCTCCCAAACCCTGCCCTCTCCCTGACTTTCCCATCACTGTCGACAACACCACCATCCTTCCTGTCTCACAAGCCCGCAACCTTGGTGTCATCCTCGACTCCGCTCTCTCGTTCACCCCTCACATCCAATCCGTCACCAAAAACTGCCACTCTCACCTCTGCAACATCACCAAGATCCGCCCTTTCCTCTCCATCCAAACCACTACCCTGCTGGTTTAATCTCTCATCCTATCCCGACTGGATTACTGCATCAGCCTCCTCTCTGATCTCCCATCCTCCTGTCTCTCCCCACTTCAGTCTATACTTCACACTGCTGCCTGGATCATCTTTGTGCAGAAACGCTCTGGGCATGTTACTCCTCTCCTCAAACATCTCCAGTGGCTACCAATCAACCTACACATCAGGCAAAAACTCCTCACTCTCGGCTTCAAGGCTGTCCATCACCTCGCCCCCTCCTACCTCACCTCCCTTCTTTCCTTCTCCAGCCCAGCCCACACCCTCCGCTCCTCTGCCGCTAACCTCCTCACTGTGCTTCATTCTCGCCTGTCCCACCATCGACCCCCAGTCCACATCCTCCCTCTGGCCTGGAATGCCCTCCCTCTGCCCATCCGCCAAGCTAGCTCTCTTCCTCCCTTCAAAGCCCTACTGAGGGCTCACTTCCTCCAAGAGGCCTTCCCACCCCATCCCCCCTGCCCCACCTCCTTCCCCTCCCCACAGCACCTGCATATACGTTTGTACAGATTTATTACTCTATTTTACTTGTACATATTTACTATTCTATTCATTTTAATTTGTTAATATGTTTTGTTTTGTTGTCTGTCTCCCACTTCTAGACTGTGAGCCCACTGTTGGGTACGGACTGTCTCTATATGTTGCCAACTTGTACTTCCCAAGCGCTTAGTACAGTGCTCTGCACACAGTAAGTGCTCAATAAATACGATTGAATGAATGAATGAATGATTAGGAGAGAGAGATGAGATCAAGGTATAGTGAGTCTGTTGGCATTAGAGGAGTGAAATGAATGTGCTGCTGCTCCCGACTGTGAGCCCGTTGTTGAGTAGGGACCGTCTTTATATGTTGCCAACTTGTACTTCCCAAGCGCTTAGTACAGTGCTCTGCACACAGTAAGTGCTCAATAAATATGATTGAATGAATGAATGAATGAATAGTAGTGAAGTAGGAGGGGTCAAGGTGAAAAGAAGGGGTGTGGCTCAGTGGAAAGAGCACAGGCTTGGGAGTCAGAGGTCATGGGTTCTAATCCCAGCTCCGCCACTTATCAGCTGAGTGACTGTGGGCAAGTCACTTAACTTCCCTGTGCCTCAGTTACCTCATCTATAAAATGGGTATTAAGATCGTGAGCCCCACGTAGGACAACCTGATTACCTTGTATCCACCCATGCTTAGAACTCTGTGTTTGGCACAGAGAAAGCACTTAACAAATACCATCATTATCGTTATTATTGAAAGCCCATGGAAAGGAGTTTCTATTTGATGTGGAAGTGGATGGACAACCACTGAAGGATCTTGAAGAATGGCAAAACATGGATCAAACGGTTTTGTAGAAAAATGATCCGGGCAGCAGAGTAAAGTATGGACTGGAGTGGGGAGAGACAGGAGGCAGAGAGGTCAATAAGGAGGCTGATTCAGTAGGCAAGAAGGATAGAATAAGTGCTTGGATTCACATAGTTGCAGTTCTGATAGAGAGAATAGGGCAGATTTTTGTGATGTTGTGAAGGTAAAACTAACAGTACTGGGTGATAAATTGAATATGTGGATTGAATGTGAAAGCTATGTAGAGGATAATGCCAAGCTTTTGAGCTTGTGAGACACCGAAGATGGTCGTGCTGTATATGGTGATCATCTCACAGTCTAAGAATGCCCTCTGCAGACTGGCATACTGGATTAACACCACTGGTCACAGAGTCTTCCTTGACTTGTCCCTTCTCCAGTAAATATAACCATCCTGTTCATATGTGGCAAACACTGTACTAAACCCTGGGGAACATACAAGATAATCAGGTTGGGCACAATTCTGTCTCACAGTCTAAGTGGGACAAGAACAGGCTTCAAGGCTTCAAGGCTGTCCATCACCTCGCCCCCTCCTACCTCACCTCCCTTTTCTCCTTCTACAGCCCAGCCCACACCATCCGATCCTCTGCCGCTTACCTCCTCACTGTACCTCGTTCTCTCATGTCCCGCCGTCTACCCCCAGTCCACATCCTCCCCCTGGCCTGGAATGCCCACCCTCCATACATCCGCCAAACTAGCTCTCTTCCTCCCTTCAAAGCCCTACTGAGAGCTCACCTCCTCCAGGAGGCCTTCCCAAACAGAGCCCTCTTTCTCCTCTCCTCCTCCCCATCCCCCCTGCCCTACCTCCTTCCCCTCCCCATAGCACCTGTATAGATGTTTGTACAGATTTATTACTCTATTTATTTGACTTGTACATATTTACTATTCTATTTATTTTGTAAATGATGTGCATCTAGCTTTGTTTCTATTAATTCTGATGACTTGACACCTGTCCACATGTTTTGTTTTGTTGTCTGTCTCCCCCTTCTAAACTGTGAGCTCGTTGTTGGGTAGGGATCATCTCTATATGTTGCCAACTTGTACTTTCCAAGCGCTTAGTACAGTGCTCTGCACACAGTAAGTGCTCAATAAATACAATTGAATGAATGAAAGAACAGGTATTGAATCTCCATATTAGAGATCATTCATTCATTCAATCGTATTTATTGGGTGTTTACTGGTTGCAAACACTGTACTAAGAGCTTGAGAGAGTACAATAGAACAATAAACAGACACATTCCCTGTCCACAATGAGTTCACTTGAGGAAACTGAAGCAAAAGGAAGTTAGATGACTTCCCCAAATCACACTGAGACAAGTGGCAGAGTCAGAATTTGAACACATGTCCCTCCTCCCACATCTTTGCCCTTTCTACATTGATTATTTGGATGAAATCCTTTCTTCTTTTTTTAAAAAAATAGAATGGGGTTTGTGTCTTTTATTCCATTTTTTATAAAAGGATAAGGAATGACATAAATTATGACTGTTCCAGGCAAAAGCAGGAAATTCATTTTCTTGTGCTGTTCTATACAACCTGGGCCACAGAGATGTGCTTTATGAACTCAAATAGAAGAGATAGGCAAACATTACTTAGTCTGTCACAATCAGCCCAGGCATAGAAAATCTCATCCCACTCCTTCATGTAAAATGTGGTAATGTAGGGATTTGGATTCAAAATACCTCCAGCCACACTAAGCCAGCATATTTTTTTTTATGGTTTCAGGAGTCATCACGCAAAATTTCTCCAGCTATAATTTTTAAAATGAATGCCTAGTGATTGAGGGGTGGTCATTTTCAGCATTCAGCGCAGCTCTCAGATTAGGGGACACGGTGTCTTTAATTTACACAGCACTGCAATATTAGCAGGTAGGGGGTAAAGGAGGGAATGGCATTAGAATTGGAGTCTTGTGAGGATTATGGATTTAATGCTCACAGTGAATCTTGGAAAAGATAGAGCTGATTGAAGAATCAATTTGGCTAAGGTAATGGGATGAAATTAGGTAAAAGAAATCTAGGTTGAACATGAGGAAAGAGTTTATAACCATCTTTCTTATTATTCTAAGTAATGATGTCCTAACAGATGATAGAAGCTACAGAAATTGAAGTTGGAAAGGATAACCATTTAGACATTATTTTAGAAGGGGAAGGTCCTAATTTGTAAGAGGTGCAGGACTTTACAGGGTCACGCCAACCCCTGGCATTAAAGGTAACTCCGGCCCATCTATCATTCATTCATTCATTCAATCGTACTTATTGAGTGCTTCCTGTGTGCAGAGCACTGTACTAAGCGCTTGGGAAGTACAAGTTGGAGACATACAGAGACGGTCCCTACCCAACAGTGGGCTCACAGTCTAGAAGGGGGAGACAGACACAAAACAAAACATGTGGACAGGTGTCAAGTCGTCAGAATAAATAGAATTAAAACTAAATGCACATCATTAACAAAATAAATAGAATAGGAAATACGTACAAGTGAAATAAATAGAGTAATAAAGCTGTACAAACATATATATATGTGATGCCAATTTGTACTTCCCAAGCGCTTAGTACAGTGCTCTGCACATAGTAAGCGCTCAATAAATACGATTGATTGATTGATTGATTGATTGATATATAGGTGCTGTGGGGAGAGGAAGTAGGTAGGGAGGCAGGGATGGGGAGGAGGAGAGGAAAAAGGGGGCTCAGTCTAGGAATGGACTACCAGACAAGCCCATCTGATGCACCAAACATCTGGTGGAAGATGGACTGCCACAACTCATGTCGTCCCTTCTGAGCCCCAGGATTAGAATCCATGACCTTCTGACTCCCAAGCTGGTGCTCTATCCACTAAACCGTGCTGCTTCTCAGACAAGGAGCAGAGTCATAATTAGAACCCAAGTCCTTCTGAATCCCAAGCTCTACCACCAAAGCATGTTGCTTCTCTTTTTAGTGACCATAAACTCTCCTACTTTCGATCCACTGGGGGCAAGTCACCCCGTTCGAGAGGTGGAAAAGAAGGTTAAACACTTACATTCTGCCCAAGTTTGCAAAATGGTTAGCTAATTTTGTGTTTTCTTCATGGAGATTTTTTTTAGAACAGCTCCTAGTCATTATAGTTTTATCTCTTCATAAATAGGAGCTCCAGGTGAAACAGTATAAGTGTTGACACACTCTGCTTGAAAATGATTAGAATTGCCTAGATATTGCCGTATCCATTAGCACATTAACATAAATTAAACCTGCAGTACAAACAAAACCCTTCAAGCTAGCAAGACCCAGAGTCCTTGAAACGGAGGGAGAGTTTGACTAGTTAATCCCATCAAGAGGTAGAAGGATTATTATCATTAAAGGAAATATTTTCTATGCATTTCCATTAGCTGTTCCAAATCTCCAGACGTTAAAAGTGCTTTTTAAGCAGACGGCCCAATAATCAGTATGGAAGTAAATGAAATTTTCCATTAGGTGCATTATTGCTTGTGGATTTCACTACATACATTATTCAATTGTCATTTAGCAAAGGGTGCTAAACTACTCCTTACCTTTCACGCACCTCAGGAATGATTCTTTGTTTCCGGAAAAAGGCATACTACTGCAGGAATGATTACAGCTTAATGCTTAGACTTCCTGCCTTCTTTTAAAATGAAAATAAAACACGGCAACATGAAGTTAACTGCTGGTCGTACATTCACTTCATTCACTTCCAAACTGTTTTATGATCCCTCAGACATTCACAAGGTTAATAGTTTTAGAAGAGAGAGGGAATGCCATCTAGATGTATTAATACTTGGAAACTGAAAGACTTTGAAAGACCTCGAATTTTGGTCTCGCCCAGATTCACTGAGTTGAAAATAATGCTGGAATTTGGAAGAAAGAGTCTACCGGGCCACATCTTCAACACTTTAAGGGATCACTGCAGCTAGAAGTTGATGCCGTATTTTTTATGGTACTTGTTAAATGCTTACTATGGTTCAAGCTGGGGTAGATATAAGATAATCAGGTAGGACAAATTCCCTGTCCCACAAGAGGCTCACAGTCTACGTAGGAGGGAGTAGGATTCGATCTCCATTTTACAGATGAGGAACCTGAGGCACAGAGGTGTTAAGTGTCTTAAGACAATTGGCGGAGCCAGGATTATTCATTCATTCATTCAATCGTATTTATTGAACATTTACTGTGTGCAGGACACTGGACTAAGCCCTTGGGAAGTGCAAGTCAGTAACATATAGACACGGTCCCTACCCAACAATGGGCTCAAAGTTTAGAAGGCGGAGACAGGCAACAAGACAAAACATGGAGACAGGTGTCAAAATTGTCAGAACAAATAGAATTATAGCTATATGCACAGCATTAGCAAAACAAATAGTATAGTAAATATGTACAAGTAAAATAAATAGAGTAATAAATCTGCACAAACATATATACAGGTGCTGTGGGGAGGGGAATGAGGTAGGGCAGGGGGGATGGGGAGGAGGAGAGGGAAAAGGGGCTCAGTCTCGGAAGGCCTCCTGGAGGTGAGCTCTCTGTAGGGCTTTGAAGGGAGGAAGAGAGCTAGCTGGGCAGATGTGTAGGCCAGGGAAATGACGTGGGCCGGGGGTTGACGGTGGGACAGGTGAAAACAAGGTACAGTGAGGAGAACGAGGTACAGTGAGAACCCAGGTCTGTGATCTTTCCACTAGACAATGCTGTTTCTTTAATTCAGCTAGAATATGACAAGTGCCTGGACCACTTCTGGTGGAAATCGGGTTGTATAGAGTCAAAAAAGGGGTTGGAGAACGAGTGAGGCAGTAGATGTGCAGAACCTATTTGAGGAATTTGGACAGAAATGGGAGGAGACAGATGGCACAGTAATAGCTAAAGTGTTCAGTGGGATCCTGAGAAGAATTTTTTTTTCTTTGTGATATTGTTGGTTTGTTTTAGGATGGGGTGAGATGGGTGCTTTTGAAGGCAGAGGGGAAGGACATGGAGATAGAAAGGCTGAAGATGGCAGTCAAGGAGAGAAGACAAGTGGGTGCAAATGGTTTTAGAAAGGGAAAAGGATGGGGTTGGAGATTCGGTAGATCTTAAAAGCAGCTGGGAAGCCTCCTCTTGAGAAATAGCTGAGAAGGGTGATGCTGGGGATGGAAGGAGTTGGGGGAGATCACACCGGCTGCTTTCAACTTTGTAAAGGAATTGGAAGGGTGATCGTGGCAAGAGAAGGAAGAGGGAGGACATTGAGGGTTTCCGGGCGGAGTCGAGGTCTGGAACAGTTGGTGAGGACAATGGAGAGGAAAGTCGATCGGGGAGAAATCTTGCTGAGCAGAAGAGAGGGCAGATTATAGCCAGTAAGAATGAATTTGAGTGAGCAAAGTTGGACCAGTGCCCAGATTTCCACCAATGATAATATTATACTTACGCCCTTACTAAGTGCCAAGCACTGTTTTAAAAACTGGGGAAGATACAAGTCAATTAGGTTGGACTCAGTCCCTACCCCAAATGGTTGCAGGGGAGAGAGGGGCTTACACTTTTATTGCCATTTTAAAGATGCAGTAACTGAGGCACAGAGAAATTAAGGGATTTTCCAAGATCACACAGCAGACGTGTGGCAGAGCCGGAATTAGAACCCAGGTCCTTCTGACTCTCAGGCTCATGCTGTATGGTGTGTATGCTGTATGGTAAGCAGAGTGGCTCAATGGAAAGAGCCTGGGCTTTGGAACCAGAGGTCGTGGGTTCAAACCCTGGCTCTGCCAATTGTCAGCTGTGTGACTTTGGGCAAGTCACTTAACTTCTCTGTGCCTCAGTTCCCTCATCTGTAAAATGGGGATTACGACTGTGAGCCCCACATGGTACAACCTGATCACCTTGTAACCTCCCCAGTGCTTAAAACAGTGCTTTCATTCATTCATTCATTCAATTGTATTTATTGAGCGCTTACTGTGTGCAGAGCACTGTACTAAGCGCTTGGGAAGTACAGGTTGGCAACATATTCATTCAATTGTATTTATTGAGTGCCTATTGTGGGCAGAGCACTGTACTAAGCACTTGGGAAGTACAAGTTAGCAACATATAGAGATGGTCCCTACCCAACAACGGGCTCACAGTCTAGAAGGGGGAGACAGAGAACAAAACATATTAACAAAATAAAATAAATAGAATAAGTATGTACAAATAAAATCCTGAGGGTCCTTTGCACATAGTAAGTGCTTAACAAATGCCATTATTATTATTACTATTATCCACTAAGCCACAAATCCTGTACACAATGTCTGCAAGCTTGTACTCTTTAAATTCCCTGTGGGCAGGGATTGTCTATACCTACTGTGGTATTGTACTCTTCCAATGATTCTGTCTCAGGTGTGATTATTGGGAAGGGCAATCCCAGGCCCCATGATTTATCTGGGTGAACTCAAGATTAAAAAACTTCCTCCTTTCTCCAACTGAATAAAAACTGGGGTGTTTGGAAAAAACAAAAGGAAATTAAAAAACAGCCGATGGGTTAATCATTTCTTTTAACTCTAAGTTTCTGGGAGAGCCCCAGATGATGGTCTTGTAGCGGGTTCCAACCACCCTAAAATCCCCGATGTTGTCCTTGCTAGTGGTGCCTCTGCACCTACTGCAGGAACCCAGAATCTAGGCAGAGAAGCAGCAAGACAGGGAGAAGGCAAGTCCTCCTGGCGAAACTAGACTGTGGCTGTCAATCGTGACGACCCCAGTGCTGATCAGGACTCAGAACACCCAGACAAGGCCCTACCTCGTCTTCTTAAGGTGTTTCACTGGATCGCAAGCTCCCTGAGGATAGGAAGCATATGGACCAATTCTATTCCACCAACTCCACTCAACTAACTCCCCTGTAGCACTTAGAACAGTGCTCTGCCTACAGTAAGCCATCATTTAATCAATCGTATTTCATCCAGCGCTTAGGACAGTGCTCCAGCGCTTAGAACAGTGCTTTGCACACAGTAAGCGCTTAACAAATGTCATCATTATAATAATAATAATAATTATTCATTCAATCATATTTACTGAGTGCTGTGTGCAGAGCACTGTACTAAGTCAGTGGTAAGTTTTGCTTAAGACTCCCAAAATATGCCCAAGGCTACTTAAAATGCAACTTGTTAATTAAATGATAAAGGTCAATTTAAAAGGCTGGAGTAACGTAGTCACATTAATCACAAACATTTCTTTAACCATGCTTGCTTTTGCAACCAGTAGTGATTAGTCATTTATAAGAAACATGGGCTTCCAATTTCCCCACTACAAAGACTTCATTCATTCATTCATTCAATCGTATTTATTGAGCGCTTACTGTGTGCAGAGCACTGTACTAGGCACTTGGGTATTTATTGAGTTCTTACTCTGTGCACAGCACTGAACTAAGCACTTGGGAGAGTACAATGCAACAGTGTGGTGGACGTATTCCCTTCCCCCCCACCACTTGATGGACATCCCTTCTAGACTGTGAGCCCACTGTTGGGTAGGGACTGTCTCTATATGTTGCCAATTTGTACTTCCCAAGCGCTTAGTACAGTGCTCTGCACACAGTAAGTGCTCAATAAATACGATTGATTGATTGATTGACATTATAGTCAACAAAGCATTTGGTAGAGTGCTCTAACAGTACGTACTATTGAATGATTCCTGATAAAACCTCACCTGGCAATGGTTGTCAGTTGTGGCAGAGTGTAAAGCTGGCTTCCAGGATTCATTCAATTGTATTTATTGAGCGATTACTCTGCGCAGAGCACTGTACTAAGCGCTTAGCACTGTATTAAGCATCCATAATGTCTGTCTCCCCCTCTAGACTGAAAGCTCATTAAGCTCCAGGGCTTAGAACAGTGCTTTGCACATAGTAAGCGCTTAACAAATGCCATCATTATTATTATTATTATTATTACGGGCAGGGAAAGTGTCTACCAACGGTGCTGTACTGTACTCTCCCAAGGGTTTGCTACAGTGCTCTGCACATAGGAAGTGCTCAATAAATATGACTGATGGATTGACTGATTGTTGGAAGAGGGAAATGGAAACCAAAAAGTCAGCAGTACGAGGTGGTGGGAGAGAATAAAGGGAGATGGAGGGTGGGCAGAAAATGCCACCTCATGGCTCAGGACTCTGAAAAGAATAAAGAAAACACCACAGCACTTCTACCCCTAACTTTCAAAGCTGTTGCTTCCCCTGCCTGTAATTTATTTGTGTATCTGTCTCCCTCATTAGATCTTCTCCATCATTCCCATCTTACCTCCTTCCCTTCCCCACAGCACCTGTATATATGTATATATGTTTGTATGGATTTATTACCCTACTTATTTATTTATTTTACTTGTACATATCTATTCTATTTATTTTATTTTGTTAGTATGTTCGGTTTTGTTCTCTGTCTCCCCCTTTTAGACTGTGAGCCCACTGTTGGATAGGGATTGTCTCTATACGTTGCCAACTTGTACTTCCCAAGCGCTTAGAACAGTGCTCTGCACACAGTAAGCCCTCAATAAATACGATTGATTGATTGATTGATTGATTGACCTTAAGCCCCTTGAGGCCAGGGATCTTGTCACTTAATTCCCCTGTACTGTGCCAAGCACTCAGTAGAGTGCTCTGCTCAGAGAAAGCACCCAACAAATACTACTAGTTGATCGATTCACCACTGCCACCTGAACAGGCACAGAAGTGACACTCTTGAATGCGATCCAATGCCACCGGAGCCTCCACGAACTCAACCTGGCTTTCAGAAAGGCAAATCCTGCTGACGGACACCAAAAATGTCAGCCACATACACCCCATTAATTAGGTAAGTGAAATAACTGGGAAGGCAATCCAGTCTCATTAAATAACGGGGCGTCCATTCACTCAGACGACTATGTACAGCGTAGGGATCAAGCACAGGACTGGAGTCAGTAGGTCGTGGGCTCTAATCCTGGCTCCGCCACTTGTCAGCTGTGTGACCTTGGGCAAGTCACTCTACTTCTCTGGTCCTCAGTTACCTCATCTGTGAAATGGGGATTGAGACTGTGAGCCCAATGTGGGAAAAAGACTGTATCCAACCCCAGCGATTATAACAGGGCCTGGCACACCGTAAGGGCTAAACAAATACCACAGTTATTATTCCTCTAGACTGTGAGCCCGTTGTGGGAAGGGATTGTCTCTCTTTATTGCTGACTGTACTTTCCAAGTGCTTTGTACAGTGCTCTGCACACAGTAAGTGTTCAATAAATACAACTAAATGAATGTAATCTGTCTTTGCAGATCCCCACAGCACTTGTATATATTTGTACAGATTTATTACTCTATTTATTTTACTTGTACGTATTTATTATTCTATTTATTTTGTTAATCACGTGCATATAGCTTTATTTCTATTTGTTCTGATGATTTTGACACCTGTCTACATGTTTTGTTTTGTTGTCTGTCTCCCCATTCTAGACTGTGAGCCCGTTGTTGTGTAGGGACCGTCTCTATATGTTACCGACTTGTACTTCCCAAGCGCTTAGTCCAGTGCTCTGCACACAGTAAGCGCTCAATAAATATGATTGAGTGAATGAATGAATGAAGTCTTTGTAGTGGGGAAATTGGAAGCCCACGTTTCTTATAAATGACTAATTACTACTGGACACAAAAGCAAGCATGGCTAAAGAAATGTTTGTGATTAATGTGAGTATGTTACTCCAGCCTTTTAAATTGAGCTTTATCATTTAATTAACAAGTTGCATTTTAAGTAGCCTTAGGCATATTTTGGCAGTCTTAAGCAAAACTTAGCACTGACTTTTTTTACATGCTTCATACAGTTTCTCTTGATTAAAAAGGATTAAATCATTGTTTCGGTATTAATGCTAAATACAAATGTCATCATTTCCTAGGAAAAAAAAATGCACCAAGTACTTCAAATAGCATTTTATCTCTTGCAAAGTGCCCTGCCTTCATTTCTATCCTGTTATCGTTTATACTTCAGTTCTATTTGCATACAAGTACAACAGCATTCAGACAAATGCATTCAGAAGCACAAGATCAAAAAGAGGCTTTGTGGCTAATAAAAATTATTTAGAATTGGTGTCATTACCCTCATATGATATGTTCAAATGATGCATTATATCAACAAAGGAAAATGAATCCAGAAAACAATGCAATTAGCACCATTCATTTCTGCCTCAAATCAGATTAGCCAGATAGCTGCAAAGAAAACCAAGTCAACGATGGTAGAAAAGAAAAATAGTTTCTAAATGGCAGTCTAATAATCAGCAATAATGAAACAGAAGTGGGAAGTCATTTGTATACTTTGAAATAACAAGAGATGAAAAGAGCTACAAGGGAGTTGAGATGGATAATGAACTGAATACTAATTTCGAAAAACATGGAGAATTGCATTGTAAACACCAAAATCTAAATAACTTTACAGATTTTTGTTTGATGGCTAACATTAATAGTAAATTTTGCATTGGTCATTCCTGTACCCTAATGCGCTTGAGAAATGTTGGTAATTCTCAGAGCTCTCATCGAAGATTGCTAAAGATTTTCAGGGCCCAAACCTAGGTTCTGGCTCCCCAATTTCACAATGACTTCAAAGACAAATGCAGATGTGATAGAGATAGGAAGATGGAAGCAGTGATGCCATTATCATTATCATCATCACCTACAAATAAACAACTTTCAGAGGATTCATTCATTCCATCGTATTTATTGAGCACTTACAGTGTGCAGGTTATTGCACCAAGCACTTGAGGGAGTACAATAACACGGCTCAGAGGAAAGAGCCCGGGCTTGGGAGACAGAGGTCATGAGTTCTAATCATCATCATCATCATCATCATCATCAATCGTATTTATTGAGCGCTTACTATGTGCAGAGAACTGTACTAAGCGCTTGGGAAGTACAAATTGGCAACATATAGAGACAGTCCCTACCCAACAGTGGGCTCACAGTCTAAAACCCAGCTCCGCCACTTGTCAGCTGTGTGACTTTGAGCAAGTCACTTAGCTTCTCTGTGCCTCAGTTACCTCATCTGGAAAATGGAGATTAAGACCGTGAGCCCCACGTGGGACAACCTGATTACCTTGTATCCCCCCAGTGCTTAGAAGAGTGCTTGGCACACAGTAAGCGCTTAACAAATGCCATCATTATTATCATTATTACAATATAACAATAAGTAGATACATTCCCTGACCACAGTCTAAGGATGAGATAATACCTCAGGAAGATGTGACTGTTATCTACTGATAACCAGTTAACTAACCAGTATTTATTGAGTACTTACTCTGTGCAGATCTCTATATTAAGCACTTGGAGGAGAGCAATAGAATTATTAGATGTGATCTCTTCCCTCAAGGAGCTTTGTTCTCTGTCTCCCCCCTTTAGACTGTGAGCCCACTGCTGGGTAGGGACTGTCTCTATATGTTGCCAACTTGTACTTCCCAAGCGCTTAGTACAGTGCTCTGCACACAGTAAGCACTTTAGAGAAGCGGAAAGAGAAAATGATACAAACAAAATTTAGTCCTTAAGAAATGGGTATGTGAGATATGTACAAAAAATTGTTTAGGTGATTGTGACATTTTAAGTGCTCAGTAACCAAAAAAGAACTTTTTTTGGAGAATTTGGGGCCCCAGAGGCTGCAAAACAGAATGTCCTGCCACTCCCTGCTGTTACTGAGGTGAATTCCCTTCCCGGCCCTCCAAAACAGCTGGAAGCTGAACCTGCAGCCATGTGACCTGGAATAGCATCTGCCTTCCAATTATTATTATCATCGTTGCTGCTGTCATTATTCAAGAACCTGGAAACTTCCTTTCAGCTATAATTCACTGGAGATTTTGTTGTTCTTGTTGTTGCTGTTTTTCTTTATTTGCCTTTAGCTGTGCTGATCATCTTTGTTCTTTTCTTGAATGTATTTTGGTGGCCTCCCCACTCCTTTCTCCCACATTCCCCTTTAAGACATCCTTGAGGGGAAGGGATTGGATCCAAATAATCTCTTTGACCCTTAGGGCTCTGCAGTGAAGTAAGCCCTAACAAACGCAATAAGTGTTTGCTTGAGAAGAAGTGTGGCTCAGTGGAAAGAGCACGGGCTTGGGAGTCAGAGGTTATGTCAGCTGTGTGACTTTGGGCAAGTCACTTAGCTTCTCCGTGCCTCAGTGACCTCATCTGTAAAATGAGGATTAAGACTGTGAACCCCATGTTCAGTGGAAAGAGCCCGGGCTTTGGAGTCAGAGGTCATGGGTTCAAATCCCAGCCCTGCCAATTGTCAGCTGTGTGACTTTGGGAAAGTTACTTAACTTCTCTGGGCCTCAGTTCCCTCATCTGTAAAATGGGGATGAAGACTGTGAACCCCCCGTGGGACAACCTGATCAACTTGTAACCTCCCCAGCGCTTAGAACAGTGCTCTGCACATAGTAAGCCCTTAATAAATGCCATCATTATTATTATTATTATTATTATTATTATTATTATTATTATTATGTGGGACAACCTGATTACCTCGTATCCACTCCCCCCACAGTGCTTAGAATAGTGCTTGGCACATAGTAAGAACGTAACAAATGCCATTATTATTATTATTATTATTATTATTATTATTATTATTATTATATAATTAATCATTGACCTAAAGGCACTTGATTGCACAGAATGTTACCTGATTCATTCATTAATTCATTCATTCAATCGTATTTATTGAGCGCTTACTGTGTGCAGAGCATTCTGTTACCAAATGGTTTCTAAGTCCACCACAGACATTATAATTAGTATCTCAGGCTGCTTTATCAGTGCTACCTGTAATCAATGTATAATGAATATAATCAATAGTCTGTAATGCCTCTCCAGTCCATAAACTACTGGTCAGTCAGTCAATCACGGTTATTGAGTGCTTACTGTGTGCAAAGCACTGTACTAAATGCTTGGGAGAGTACAATATGAGACACATTCCCTCCCCACAATGTGTTCACAGTCTAGAGGGCAGGGATGGTGTCTACCCACTCTGTACTCTCCCAAGCACTTAGCACAGTGCTCTGCACAAAGTAAGTGCTCAATAAATTTGATCAATTGATTGAATTGCAAATGGCAAGACGGACTCACCCCAAGAAAAGTTTCAAGATGTAGCCACGATTAATAACAATAGTTTTTGTCAAGTGCTGAATTAAGTAGTGGAGTAAGGATGATCAGGTTGGACACGATCCCTGTCCCACATCAGGCTCCCCGTCAAAGATCAAGTATTGAATCCCCACTTCACAGACCAGGAAATGGAGGCACAGAGAAATTAAGTGACTTGCCCAAAGTCACACAGTAGAAAAAGTGGAAGAGCTGGAATTAGAACCCAGATCCTGTGCTCCTTCCATTAGGTCACGCACCTTCACTGGCAAGGTCATGGCAACAAATCATCAGTGGGTAGGAGGAAGCAGAGGGAATAGATTCCTAGATGGTGCAAGGGAAGAAAAGGGAGGAAAATAGACACTTGAAGGCAGAGTCATAGTGAAGAAGCAGCGTGGCTCAGTGGAAAGAGACCGGGCTTTGGAGTCAGAGGTCATGGGTTCAAATCCTAGCTCCGCCAATTGTCAGCTGTGTGACCTTTGGCAAGTCACTTCACTTCTCTGGGCCTCAGTTCCCTCATCTGTAAAATGGGGATTAAGACTGTGAGCCCCCTGTGGGACAACCTGATCACCTTGTAACCTCCCCAGCACTTAGAACAGTGCTTTGATTAAGATTAGATTTGAAAGATTTGAAAGATTAAGCGCTTAGTACAGTGCTCTGCACATAGTAAGCGCTCAATAAATATGATTGATGATGCTTTGCACATAGTAAGCACTTAATAAATGTCATTATTATTATTATTATCAACCACTCAAAGCTGTGGAGGGCCAGGAGATTAAGGACCGGTAGACCAGCCTGCCTTTTCATTCATTCAATCATATTTATAATAATAATAATAATAATGACATTAAGTTAAGTTAAGTGCTTACTATGTGCGAAGCACTGTTCTAATCGCTTGGAGGAATACAAGGTGATCACGTTGTCCCACGTGGGGCTCACAGTCTTAATCCTGATTTTACAGCTGAGGTAACTGAGGCTCAGAGAAGATAAGTGACTTGCCCAAGGTCACACAGCAGAGATGTGGGGGAGCTGGGTTTTGAATCCATGACCTCTGACTCCCAAGCCCGTGCAAATTCCGTTGAGCCATGCTGCTTTGAGCGCTTTCTGTGTGAAGAAAACTTTACTAAGCGCTTGGGTAGTACAAGTTGGCAACATATAGGGACGGTCCCTACCTGACAATAGGCTCAGGGTCTAGAAGGGGGAGACACACAACAAAACTAAACAAGTAGACAGGTGTCAAAACCATCAGAATAAATAGTTCCAGTGGAATGGAGGAATTGATCTATCCTTGAACAGTGGCTACAGAAAGATTACATGCCCCACGCACTTTCTACTAGGTGATGCAGCCTCCCACATCCTCCTGCTTCTGAGTTGATAGAGGGGAGAGTGGCTTAAGGGACAAAATTCCCATCTGATTAAGGTGTTCTGCTCCACGATACATTCCCTAATCCAAATAAGCCTGGGAGTTAGTTCCTGGAGCTAATTTGGACTGACTAGAGCCTATTTCTGAAAAACCAGGGGGCTCTACTCCTATAGCAAGAGGGCAAGGGTTACTCCACTAATAACAAGATCAGGGTAATTAGTCTAACTCAGAAGGGAACATAGCTTAGTAGAAAGAGAGCAGTCCTGGGAGTGAGAGGGCCTGGGTTCTAATTCCATCTCCACTCACCTGCTGTGTGACCTTAGACAAATCATTAAACTACTCTGTGCTTCCGTTTTCTCATCTGCAAAATGTAGATCGGATACCTCTTAGCTCTCTCTCTTAAATAATGAGCCCTTTGAGAGACAGGGGATGGATCTGACCTGATTATCTTGTAACCACCCTGGCACATAATAAGCTCTTAAAAAAATACCACACGTATTATTATTATCCTTTCGGTTGTCTGGCTCTGAACAACTCTTGTGCAGCAACCAAAATGATGATAGATCACTCCATTGCATCATTTATCTCATGGGGACACTATCTTCCCCAGTGCCAACAGAGGTTGTTGCTAGGGTAAATTCCAGCTACCGTGGCCATGGGGACCCAATGGGCAGTTGAGATGAATGACTGGAAAAAGACATTGATAGAGTCATGCGTGATCTGGGCAGAAACCATTTCCTCAGAGAAGACTCAGTTCTCTCAACTGACTTTTATTCGGTAATTAAAACTTTCTCATTTTGGAACTGCCAAATTGGTTACATGGATTAAACTTCATTCATGTATATCAGGATTAATAGAAGTGGGAAGGGATTTAATTCCTTTGGAACCACATTATAAATGCTTAGCTGAACTTTTATTATGGGATATCAGCAGAGTTATCCTGGTCTAATTGTCTGTTGAAGAAATGGGGAATGTATACAAAAATTCATATAGGATGATATAGATGGATCTCTTTATATTCCGCATTTATTGGAAGGATTGTGAAAGCGATTACTAGTGATTTACAAAAAGTAAATCTGGAGAAATTATGCAAAAATGAAACAGAGTCCACATCCAGGAAAGTATCCACACATTGTATTCATTTTACCAAGCAAAATAGATCGGGATGCTTTCATTGGAAACATCAAGCAATTTTACTTTATGAGGCTGGCACTAAGTGAATGAGTCTAGATCTGTATGTCATGTTTAGGCAATAAGATTGAATTTAGTTCTCCCAAGGAAGTAAATCAAGGAGGATAGAAGAAGGGTCAGAGCAGCTTCCTTCATTCCTCTACCTGCTCTCCATTAAAAGGAATATTGCATCTGCTTCAGTAAGAAATCCCTACCCTGGGGATGGATACCTAAGTTGTCACACACTCCATTCCTCCCAACAAAGCTCTTTAATTCACACTTCGCAAAGGCGTCAGACAGTGGGAAGATCAGCTAACAGATATTCCTCATTATCCCCAGGACCACCATTTCCTTAAGGGTGTAACTAGTGTGAAGATGAGCCTGAGAATTCTTCTGCTGAGCTCAGGGAGGACAACACTTTTCAAAGACCATAGTCTCCAAATGAGAAACTGCTATAGAAAAAAGCAATCAGTAGCTTTGCATTTCGATTTGCTCCCTTTTTTCACTCCTCCCTCAGCCCCACAGAACTTATGTACATATCCTTAATTTATTTATTTACTTTAATGTCTGTCTTCCCCTCTAGACTGTAAGCTCACTGTGAGAAGAAAATGTGTCTACTAACTCATTTATATTGTACTTTCCCCAGCACTTATACAGTGCTCTGCACACAATAAGTGCTCAATATCATTGACTGATTAATAAGTAGCTTTACTCTGCCCCCTCCTCCCATCAGCTCTCCCCAAAGCATAGAGCAATGGCCCATATGTGAGTTAAAACACCAGTACTGGCCCAGCCATTTTTGGATAGATTAATCCTGTATCTTCACTTCTCCATAGCAAATCACATATGAAGAAGCACAATTAGAAGTGAAATCTTTGCTTGAGGGGACTATTAAATTAACCAGCCAAGTACAATGTCACATACATCGAACCCTTAATAAAATGCCTCCAGGTTTTTGTTTGCTGTAGATGTACAAGTGTGTATACGTGTATGGACGGATATAAAAAGATGTGCTTAACTGCAAACAATTTGGTTTCTAAAGGCGTAAATTTAAGGAATGTTTAAATGCTACTGAGCATAACCAATATAACACAGACATTCTCATGGCATTTTAATTCAAAGTATCAGCTCCATATCCAACCTTCTAAGAATATTACAAGCCTCTTTGCTTCATAATAAACCTTTTTATGATGCCGATTCCCATTTGAATCTTTAGCAAAACTTTCCAGCAGCCTAAAACCAGTTTGTTCAAGTGTAAAGTGCTATCAAGTTGTTTAACAACAAATCAACTCATAACCACTGGTTACAGTCTTTGTGGAATTATTGCTTCAATAAATAATGTAGCAAATAAGGATCTCCTTGTTTACAGGAAATTAAATGGCTGCTTATTGAGATGTTTTTATTACTAGAAGCAAATCTAGAAAACCCTCTTACATTCATGTATCTATCTAAATCATCTCTTATTGATCAAATGAATCAATAAAATGTACTTAGGCCAAAGATTTATAAAGTCTATGATTTACTAGGTAGTCATTTCTCATGAGATAGTAGAACCAAATTCTCCACTGACCTGAAAATATGGCTAAATTGGTGAGTGATACCATTTGTATAGTAAGTAGTAGAGAGTAAGTCTATATTTCCATTTGCAGCAAATTAAATGATTGGATTTATAATGATTTTATTCATCACCGTTTCCTTACAACTTCCATATGCTCATTTCTAGCTAAGCCCAAGCCACACATTTCCTAGAATCTCCGAAAAAGTTCTTGTCAGTGAAAGGATCTAGCTTCTTCCCCTAGAGAAGCAGCATAGCTCAGTGGAAAGAGCCCGGGCTTCAGAGTCAGAGGTCATGGGTTCAAATCCCGGCTCCACTGCTTGTCAGCTGTGTGATTTTGGGCAAGCCACTTAACTTCTCTGTGCCTCAGTTACCTCATCTGTAAAATGGGGATTAAGATTGTGAGCCCCACATGGGACAACCTGATCACCTTGTATCCTCCCCAGCGCTTAGAACAGTGCTTTGCACATAGTAAGCGCTTAACAAATACCAAAATTATTCATTATTAGTTAGATCATATCAATCAGTCAATCAGTAGCATTTACTGAGCACTTATGTGTGCAGAGCACTCTGCTATGGGCACTTTCAATCAATGGTGTTTACTGAGTGCTATGTGCAGAGCACTGTACTAAATGTTTGGGAGAATACAATGCAATGGAGTTAGTAGACATATTCCCTACCCACAAACAACTTACAGTCAAGAGGAGGAGACAGACATTAAAATAAAGGAGAAGCAGCGTGGCTCAGTGGAAAGAGCCCGGGCTTGGGAGTCAGAGGTCTGCCACTTATCAGCTGTGTGACTTTGGGCAAGTCACTTAACTTCTCTGTGCCTCAGTTCCTTCATCTGTAAAAGGGGGGGTTATAATAATAATGGCATTTATTAAGCACTTACTATGTGCAAAGCACTAGGGAGGTTACAAGGTGAACAGGTTGTCCCAAGGGGGGCTCACAGTCTTAATCCCCATTTTACAGATGAGGTAATTGAGGCCCAGAGAAGTGAAGTGACTTGCCCAAAGTCACACAGCTGACAATTGGCGGAGCTGGGATTTGAACGCGTGACCTCTGACTCCAAAGCCCGGGCTCTTTCCACTGAGCCACGTTGCTACTCTAAGCCTGTGAGCCCCACATGGAACAACCTGATTACCTCGTATGTACCCCAGTGCTTAGACCAGTGCTTGGCACATAGTAAGCACTTAACAAATACCATCATTATTACTGAGTGCAAATCCAAGTGCAAGAACAATGCAGAATGAAGAGACACAGGAATACCAAAAAGGTAGAAGAGACCCTCATTTGATTGCAATGCTGCTTTGGTTTCCTGACATATAAAAATAAGCTAAATATTTAGTGGGAAATGATACCTAGTGTAAGAAGGGATTTTGCAGACATTGCAACCATTTCTCAGATTTCAAAAATTGGATTAAATTCAACCAAGAGCGTGTCAAGTACTCTTCTTGGTTGTTACAGGAAATTGAATTCATGTATTACCAATACACCTAAATCATTAAAATGTTGTTTGGAAAGAGATTATCAATATCCAAGCACTCTTCTGTGGTTTCATTAAAACAGAAAGTCACAATATAACAAGAGTACTCTAAAAAGATTTGGATTCCCTTTAAAAATTTAAATCCTTAAATATAGAGTGGAAACTAAATTTGGAACTTATCACGACAGTCAACTAAACCCTTTTCAAAAGCCATGGGCTATTAAAGGCTGATTACAGATAGCAAATTCTCAAGCATTCATACAGTGGCATTGTCATGCTGAAAACTTAAATTAGAGGCATATTATGAACGTGAGATATAAAGGTAATATTTTGCATTCCCACTCCATCCTTTCTCCTGTATGTCAAACATATACTAAAATCTCCACTGACCTCAATTTTTCCATCTGCTCCTTTGGATTTGGGGCTGATTCATTGCTTTCTTAATTGCTTTTAAACTGATCATCCACAGTTCTCCTCTTGTATACAGAATGAGTGGATTGTTATAAGAAACCATCTTCAACCGCCTTATAATTGAATACAAGGGAGTGGTAAAGAGAGCCGAGAGAGGAAAGGAGAGAGCTAGAAGTTATTCTTCATACTCAGAGTTAACACAAGGACAGTGAAATTTCCTCCAGTTGGTTGTGTGGCTGAAATTCCAGTCTCTTCCACTCTGGTAGATATGCAAAGATAGTAGCACATTTATTTCAACCCCTTGCCCAACTGAAGTGAACATTCTGCCCATTAATTAGCTACTTAGGTAACAAAGGAGCAGCTGAAAGCACTTAGTATCCCTAAGCACTGAGTAATGATAATGATAATAATAATGATGGCATTTATTAAGCGCTTACTATGTGCAAAGCACTGTTCTAAGTGCTGGGGAGGTTACAAGGTGATCAGGTTGTCCCACGGGGGGCTCACAGTTTTAATCCCCATTTTACAGATGAGGTACCTGAGGCACAGGGAAGTTAAGTGAGCTGCTCAAAGTCATACAGCTGACTGCTGGGGGAGCCAGGATTTGAACCCATGCCCTCTGATTCCAAAGCCCGTGCTCTTTTCCACAGAGCCACGCTGCTTTTCCAGTAGCCACGGGCTAAGAAATTTTTGCACCATCCTTGATGAAAGGTGCTGGAGTAACTATCCAGTTGACCATCATCATCATCATCAATCGTATTTATTGAGCGCTTACTATGTGCAGAGCACTGTACTAAGCGCTTGGGAAGTACAAATTGGCAACATATAGAGACAGTCCCTACCCAACAGTGGGCTCACAGTCTAAAAGGGGGAGACAGAGAACAAAACCAAACATACTAACAAAATAAAATAAATAGAATAGATATCTACAAATAAAATAAATAAATAAATAAATAGAGTAAAAAATATGTACAAACATATATACATATATACAGGTGCTGTGGGGAAGGGAAGGAGGTAAGATGGGGGGGATGGAGAGGGGGACGAGGGGGAGAGGAAGGAAGGGGCTCAGTCTGGGAAGGCCTCCTGGAGGAGGTGAGCTCTCAGCAGGGCCTTGAAGGGAGGAAGAGAGCTAGCTTGGCGGATGGGCAGAGGGAGGGCATTCCAGGCCCGGGGGATGACCAGGAATGCTAGATCCCTGTTGCCCAAAGTCACACGGTTGGTGGAGCCGGGATTTGAACCCATGACCTCTGACTTCAAAGCCTGTGCTCTTTCCACTGAGCAACACTGCTTTGGGTAAAAGTTGAAGTAGTTTCCAGTCCACAGATTATTTATGCCACCAAAATAAGATCTATTCCCAGGGTTTCTGGTCTAACTTTCTGTCCAACAGAGAGAACCAGTATACTCTTACAAATATCCTGGGCTTCCTACCAAACTTTGAAAAGGTTACCTTCCATTCAGAACTTCATACCATTCAGTTTTTCAGAAAAACTGGCGGGCAGTTTTTCTTTGAACTTCATTTCAAAGTAGTCCTTTCTTTTAAAACACTGGGATGATCAAAAACTCCGAGAACGGAGCTGTTTGTGTCCATTGTAACTTGCCAGTGATTCAGAGGGGATACGATCGATTCGATTTTTCCAACTCAATCAAGCTACTGTAACTTCTGAAAACAACGTAAGTCTTCATGGTTTAGGCTGTCATACATTTCTATTCTACCCTCCCTGAAATGTTCACAACATCTATACACTATGAAGGAATGTGTTTGAAGATTAAAACTTGGTGCTTTTTTATTCTGTGTGTGATTTGAAGTGTTGGTATTGGGTGAACGTCAAAGATGGTATTTTGATCTTTTTACCATGTATGTAATCCCTCGAGTCAAAGGAAAATTGAAGTATAGGAGGTATAAGGTATATGGCACAGAATATAAGTATACATATATATACACATGCACACAAATGCTCAAATTGGAATGGCTATTTACCACCATCGGAGTAGCAAATGGGTAAGAATTGCTGATCTATTTTAAGGGTATTTTGGGGATACCTTTTATTTTACTTAGGTTGACATACAAATTGCTATTCAAGTCAATTCTCTGAGAACACAGGGGCTACATTTTTGAAGAACGTCCACTTTAAGGAAATTTACCCCTCTAGAAACACGTCTTAGCCCATCCTGCGCCCTCTTTTATCAAATTGTCAGCTGGCCAGTACTCCTGTCTGGGAACTCTCTCTGCCCTGGCTGGGTGTTCAGGAACTTGGGAGGAGAATGCAATATATCAGGAGTGAGGATGGAGGGGGAAACTGCTCTCCCAAAGGGTTCTGTACATTGAGCCACCCGCGAAATGCAGAAAACAGAGGGAAAGTAAATTATGGGATAGAGCACAGGCCTAGGAGTTAGAAGGTCAATGGTTCCAATTCCACATCTGCCACTTGTCTGCTGTGTGACCTTGGGCAAATCACTCAACTTCTCTGGGCCTCAGTTACCTCATCTGTAAAATGGTTATTGAGACTGTGAGCCCCATGTGGGACAGGGACTATGTCTAACCCAATTTGCTTGTATTCATTCATATTTATTGAGCATTTACTGTGTGCAAAATGCTGTAATAAGCGCTCAGGAAGTACAAGTTGGCAACATAGAGAGACGGTCCCTATCCAACAATGGACTCACAGTCTAGAAGGGGGAGACAGACAACAAAACATGTAGACAGGTGTCAAAATCATCAGGACAAATAGAATTATAGTATCTACCCCAGTGCTTAGTACAGTGCCTGGCACACTATAAGCACTTAAACAGTATCATTATCATTATTATTATTTTTTTTTTTTCCTGGGCGGACAAAAGGGATGTCTTTTTGTGTCATCAGGTGTAGACATGTTTACCACCATTTCTTGTAATGCTGTATTGCATTTGGTCTATAGCGACATATCTATTACTCTATTACTCTATTTATTTATTTATTTTACTTGTACATATCTATTCTATTTATTTTATTTTATTAGTATGTTCGGTTTTGTCTTCCCCTTTTAGACTGTGAGCCCACTGTTGGGTAGGGACTGTCTCTATATGTTGCCAAATTGTACTTCCCAAGCGCTTAGTACAGCGCTCTGCACACAGTAAGCGCTCAATAAATACGATTGATTGATTGATATCCTGTTGTAATAATATTCCCTAATTCCCCAACAACATCCAGTCCAAAACACACATGATGAAAACCCGGAGATGATAAAATAGATGGTAAAGTAGAGAAGCAGCATGGCTTAGTGGATAGAACATGGGCCTGGGTTCTAATTCTGGCTCTTCCGCTTGTCTACTGTGGGACCTTAGGGAAGTCACTTCTCTGTGTCTCAGTTACCTCACCTGGAAAATGGGGGTTAAGACTGTGAGCCCTATGTGAGTTACGGACTGTGTCCAACTCAATTACCTTGTATCTACTCCAGCACTTAGTACACTGCCTGGCACATACTAAGCACTTAAGAAATATCACAGTTAATTTTATTATCATTATCGTGTTGCGGCGAAACTCCTTCTAGACTGTGAGCCCGTTGTTGGGTAGGGACCGTCTCTATATGTTGCCAACTTGTACTTCCCTAAGCTCTTAGTACAGTGCTCTGCACACAGTAAGCGCTCAATAAATATGGCAATGAATAAATTAATGAATGAAATGATAAAAAATGCCTGACTGGTTCTGATCGACAAAGCAGTATTTTCCCCTACTATCAATCAATCAGGATTTATCCAGGTTGTGGGGAGGGAATGTATTTGTGATATTGTTGCATTTTGCTCTCCCTGGCGCTGAGTACAGTGCCCAGTGCACAGCAAGCACTCAATAAGTATGATTGATTGCTTATTAAGTGCTTACTGTGTGCAGACCACGAGAGAATACAGCATAACAGAATTGATTGACAGGTTCCCATCCCCAAAAGAGCTTATGCCTAGTGGACTTTTCAGTGTGAATGCAGATGGGAGAAGCGGGAAAGGATTTTAGGTGGAGATAAAGCCTGGAAGGGGACAGGCTTCAGGGAGTGAATAGGGCACAAAGCCACCATTTTTGGTCTTTTCTACCCTGATTGGAAGCGCTCAGATTTTTTTCAGACAGTTGGAAGAGTGACCTGGGGTTCTAGCTCATACAGTGGTGGAGACACTCATTCCCATTTTCCCTGAGGAATGGGCTCCTGGAATTGACATAACAAACCTAATAATTCATAATAATCGTGGTAGTTGTTAAGCACTCACTGTGTGCCAGGCACTGTATTAAGCACCGGGGTGGATACAAGCAAATCGGGTTGGACATAGTCCCTGTCCCACATGGAGCTTCCAGCCTCAACCCCCATTTTACAGATGAGATAACTGAGGCACAGAGAAGTGAAGTGACTTGCCCAAGGTCACACAGCAGACAAGTGGCAGAGCCCCTTTCTGACTCCCAAACCTGTGCTGCATCCACTTCACGATCCAGATACCCATTCCTCCCCAGGTTGATGTCATCACATCACAGGACAAATGATGGACAGTGTATTCTCTCCCACTGCTTAGTTTAGTGCTCTGCAGAAAGTAAGCACTTAATAAATATTATTCCTACTAGACCAATCCCTGCCCACAAGGAGCTTACAGTCTGGGAGATAGACATTAAAATCAATTACAGAGAAGGATGTCTTCAAACATAGCTCAGTTTTGTCTAGGATTGGGGAAGGAGGACAGAGAATAATAATAATAATAATAATAATAATGATGGCATTTATTAAGCATTTACTATGTGCAGAGCACTGTTCTAAGTGCTGGGGAGGTACAAGGTGATCAGGTTGTCCCACGTGAGGCTCACAGTCATAATCCCCATTTTACAGATGAGGTAACTGAGGCACAGAGAAGTTAAGTGACTTGCCCAAAGTCACACAGCTGACAATTGGCGGAGCCAGGATTTGAACCCATGACCTCTGATTCCAAAGCCCGGGCTCTTTCCACTGAGCTAAGAGGCATGTTGGAGAGGGGGCAATTGATTACAATAATTGGATGGCCTATTAATCCATCCTCTCCTATGAAATACCCCAATACTCTAGATAATTGTGATATCTTTGGTGATAATATTTGGGGGTTTCTCATGTTACTATTTTTATTACTTGTTATTAAAAAGCACCTCAACCATCAGTAAATTCTCAGTCTAGGTACTTGGACGCCAAAGACATCAGAAGTGGACACGAGATTTGGGGGACTGAGTGCACTCACTGCCTCAATATTGTTCCATTCAGAGAGGCAAAGACATAAATACAGTCTGGCTCTCACTCAAACCTTACTTACCTCCTGCCAGTTACTCATCCCGAGTACCTTTCCCAAGAACCAACAGGCCATGATGAACTTAAACCTGGGCTCCAGGACCTGATTAAATCATCTGCTTAATTATAACCACCTGTCAAGCCCTTAGTACAGTGTTCTGCACACAGTAAGCACTCAATAAATACGATTGAATGAATGGATGAATGAATGAATAACCCATTGTCCTAGTTTCACCACAATCAGCAATGGGCATCATCCAGAACAGAAAGATCCCCAACCTTGAGTCACACTCTTTAAAGTGTTTTTTTTTTCTTTTTTTTTATCCCATTAGGTGAAAAGTAGCAATAGGGACCATGTTCCCAGGCACTTCCTGGGAATTAATGACTGATTAGGGTTAATGGTCCTTAGCACCTCCACACCTCCCAGTCAGCCATTCTTTCCAAAGAAATGTCCTGAGGTGAGTTCATTATTGCTTGAATAATAGCTATGATCCAACTGCTGATGTTTTAGGAATAACAATGGAGTGTTCCAGGGCTACAGGGGTTTCTGACTGTGTGCTAATAATTTTGATGGAGATACTGCATGCTGCAAACTGATGGTTTGTAATTATTGGGTCAAGGGGATTTTGATGAACCAAACATTTCCTTGCTTGCACCGTATCATTGGTCTGGACATGGAAAATCTAGTCTTTTCTTGCCCTCAAATTCCCCTCATGAAGGGAATTGAAAACTTTATGGCTATTTTCCAGCTTCAAGACAGCAGATGGCTCTTGAGTCATACTTACAACCGAATCAGTCAGTGTATTTATTGAGTGCTCACTGTGTGCAGAGCACTGCGCTAAATGCTCAAGAAAGGAGAGTTGGTAATCTAATAGGTTTAGATTGCGAGCCCCGTGAAGGACGGGTTTTTGTTGAATTCCTACCTGGGTTATTCTCTACCATTGCTTAGTACAATGCTCTGCACAAAGTAAGCTCTTACTAAATACCTTTAGTGCTAGACACATTCCCTGTCCACAAGGAGTTTACAGGCGGAGACAGACATTAAAATGAATTACACACAGCCCGTTGTTGGGTAGGGACCGTCTCTATATTTTGCCAACTTGTACTTCCCAAGCGCTTAGTACAGTGCTCGGTATACAGTAAGCGCTCAATAAATCCGACTGAATGAATATATGGGTATTTATATAAAGGCCGTGGCGCTGGGATTAGTATCAAAGTGCTTAAGGGGGAAATAGACAAGTGCAAAGGTGAAACAGAGAGAAGAGTAAAGAAGCAACGTGGCTCAGTGGAAAGAGCCCGGCCTTGGGAGTCAGAGGTTGTGGGTTCTAATCCAGGCTCTGCCACTTGTCAGCTGTGTGACTTTGGGCAAGTCACTTAACTTCTCTGAGCAACACTTACCTCATCTGTAAAATGGGGATGAAGACGGTGAGCCCCACGTGGGACAACCTGATCACCTTGTAGAACAGTGCTTCGCACATAGTAAGTGCTTAACAAATGCCATCATTATTACTATTTAATGAGGGCTTAGTCTCCTCTTGGAGGAGATGTGATTATTAGTCAGTCAGTGGCCTTTATTAGACATTTATTTTGTGCAGAGCACCGTACCTACTAAGTGCTTGGGAAAGTACAATGTTGGTTGATATGATCCCTCTCCCTCCAGATTGTAAACTCATTGTAGGCAGGGAATGTGTCTGTTATAGTGTACTCTCCCAAGTGCTTAGTACAGTGCTCTGCACACAGTAAGTGCTAAAATAAATAGAGTAATAAATTTGTACAAACATATATACGGGTGCTGTGGGGAGGGGAAGGAGGTACGACAGGGGGATGGGGAGGGGGAGAGGAAAAAGGGGGCTCAGTCTGGGACTGCGGGAGAGAAAGTCAAGTAAAGGCATTATCCATTCCATTCCTATCTTGAGCAGTGGCTAGTGAGTGGAAGGCAATCTGCTACAAGACAAAAGTCACCTGTGCTGGGCGGCAGCATTCATTCATTCATTCAGTGGTATTTATTGAGCGCTTACTGTGTGCAGAGCACTGTACTAAGCGCTTGGGAAGTACAAGTTGGCAACATATAGAGACGGTCCCTACCCAACAGCAGGCTCACAGTCTAGAAGGGGAAGACAGATTTGCTCCCTTTATTCACTCAGAATTTGCACCCATACACTTAATTTATTTATTTATATCAATGTCTGTCTCCCCATCTAGAATGTAAGCTCCTTTTGGGCAGAGAACATGTACTATACTCTCCCAAACACTTAGTATAGTGCTCTGCACACAGTAAGCATTCAGTAAATACCAGTGACAGATCAATATTAATAGCTCAACAGAGAGTCACCTCCTAGGTTCAAGATTCATGGAGGGTGAGAAGACAGGTGGAGGTGTCAGATCTTGGGGTTTTTTTTTGCTTTTTTCTGGTTTTGGTTAAACACTTACTAGGTGCCCGGCACTGAACTAAGCACTGAGGTAGATACAAAGTCATCAGGTTGGCCACAGTCCCTGCCACACATGGGATTCCCAGGCTTAATCCACATTTTAGAGCAGCACCATAGGAGAGAGTCGAGCGGGGGGAGACTCAGGTTTACTGAGCAGAACAAGGCAATGGTTAAATCGCTTCCATATTTTTACCAAGAAAACTCAAGGGATCCACTACCAGAACGACTGCAGATGGAGGTGGGGTGTTCTGGGAGAGATGTCCATGGCATCGCTATGGGTCGGCGATTACTCGGCAGCATAAGAGAAGATAAGGTATTTGTTAAGTGCTTGCTGTTTATCAAGCACCATGCTAAGTGTGGGTAGAAATGACATAATCAAGTTAGAGAAAGTCCCTGTCCAACATAGAGCTCACGGTCTTGACCCCTTTAAGGGCAGAGAACACGTCTGCCAATTCTGTTGTATTATACTCTCCCGTGTGCTTAGTATCATCATCATCATCATCAATCGTATTTATTGAGCACTTACTGTGTGCAGAGCACTGTCCTAAGCACTTGGGAAGTACAAATTGGCAACATATAGAGACAGTGCCTACCCAACAGTGGGCTCACAGTCTAAAAGGGGGAGACAAAACCAAACATAGTAACAAAATAAAATAAATAGAATAGATATGTACAAGTAAAATAAATAAATAGAGTAATAAATATGTACAAACATATATACATATATACAGGTGCTGTGGGGAAGGGAAGGAGGTAAGATGGGGGGATAGAAAGGGGGACGAGGAGGAGAGGAAGGAAGGGGCTCAGTCTGGGAAGGCCTCCTGGAGGAGGTGAGCTCTCAGTAGGGCCTTGAAGGGAGGAAGAGAGCTAGCTTGGCGGATGGGCAGAGGGAGCAGGGCATTCCAGGCCCGGGGGATGACGTGCGCCGGAGGTCGATGGCGGGACAGGCGAGAACAAGGTACGGTGAGGAGATTAGCAGCAGAGGAGCGGAGGGTGCGGGCTGGGCTGGAGAAGGAGAGAAGGGAGGTGAGGTAGGAGGGGGCGAGGGGATGGACAGCCTTGAAACCCAGGGTGAGGAGTTTCTGCCTGATGTACAGTTCTCTGCACATAGTGAGCTCTCATTAAATGCTTTAGATAGATTTATTAATTTTACAGATGAGGTAACTGAGGCCCAGATAAGTTAAGTGACTTGCCCAAGGTCACATATCAAATAAGTGTCAAAGTCAGAATTATTCATTCAGTCGTATTTATTGAGTGCTTACCGTGTGCAGAGCACTGTACCAAGCGCTTGGGAAGTACAAGTTGGCAACATATAGAGATAGTCCCTTCCCAACAGCGGGCTTACAGTCTAGACGGCTTTGGGCTTAGAATTAGAACTCATGAGGAGCAGCCTGGCTCAGTGGAAAGAGCCCGGGCTTGGGAGTCAGAGGTCATGGGTTCTAATCCCGGCTCTGCCACTTGTCAGCTGTGTGACTTTGGGCAAATCACTTAACTTCTCTGTGCCTCAGTTCCCTCATCTGTAAAATGGGGGTTTAAACTGTGAGCCCCCCGTGGAACAACCTGATCACATTTATCCCCCCCAGCACTTAGACCGTGCTTTGCATATAGTAAGCGCTTAACAAATAACATCATTACCATTATTATGTCGTCTGATTTCCAAACCTGTTCTCTTTCCACAAGGCCACACTGCTTCTTGACGAAACTGCCTTTTCCAGGAAGAGAGGGCTGGCTCAATACATTTTTCATCCATAGTAAGGAGTAGTCCTGGATAGAACCAGGCCCCAGAGTTTTATTGGAAGTAGGGTAATAACAATAGTAATAATAATAATAATAATAACAATGCTATTTTTAAGTGCTTACCATGTGCCAAGCACTGTGCAAAGTGCTGGGGTGAATATAAGATAATTGGGTTGGACACAGTCACTTATTCATTCATTCATTCAATGAATGAATGAATGAATATTTATTGAGCGCTTACTGTGTGCAGAGCACTGTACTAAGCGCTTGGGAAGTACAAATCGGCAACATATAGAGACGGTCCCTACCCAACAGTGGGTTCACAGTCTAGAAGGGAGAGACAGACAACAAAACAAAACACCTTAACAAGATAAAATAAATAGAATAAACATTTACAAATAAAATAAGTAAATATAGAGTAATATAAGATAAACAAATAAATAAATAGAGTAATACACATGGTAAAAGCCCGCTGCGGGACAAGGCCTGCGTCCAACCCGATCTCCTTGGGAGCCACCCCGGCATTCATTCATTCATTCAATCATATTTATTGCGCGCTTACTGTGTGCAGAGCACTGTACTAAGCGCTTGGGAAGTACAAGTTGGCAACATATAGAGACAGTCCCTACCCAACAGTGGGCTCACAGTCTAAAAGGGGGAGACAGAGAAGAAAACTATACTAACAAAATAAAATAAATAGAATAGATATGTACAAGTAAAATAAATAAATAAATAAATAGAGTAATAAATATGTACAAACATATATACATATATACAGGTGCTGTGGGGAAGGGAGGTTCACAGTCTCAATCTCCATTTTACAGGTGAGGTAACTGAGGCACAGAAAAGTGAAATAACATGCCCAAGATCACACAACAGAAAAGAGGCAGAGCTGGGATTAGAACCCAGGTCCTCTGATTCCCAGGCCTGTGCTCTTTCAACTAGGACATGTTGCTTTTGAGGGTAGGACAATGGAGAGAAAAATCTTTCCCTTTTTTTTCTCACGGTGCTGGTGGAGTGAAAAGTTTCATCATCCAGCTCTGGAGAGTTGGCACAGAGAACGTATGACGACCCTATCCTCTCATTAAGGTGGTAGGGAATTGGAGCTTGATGGTCTATTTGGGGATTTTCTGGTGCAAATCTCTGTGTTTTTAAATCTTCGCTGGAGTTTCCTTCTTGCTTTCTTTTCACTTACAATATTATTTCTTTGCAGATGTGTAGTCCTAGTTATACAATTCTTCAGAGGACTCAGGCAGATTTCCCTTTGCATGCCTGGATCAGTGAAGGGCTTCTTGGGCTAGGCATTTTGGGAAGATTTGACTAAAGTATCTGTCTTTCCGACACTTAGAGTTCCTACTCAACGAGGGAATCGTGTCTGATCAAAATATCTCATACCTAGTTCAGCGCTTGGTATATAATATGTATTTAATCAATACTATAACCATCTAATTGCCTTAAAACTGGCAGAACCCCAGTGCAGACAAGCAACAATTCAACAATTATTGTGAGTTATTCAAAACGTTTCGGCCTTCTTAAACAAGATATACGCGCACTATCTTCACAATAAAATGCAGAACAATAAGTGCACTGCAATTGTCAATGAAAGATAAGGCGGGCTACCTCCGTATGAAATATCAAGATTCAGTGCTCAAAGGATTCATTCATTCATTCAACCATATTTATCGAATGCTTATTTTGTGCAAAACACTGTACTAAGCATTTGGGAGAGTACAATGTAACAATAAATAGACACATTCGATGCCCATAATGAGGTTATAGTCTAGAGACTATAGAAGCGGCTAGGCTTAGTGGAAAGAGCAGGAGCTTGGGAGTCAGAGGTTGTGAGTTCTAATCCCGGCACTGCCATTTATCAGCTGTGTGACTTTGGGCAAGTCACTTAACTTCTCTGTGCCTCAGTAAAATCAACTGGAAAATGAGGATTGCGACTGTGAACCCCATGTGGGACAACCTGATTACCTTGTATTCACCCCAGTGCTTAGACCATCATCAATCGCATTTATTGAGCGCTTACTTTGTGCAGAGCACTGTACTAAGCGCTTGACCAGTCCTTGGCACATACTAAGCACTTAACAAAAACCATCATTATTATTAGAGACAGTCTTGGGTGGCTTTCTTAGATGCACACTTTTTACAGTTCACGGTAATAAGCACTGTTACATTAGAGGATTTTTGGTTTCAGTTTTGCAGCCAATAATTTTGTGGTTTTATGAACAATAATTGTGGTATTGAGCACTTATTTCGTTCCAAGCACTGTACTAAGCTCTGTGGTAGATGGAGTTAAGAATTCTTAGATTTCAACCTCTGGAAAGCTGCATGAGTATGAACACAAAGTGAAAAACGCTATTATAGAAGACACTGGGTATTCAGCAAGGTATACATCTCAGACGCCGAAGAGAAAAGTAGTCTGGAAATGAAAAGCTGGTTGAAAGTCTTTATTGGATCCTTTCCGCTGCATAAGGAAGATAGAATTCCTCAGGGAACTCAGTTCCGTTACAGAGTTCTCCTTCCAGGGAGATGGTGCGATTCAGAAACAAAAAGATAAAAGGTGTTGGCTTAATCCATGAGGGAATAGATTCTCTGCAAGGAGGGTTTTCAGCAACTGACAGAAATATGGACATAGTTTTAGATGTTTGGTTGATGGGGAAATAAAATTGAATTAAAGTGATCCTGTCTTTTCCCTCCCTCTCTCTCAACTTTGGAAAAAGCTCACCTCCTCCAAAAAAATTCATTCCACCTGTTACATTCTAGCCACTCTGATCATTCCGGTAGTCATTTACATTTGACTGTATTTTTCTGGGCAACCTATGCACTAATATTTTTCTGTCCATTGCATTTCCCATAATTTCACTTTTTCCTGTCCTTTGTAAATGCTAAAGAATACTAACAACCCAGGAGTATGGACTAAACGTGCTCAAAATAGAACCCGCACAAGATTATAAGGAAGTGTTTACCTATTTATGAAGGTAACGTTTTTGGGTTGAAAAGCCTACATTAAGTGCTGCCCCAACCACTAGCACTATATATAATCCATTCCTTAGCTTCTGGTCTCAACTTGTTTTTCAGTTCCAGGATAATTTACTCTTAGTAAATTAGTAAATCAGACTAAACTGTTTAGTCTGAGATATACCCACCTCTCTGAATACCCAGTGACCCTGTAATAGTGTTTTCACTTTGTGCTCAGAGTCATGCAGCTTCCCAGAAGTTTTAATATAAGAATTCTTAAACTCATCTACTCCAGAGTTTAGTACAGTGCTTATAACAAAATAAGTGCTTAACACCACATTTGTTATTCAGAACAAAAGAAGTGCTTAATACCACATTTATTATTCATGGTCCATCCAATCTGTCCCAGTAGGAGATGTCCTTCATTCATTCAAACATATTTATTGAGCACTTGTTGTGCGCAGAGCACTGTACCAATTGTCATCATAGTTAATGTATTTATTTACATTAATGTCTGTCTCCCCCTCTAGACTGTAAGCTCGTTGTGGGCAGGGAATGTGTCTGTTTATTGTTCGATTGTACTCTCCCAAGTGCTTAGTACAGTGTCTTGCACTCAGTAAATACGATTGAATGAATGAATGAATGAATGAATGAATGAATGAATAGTTGGGTTGACCCTTTTCTCATTATTCTATGGCTCGTTTTACTAATCTAATCACTGGCCACTTCAGAAATTGAGGTAATGGAATTGTGCCTAAAATTCATTTATAATAATAATAATAATGGCATTTACTAAGTGCTCACTATGTGCAAAGCACTGTTCTAAGCGCTGGGAAGGTTACAAGGTGAACAGGTTGTCCCGGGGGGTGTCACAGTCTTAATCCCCATTTTACAGACGAGGGAACTGAGGCACAGAGAAGTTAAGTGACTTACCCAAAGTCACACAGCTGACAGTTGGCAGAGCTGGGGTTTGAACCCATGACCTCCGATTCCAAAGCCCGTGCTCTTTCCACTGAGCCATGGTGCTTCTCAATATATATAATCAATCAATATATATGATTGATTATAACAATCAATCATATATAATGAGCACTTACTGTGTGCTGAGGACCATACTGAGAACTTGGAAAAGTACAATACAACAGATATGATTGTCTTCTAGTCTTCTAGACTGTGAGCCCGCTGTTGGGTAGGGATCGTCTCTATATGTTGCCAACTTGTACTTCCCAAGTGCTTATTACAGTGCTCTGCACACAGTAAGCGCTCAATACATACGACTGAATGAATGAATGAATGAATGAATGAATATGATAGACATGTTCCCTGCCCCCAAGGAGCTTACAGTCTAGAGGGAATTCTATGCCTTTTAAATGGGGAACTGATCAATGATGCCAGGAGGAAAGCGCAGTCCTTTCATTTCACAACACTTTATCTTCCTGATGTCCATCTTTGGCAGAAATACTGTTGTGTAAGTCAGAGATATCCTTAATGGCTGAGACTGAGGGTCTCAAACCGCCTCTCTGCAGTCTATCTCTGTGAATGCACGGGAATCCTTAACCATGCTCGCTTTTAGAGACATGAGGCACTTCATGTAACTAAAGATAGGGCGTTGCAGAGGAAGAAACTGTCACAAGCCACAGCAGGATTGGACACTGACAGACCGCTGCCTGCAGGATGCCAGGAGCGGAACCAGAGGTGCTTGCATTAAGGAAGCTATTGTTAATCAGAAGCAACCAAAATGTGACAAAAGCCAGCAAAAGGAAAGCAGGCTTGTTTTTCCTCTTCACAGCACCCGGAGACTACTAACATCTAGCCTCAGCACATAAGCCAACAGAGCCTTTAACTTTGGCTCTCCAAAATCTATTTTAACGGCACAGAGGATAATGTGATTCTGGATCCTCTCCATCCCCCCCATCTTACCTCCTTCCTTCCCCACAGCACCTGTATATATGTGTATATGTTTGTACATATTTTTTACTCTATTTATTTATTTATTTATTTTATTTGTACATATCTATTCTATTTATTTTATTTTGTTAGTATATTTGGTTTTGTTCTCTGTCTCCCCCTTTTAGACTGTGAGCCCACTGTTGGGTAGGGACTGTCTCTATATGTTGCCAGTTTGTACTTCCCAAGCGCTTAGTACAGTGCTCTGCACATAGTAAGCGCTCAATAAATATGATTGATGATGATGATTACACTGAATCAAGTGCAAAACAGAAAATAGAAGAGCAGAATTGTCTTCTTTCCAATGGCCTTGGAATAAACATTCCAGCTTTATAATTTCATATCATTTCATTCCATATTCTTCTAGACTGTGAGCCCACTGTTGGGTAGGGACTGTCTCTATATGTTGCCAACTTGTACTTCCCAAGCACTTAGTACAGTGCTCTGCGCACAGTAAGCGCTCAATAAATATGATTGATTGATTGATTGATATTGTAGACCTAATTATTTCTAAAGCCATCTACACTACAATTTTTCTCTTCCCTTCTTCCTGGCCATGACTCATTTTTTGCCCTTTTTGACACCTTTTCTCTGCCTTTTTTTTCCCCAGATATAGGTGCTTCAAAGACGGCAGTAGTGGTCTTGATGAGCTTAAAAAAAGTCCCCACGGCTCCAAAACCTCAGTAGTCCTCAAAAACATTTTCCTTAGTAATCCAGCAATAGATATCCCCTCATCCCACAAATGTCAAAAATTAGCAACTGTCCATCTTCTAGAAAAGCATCAATCGCAAACTGCCCCTCTGACCTCAGCATGCCAAATGGCACTGGCCTGAAGGTCAAAAGATAAAGAGAAATGTGGCTGGGTCTAAAAGGAATGAAAATGTCAATACAAAGTGAAAATACAACTCTTAGCACTCGAACCATACTTCCCCAGAAAATGCTGTACTCTCCCCCACCACCTCCCTGGGCACCTTCACTTGGCTCAGGGGAAAGAGCCCGAGCTTGGGAGTCAGAGGTTGTGGGTTCTAATCCTAACTCCACCACTTGTCAGCAGTGTGACTTTGGGCAAGTCACTTCACTTCTCTGTGCCTCAGTTACCTCATCTGTAAAATGGGGATGAAGACTGTGAGCCCCACATGGGACAACCTGATCACCTTGTACCCCCCTCCAGTGCTTAGAACAGTGCTTTGCACATAGTAAGCACTTAACAGATACCATTATTATTATTATTATTGTTATTGTTATCTTTATCATCATCATCATTATTATTATTATCATGGGCCTTGGAGTTAAAGACCCTGGCTCTAATCCTGGCTATGCCCCTTGACTGCTGTGTGACCCTGGTTAAGTCACTTAACTTCACTGTGTCTCAGTTTCCTCCTCTATAAAATATGGATTTAATACCCATTCCCCTCCTTCCTTAAATGGAGAGCCCCCCGACCTGTAATTTATTTTAATGTCTGATTCCCGATTAGTCTGTAAATTCTTTGAGAGCAGGGATTAAACCTGTTTCTTCTACTGAACCCTCTAAAGAGCTTAGTACAGTCCACTGCACACAGTAACATATACCCTTGAGTGATTGATATTTCCAACAGCCCTCATCAGATGAGGCTCACCAGTTAAGAAAATGACTTCAAAAATATCAAGCTTTCCATATGAAACCAATCATGACTTTCAGATCAGAATTACTGTCTTCTCAGCTCTGGCCTCCGTCTATTGACCAGTTATCTAATAACTGCGAGAAAGCCACATTCAGATAATACTTATCCAGTGCACACACGCATCCAGATAACAACACCCGCTACGTTGATTTTCACTGTCTATTAATCCCTACTCAATAATCAATCATTCAATTGTATTTGTTGAGTGCTTTCGCTGGACAGAGCACTGTAGCAAGTGCTTTCATTCATTCATTCATTCAATCGTATTTATTGAGCGCTTACTGTGTGCAGAGCACTGTACTAAGCGCTTGGGAAGTACAAGTTGGCAACATATAGAGACGGTCCCGACAACGGGCTCACGGTCTAGAAGGGGGAGACAGACAACAAAACACAACATATTAACAAAATAAAATAAACAGAATACAAGAATTCTATAGACTAGAATAGAATACAATATAAAAATATAGAGTACAAGTAAAATAAATAAATAGCATAATAAACATGTACAAACATATATACAGGTAGTCCTAGGCCTAGTCTTTAGGGCCCCATTCATTCATTCAATCATATTGAGCACTTACTGTGTGCAGAGCACTGTACTAAGTGCTTGGGAAGTTCCAGTTGGCAACATATGGAGACAGTCCCTACCCAACAGTGGGCTCACAGTCTGGAAGGGGGAGACAGACAACAAAACAAAACATATTTACAAAATAAAATAAATAGAATACAAGAATTCTATAGAACACAATATAAAAATATAGAGTACACGTAAAATAAATAAATAGAGTAATAAATATGTACAAGCATATATACAGGTAGTCCTAGGCCTAGTCTTTAGGGCCTCATTCATTCATTCAATCGTATTGAGTGCTTACTGTGTGCAGAGCACTGTACTAAGCACTTGGGAAGTCCCAGTTGGCAACATATGGAGACGGTCCCTACCCAACAGGGGGCTCACAGTCTGGAAGGGGGAGACAGACAACAAAACAAAACATATTTACAAAATAAAATAAATGGAATATAAGAATTGTATAGAATAGACTAGCATATATAAATATAGAGAACAAGTGAAATAAATAAATAGGGTAATAAATATGTACAAACATATATACAGGTAGTCCTAGGCCTAGTCTTTAGGGCCTCCCTGTTCAGGGGGACTCCGGCCCAAGGGGCCTCGGCCTCTCCGCGAGCCAACGTACCCTCTGAGGGGCTACCCAGGGAGGAGACCCCCCAGGCAAGTGCTTGGAAGCACTTAGTACTAAGCAAGCACTTAGTGCAGTGTTCTGCACACAGTAAGTGCTCAATAAATACGATTGATTGATTGGAAGAGTACAGTATAACAGAGTTCGTAGACATGGTCCCTCTCCATAATGAGCTTTCAGTTTGAATGGGCCGCAGACCTTAATAGAAATAAATAAATTATGGCGATGTACGTAAATGCGGTGTGGCTGAGGGAGAGGTGAAAAAACAGTACAAATCCTTAAGTCATTGTAAAGATGCACCCAAATGAAAGCGAAGAATCAGTGGTCCCTAATCTCCTGCCTGGATTCCTGATGGAGCAGGAATAGTGTCTACCTTCTCTACTGAATTGTACTCTCCCATGGGTTTAGTACACTACTCCGCACAAAGTGTTCAGTAAATAGTAATAATTATTATGGCATGTGTTCATTCATTCATTCATTCATTCATTCAATCGTATTTATTGAGTGCTTACTGTGTGCAGAGCACCGTACTAAGCGCTTGGGAAGTACAAGTTGGCAACATCTAGAGACGGTCCCTACCCAACAGCGGGCTCACAGTCTAGAAGGGGGAGACAGACAACAAAACAAAACATGTTAACAAAATAAAATAAATAGAATAAATATGTACAAGTAAAATAAATGGAGTAATAAATATGTACAAACATATATACATGTATACAGGTTTAACATATACAGGCTTACCATATTTGTTAAGTAATTATCACGTGCTAAGCAATGTACTAAATACCGGGTTAGGCACAAGATAATCAAGTTGGGCACAGTCCCTGTCCCATGTGAGGCCCACAGTCAAAGTAGGAGGAAGAAGCGGTATTTAATCCCCATTTTCCAGCTGAGGGAATTGAGGCACGGAGAACCTGAGTGATTTAATCTAGATTTCACAACAGGCAAGCGATGCAACTGGAATTAGAACCCAGATCCTCTGACTCCAAGGCCCATCTTCCCTTTGATCGTTCATCACTGGCTTTGTTTAAGTTACCTTTGGCCCATCCCCTGGCCCCTCTGTAAGTTTGAATTGGACATGGTGCGCTATTAAAGTGGTATCTCCCAGTGGTTATAATGTAAGGATTACCTCAGAGTTTCTGTGTTCTGTTAAATCTTCTGAGGCATCCTGGTCTTGAGTCTGCATTGCTAAATTCAGGGCCCCTGTGCTTGCTCATGTTCACTTAATTATAGTTGAGGAAACTGAGGCCTAGAGTCATTAAGTGATTCATCGTATTTCATCATCATCATCATCATCATCATCAATCGTATTTATTGAGCGCTTACTATGTGCAGAGCACTGTACTAAGTGCTTGGGAAGTACAAACTGGCAACATATAGAGACAGTCCCTACCCAACAGTGGGCTCACAGTCTAAAAGGGGGAGACAGAGAACAAAACCAAACATACTAACAAAATAAAATAAATAGAATAGATATGTACAAATAAAATAAATAAATAAATAAATAGAGTAATAAATATGTACAAACATATATAAAAACATATATATAAACATATATCCTATTTCACTAAACTTAATCTTTCTATATGTTCCAGCCTACTGTCTGATGAAGTAAAACAAACCAACAAAAAACCCTGGATTTAAAGCCCACCTTTGTTGGTTATAATGCCTTGCAATCAACTTCCTAAGAATGGCATTCCGTTCAGAGGTGTACTCACCTCTTATATGGACTCAAAATTTTCCAACTTTTTGGTGTGTGTCTAGGGACCAGAACAAAGAGTGTTTTCAAAATGTTAATTACTCTTTCCCCAGATCTGATGGACAAGAGGAGAAGATTTTACAAATGCACAGTGTTCATCCAGCGCTTAGAACAGTGCTTTGCACATAGTAAGCGCTTAATAAATGCCATTATTATCATTATTATTATTATATACTCAAAAGAAAACACCAGGGCACCCATAATGGGAGACGGGTGAGGGTGTAACTGTAAAGGCCAATGCAAGACCCATAGGTTCAGGCTGCATTGTTTACACACAAAGCCAGACCCTTGTGACAAAGATTGAATCCGTCTTCATAGGTTGTTCTTCATGCTGGCTACTATTCTGTGACATTTTCTACCTGGTATTTGAAAATTGATTTGGGGATTTTTTTTTCCTTGCCCAGAGATGCTTTCAGACACTGCAAATTCCTGGGATTCTGAAGAGAAATGGTATCACCACCTGGAAAAACTACAGTCCTGGGAGGCAAAAGACCGAGTTCTAAATCCATCTTTGTCACTTTCCTGTTGTCTGACCTTGGACAAGTCACCTAACTTCTCTCTCTCAATTTCCCCATTTTTAAAATGGGGATTAAATATCTATTCTCCTTCCCACTTAAGTTGTGAGTCCCATGTGGGAAAGGACTGTGTCTGATTTGAATGTATAGTATTACACGGTAAGCACAGAATTTTCATTCAATCGTATTTATTGAACGCTTACTGTGTGCAGAGCACTGTACTAAGCGCTTGGTACTAAGAACTTGACACATAAGAAGCACTTAAAAAATACCATAGTTGTTATTATCATTATGTTCATCAGTCCTGAAGCATTGACTAACTCTATCTAAGCCTGCGGAAGAAGAATTTAACCTAGTCTTCCTCTTGCTCTCTTGGACTAACTCCTTCCATCCCGATCTGTGAGTTGGCAGTTAACAGAGGTACTTTTTTTTTCCTTCTTTTCACAAGTGAGATCTTCTTGTTTAATTTGCATATTCATCATTAGTTGGTGAAGTGAATGAAAATCTCTCTGCTGCAACAAGTTTCTCTAGAAACTGAAAACGCACAAAATAAGCCAAAAATAAGAACCTAAGAATAGTACAAATAGACACCAGAGACTAGAATTCCTAATTATATTCAAACTTAGATAAAGGAAATGGATGACTAAACAGCTTTTCTGTTGTTCCAATAGAAACTGATGTAAATTAAGTGGGGTTTTTTTCTTTAATAAGTAGTATACATGTACACTTCGCATTCATATTCAGGAAGAGACATTAGAAAGGCCAAGCAAGGCTACATCCTGAAGCAGCACTTCCCATAATGATGAAAATATAATTCTTAAATCTGTATCACCACGAAGATACTTCAAATTTAATAATTAAAAATAACTCTTCAACACTGTTTATACTTCCAAAGACAATTTCCATTCAAAACTTTCCTTCTTGGTCACCATATGTCCAAACACCCAAGGCTGATTTGGCTTAAGGAAGTGCGGTAAATGGCAAGATATCTACATATGTTTGCACGTATTTATTACTCTATTCATTTATTCTATTTATTTTATCTTGTTAATATGTTCTGTTTTGTTGTCTGTCTCCCCTTTCTAGACTGTGAGCCCGCTGTTGGGTAGGGACCGTCTCTAGATGTTGCCAACTTGGACTTCCCTAGCGCTTAGTACAGTGCTCTGCACATAGTAAGTGCTCAATAAATACGATTGAATGAATGAATATCTAAGACTCAAGAAACTACAGTTCATGACGATGAACAGATTCTTTTCTGTAAAGTACAAGGACAGCTCTGCAGGTCCAAAGTTGGTGGATTTGGTGATGGTCACCTTTACTGTCTCCAGGAGTCACCAGAGAAACCAGTGTGACTCAGTGGAAAGAGCCCAGGCTTGAGAGTCAGAGGTCATGGGTTCTAATCCCGTTTCTACCGATTGTCAGCTGTGTGACTTTGGGCAAGTCACACAACTTCTCTGTGCCTCAGTTACCTCATCTGTAAAATGGAGATTAAGACCGTGAGCCCCATGTGGGACAACCTGATCACCTTGTATCCACCCCACTGCTTAGAACAATGTTCTGCATATAGTAAGCACTTAACAAATGTCATAAAAAAAACATAGGTACAGTTCTATGAAGACTAGATGGCCACCTTTATTTTCCTCCTTCTCCAGGAAACATTATCCACCTTTTTTTTTAAAGTGCTCAAGTGCTTACTATGGGCGAGGCACTGTTCTAAGTGCTGGGGTAGACACAAGCTAATCAGGTTGGATACAGTCCATGTCCCTCATTTTATGGATGATGTAACTGAGGTACTGCAGTGTGGCTCAGTGGACAGAGCCCGGGCTTTGGAGTCAGAGGTCATGGGTTCAAATCCCGGCTCCGCCACTTGTCAGCTGTGTGACTTTAGGCAAGTCACTTCACTTCTCTGGGCCTCGGTTCCCTCATCTGTAAAATGGGGGTGAAGACGGTGAGCCCCCTGTGGGACAAACTGATCACCTTGTAACCTCCCCGGCGCTTAGAACAGTGCTTTGCACATAGTAAGTGCTTAATAAATGCCATTATTATTATTATTATTATTATGAAATGACTTGCTCAAGGTCACAAAGCAGACAAGTGGTGGACCTCAGATTAGAACCTAGGTCCTTCTGTGGGATTTCCTCAAGGCTCACTGGAGAATTCATTAGGTCTCATGTCTTCAAATACCATCTCAATGCAGATGATTCCCAAATCTGCATCTCCAGCCCTGATTTCTCTCTTTCTCTATACGCTCATATTTCCTACTACCTTCTGAATATCCTTACTTGGATGTCCCACCGAGAACTCAAACTCAATACTTTATCTTCCCATCCAAACCCTGTCCTCCCTCTGATTTTCTCATCACTATGGATGGCACCAGCATCCTCCCTGTCTCACAAGCCCATTGCCTTGGTGTAATTCTCAACTCATCTCTCTCATTCAACCCACATATTCAATCATCTGTCACCAATACCTATCAGTTCAACCTCCATTTCACTAAAATCCATTCTTTACTTTCCAACTAAACTGCTACCACATTAAACTAAGCATTTATCCTATCTCACCTTGATTACTGCATCAACCTCCTCTCTGATCTCCATGTCTCCTGTCTCTCCCCCCTCCAGTCTATACTTCATTCTGCTGCCCAGATCATTTTTTTCTTACAAAATTGCTCAGTCCATGCTTCCCCACTCCTCAAGAACGTTCAGTGGTTATTCATCCACCTCTGCACCAAACAAAAACTCCTTACTGCAGGCTTGAAAGTACTCGATCCCTTTGCCAACTCCTACCTTACCTCCTGATTTCCTACTCCAACCCAATCATCATATTGATTGATCACTTAGTGCAGAGTACTGTACTAAGTACTTGGTAGAGTACACTATAACAGATTTGATAGACACTTTCCCTGCTCGCAATGAGCTTACAGTCCACAGAAGCGCTTACAGGCAGTCTACTTCTCTTCTCCAGTTCCAATCTACTTAATGTACCTTAATCTTTTCTTTCTCACTGTGAACATCTCACTGTGCCCTGCCAACTAAACCCTCATTTTCTCTTCTCCCACTCCCTTCTGCATCATCTTTGCACTTGGATTTTGCACCCTATCTTCACCCCTCACTCACAGCACTTCTGTACATATCCATGATTTATTTATTCATGTTCACCTCTATATCTCTCTCTAGACTGTAAGCTCATTTTGGGCAGGGAACTTGTCTACTAGCTCTGTTGTATTTTACTCTCCCAATCACTTAGTAAACATTGAGCACTTAGTAAGATAGAGCAAAGTCCTGGGAGTCTGAAGGTCACGGGTTCCAATCCCGGCTCCACCACTTGTCTGCTGTGTGACCTTGGGCAAGTCACTTCACTTCTCTGTGCCTCGGTTACCTCATGTGGAAAATGGGGACTAAGACTGTAAGTCCCACGTTGGACCCAATTTGCTTGTATCCACCACGGTGCTTAGTACAGTGCCTGGAACATAGTGAATGCTTAACAAATAACACAATTATCCATTATTATTATTAGTGCCTAGAACAGTGCTTTGCACATAGTAAGCACTTAATAAATGCCATTATTATTAGTATTATTATTATCATCAATATAATTGATTGATTCCTCCAACAGTCACCCTAGAAACTACATGAGATTTGATTTGTGTCTCCATTTTCATCCTGGCCATTTTGTGTAACTGGAGGCATCTCCCCCCGCATAGAAGAATTGTTTAGGGTTAATAAATACATAAGCACAAATCAGCCTCAAAATAAAATACTAAACCGAGATGCCAGCCAGAATCCTGGAACTCTCACTCACTCAATCAGTGGTATTTACTGAGCTTCTCTTAAGTGCAAAGGAACTTATTACACACTCGGGGAAGTATTACAAAAGAAAAGAACACATACCATGCCTCAAGGAACTTAAAAATCCAATCAGGAAAACAGATAAAAGTGATTTATGAATAGTGGAAGCCTGAGGAAGAACAGGATCGTACTGCAAATGTCAGAATGAAGTATCCAAATAAATTATTGAATACACTATAATAATATATATATATGTGTTCTCATATAAAAGACTACACTTCCATAATTGAAGAATGTCAGTTTGTAAGCTTCTTTGGAGCATAAAATTCCCTGGGATTTTTATTCCATAGAGTTAAAATTCTGTAAAGTGTAGAAGATTTGACTTGTTGGAAAGTACGTATTGCCTCATTTTTATTAATGCTACAGCTCATATTCGTATGAGGCTTTCGTGAAGTCTTTCCCTCTGTTGGAATAGCTCAGCAGGTACTAACTTCTTGCTGGGGAAATACTCATATCCCCACCTTTATGTCTCTTTTTATTTGTGAGTGGGAAAAAACAGACTCTCTAGTCATACAAAGTTTAAGACGCTACTTCTTTTCAACTACGGAATAGTCTTTGGAGTTCTATATAAATATATATCAAGCGTGTTCATAAATAAAGCTAGAAAATGTTGATTTTAAATATGCAGATGGTATTTTTATATGCCTGCTTGAGAACACACATACAGCTAAATATATACATATGCTCCATGTAATAAATAAAACCCTCATTTCTTCATGAAACCAACCTCATTCGACCCTCGTTAACTAGTTAATCTCAGCTCAGTCACTATTCTGCTGTGTGACCCTGGGCAAGTCTCTCCACTTCTCTGGACCTCAGTTACATCATCTGTAAAGTGGGGATTTAGACTGTGAGCCCTTTGTGGGACAGGGACTGTGTCCAACCTGACTAACTTGTATCTACCCCAGGGCTTCGTACCGTGCCTGTCACATAGTAAACACTTAATGAATATCATGAAAAAAAAGAAATGGTCTCCTATGACCATTGTTGCTGGTCATCATCATCATCATCATCAATCGTATTTATTGAGCACTTACTGTGTGCAGAGCACTGTACTAAGCGCTTGGGAAGTAAAAGTTGGCAACATATAGAGACAGTCTCTACCCAGCAGTGGGCTCACAGTCTAAAAGGGGGAGACAGAGAACAAAACCAAACATACTAACAAAATAAAATAAATAGAATAGCTATGTACAAGTAAAATAGAGTAATAAATATGTACAAACATATATACATATATACAGGAGAGAGCAGAGGTAAAACAGGTTATTTTGACTTAGATAACATGATTATCCCAACATAGAGTATCTTGGTCAAGGCAGTGACTGCCACTGCAGTTCTTATAGAGTCAGATTTTCTGGACTTTAGGCCCCTAGGATTCACTAGACTAACCCCTGAAGTCATTCCAGGCTGATTAGAAGACCAAACCCCCCAATCTAAACTGGCTCTGTGGGAACAGCCTGGGCTTTGGAGTCAGAAGTCATGGATTCAAATCCCGGCTCCACCAGTTGTCAGCTGTGTGACTTTGGGCAGGTCACTTCACTTCTCTGTGCCTCAGTTCCCTCATCTGTAAAATGGGGATTAAGACTGTGCGCCCCCGTGGGACAACCTGATCACCTTGTAACCTCCCCAGTGCTTAGAACAGTGCTTTGCACATAGTAAGCGCTTAATAAATGCCGTCATCATCATCAATGTCAGAATGTCCCAAATGTTACGGAGTTGTGTCAAACGGAAACCAACAAGAATGAAAGATGTAGATTGTCTATTCTTCTAGTTTCTTAATGCTTATCCTCCTAGACCCACCTGCACTTTCCATCTATAAATTGAAAATTGGATATCCAGAAGCCTCAAGACCAGGAAGAAACCCCACTTCCCCACTGCTGTCATTCATTTTCTCTTCTTAATAGAAGACAATTACAAAATGAACCTTAGAAAGAATTTGAAATGGAAAATCAATCTGTCTTTGCCTGTCAAAAGCTGACCTCATTAGGTATGGTAGAAGCAGATAAAGAGACAGTAAGAGGCTTCTAGAACTATTCTTTTTTGAGCTTCGAAGCTTTAATAAAAGTGCAGGACTTGCAATGCCAGTGAACCCTTGGTATTTAATTCATTAAAAATATGCTAAGCCTAATCTACCTAACTAATCAGTGGCTCAATGCCATCAATATCCAACACTGCCGCTATACAAGGGTAATGAAAATCAGTGTTTGGGATGTCTTGTTCTTGATGAAGGTTCAATTGTGCTCTTAATTCATTTAGTGTGAAAATTCACAGTGTAAGGGAGTGTGTTAAACCAGGGTTCATTCAGGATTCATTCATTCATTCATTCATTCATTCAATTGTATTTATTGAGCGCTTACTGTGTGCAGAGCACTGTACTAAGCGCTTGGGAAGTACAAGTTGGCAACATATATAGACGGTCCCTACCCAACAACGGGCTCACAGTCTAGAAGGGGGAGACAGATAACAAAACAAAACATGTGAACAGGTGTGAATTCATCAGAATAAATAGAAGTAAAGCTAGATGCATATCATCAACAAAATGAATAGAATAGTAAATATGTACAAGTAAAATAAATAGAGTAATAAAACTGTACAAGCATATATACAGGTGCTGTGGGGAGGGGGATGAGGTAGGGTTGGGGGATGGGGAGGAGGAGAGGAAAAAGGAGGCTCAGTCTGGGAAGTCCTCCTGGAGTAGGTGAGCTCTCTGTAGTGGTTGTGTCATCCCCCCTCAGCTCCAGAAGGTCTCTGAATTAGTCCAAATACCTCCTCCTTTTTCTAACTCTATCATACTATACTTCCAAGAAGTACTCAATCGTTCTTATTTATTGAGTGCTTACTGTGTGCAGAGCACTGTACTAAGGATTTGGGAAGAGTACAATATGACAATATAGCAGATACATTCCTTGCCAAAGTGAGCTTACAGTCTAGATGGGGGGATGGACATTAATATAAATAAATAAATTAAAGTTATGTACATAAATGATGTGCAGCGGAGAACAGGGATGAATAAAGAGAGCAAGTCAGGGCAACACAGAAGGACGTTGAAGAAAAGGAAAAGAGAGCTTAGTCAGGAAGGGCCTTTGGGAGGAGAAGTGCCTTTGGAATTGGGGAGAGTAATTGTCTATTGGATATGAAGAGGGAAGGCATTCCAGGCCAGAGGCAGGATGTGGGTGATGGATCGGCAGTGAGATAGACAAGATGGAGATACAGATATACAGAGAGAAAGTTGGCATTAGAGTGAAATGTGTGGGCTGGGTTGCAGTAAGAGAGTAGCGAGGTGAGGTAGGAGGGGGCAAGGTGATTGAGTGTTCTAACCCCAATGATAAGGAGTTTCTCTTTGATGCAGAGATAAAAGGGCAACCACTGGAGGTTCTTGATGAGTGGGGAAACACAGCCTGAACATTTTTGTAGAAAATTGATCCGGGTAGCAGAGCAAAATATAGACTGGAGTGGGGAGAGATAGGATGCAGGGAGGTCAGCGAGGAGGCTGATACGGTAATCAAGCTGGGATAGGATAAAGGCTTGGATTAACATGGTGGCATTTGGGATGGGGAAGATAATTTAAGGGGAAAAAGAGATTTGAAATTGTATCTGCCCATCTTGGGTAGAGCCAAAATGACATAGTGCCCCATCTGCTTGAGGTTTCTGCATTGTCTGTCAGTCTCTGAAGCTGCGTTGACAATCTCAGAAAAGTCAGAACTCTCGTTCATGGATAACAGCAGAGGAGGCTATAGCTGCTGCTACTTATCCAATCCAACCTGAAAAAAATAATAATAGTAATAATAATGGCATTTATTAAGTGCTTCCTATGTGCAAAGCACTGGGGAGGTTACAAGGTGATCAGGTTGTCCCATGGGGGCTCACAGTCTTAGTCCCCATTTGACAGATGAGGTAACTGGGGCCCAGAGAAGTGAAGTGACTTGCCCAAAGTCACACAGCTGACAATTGACTCAATTGGTGGAGCCGGGATTTGAACTCATAACCTCTGACTCCAAAGCCCAGGCTCTTTCCATTGAGCCAAGCTGCTTCTCTTCTTCACCTAGTAGTGACTAGGTGCCGAGCACAGTTCTAAGCACTGGGGTAGATACAAGATAATCAGGTTGAACTTAGTCTCTGACCCACATGGGGCTCACACTTTAAGAAGGAGGGAGGACAGGTATTGAATCTCTATTTTACATATGAAGAAACTGGAGCACAGGGAAGTTAATTTACTTGTCCAAGGTCACCCAGCAGACAAGTGGCAGAAGCAGGGCTAGAACTCAGGTCCTTTAACTCCTAGATCCATGCTCTTTCCACTGGGCTACTCTGCTTCTCTAAGGAGCAATGAACTGCATCCTTCCCTGCCTAGTTCATTTCAGTTCAATCGCATTTATTGAGTGCTTACTGTGTGCAGAGCACTGTATTAAGCGCTTGGGAAGTACAAGTTGGCAACATATGGAGATGGTCTCTACCCAACAGCGGGTTCACAGTCTAGAAGGGGAAGACAGACAACAAAACAAAATGTATCAATAAAATAAATAGAATAAATATGTACAAGTAAAATACAGTAATAAATATGTACATGTATATACATACATATACAAATATATGTATATATATATCATTCATACTCATATATACATATGAGTATGTATATACATACTATGTATATATATGTATATATACAGGTGCTGTGGGGAGGTGAAGGAGGTAAGGCGGTGGGGGATGGGGAGGGGAAGGAGGGGGAGAGGAAGGAGAACTTGCAGAAGGAGGAAGGTTCCTACTTGCTCACCGTACTCTGTGCCCCAGTGGAAACATGACAAGTCAGAAAGACAAGAGTATGAGAGTTCACAAACGCTTTAAAACTATAATCCATCCCTCTGAGCCTGTTTTCCGTCCTGAAATCTCAGTTCCCAAACTCATCCATCATTCTTAACCAGAGACTCCATCCCCATCCATCATCACTCAGGGAGAGGATTGTGGACAGAGCAGTAGGATGGACTGATTTTTCCCCACCTCCTGTCTCATGCACCTTACTTCCTCTCTCATGTACATAATAATAATAGTAATATTATTATTACATATTAATATTATTAATGATTAATAATATTTATTATTATTTCTCCTTTCTAGACTGTGAGCCCGTTATTGGGTAGGGACCGTCCGTCTCTATACGTTGCCAGCTTGTACTTCCCAAGCGCTTGGTACAGTGCTCTGCTCACAGTAAGCACTAAATACGATTGATTGATTGATTGATTGACTGAATGAATGAATGAATAATAATGTCTGTTAAGCACTTACTATAGCCAGGCACTATACTAAGCACTGGGGTGGATACAAGCAAATTGGTTTAAATACAGTCTGTGTCCCATACGGGGCTCACACTCTAAGAGGGAGGGAGAACAGGTATTAAATCCCCATTTTACAGATGAGGTAACTGAGGCACAGAGAGGTACTCCTCTCCCCAGGTGTTTCCTTTCCCATGTCCCCTATAACAGTTTCACTGCTCTCCAGAACTGATATGCACAGGACTTCCTCCTCCACCACCTCATAGACAATTCAGCTGGGAGTCCCTGGAATCTCCTTGCCATTAGCTTTTTTGATTGGAATGACTCATGGAAAATTCAACCTTCTACTCTGAGCATCACCTGCTTATGTTATTCAAGCTCACCTCTTTAATGATGATGATGATGATAATGGCATTTATTAAGCACTTACTATGTGCAAAGCACTGTTTTAAGCACTGGGGAAGTTACAAGGTGATCTAGTTGTCCCACGGGGGGGCTCACAGTCTTAATCCCCCATTTTACAGATGAGGTAACTGAGGCTCAGAGAAGTGAAGTGACTTGCCTGAAATCACACAGCTGACAATTGGCGGAGCCGGGATTTGAACCCATGACCTCTGACTCCAAAGCCCGGGCTCTTTCCACGGAGCCATGCCGCTTCTCTTTAATGAGAATGCAAGATCATCATATCTTTTCCCAAAAAACAAAGAATTTCCCAACCTTACAAACTCATTCAGTATTTTGAAAAAATCTGAACTTGTTGATTTAATATTCATGTAGTTAATCATTTCAGTGGCAGGATCCTATTACATTCTAGCATTAAACAAAAGCCCCTGGGCCTTGTTCTTAATCAATATCAGCTGCCGCTTAACCAGAAAAAGGTTCGGCAACTTTTTCCATAAAAAATGTCCTCTCTACATGTCCTCTCTACATCTCGATCTGTACTACAGTGCAGTGGCTCATATCCATATTCAGTGTGTGCCACCTCCAACTCGGGTGGATTATCAGCAGGAAGGAAAACGTTCCCGGGATACAAATAGTCATGATGATGATGACTTTCTCTTGTCATTGAGTGACTGTCTCTGAGGATCTCCAAGTCATTTACAAACATTATCTCCCTGATACTCAAAGCACTCTCCTGAAGTAGGGAAGAGGCAAATGTTATTGTCCTTGTTTTGTAATCTACACTCCAGAAAAATGATACAGTGCCTAAAAGGCAGAACCCATAATCCAGTCTCACTGGCTTTTCCATCGCTCATCAGCATCATCTACGAAAACTTGGTCTGCCTCCTCTGAATGGTCTGCAGAAATCCCCTTTTCCCCTTCCTCCCTTCTCCCCCTTTGCCCCAACAAATCAGCGGAGGGCTTATTATGTGCAGAGCACTGTACTAAGCACTTGGAAAAGAACCATACACTAGAGTTGGTAGACATGATACCTGCCCTCAAGAAAATTACTTCGAATCCGGTAACTGGACCAAACAATCATCACAGGGAAATTCCTTGTATAATATTTTTCAAAACTGATCAAAACCCTGCCTATAGCAAATATCTCTTCCCTTAGGCTGTGAGCTCCATGTGTGACAGAGACTATGTCTAATTTTATTGGATTGTATCGACTTCAGAGCTTGTCTCAGTGTGCTCTAACACCACTATCATTATTATTAATAATAATAAACATGCTTTGACACCACGGTTATCATTATCATTATTATTATTAATAAACATTCCAGGATGGTACTGAGGCGTGGGGGGGGGGAGGAGAAGAGCGGTTACCTAGGTTACCTAGACCTATTTTCATCCATCACTAGTTAGGTGTGGATTTTCCATGCTGGAGAAACTTTTCACTGCTACATATCAATTCTTCTCACCTCAAACCTGGTTGTCTCGATCCAGGTAAATTCTAGATATTCCTTTCTTCAGTGAATTGTGTACATCCGAGATGTCGTCTAATATCTGAACCACAAGAATGAAGGCCTGGAGTGGAATTCAAGAGATCCAAATCCAGATGACCTTTCATTAAGTGGAAGCCCAGCCCACCACCGGATAAGAGACTAAAGGAAGTGTCTGGGGTTAAACACCTAGCTTGCATTAGTGAGCTGTTTAAGTCTGCAGTATCTCAAAGGCAGAAGGCTATCTAGATTTCTTGAACCTCTCAGATAAATTTGCTGCATTCAAGACAACATGATCCCACTTCAAAACAAGCCCAAATCAAATTCTGGGGCTTTAAGATCAGGATTGAAGGAGGCTTACTTGAAATGGGAGTCAGGTTCATTATGGAACAAACCTTAGCAGAACAAGCAAACTCCCTTTATGTACCCAGGATGCAGTAGAGAATGTCTTGTTTTGGACTGGCACAGAGAATGTCAGTTACACATTGGTAATATCAGCCTCATTCTCAAAAATAGGGTCTCCTGGACAGTAGCCTCATTGGGGGGAAATGAAAGAACATCTGAAAATAGATTAAAATATACACTTAGCCACTGATATTCTAGGCCAAAATCCCAGGCTGATAAATGCAGCACAAGCAGAAAGTGGCAAGAAGAAAAAAAAAGCATAAAATGCAGTCCATTTTCTGAATTCCACTGAAATCTCTCCTAGAACCATTCAGCAGATGATAAAAACAAGAAACAGAATCACTGTAGCAAAGCCAACCTGCCTCGTGTGATGTGAATGAACACAAAGAGAAGGAGCAAATCTCCAGGCCAAATGAGTTTCCACGTTACCAGGAAACAGGCTAAAGTAATTCTCCAGGAGTCGGTGAAGGGTTTTAAAAGTCCATCAGACATAATGGTCCGAACCTCTGTGAAAAACAATAGGCAGGAAATGCAAACTGAGCATCATTTGGGTACTGACACTGAGGGAGTGAATTGTACAAATGGATTGAAAAAATAAGTAGATCGTAAAAATGAAATGTCCACACTGAAATTTAAATACGCCACTGCCGGATAAAAGAATCAGCTTCGATGTAATCACGAGAGACTTCGGCACAAAGCATGAAAGGAGAGGAGCAGGAACTGGCCACTTCAGGGACAGGGCTGAGCTGAGTAAAAGGCCGCAATGTGGTAATACTTGTTAATCACAGAACTTTCAAGGTTATGAATAACTGATGCAGGAGGAGGAATGGGAAAGGAAATAGGGAACAGCTGAAATTGGGAGAAGATGAATATGTCATGAAACCAAGAGTGTTTTTGGTACTAGGTAGAATACAATAAAAAATTGACAAGCAGAAGGTAGTTCCCCTGAGAGGCCATGCAATAGCCTGCTCACAATAGATCAGGAAATACTTTTTTCTTGTTCAGAGAGAGATTTAGGAGGAATTAATATACATATATCATTCACTAATGTCAAATAATACCTAGCATTCTAACTCTCCCCACTAACAAACATGGATTATTCTTGCTGTCGTTTTGGGTGAGAAGCAGAATTGCCCAGTGGAAAGAGCATGTCCCTGGAAGCCAGAGGAACTAGGTTCTAATCCCAGCTCTGCCATTTGCCAGACAATTCCCTTAATTTCTCTGCCCCTCGATTTCCTCATCTGTAAAATGGGGATTCAATACCTCTTCTCCCTCCTCTCATCTCATCACTCTCATTCCCAGACTGAGCCCCCGCCTTCCTCTCCCCCGCCTCCCCCTCCCCTTCCCCCCCACATTACCTCCTTCCCCTCCCCACAGCACCTGCATATATGTATATATGTTTGTACGTATTTATGACTATTTATTTAGTTATTTTATTTGTACATATTTATTCTATTTATTTTATTTTGTTAATATGTTTTGTTTTGTTGTCTGTCTCCCCCTTCTAGACTGCGAGCCTGCTGTTGGGTAGGGACCGTCTCTATATGTTTCCGACTTGTACTTCCCAAGCACTTAGTACAGTGCTCTGCACACAGTAAGCGCTCAATAAATACGACTGATTGAATGAATGAATGAATTCACGACATCTCTCTCATTTAACCCACATATTAGTGCTGTGGATCTTGAATATTGAAGACTGAATATTAACCACAGGTTGAATATGGTCACAATGAACATATTCAACCTGTGGGTAATATTCAATTCAATATCAATATTCAATCTTTAATATTCAAGACCCACAGCAGTTATGTACCTATCTGTAATTAATTTATTCATTTATATTAATGTCTGTCTCCCTGTCTAGACTGTAAGCTTATTGTGGGCAGGGAATGCATCTGTTTATTGTTATACTGTACTCTTCCTAGGGCTTAGTAATAATAATAATAATAATGACAGCATTTATTAAGTGATTACTACATGCAAAGCACTATTCTAAGTGCTGGGGAGGTCACAAGGTAATCAGGTTGTCCCACGGGGGGCTCACAGTCTTAATCCCCATTTTACAGATGGGGTAACTGAGGCCCAGAGAAGTTAAGCGACTTGCCCAAAGTCACACAGCTGACAAGGTGTGGAGACGGGGTTTGAACCCATGACCTCTGACTCTAAAGCCCGGGCTCTTTAAGCACCCAGTGATTGATTGATTGAGACTCTAGGGTCCTTATAGAGCAATGTGTAGTAATACAGATAGGGATTCTACGTATCCAACCATGTTCTCCAAATCCACTCAATCCACCACCAACAGGATCCTGGAGGAGCCGGGTTTTGAACCCAGATCCTTTGACTCCCGAGCCCATGCTCTTTCCACTAAGCTATATTGCTTCTCAATCTTTTAGCATAGGGTTCAGACATACTTCAGCACATTTTTTTCAAGTCTGAAAGCCTGAATGACTGGAAGAATACGTGTGTACAAATAGAAGTGGGTGAATATGCAGTTGCCGTACAGCTCACTGATTGCGAGCAGCCAAAATTAGTAAGGAGCAATTTGCAAGGGGTTGGAATTGCCAACTAACCAAGAACACTGATTAGACCGTATTTAAAGTGATACCAACTGACAGAGACGTGGTTTGTGTTGAAATGAACCCAAAAGGTGGCTAATTAGCATTAGCTTAGTCTTTCAGAAACAGGTGTGGGATGTGCGTGCCTATGTGTTTGTGTGTGTGTGTGTGAGAGAGAGAGAGAGATTTCAGGGCTATGACAATAAGTGACCCACAATTGACTGTCAGGGAGCCAGGTTCCTCATTTGATAATAATAGTGGTATTTGTTAATCATTTATATGATAATCTCTTTGCTAAGCACTAGGGTAGATACAAGCTTAAAAGATCAGACATAGTCCTCTCCTAATATGGCACTCACAGTCTAAAGGAGAAGGAGAACAGGTATTGATTCCCCATTTTACATCTGAGGAAGCTGAGGCACAAATAATTTAAAGGACTGACCAAGATCACACAGCAGGCAAGCACAGAGCGGGGATTGGTACCCCACTCTCTGACTCTTCTAGACTCTCCCCCTTTTAGAATGTGAGCCCACTGGACTGTCTCTATGTGTTGCCAACTTGTACTTCCCAAGCGCTTAGTACAGTGCTCTGCACACAGTAAGCGCTCAATAAATACGATTGATGATGATGATGATGACTCTCGGGCTTGTGTTCTTTCCACTAGGCCATGCAGGCCCACCCACATCGATCCATGCTCTCCCTACGCTTCCTTCTTGCTTTCTCATTTGATAATAATAGTGGTATTTGTTAAACGTTTATATGCTAATCTCTTTGATAAGCACTAGGGTAGATTCAAGCTTTAAAGATCAGGTAAAGTCCTCTCCTAGTATGGCACTCCTCCATGATACCACAGTTCTGTGCTAGGGGAGGGATGGGAGACTGACACCCATGCTTGAGGAAAATTCAGAGACCAGGGGCTCCCCACCGCCTCCACCCTTTCCTCTAAACATGTGAACAGGCCCAACTGTGTTCTCCAAATTCTACCCAAGTGTCGTGAAAGCACTTGTGAGAAAGGTACAAAGCGCTCTACCTAAACGTTGGGGCTGTCGGGGACAGAGAGGGGATTCTGCCAAGCAGCCACCTCTTGTTTTCCACCACAACTGCATTTTTACCTAAACACGTGCAATCCCCTGGTTCTTGATCTCCTCAGACAGGCTTCACTTCCCTCAACAGCCATCTGCGACAGCTTCTCTTCTCTCCCCTAATGGAGTGTCAGTCAATGTTTGGATAGACGCCCGCATAAAGGCAACTGGATAGATGCCCTCAGGTGTTTTGGGTAGACTAACGGTGGCTCACTGGAAAGAGCATGGGCTTTGGAGTCAGAGGTCATGGGTTCAAATCCCTGCTCTGCCAATTGTCAGCTGTGTGACTTTGGGCAAGTCATTTAACTTCTCTGTGCTTCAGTTCCCTCATCTGTAAAATGGGGATTAAGACTGCAAGCCCCCCATGGGACAAGCTGATCACCTTGTAACCTCCCCAGTGCTTAGAACAGTGCTTTGCACATAGTAAGCGCTTAATAAATGCCATTATTATTATCATTATTCTCTGTGCCTCAGTTACCTCATCTGGAAAATGGGGATTAAGACTATGAGCCCCTGTGGGACAACCTGATCACCTGGTAACCTCCCCAGTGCTTAGAACAGTGCTGTGCACATAGTAAGCACTTAATAAATGCCATCATTATTATTATTAAGACAGAGTTTATGCCTGGGAGTCAGAAGGAGCTGGGTTCTAATGCCGGATCTGCCACTTGTTAGCTGTGTGACCTTGGGCAAGTCAGTTCAATTCTCTGTACCTTAGTTATTTCATCTGTAAAATGGGGATTAAGACTGTCAGACCCATGTGGGAAAGGAACTGTGTCTAATCTGATTATTTTATCTCTACCCCAGTGCTTAGAACAGTGCTTGACACATAATAAGCACTTAACCAATACCATCATCATCATCATCTGCCTTTTCTATTGATCATCGATCTTCCCACAGTTACTTCCTTGATGGATCCCAGAAACTTTCTTCCATTTGCTATTTTCTAGTTCTTCAGGTTCAGAAGTTTTTCATCTCCCAACAGAGAACATTTCCCTCTGGACCTCATCTCCCCTGCTTTCCCTAATGAGCACAAAAGTAAAAATGTCATTCGCTCTTCTGCTGCAGTTGCTTCTTATGTCATTGGAGTTCACTTCAGTATCTCTCACGGGGACGTATAATCAGTTTTCCCATCCTCTTCCATCTTACATATTTATGAACCCTTATAGTTTTCTTCACAGAGCAAGCATTCTCCTTGAAGATTTTCTTTTTTGCTTCATTTCATTCATTTTTTTTCCCTTTGGTTTGCCTGAAAATTTTCCTTCATTGGCCTGGCTTACTTATATTCTTATTTCCTGATTCTTATTCTTATTTCCTTCTTAATTTTCCACAGCCCTTGTGTGTTTCCCTAGATACCTACACTGTTCACTTTTCTTCAGTATAATGTTCATTTATTAATAGTTCGCCTATTGCTGTAGACCCGGTAACAAGCTTTAGAAACCATATCCCATCCCCCATCTCTGTCCTTCTTTTTAATTCCAAGTGTCCAAAGGGGAGATCTTGAGCCCTCTGGTACAAACATTCTTCTTTGTGTTATTTTCCTAGGTTTATCTTTTCTTTATTCTATCTTATAGAGCTCTTGCTTGCACTCATTTCAGATTTAAATAGCTTTCTTTGCCAATAATTTTTCCTTTCTCCTGCACTGCTTCCTATTCAAAATAATGAGATATATGTAAGAAAGAAAAAAATCCTGATAGGAAAAAAGAGATCAAATGGGGGGAAAATAATCATAAAGCAATGTAAATACATACAGTGATGCAAAATGGTTGCTAAGGATTCCGCAAAACATCATCGTTAGAGCTGCGTGTCGACAAGCGCTCAACTTGTACTTCCCAAGCGCTTAGTACAGTGCTCTGCACACAGTAAGCGCTCAATAAATATGATTGATGATGACAAGACCTGATCAAAATTCATTCATTCAATCGTATTTATTGAACGCTTACTGTGTGCAGAGCACTGTACTAAGCGCTTGGGAAGTACAAGTCAGCAACATATAGAGATGGTCCTTACCCAACAACGGGCTCACAGTCCAGAAGGAGGAAACAGACAACAAAACAAAACAGGCAGGCAGGTGTCAAAATCATCAGAACAAATAAAAGTAAAGCTATATGCACATCACTAACAAAATAAATAGAATAGTAAATATGTACAACTAAAATAAATTGAGTGATAAATCTGTACAAATATTTACAAGTGCTGTGGGGAGGGGAAGGAAGTGGGTGAGGGGGGATTAGTGAGTATCAGAAGTGAGGTGCAGCATGGAAAGACCAGAAGCCTGGGAGTTAGGACACTTGCTCTGTTCGCTACTTGCCTGCTGTGAGACCTTGGTCCAATCACTTAACTTCTCTGTGCCTACATTTCCTTAATTGGAAAATGGTAATTCTGTACCTTTTCTCCCTCCTACTTAGATTGTGAGGGCACACGTGAGACAGGGACTGTGTCCAACCCAATTAACCTGTATCTTAGAGTAGCACTCAACATGTAGTAAGTGCTTAAAAATACCATTATTAGTAGTAGTAGTAGTATCATCATCATCATAAGATCAATCAATCAATCAATGGCATTTATTAAGCACTTACTGCCTGCAGAACTTTGTACTAAGCGCTTGGATAATAAGATACTCGGGACCAGCTTCAGACAGAAAAAGAGAGATTGTTGCCTTTGAGTGTGTGGTGGTTGAAAGTTTAAAGGAATTATAATAATTGTCTTCTGTGTTAAGTGCTTACTATAGGCCAGGAATTCTGCTAAATCGTAGTATGTGATAACACTATCACATAAAGCTATCAGATTGGACACAGTCACCGTCCCACTTTAAGCTCACAGTATAAGGGAGTGAAAGAACAACTATCACAATCTGTATCTTACCTTTTAAAGATGAGGAAACAGTACCCAGAAGGAGTTAAGTGGCTTGCCCTAAGTCTTGCAGTAAGCAAATGACAGAGTTAGGATTAGAACCCAAGTCTTCTGAGTCCCAGGTTTGTGCTCTTTTCACTAGGACCAGTTTTCCTCTGCCCAGGTCAGAAGGGAGTCAGAGGGACTTGGGTTCTAACTCTGTTTCCACCACTTATTGGCTGTGTGACCTGAGGTAAGTCACAACTTCTCTGTGCTTCAATTACCTCATTTGGGAAATGAGGATTAAGAGTGTGAGCAGCCTGTGGGGTGTGGACTGTGTCCAACCTGATTAACTTTCATCTACCCCAGTGCTTCAAACAGTGCCTGGCACATAGTAAGTGCAGCATGGCTCAGTGGAAAGAGCCCGGGCTTGGGAGCAAGAGATCGTGGGTTCAAATCCAGGCTCTGCTGCTTGTCAGCTGTGTGACTTTGGGCAAGTCCCTTAACTTCTCTGTGCCTCACTTACCTCACCTGTAAAATGGGGATGAAGACTGTGAGCCCCACATGGGGCAACCTGATTATCTTGTATTCACCCAGTGCTTAGAACAGGGCTTGGCACATAGTAAGCTCTTAACAAATGCCATTATTATTATTATTATTATTATTATTATTATTAAATACTATTAAAAAAAGAAGAAAAAAAGCAGTGCCTGTGTTAACAGACCTTGAAAAGGAAAGTGGCTTCTGTCACAAGGTGGGATTGGACTATTTTTGCATATCCCAAGTGCTTAATACTGTTTCCTGCACTCACTAGGCACTCAATCAATACCGTTACTGATGGTAGGGCCCAATGTAATATATGTAGCATCATGTGAAAAGAGGGGCCACCCAGAGGGAGGTAAGCCTTTCGTTTTGTTTTGGGTTTTTTTTCCCTGCCTCAGAGTGGCCGACTAACTGAAGCCAATCTTGAGGAGACTGCATTAGAAAAGTCTGAAAAGGCAAAGGCTAGAAAAAGCAGGCAAACAACTCCCTCTACGCCTGGCTTTCAAGAACTCACAAGCGCTCTAATTTCATTACTTTCCAGGAGAGAGGAACAGATGCACTCCACATTTGGTTCAATCCTTTCCTCTTCCACTTTGCAGCCCATGGAGAATTCAACAAGATGTAAGACTGTACTTAGCAATCAGCCCGTTGCGCTGCTGATCCAAACCCACTAAAAGAACCGTCTTCCACAAGGATTTGCCACATTAGACTGACTTCTTAAGGCTAAAAAGCAAGCAAAAGTGAAAATGAGATTCCCAACTTACTCAAGGGATGACAGGCATATTCATTAAGCATTTTGTCTAAATTCACAATGTTTGGACCATATGTTCTTGAAGGGGTCAGTGACCTTTTCTGCTTAGGATGCTTTTATTATTCATGTCATAAGGATTTAGCAGTCTAGACTGTAGGCTCACTGCCTGCCTGCCAACTGTATTTCATTGTACTCTCCCAAACACATAGTACAGTGCTCAACACACAGTGAGCGCTCAATAAACACCACTGATTAAATGATATGCATGAAGATGCTTAATCATTTTTTATTCTAAAAGGATGGCAAATACCCCAGTAATGGAAAGAGAAAAGAAAAGTCACTAATTTTTAAGCCACAAATCAGGACAAGGAAATCCGTAGTAGTTAGAGTAAGCTTGCAGGCAATTTGTTGGCGATTCAAGCAACAATATTTACAAACACCTCCAAGATAGTAAATTGGTTATCTCTTCATCGGACCTACAGATATGTTTTGTTTGGGAACAAGTTATATCCCTGACTCCAAACTTTTCCTAACTCTCATTCATCTGACAGAGCCTCTACTATTGTATGCCACCTTGGGTGATCTCTGTACCTGGACTATTTCCTGAATTTCTGGTTCCTGCCGTGGATAGTCCAAACCGAGATGAAAAACATCTAAAAAAGGGCAAGCAAGACTATCAGGTAGTGGAACAGCTTTCTTAAGAGGAAAGTCTGGAAATATTGTATATTTCATATTTAGAAAACTCAAGCCTTTGAGGGAAAAAGTTAACATTCAGGTTATGGATAGGTGAACATGCAATTTCGGCTAATTCACTATAGCAACAAGAAAACAAAGAGCCATGTACTGAAACTTGAAAGGGGTGATTTTAATATAAGAAAAAAATAATTTTTGTTTATATTGAAATCACCACAAGCAAACATATTTCCCCCTCATAGAGTGTGTAGTAAGCAGGTAAATTCTGTACCACAAGCAGTGGTGCAAACACTACCAATTGATCAAATCATTTGTTCATTCAATCATATTTATTGAGTGCTTACCATGTGCAAAGCACTGTACTGAACGCATGGGAGACTATAGTATAACAGAGTTGGTGGACATATTCCCTACCCACAACGAACATGCAGACTAGAGGGGGAGATGAAGACTAATATGAATTGAATAAATTACAGAGATATGCATAAATACTGTGGGGCTGAGGGAAGGCTGATTAAAGGATGCAAATCCAAGTGGAAGGGTGATGCCAAAGGGAGTGGAAGAAGAGAGTGGGAGAATTTGTACTTATTTATTCTATTTTTTTTATTTTGTTCTCTGTCTCCCCCTTCTAGACTGTGAGCCCACTGTTGAGTAGGGACCGTCTCTATATGTTGCCAACTTGTACTTCCCAAGTACTAAGTACAGTGCTCTGCACACAGTAAGTGCTCAATAAATAAGACTGAATGATGTACAGTGTGTAATGTATGCATCGATGATATATACATGTATTAAGCAAGTGTAGAAAAACCACAGGTACATAGTAATCTTGATTAGTTTTAGCTTTGTTCTTTTTTTCCATTTTTATTTCCATTTTCTTTATTCAGTTGGCTGAATACAGGTATCAAGAAGAAAGGCATTTGTGAGAAACAGAGCTCTTGAAAAAATAAGCAACCTCTCTGTGATTCTTGCTTGTGCTACAGTATTTGGTGAAAATCAAATTCTTAGAACATCAAATGAAAGAGAACACTTTGTAATGAATGAAAGTGACAGCTTTTAACAAAGAAGGCACAGAATGAATTGGGACCACCCTCTAATCCTCGCCAAGATAGAACCGTATAAAAATTCATATTTAATTAGCATTTCAAGAGAAGACATGCCGAGTGCTCTAATACATCTATTGTGATCACAAATGAGGGTATATTAGATTGTTAACTTTGAGAAGAAAATGGTAGCTGAAAGTTATCATCTGAGTCCAAGTTTGCTTCACTCTCATTAAGCTCTGTACAATAATAATAATAATAATGATGGCATTTCTTAAGCGCTTACTATGTGCAAAGCACTGTTGTAAGCGCTAGAGTGGGATACAAGGTGATCAGGTTGTCCCACGGGGGGCTCACAGTCTTAATTCCCATTTTACAGATGAGGTAACCGAGGCTCAGAGAAGTGAAGTGACTTGCCCAAGGTCACACAGCAGACAAGTGGTGGAGCCGGAATTAGAACCCATGACCTCTGACTCCCAAGCCCGGGCTCTTTCCACTGAGCCATCAAGGTAAGCCAATGAAATAGTAGCAGACATCTTGGCAACAGCTATCAACAACCAGCTGGCAAACTTACCTCCTAATATCAACCTACTCAATGTGTCTAGATGATAAAAATAATAATAAAGGTAATAATAATAATATTTAAATGTTTGCTACATACTAAGCACCGTACTAAGCACTGAAGTAAATACAGTGCAATCAGATCAAACAAAGTCACTGCCCCACATGGAGCTCACAGTCTAAAAGGGAAAGTGAACAGGTAGTGAATCCCCATTTTACGCGTGGCTCAGTGGAAAGAGCATGAGCTTGGGAGTCAGAGGTCATGGGTTCTAATCCCACCTCCTCCACTTCTCAGCTGTGTGACTTTGGGCAAGTCACGTCACTTCTCTGTGCCTCGGTTACCTCATCTGTAAAATGGGGATTAAGACCATGAACCCCACGTGGGACCACCTGATTACCTTGTATCTCCCCCAGGGCTTAGAACAGTGCTTGGCACAAAGTAAGTGCTTAACAAATGCCATCATTATTATCATTATTTTACAGATGAGGAAGGTGAGGCAAAGGGAAGTGAAGTGACTTGCCCAAGTCTACACAGTCGACATGAGGCAGAGCCACAATTAGATCCCAAGTACGCTGACTCCGAGGCCCATGTTCTTTCCACAAACACTACTTTTCATTTTAATCTTGTCTTTTTTGCTGTCGACCCCCTGCTCCCTTCCTCCCTCCTGCCTGAAATTCCATCTTCCCTCCCTTAAAACAGACCACATCTGATAGGCTCCTCTAGGAAGCCTTCCCTGACTTTATTCTCACTTCTCCATCTTATTTTCCTTTAATAATAATAATAATAATAATGGCATTTATTGAGTGCTTACTATGTGCAAAACACTGTTCTAAGTGCTGGGCAGGATACGAGTTGTTCAGGTTGTTCCACGAAGGGCTCACAGGTTTTTTTTTTATCCCCATTTTCCAGATGAGGTAACTGAGGCACAGAGAAGTCAATAATGATGGCATTTATTAATTAATTAATTAAGTTAAGTGACTTGCCCAGAGTCACACAGCTGACAAGCAATGAGTCAGGATTTGAACCCATGACCTCTGACTCCAAAGCCCGGGCTCTTTCCACTGAGCCTTGCTGCTTCTCTTTCCTACTGCATTACCATCACACTTGAGTCCATATCCCCTAAGCACCTAGGAATTTACCTTAAAGCAGCACTTACATGCATATCTTTGTACCAGGATACTTCCCCTCTGTGAAATTTATTTTAATGTCTGTCTTTCTCACTTGATTGTAAACTCTTTGAAGGCAGGGATCATGTCTTATTCTATTGTACTCTCCTAAGTGCTTTCTAAAGTGCTCTACATACAATAAATACCATTGTAATTGTTAAATAATGCACGCAAATCTTTACTGTAGGGATTATGAATATCATTTGTATCAGTAACTTGAACTTCGTGCACGAACTTTTCTGCTCATCTTTGGTGATTCATTTTCGACACTTGATTAGGGGGCAAATTATGTGGAAATTCCACATCAGTATCCCTGAGCTTCTAAAATGTGTCCTTTAATACTGCGCACACAATTATAAACATTAGGCACTCTTTTTTATGGGCGAAGAATGAGCCTGAACTATGCAGAGTTTGGAAGCAAACAAAAATAGCACAAGATTACTTTAGTCTTTAATCTTACCAATATAATAACTAATACTTGAGGAGGGTAACAAATGACATATGTGCATTAAATCAATTGTATATTCCAATAGTTCTTTTAATTATTCTGTAAATAATTTTATGTCTGTCTCCTCCATTAGAGAATAAGCTCCTTGTGGATGGGGAACATGACGCTTGCTTGTTTGCTACTTCCCAAGCACTTAATTCAGTGCATTAACCCAAGCCCCACCTGTGGGAGTTCAATCAATGAATTAATACTTCCACTAATGAGGATGGAGTCTCTTATCATAAATGATTGAAGAGGCTTAATGCGGTCACAAAGAGTGAATGAATGATAGAGCGAGTGTTTTGTGCAGTAGAGAAGTGGCATGGCTCAGTGGAAAGAGCCTGGGCTTTAGAGTCAGAGATCATGGGTTCAAACGCTGGCTCCGCTAATTGTCAACTGTGTGACTTTGGGCAAGTCATTTAACTTCTCTGTGCCTTAGTACCTCATCTGTAAAATTGGGATGAAGACTGTGAGCTCCCCGTGGGACAACCTGATCACCTTGTAACCTCTCCAGCACTTAGAACAGTGCTTTACACATAGTAAGCACTTAATAAATGCTATTATTATTATTATTATTATTATTATTATTATTATTATTATGTCCTCTGACTCCCGTGCGCTTTCCACTCAGCCATGCTGCTTCTCATAATCTACCCCAGCACTTTGGGAAAAAGCTTGTCACAAACTGCCATGATTTTTTATGATATAGTAAAGCATTCTACAGATGCCACAATCATTTTAACTTGAATCTTTTCCACTACAATCTAAGTATTCTGTATGAGAAAGCAGGACTGCAGTGGAAAACCAGGTATTTGCGTAGGTGATCTCAGTAGGGCTGAGCCACTCGTCACTAGGAGGAGAAAGAAATTACCTGTGGGGGTGTCATCATCATCATCAATCGTATTTATTGAGCGCTTACTGTGTGCAGAGCACTGTACTAAGCGCTTGGGAAGTACAAGTTGGCAACATATAGAGATGGTCCCTACCCAACAGTGGGCTCACAGTCTAAAAGGGTGTCACGTAATTAAGCTTGTTTGCCAATCTGCTTGCCACGCTGATTGGCTGCCAACCACTTGCTCTGGCATCTCAATTTGGCTAGTAATGGGCAGGAGGCCATGGACAAAGTGGCAGAACTCCAGGTAAGTGATATACCAGCAAGGCAGCCCTAGAAGGTTATACACACAAAGTTTAATCAAAGCACAATCAAGAACCCCTCAGCTGCGGCACATCACCCACTAAAATGTCTGAGCCCGGTCTTTCGTGCCCAGTGAAATAAATAAGAGAACCCAAAAAAAGACTTAGGTCAGCTTCTTGGTTGATTTTCCTCCCAATTCAATTACTGTAATTCTAAACGAGGAGGCTGCAGGGCTTTGCAAAACTTTTGTGAAGACTACAGCATGTTCCGGAGACCTATTGCTCATTTAAACTGAAAGAAACCCAGTGCTGGATGACACCTAACTTCCCCTTAGCAAATTATTGTTAAAACTCATTCAAAAAATGTGAAGACTCAGCCAATATCCCTGGCCCTTCCCACTTTATTAAGGCTGTAATAAAACCCTCCTCATCAAGCTCCAGCTCCCCACATCATTTGATTCACAAGATCCCGAGCAAATGAATTTGGGTCTGCGTCTATGCGGCTGACTGTGAGGCTGAAGGACAAGTCATAGGCTTAAGCAGAGAAAAAACAAAATCTCAAATTCAGGAAGAACCTCTAAAGAGAAACCCTGTGTCAGCATGCTGTTAATCCACCCTCGTGCTACACCTATTTTATCACAAAACTCTGAATGGTGGAGATCTAAAATAAAGGGCTAATCCAGGGACATATTCCCTGCCTAAACGAGCTTACAGTCTAGAGGGCAGAGAATATGTCTATTCATTGCTACCTTGTAGTGTCCCAAGCACTTAGTACAGTGCTTTGCACAAAGTAAGCTCTCACTCAGTAAATACTATTGTCTCACTGACTGAATTTTCCACTCAAAATTTCCATGTTTATCATGTCCATTCACTTGGATCAGCCTGGATACAAACCTTGCTACTTAAACTCTAGGAACGCCAATGTTTGACCAATTCCCAAAGCTGCAGCAATTATCCAATTTTACAATTCAGGCCACTTGAGACCGGACACTCTTCAAAAGAACGGATTTGGATCTTTTCAACCCCATTCAATCCATGATATGGGCTCGGTCTATCATAATTGATAGTTAAATAAACAGATAAATAGTGTTTGTCCATGGATATGGAGGGAATAAAATAGCCTACTACTCACCTTGTCTATTTCAATAGCTGTTTTTTGTTGTTCTCTCTGGTTTCCATGGAAATAGGCATTGGGTCTGAGAAAATGCAGCAAGGGGTTCAACGTTGCATAGGTTTTTAAAACATATTTATTTTTCCCTTTTGGCACCTCTTGTCATTGAAGACAAGTCAGAAGTTCTTAGACTGTAGTGGGCATATAGCATCTAGTAGAGAAATTGTAGCAAACAAATATTTGAGATCCAAAAGGTCACTTTCCAAACTCAGTTTAAGCATCGAGACTTTTGTTTGTTCTTACACTGCAGAATTTCCAAGTGAAAGGACAGAACAGAAAGACAGAGGAAAGGCTCCAAATACGTCTCCCCTTTATGTTTCCCTTTATTGAAAAAGAGAAAAATTACTCTTGAGAAAAAGCAAATTGACTGTGTTCATCCTGATTTTTGGATGTCTACAACAGTGAGGCTTTTGTCGCCTCATGCATTATTATTTGGTTTAGAAAGCAATGGTGACACATTTTTCAGGGAATGTTAAGTCAGAGGTAGAGTGAGAGTTGTGTAGGGTGGGTTTCATTTGGGATTCCCCCTCTTAGGAGTTCTGGACTGAATGTGTAGCAAAGGGTGGCAAGGAATATGAAGGAAGTTTAAATGACCAGAGATGCTAATAATATTAACAATAATCGTGTTTTTTGTTAAGTGCTCACTATGTGCCAAGCACTGAATTAAGCACTGCTCTCTTGTTCAGAACATAGGTGATCTTTTTTGTATGGCCTGAGGTAAAACACCTTTAAAAGCATCTGGTGTTTAGCACCACTCCCATTATTTTCTGTAGTTATCTTTTCTCTTGCTCTCTCTCTCATTAGGTTCAGCTTTTCTTTTGACTCCCTGTTAGACCTGATGGATAGACAAGATGTCTTTCTATTTCCCTTCATGGTTGTTGCCTTTCATTCCAGGGATGTTCTGAGGAAATTTCTTCTGTGAAACCAAAAAGAAATTGTAGCAATAAGTTAGGTAAAATTGCAAAGGGCACTAGAGACCTAACCGGTGTTAACTTATCCACCCTCAACTTCTCATAACTCCGGAAGTATCCGTGGCAGACAAAAGGAAGGTTGATTGCCAATTACCGATTCTGTTGTATTGTACTCTTCCCATGCACTTCATGCAGTGCTCCACACACAGTTAAAGCTTAGTAAATACCACTGATGGACTGAATATCTGTTTCAGTAAGTTCTCCCATTTTCCTCATAGCCTCAGGGCAGCTAGAATTGCACTGAGGCCAAGATGTGATTACTCCATGCCCAATATTAGCAACCCAAAATACATTTGCATTTCTTCAGCAACTCAAATAATTGACCAGAAGCGTTGTCTTTGTTAAAGTTCAAAATTAATCTTTCCAATCTCTTTGTCCTCTATATCCTAAAACCCACAACGTTTGAGGGGTAAGCTGTCTGCTTCTGATTCATAGTTTCTTAAAAGCTAATTCATGGCCAAGAAATTTTTTTAGACCATTTTAAAAAGACCCTTTTTACTTTAAGATATTTTCCTCAGAGAACAGGAGTCATGTTCTGCCAAAAGTCAGTGAATTTAAGTCCAGAAACATTGCAAGTTTAGGAACCCAGAAGTTGGAGAAAATTATCTCCCGGGGAGAATCCATTTCCCCATTGTGAGGGCTCCCCAGGACTTGCTAACCACTCTCTTTCACCCTCAAGCAAGTCGATGATTTCATTTAACCCTGTGCTTCCAAAGATTTCAAAGAACTCCACTAAAAATCCCTCCATCATCTTCACAGTGTTCCCCTAGAGGAAAGTATAAATGTGTTCCTTCAGAAAGGAAGAGATTGGTTGACTTGAGTGAAAGCATTGGTTTCTTTAGAGCAGAACAGGAGAGCATTTAAGGGAACTGCAGAAGCAGCTTGTATTTTTGAATAATCTAGCTACTGAGCTTGCTTGAAGATAGATAATGAAATATCTCATCAGACCTGTGGCCTCAGCTGCCTCAGTGGGGCAAATGGTTGTTAGCTTTCCATTTGACTCAGAATTATTATGGTATTTGTTAAGCACTTACTGTGTGACAAGCAATGTTGTAAGAGCTGGAGTAGATACAAATTAACTGGGTTGGACACAGCCCCTGTACTGGGGGGGGTGGGGGCGGGGGCTGTCCCAGGTGAGAAACAATGTGCCTAGGAGTCCAAAGGACCTAGCTTCTACTCCCGGCTCTGCCACTTGTCCGTTGTGTTGCCAACTTGTACTTCCCAAGCGCTTAGTACAGTGCTCTGCACACAGTAAGCGCTCAATAAATACGATCGTTTGATTGTGTGACTTTGGACAAGTCACTTAACCTCTCTGGGTCTCAGTTCGCTCATCTGTAAAATGGGGATTAAGACTGCGAGCCCCACGTGGGATCCGATTACCCTGAATTTATCTTGTATCATATCTACCCTGGTGCTTAGAAGAGTTTTGTTTCAAAGCAGGACAGATCAGCCCAGTTTCCTTTTGGGAGAACCCACTCATCAGCTCTGATCCAATCTGATCCAGTCATCTCCAGATTTGGGGTCCCGAGGGACATGAGCAGCGTGGCTCAGTGGAAAGAGCATGGGCTTTGGAGTCAGAGGTCATGGGTTCGAATACCGGTTCCACCACATGTCTGCTGTGTGATCTTGGGCAAGTCACTTAACTTCTCTGGGCCTCAGTTACCTCATCTAAAATGGGGATTAAGACTGTGAGCCCCACGTGGGACAACCTGATCACCCTGTATCCTCCCTAGCACTTAGAACAGTGCTTTGCACATAGTAAGCGCTTAACAAATGCCAATTATTATTATTATTATTATTATGTTTTGGTTCTAGTTCTCTCAGGGAACTGGGTTATTCATGAACTGATCTGGAGTCTTATTTCAATACTGGAATTAGAGAGCTTGGGAGTGTGCATGATTCAACTGTATCTGTTAGGTCCTCAGGAAGTACCCAGCATGGCTTTGAAGTTTTGTTATGGTTCTTCTGGGGCAGAGTCTTTGGCCAGCGTCTCCTCTGAGACATGTTGCTCTTTTTTGCTTTGATTGTTTCTTCATAATCCTGCCTCTAATTTGGTTTATATGGGTGGTGGTTAGAGTTGTGTTTCTCCAAAGCTCTTACCAATGACCTAGTTATTTTGGGGGGCTGCAGAACTGTATTATTGCCATTTGATTTCTTTCATTTGATCTGGTCCATCTAAACCACACGGCATTTCTTATACTTCCAAGTCCAAGGAACTGTAAGGAGTGGAGAAACTCTCACCCATTTTTTAGGTTATGTATGTGTGTGTGGTTTCAGAAGATATCAATTCTATGCTTCCACACCAATTTACTAACGTGGTCTGTGGTCCCTAACCTGAATGGTTAACATGGTAGTTTTGTTTTTTAAAATGGTATTTGTTAAGCACTTACTAGTGCCAGGTACTAAGCACACAGATAGATACGAGCTAATCAGGTTGGACACAATCCATGTCCCACTTGGTGTTCACAGTCCTAATACCCATTTTACAGGTGAGGTAACTGAGGCACTTGGAAGTGAAGTGAATTGCCCAAGGTCACACAACAGACAAGTGGCAAAGCAGGAATTACAGCACAGCTAGTCTGACACCCAGCCCTGTGTTCTTTCCACTAGGCAAAACTACTTCTCCAAATTTCATTCAGGATGTTCTGGATCTTCCTATGTGTCTGAAAGTGCATTATTTGTAAACATTTTGATGATGCAGTTCAAACAAAAAAGGCTTCCAAAACAGACCTCCTTTTGAAGCAGATAGTTTCTGGTTTCCGTGTTTATTGTTGGTTGTCTCAGGGAATGGATAGTGTGCTGTCCCCTAAGCAGATTTGGGCTTGTGGATGTTGTGATAGATAATAATAATAACAATGATAATGGTATTTGTTAAGTGCTTACTATGTGCCAAGCACTGTTCTAAGTGCTGGGGGAGATACAGGGTAGCCAGGTTGTCCCATGTGGGGCTCACAGTCTTCATCCCCATTTTACAGATGAGGTAACTGAGGCACAGAGAAGTTAAGTGACTCACCCAAAGTCACACAGCTGATAAGTGATGGAGCCGGGATTAGAACCCACAACCTCTGAATCCGAAGCCCGGACTCTTGCCACTGAGCCACACTACTTCTCTTCCATTAGGAGATAGATCTGGAGACCTATCAGTCTTGGTAAGTTTCCTAGAGTCAAGGAATAAGTTCCAGAGTCTTGTTCAAGTTTGCTAACCAAATTCAAGAGCTGATCCTGGGACCAGACAAATTAGCATCATTCTGCTGATCCAGTACATAGTCGACAATTTCCTTGTATGAGCCTGCTCCAGAACACATGAATTTTAAATAGAACAAGAATATCAATTTCCCTTCGAATTGGAAACTCCCTTCCCTAGGCGTTCTGACAGAGCTTTGCAAAATGAAATCCATTTTCTGCCCCCACGCAAAGCATGAACCCCCACCCCCGAAACACCCACACACTCTTCTGTGCATATACATTCATACACACACACACAGAGGAAATAAAGTTGCATCCTACAATAAAATCTGCACGTCTCATGGATATAAATTTGCTGTCATGCTGGAAAGATTTCATACGGTAATAACTCACTTCTTCCCTAATCCTACACACTGTAGGTCCTCTTGCAACGAACAGAGGGATAAGAGTGACACAGTACCTGCAATTTCAGTCCTTAAGCTTTTCTGTAAACACTGTTGAGTACCCAGCATTGATATCTCTCATAGCAATTTCCCAAACTTCAGTGCTCAGCACTTTGTACAGTGCCTGGAACATAGTCAGCACTTAAATACCATACAAATAAAAATAAAAAAATAATAATAGGAGGCCTCTCCCTTTCACATCTCCAAAGGCTATAGTATTCTTAAGCAATATGTTATCGCATTCAATTATGAACACAACTCAAAATTGCATATAAAAAGAATGCAGTTTTTGCAATATTCCTTATTTCTTCACATTATTGCCAGTTTTCTATAGCTTTTCATGTGTGACACTCTTCCATCCTGAGGCCCTCACTGAAATTTCCCACTTATCTTTGCATACAATTTACCTAAGAGCTCACCCGTTTCATCTTCTCAAAAGAGAAATAAATTGCCACCAAATAATCATCTTCATGAAGTAACTTTGTTAGATAATTTCTGGCTTCTACTAGTTTGGCATGTTTTCATCGAATCCAGTTGCTTTTGACAAGGCGCTGTAACATTTCAAGGTGTGCCAATAAGGAGAATAGATTTACACGGACAGTGCTCTGCACACAGTAAGCACTCAATAAATACAACTGAATGAACTGAATGAATGAATGGAGGGAGAAAACTGAGTTTATCACTGAATAGAGAATAGATAATACCATGAAAATAAGAATAGATTTTCCGTCTAGCACCTTTCACTGTTGGCATGTTACTTCTTAAATACTGAAGATTGAATAAGCGTTCATGGGTGAAAGTTTGCAAGCTTGCAGGGTGTACATTGTCCACACATGAGAAAAGGCCAAAATTTACCCTAAAATATTTATTTTACTCAGTGTCCTCTTTGCCAGTCCTTCCCACGGAATCACTCCCTTACCCTGAATGGTTTTATTCCATCTGTAAATTTTTCATTTGATTCATTGATTGATGAATATATATAATCCCCTTTTATACTGTAAACTCTATGGTCAGGGATCTTGTCTGCTAATTCTTTTGTATCGTACTCTCCCAAGTGCTTAGTACAGTGCACTGTACATAGTAAGCGTTCAGTAAATACCACTGATAGATTGATATTGGGGGAGCATGCTGCATTAAGGAAATAAAGAGGTAACTTAGTCCTAGAGAAAAGAGGATCCTGATCAAAGTCTTCTCCTCACCTCATTAATAATACCGCCTTTAATTTCTGTAGCACTTTCATTTTTCCAAGACACTTTTAAATTAGGTATGGCATTTTGTCTTCATCACATCTCCGTGAGGTGAGGAGCGGAATTATTATCTCTACTTTAATATATAAGGAAACCTAGGAACAGAGAAGTTAAGGGACTCATCCAACATCATCCATCAGGCCAGTGGAAGACTTGGGACCAGAATCGAAATCCCTTGTCTCCCAAACTCTCGCTATTTCCACAAGGCCACGTTGACTTCTGAAGCTCCATCCTTAGCTCCATGAAGTACAGAAAGAGAGAATGTCCCCAGACATACAGAAACAGCATGGCCTAGTGGATAGGGCACGGGCCGGGAAATCAGTAGGACCTGGGTTCTAATCGCAGCTCCTCCACTTGTCTGCTGTTTAACCTCGGACAAGTAACTTGACTTCTCTGTGCCTCAGTTCCCTCAACTGGAAGATGAGGATTAAGACTCTGATCTCCCATCCTCGTGTCTCTCTCCACTTCAATCCATACTTCATGCTGCTGCCTGGATTATCTTTGTCCAGAAACGCTCTGGGCATATGACTCCCCTCCTCAAAAATCTCCAGTGGCTACCAATCAATCTGCGCATCAGGCAGAAACTCCTCACCCTGGGCTTCAAGGCTGTCCATCACCTTGCCCCCTCCTACCTCACCTCCCTTCTCTCCTTCTCCAGCCCAGCCCGCACCCTCCGCTCCTCCGCCGCTAACCTCCTCACCATGCCTCGTTCTCGCCTGTCCCGCCGTCGACCCCTGGCCCACGTCATCCCCCGGGCCTGGAATGCCCTCCCTCTGCCCATCTGCCAAGCTAGCTCTCTTCCTCCCTTCAAGGCCCTGCTGAGAGCTCACCTCCTCCAGGAGGCCTTCCCAGACTGAGCCCCTTCCTTCCTCTCCCCCTTCTCCCCCTCTCCATCCCCCCCATCTTACCTCCTTCCCTTCCCCACAGCACCTGTATATATGTATATATGTTTGTACATATTTATTACTCTATTTATTTATTTATTTAATTTACTTGTACATATCTATCCTATTTATTTTATTTTGTTAGTATGTTTGGTTTTGTTCTCTGTCTCCCCCTTTTAGACTGTGAGCCCACTGTTGGGTAGGGACTATCTCTATATGTTGCCAATTTGTACTTCCCAAGCACTTAGTACAGTGCTCTGCACATAGTAAGCGCTCAATAAATATGATTGATAATGATGATGATGATGAGGGACAGGGCCTGTGTCTAACCCAATTTGCTTATACCCACCCCAGAGCTTAGTTCAGGGCCTAGAACTTAATAAGCTCTTAACAAATATCCTTATTATTATTACGGAATCAGGCAGAAGTGTAACAAGATTGCTAGAACCCTATTGTACACTCCCAAGTACTGAATACATTGTGGTGTACACAGTAATTGTTCGATAAATACCAGTAACTGATTGGACAAAGCTTCTTACAGAACAGACAGGTGATCCCTATTCGGCATTACAAATTCATTCGTTCAATCATATTTATTGAGCGCTTCTGTGTGCAGAGCACTGTACTAAGCGCTTGAGGAGTACACGTCGGCAACATACAGAGATGGTCCCTACGCAACAACGGGCTCACAGTCTAGAAGTCACTGAAACGAAGAAAAGGGGCACAAGGAAAGCATCTAAAGTAGTACAAAGTAAACTTTTGTTATTTGGCCAGTCAGTCATATCTATAGAGGACTTACTGTGTGCAGAGCACTGCACTAAGCACTTAGGAGAGTATAATACAACGGATATATTCCCTGACCGCAACGAGTTTACAGTCTTCACGTTTCCGGTTCATCTGAGGGTAATTTCGATGGCAATGCATTGGTTTCTTTCATTCGATAGTAGGCACCTTAGTAAATCTAAGAGGACTTGCAAAGAGGCAGCTCACTCTGGCTTCGTGCAGCTATGAAATGGAGTCAAAATTGAAGGGGCTTGGCAAAACAGCCATCTCTTCAATTACTTGTCTTCATTAGCTAGCTTTGTCCTCTGTTCTGAGAACTTCATCTATCCCATAATTACTGTGACGTTTGCAATGAAAATTTCAGACAAATCAAGAGCTCTTGGAGAATGGCATATTTCTATTCTCACCCATCCCTACTTTCTTAGTACGTAAATGAGCAAGAGAAAGAATTAACTCTAGCCTTTCCATAGTCTTGTATATCATATTTCAGGCCTCAAATAGCAAAAAGAAGCAGAGGCAAATTCACCTGTAGATCATTACATGAAATTTGGGAATGTGGCATCCCACCAGATTACTGAGTTTAAAAAATCCGTTAGTTGGCTAAATTATCTAGGCTGGTTGATCGCATAAATTTACCGATAAGGGAAGCAGGGGAAAGAGCCTAGGGGAAAGAGCACAGGCCTGGCAATCACAGAACCTGGGTTCTAATCCTGGCTCGGCCACTTGCCTGCTATGAAAACTTGGGCAACTCACTTCACTTCTCTGTTCCTCAGTCACCTCATCTGTAGAATGGGGTTTAAAATTGTGAGCCCTATGTGAGACAGGGGACTGTGTCCAACTTGATAATTGTTTATCTACCCTAGAACTTAGTGCAGTGCCTGACACAGTATAAGGGCTTAACAGATTCCATAAAAAAAAAGGGTTTTGGATAATGTTTCATGCAGGTATGAAGAAGGTTCTCGTTTAAGGTTTCTTCTCAATTGAACAAGCCAGCAAAGTCACACGCTACAAAATGTGTCATACTCACAGTAAGGCATGTTTTATTAGTGAAGATGGCAGATTCAGTCATAGTCTGCACTAAAAAAAAACTGGTTTGGGGAATAGGAGGTTAGAAACCAAATAGAAAAGTGGGAGACTAGGATAAAGGCATGAGGCATCATTCATAATCAAGTCAAAACCATTTCATTACATTTATGGAGAGATCTTTATACTGTAGTCCTCCTACCTGTAACTCATTTTAGATCTGAATCTCCCACTAGATTGTTAGTTTCTTGAAAGAAGGGATTATGTATACTAATGTTATTGTATTCTCCAAGTGGTTAGTCCATACTTCAGTCCATATTTCACTCTGCTGTCTGTATCATTTTTCTACATTCATTCATTCATTCAATCATATTTATTGAGCGCTTACTGTGTGCAGAGCACTGTACTAAGCACTTGGGAAGTACAAGTTGGCAACATAACGGTTATGTTATACAAATACAAATGCAAAACTGTTAAGTCTGTGATTCCCCAACTCCTCAAGAACTTTCAGTGGTTGTCCCTCCAATTTTGTACCAAACAGAAACTCCTTACCATTGGCTTTAAAGTATTTAATCATCTTGCCTCCTCCTACCTTCTTTCTGATTTTCTGCTATGACCTAGCATACACATTTCACTCCTCTAATGCCAGTCTACCCACTGTACCTCAATCTCATCTATCTCACCACCAATCCCTCACCCACATCCTGCCTCTGGCTTAGAACTCCCTCCCCCTTCATCATAGCCAACAGATGATAATAATAATAATAATAATAATGGTATTTGTTAAGTGCTTACTATATGCAACGCACCATTCTAAGCACTGGGGGGATACAAGGAGATCAGATTGTCCCACGTGGGGCTTACAGTCTTAATTCCCATTTGACAGATGAGGGAACTGAGGCACAGAGACGTTAAGTGACTTGCCCAAAGTCACACAGCTGATACGTGGTGGAGGCAGGATTAGAACCCATGACCTCTGACTCACAAGCCCGTGCTCTTTCCACTAAGCCACACTGCTTCTCTACATATGATTACTCTCCCGACTTTCAAAATCTTAGTGAAGGCACATCTTCTCCATTCATTCATTCATTCAATCATGTTTATTGAGCGCTTACTCTATGCAGAGCACTGTAATAAGCACTTGGGAAGTACAAGTCGGCAACATATAGAAATGGTCCCTACCCAACAACGGGCTCACAGTCTAGATCTCTGACTAAGCCCTCATTTCCTCTTCCACTCCTTTCTGCATCGCCCTTGCACTTGGATTTGTACCCTTTATTCACCCCTTCTTCAGCTCCGCAGCCGTTATGTACATCTCTGTAATTTATGTATTTATAGTAATGTCTGTCTCCTCTAGACTGTAAGCTCCCCGTGGACAGAGAATGTCTACCAAGTCTGTTGCAGTCTACTTCCCCAAGTGCTCAGCACAGTGTTCTGCACACAGTAAGCACTCATTACATATGATCGACTGATTGATTAGTTCAGAGCTCTGCAGAGTGAGCATTCAATAAATACTAGTGACTGAAAAAACAGATAACGAATATCTGGTTCCAGGTATCACTGGATTCCTGAATGTAGATGGCATTTTGCACACCTAGTGTAGTCAGCCAGTCTGTCCATCATATTTACTGGGCACTTACTGTGTGCAGAGCACTGTGCCAAATGCTTTGGAAAGCACAGTATAACAAAATAACAGACATATTCCCTGCCCCAAAGTTCAGGTTTTAGGAATCCTTGCTCTCCGATCACCAACCCCAATGGCACAATGGGGTTGGCAAGAAAGATCTTTCCTTTCTCAAAGATCAATCAATCAATCGTATTTATTGAGTGCTTACTGTGCGCAGAGCACTGTACTAAGCGCTTGGGAAGTACAAGTTGGCAACATATAGAGACGGTCCGTACCCAACAGTGGGCTCACAGTCTAGAAGGGGGAATATGGAAAGATGGATCCATCTTATCCAAAGATGGATGGTGATTACAACACAATAGCAGAGGGAAACTGTGACGATCAATCGATGGCATTCATTGAGCACTTACTGTGCGCCAAGCGTTGGACAAAGCTCTTGTGAGAAGCAACATGGCTTACTGGATAGACCACAGGCCCGGGAGTCGGAAGGTCATGGGTTCTAAACCAGGCACCTCCACATGTCTGCTGTATGACCTTGGGCAAGTCAGTTCTCCGGGTCTCAGTTACCTCATCTGTACACTGGAGATTAAGAGTGTGAGCTCTATGCGGGACAGGGACTATGTCCAACCTAACATGTATCTACCCCAGTGCTTAGAACAGCACTTTGTCAGTGTTTAACAAGTACCACAATTATTCTTATTATTATTAAAATAGAGCTGGTAGACTCTAACCCTGCTTTCAAGGAATTTAGCATCTAATAGAATCAACCAGATCAAGGGCTGCTTATCCCAGTTGGATTTGCCATTCCCAACACTTAGAACAGTGTGTGGCACATAGTAAGCACTTAACAAATGCTATTATTATTATTATTATTATTATTATTATTATTATCAGTCCCAACTGGTGGCATTTCTGAGCTTTGTCTATGACACAGCATGCTCCGGTTCTTGTCCAAAGCAAGGAGACAGGGCAGCCAGAAGAAGTAACGGGAAGTAGCTCAAAGTTGGGAGAACAGCTGGAGAGGCTGGAGATTCAGACTCATTATTAATTCATCACAGAGAAGCAGCGTGGCTCGGCGGAAAGAGCCCGGGCTTTGGAGTCAGAGGTCATGGGTTCAAATCCTGGCTCCACCAATTGTCAGCTGTGTGACTTTGGGCAAGTCACAACTTCTCTGTGCCCAAGTTATCTCATCTGTAAAATGGGGATGAAGACTGTGAGCCCCACGTGGGACAAATCGATCACCTTGTAACCTCCCCAGTGCTTAGAACAGTGCTTTGCACATAGTAAGCGCTTAACAAATACCATTATTATCATTATTATTATTATTATTATTATTATTATCAGGTGGCCTGGAACTCTCTTCAAGCACAAACCACCAGAGAATTGCCATGAGTGGACCTAGATCAGTACATATCTAGTCTTGCTTAGGAGAAGCAGCATGGCATAGAGGATGGGTGAGCACGCCTGGGAATCAGAAATTTGTCAGGCCTAATTGACTTGTAACTACCCCAAGGCTTAGAAAAGTGCTAGACACTATTAGCAAATAGCAAATAATAATAACAACTTGGTAACTCTAGAGAGCCTTTCAAACAGCAAAAGACAGATAACTGGGCATTGCCTCACATTCGATATTCATTTTTTAAATATATTTTTAAAACGAGGAGCTGTTGCAATGCCGTTGCTTTTCAGAGTAAAATAATTCCCACATTTTAGATCACAATTTCAAAATGCCAAAAGGTACACAAGGTAGGTCAACTGCTTACAAGGTTTGAATATTTAAAATGAATTTGTAAGGCTTTTTTGCTTAAGCAAGTGAAATAAACCATGTTCTATAGCTAAATCATACTTCAACTGATTGCTATGTGGCAGACACTGATTTAAGCCATTTTTAGAAAGAAATTTGCATTTGAGCTGACAACTCTTATGCCAAGTTTCTTCCCCATGCAAATGAACATAACAGAGCTATAAACCTTGGAAAACAGAGTTTATAATGGAAACTTCAGCTCCACATTAATTCTGGAAATGATCCTGCTAAGCTCTGACGTGACTGACATTGCTTAAAAGTTTCATCCCAGAGGGTAGAATTGCCTCATGGAGAGAAGCGGCATGGCCTAGTGGAAAGAGCATGGGCCTGGCAATTAGAAGACCTGGGTTCTAATCCTGGCTTCTCCACCTGTCTTTTGTATGACCTTGGACAAGTCCCTTAATTTCTCTATGCCTCAGTTGCATTATCTGTAAAACGGGGATTAAGATTGAGAGCCCCCTCTCCCCAACCCCCAGACTGTGAGCTCACTGTGGGCAGAGATTCTCCCTCTTTATTACTGTATTAATAATAATAATAATAATAATGCTGGTATTTGTTAAGCGCTTACTATGTGCAAAGCACTGTTCTAAGCGTTGGGGGGAACACAGGGAGATGAGGTTGTCCCATGTGGGGCTCACAGTCTTAATCCCCATTTTACAGATGAGGGAACTGAGGCACAGAGAAGTGAAGTGACTTGCCCAAGGTCACACAGCAGACATGTGGGGGAGGTGGGATTCGAACCCATGACCTCCGCATCCCAAGCCCGCGCTCTTTCCACTGAGCCACCCTGCTTGTACTTTCTCAAGCGCTTAGTACGGTGCTCTGCAAAAAGTAAGTGCTCAGCAAGTATGACTGAATGAATTGAATGAATGACAGGGGCAGTCCAACCAATTATTTTGTATCTGCACCAGGGTTTAGCACAGTGGCTGGCACATAGTTAGTGCATAAGAGGTAACATAAAAGAGAAAGACACATCAGTGGAAGGCCAGAAATAATGGAGAAGAAGCCTGTCAGGCTAGTGATAATGCAACAGATGACGAACAGGGGCTACTGAGTTTAATTCAGCAGCGTGTCCATCGTAACGCTAACAGACAGAGGTGCCAGAGGTTGGAATTAGGAAAGGAACCAGAGGCTAATGGATACTGCGATTCTTTTTGTAAAATAGAGAGGTGTCTCCTTTAGCAGGTGTGACACCTAGTGGGTTTACAGCTACAACTGGAGATGTTTCCAAGAAATTCAGCCAGTAACTATGAAATCTGGGATGAAACACAAAGTGGTTGCATTTTCCCAAAATGCTTTTAAAGGACTACTTAGCAAATGACTTTGCCAAACTAACCCTGGTAGAGCCACCAAATACAATAAAACCCCACTAACCCAAAATTCAAGATCATTCTTCCTCCCTTAACCTTCGCCAAAGGAAGGCATTTTTTTTTTTCGGTTGTGGTACTCGTTAAGTGCTCACTATGCTAGTTACAATACTACAACTGGAATAGATAAAAGATACTCAGGTTGGACATAGTCTAAGTCCCACATGGGGATCACAGACTTAATCCCCATTTTACGGATGAGGGAACTGAGGCACAGAGAAGGGAACTGACTTGCCCAAGATCATACTTCTTCAGCCTGAAAATCTGAACTAACATATTTTGGAAGAAAGAGTTTAGGTCTGAGAGTCCGAAGAACCAGATTTTTATTTGTTTGTTCATTTTATGGCACTTACTATGCACTGGGGTAGATACAACACTACCGTTGGAAACAGTCCCTGTCCCACATAGGGGTTCAGGTCTAAATTGCCCAGAGCGGTTGGGTAGAGAAGCAGCGTAGCTCAGTGGAAAGAGCCCGGGCTTTGGAGTCAGAGGTCATGGGTTCGAATCCCTGCTCTGCCACTCGTCAGCTGGGTGACTTTGGGCAAGTCACTTCACTTCTCTGGGCCTCAGTTCCCTCATCTGTAAAATGGGGATTAAGACTGTGAGCCCCCGTGGGACAACCTGATTGCCTTGTAACCTCCCCAGCACTTAGAACAGTGCTTTGCACATAGTAAGCGCTTAATAAATGCTATCATTATTATTATTATTATTATTATTATTATTAAATTGGAAGTAGGAGGATTTAATCCCCATTTTACAGATGCGGTAACTGAGGGACAGAGAAGTTAAGTGACTTGTCCAAGGTCATACAACAGACAAGTAACGGAGAAAGGATTAGAACCCATGTCCTCTTACTCCCAGGCCCACGCTCTTTCAAGTAGGTCATGATGCCAAATTCTAGTCCCAGCTCTGACTCTGTCCTGCTGTGTGACCTTGGCCAAATCACTTAGCTCTCTGGGGCTCAGTTTCCCCACCTGTAAAGCAGACTGTGACCCCTGTGGGACACAGACTACTTCTGATGTGATTATCCTGTTTCCCCCAGTGCTTAACACATAATGAGCACTCAATCCAATAATTAAAAAATGAAGTGCCATAATTTTGTGAAGAAACTGGAACTGAATTTCACGTTCTACCCTTTTTATTCTGTGTGGGTTTGTTGTTGCTTACTTAGACACAGCATATCTTTCCTAACACTGTCTCCTACTTAGAAGAACCAACATCCTCGAGCCAAGAACTTCAGTTCTTCAGAGCTACATTTCACTGATACTGCACTGTCTGAAGAATTCAGGAGATTTTTCCTAGGACCACTGTTGAGTGGTTTGAAACAAGCTCATGAAAACAACTTTTTATTTCAGCAAAGTCTTTGTTCTCAGGGACTGAAGGAAGTAGGTGAAGAAAGAGGATCTGCTCTCACTTGGTTTATTTTGGTTTATCACAAGTATTTTTTTTTTTGCTTTTAAAATCCTTTTCATGTCATATTGTCGTCACTCTGCCTTCTCTCTTCTCACAGTTGTTTGTGCCAATTTAGGGTAAATCCAGTCCTTTGAATGGATTGCATTATCAGGAATCAAGAATTCTACAAATACATATTTAATAACAACCCTTAAAGATGAAGTCTCCTGGACTTAAAAGTCTGGAATAATTTGTGGGGAACGATGGGAAAGGGAATTGATAATGGAGAAGTAGTGTTGTTGAGCTGAAGAGGGGGCAGAATTATTGCCAGTAAGTAAGACTTTGAAGTAGCCACCAGCAGTCTGAGGCACGGAAGGGTACTGTAGAGGTTGAGACAGAAGGTAAAGGAGTTTTATTTGGTAGTGTTTCCTTTGGGAAACATTTAACTCATTCATCCTCACAGATTACACAGGTAAGATTGTATAGGTAGAGAAGCAGCATGGCTCAGTGGATAGATCATGGGGCTGGGAGACAGAAGGACATAGGTTCTAATCCCAGATCCTCCATGTGTCTGCTGTGTGACCTTAGGCAAGTCACTTCACTTCTCTGGGCCATGCAGTTACCTCATCTGTGAAGAGGAGATTAAGAATGTGAGCCCATGTGGGACAGGGTTCAATCTCTCATCTTATCCCGACTGGATTACTGCATCAGCCTCCTCTCTGATCTCCCGTCCTCCTGTCTCTCCCCACTTCAATCTATACTTCACGCTGCTGCCTGGATCATCTTTGTGCAGAAACACTCTGGGCATGTTCTGGGCATGTTCTGGGCTCCTCAAAAATCTCCAGTGGCTACCAGTCAACCCATGCATCAAGCAAAAACTCCTCACTCTCAGCTTCAAGGCTGTCCATCACCTCACCCCCTCCTCCCTCACCTACCTTCTGTCCTTCTCCAGCCCAGCCTGCACCCTCCGCTCCTCTGCCACTAACCTCCTCACTGTACCTCGTTCTCACCTGTCCCACCATCAACCCCCAGCCCACGTCCTCCCCCTTGCCCGGAATGCCCTCCCTCCAAACAGCCACCAACCTTGCTCTCTTCCTCCCTTCAAAGCCCTACTAAGAGCTCACCTCCTCCAGGAGACCTTCCCAGACTGAGCCCCCATTTTCCTCTCCTCCTCCCCATCCCCCCCGCCCTACCTCCATCCCCTCCCCACAGCACTTGTATATATGTTTGTACAGATTTATTACTCTAATTATTTTACTTATACATATTTACTATTCTATTTATTTTGTTAATGATGTGTATTTAGCTTTAATTCTATTTATTCTGATGACTTGACACCTGTCCACATGTTTTGTTTTATTTTCTGTCTCCCCCTGCTAGACTGTGAGCCCATTGCTGGGTAGGGCCCGTCTCTATATGTTGCCAACTTGTACTTCCCAAGTGCTTAGTACAATGCTCTGCACACAGTAAGCGCTCAATAAATACGATTGAATGAATGAATGAATGAATAGCAGGGACTGTGTCCAACCCACTTAACTTGTATCTCCCCCAGCGCTTTTAACAGTGCTTGGCATATAGTAAGTGCTTAACAAGTACCGTAATAATAAATATTCTTTTTCCATTAGGCAATCTATTTGAGGGAACTACTTGAGAGCGACCAACGCTATTCGTGCTGTCTCAAATGCCTCTCACGGTGCTTTGTACAGGCTTAGTAAATGTAATTGATTGATTTTAGAAGGAGAAACTGAATGACCAGATGCCTCTGCATAAGTATTTTTAAAGTCAAATTGGTGCAGCTTTCACATCTGATATTTCCAGCAACACAGGAGCAAACGCATTCCACATCCCATTTCAGGAAGAAAGAAGTTGGTGGTCAGCAGGATAGATGTAGAAAATTGGATTTTCCTAGATGAAAAGAGACAGGAGGTGTTCCAAGACTTGGTTTTGTCTCCTCTGGTGCTCTCTTGATCATCTCTTAAGAAAATGTCTTCTAATAATACGGTAGACTCAAAGTTTCTTGAGAGTCGAAGTCTCCACAAAGTGCTAAAACCGGGCCAACCACTTCTTCAAAAATGAACAAAGTCATTTTTAATACTCACCTGATGTTCAAAGATATATCTTTTAAATTACCTATAAATTGAATGTGAATTTATGGATTTGAAGCAAAAAATCTTATCGAATTCTTTTACCTTCAGTTTAGATTTCTTTCTCCTGCCCTTTTCCTCTTCCTCCAATGAGTGTCTAATGTGCTCAATTATTTTGCCTGACTGAACTTCTTTTTTTTTTTTTTAACATGATGATCTCTACTTCCACAGTACTGGTAATGGCATTTACAGCCTGGAATAGTATTTTGTAAAAATAAGAGGTTATTTCCTTTTTAAATGGGATTTTGAAGAGCTTCTTTACCAGCACAACACATTCTTATTTTAAAAATCCATAAGGCACCATGAATTCTTCTACTGCCTCCTTTTTCTAAACTATGGCTCGATATTTTTTCCAGGGGCAAGAATTAGTCCACGTTATAACTTTCTTGGGCCTCATTTTGAAGTTCTAAAATGAATTTTCAAATGAGTACGCATCTCTGGATAGTTTCAATTTTAATTGGTAAGTCCTTTGAATTATGAAAAACGTAGTTTCTGCGTTTGGTCAAAATAGATAAGAGCAACTAGAGTACAGAATTGGGTCTGCATTCCTAAACAATATGAATGATGCAAAAACTTATTAAAATGTTATAGCACAGCCATTATAGGACAGTCAAACCAAGAGTGGAAAACACACGTGGATGATAGTGGGTTCTAGGAATCCCAATTCTGTGGCCCTTTATTATTAATTCCCTTTAGGGTATCTGGATCCCCTCTCAGGATCATACCTAGAGAGTTTCCAGTACAACTACGGGAAAGAGAGTCAAGCAGAGACATATCCATTCCATTCCTGGCTTGGGCAGTGTCTAGAGAGTGGAAGACAATCTACTACAAGTCAAAACTCACCTGTGCTGGGCAGCAGCCGCATGGGAGAGAGCCAAGGGCAGAGACTAAAGTTTACTGTGTGGAAGAAGGTAATGATAAACCTCTTCTGAATATTTTACTGAGAAAACTTGATGGTTACACTACCAGAATGAATGCAGATTGGAGGTGGGGCGTTCTGGGAGAAATGTGTCCATGGAGTCGCAGTGGGTCGGAGACGACTCGACAACGTAAGACAAGCAAGACAAGAGTTGCTGGAACTTGTAGTCCTAGTAACAACTTAACTAGGACTACGCATCACAGAAATCCTTAGATTATCTAGACCCCCTTCGCTTGTCTCAGGCCATTGTAGCATACTTGGACTCCCTACCCAATCTCCAATCTCTTAAGCGCTCAATAAATACGATTGAATGAATGCACACAGCCACACACTCCACAGTGGCTCCTCTACCAAACACAACTTCTTCACTTCTCTGTCTCAACCTCTATAGTACCCTTCCATGTCTCGGGAATGCTGGTGGCCAAAATCCAGACACCTGACTTAAAATTCATACTTACTGGCTATATTCCACCCTCTCTTCAGCTCAACAACAACTTGTCTTATGCTGTCGAGTCGTCTCTGACCCATAGCGACGCCATGGACACATCTCTCCCCGAACACCCCAATCTCCATCTGTGATCTATCTGGTACTGTATCCATAGAGTTTTCTTGGTAAAAATATGAAGTGATTTATCTTTGCCTCCTTCCGCGCAGTAAACTTGTGTCTCCGACCTCAACTCTCTCCCAGGCCACTGCTGCCCAGCACAGGAGAGTTTTAATTTGTAGCAGATTGCCTTCCACTCCCTAGCCACTGGCCAAGCTAGGAATGGAATGGGTATGCCTCTGCTTGACTCTCCCTCCTGTAGCCAAGACTGGTAGAGGACTGGAAACTTTCCAGGTGTGACCCTGAGAGGGGGTCAACAACACTACTCCTCTGTTATCGATCCAAATCCCATTGTTCCCACCAACTATTCCAGACCTTTAATCCCCCGTGCGCTCCAGAACCTTTCATTCACCCTAATCACCTTGCCCACTACTCCATTGACAAAAATCAAAACCAATAGGCAAGAAGTATCCAAAATCTAGCCCTCACCTTTTCAGTTTCCTCCGATCCCCTAACTGTGTTATGCACATGTAGAGAAGCAGCATGGAGAAGTGGATCAAGCACAGGCCTGGGAATCAGAAGGCCATAGGTTCTAATCCCAGCTCTGCCCACTTGCCTGCTGTGTGACCTTGGGCAAGTCACTTCACTTCTCTGTGCCTCAGTTTCTTCATCTGTAAAATGAGGGCTGAGACTGTGAGCCCCACATGAGACAGGGACTGTGTCTAACTCCATTTGCTTTTATCCACCCCAGCCCGGCACATAGTAAAGTACTTAACAAATACCATCATTATTATTATTCTCCCAGCCTCAAAAATGTCAAATGGCTGCCTATTCCTCTCCATACCATTGTTATGTCCTTAAAGGACTCAAACAGCTCTATCTCATGTGCCTAGTAGAGTGCTCTGTACACATTAAGCATTCAAAAATATTGCTTTTTATGGTGTTTGTTAAGCATTTACTATGTGCCAGATACTTTTCTAAGCACTGGGGTAGGTACAAGTTAATTAATAATAATACTACTAATAATGATAATGGCATTTAAGCACTTACTATGTGCCAAGCACTGGGGAGGATACAAGGTGATCAGGTTGTCCCACGTGGGGCTCACAGTCATAATCCCCATTTTACAGATGAGGTAACTGAGGCCCAGAGAAGTTAAGTGACTTGTCCAAAGTCATACAACTGACAGTTGGTGGAGCCAGGATTTGAACCCATGACCTCAGACTCCCAAGCCCGTACTCTTTCCACTGAGCCACGCTGCTTCTCTGTAATTAGGTTGGAGACAGTCCTGTCCTACATGGGGCTCACATTCTAAGCAGGAGGGAGAACAGATATTTAATCACCACTTTACAGTTGAGGAAACTGAAGCACAGGGAGATTAAATGACTTGCCCAAGGTCTCACAGCCAGCAATTGGCAGAGCTGGGTTTAGAGGCCAGGCCCTCTGATTCCCAGGTCCGTGCTCTTTCCACGATACCATACTGATTCTCATTCATTAATTGTTTTGCCTACTAATCTATTCTATAATACATTTGCTTTGCCCTCTGAACAAATGATTTCTCTCATGCTGATATTTTTCCTCCTGGAACCGGAAACAGCATGGTCTAGCGAGAACCTATGCATCAGGCAAAAACTCTTCACTCTCAGCTTCAAGGCTGTCCATCACCTCGCCCCCTCCTACATCACCTCCCTTCTTTCCTTCTCCAGGCCAGCCCGCACCCTCCGCTCCTCTGCTGCTGTTAACCTCCTCACTGTGCCTCATTCTCACCTGTCCCGCCGTCGACCCCCGGCCCACGTCCTCCCTCTGGCCCGGAATGCCCCCAATCCCTCCACACATCCACCAAGCTAGCTCTCTTCCTCCCTTCAAAGCCCTACTGAGAGCTCACCTCCTCCAGGAGGCCTTCCCACACTCAGCCCCCTCCTTCCTCTCCCCCTCCTCCCCCTCCCCATCCCCAACGCCTTGCCTCCTTCCCCTCCCCACAGCACCTGTATATATATATATATATATATATATGTATATGTTTGTACATATTTATTACTCTATTTATTTTACTTGTACATATTTATTCTATTTATTTTATTTTGTTAATATGTTTTGTTATGTTGTCCGTCTCCCCCTTCTAGACTGTGAGCCCGCTGCTGGGTAGGGACCATCTCTATATGTTGCCAACTTGTACTTCCCAAGCTCTTAGTACAGTGCTCTGTACACAGTAAGCATTCAATAAATATGATTGAATGAATGAATGAATGAAGCAGGGGGGGCCCAGGAGTCAGAGGGCTTGAGTTCTACTCCCTGCTGTGCCACTTGCCTGCCAGGTGACCTTAGGCAAGTCATTTAGCTTCTGTGTGCCTCAGTTTCCTCACCTGTAAAATGGGGGCTCAATACCTGTTCTCCCTCCTATTCAGAGTGTGAGCCCGATATATGGGAGAGGGACTATGCCTAACGATTATTTTGTATCTATCCCAGGCTTTAGTACAGTGTGTGGCACACAGGAAGCTCATTATGGGCAGGAAACGTGTCCACTAATTCTGTTGTGCTGTACTCTCCCAAGGGCTTAGTACAGTGATCTGCAAATAGTAAGCACTCATTAAATGCTGTTGATTAACAAACGCCACAATTACCATTATCATTATTATTATTACTTAAGAATTGTCCACACCACCAAATTCCTTAAAGTTTTACAATCACCCCACCCTTAAGTACAAATGTCCTTAGCAAATGTTAAGTACAAATAAAACATTTATTTTATTTTGTTAGTATGTTTGTTTTTGTTCTCTCTCCCCCTTTAGACTGTGAGCCCACTGTTGGGTAGGGACTGTCTCTATATGTTGCCAACTTGTACTTCCCAAGCGCTTAGTACAGTGCTCTGCACATAGTAAGCGCTCAATAAATACAATTGATGATGATGATGATGAAATGTCCCTATCTTATATGCTCTATTATTTCTCCCCTTCTGCCATCATTTTGTATAGGTCTCTCTCCTCCACATGTCGGTTCCAATATATCACGGTTATAGCCTTGGGTTTGGACACTCCTATCAACCAATTATCGCTTCTTAAATGCTGCCTTTCCAACATGACCCACAGTTCCTCTGACAAAAAGTCATAACTAAAGCACCCCAAAAGCATATGCCTCAAGATGTGCAGACTTTAAAGTTGAACATTTTGTCTCCTTAGTAGGAGCAAAACCTCTACAACCTACGAAACTACTTTTGAGAAAAATCCACTGTTTTCCTCTAAAAAATTCTGGGGATTTGACTTGAGGCAGGGTGGGCTTCAGGAGGGATAGCCTTGGAACAAGTTAGAAGAGCTGGAGTGGAACTCAACTTCAAAGGAAAGCATTGGACATGAAAGAAAACTCCCTCCCGGTATCATCCATAATTACCCTGCAGGAGAAGGGCCATGAGCAGCTATTGATGTGGAAACATCGGGCTCTCCGAATACTGGGCCATTTATTCCTTTAGGCCACAAAGACACATGAGCAGAGAGAATGCTTTGATTTCTGCAGTAGGTATTGTGACTGTGTCTGAGAGGAGAACCAGCTGGGGACCTCTAAGTGGTTAAAGCCATTAAAAACCTCCCAGCGCTGTACCTGTCAATGCTCCCTGTCAAGAACAGAGAAGAAAATATTTTCCTGATCAAAATGCAGGAAGGAAAAGGGGCCTCTTACCTCACTGCCCCTGCTTCCCCAAAACTTTTGATCCTAAACTCCTTGTGGGCAGGGATCATGTCTACCCACTCTGTCGTACTTTTCCAAGCTTAGTATAGTGTTCTACCCACAGCAGGTGCTCAATAAATATCACTGATTTATTGAAATGAGGAAACACTTCCATCCACCTAACCCTAAAGAAACACAGATAGACAGGTTTCAGGTTTATCTATTAAAAGAGTGAACCTACATGGGCCTGCTAATTTTCCTCCTGTCACCAGATCACGTTCCACTCAGTCATGTATGTAACAAGTCTTCACAGGGATCACGGCACTGCACCAGTGGCTTGGGAACAGTGGCAAACGGTGGATTTCATCTCACGTAATGACCGCGGTGTCCGACCCTGCCACTTGCTTCCTGTCCCAGAATAGTAATTCAAAGTCCTGAATCACTAAGCCTTTTTAAGGAATTGTTCAGAATCTACATCACTCTCTCCTGCCTATTCTAACCACCAGATCAATCAATCAATCGATCAATCAATCGTATTTATTGAGTGCTTACTATGTGCAGAGCACTGTACTAAGCGCTTGGGAAGTACAAATTGGCATCACATAGAGACAGTCCCTACCCAACAGTGGGCTCACAGTCTAAAAGGGGGAGACAGAGAACAGAACCAAACATACCAACAAAATAAAATAAGTAGGATAGAAATGTACAAGTAAAATAAATAAATAAATAAATAAATAGAGTAATAAATATGTACAACCATATATACATATATACAGGTGCTGTGGGGAAGGGAAGGAGGTAAGACGGGGGGATGGAGAGGGGGACGAGGGGGAGAGGAAAGAAGGGGCTCAGTCTGGGAAGGCCTCCTGGAGGAGGTGAGCTCTCAGCAGGGCCTTGAAGGGAGGAAGAGAGCTAGCGCGGCGGATGGGCAGAGGGAGGGCATTCCAGGCCCGGGGGATGACGTGGGCCGGGGGTCGATGGCGGGACAGGCGAGAGCGAGGTACAGTGAGGAGATTAGTGGTGGAGGAGCGGAGGGTGTGGGCTGGGCAGTAGAAGGAGAGAAGGGAGGTGAGGTAGGAGGGGGCGAGGTGATGGAGAGCCTTGAAGCCCAGGGTGAGGAGTTTCTGCTTGATGCGCAGATTGATCGGTAGCCATTGGAGGTTTTTGAGGAGGGGAGTAATATGTCCAGAGCGTTTCTGGACAAAGATAATCCGGGCAGCAGCATGAAGTATGGATTGAAGTGGAGAGAGACACGAGGATGGGAGATCAGAGAGAAGGCTAGTGCAGTAGTCCAGACGGGATAGGATGAGAGCTTGAATGAGCAGGGTAGCGGTTTGGATGGAGAGGAAAGGGCGGATCTTGGCAATGTTGCGGAGCTGAGACCGGCAGGTTTTGGTGACGGCTTGGATGTGAGGGGTGAATGAGAGAGCGGAGTCGAGGATGACACCAAGGTTGCGGGCTTGTGAGACGGGAAGGATGGTAGTGCCGTCAACAGAGATGGGAAAGTCAGGGAGAGGACAAGGTTTGGGAGGGAAGACAAGGAGCTCAGTCTTCGACATGTTGAGCTTTAGGTGGCGGGCGGACATCCAGATGGAGATGTCCTGAAGGCAGGAGGAGATGCGAGCCTGGAGGGAGGGGGAGAGAGCAGGGGCAGAGATGTAGATCTGGGTGTCATCAGCGTAGAGGTGATAGTTGAAGCCGTGGGAGCGAATGAGGTCACCAAGGGAGTGAGTGTAGATTGAGAACAGAAGGGGACCAAGCACTGAACCTTGGGGAACCCCCACAGTAAGAGGATGGGAGGGGGAGGAGGAGCCTGCAAAAGAGACTGAGAAAGAACGACCGGAGAGATAAGAGGAGAACCAGGAGAGGACGGAGTCTGTGAAGCCAAGGTCAGATAACGTGTTGAGGAGAAGGGGGTGGTCCACAGTGTCGAAGGCAGCTGAGAGGTCGAGGAGGATTAGGACAGAGTATGAGCCGTTGGATTTGGCAGATACTAGGCAAAGCACCAGTAATGTTTTTCTCTGAATCTATGCTTTTCTCTGAGTCACATGGGACATGAGGTGAGATTTCCTCTCTCAGAAGGAGTTCAATTTTCTGGCTTTCATTCCTCCCCGTACCCCCTCAACTGGTACCCAGCACCTTTTTTGTCATCTGTCCCTTTTGTCCCTTTTAGACTGTGAGCCCCCTTTTAGACTGTGAGCCCACTATTGGGTAGGGACTGTCTCTATATGTTGCCAACTTGTACTTCCCAAGCGCTTAGTACAGTGCTCTGCACACAGTAAGCCCTCAATAAATACTATTGATGATGATGATCTGGGTTAGAGGTAGCTGCAACATATGGTAAATTGTCCATACAACAAAACTATTGCCCCTCCTCATCTGAAGCGTCACCAGTGTTGAATAAACACTTATTTCTGTTTCTACCAATAAATCGAACAAACTCACCACCAATCCTAACAAGGGACAGCCACTAGCGGAAGTCGCTTCACCTCTCTGTGTCTCAGGTGCCTCATCTGTAAAATGGGTTATGATAATACTAACAATGGTATTTGTTAAGCACTTACTATGTGCCAGGCACTGTTCTAAGTCCTGGGGTGGATACAGGCAAATCGGGTTGGACAAAGTCCCTGTCCCACATGGGGCTCACAGTCTCAATCCCCATTTTACAGATGAGGGAACTGAGGCCCAAAGAAATGAAGAGACGTGCCCCAGATCACACAGCAGACAAGTGGAGTAGCTGGGATTTGAACCCATGACCTTCTAACTCCCAAGTCCATGCTCTATCCATTATGTCATGCTGCTTCTCTTCTATAATAATAATAATAATAATGATGGCATTTGTTAAGCACTTACTATGTGCAAACACTGTTCTAAGCACTGGGGAGGTTACAAGGTGATCAGGTTGTCCCACAGGGGGCTCACAGTCTTCACCCCCATTTTACAGATGAGGGAACTGAGGCCCAGAGAAGTGAAGTGACTTGCCCAAAGTCACACAGCTGACAAGTAGTGGAGCCGGGATTTGAACCCACGACCTCTGACTCCAAAGCCCGGGCTCTTTCCACTGAGCCACGCTGTTGATCCTGTTTTGCTCTTCTTTTCAGATCAAGACCTCCCTGCGAGATAGGGACTATGCCTGCTGTTTGAATCCACCGCAATTTAGCACACGATGCCTTGCACATAGTAAGTGCTTAGTAAAGCCATAGTTAAATGCTGAAATTGGGATCAGCAGTAAGAGTATGAGCCTCAGCCACGGAGCATGTTTTCCACTCTGCGCTTTCACCCAGATCGGGAGACCGCTGCCAGTTCTGTTTAAGACAAAGTTAATAAGGTGGTTCAACCATAGTCACTCTAATGATTAATCTGCAGCAGCTCTGTGCACGGCATAAAGAGGAAGCAGTGGAGGTGAAAGTCTCTGGGGATTTTCCCTGCGGAGCTGTGGATCAGGCATACCAATAACCTTCTTACCTCTTCCAAAACAAAGCTTGCTAAGGTTCCCGACTTATTTCCCCTGAAATTACACCCCTGGTTGGCAACCGCCTATGAAGTCACATCTGAAATACGATGATGCCCCTGGAATTTAGATTTGCATTTCCAACAGGGTGTTTTAATATGACCGAGTGCAGCCGTCGCCCACAGAATTTATAGGCAGTTATTTCTCGATCTGCCAGGGCACCGTTTCCACTAAGCTAGCATCCCACGTGAAAAGTGTGGTTTTAACAACCCCAGAAATGGTGATTTGGCTAAAGGGAGATTAAAGAGGCTCTCTTCCCTACAGTCCTGCAGCCTGCCAGCATTCAGACAGCGTGAAATGTTTCCAGAGGCCTGTTTTCTCTTGTGTAGAATTGATTAATCAATGGTATTTATCCAGGGCTTACTGTGTGCAGAGTACTGTACTAAGCACATGGGAGAGTACAATAAAACAAAGTTGGTAGACACGGTTCCTGATCACAAGGAGCTTACAGTCTAGGGAAGGAGGTCATGGGTGCATATCCCGGCTCTGCCAATTGTCAGCTGTGTGACTTTGGGCAAGTCACTTAACTTCTCAGGGCCTCAGTTCCCTCATCTGTAAAATGGGGATTAAGACTGTGAGCCCCCTGTGGGACAACCTGATCACTTTGTAATTTCCCCGGTGCTTGGAACAGTGCTTTGCACATAGTAAGTGCTTAATAACTGCCATTCTTATTATTATTATTATTATTATTATTATTATTATTATTATTATTATTATATGGGGTCACACTCTCTGGAAATCTGCCTGCTTCACCAGGGTCACCTAGTAGGCCATTTTTTTTCTTTACTCACACAACGTTGAAAAGCAACATGGCTTAGTGGACAGAGCACAGGCCCAGGAGTCAGAAAGACCTGGGTTCTAATTCTGCATCTGCCACCTGCCTGCTGTGTGACCTTGGGCAAATCACGTCACCTCTCTGGGCTTCAGTTACCTCACCAGTAAAATGGGGATGAAGACTGATTGTCCCATGTGAGACAGGGACTGTGTCCAACCCAATTTGCTTATATCTCCCAGCATTTAGTACAGTGCCTGTCACATAGTAAGTGCTTAACAAATGCCATAATAATTATAAATATTATTATTATTAAAACACCAGTCTTCACTATTTCAGCACCCAAAACAACCACTCTCCCCTCCTTTGAATCCCTATTAAAATCAGATCTCCTCCAGGAAGCCTTCCCTGACTAACCTCTCATCTCTCTACCTTATTCTCCCTCCCTTTTGGGGCATTTTTTTAAGGTATTTGTTATCTGTTACTGTGTGCCAGTATTAAGTGTTGGAGTAGATACGGACTAACCAGGTAGGACACAGACCATGTCTCACATTCATTCATTCAATCGTATTTATTGAGCACTTACTGTGTGCAGAGCACTGGACTAAGCACTTGGGAAGTACAAGTCAGTAACATATGGAGACAGTCCCTACTCAACAATGGGCTCACAGTCTAGAAGGGGGAGACAGACAACAAAACAAAACATGGAGACAGGTGTCAAAATCATCAGAACAAATAGAATTAAAGCTATATGCACATCATTAACACAATAAATAGAATAGTAAATATATACAAGTAAAATAAATATAGTGATAAATCTGTACAAACATATATACAAGTGCTGTGGGGAGGGGAAGGAGGTAGGGTGGGGGGATGGGGAGGAGGAGGGGAAAAAGGGGGCTCAGTGTGGGAAGGCCTCCTGGAGGAGGTGAGCTCTCAGTAGGGCTTTGAAGGGAGGAAGAGAGCTAGCTTGGCGGATGTGTGGAGGGAGGGCATTCCAGGCCAGGGGAAGGACGTGGGCCAGGGGTTGATGGTGGGACAGGCGAGAAGAAGGTACAGTGAGGAGGTTAGTGGCAGAGGAGCAGAGGGTGTGGGCTGGGTTGGAGAAGGAGAGAAGGGAGGTGAGGTAGGAGGGGGTGAGGGGATGGACAGCCTTGAAGCCTAGTGAGGAGTTTTTGGTTGATGCGTAGGTTGACAGGCAGCCACTGGAGATTTTTGAGGAGGGGAATAACATGCCCAGACCATTTCTACACAGAGACAATCCGGGCAGCGGCATGAAGTATGGATTGAAGTGCGGAGAGACAGGAGGATGGGAGATCAGAGAGGAGGCTGATGCAGTAATCCAGTCGGGATAGGATGAGAGATTGAACCAGCAGGGTAGCGGTTTGGATGGAGAGGAAAGGGTGGATCTTGGCGATGTTGTGGAGGTGAGACCGGCAGGTTTTGGTGACAGACTGGATGTGTGGGGTGAATGAGACAGTGGAGTCGAGGATGACACCAAGATTGCTGGCTTGTGAGATGGGAAGGATGGTAGTGCCATCTACGGTGTCTGGAAAGGCAGGGAGAGGGCAGGATTTGGAAGGGAAGAGAAGGAGTTCAGTCTTGGACATATTGAGTTTTAGATGACGGGCAGACATCCAGATGGAGATGTCCTGAAGGCAGAAGGAGATATGAGCCTGGAGGGAGGGAGAGAGAGCAGGGGCGGAGATGTAGATTTGGGTGTCCTCAACATAGAGATGGAACACACAGTCTTAATCCCCATTCTACAGATGAGATACCTAAGGCCTAAGTCACATAGCAGACAAGTGGCAGAGCCATTATTAGAACCCAGGTCTTTCTGACGCCCAGGCCTGTTCTCCAGCTACTAGGCCATGCTGCTTCTCTAATAAACTTCATCTATATGCTTGGGTCTCTGCCCCTATGCACTTTGATGCTTACCCTATGCCTCCAACACATTTGTATCTATAATTATTCTCTGCTGCTTCCCTTGACTGTAATTTATTTTTACCTCTGCTCCACGGCTAGGTTGTAAAGTCACCAAGAGTACGGATCATGCCCACCAATGGAATACAAAGAAGAGGAAATGTGTCAGCCGACTCTTTTTGTATTTTACTCTCCCAAGCACTTAGTACAGAGCTCTCCACACAGTCGGTGCTCAGTAAATACCACTGATTAACTGACCCCTCCTGTCTCACAATCTCAATCCCCATTTTACAGATGAGGTAACTGAGGCCCAAAGAAATGAAGAGACTAGCCCCAGGTCACACAGCAGATAAGTGACAGAGCTGGGATTAGAACCCATGACCTTCTAACTCCCAGGCACATACCGTAATAACAATAATAATAATAATAATAATGTTATTTGTTAAGCACTTACTATGTGCAAAGCACTGTTCTAAGCACTGGATAATAATAATGGCATTTATTAAGCGCTTACTATGTGCAAAGCACTGCTCTAAACGCTGGGATAGATACAAGGCAATCAAGTTGTCCCACGTGGGGCTCACAGACTTAATCCCCATTTTACAGGTGAGGGAACTGAGGCCCAGAGAAGTCGTGACTTGCCCAGAGTAACTGTAGCCACTATGCCATGCTGCTTCTCTTCTGATCCTGTTTTTCCCTTTCTTTTAGATCAAGAGCTCCCTGGGAAATAGGGAGTATGCCTGTTGTTTGAATCCACCTCACTTTAGCTCACGATGCCTTGCATACAGTAAGTGTTTAGTAAAGCCATAGTTTTAAATGCTGAAATTGGGATCAGCAGTACAAATATGAGCCTCAGCCACAAAGCATGTTTTCCACTCTGTGCTTTCACCCAAATCGGGAGACCACTGCCAGTTCTGTTTAAGACAAAGTCTCTAGTTAATCGATCAATGGTATTTATTTAGTGATTTATTATTAAGTGCTTGGGAAAGTGCAATACAAGAAAGTTGGGAGACATTTCCTCTCCTTAGTGTTCCACCATATTAATAATAATAATTATGGTATTTGTTAAGCGCTTACTATGTTCCAGGCAATATACTAAGTGCTGGGATAGATACAAGTAGAAAGCACATCCTTTGCAAATAAGCACAATAAGCAAATAAGGAATAAGCACATCCTTTGCCCCACGTGGGCTCACAATCTCAATTCCCATTTTACAGATGAGATAACTAAGGCCCAGAGTAGTGAAGTGACTTGTCAGCTCTCTATGGGACCATCCTGTTTCACACCAATTTACTTTAGGAGAAAGTAAAAAGACTTGTAAAATTTTCAAGCTGCTTTACGAAGGCAACAAGAAGTTTGATCCTTACTAACTGCATCCTACTTGGAGAATACCAATTTCTTTGTTTTAGCATTTCGTTTCATCTCTGATTTCAGTTATAAAACAAAAGTACTTCACATTTGTTTCTGTTGACTAAACCCAGAGATCAAACTAACAGCATCCCAAACTTTGAAAAGACTAGGCTACCAACTTTCTGCTAAGATTTGAATCTACCCTCAATCTTCCAAAGTCCATCTAACCTACCCTCGAATTCAACAGATCCTTTAAATACCAGCAGCTCTATCTGAGACCAAAGTAGCCTTAAGCCACCATGAATAAAGAAATGTACACCAGTGGAAAAGCCCCTTTATTTATTTCAGGTGCCTTAAAAAATGTGGATGGGGAGGTGTGGGTCTCCAATTAACTTTCCATTAGAGATATGTAGAGACTGGAGTATGAATACGTCTCTGAAAGTAAACAGCAGATGTTGCTTTACAAAATCATCTTACATAAATATCACATTTTCACCCGAGTCAATAAATGCACTTTCTTACAGCAATATTCTCCATAAAAATGATAGAACCCATCAAGTTCCTGCCAGGATGAGTATTGCACATAATAAATATCTGAATAGAAGCTGTCACAGATGAGATTGAAAGTCTCATGAGATGACTACATCATTTCCTAAAGTCTTAAGCTCTGTCGGTGAAGCTGGAGGACTTTAACATTCTGAGTAAGTGGTTTTAGCTGGGCAGACACATCCAAGTGCAGCAAAATCTGCAGATGGTTTACGAACAGAAACTTTTTATTCTATTATTAATAGCGTGGAAAACCACCAAACTGAGGCAGAATCTCAGGGAAATTTTCATTGCGGCTTTATGCACCCATTAAAGTATACCGCATTTGATTTGGGTTTCTTTTAGGGGGAGGGTCTGCTTTTGTTTTTTTTTTTTCCCTATATTACTAATTTGGCCAAAGAAACAGCTTCAGTGGCTTAATTCAATAAGTGAAAGCGTGCAGTTTTCAGTGTTAAGCTAATCTTTCATTCCTTCATTCAATTATCATCATCATCATCGATAGCATTCATCGAACACCTGCTGTGTGCTCAGAGCACTACAATAGAAGTAAAAAAATCAGCCCCAGTTCTTGAAGAGCTTATGAACTATGACGTTTCTGCCATATCACATCCCAGTACCATTTATAAATGAAAAATGGCCTAGAGGATTGTTAAGAGTGTTCTCATTCTACTGTTTTAACTCCCAGCCTATTTATGGGACACTAGGCATTGGGAAATCAAATTTTTCTTTGAAAGTGGAGTTGCAACCTCATGCTCTGTGATGGAGACCGGTGATTCTTTATAGATAAAGCCATCAATCTCCACTTTTACGGGATGCTTGAAAATGTGGCTGTAAAAAATCTTTTTTTGTTAATAGAACACTATTTCCTAGACACAGAAAGGACATTAATGTAAAATGTGAAGTCAATGGGTACCCACCCATCTTTACACACAGCCATTGAGGGTACTTCTGAAAAGAAAAAACCCATTTACTTGCATTTGACATTGACGGAGAAGAATCTACTCCCCGTTCCCCTATAGAATCCATTTAAAAAGCATATCGCATACTGCCTACAGGTGTAAAGACACAAGTTTCAGAGGGCATAAATGGTTACAAATGGCCTACCATGGGACAGGGAAGTAGAGGGATGGCACATGGGTGACTGGGATGGGCAGATAAGGGAGTGGCATAAAATGGGCACATGGGCAGCATGAGACTGATGCTTGGGCAGAAAAGATAGAAGGCACAGTGTGGGATGGGCAAAGAGGGCACCTCAATCCACATCTCCCCACCCCTCAAAACCTCCCAGTGGTTACCCATCCAACTCCACCTCAAACAGAACCTCCTTACCATCTGCTTTAAAGCACTCAATCAACTCACCACTCGTGTTTTACCTCACTGATTTCCTGCACACTTCCATCTTTTCCCACCAACTTACTCACTGTACCTTGAAATTGTCTTTCTCTCTGCAGACCCTTTGACCACATCCTCCCTCTGGCCTAGAACTGCTCCCCGCCCCCTTCATATACATGAGACCACCGTGCCGCCCCACCTTCAAAACCCACCTAAAATCGTATCACTTCCAAGAGGCCTTCCCCAACTAAGCCCTTGCTTCCCTTGGGTGGAGGGTGGCTCTCTGCAGTTTTCAGATTCCTGACATAATAACTGAGCCCTAGATGTGTGAATGATAGAACAAGACATGGGAATCACTTCATTCCTTCATTCATTCAATCGTATTTATTGAGTGCTTACTCTGTGCAGAACACTATACTAAGAGCTTGGGAAATTACATTGCAACAATAAATAGTGACATTCCCTACCCACAGTGCGTTTACAGTCTTGAGGTGGGGAGACAGACATCAACACAAATAAAGTTACAGATACGTACACAAGTGCTGTGGGGCTGGGAGTGGAGAAAATCAAAGGGAGCAAATCATGGAGACCATGAAGGGAGTGGGAGATGAGGAAAAGTGGGGCTCAGTCTGGGAAGCCCTCTTGGAGGAGATGTGCTTTCAATGAGGTTCTGAAGAGGGGGAGAGTAAGTATCTTTCTGATTTGAGGAGGGAGGATGTCCCAGGCCAGAGGCAGGCTGTGGGCTAGGGGTTGGAGAAGTGACAGGTGAGACGTTTCAGATTTCCTTTAGTAACAGTCATATTTTCAAACAGGTTCCAGATAAATAGCTTAAAAATCTGATTAATCTCCATATAGCTACTGACCAGATCCAGGAGAGACTGATTTATTGGGAGTGAAGGAGAGTAAATAGAGTTTGGTGGCTATCCGTGCACTGGGGAAATGACATTAAACCAAGGAAAATTATGAGATCTATTAGACTGTGAGATCATCTCCTGGGAAAAGCTGGAGAAGCTTCTATACCTAAAGTTAATTAAAACTGATGGCCTATATTGAAGAAAGCACCAAGATATCAAATATCGGGACCAGGCTTTTCTTACTGTGGCGATGAATCAGATTACTTTAATGGTGCTTTTTCTTCTCCCTGTTGATTCAATGCAATGCTCACCCCATATCCATCGGTAAGACTCTGAAGTTAGTTGAGCTGTCATAATTCATTTACTCTAAAACCCCTGATGTTTAGGTAGTTGAATCAGGTGCCAATTAGAGTGATAATTCTCTGAGATCACCCCAGAGAACGGGAAGGAGGCCTCTAACTCAGAAACGTGGCAGGGAGAAACTACTGGAAAAATCACTGCTACGGGCTGTTCAGATTAAGAATCTGGAACAACTGACAACGCTAGAAACTGTAACCCAAAACCAATATCCTAAATCACTAGCAGTAGTAGTAGTACTAGTAGTAGTAGTAGTAGTAATAGTAGTAGTAGTAGTAGCAGCAGCAATCACATTTATATATTTTTTTAATGGTATTTGCTAAGGGCTTACTATGTGCCAGGCACTGTACTAATCAATGGGGTAAATACAAGTTTGTCAGGTTGGACGTAGCCTCTGTCCCGCATGGGGCTCACAGTCTTAATCCTTATTTTCTAGATGAGTTATCTGAAGCACAGAGAAGGGAAGTGTCATGCCCAAGGTCACCCAGCAGAGAAGGGGTGGAGCTGGGATTAGAACCTGCATCCTTCTGAATCCCAGGCCCGTGCTCTAACCACTAGGCAGCATGAGCTAGACTAGTGAGCCCACTGTTGGGTAGGGACCGTCTCTATATGTTGCCAACTTGTACTTCCCAAGTGCTTAGTACAGTGCTCTGCACACAGCAAGCGTTCAATAAATACAATTGAATGAATGAATGAATGAGCATGGAGCGTGGAGAAGCAGCGTGGCTCAGTGGAGAGAGCCCGGGCTTTGGAGTCAGTGGTCATGGGTTCAAATGCCGCCTCCGCCAATTGTCAGCTGTGTGACTTTGGGCAAGTCACTTAACTTCTCTGTGCCTCAGTTCCCTCATCTGTAAAATGGGGATTGACTGTGAGCACCCCGTGGGACAACCTGATCACCTTGTAGCCTCCCCAGTGCTTAGAATAGTGTTCTGCACATAGTAAGCGCTTAACAAATGCCATTATTATTATGAAGTCAAGCTGCTTCTTTTTTAAGAGAGTCGGCTTCTGCTTCTCCATTTATTAAGTACTTACTGTGTGCGGAGCACTACTAAGCACCAGGAGAGAATATAAAGGAGGGAATTGGACAGTTGGAGAGGCCACAGTCTAAAGGAGTGGACAATAAACACCAGACTGCTTCATCCGGCCCACGGACCAGATCTGAGTACCTCACCGTATCTCGTTCTCACCTGTCCCGCCATCGACCCCCGGCCCACGTCATCCCCCGGGCCTGGAATGCCCTCTCTCTGCCCATCCGCCAAGGTAGCTCTCTTCCTCCCTTCAAGGCCCTACTGAGAGCTCACCTCCTCCAGGAGGCCTTCCCAGACTGAGCCCCTTCCTTCCTCTCCCCCTCGTCCCCCTCTCCATCCCCCCCATCTTACCTCCTTCCCTTCCCCACAGCACCTGTATATATGTATATATGTTTGTACATATTTATTACTCCATTTATTTATTTTACTTATACATATCTATTCTATTTATTTTATTTTGTTAGTATGTTTGGTTTTGTTCTCTGTCTCCCCCTTTTAGACTGTGAGCCCACTGCTGGGTAGGGACTGTCTCTATATGTTACCAACTTGTACTTCCCAAGCGCTTAGTACAGTGCTCTGCACACAGTAAGTGCTCAATAAATACGATTGATGATGAGGATGATGATCTGAGTTGACCCCTGCCTCTTTCTGCCACCTCATTTCGTTAGCAGCCAATCCAAGTTGCAAGTGTCCTGCAAGCCCAAAACAATTGACATCCTCACCAAAATCATCTACTCCTTCATAACTAGCATGTTTTACTGGGCCTTCAGTAAGACCCATGTGATGTTTAGTCAGTTTTGTCACTTGGGGGTAAGAATATAACAAATGATAGAGAATACAGCTAAGGAAGCAGATTTTTTTTTTTATCAGTGAACAATGTAATTGAGTGAACCCTATTAGATGCTCAATTTCCTCCTACTTGAATATTTATCTGATCTCAGGAGTTATTTGATCCATAATGGTGACTTTATATTCTTTTTTTATTATGTTCTTTTCAGCCATATTATAGGTACTTCTCATTAATACATATGGGAAAATAGGCCACACTCCCTTGTGTATGAAATTGGAATTAAGTGGAGTAACCTAATTTGACTATTGGAGAAAAGGTTATTTAAAAAAAAAACTCATGAAATACTATATCTTAGAACCTTTAACAAAAATATGCGTTTGATGGGAATTAAAATATGTGCCTCCCAAATGACTTTCCTTCTTCGTTCCTACTGAGTACTGCAGCTATTAATGCAACTCAGACTAAACTATTCCTCCACTAATAAGTGAACTATATGGAATATTTGCATTGCTTTATTACCACACATACTCCTTCTCCTCAATGCGGACCCCTTGTCCTATCTCGACATATGATGAAACTAACATCTTGCTGCTGTTTCGATAACCTTCTTCAAAGTCCTTCTCACTCTCAAAAAGAAGAGCCCAAGTATATTGCAATTAGGCCCGCTGCCGGATTTCCTTTGGACCCAATCTGATGTCTTTCTGGCTCTGCATCTCTGATTCAGCTCCTATTCTCTTGAATGCATAGATGAATTCAGTTTCCCAAGGATAAGTAGAATAAGAGTTTTCCTACAAAATGACATGAACTGCCTCAAGAAGCGCTTATGAGTCATGATCTAACAGCCTTTCCATTCTTTTTGTCCTTTATGTACTTTCTGCAGTTGATTTAATGAAATACTCTACAGGGCACAAAGAGTTTCCTTATATTTCCCTTTTCTTGTCTTGCAAGGTTGCTCTCAAAGATGACTCAAGCATCCACATAGTTAATGCCGGCGGAGGTGTTTGTCAGCAATGAAAGAAACAGTGATAGAATTAAATTGAAATTTGAAGTGAAACAACGTTGTGTGCTGTTTGGTGGATCTCCTCCATGCCTATTGAAAATGAAACTGGCCCTGCTAGAAGTAATGACTACTTCAGTTACTGTTCCCTCTCTAGTGAGTTATCCTTTGATTCAAAAATGACATTTCTGATGGTGACACTGCATTCATGAGTATCTCAGAGAGAATCTCCTGCACACTTGGTCTGCAGAAATTACTGGCCCCTAACAATTTGGGCGAGCAGAAACTGGTGATTAAGCAGGAGAAAAGTACCACATTCTACCCACAGCAGGACAAGTGTTTAGGTTATTTTTGCAGTAGTGGTGATAGTCTGCCCTGAGCCAAACACACGCTCCCACCCTGTATTCCTGAGCATGTGTTGCAAAACAAGCCCTAGGGAGAAAAGAAGAGGAGGTCTGAGACTGCGAGCTTGTTGTGAGTGGGGAATGCTTAGTACAGTGCTCTGCACACAGTAAGCACTCAATAAATACGATTGAATGAATGAATGTCACTGTTTACTGTTGCATTGTACTTTCCCAAGAGTTTAGTACAGTGCTCTGCACACAGTAAGTGCTTAATAAATACAACTGAATGAATGAGACCCCATCAGCAACAGACACCACTGGTTTGACACCCTTTTGTTAAGCCATCTTTGAGACTGTTGCACAGATTGGTGTAATAAGGATTGACAAAGTGGTGGGTTTTTTTCTAATTTATGGTGAAAAAAATCAATAAAAAGCAAAAGAAAAAAACCCAAAAATCCATACCAACAACAGTAGCAGAAAATGCATAACAAAAACTCCTCACTATTGGCTTTAAAGCTCTCCATAACCGTGCCCCCTCCTACCTCACCTCTCTTCTCTCCTTCTGCAACCCAGCCTGCATACTTCACTCCTCTGGTGCTAACCTTCTCACTGTTCCTCAATCTCAACTGTCTCACCGACAGCCCTTGGCCCATATCCTACCTCTGGCCTGGAATTCCTTAAAATCCCTCCTCAAATCCACCAGACTATCACTCTCATGCCCTCTTCAAAGCCCTGTTGAAGGCACATATCCTCCAAGAGGCCTTCCCAAACTAAGCCCCACTTTTCTTCATCTCCCATTCCCTTCCATGTCACTCTGACTCGCTCCCTTTCCTCTTCCCCCCATCCTCGCCCCTCTTCACTCATGTATATATCCGCAATTTTATTTATTTATGTTGATGCGCTCATTGTGGGTAGGGATTGTCTCTCTTTATTGCTGTATTGTACTTTCCCAAGTACTTAGTATAATGCTCTGTACGCTGTAAGCGCTTAATAAATATGATTAAATGAATGAATGAATTGTCCCATGAATGAGTAGAGAGACCAAAGCTACAAAACAATCATATGGGAGCAAGGGCAATTGTTTCAGGTGAGAAAGAACCATTTTAGTATATTTCTATCTCCAGTTTCAGATAGAGTTACAATCTCTCAGGACAGTGCAGAGCACACCAGAAGTGTTGATTGATCAACTGATTAATAGAAGGGGCTTTCTGCCGTCCTATTACCTGAATCCAACTCTGATTCTATTGCTTAATGAGACTCAATTAACAGTATGTGAGCGCTTACTGTATGCAGAGCACTGTACTAACTGACTCACGTTTAATGTGACAGAACGTTGGCAACCTCAAGGGGTTCATCAGTGGAGTCTTCACTGGCAGGCAGTGGAAGAATGGGAATAGGATTAGGTTGAATTTCAGATCTTGAGAAGCAGTGCAGCTCAGTGAAAAGAGCATGGGCTTTGGAGTCAGGGGTCATGGGTTCGAATCCCAGCTCTGCCAGTTGCCAGCTGTGTGACTTTGGGCAAGTCACTTCACTTCTCTGGGCCTCAGTTCCCTCATCTGTAAAATGGGGATTAAGATTGTGAGCCCCCCGTGGGACAACCTGATCTCCTTGTAACCTCCCCAGCAGCTTAGAACAGTGCTTTGCACATAGTAAGTGCTTAATAAATGCCATCATTATTATTATTACGTATGTGGAGTCAGAATATGCTAGATGAATGTGGAACTGTGCATTCTTTTCCATGTTATCCAGGAGGTACAGGATATGGAATCTCTGTTTGCTTCCCCAGGATACCCCCACTACTTTCCTGGGCTAGGCCACAGTAGGGTCACGTAAATCAAAAGATAAAGAACAAACAATGGTGGGGACTTATTTTCCCTGCTGCCCTTCTGCTACCTGATCCTAAGTCTGGCCATCATATGATAGTCTAGGGAAAGTCAGGTTTTCTCATCAAATTGTTGTAGATATTTGGCCATCATATGATAGTCTAGGGAAAGTCAGGTTTTCACATCAAATTGCTGTAGATGTTAGATGTAGATGGTCTATGCTTAAACCAACATGGTGGTCGCAGACAAGAATGACTGGCTATCGCAGGAAAGGACTATGACATGGATTGCATCAAGCATTATGTTGCCATTTTCTGAGACAGCAATCTGTGGAGAATGGACCTTGAAGTTCTAACCCAAGAATGGTGGGAACATGATGAACCCTTGACTCATTACGAACAAAAGTAGAAGCCGTGTGTCCTAGTGGATAGAGCATGGCCTTGCAGTCAATAGGACCTGGGTTCTAATCCTGCCACTTGTCTGCTGTGTCACCTTGGGCAAATCACTTCACTTCTCCGGGGATTAAGATTGTGAGCCCCATGTAGGACATGGACTGAATCCAACCTGATTGATTAGCTTGTACTTACCCCAGTTCTTATTACAGTGCCTGGAACATAGTTGATGCTTGGCAAATATCATTTTAAAAGAAATCTATGGGTCCCACTCCCATTAACTCCCACTAGACTGTGAGCCCACTGTTGGGTAGGGACCGTCTCTATATGTTGCCAACTTGTACTTCCCAAGCGCTTAGTACAGTGCTCTGCACACAGTAAGCGCTCAATAAATACGATTGAATGAATGAATGAATGAATGAATGAGTAGCAATTATTGGTCTTCTACGTTTCGCAAATCTAACTAGAAAAGCCAAAGTAATTCACTTGGCCAGAACCTCAGAATATTTGAGAGTCTGACCACTTCACTCAATTTTGTGTCATAAGTACATTTAAGGGACATACAAATAATAATTAAATTACACAGGATTCCTAGAACCTAGGCTAATCTGGATATGCAGGCACAATTGATATCTGTTTTTTTTTTCTTTTTTATGTAAAGTTCTATCCATTGTTTCACTTGTAAACATGACCACCACTGGTTGTCTATCACATTAAAGTCTAATTCATTGGTTTTTTGACTTTTTACTAAATTTCTGAATTTTCACTATACTAGTATTCGTTCATTACTCACTTATCACCTTTGTCACTATATTTAAGACTGTTCCAACCTAATGGGGATACTTCCTTTAGATTTAGAGACAAGGTAGTTATGACCTTAATTCCCTGTGCTCAAGTCACTGGGTGCTTTTTCATGTATTGCCAAGCACAAAACATTTCAACTCTCAAAGGATTACTGCTGAAATATCAAATCGAAATAAGGCCAAGACTGACCTTGTTAGTGGCACTCAATATCCTTTTGATAACGAGTCAACACAAACACGCTGAAAATCATTCTTTGGCCATATATTCAATGACCGTTCTCGTTTCTAATATTGCTTTTTGCTGTGCACAGTTTATTGATGCATGCGTTAATCAAGAAAACTGAACTTCTCAATAAGATCGCATTATACCTTTCAGTGCTCAGCACTTAGACCAGTGCTTTGCACATAGTAAGCACTTAATAAATGCCATTATTATTATTATCATTATTATTATTATTATCCCTTCTTATTCTCTCACATAAAAAAGTAGTTTAATCTGACAGAAACTGTTCTTCATAAAACCTCACTGACTCTTGCCTAAACCCGGTAGTCATCTCGATCTTCAGAAATCAAAGTTCTAATGATGTACTCCAGCACACGATAGTTTTATATATTCAGGGGTTTGCCTTTTTTTTCTTTTTTTTTTAAATCAGATATCATTTTTGCCTTGCTCCCAGCTTCGGGTTCTCAGAATTAATTGCTAGTGCCCTGAAATAACTCCAACCAATTCCTTAAGTACCTAGGATCTTATCACAGCCTGTAGATTTGAACCCATCTAATTGATTAAAGTCATCTTAAACCAGCTTCTCCCTTACTTTCAGGGGATTTAAACAGAGCACTTTTATTTTTCCAAAATGCTTTCACATATATTATCTCATGGCAACCACACAAGGCTCAGAGAGGTTACATGAATTGCTCAAGGACTCCCAGTCACAGAATCTGAACCCGAATCCAGGTTTCCTACCCCCCAGACAAGGGTCTGCTTCACTCAGCCACATGTTTCTGCATATATGGCTTGTTTCTATTGCAATATTGTAGCTGACCTTTCTTGTAGAGGCAGATTTTTTTCATTACTCAGTAATGTGTTCTCTGTGTCTCTTCTAATAATGGGGAAACACTTTTTATTCCTTTTGTAGACTTGAGGATTTTCAAGAAGCTCTTTTTCTATTTCCCTCTATGCCTCTTGAAAGTTGAACCTCATTTCTTTGTCTGTAACTTGCTGCAGCTGTTCAAGGGATTCCTTTGAACCTTCGAGAACAGAGAAGTTGTGAAATGTTTTTCATAAACTATGGTGAATAAAAGATAATTAGCATTTATTTTAAAGTAGTATCTTCTCCCAGATGTGACCTCTGCTCTCATCATATCCTTCGTGACACTCCCAGTGACCACTGGGATCAGACATGTCATAGTTCCCAAATTCATATTTGTCACCAAGACAGTGAGGAATGCAAAAAGTCAGAGGGCAGAAAGAGACCATGTTAAATCATCTTGCCCGTCCTCCTGCTAGAAGGCAGAACTGCACTGAAATTACTACAGAATGATAATGACTACCCTTTTTAAAAATCTCAGTCAACCAATGTTAATCATTGAGCACTTGCTAGGTGCAGAGCACTCTACTAAGTACGTGGGAGAGTACAACAGAGTTGATAGAGGCATTCCCTGCCCACGAGGAGCTTACAGTCTAGCGGGAAGCAGACGTTACCTCTATCTCCCTGGGTAATACATTACAGTGATGTTCAACTCTTACAGTCAATATATTTTTTTACTGTTATCACACCAACTCTTTACCTTCTCAAAAAATAAAACCTCCAAGAAATGGAATTTTTAAAAACTACCAAGTGTCCTAACCTCTAAAACTGATATGGTACTACATGCAAGAGACTACAAGGAAACTTGGAAGAGGACACTAGTTAAATAAATTGGAACTGAAAGAAAATCGGAGCCAAATGGAGATCACCATCATTTAAAAGAAAATTGGGGGGGGGGGGGGGTATTTTTGCTTAAATGCAGCAAAGGAATTTCCAGCTTCAAAACATCCTGCTGATACCTAGGTGAGGGAAATGCAAATAAATTTCATTAGACTTGCAACTAGCTACTTGCCCAAGCTGGCAGTCAGTTTCTCACTATCTGTATTAGAATAGTTTGGGCACCTTAGAATGAGGGCAACCTGGTTGTTATTTCTGGAGACAAAAATCTCATTCTTATTTTAAGGCTGATCCAAATAATGATTTGAAAATATTAAGCAATACTATGAGTCCAGTGTACTTATTTCGGTATCACCAGGGTAGAAGTAGACTCATTTCTAACACACTTCCCCAGAGGAGAGGTGCACCTAACTGGATTCAATATGAGATGGAAACTACCTGAATAATAAGGTTTTCTTTTATTTCACCTTGAGAGAAGGTAATATGAAATAGAATAGATGAGCAGAGCCTTCAGAACTGGAGCTGACCTACAACATAGTAAGCCAGTAGTCAGCCCAATCTAAGTACATGCACACAGAGACATACGCAATAAGAACTTCAACGCCTCCCAGGAGATAAGTATTCCATAAAGAAAAAAATATTCCAGCAAGAAAAATACATTTTCACTTTGCTAGAGAAATTGTAGTGAGACAGAAACAATCTTCCTCAGTTATCAGAGGAAATCATGACAGGAGGAAAAGTCTGAATTTTGAAAGTGAGGAAAAAAATTCAATGGCTACTTTGAAAGAAACTGAAAAGTTGGTAGCTTTGCGCAAAACATTTAAGTGGATCGGGCACAAGTATGAGGTAAGTCTAAGGACAACCCAGCACACTCAATTTGCTCCTCTGACCACCAACCTGCTCACTGTACCTTGATCTCATCTCTTTTGCTGCCAATATCTTCTCCACATCCTCCCTCCAGCCTGAAATCAATCAATCAATCATATTTATTGAGGGCTGTGTGCAGAGCACTGTACTAAGCACTTGGGAAGTACAAGTTGGCAACATATAGAGACAGTCCCTACCCAACAGTGGGCTCACAGTCTAAAAGACTAAAAGAAAGTCTAAAAGGAATGCCCTTCCTCTGCATATCTAACAGACCACCATTCTCCCCACCTTCAAAGTCTTATTAAAATCACATCTCCCCCAAGAGGTCTTCCCTAAGACCTTGTTTCCGCCACTCCTTCTCCCTTTTGTCACCCTTGCATTTGGATTTGTACCCTTTATTCACCCCACCCTCAGCCTCACAGCAGTTGGGAGGACTTGCATAGTCCACATGATCAGTAGGCATGGCAAGTTTTACCTCCACCTCAGTAAACTAAATTAAAGGGTGTTGTGAATTTCCCTCTATTTCGTGGCATTCAGCACCACTAGACCACACTAACTGTATTTATTGAGTGGCTACTATGTACAGACTGCTGTATTATGAACTCAGTACACTGTCCTCTATCAAGCAGTGGTATTTATTGAGTGCTTACTGTGTGCAGAGTACCAACCTAAGAACTTGGGAGAATACAATACACAGAATTGGTAAATATAATCACAGCCCTCAAGGACCTTACACTCTGGTGGGGGAGACAGACATGGGAAGCCACCATAAATAAAGTTATTTACATAAGTGATGAGGGATGAGGGGAGAAATAAGTATCAATCAATCAATTGCATTTATTGAGCACACACTGTGCGCAAAACACTGTACTAAGTGCTTGGGAAGGTAGAATAAAACATAATTGGTAGAAATAGTCCCAGTTTGAAAGGAACTTACAGACTAGAGGGGGAGGCAGACACTAAGGCTGACTGGGCAGCAGTGGCACATGAGAGAGTCGAGGGCAGAGATTCGAGTTTACTGCATGGAAAGAGGCAGTGTTAAACCGCTTCTATATTTTTACCAAGAAAACTCTGTGGATACACCACCAGAACTATTGCAGATGGAGGTGGGGCACTGTGGAAGAGATAATTATAATGGCATTTGTTAAGTGCTTACCATGTGCAAAGCACTGTTCTAAGCGCTGGGAGGGGATACAAGGTGATCAGGTTGTCCCACAGGGGGTCACAGATTTCATTCCCATTTTACAGATGAGATAACTGAGGCTCAGAGATGTTAAGTGACTTGCCCAAGGTCACACAGCAGACATGTGGTGGAGCTGGGATTTGAACCCATGACATCTGACTCCAAAGTCCGTGCTCTTTCCACTGAGCCACGCTGCTTTTCATCTCACACTGAGAGATGTGTCCATGGCATCACTATGGGTCGGGGACAACTCGGCATCATAAAACAAGACAACGTACATAAGTGCTGTGGGGCTGAGGGTAACTAACGGTACAAATCCAAGTGCAAGGATAAGGCAGAAGGGAGAGGGAGTAAGGGAAATTAGGACTTAAGAGGGAAAGGCCTCTTGGTGGAGTTGTGCTTTTAATAAGGCTTTGAAAGTAGGGCGAGTCATCGTCCATCGAATATAAAGAGAAAGGGAGTTCCAGTCCAGAAGCAATTCGAATCCCGGCTCTGCCAATTGTCAGCTGTGTGACTTTGGGCAAGTCACTTCACTTCTCTGTGCCTCATTTCCCTTATCTGTAAAATGGGAATTAAGACTGTGAGCCTCCCGTGGGACAACCTGGTCTCCTTGTAACCTCCCCAGTGCTTAGAACAGTGCTTTACACATAGTAAGTGCTTAATAAATACCATCATCATTATTAAGACAAGATGGAGTTAGAGGAGTGAAGTGAGCATACTGGACTGTGGTAAGAAATCAGCCAGTAAATTAGGATAGGTCAAGGCAATTAAGTGCTTTAAAGCAAAGGGTGAGAAATTTCTGCATGATACAGAGGGGGATGGACAACCACTGGAGGTTCTTGAGGAGTGGGGAAACATGGACTGAACATTTCTGTAGAACAATGATCCGGTGAGCAGAGTGAAACATGGACTGGAGGGGAGAGATACAGGAGGCAGAGAGGTCAGAAAGGAGGCAGATGCACTAATCAAGATGGGATGGGATAATACCAAGGTTATGGGCTTGTGAAGGATGGAGGATGGTGATCCTGTCTACAGTGATAGGACAGAGGACAGAGTTTGGATGGGAAGATGAAGAGTTCCGAGGAGGATCAAAATGCTCACCGGTACGGACCCATTTCCAAAACAGGAGTGACTTTAGGCACCCTAAAATTGCAACCGGGGTCAACACTGCCCTGGGTTGACCCGAGTCAATTTCAGGCCAAACAAACCCTTCAATCAATCAATCAATCAATCAATCATATTTATTGAGTGCTTACTGTGTGCAGAGCACTGTACTAAGCGCTTGGGAAGTACAAGTCGGCAACACATAAAGACAGTCCCTACCCAACAGCGGGCTCACAGTCTAGAAGGGCGAGACAGAGAACAAAACCAAACATACTAACAAAATAAAATAAATAGAATAGATATGTACAAGATAAATTAATAAATAGAGTAATAAATATGTACAAACATATATACATATGCTAAATAGTTCCAGGGGACATGAAACATCCTAATACAGAATTTATTAACCCTATGGGGCCAGACATCTGAGAAAACAGCACCACCCCTCTGGGATTTTCCATTCAGGGTGCTGGAAATCCAGGAAGGGAGATTCACTCGCTAAAGCATGCTCTTTACATTTATTCTCCTGAAATCCAACGTGGAACTTCTTCTCCACCCATACCAAATATCTGTACTTGGCATTTTCGGAGTCTTGCTAATGGCTGGTCTTCAGTTCACTGTTAGAAGTCATTTTCAATTCCTAATCAGTAATAAGAAGTCTTTGGCTTGTGTCCCCAAAGAAGCAACTGAGATCATCTCCAAGACTTCCTTTATCCACATTTTCTAAATGCTTTCCTTTCTCCTCTCCCCAGCTAAGACCCCTCAAAGTCCAGTGTGCAATAGAGTTCCAAATTAATTTCTGATGAAAAAAGTTCACCATCTCTATTTCAAATTAATTGGTTTTCTCTTTTCCTTTCATCTTATTAAAAATACAAAGAAATGATTAAGTTGAGTGTTAAAAAGTCATGGTTGTTTGCCACAGAGGGCTTGGGCCTTTGCTGTAGAGAACAATAGAGCTGCTCCTACAGGGTAGCAAATGAGTGGTTACTAACTTACCAGGCTTTCATTAAGCAAGAAGCTATAAAATGAAGTTGAAAACATGTCAGCTTTCCTACCGACTGAACAGGATGCATTTCCCCAGGCTCCAAACTAAATTCTTTTCAAATCCAAAGTTAATTAAGGGAATAGATTCTAATTATCCTTGACTCAGGGCACAGTGGAGAGCTGGGTGGGAGGGGAGAGAAAGAAGAGTTAGATGGTCAACTCTGAATAATCTAGGAGTGATTCATCCACGAGCCTTAGATCTTCTCCTATGTTTAGTCTTCTTTTCACTACTCGTTAGCACACACAACCAGGGCAAGCAGAGGTCAAGAGAAGTAGAATTCAAACCATTTAGGTTTGCTGCATAATGGTGGCAACAGAGGTAGAAACTAACAATTAGAATGCAGTTATCAGATTGGAGACTGGACCACATTGCTTATGTGCTTGGATTTGTACCCTTTTCACCCCACCTTCAGACTCAAAACACTTGGGTACATAGCCTGTTTCCCCTTCTAGACTGAAAGCTCCTTGTGGGCAAGGATCATGTCTACCAAGTAGCGTGGCTCAGTGGAAAGAGCCCGGGTTTGGGAGCCAGAGGTCATGGGTTCAAATTCCAGCTCCGCCACTTGTCAGATGTGCGACCTTGGGTAAGCCACATAATAATAATAATAATGACATTTATTAAGTGCTTACTATGTGCAAAGCACAGTGCCTCAGTTACCTCATCTGGAAAATGGGGATTATGACTGTGAGCCCCACATGGGACAACCTGATCACCTTATATCCCTCCCAGCACTTAGAACAGTGCTTTGCACATAGTAAGCACTTAACAAATACCATTATGATTATTATTGTAGTCTGCATAGTGCTTTCCCAAGCTCTGAATTCAATGCAAAGCGTAAAGTAAATTCTCAATAATTGCTATTAATTGATTCGATGAATTTTTTCCTTCTCCGAGTTAGAAGGCAGACATACAACCCCCTCTAGACTGTAAGCTCATTGTGTGCAGGGAATGCATCTGTTGATTGTTGTATTGTACTCTCCCAAGCACTTAGAACAATGCTCTGCACACAGTAAGCGCTCAGTAAATATGATTGAATGAATGAATGAATTTCAGGCTCAGAATATTGAACAGCCTTTCTCTGAAACCCTCTGCCTTCCCAACAAGGCTCTTACTTCACCACTCGTAGATCCGAAAATCAAGAGAAGGGATTTTTGGAACCTGGAAAAATCAGCTGGTGAAATTCAGTCACGTCCTCACGAGTGGACGGACCGACCTAGCCGACAGCTATCCGGAAAGGGGTGGCACTCCTTGAGCCGAGGCTTCACATCGACCGGGGTGATCTGAGAAGCACCATGGCCTACTTATTCATTCAATCATTCAATCATATTTATTGAGCGCTTACTGTGTGCAGAGCACTGTACTAAGTGCTTGGGAAGTACAAGTTGGCAACATATAGAGACGGTCCCTACCCAGCAGCGGGTTCACAGTCTAGAAGGGGCAGACAGACAACAAAACATAACATACTAACAATCAAATAAATGGAACAAATATGTACAAGTAAAATAAATAGAGTAATATATATGTACCTAAATACATATATATATATAGGTAGTCTTAGGTCTAGTCTCTAGGGCCTCATTCATTCATTCAATCATACTTATTGAGCGCTTACTGTGTGCAGAGCACTGTACTAAGCACTTGGGAAGTCCAAGTTGGCAACATATAGAGACGGTCCCTACCCAGCGGGCTCACAGTCTGGAAGGGGAGACAGACAACAGAACAAAACATATTAACAAAATAAATAGAATACAGGAATTCTATAGAATAGAATAAATAGAATACAATATATAAATATAGAGTACAAGTAAAATAAATAGAGTCATAAATATGTACAAACATATATACAGGTAGTTCTAGGCCTAGTCTTTAGGGCCTTATTCATTCTTTCAATCGTATTGAGCGTTTATTGTGTGCTGAGCATTGCACTAAGCGCTTACTGGATAGAAGTCAGAAGGACCCGAGTTCTCCTGTCAGTCAGTTCTGCCACCTGCCAGCTCTCTGTGCCTGTTCCCTCATCCATAAAATGGAGATTTAGACTGTGAGCCTCACGTGGTACATGGATTGTGGGACACAGTCCAATCTGAGAAGCGGCGTGGTTCAGTGGAAAGAGCACAGGCCTTGGAGTCAGATGTCATGGGTTCAAATTCCAGCTCCGCTAATTGTCAGCTGTGTGACTTCAGGCAAGTCACTTAACTTCTCTGTGCCTCAGTGACCTCATCTGTAAAATGGGGATTAAGACTCTGAGCCCCCCTTGGGACAACCTGACCACCTTATAACCTCCCCAGAACTTAGAACAGTGCTTTGCACAGAGTAAGCACTTAATAAATACCATTATTATCAGTATTAATATTATTAACTTGTTTCTACCCAGTGCTTAGTACAATGTCTGCACATGGTAAGCGCTTAACAAATACAATTAAAAAATACCTAAAGGCCAGCTCAAAATCAGAGACAGAGACTGTGTGAGACTTAGCAAGGGTCTCTCCTGAAGCCTAAACAAGGTGGCAGGACCTCATAGTTGTCTTTTCCACCACACTTTTTTTAATCGTATTTATTGAGCGCTTACTGTGGGCAGAGCACTGTACTAAGCGCTTGGGAAGTACAAGTTGGCAACACATAGAGACTGTCCCTACCCAACAGTAGGCTTACAGTCACAGTCACAGTCATACTTGCACACATAAGTACAATATTCCCATCATCTTTGAAAACAAAAGTCAACTCTATACAGACAGAGAATATTCATAGTGCAGTCTAGCAGAAATAACATGGGATGATGAGTTGGGAGATATAGGTTGCAGCGTCAGCTCTGCTGTGTGACCTTAGACAAGTCACTTAACCTTTCAGGGCCTCCATTCCTCATCTGTAAAATGGGGATAAGATAAACTGTTCTTTGGTCTTTACGATCTGTAGCTGTCCTTAATTTTATAACCATTGTATATTTGGAATTTTATGTCTATCTCCACCTGTAGACCATAAGCTTGTACTTACTACTCTACTTATTCATTAATGATGTGCATATAGCTATAATTCTATTTATTCAGTTTTGACACCTGTCTACATGTTTTGTCTTGTTGTCTGTCTCCCCCTTCTAGACTGTCAGCCCATTGTTGGGTAGGGACCGTCTCTATTTGTTGCCGACTTGTACTTCCCAAGCACTTAGTATGGTGCTGTGCACACAGTAGGTGCTCAGTAAGTATGATTGAATGAATAAGCTCCTTGAGCCTTCATGGGTCTTACTTCCCTTAAATGTTCACAAACAACTAGTACAGTCCCAATAGGGACTCAATAAATGTTATCTATGACAATGATGATTACAGTGAAGGAAACCATGGCATATTCTGTTTTACATTTAAGAAAAAAACCCTGTTTTAAAATGCTGAACAAAAGTTCACAAGTTCTCCAAATGATGGGAGGAATGGCATTGCTTTTGTTTTACTTGTTTTCTTTTCTAAAGCCTTTACCTTTAACTTCCTACTGTTGGGTAATATTCTGCTTTCTCCCCACGGGGATCAGAACAGAACAGAAGTCACAGTGGCATATATTAGCGATATCAAAGATTTCACTGAGGTGTGAAACAGAATAATTGCAGGGTTTAAATCAGGATCTCAGCGGATCACAAATCTGCTCTATATTTCTAGTGAGCTTGGGGAAAAGAAAAGGAGGAATATTCCCAGAGCCAGCTTGTCCCTTAATTTGTTAACCCCTAAAGCTCTGAATAACACCCAGTCATTGCAGTCTGGTTTATTCCAGTGACCTCTCAGAGACAATTCACAAGGGAAGAGCTGACAATGTGACAGAAGAATTCCTATCAATACATGCTCACAAGCGTATATTCAAAGTGAATATGCCAACTCAAAGCAAATATGAAAGGATTAGAAATTCTGAGTGTTCCAGACAGAAATTGAACGTGGATGCAAATCCATACTTAAACTCTAATAAGCCTGCCATTCTTAAAACAACTTTCATCCCAAGATCACAAGTCTATTAAACTGCTTAATTATCCCCTTTCCACAAGATGGGCTGCCTGACTTAAAGGACCTCCCCCAAATAAGCTAAGGATCAAAATGATTTCAGGGAGTGAAACTGCTTCTTGCACTATAGTGGGTCAAAGATGGATGCACAAATCCAAGTGCCCTGAAACACTATTATCGCCTAATTGGGTAGTGCTTTCTTTATTTTTCCAAAGCACTTTTCTCAGCAGTTGTTTTGTACTCAAGACATCCTTCTGATAAAGGGATAAGCTGGTATTATCATCCTCATTTAAGAGATGAGGAGACAGAGTTTCTGGGAAGTTGTGGCTTCCTCAAAGGTCACTCTGTAGGCCAGTATCAGAACTGGGACCAGAATACAGGTCACCTCATTCCCAGGCTCGTGATTATTTCAATAGACTCTTCCTTATTATGACTGTAATGCACTCAGGACTGCAGTGGCATGTGACGCCAATCAATCGGTGGGATTCACTGAGAGCTTACCATGTGCAGAGCACTGTACTAAGCACTTGGGAGAGTACAATATAGCAGAATAACTAGACATTTTCCCCATCTTCAAGGACCATAGGCGTATCGAGTCCCTGGTAGTTCAACCTCACTGGCTGGGATACGTGAGGAGAAAAAATGCCCAAATAGCTTCCTCAGAGTGACAGTGACCTGGTAAGAAGTGACCAGAGCAGGAAGGCCAGAATGAAATTATGATGACATAATAAGGCCCAGCTTCACACAATGGGACAAGACAAGCGTATCTTGACACAAAAACAACAAGTCTGGCGTGGAGCCAAAAATAGAGGGATGATTCTCCTCAAGCAGAAGTTTTAGCATAATGCTGCTGCTCAGAGAAACAATTATTGAACTAAGCAACGCACCAGCAAAACAGCTTTCCATTTGCCCGATGAAGTAGGCAGTATGTCCTCCCTTTTAAGCCATCACACCCAAACCCCGAGGTAAAATTTGTTATTATTAATAGTGCCTACACCTCAATTTGGGGCAGTCTTTTATTCATCAAGACAGATTCACAGTATCTCCAAGAGGAACCAAGGGGAGGATATTAGCGTCTCCATTTCGCGGATGAGGAAACCGAAATTAAATGACTTGCAAAGTCATAGAGCAAAATCATTTGGGAGTAAAACCCAAATCTCTTGAATCTTATCCTAGGACACTTTCCAATAAACCATGGTGGTGTCAAATTTGAAGAAGAACACACACATATACATTCTAATTAGCTGTCAAAGTCACACACAGAAGCCTTCACCTATCAATCTGAATTGTCCCCACTCTATTCCCTTGCTCCTCCAACCAGGAATTTTTCACCTCCTCTCTCCCTCCAACCTGGAATTTTACTGTCCCTCCACCCCTCAACAATCCACAAGACCAGGGCGCTCTCTGTCCCCAGGTCCTCCTAAAATCCCACCACCTCCTTCAGGAAGCCTTCTCCAAATAATTCACAGCAACCTAGTCACCACCCCTAATCTATTTTATTCAGCCCTGTATACATATGGATATTTTATTTGTATTTTCATTTCTATATCTAATTATTAGTTGCCACTTCAGTTGATACAGTGGAACAACTTGCTTTTTTATCCTCCACCTCACATTGTTTGCCGATGTTTCTGTCTGTCTGTCTTCCCCAATGGATGGTGAGCTCCTGGAGTGCAAAGAAGTTGTGTCTTGATTCCCCAACACTCTCCCAAGCATCTACAATACCAACCGTTCCATTGACATTCAATAAATATCACTGTTTAATTGATGAAAACCTCTAACAGCCTATTTCACTAGCTTAACGGTGAAAGTTGTGTAAAACTTCCAGAATCTGAGGCTACTACAGCATGAGTATTTCAGGGATTTCTAAATCCTTGACAATCATAGACACTATAATGCATGAGTTCTGACCAGTAAAGATGGATTCATTACTTTACAAAATTTATTAATCATCAGTATGTGAGCCCTTTCTTTGTGTAGATCAGTGTACTGTGTTCATGGGAGAGTTCAACATAATAATAATAATAATGATATCTGTTAAGTACTTATATGTTTTGTTTTGTTGTCTGTCTCCCCCTTCTAGACTTTGAAGCCCGTTGTTGGGTAGGGAACGACTCTATATGTTGCCAACTTGTACTTCCCAAGCGCTTAGTATAGTGCTCTACACACAGTAAGCGCTCAATAAATATGATTGAATGAGTGAATGAACTTACTATGTGCCAAGAACTGTTCTAAGCTCTACAGGAGATACAAGGTAATCAGGTTGTCCCACGGGGCTCCCAGTCTTAATCCCCATTTTACAGATGAAGTAACTGAGGCACAGAGAAGTTAAATGACTTGCTCAAGGTCACACAACAGATAAGCGGCAGAGCCGGGATTAGAATCCACATCCTCTAACTCCCAAAACCGTGTTCTTGCCCCTAGGACAGACATGATTCTTGTGCTCAAGAATTTTTCAATCTAGTGGGGAAATCAAACATTCATTCAAGTGCATTTCATTCATTCGATCGGATTTATTAAGCACTTTACGGTATGCAGAACTATACGCAATACGGTAAAATGAACTACAGTTGGGAGAAAACAGTAGAGCTTAGGCATATGTACAGAAATGCTACAGGGTGAGGAAAGTGGAGTAGCCAAGGGCTTAGATGACACAGAAGTGTTGAAGTTATAGTGGGTGGGTAGAGAAGATTGGGACCTGAAAGATGAATTATGGAAGGCCACGAGAAGATGTGATTTCAAAAGGGTCCTGAAGAGCAGAAGTGTGTTGGATAGTCAGGGGTTGAAGGGAGAAGGGAGGGAAGGCTCCCTATATCAACTGTAAGCACGTTGATATCCACTCCACACCACTTATGTATATTTTGAGGGCAGGAATCATGACTACCAACTCTCACACACTCCTAAGCATTTAGTACCATGAACTGTATAATAATAATAATGATGGTATTTGTTAAGCACTTACTATGTGCAAAGCACTGTTCTAAGTGCTGGGAAGGTTACAAGGTGATCAGGTTGTCCCATGGAGGGCTCACAGTTTTAATCCCCATTTTACAGATGAGGGCATAGAGAAGTTAAGTGACTTGCCCAAAGTCACATAGCTGAGGGCATGCAGAGCCAGGATTTGAACCCATGACCTCTGACTCCAAAGCCCGGGCTCTTTCCACTGAGCCACGCTGCTTCTCCATGCTGTATATGCTAATTGCTCAATAAATACTACCGATTGACTGATGACGTATGGTGAACGGACTGAAAAATCTGTGAACTTTGTAAGCCTACAAAATAACCCATGAGCCATGATCAGGAGATAATGTTAGGCTAAAAAAATAATGTCCTCTTGGAGAGAATTACATGGCTTGTAGATGAAGAAAGGACCAATCCTGAGGTGGGAAATGGTCAACCCAAACTAGGCTTCTGGATGACATTAAATACCAGCTCCAGCAGGTTCAAGGAGGGAGGAGAATGCAACACACTGCACTAAGCGCTTGGAAGTACAACGGAAGCAAAAATCACATTACCTTCCCACAGGGAGTTTACACTCTGAGGAATGCAGAATTCTGTGTCTGATAGAAGCAGCAGGAGACAGAGGAAAAATGTGTTGATGACCTCTTTAATAGCCATAATAATGAAAATAACAACAATAAAAATGATGGTATTTGTTAAGCGCTTACTGTGTTCCAGGCACTGTACTAAGCATTAGGATAGATAATAGGTAATCAGGTTGGACATGGTCCCTCTCCCACATGAGGCTCACAGTCTTAATCCCCATTTTACAAATGAGGTAGCTGAGGCACAGAGAAGTTAAATAATAATAATAATAATAATGGCATTTATTAAGTGCTTACTATGTGCAAAGCACTGTTCTAAGCACTGGGGAGGTTACAATGTGATCAGATTGTCCCACGGGGGGCTCACAGTCTTAATCCCCATTTTACAGATGAGGTAACTGAGGCCCAGAGAAGTTAAGTGACTTGGCCAAAGTCACACAGCTGACAATTGGCAGAGGCAGGATTTGAACCCATCACCTCTGACTCCAAAACCCGTGCTCTTTCCACTGAGCCATGTTGCTTCTCCCAAGGTCACACTGCAGACAAATAGTGGAGCTGGAATTAGGACCCAGGTCCTTCTGACTCTCAGGCCCACCCTAGGTCCTCTAGGCCATTCTGCTTCTCAATTTAACTCCTGAAGGAGGCATTCATTCATTCAATCATATTTATTGAGCGCTTACTGTGTGCCGAGCACTGTACTAAGCGCTTGGGAAGTACAAGTTGGTAACATATGGAGGTGGTCTCTATCCAACAACGGGCTGACAGTCTAGAAGGGGGAGAAAGACAACAAAACAAAACATGTAGACAGGTGTCAAAATCGACAAAACAAATATAATTAAAGCTATATGCACGTCATTAACAAAATAAATAGTAAATATGTACAAGTGAAATAGAGTAATAAATCTGTACAAATATATAGACAGGTGCTGTGGGGAGGGGAATGAGGTAGGGCGGGGGGATGAGGGGAGGAGAGGAAAATGGGGGCTCATGATCTAGTGTCAAGATCACAGGGCTGGGAGTCAAGAGACTTAAAATCTAATCCCATCTCTGCCACCTTTTTGCTGCTTAACCCCAGGCAAGTCACTTACCTTCTAGGTGCCTCAGTTTCCCCATCTGTAAAAGGAGATAAAATAAAATCTATCCTTCCTTCCCCTTGGACCTTGAGTCCTGGGTGGATAAGGGACTGTATCTGATCTAATTATTCTGTATCTCACCGAGTGCTTTCTGAGAAATCTTTTCCTTTTCAGCTTGCTTTTGCAAGAGTTAAAATGCCTTAATTGGCTATAACTTCCCAAAAGCCAGTCACTTAGCAGACATTGACAATGCACTTCATTAATGCAATAGTGTAGCAACCACCCCTGATTCTGCGGAACAATACGCTACAGTAAACGTGGTCCCCAGTGAAAAAATGCTTCCCAGTGATACAATCGATAGGATTCTAAATGTTTCTTGTCTTAGAAATCAGAGGAGCATTAATCTTTACGATGTCGTTGTAGTATCACTATTAAACAAAATTGATGCTCATGGCAATTGGACCCTTCTTGCAGATTAAGAAGATGGTGCCTTATTGGATGCTAAAAAACAAAATTATGCATCTCTCTTAGGTCATCAAAGAATTAATACCTGCTAGAAAGGGACTGTGAAACTAAAGTTATGGATGTGTCTATAAATAATCTTCTCCAATTTATCATGGGGCATTACTGAATACATAATTAAATTATTTATTGAAAAGAGGGTTGGCTTATGTTGACTCACGCACTTAGTAAAAATACTGTTTGGAGATTAAAGGCATTTTATGGGCCAAGGCTGATTCTATATCCTTTTTACCCAAGGTAAATTTGAAATACAACTCCCGGCAAATGACTCCTTCCTCTATTTTAAATTCTTCTGAAACTCCACCTCTTCTGTGAAGTCTTCTGTGACTTAGTGAAAGTGGGGAAATGCTGAAGCACCAGATAGACCTGCTTTAACCTCCCTCCCTTCTCCAGGACCATGGAATTCCAGCTTCCCTGGGACCACCACTTTTCAACTTGCTTTATCTTTCACATTTGAGCAAGGTTTTGGGAAAGATTGTGGGGAAAGGAGTGGGGAGACTTGGGTTTTAGTCCCAGCTCTGTCTCTGGCCTGCTGCGTGACCTTGAGCAAGTCGCTTCACCTCTCTTTGCCTCAGTTTTCTCATCTGTCAGATGGGAGTAATGAGACCTATCTCTCCCCTCTCATAGGAATGTTGTGAGGACAAACTGAAATAACTGATGAGAAAGCATTTCGGAAAGGTTAAAGAACTGGATGAATTCACTGTCTTATTACAATCAATAGCCAAAAGAAGCTGTTAGATCTCCTTTCTAGAGGACTAGCATGGTTTAAACAGTGATTGTGAATGAAGATAGGAGGATCAATTGAATGAGCTCTTTCATTCCACAATGTATCTCAAATTGGAGATTGATCAGAAGGGCTGAATGTGCAGTTTCCATCAACCTAGATAGTGATGGATGTTTTTGGCCTCTATTTCCTGGATGATTGTCCAAAGGGGTCCCCCAAAACTCTCAGTTCTAGCATCTCAAACATGTACACAAGAGTGTGTGGTACCCCCACAAGCATACAAGGATGGGAAAACACCTCACTCTCAACTCTCCCGCCTCCCTCCCTTCCCTCAAACTGTTGTCCCTGCTTGGGACTCTCTCCCCCTTTAAATCCATCAAACTGCAGCCCCTCCTCTATTCAAAGCCTTTCTAAAAGTTCGCCTTCCCTAGCATGCCTTTCATAATCAACTTTCAGCTTCCTAAGAGTCAAATAATAATAATAATAATAATAATAATAATAATAATAACGGCATTGGTTAAGCACTTACTATGTGCAAAGCAGTGTTCTAAGTGCTGGGGGAGATACAAGGTGATCAGGTTGTCCCACGTGGGGCTCACAGTCTTCATCCCCATTTTACAGATGAGGTAATTGAGGCACAGAGAAGTTAAGTGACTTGCCCAGAGTCACTCAGCGGACAATTGGCGGGGCTGGGATTTGAACCAATGACCTCTGATTTCCAAGCCCGGGATCTTTAAACCGAGCCACGCTGCTTCTCCAAGTCCAGCACATGTATTCATTGTTTGTTTTATGGTATTTCTTAAGAGCTTACTCCAATAAGCACTGGAGTAGATACAAGCTAATCAGATTGGGCTCAGCCCATGTCCCACATGGGGCTGACAGTTTTAATCCCCATTTTAATCCCCATTTTACAGAAGAGGGAACTGAGACACAGAGAAGTGAAGTGATCTGCCCAAGGTCCCACAGCAGACAAGTGGCAGAACCGGGATTAGGACGCAGGTCCTTCTGATTTCCAGGTCCGTGCTCTAGCTACTAGGCCACGCTGCTCCTCCATCACACTCACCCTGGACTCGGGCCCTGCTTTCCCACCCAACTGCTCCGTGTGCTTGCCGGCACGATTTTATGGGAGGGGAAACTGAGGCCCAGAGCGGGGTTTAATGCCACGATTCTTCACCGGGCATGTGGAATGCACTCCCAGTGAGAACTGGGAAGACCCCAAATATCAGAGGGCTCCATTCTGGGCCTTTAAAGGTTAAATCATCTTCACCTCTGTTCCTCCTCTCCCCAGTCTCCCTATTTATTGTACTTGTACATATTTACTATTCTATTTATTTTATTTTGTTAATATGTTTTGTTGCCTGTCTCCCCCTTCTAGACTGTGAGCCCGCTGTTGGGTAGGGACCATCTCCATATGTTGCCAACTTGAACTTCCCAAGCAGTTAGTACAGTGCTCTGCACACAGTAAGCGCTCAATAAATATGATTGAATGAATGAATGAATGAATCACACAAAACAGGGTCTTAGTCATAGCTAAAAGCTGGGAGTCACCTGCCGAGGTTAGACCAGCAGGGCCTGCTTTCAGGTAAGGTGTGGCTCTCAGAGCAAAAGTTTCATTTGGAATTCATTCGTTCAATCGCATTGAACAAGAACAAGTACAAGTCGGCAACATATAGAGACGATCCCTACCCAACAACGGGGAAACTAGAAAGAAAGGAAGAAAACGGTGGCAGGTACTGCAACATAACAACAAAACAAAGAAGAGTCTTTTTGTGTACACAATGTGCCTGGAACTGTGAATTCCACACTGGCTACTATTCATTCATTCATTCAATCATACTTATTGAGTGCTTACTGTGTGCAGAGCACTGTACTAAGCGCTTGGGAAATACAAGTTGGCAACATGTAGAGACGGTCCCTACCCAACAACGGGCTTACAGTCTAGAAGGGGGAGACACTAAGTGCTTGGGAGAGTACAATATAAAGGACACATTCTCTGCCCACAACAAACATATATGTGTATCAAATGTGCATCTTTACATTCAGTATCTACATAAACACACATATATAGACACACCTGCAGTCATCAAGGGCTAATATGGATTAGTTTAAAACTGCTAGAGTTAGCTGCAGAGATGGAAGTCATTTGCGCTCTGCATCCATCTGACAAACCCACGTCGTCTCGGATCTTCCCTGCTAGGGAGGTTCCTGCGGTGCAATGAGGTTGAATTTGGGGGTGATAGTAGTACAGGAGCACATGATGAAAAGGTCAGGGAGAAGCAGAATGGACTAGGCTGGAGAATTAGATTGGGGAGAGGCATCCTCGGAGCCTTTCTGGCTACCTGCAGCACCAGACCCACTTAGACTTTCCACCTGTTGTCTGCATGGGAAATCACTGGTTTCTCCTGGCTTTCCTCATCTTCTTTTCCTCCCCAACTCTTCTGATTTGTCACTGGTACGGCAGTTAGTTCACTGCAAAAGTTACTTTGCAAGACATTTTTGTGCTCTCAAGAGAACGATTTCTCATCTGTGCCTCAAAAGTACTCGTAGGTGAGAAGCAGCACGGCATAGTGGAGAAAGCACATGCCTGGGAGCCAGAAGGTCATGGGATTCAATCCCGGCTCTGCCACTTGTCTGCTGTGTGACCTTAGGCAAGTCACTTCACTTCTCTGGGCCTCAGTTACTTCATCTGTAAAATGGGGACTGAGACCGTGAGGCCCATGTGGGACAGGGACTGTGTCCAACCCGATTCGCTTGTGTCCACCACAGCGCTTAGTACAGTGTCTGGCACATTTTAAGCACTTGGCAAATACCATTATTATTATAATTTCACCATCTGTAATTCAAAGGGTAACTATATACATTGAGAAGCAGTGTGACTTACTGGGAAGAACATGGCCTTGGTTATCAAAGAACCTGGGTTCTAATTCCATCTCCACCCCTTGCCTGTTATGTGACCTTGGGCAAGTCACTTAACTCTTCTGGGCCTCACTTCCCTCATCTGTAAAATGGAGATTAAGACTGTGAGCCCCCCATGGGACAACCCCATCACCTTGTAACCTTCCCAGCGCTTAGAACAGTGCTTTGCACATAGTAAGCACTTAATAAATGCCATTATTATTATTATTATTCCCTCATCTGTAAAATGTGGAATCAATACTTGTACTGTCTCTTGCTTAGAACGCAGGCCCCATGTGGGACCCGTGGGCGAGAGGTGGTGAGAAAATTGTTCTTCATTTGTGCTGATGATACTATCAAAATCTTAACTAAACTCAAATCGTCATCCAGCAAGGCCAAGAAGAAGCATTATTTCCATGTGTTTTCTGCAACCGTGTTGTCCGTGAACATGAAAGGTTTGATCAGAATAGGCCGATCACTATGCGAGGGAGAGCTTGCTCTCTTTAATGAGGGCCAAAGGCTTCTTTTGTCCACCCTGCCTTGTAGGGAGGCATAATGGTGCCCTGCTCATGGATCACCACCAAGCTAATCCCGCTGCTGTTTGTGTTCCAGGTCAGGCACAAATGGAAGGCTAAATACTCTGGAATGTTAAATGAATTCACAAATGTTGTGATTTAATTGCATTCAATAAGCACCCTTCTGGCCTGGAATTTGCAATGCTGATAAGATAATGTGCCAGGATGATGAGGTTCTAATTTAATATGAGAGAACTGAAAACAAATTAAAGTGAACTTCCTGCAGCTTAGTCATTTCCAAGGAGTTATTTATGAAACAAATGGACTTGTCCTTGCAGAACCCTTGTTCTAGAATTTGTTTTTAATGCAAGCACAAATGTAAGTGTCAGGAATATTTCACATGGAAGATGCTTTACTGACAGGGAAAGTAGTACATGTGGTGTCCCTGCCTTCCCTCCTCTCTGAAAAGTAACATGGAAAGCAATTAGATTATCATAGGTCGATATCAGTGCCAGGCAAACTTCACTGGTAGTTTAGTGTTGTCTTTTTGCCCATCACACTGCATTCTTTCATTGGTACCATGACTTGATTTTCATGAGTCAGTAGATATTTTGAGACTATTCTGAGCAGGGAAAGTCAGTAAACATGGAAGTTCAACTCTGCCCCCAGCCTTCCCTTCCCCAGAACAGCCCCGGGTATATTCTACACTCATTGCTCAATATTTTATCTGTGGTTTGGGGGTTAGTGTGAGATTGAGCAGGCTACTACTGAATACAAAAGCTGCAAGAGGCAGGGAAAATAGGCCTAGACTTACCGCCGAAAGCATACCTGACTTCTCAAGCCATTTCACCGAACAATAATAACAGTGGTATTTGTTAAATGCTGACTATGTGCCAGGCACTATACTAAGCACTGGAGTGGGTACTAGATAATCCGGTACCACATGTGGCTCATGGTCTAAAGGGGAAACAGGTTTTGAGTCCCATTTTGCAGATGAGGGAACGGGTAAATTAAGTGGTTTACGCAAGGTTACACAGCATGTGGGGGGAGCTGGGATTAGAATCCCGGTCCTCTGACCCTTGCTCTTTCCACTTGGCAACACTGCTTCTACTTCTTTTGGGGACCAAATATGCCTAAAATCTCTCAGTTCTCCATAAACATGGAGACTGCATTCTTGCAAAACTTCATGTTAGGGAAATCTCAGTGAGGCCCTATCGGCATCTGACACTCCACACATGAGCCGTTTCTCCCAAAAGCACGTCACGCTGCCTCTAAGCAGGCTGCAGTTCTCTGAGGACAGTGCCTTACTCCCCAACAACGTGATAATAGTAATAAAATGGCATTTATTAAGTGCTCACTATGTACAAAGCACTGAATAATGATGGAATTTATTAAGCTCTCACTATGTGCAAAGCACTGTTCTAGGCACTGGGGAGGATACAAGGTGATCAGGTTGTCCCACGTGGGGCTCACAGTCTTCATCCCCGTTTTACAGATGAGGTAACTGAGGCAAAGAGAAGTTAAGTGATTTGCCCAAAGTCACACAGCTGATAAGTGACAGAGTGGGATTTGAACCCATGACCTCTGACTCCAAAGCCCGTGCTCTTTCCATTGAGTCACGCTGATTCTCTATTACTCTATTTATTTTACTTGTACACATTTACTATTCTATTTATTTTATTTTATTAATATGTTCTGTTTTATTGTCTGTTTCCCCCTTCTAGACTGTGAGCTCGCTGTTGGGTAGGGACCGTCTCTAGATGTTGCCAACTTGTCCTTCCCAAGCGTTTAGTACAGTGCTCTGCACACAGTAAGCGCTCAATAAATTCGACTGATTGAATGAATGAATGAATGAGCCGGGATTTGAACCCATGACCTCTGACTCCAAAGCCCAGGCTCTTTCCACTGAGCTACGCTGCTTCTCTAGTGAAAAGTGAGTGAAAAGATATAGTGAAAAGACAGATCCGGGCAGAGCTGAGTAGACTCAACATTAAATAACAATAATCAATCAATCAATCGTATTTATTGAGCGCTTACTGTGTGCAGAGCACTGTACTAAGCGCTTGGGAAGTACAAGTTGGCAACATATAGAGACAGTCCCTACCCAACAGTGGGCTCACAGTCTAAAAGAACAAGGCAACACACATGCTGTGAGCAAGGAAACAAGTGCACTGCGAGAAGCAGTGTGACCTAGTATACAGCACAAGTTTGGGAGTCAGAAAGACTTAAGTTCTAATCCCAGCTCCACCATTTGTCCGCTCTGTGATCTTGGGCAAGTCACTGCACTTCTCTGGACCTCAGTTACCTCATGTAAAATGGGGATTAATGCTGTGAGCCCCATGTGGAACACGGACTGGGTCCAACCTGATTAGCTTGTATCCATCCCAGAATTTAGAACATGTCTGGTACATAGTAAGCACTTAACAAATAAAGTTGATTCTTTAGCACTGTGTTCCCTTCCCCACAGCACCTGTACATATGTATATATGCTTGTACGTATTTATTACTCTATTTATTTATTTATTTTACTTGTACATATCTCTTCTATTTATTTTATTTTGTTAATATGTTTTGTTTTGTTCTCTGTCTCCCCCTTCTAGACTGTGAGCCCACTGTTGGGTAGGGACCGTCTCTATATGTTGCCAACTTGTACTTCCCAAGCGCTTAGTACAGTGCTCTGCACACAGTAAGCACTCAATAAATATGATTGATTGATTGATTGATTGATTAAGCTCTGCTGTGGTGGCATAACTTATGTGGGGCATGTGAGGAGACTAGAGGAGATCAGAGTCCCCATCCTGTTCCCTTAGGACAAGCTGAAATGGAGCACATAATAATAATAATGATAATGATGGCATTTATTAAGCGCTTACTATGTGCAAAGCACTGTTCTAAGCGCTGGGGAGATTACATTTAGATCAGGTTGTCCCACGGGGGGCTCACAGTCTTAATTCTCATTTTCCAGAAGAGGGAACTGAGGCACAGAGCAAGGAGAGAGGAACAGTCATTTCAAAGCCTGACTGAATCGTGGTTTCAAGCAGTGTGGTTGGGTGATAACAATAGACAAGCCCATCTGGAGGTATCAATCGAGAAAGGGAGTTAACAGAGACTTTAGGACGATATACCAAGATGTACCAAGATATAGCAACACACTAACAGGAGCTGTGAGTGACAAACAAGTCACAAGGGAAAGAAAATCTGTAAAAAGCCAATTAAGTGCTTCCGATGTGCAGAGCACTTGGGAGAGTTGTTGTCGTCATAGGCTGTCAAGTCACATCTGACCCACAGTGATGTCATAGATACATCTCTCCCAGAACACCCCAATTCTACCTGCAATCATTCTGGTAGTCTATCCACAAAGTTCTCTTGGTAAAAATATGGAAATAGTTTACCATTGCCTCCTTCCACGCAGTAAACCTCCCTGCGATACAGGCATCCGGCCCATGCTTACAAAACACTTTGTAACTGCTTTCTTTTCTCTTCTTCACAGGTATTCATTTCAGTCAATCCAAGTTTTGTGTTCCATTTTCTCCATCTTCCCCTCTATCCTTGGGCCTTCCCATGAATACTCCTTCTCACTTTTGAGAAGCAGCATGGCTCAGTGGAAAGAGCCTGGGCTTTGGAGTCGGAGGTCATGGGTTCAAATCCCAGCTCCGCCAATTGTCAGCTGTGTGACTTTGGGCAAGTCATTTAACTTCTCTGGGCCTCAGTTCCCTCATCTGTAAAATGGGGATGAAGACTGTGAGCCCCCCGTGGGACAACCTGATCACCTTGTAACCTCTCCAGCACGTAGACCAGTGCCTTGCACGTAGTAAGTGCTTAATAAATGCCATTATTATTATTATTAAACCAGTCTCCACCCTTGGCTCTCTCCCATGCCACTGCTGCCCAGCACAGGTGAGTTTTGACTTGTAGCAGATTGCCTTCCACTTGCTAGCCACTGGCCAAGCTAGGAATGGAATGGATAGGCCTCTTCTTGCTTGACTCTCCCTCCCATAGCCGAGTCTGGAAGAGGACTGGAAACTCTCCGGGTGCGACCCTGAGAGGTACCTGGAAGAGTACAATACGATAATAAACAGACACATTCCCTGCCCACAACAAGTTTTGTATTTGCATGGCCTAGTGGCTCAGAAGATCTGGGTTCTAATCCAGGCTCCACCCCTCTCCTGCTGTGTGACTTTGAGCAAGTCCTTTAACGTCTCCGGGTCTCACTTTCCTCATCTGTAAAATAGGGATTCAATGCCTGTTCTACCTCCTAAACTGGGAGCCCCAGTGGGACAGGGACTATGTCCGATCTGATTAACTTGAACCTTCCCCAGCACTTAGAATAGTGCTTGACACATAGCAAGTGCTTAACAAATTTCAAAACGATAATAATAATACAATTTGCTAAGCATTTACTATATGCCAAGTGCTATACCAAGTGCTGGGGTAGATAAAAGGTATTCAAGTTGGACACATTTCCTGCCCCAACATCCGAAGTATTAAAGGAGAACAGATATGCAATTTCCTTTTTAAAGGTGAGGAAACTGGAGCACAAAGAAGCAAAGTGACTTCTCCGGGGTCACAGAGGAGACAAGAGGCAGAGCGAGGGTTAGAACCCAGGTCTTCTGAGTCTCAGGCCCATCCTCTTTCCACTAGGCCATGCCGCTTCTCACTCACACCCAGGTACACAAGCAACCCTCAAAGTAGGCCTGAGGTGCATGCATTTCTCAAAAACTAGCATCCTGTTTCAAATTTTCAGCATGTCAATTTTCACTTCAACACACTTGTCTCCTTCGTGGAACAAACTCTAAGGGTGGGGGTGGTGGGGAGATAGGGGGCACACGGGAGACGAGGGGAAATGGAGATACAGTTTGGGGAAAATTAAAAGACAACTTGATGCTGGGGTGAAACGAAGGATAAGTTGAAAGGAAACTGGGAGAGTGATAGCATGCCAATGCAGGAAAGGTCATGGAATTACAGCTCCAACAAGAAAATCTGGTTTCTATTCAATCAAAGGCACTACATGATTAATTACAATTCTAGCTTACCAAATCTAACTCCATCTCTCGATTACACTTTATTCCATCCCCCAAAAGGGCATGGAATGCAAGGCCTTGGAACTAGAAAGCATCCACTACATTTTTAATTTCTCATGTTTTGGAACTCTCCGGAAACAGGGCCAAAACCAGAATTTTGCTGCTACCCTTTGGACTGGCTTTCTAAACTGCCAAACCCATTTCCTGTTAATTCAATTTCTCTAAATTCTTAATGCATTGAATGGTAAAATCCTTGTGTCACAAGCATCCTTATCCCCCCTTCTCACTGACTGACCTTCTACATTACTTTTAAGTTATTTTAAAGTACATCTCTCCTGCCGCCTAAATCAGCAGGGTACCTTCACATGGTACAATTTAATGAGACTCAAGCCCAACTCATGAATCCCTAAAGAAAAGTCTTACCTGATCTGCTTCATTTATTCCTTCCAATAATCATACCATTACCTACAGCTTCTGTTTTTAATTAGTGGTATCTAATGATTAACACTGGCCAATTTGCATCCAATTACATCGGCTGAAAAATTAGAAGTGGATGAAAAGGCTGAGTGCAATTAATCAACTCTGCAATGGACACTTACCTAATGATCAAGGATGAACATTCTACATCTACTCAAACAGGTTCGACGAACCCATGTCTGCGTTACCAGGCAAATGTGAGGTGTCAAACAAGACTCAGCAGAAACTTGGATGAATTTAACAGGATTGTTATTCTCTCCCTCCTCAAAGAGATAACTGGAAGGCACACTTTGAAAATATTTCCAAATGCATTTGAAATAGACAAAACCAGAAAACCACGCGAACGTTAAAGAACTGCAGGGTTTGGGAGAAAATGCTGGGATTTCTGCTCCTTCTCCGAATTTGACCTAGGGCAGAAACCCAAGGCACCAGATGGAATCTGATGAATGGCCAGTTCCAATAGATTGTAAGCTCCCAGTGGGGAAGGATCATGTCTATCAACTCTGTTTCATTTTACTCTCCGAAACGCTTAGTACAATGCTCTGCATATAGTAAGAGCTCAATAAGCACCACTGACTGGTGGTTGCTGTGAAAGCAGTTCTATGTCATGGGTTCTCTGCTTTGTCTGAGCCAGATTCACGACTAGGGTATAACAGTGACCTGTCCAAAGTCCCCTCACTGGAGTCAATTCACACTTAAAGCACAAAAGCCTGGGTAGGGGCCAGCAAATCTGAGAGGGCAATCAATCAATCAGTGGTATTTATTGAGCACTTACTAAGCCCTTATCACTGTACTTACCTCTTGGGAGAGTACAATATAATCTATTTAGTAGACAACTAAATACCCTTATTTATTATTTATTATTAAATAACCTAAGTACCCTTGACGAGCTTGCAGTCTAGTGGGCGAGACCAGCATTAAAATACATTACAGGTACAGAAGACAGCAGCAGATGTGTACACAAGTGTTGTGAGGTTGATGAGGTGACTATCAAAGAATTAAAGTGCTTATGGGTGATATGGGGCTGGAGTGGGAGGGAATCAAGGTGCTTAAAAGGTACAGAAAGACCCAAATGCACACACAACGTAGAAGGGAAAGGAAGGGAAAATGGTGGGGAAATTAAGGGTTAGTCGGGAAAGGCCTCTTGGAGTTGTGATTTTAGTAGGGCTTTGAAGTAGGGGAAAGTGGTGGCAAGATATGAAGGGGAAGAGAGTTCCAGGCCAGAGGGAGGATATGGGTAAGGGGACATCACTGGGACAGACAGGATCCAGGTACGGTGAGTAGGATGGAGTTTGAAGAGCAGAGTGTGGGGCTGGCTTGTAGTGGAAGATTAGTCAGGTTATGGGGAAGGAGGAGGCTGACTGAGTGCCTTAAAGCCGATGGTAAAGGGTTTCCGTTTAAGTGTGGTGGTAGAAGAGCAGCCGCTGGAAGTTTTTGAGTGAAGAGATGAGGACTGAATGGTTTCTGAGGAAGGTGATGTAAACAGCAGAGTGAAGTAAGGACTGGAGTGGGGAGAAGCAGGAGGCAGGGAGGTCTGTGAAGAGACAAATGCAGTAGTCAAGGAGGAATATTCCTTCGTTCATTCAGTTGTATTTATAGAGCTCTTACTGTGTGCAGAACAGTGTACCAAGCACTTGGGAAGTACAAGTTGGCAGCATATAGAGACGGTCTCTACCCAACAACGGGCTCACAGTCTAGAAGGGGGAGACAGGCAACAAAACAAAACATGTAGACAGGTGTGAAAATCGTCAGAATAAATAGAATTATAGCTGTATGCACATCATTAACAAAATAAATAGAAGAGTAAATAAGTACAAGTAAAATAAATAGAGTAATAAATCTGTACAAATATTTATACAAGTGCTGTGGGGAGGGGAAGGAGGTAGGGCGGGGGGGATGGGGAGGAGGAGAGGAAAATGGGGGCTCAGTCTGGGAAGGTCTCCTGGAGGAGGTGAGCTCTCAGTAGGGCTTTGAAGGGAGGAAGAGAGTTAGCTTGGCAGATATGTGGAGGGAGAGCATTCCAGGCCAGGGGGAGGATGTAGACCGGAGGTCGATGTCGGAACACGTGAGAACGAGGCCCAGTGAGGAGGTTAGCGGGAGCAGAGGAGCGGAGGGTGTGGGCTGGGCTGGAGAAGGACAGAAGGGAGGTAAGGTAGGAGGCGGTGAGGTGAAGCCGAGAGTGAGGAGTATTTTCTTGATTCGTATGAAGAGTTATTGAACCAGCATAGTAGATGTTTGGATAAAGAGGAAGTGTAGACTCTGGAGATGCTATGAAGGAAGAACTGACAGGAGTCAGAACTGATATGGATTGAATGAGAGATGAGTGGAGGATAATGGCCTGAATTATATATGGGCCAGTGAGACGAGAAGAATGGTGGTGCTGTCTCCACTGAAGGGAATGCCTGTGGAAGGACAGGGATGGAGCAGAAAGTTGAGGAATTGTCTTTTGGATACTTCTATCCCGAGGTCTTCAGATAATAATAATGATGATGATGATGGCATGTATTAAGCGCTTACTATGTGCAAAGCACTATTCTAAGTGCTGCGGAGGTTACAAGGTGATCAGGTTACCCCACTGGGGGCTCACAGTCTTTGTCCCCATTTTACAGATGAGGTAACTGAGGCCCAGAGAAGTTAAATGACTTGCCCAAAGTCACACAGCTGACAAGTGGTGGAGAGGGATTTGAACCCATGACCTCTGACTCCAAAGCCTGTGCTCTTTCCACTGAACCACGCTGCTTCTCAGATCTTCAATTCAGAGCCTGGAGACCTCTCCTGTGAGCCACAGTTTACATTTCCACATTAAATCCTCTCTGCTCCCTGGGAGGCATTCAGGGTGGCGGTTTCTTTTTCACCACCCGCAACTTTTAACCTCACATCTGCACAGGGGCTCGGCACCAACTTCTTTCTCCCTCCGGCTCTGCCACCATTTTAGTGGGGCCAGTGGGAAGCAGAAGGCAAAGGAGGGGCAGCCCTGTGCGGCCTCAGGTCCCCCAGGTATTTCCAGAACGGGGATGAGAGCAGAATGAAGCAGCGGATAACCTGAAGAAAATCCACCAGGCCTGAGGGGCAAGCAAACTCTGGGCAGCTGAGAAGCAGCCCAGCTTAATGGATAGTGGGACCTGTGTTCATTCATTCATTCAATTGTATTTATTGAGCACTTACTGTATGCAGAGCACTGGACTAAGCACTTGGGAAGTACAAATCAGCAACACATAGAGACGGTCCCCACCCAACAACGGTCTCACAGTCTAGAAGGGGGAGACATACAACAAAATCAAACACAGAGAGAGGTGTCAGAACAAATAGAATTAAAGCTATATGCACATCATTCATTCATGTTCTGCCACATATTCATTCATTTGATCGTATTTATTAAACACTTACTGTGTGAGAGCTCTGTAGTAAGTGCTTGGGAAAGTACAATACAACTATAAACACACACATTCCCTACCCATTACTAGCCCACAGTCTGTTTTGTGACCATGGGCAAATCACTTCTCCATCTCCGTTACCTCATCTGGAAAATGGGGATTAAGACTGTGAGCCCCACGTGGGACAAGCTGATCAGCTTGTATCCCCCCAGTGCTTAGAACAGTGCTTTACACATAGTAAGCACTTAACAAATGCCATCATCATTATTATTGTGATTATTATCATTATTATTATTACAATCCAGGTTCTCTGACGCCCAGGCCCCCGCTCTATCCACTGGGTCATGCTGCTGGACATAGGTGCAAGGTGACCATGTGGATAATGGCCATGATATCCTGCCCAACAGTCAAACCACGTGCCCTAAGTGCCTGCTTAGTTTGGGGATGCAGAAAATCTTGGATTTACCAAATGCCTCTGTTTTTTTGAAGGATTTCTCTTGGCACGACTGGATTTTAAAACCAAATCTTTGTTTATGTATCCAGATCAATCTTTTCTCCGAATATTATGTTTGCACTGGATTCATTTCTTCAGAGTGGAAGCTTCTCCTCAGGTCAGTCTTGGAGAGGAATTCCTTCCCCTTTCTCTGACAACCAAAGAGAATGGTGCAGACAGTAAATATGTGGGACTGGGGGTGATTGTAAAGGGAAGAAATCGGGGCAATGCAGAAGGGAGTGGGAGAATATTCATTGATTCATTCATTCAATCACATCTGTTGAGCGCTTACAGTGTGCAGAGCACTGTACTAAGCGTTTGGGAAGTACAAGTCGGCAATATATACAGTCCCTACCCAACAACAAGCTCACAGTCTAGAAGGGGGAGACAGACAACAAGACAAAACAGGTAGACAGATGTGAAAATCGTCAGAACAAATAGAATTAAAGCTATATGCACATCAGTAACAAAATAAATAGTAAATATATACAAGTAAAATAGAGCAATAAATCTGTACAAATATATATACAGGTGATGTGGAGGGGGAAGGAAGTAGGGTGAGGGGGATGGGGAGGAGGAGAGGAAAAAGGTACCTCAGTTTGGGATATGGAAAGAAGGCTTGGTCAGGGAAGGCTGCTTGAAGGAGATGAATCTTCATTAAGGCTTTGAAGGTGGGGAGAGTAATTGTCTGTTGGATATGAAAAGAGAGGGCATTCCAGGCCAGAGGCAGGATGCAGACAAGAGGTCGGCGGTAAACTAGACGAGATTGAGGTACAGTCAGTAGGTTGCCATTAGAAAACCTACTGAATGTAGCAATTCACCCTGCCACTTCTTTCCTTGAGTGATAAATACATTGTACTTATGAAACATTTCACAGAAATAGCTCATCTAAATCCACACAGATAAGCTTTTATAACCTTTCCAGCAATTTGAATTTCCTTCCTTATACTCAGTTCTTCAGCCTGGGCAAAATAGTCCGAAATATATTAGAGATTCTTGCAGGAGAGCCATTATCTTCTTCAATTGATGCTAATCCCCTTCCATATCTGCCTTTAGACCGACCTTGTTAGCACCTGCCCTGAAGATTGATTTTGTTAGTCCTTTTTCCTGGCAGCTAGCTTGGGACATTGGACTTCTAACCTCAAATGATTCCAGATGCTTTAGGCCTCAAGTTTTTTTTTCCTCCAAAGCAACCTTGTTCCTGTGCTCTAAAAATGATTTTTGACCACATTCTCTGACTTCAGTTTGCCAACATGAAATTCTGCACTCTAAAAAGGTTGTGGCTTTCTCCTCCATCTGCTTAATTCCTTAGGTCAAAAAACCGGTTTATGCATCTACCTCTAAAATGTGAGTCATAGGCAGATTGCAACAGGAGGTGTGTTGGTGCCATTTCTACACTGACCTGGGTTATGATTCCTGCCTGGCCACTTGTCCGTTGTGCGACCGTGGGCAAGTCACTGCACTTCTCTGTGCCTCAGTGACCTCATCTGTAAAATGGGGATTAAGACTGTGAGCTCCATGTGGGACAGGGACTGTGAACCACCTGATTAGCTTGTATCTAACCCAGTGCTTAGAACGGTGCTTGACACGTAGTAAAGACTTATCACATACCATCATTACCATCATTATTACAACAGTAGTATAAATCTCAACCCACAAGCAATTCCCAGTTCTGAGCCCACTGCAAGCCTTCTTGTCAGCCTGCGTCACAAAGTCCATTTTCCATTGTCCCTGCTGTTCGCCCGTCAGACATCCATTTCACCAATCCAATAAAGACGCCACCTTTTTTGACCTTACTCCCAAGCTTTTTGAGACCTATTTATCACACATCTTGTTAAAATTAAGATAAATTGTGCCCTTTCATCTATTAATTCAGTTTCTCCATCAAAAATTTAGATCACCGGCATGATTTATTTTTAGTGAATAAATGCTGGCATATGCTTAGTCGTGCTAATAATTGGCTCCATCATCTTGAGATTAAACTCCAAGTAACTCAGCCTTGCAGATAAACCCATTTTTTTCATGATTCTTGAGAAGCAGTGTGGCTCAGTGGAAAGAGCACGGGCTTGGAAGTCAGAGGTCATGGGTTCAAATTCCCGCTCTGCCACTTGTCAGCTGTGTGACTTTGGGCAAGTCACTTCACTTCTCTGTGCCTCAGTTACTTCATCTGTAAAATAAAGATTAATCAATCAATCAATCAATCAATCGTATTTATTGAGCGCTTACTATGTGCAGAGCACTGTACTAAGCGCTTGGGAAGTACAAATTGGCAACACATAGAGACAGTCCCTACCCAACAGTGGGCTCACAGTCTAAAAGGGGGAGACAGAGAACAGAACCAAACATACCAACAAAATAAAATAGGATAGAAATGTACAAGTAAAATAAATAAATAAATAAGTAAATAGAGTAATAAATATGTACAACCATAAGACTCCGATTAAGACTCGGAGCCCCACGTGGGACAACCTGATCACCTTGTATCCTCCCCAGCGCTTAGAACAGTGCTTTGCACATAGTAAGCACTTAACAAATGCCGTTATTATTATTATTATTATTATTACTATGCACTAAGCGCTGGGGTAGATACACAATAATCAGGTTGGGCACAGTCTTGTCCCATACAGGGCTCACAGGCTAAATTGGAGGGAGAAGGGTTTAACTGACCTACAGTGAAGTGACTTGCTCAAGGTCACACAGAGGAGAAAGTGGTTGAGCTGGGATTAAAACTCAGATCCTCTGCCTCCTAGGGCTGTGCTATTCTGACCAGTCTTTCCTTTCCCCAACATTCTTTACTCCTGGTGTGGGAATCTCCTAGTGAGATTGGGAAAGTGGCCACTGGTTAGACCATGCCAATTTGTCTGAGGTTCCTTGTCAAGGATGGAGATTATTGGAGAAGCAGCATGGCTCAGTGAAAACAGCATGGGCTTCGGAGTCAGAGGTCATGGGTTCAAATCCCGGCTCCGCCACTTGTCGGCTGTGTGACTTTGGGCAAGTCACTTAACTTCTCTATCATCATCAATCGTATTTATTGAGCACTTACTATGTGCAGAGCACTGTACTAAGTGCTTGGGAAGTACAAATTGGCAACATATAGAGACAGTCCCTACCCAACAGTGGGCTTAACTTCTCTATGCCTCAGTTACCTCATCTGTAAAATGGGGATTAATAATAATAATAATAATAATGGCATTTATTAAGCACTTAATATGTACAAAGCACTGTTCTAAGTGCCGGGGAGGTTACAAGGTGATCAGGTTGTCCCACGGGGGGGCTCACAGTCTTAATCCCCATTTTACAGATGAGGTAACTGAGGCCCAGAGAAGTTAAATGACTTGCCCAAAGTCACACAGCTGACAAGTGGTGGAGCTGGGATTTGAACCCATGACCTCTTACTCCAAAGCCCGTGCTCTTTCCACTGAGCCACACTGCTTCTCATTTATTAGGACTGTGATTAATCAATTAAGATTCAGACTGTGAGCCTCCCGTGGTACAACCTTATCACCTTGTCACCTCCCCTGTGCTTAGAACCCTACTTTGCACATAGTAAGCTCTTAATAAATGGTATTATTATTATTATTATTATTATTATTATTATTATTATTATACCTGGAGTTAAATTGGGGTAAATCCCAGGTCCTCAAGTTAAAGAGGACCTGCTTCACAAAAAATTAATTGCATATATGAAGATCTATAAATTAAATGTATGTTGTACACTTCCAGTTCAAACAAATGGATTTTACCAGCACATCTTATCAAAACAATTAAAATAATGACTTTGATTCCAGTATCCTGGTCAATTTAAATTAGGAAAAAGACTTGTATACAGGGATCCCTGGAAAGATCTAATATCCCTAGACCTGCAAGAGGATTTGTTTGGCCTTTGGTAAGGGCCTTGACTTTCTGGAATTTGTGGAGGTCTGGGTGAGGGTGAGGAGGGGGATTTCTCCAGAAAATTACTGCTCTGCCATCTACTCTTCTCTTCCCTCTTCAACTGGACATTCACTCTCCGCCCTCTCTTCAACCCAGACGGAGAAATAGCCAGAGTTCCTCACCCTTTTCTGCCATTTCCCAGGACCAAGGAACTGAGTCCCATTGGTCTCCTTAGTGACGGATTTCCACCACCCCTATCAAAGATTTATCTGTCTACACAGACAAAGGAAAGTTGTGTGGTAGTAATAATCTTTCTTAAGCACTTACTGTGTGCAGAGCACTAAGTGCTGGCAAAGCATATTTTGGTGGGGATTTAATTCTGGACCCTGTCTCTTGACGGGCTCACCATCTATGATGGCAATTATCTGGATAGTTAAGGAAACAGCAAAACCCACTTGAATTCCCTGAACAATTGGGAGGATGAAAACTATATGGGGTGGTCAGCTGGCAGAAGGCAGTATTGGAGAGCCACAGTCTGGAACGAAAAACCCAGGATCATTGCTGCAGAAACACTAAGGTTCATTCATTCATTCATTCAATTGTATTTATTGAGCGCTTACTGTGTGCAGAGCACTGTACTAAGCGCTTGGGAAGTACAAGGTTGCAAAGCTCTACCTTGGTCACCGTTCAGAGGTGCACTTTGGCTACTCAGGTAAAGGACTTCAAATGGCAGGAGGCTCCTCATCTGCCTGGCTACAACAGTGCCTGGCTACAACATCTTGGACATATTTAAATATTCAGTAGCATCAGCATCATCATATTGGTATTTGTTAAATGCTTACAATGTGCCAGGCACTGTAGTAAATACTGGGGTGGATAGAAGCAAATTGGGTTGGACACAGTCCCTGTCCCACATGGGGCTCACAGTCTTAATCCCCATTTTACAAATGAGTTAACAGGCACAGAGAAGTTAAGTGACTTGCCCAAGATGATAATGGTGTTCGTTAAGCACTTAATGTGTATCAGACATAAGTGTAGATACAAGATATTCAAATTGGACAAGGTCCCTGTTCCACAGGGAGCTTCTAGTCTAAGTAGGAGGGAGCAAAATTTAATCCCCATTTTACACACAGAGGTAATGGGGATTTAATCCCCATTTTACAGATGAGGAAACTGAAGCATAGAGAAATTAAGTGACTTGCCCAAGATCACACAGCAGGCAAACAGCAGAGCTGGGCTTAGAACTCAGGTCTTCTTACTCTCAGGCCTGTGTGCTTTCCAGGAGGCCACACTGTTTCCTAGCATCTCAGGTAACATGGCAACCCCACCAAACACTTCCCCTGAATTTATTTCCCGAACCAATCTCACCTGGAACTGTGGAATGATTCACAAAAATGTTGTGAAATCACCTCCCATCTAGGCTGCAATCTCACTGTGAGCAGAGTACAATATAACAGAGTTGGTAACTGTTACATTGTACTCTTTCTATCCGCACAGAGGAAGCACTCAATAAATACAAATGATCGGCATTTCCAAAGAAAATCCCAAAATAACCTGCACCATCCTGGTAATCAATGACAGCTTTGAAAATAGTGGAATTGATCATGCTATTTCAACGGCTGAATTAATAGTTAACATGCCCCAAGGTCTAATGGTCATCTGGGTTTCCTGCTCTTTCTACTCAGACACTTTGCCACCTATAAGAAGCAGCATGGATCAGTGGAAAGAGCACAGGTCTGGGTTCTAATCACAGCTCTGCTGCTTTCCTGCTCTGTGACCTTGTGATTATGAGCCCCACAAGGAACAGGGACTGTGTTTGACCCAATTATCTTTGTACCTACCCCAATACTTAACAAATATCACAGTATTCTTATTATTACTCCTCCTCTACTATACTCACTGAGCATGGTCTTTGTGCAAGACACTGTGTCAAGCACTTAGTACAGTGCTCTGCACACAGTAAGCGCTCAATAAATATGATTGAATGAATACTAAGTGTGTGTACACAGTTCCTCCCTTACAGGAGTTTACAATCTCTCCTCAAATTGGTGGGAAGAATTATTGAGTCCATCAAATGTTTGCTTCTAAAGTACTAAAATGACATTCCAAGAGCATCAAGTTGTCTAATTCTCCAAGGTAACATATACAAAAAAAAGACCTGAGGAAAATGTCTAATATGATTTGTCTGCCATGCAATCAGTTGGCTTCTTCATCAGGCAAATTTCAGTTACTGGGATTTTCAAATTTTTCCCATCTTAAGGGAGACTATGTGTTATCAGACCACCAATCTTACATATCAGTGTATCTAAAAGTAGTGTACTTGTTGGAGTTCCAGTTCAATTAAATTTTCTAGCCGATTTTTGAAAAATGTATGAAGACCCTTATTTTTAAGGGAATCATTGCCTACCTCAATAACATGAACTAGCCCCATAATCGCAAGATAATAAGTTTACATCCTGAGCTCAGACATACGTTTTGATGGGCAACAAATATTTCTTTTAAATGGAATATGTTGCCTTTTTTAGTGACTGAAAACTTGCCCATATTGCCGCATCTTGGGTTCATGCACTACCTGGGAATTTAAGAATAGTACAGATAGTCAGCACAGATTATTAAAGCTGGTTTATTATGGTGGATAATGGGAAACTGCAAAAGAAAGAGATGTTTTGAGTTGATACTTCTCAGCTTAACACACCTCAAGGGACCTCAGATTTGAGATCCTTTAGGACAAAGACAACTCGGAACTCTGACCCCGTGAATATACACCTCATCTTTGATTCCCAAAGAAAAGAATATTTATTGCCTGCACTCCAGGGCCCCTTTCCATTTTTTATTTTTTTTTTTTTTGCTGTTAAGGTGAAGAGAGATGTTGAAGGAGCCAAGTAGAAGGAGCCAACCCCAGAACAAAGTGGCAATGTGACTTGAGCTCTGTTTGTAGAGATTCAGAGAGCCTTCCAGATGAATATGCCCGGCACACTCCGACCATGGAAAAGAGGAGATAAAAGAGAAAAAGGAGCCTTGAACATAGGGAGGGAGGGGAATGAAAACAGCCCCGTTCTTCTTTCACTTCTGTGACCTTGAGAATCACCCCGACTCCACTTTAAATGCAGGAGGCTCTCAATGGCAAGTGAAAGAGAGAGAGTGACACTTCTGCACCCACGCACTCTTCAGCCTTAAAGAAGAGGAAAACTCCGGCTATGATAAATGGGGATCTGAATTTAGCTTGCTTTAAACCCAAACCAATTAAATCAGGTTTAGTGACTCCAGAGACATTTTTGCTTTTCTGCTGTATAATCAGAAAGTAATAATAGTACTTCCAACAAAAAGTTAGGGAAGGAATGTTCTCGAGGGAGAGGAAATTTTGAATTGATGCAGGGGAAATTCAGTGATGGGTTGAAAGGAAGTTCTTTTTGAAATAATATTTCGATACAATTTCCATCCCCAAATGGCATGGTGTGTTACCTTGGCTCCATACTTTAAAGAAATGTTTTGTAAATGAATTACAATTATAAAATAACCTGCGCTACAAAACTAGGCAACACTCATATGTTTTCTTTTTATGCTCTGTGAGCTTAGTATATCTTTTCAACACTTCCAGCACTTGTTTTCATGTGTAACAAATCAAGCAATCAGCAGTATTTATTGAGTGCTTACTATGTGCAGAGCACTCTACTAAGTGCCTGGGAGAGTACAATGCAACAGAATTTGTTGAAACGTTCCCCAAATAATGCCTTATTTTTTAAATAGCACTTTATTTTTCCAAAGCACTATCAATAATCTCTTTACCTCACACTATCCCTTTGAGAGAGACTTAATGGAGGAAGAGGAAACTGAGGCCTCATTCTCTTTTAATTAGATTACGCTGCCTCCCAAACGTCACATTTTAGAAACACAGCTTGAGTTGTGTTGGGTTAAAAGAGCTCAGTGCATGTGAAAAAAATAATTTGGGTGATGGGCAGTTTGGCTCTCATCTGTCTCTCTTACTGCTGAGCAACAGGAGAAGGAAGAGAAGCAGTGGGGCCTAGTGACCCTGGAAGTCAGATGGTCCTGGTTCTAATCCTGACTGTCACTGTCTGCCGGGCAAGTCACTTAACTTCTCTGGGCCTCAGTTTCCTCATCTGTAAAATAGAGATTAAGATGTGAGCCCCATGAGGGACAGGGACTATGTCCAACCTGACCCCAGAACTTAGAACGGTGCTTGACACATAGTAAGTGCTTAGCAAATATCATTATTATTATTATTATTATTATTATTATTATTATTATTATTATTATTATTATCATTATGGTGTGGTTAGGTTTGGGTGTTCTCAAAGACAGAGAGATGGATTAAATGACTTCTGGAAATCTGTGGGGTCTCTCCAAATTGCACTTACCTTGCTTAAACTGACTGAAACCCTGCCATATTTACTCTGTCCTGAAGACATCATCATCATCATCATCAATCGTATCTATTGAGCACTTACTATGTGCAGAGCACTGTACTAAGCGCTTGGGAAGTACAAATTGGCAACAGATAGAGACAGTCCCTACCCAACAGTGGGCTCACAGTCTAAAAGGGGGAGACAGAGAACAAAACCAAACATACTGACAAAATAAAATAAATAGGATAGATATGTACAAGTAAAATAAATAAATAAATAAATAGAGTAATAAGTATGTACAAACATATATACATATATACAGGTGCTGTGGGGAAGGGAAGGAGGTAGGATGGGGGGGATGGAGAGGGGTAAAGACATCTTTACTCTCTCCTTCAAACATAAGCCACTCTCAGGGAAAAAATTGCTCTGGCAGACACAGAGGTCCAATGAGTGCTGATTTGCTCATCTCGGCCTCGGTTTCCACGTCTGCAGTAGCAAGCAGTAAGGAATACAAATGATTCTTAAATTCACGGCTCCTGGAGACTTTTTGAAACTCATCAGAGGTTTTTTCCACTCCAGCAGTGGAGATGGTTGGCTCTTTTTAAAATCGTTTAAGCAGTCCAGTAGTACAGAAGGTAGAGCTGCTAGCAACCACAAACCAGGCAAACAATGAGCACAGCCCTCAGCCGGAGGAGAGAGCAGACCCATGAGTGCTTGGAAGATGACAGCTTTGTTCCACTCACATTAATTATGACCTTGTAGCATGGGGCTGGGAGTCAGAAGCACCTGAGTTCTCAATCCTGCTCCATCGCTTATCTGCTGTGTGACCTTGGGCAAGTCACGTCACTTTTCTCTGCCTCAGTTACCTCATCTGTAAAATGGAGATTAAGACTGTGAGCCCAGTGTGGGGTCAGAGACTCTGTCCAACACAACTACCCTGTTACTGCCCCAGGGATTAGTACGGTGCCTGTCACATAGTAAGCATTTACCACATCTACAATTATTATTATTTATGAGTGCTTACTGTGTATAGGGTATTGCACCAAACAGGAGAGCACAATGAAATCTTGTCAGACGTGATCCCTTCCTTCCTCTCCCCCTCATCCCCCTCTCCATCCCCCCCATCTTACCTCCTTCCCTTCCCCACAGCACCTGTATATATGTATATATGTTTGTACATATTTATTACTCTATTTATTTATTTATTTTACTTGTACATATCTATTCTATTTATTTTATTTTGTTAGTATGTTTGGTTTTGTTCTCTGTCTCCCCCTTTTAGACTGTGAGCCCACTGTTGGGTAGGGACTGTCTCTATATGTTGCCAACTTGTACTTCCCAAGCGCTCAGTACAGTGCTCTGCACACAGTAAGCGCTCAATAAATACGATTGATTGATTGATTGATTGATGGAGCTTGCAGGAATGAGTTGTCAATGATGAAGCTACTGATGCTGTCTAATAATAATAGTGATAAAATAATGATAATAATGGTATTTGTTAACTACTATTTGCCAGGCACTGTCCTAAGCATTGGGGTGGATACAAGCAAAGTAAGTCAAACACAGCCCCTGTCCCACATGGGGCTCACATTCTTAATCCTCATTTTACAGATAAGAAAACTGAGACACAATAAAGTGAAGCGGCTTGCCCAAGCTCACACAGCAAAGTGGCAGAGCCGGCATTAGAACTCAGAGAATAATAATAATAATAATAATGGCATTTATTAAGCGCTTACTATGTGCAAAGCACTGTTCTAAGCGCTGGGGGGGTTTACAAGGCGATCAAGTTGTCCCACGTGGGGCTCACAGTCTTAACCCCCATTTTACAGATGAGGGAACTGAGGCCCAGAGAAGTGAAGTGACTTGCCCAAAGTCACACAGCTGACAATTGGCGGAGCTGGGATTTGAACCCATGACCTCTGACTCCAAAGCCCGGGCTCTTTTCCACTGAGCCATGCTGCTTCTCATATACCGCTGACTCCCAACCCTGTGGTCTATCCATCAGGCCATGCTGCTTCTATGGTATCTGTTAAGTACATGCAATATGGCAAGGACCATACTAAGCACTGGGGTAGAAACAAGATAATCAGATCAGAAATAGTTCCTCTCCTAAATGCGGCTCACAGTCTAAGTACGAAGGAGAACAAATATTGAATCCCCATTTTACAGATGAGGCCACGGGCAACAGAGAAGCTAAGGGACTCGCCCAAATCCACACAGCAGTTAAATGGCAGAAGCAGTGTGGCTCAGTGGAAAGAGCCCGGGCTTTGGAGTCAAAAGTCATGGGTTCAAATTCTGGCTCCGCCAATTGTCAACTGTGTGACTTTGGGCAAGTCACTTAACTTCTCTGTGCCTCAGTTACCTCATCTGTAAAATGGGGATTAAGGCTGTGAGCCTTCCATGGGACAACGTGATCACCTTGTAACCTCCCCAGTGCTTAGAACAGTGTTTTGCACATAGTAAGCACTTAACAAATGCCATTATTATCATTACTATTATTATGGCAGAGCAAAGATTAGAACCTGGCTCCTCCCAACATTGTGCACCCATCCCTGACCCCCAAGCATACGCCACTCCCCCAGGGCATGAAGGAATGTCATCATAGACTCTTTCTCTCCCAATCAATGAAGTTTGTGAAGGTTTCTCTCTCTCCCTTGGGACTCTCAGAAGCACATTCTCCCCTTCCACAGAGGGAAGAATCCAGTTCAGTGATATTTCATTGTGCGGATGAGCGATCCACCACTTCGGCACCGTCCAATCAGTATCAACAAGATTCATGGAGCCTGCGGAGTGCTGGAGTATGCACGCGAGGAACATACAAAGCAGCGAGATGCAAGGCCTGCCTTGAATCTTCTTCGGGGGTGACCGCATTTGCCTACACAAAATCAATTCAAGAGAAAAAAATATGCTAATGAGAATGGCCATCCCATTAACTTGCAAAACAAAAAACAAAAAAAAAAAGGACTGGCCTCTTCCCAAATAGATAACCAAAAGACCTTAAATGATGACTCTTCACGGAGCCCACTGAAGTCAGAAACAGCAGACTTCATTCCCCTCCCTCCATTCCAGTGCTCAGAACAGTACTCTATACACAGTATGTGCTCAGTAAGTGCCTCTGATTGATAGGACTGAAAGATGTGACCAATCAGTCATATTTATCGGGTGCTTACTGTGTGCAAAGCACTTAACTATGTTCTTGGAGAGTATAATAAAACAAGGTTGGCAGATATGCCTGTTGTCCATAATCAATCAATCGTATTTATTGAGCAATACTAACTGTGGGCAGATCATTGTACTAAGTGCTTGGGAAAGTATGATGTAACGGAGTTGATGGACACATTCCCTGCCCAAAATGAGCTGAAGGTGCCTCACAGTCTATAGGAGATAGATAGGTGATAGATAGTTAGATAGATAGATGCGTATATGTATGTGTAATAATAATAATAATAGTGGTATTTGTTAAGTGTTTACTTTGTGCCAAGCAATGTATTAAGCACTGAGGTATGAAAGATAATCAGATCCCACATGGGGCTCACCATCTAAGAAGAAAGGAGAACAGGTATTGAAGCCCTACTTTGCAGATGAGGGAACTGAGGCACAGAGAAGTGAAGTGACTCGTCCAAGGACACAGCAGTTACATAGCAGAGCCAGGATTAAAACCCAGGCCCTCTGGCTGCTTAGTCCACACTCCTTCCATTAGGCCATGCTGCTTCTCATATATATATATATATATATATATGAGAAATATATATATATATTTCACACACACACACACACACACACACACACACACACACACACAAACACAATGCGCTCCTCCCAATTTAACTCTTTCTCCTCATGAGCATCTCCAAGTTCAAATTCTTTCCTTAGATCTTCACGGACAACTCTCCATAGAGGTCAAAATGAAGAACTAGCAACATTTTTGTTGATTTTTCCTCTCTCGTTTTTTAAATTTCCAGGTATTATAGGTGGAGTTCTCCCCATAAATAAGAGACATGTAACATCAAAAGCACTTCAATGTGCTTATGAATAATGGGCAAGAATCCATTTTTCTATGACCTGCAGGAGGTTTGTACTGTATTAATCAGCTCAAGCATAGAGATTTTTGTATGATTTTTCACTTGAAGGATCACAATCAGGTTCTTTTTGTCATCCTTCAGCAAGCCAAACACATTGATTTATTCCACTCTTCTGAGTATGCTCTATTTATACCACTTTCAGCTCTTTCCATATGCGGAAGAAAATGTAAATAAATGCATTTCTTCAATTTCACCTTCACTGGCTGATTGGGTAGATGAGTACAAAAATAATGAGTGACAGGTGGAAACTAAATGCAACGTTCATTGAGGTGTCAAGATAGTGGAATGAAAAGTTACCCTCTTAAAAATTCCCTTATTCCTTTTATAGGTGCCAAAGTAACACACTGTGCCAAAAGGATAGAAAATAAGTTTTACAGTGTTTACAATTGCTCGCAGTTTTCTTCATATTAGCCATCCAAATATGGGCACATGCTTCACAGTGTTCTCTCCCAAGTGCTTAATCCAGTGCTCTGCACACAGTAGGTGCTCAGTGAATAACATCAATGACGATATGTTGTAGAGACTACTTCTTATTTCGGTCTAAATTTTACCCATCTTTCACTGGACAGCTTTATTAAAGCAATCCTGGACCCTGCCAAAGCAACTCAGTTATGAGCAGCCTACATACATTGGCACACACCAAGTACATGTAATACACATGTGTCACTAGCTATATAAATCTAAACACCTGGAGATTTTTTGACAAAAATACACCCACATAGGGTGAATGTGATGTGAACACACACAAAGGGAAGAGGCACTCATAAATATCTTAGAAGCCCTCCTGAAAAAAGAGGAATGAAATTTATCTTCAGAAAGCCGTCCTTTCACTAAACTCTCATTTTTTCACCCAGGTTCCCTCTCTTTTGGGTCACCTATGCACTACATTTTTATCCCCGAAGCACTTATATATTCTCTCTACTCCATTGCCTTATTCTCATATCTACCTGTAATTCATTTTAATGTCTGTTTCCCCAGCAAGACCGTAAAGTCCATGAGAGTGGAGATTGTGTCTGCTTACAATATTATACTCTCCCAAGCCCTGAGAATAGTGCTTTGAACACAGTAAGTGCTCAGTAAATATCAGATTGTTATCTGTCTTGGCTCTTCAAGCTACAGTCCTCCAGGAAACCAATAAAAGTGGGAGCTTCTTTAGCCCAAATCACCATCTTAACTGGAAACTAGGTTTAGGTGCAGAGATGAGGTTGAAGAGACCCTGTGCGTTACTGACCACCATTAGAGCACAAATATCTTGCAGTAAAATGTTGATAAAACCCAGCTGCACAGGGCTCCATCACACCTCCGAAATCCTTACCCCAAACAATTCCATGGCAAATTATCTTGCCCCATCTCATTCACTCTCTAATCCCTTGTTAAATAATAGATTGGAGATTAAGGAACACGTAACTGGAAATTTTGTGATTTTTTTTTGCCAGAACATCAGGCAGTTTTGCTTAATCAAGTTGATGATACCTATATTCATCCTTTCCTTAATATGGAATTTAGATGGGAGGGATGATGCTGCTGTATTTGCTTGAGAGTGCACCTGGAAAAAAGCATTTCAAACTCACATTTATATTTTTTAAAGGAGAAGGGAATAAATGGGATCAACTTTTAGATGTTATTTCAAACTCATTTTTATAAAGAGAGCATGAAAAATCTGGTGCAGCTTAATCAGTGCTATCTGGATGCTTAATATATGCCAAGCACTGAACTAAATGCTGGGGAGAGAGATCAATAAGGTTGGTAGATGGCTTTCTTGCTCACGGTGAGAGAGGTTCAGTCATATTTACCAAGCACTTACTGAAAAGCACTGTATTAAGCACTTGGGAGAGTACAACACCATAATAATTTATTTATTTTATTTACACAAATTTATTCTATTTATTTTATTTTGTTAATATGTTTTGTTTTGTTCTCTGTCTAGACTGTGAGCCCACTGTTGGGTAGGGACCGTCTCTATATGTTGCCAACTTGTACTTCCCAAGCACTTAGTACAGTGGTCTGCACACAGTAAGCGCTCAATAAATATGATTGAATGAATGAATATAATAAACAGACACAGTCCCTGCCCACAATGAGCTTACAGTCTACAGGACAACAATAAAATGAACTGCAGATAGGAGGATGGGAGAATATAAGGAGACGTAGATAAATTCTGTGGGGGTGGAGTGAGGGGTTTGGGGTTCACAAGGGCTTAAAGGGTTCAGATCTAAATGTCTAGGCAATGTAATAATAACTATGGTATTTATTAAGTGCTTACTATATGTCAGGCACTGTATTAAGCCCTGGGATAGATACAAGCAAATCAGGTTGGATACAGCCCCTCTCCTGCATAGGGCTCACAGTCTTAATCCCCTTTTTACAGAAGAGGGAACTGAGGCAAATAAAATAATAATAATAATAATGGCATTTGTTAAGCACTTACTATGTGGGAAGCACTGTTCTAAGCGCTGGGAGGATACAAGGTGATCAGGTTGTCCCACGTGGGGCTCTGTCTTGATCCCAATTTTACAGATGAGGTAACTGAGGCATGGAGAAGTTAAGTGACTTGCCCAAAGTCACACAGCTGACAAGCGGCAGAGCCGGGATTAGAACCCATGACCTCTGGATCCCAAACTCGGGCTCTTTCTACTGAGCCATGCTGCTTCTCATAATAATAACAGTGATGGCAGCATTTGCTAAGTGCTTACTATGTGCCAAGCACTGTTCTAAGCACTGGGGGGGGGGGGAGATACAAGGTGATCAGGTTGTCCCATGTGGGGCTCCCAGTCTTAATCCCCATTTTACAGATGAGGGAACTGAGGCTCAGAGAAGTTAAGTGACTTGCCCAAAGTCACACAGCTGACAAGTAGTGGAGGCAGGATTAGAACCCACAACTTCTGACTCCCAAGCCCGGGCTCTTTCCACTAAAAGGTCACACAGCAGGTAAGTGGCAGAGCCAGAATTGAGAAGCAGCGTGGCTCAATGGAAAGAGCCCGGGCTTGGGAATCAGAGGTCATGAGTTCAAATCCCGGCTCCACCAATTGTCAGCTGCGTGACTTTGGGCAAGTCACTTAACTTCTCTATGCCTCAGTTCCCTCATCTGTAAAATGGGGATTAAGACTGTGAGTCCCACGTGGGACAACCTGATCACCTTGTATCTTCCCCAGCGCTTTGAACAGTGCTTTGTACATAGTAAGTGTTTAACAAATGCCATCCTTACTATTATTATTATTAATTAAAACCCATGACTTTCAGACTTCCAAGCCCATGCTCTATCCACTATGCCATGCTGCTTCCCTAATGTAGAAGGGAGAGCAAACAAGAGAAGTGAGTCAGGGAAGGTCTCTAGGAGGAGATGTGATTTTAGGAGGAATTTGAAGATGGGGAGAGTGGTGGCCACTTGCATATGAGGGAGGATGAGGGGAAAAATGGTTAGTGGCAATATATGAGATTGAAGTATAGTGAGGAGGCTAGCATTAGAGGAGTGGAGTGTGTAAATTGGGTTGTAGTAGGAGATTAGTGAGGTAATGTGGAGGGGGAAACCTTTCCTCTTGGTATTTGAAATTCTTTTGCAAAGGACATCTAGCACAGGACAGAAATGACCCACTCGAAAATCCAAAAATCTCAAAAATGACAGAATAAAAGTAGCTCAGTGGAAAGAGCCCGGGCTTTGGAGTCAGAGGTCATGGGTTCAAATCCCGGCTCCGTCACTTGTCAGCTGTGTGACTTTGGGCAAGTCACTCAACTTCTCTATGCCTCAGTTCCCTCATCTGTAAAATGGGGATTAAGACAGTGAGCCCCCCGTGGGACAACCTGACCACCTTGTAACCTCCCCAGCTTTGAACAGTGCTTTGCACATAGTAACCGCTTAATAAATGCCATCATTATTATTAGGAGTATGAGTCACTGATGATGAAAATGTTTGCTGTCAATATCTAATCATATAGATGAGTATCCATCTGTCATTGTGAGCACAGGGGAAAAGTGGGACAGGGAGGAGGAAGGCTTCAAAAAGCTATCTTCCAACAACACCCTCTCCCTTGGAGTATTCATTCACTCCCATGGCTTCAACTACTATCTTTATGCAGATAATACTCAAATCTACACCAGTCCTGACCTCCCTACATTTATTTTCTGTGTATGGCATTTGCTAAGCGCTGACTGTGTGCCAGCCACTGAATGAAGCACGATGAAGCCCTGTACTAAGACTATTTCCTCTTGCCTTCTGGACATCTCTTCTTGGCTGTCCCACTGACACCTCCAACTATACCTGTGCAAAATCAGAACTCATCTTCTGATCCAAGCCCTGCCCTTCCCCTGTCTTTCCATCATTGTTTTTTCAGAAGCACTATCCTCCCTGTCTCACAAGCCCATAACCTAGTCAGGATTCTCAACTCTTCCCTCTCATTCAACACATATATTCAATCTGTCACGAAATACTATCAGTTCTATGTACATAACATCCACCCTTTTCTCTCTATCCAAATAGCTACAATCACTTATCCTCTCCCTCCTCGACTACTGCATCAGCCTCCAACCTGACTTCCCTGCTTCCTGTCTCTCCCCACTTCAGTCCTTATTTCATTCTGCTGCCTGAAACATTTTTCTCAACACAAAACAAAAACCACATTCAGTCCATATCTTCCCACTCCTCAAGAGCCTCCAGCGGTCTCCCATCCACCTCCACATCAAACTCCTCACCATTATATGTGTTGCCAACTTGTACTTCCCAAGCGCTTATACAGTGCTCCGCACACAGTAAGTGCTCAATAACTATGATTGATTGATTGATTGATTGGCTTTAAAGCACTCAATCACCTTACTCCCCTTATCTTACCTTACTGATTTCCTCCTACAACCGAGTGTGCTCACTTCACTCCTCTAGTCCCAACCTACTCACCATACCTCCATCTCATCTATCCCTCGCCCAAGTCCTGCCTCTGCCCTGGAAATCCCTCCCCCTTCATATCTGAAAGAGCGCTTAGTACAGTGATCTGCACACAGTAAGTGCTCAATAAATACGATTGATTGAATGAATGAATGAAAGAGCACCACTTTCTTTACCTTCAGAGCCTTATTACATCTCCTCTGAGTCCTTCCCCAACTAAGCCCCGATTTCTTCTATTCTCTCTCCCTTATAAGTCACCCTTACACTTCGATTTGTACCTTTTATTCATTCATTCATATTTATTGAGCGCTTACTGTATGCAGAGCACTGTACTAAGCACTTGGGAAGTACAAGTTGGCAACATACAGAGACAGTCCCTACCCAACAATGGGCTCACAGTTTAGAAGGGGGAGACAGACAACAAAACAAAATATGTGGTCAAGTGTCAAGTCATCAGAATAGATAGAAGTAAAGCCAGATGGACATCATTGACAAAATAAATAGAATAGTAAATATGTACAAGTAAAATAAATACAGTAATAAATCTGTACAAACATATATACAGGTGCTGTGGGGAGGGGGAGAGGAAGGAGGGGGCTCAGTGTGGGAAGGCCTCCTGGAGGAGGTGAGCTCTCAGTAGGGCTTTGAAGGGAGGAAGAGAGCTAGCTTGGCGGATGTGCGGAAGGAGGGCATTCCAGGCCAGGAGAAGGACGTGGGCCGGGGGTCGACGGCGGGACAGGCGAGAACGAGGCATGGTGAGGAGGTTAGTGGCAGAGGAGTGAAGGGTGCGGGCTGGGCTGGAGAAGGAGAGAATGGAGGTGAGGTAGGAGGGGGTGAGGTGATGGACAGCCTTGAAGCCGAGAGTGAGGAGTTTTTGCTTGATGCATAGGTTGACTGGCAGCCACTGGAGATTTTTGAGGAGGGGAGTAACATGCCCAGAGCATTTCTGCACAAAGATGATCCAGGCAGCAGCGTGAAGTATAGATTGACGTGGGAAGAGACAGGAGGACGGGAGATCAGAGAGGAGGCTGATGCAGTACTCCAGTCGGGATAGGATGAAAGATTGAACTGGCAATCTTTTAAACACTTGACGCTCACCCCACAGCAACTATGTACATATTCATAATTCATTTCAACGTCTGCCTCCTTTTCTAGACTTTAAGCTCGTTGTGGGAAGAAAATAGACCTACCAACTCCATTACATTGTGCTTTCCCAAGTGTTATGCACAGTACCCTGCACTCAGTAAACACTCAATACATACTATTGATCAATTGATTGTCAGGCCTTAAATCCCCATTCAGTGGCTGGACTGGACTGGAAACTCTCTTGAGTTTGTCAAAACCCTGGGGTGAACGAGGTTGCGACCCAGCTCAAAAAGTTGCAGTTGGGGCCTAAAGATGGAGATACAACGGATAAAATCCACTTCCCTTGACTTCCCCTCAGGCACTATGTGGACCGCGTTTGGAATTCAGATGCTTAGAAGTTTGTGGAGGCTGCCATGCCTAAAGGTCAAGAGCAAGATAAACTGTCCACAGAGCCTAACCTCTGTATTTCCAAGCAGAAAACTACCTGTCCCGGAGCATGGCTAGTTAATCCCAAAGAGCCTTGAGCCAGTTCTGCAGTCTGACATTTCCTTTTCCTTGGACACTCGACATTATCGTTATTTCGGTGGGAGTTCCTCTCCTGAACACCAATGAGGAAGAGTTGGTGTTTTGCCTCTGGAAAAATAATTTTCCTGTCAAGCTCCAGACTGCCCTATCTCATTCTACTTTGATTCAGCATCTCTTAATATCCCTTCCTAAAATTCAAATCCAAAGAAGACTTATGCCTAAATCAACTGCTGCATGTTTTCACTGATAATCAACTCAGACGCCGCATGTTTTATGGAGCAAGAAATCACTTGTTTATCAATATAAATTATTTCTAACGTCACTTACCTTCCCCTCTCGTTTGTGCTGCTTGGACTCCCAAGTTTAGGAGTAGGGGCTCACTAATAATTGTGGTGTTTGTTTAAGTTTTTACTATGGGCAGCATGGAGAAGCAGCATGGCTCAATGGAAAGAGCCCGGGCTTAGCAGTTAGAAGTCATGGGTTCAAATCCCAGCTCTGCCAGTTGTCAGCTATGTGACTTTGGGCAAGTCACTTCACTTCTCTGTGCCTCAGTTACCTCATCTGTAAATGGGGATGAAGACTGTGAGCCCCAGTGGGACAACGTGATCACCTTGTATCCCCCCCCCCCAGCGCTTAGAACAGTGCTTGGCACATAGTAAGTGCTTAACAAATGCCATCATTATTATTATTATGGGCTAAGCCCCCTGCTAAGCACTGGGATTGATCCTAGATCATCATAGAACAAGCCTCATGGAAAGAACACGGGCCTGGGAATCAGAAGATCTGGGTTCTGGTCCTGGCTCACAACTTGTCCCCTATTTGACTTTGGGCAAGTCACTTAACTTCTCCATGCCTCAGTTACCTTATCTGCAATCCTGTCTCCCCCTCTATCTACCCCAGTGATTAGTACAGTGTCTGTCACAAAATAAATGCATAAATACCATAAAAAAGGAAGTCAGACAATTCCCTATCAAGGTGACTCCCTCCCCCATTGTTGGGAAGGGACCATCTCTATGTGTTGCCAACTTGTACTTACTAAGCATTTAGTACAGTGCTCTGCACATAGTAAATGCTAAAGAAATACGATTGAATGAATGAATCAACTGTAGATAGGGCCCCATTCTCACCAGGGGTTCCTCTGGGCTTGCTTCCAACAGACCACCAAGCCAAAAAAGAAGAGGGAAAGAAGGGTAATAACAATTGTGGTATTTGTTAAGTGCTTACTATGTGCCAGGCACCATATTAAGCACTGGGGTGGATTCAAGTAAATCAGGTTGGACACAGTTCATATCCCACATGGGGCGTACAGTCGTAAATCCCCATTTTATCGAGGAGGTTACTGAAGCACAGAGAAGTTGTCCAAGGTCATATAGTAGACAAGTCACAGAGCCCGGCCATAGGGGAAGCTGTGACCCCAGAATGGAGGAGCCAGAGATCAGAGCTGACCACTGACAGATGGCCTTGTCATTGTCCCCCTGTCCCAAACTGGATTCTCTAAGGGACATAGGTTCACCCATCCCTTTTTCTTGTTTCTTATCTCTTCCATCTCTCCCTCCCTCTAGCCCCTACAAATCCACCATCCCCCCCTACTCTGATTTGGCCTGGCCCATTGTAGAACATCTGCTTAAGCAACTCTGTCAGTTGGGTGTAGATTTCTCTTTGAAAGAGAACAGAGTTGGTGATGGGTGGAATATATTTTTGGCTTCAGCTTATGAAGTCTGTGCCCCAGGCTGAACCTGTGACCAAACGTTTTTGATTAGAATGGACTCCAAATGCACACTTTCAGTTTGCTTCATTTTCCCGGTTGAATCTGCCCATAATGAAAGACCCAATGGAAAGGACCAGAATATTTCCTGTCAAAAATCATTTGGAGCATAATGTTATTCGAATAGAAAATAGGAGCCTCTCCGACCTCCTGAAACAGAAATATGTTTTTCCATGTATATACAAAAACGATTTTCTTTCACCCTGTCCTATATTCCTTCCCTTGTTATACCAGATACTGTCATCCATAAACCTGTGGAAAATATCAACTAATGCAGTGATTGCAATTATTCTCAGAAACAGAGAAACTTGCTGTTTCTCTGCTCCCCTAAGAGGGGTGTAATTATAATACAGATTCAGCCTGTCTTTCACCCTCTCCTCATCTACATTTAGATGCATTTCCATAAAGGATACTTTAGATATTGCATAAAAGGGAGTATCAGTGGATAGCCATTCTCTATACGGACACTTTCCCCATGTGCAAAAAGGGAAAATTGCCATAGTGTAATATTTTGAGGGAAAGCAATGATTTTGCTGCAAGAAATACTTAAATTGTTAATTATTCATTCGTTCAGTCTTATTTATTGAGTGTTTACCCAAACAGTTCTGGGAAAAAAATGGAACTTAAGGCTCTTCACCTCTAATTTAGACCACACTCACCTTGGAGAAGTCCCTTTGTCTTTAAAAACCCAGAGCAAGCATCAGCAGCCAGTCAAATGCTGCTAAGAAATGTAGCATTTCTGTAGTAGTGATGATATTTTTCATATCTCCTCCAAGAGGCCTTCCCTAAGTCCTCACTTTTCCTCTTCTCCCTCCATTCTGTGTCATCTGTGCATGTGGATATGTACCCCTTAAGTACTTTGATGTACATATCTAGCTATAATTTATTTTATTATCTGTCTCCCCCTCTAGTAAGTTTCTCGTGGGCAGGGATCATGTACAGACTCTACTGTGATGTACTCTCCCAAGTGCTTAGTACAGTGCCCCGCACACAGTAAGCACTCAGTCAATACCATTGATTGATTGACCACCCACGAGGTGCAATGTACTTCACTAGGTACTTGGGAGTCCAAAATGGAGAGGTGATACATTCTCTGCCATCTAGGAACTTACAACGTTATGGGGGATTCAGACATAAAAATCCAAGTTGTTAATAGGTATGACCAAGTAACATATATACGAAAGTAAACAGGACACATGTAAGGGGACAATAACTGGAGATAATAATACTAATGGTATTTGTTAAGTGCTTACTTTGTGCCAAACACTGTTCTAAGCACTGGGGTAGACACAAGGTAACCAGGTTGTACCAAGTGGGTCTCACAGTCTTAATCCCCATTTTACTGATGAGGGAACCGAGGTACAGAGAAGTTAAAAGGCTTGCCCAAGGTCACACACCGACAAGTGGCGGAGCAGGGATTAGAACCCACATCCTAAGACTCCTGAGCCCAGGCCCTTTCCACTAAACCACACTGATTTAACTCGAGATACTTTGCCCACAGAAAGCACTTAACGAGTTCCATAAAACAAGATACATTAATAGTACACATTAAGCTCTATGTGTCAAACACTGTTCTAAGCACTAAATAATCAAGGTGGGCACAGTCCCTTTCTCACAGAGCTCACAGTCTAAGTTGAAGGGAAGAGAATTTAATCCCCATTTTACACATAAGGTAAGTGAGACACAGAGAAGTGACTTGTTCAAGGTTAATCCCGCTGACAAGTAGTGGAGCCTGGATTCCCAGGCTCATGTTCTTTCCCCTAGGCCTCATGGCCTCTCTCTATTTCCTGGTAGAGGGAAAACTGGAAAGTGAGCTAGAGGTATGGCACTTGGATGTAATGCCTACTGACAAAGACTGAAGTCTTATTTTATTCTTTACAAAAACTTCACTGTCCCTTTTGTCTCCACAAATTCAGACTCCTACCACCCTAAGCAATTTTGCTGTCAACAGCGCTTGGCATTTTATGATCTGAGCAATGTTCAAATTCCTTGGGAGGTATGGAAAAACCCCAGGAATTGAAATCTGGTTGGTGCAGACGGCATATCTAAAAAGTCAGAGGAGCACATTTCCAAGTAAACCAACTTTGCTTTAACAATGTGAAATTCACAGTATTTTAGGCATTGCCCACATAGGAAAACTATGTTATTTACTGAGGCATTTATGAGTGTTTCAAATTTACATATACTCTACCTAATTTTTATTCTTTAAGAGTTATAAAACGGAATATGCCCTGATTATTATTTTTAACCTTTAACATTTTTGTTTTCTTGACATTCAGGTTATTTGCATGCTGGAAAAATAGTAGACGCGCTATATTCTAGAAAGGGCAATATCTAAGCTCCAGTTTATTGGATTTATAGTCCTTCTATATAGAGCAGGGATTTAGCCCTAAGCATGTAACAGAGCTCTAAAGTTTACCACGTGGTTCCTCTGCCCATAATAGTTGCAATTATCTTGGCCATGTTTTTAAGTGCTTACTATGTGCTAAACACCGGAGTAGGTACAAGATAGACACAGTCCCCATCCACCCATGGCTCACCTTCTAAAAGCGAGAAAAGCTAATGTATCCACATTTTATAGAGGAGGAAGTTGAGATTTAGAGAAGTCAAATGACTTGCCCCAGGTCACAGCACAGGCAAGTTGCGAGCCTGGATTAGAAGTCAGGTCTCTTAACACCAAGGCCTATGCTTTTTCCAAATGGTCCCTCTGCCTTTCACCCATGACAAAGGTAACCTCATTAATCAAGTTGTGTTTGCCTTTCTTTCAAGGGCTGATTCCACGTCCTCTCCCCACATTTGCTCCATTTTGCTGGTTGTTATATCTACAGCAGAAGTTAGTGCTCAACCACAGCAATGAGGGGTTTCAAAAGCTGATTGACCAGAAGAAAAAGATTGGTCTCCTCATGGTGTTCCTGTACCATCTGCTCTCAGAAGTACATCCACTTCCTGTCAGTTTGACTCTTCTAAATAAATGATTCAATCCAGAGAGAGAGAGAGAGAGCCAGGATATCCACTATGGAAAGGCAAAGAATGACCAGATGGAGAAGGCAGTCCATAGTTCAGTTATTATCAAATACCCACCATCTTTAATCAATCTTATTTAGTAAGGACTGAATGCAGAGCAGTGTACCAAATGCTAGGAAGAGTACAAAAATCAGAGTTGGTAGATATGTTCCCTGTCCAAAAGAGCCTCGCTTCACATGGTAGTTCTAAGAAGATTTCCAGAAAGAAACACCTCTGGAGAGGAAAAGATTGTCCAATCATCCTGATATTCTCTACCATAAACCCTTGATATTTTCTAATAGAAAGTCCCGGGACCTGAGAGTTGTAAGGAATTTTGCCTCTAGTTCCAGGTCCTCACATTTCTGACAGACATTACCTGTGATATTATCCAAGAGAAAGTCTGATAAGTCCAGTCCAATTAATAGCATATTCCATCTGTACACTCCATTCGTATCCCATCTAGGTTGGAGGGCCTTTTTTTTTCCAACTCTCTGCATCAAAACATTGAACGATTCGAACACAAACAAATGCTGGTAATCCCGGCGTTATAAAATGAGAACCAATTTACCCTGTAGAACTCTGGAAAATGGTCAAGTTCATGAACTCAACCCAGTGATGTTAACTAAAAAATACAGTAGAGAAAGGGCCAGTCGTGGTGAGCAGGAGATTGCTAGACTGAGAATCAATCCTCCAGAAGGCAGGAAACTACAGAATTCAGAGAATGATCTCAGATACCATCTCTGGTACTGCGCTAGAGTGAGGCTCACAACTGACCATTAAAATGGACTCCTAAATAGTTACAATGATTTCTCTAACATCAACAGACCAAGAATTGAGCTCTGCAAAATGACACCCTATTAACACCCAGTTAAGAGCTTGAGTCAACAGCAGTAAATTCTACTCCATCTTTGTATCAATAATTAGTGGTAATTATAAGATCTATAACAAGCTTCATATTGAGGTTGGCTTAAAATTATTTCTCATTAAATTTTAAAGTGATGAGGAATGGGAGGAGCTTTCATGCCCACAGCTGGTCCTGTTGTTCAAGAGCCTAACATAACCTGCTTACGCTAAGCTATCATTTATAACCCATGCTGTTAGGCTGGTAACAGCACAAGTTTTTGAAACATCCAGCTCCCAAATTGTGTGACTGCATTGAGGGATGATCCTAGATACACGTTTCCCCTTTCTAATAATAGATGTGCTGCCACGGATTTGAAGAGGCTCCAGCTGTTCTCCTTGTACAATCAAGCCAACTTGGAAAGCTGATGGGAGTAGAAGGATTGAATTTTTAAAAACTGCTGCTTGTTGTGCGGAATCTTAATAAGGCATTGAAACAGTGTGCCATTCCCCCTGGGGATGAAGGGCATACTGACTGAAATTCTTTCTATTAGCAAAATATTTTAGACACTGGACTTTCCCCCGCCCCGAGGGACATGGACCATGTCAAACTCCAATTTATGCAGTCTCCATCAGGACATAGCACAATGTTCTACATGTAGGAAGTGCTTAATAAGTACTACTACTACACCCTGGTTTTTATACAGTTGCCACCAAACTAGTAATAATAATAAAAATGATGGTATTTGTTCAGCGCTTACCATGTGCAAAGCACTGTTCTAAGAGCTGGGGAGGCTACAAGGTGATCAGGTTGTCCCCCGGGGGTGCTCACAGTTTTAATCCCCGTTTTACAGATGAGGTAACTGAGGCCCAGAGAAGTTAAGTGACTTGCCCATAGTCACAGAGCTGACAGTTGGCAGAGCTGGGATTTGAACCCATGACCTCTGACTCCAAAGCCCAGGCTCTTTCCACTGAGCCACGTTGCTTCTCCAGTAGCCACAGGCTGAGAAATGTTTGCACCATCCTTGATGAAATAATAATAATAATGATGATAATGACATTTCTTAAGCGCTTACTATGTGCAAAGCACTGTTCTAAGCACTGGAAAGGTGCTGGAGTGTCCATCCAGTTGGCCAAGAATGTTAGCTCCCTGTTGCCACCACGGTATTTACAACAGTGCTTAGAACAGTGCTTTGCACATAGTAAGCGCTTAATAAATGCCATTATTATTATTATAACCCCATTAGGAACGTGGACAAGCTGGTGTCTCCTGGATCTAGCACAATCTACTCAGCTTTACCAAGCCCTAAATCTGCTTTAAAACCTAACCCAAAACAGAAAAATTCCAAATACCGTAGCTTCCCTGGAGATTCCATCTGTTTGATTAGATTGTGTCACTTGGTCTATGTTTTCATTAAAAAAAATCCAACAGACAGCAAGCTCTTCCAAACCCAGGAGACCATTTCCTGAATTTCTCTCCTTCCCACCCCCATGATTAAAAACGTGCCAAAATCCGTACTAGACAATAGGGGAGATACGAGATAATCAGGCTGGAAACAACCCCTGTCCCACATGAAGCTCACAGTCTAAATGGGAGGGGAGAACAAGTATCGAATCATCACTTTACAGATCAGGGAACAGAGGTACAAGATCTGAGATCTCAGATCTCAGCAAGGCCCTGCTGAGAGCTCCCCTCCTCCAGGAGGCCTTCCCAGACTGAGCCCCTTCCTTCCTCTCCCCCTCGTCCCCCTCTCCATCCCCCCATCTTACCTCCTTCCCTTCCCCACAGCACCTGTATATATGCATATATGGTTGTACATATTTATTACTCTATTTATTTATTTATTTATTTTGCTTGTACATTTCTATCCTATTTATTTTATTTTGTTGGTATGTTTGGTTTTGTTCTCTGTCTCCCCCTTTTAGACTGTGAGCCCACTGTTGGGTAGGGACTGTCTCTATGTGTTGCCAATTTGTACTTCCCAAGCGCTTAGTACAGTGCTCTGCACATAGTAAGCGCTCAATAAATACGATTGATTGATTGATTGATTAGAATTTAGGTCCTCTGATTCCCAGGCCCATGCTCTTTCTATTAGTCCATGCTGCTTCTCTGATAACTTAGTTGTAGGAATGAAGGTCCGTGACAAATATTTTACTATCTCTCTTTGCCCTTCAGACCCAGCAGCCAGGACCTACATAAAATAACCAAGAAATGCCTCTCGTTAAGTTGGTGATACCAATATGGACAAGGCTGAGAAATTCCATTCACGCGCAAATTTCACCGAGTGCCACTACAAAATCCCAAGTGATCACTCAACATTCCTTTTAAGCAGTCTTTTCCATGTCGATTTATAATGGGACACAGACTAGATCTGTTTCTGGTGATGCCTGTACCCATGGCTCAGTGGAAAGAGCACGGGCTTGGGAGTCAGAGGTTGTGGGTTCTAATCCTGGGTCTGCCACATGTCTGCTGTGTGACTTTGTGCAAGTCACTTAAATTCTCTGAGCCTCAGTTACCTCATCTGTAAAACAGGGATTAAGACTGAGCCCCATGTGGGACAACCTGATTACCTTGTAACCCCCCCAGCTCTTAGAACAGTGCTTTGCACATAGTAAGCAGTAAACAAGTGCCATTATTATTATTATTGTTATTATTAGCTTTAAGGATTTATAATCTACCTTCCTATTTCAGAGGGTTGACCTAAATAAACTCATCTTCAGGGGTCTTTCACAATCAGTCACAATTATTGAGTGCCTATTTTGTACACAGCACTGCATTAAGCACTTGGGAGAGTACGACACAGTAGAATTGGTAGACATGACACCTGACTATGAGAAGCTTACAGTTTAGAGTAGGGGAAAAGACATTCAGATTGATTACAGAGAGGGGCAATGAGAGAGCATAAGGATACATAGGTGCTGGGGGACTGGGGTGAATATCAAGTATTTAAATGGTACAGTCCCCTCTCAGGATTTCACCTGGAGAGTTTCCAGTCTTCGACCAGTATGGGAAGGAGAGTCAAGAAGAGCCATTCCCATTCCATTCCATGCTTGGGCAGTGGCTAGTGAATGGAAGGCAATCTGCTACAAGCCAAAACTCACCTGCACTGGGCATCAGCAGCATTGGAGAGAGTTGAGGATGGAGATTTAAGTTTACTGCATGGAAGGAGGCAATGGTAAACCATTTCCGCATTTTTACCAAGAAATATCTATGGATACACTACCAGAACGACTACACATGAATGTGGGGTGTTCTGGGAAAGATGTGTCCATGGAGTTGCTACGGATCGGAAACAACTCTATGGCGTAAGACAAGTGATACAGATCTAAATGCATAAGTGATGCAGAAGGCAAATAGGGGAAACTGAGTGCTACTCAGGGAAGGGCTCTTCCTTGAAGGAGATGTGATTTCATAGAGCTTTGAAGGTGGTGAAAGTGGTGCATTCCCTTCATCCTGCCTTTTCTCCTATCAGTCCCCAATCCTAATGGTAGTCATATCAATGTAACAGCAGAGAAGCAGCATGTCCTAGGGTTAGAGCACATGCCTGGGAGTCAGAAGGACCTAGGTTCTAATCCCAATTCTGCCACTTGTCTGCTGTGTGACCTTGGACAAGTCACTTGCTTCTCTGTGCTTCAGTTTACCTCATCTGTAAAACGGGGATTAAAACTGTGAGCTCCCTGTGGGACATGGATTGTGTCCAACATGACTAGCTTTTATCTACCCCAGCACTTGGTACATTTCCTGGAACATACTAGGTGCTTAACAAATACCATTAAAAAAAAATCAATGAGCATTCGCTGAGTGCAATGCACTGTACTAAGCCTTTGGAAAATACACAAAAAGTAGTGTAGCATTCCCTATCCTACAAGTAGCTTACATTCTGTTGGGAAAGACAAAGTATTACAGAGTAATCAAATTGAATAATCAGATGTATGTACATTCATTCAGCTACATGTAAGTGTTGAGGATGAGTATAAACTAAATGCTGGAATAGCTGGTATTTTGTACAAATTGGATTGCTTGGAAGTCAGATTTGGGAAAGATGGAGTTTCATGGTAGGAGAAAAATGTGAAGGGGACAGAGGCATGGGAACTGAGAACAAGGCACAGTTAAAACGTTAGCTCAGGAGGATTGGAGAGAGAGCGCTGGGGAATAGTGGGAGAAGAGAGCAGAGGGGAAAGGTGGGGCAAGTTGGAGGAGAGTCTTGAAGTCAATTAAGAGGAGGCATTTTTTTTTAAAATAATTTGGGGTCCCAGGAAATCAGTAAATCAGTTTAAGGAATGGAGAGATCCACCCCTTCCAAAAGTAAAAAAAAAAAAAAAAAAGGGGGAATGAAAGTGTGGGAGGAGAATAGGAATGACTTCAGGTAGTGTTGCATAAATCATTCTTGTTAGTATTCACTTGACTGAACATTTCTCCTTAAAAAGAAAAAAACACACTGAGTTTAGAGCGCCTATATTTTCCAAGGCACTCAAAGAATTTAGCTCATCCCCTCTGGTGTTTATTGTAATGCCAAGACAAAACAAATTTAAAGTAGAGCAAGCTTTCTGGAACTAATCTGAGTTGAATATTTGAAACCACTAAGAAAGAAACTAGGTAATTATCAAGGCCTGAATTGTATTGCATTAATAACAGTGTGTAATAAATAGTTGTTCTAAGGGTAAATAATCAGCCATGTCATGTATAATCCTTTTAAGCTATTTAAATTTGCATTCCCTTACAACATGCTGTTAATGAAAACAAAAAAGACATTTTAACCTCAAGAAATGTATTCTCATTTGTGGAAATTGCAGGTTCATTAGTTACTTTTAATTCCATGCAACTTAATAACCTGTTATTAAATTAGTTACAGATTTTTTAGAAAAGGCTGTCAACTTAATAGATGAACTAAGGTAACTTCTTATTGGAAATAATATAGGAAACAATATTGTTTGCATCTTATTTAAATATATTTGAGTCCCGTCACATTACAATTTTTTTCGTTCTAACAACATCTTCTACAATGATCAAAAACCCAAAGTTGGCCACAGGTTTCCACCTCAGCAAACCCTGGTCCAAACCCTGTAACAGAACTGCTAGCAGTAACATAAACTGACTGATTTCAGTCAACAGTGTTTATTGAGTGCTTACTACAGGTTGAGCACTGTACTAAGTGCTTGGGAAAGTACAATACATTGAGTTCTACAGCCTGTTCCCCTGCTCCCTCCTCTAGCAGAGGTAATAATGTGTGGAAAACAATAAAAAATGTAGCCAAAGGACAGGAGGAGCTCAAGGGTCAGCAATAAACTGAATAATCCGGAACTGAGTGTCCAGTGCAAAGCCCTCAAAAGTAATCTATCAGTTATATTTATTGAGCGCTTACTGTGTACAAAGCACTATTCTCAGCACTTGGGAGAGTAAGTATAGCAGAGTTGGTAGACACATTTCCTGCCCACACTGAGCTTACCGTCTAGAAGGGGAGAGGGGGAAAATGGGTGATGCCTCTTGGCCCAGGATTCTGGTCAACGAAAAGACAAGATACCTCCAAGAGGCGCAAACAGTGTCGGGATTAATTTGGTAGGAGAAACTAGAGCTGGGAAGGCCCAAACCAAATCATTATCCAAGGGATCTATTCTGAGGATGGGATGGCCATGCAGAGGATAGCAAGAAATAAAACTACCTCTAGATGATTATAACCTTAAGGAAGGACACTTCTGGAGCTCTGTTTGGCCTGGACCAGCAATCAGTACAGTGGTGAGTAAAGAGAGGTGTGCTCTTCAGTATGGCAGTGAATAGCTCGAAGAGAAATATGTCTTAGGACATACCAGCTCCTGATGGTTGACGATCCTGGACCCAATTATAATTATAATATGCACATTTATAATTATGAGTCAATTGTAAGCAGTCCTTCCTCTTCCTGCCTGAAGGTATCCTAACTTGGATTTCTAAGCCAATCGCGTTTCCTCAGTTGGTCACACATCTAGTTGAATCCTAGCTATGCCTTTAGCTACACATTTCCACCTCCTCTTCCCAGAACCGACTCTTTACCAGAACCACTAGCATTAACAAAATTGACTGATTTCAGTCAATATTATTTAGTGAGTGCTTACTGTATGCAGAACACTGTACTAACTGCTTGGAAGAGCTTAACACATTGAGTTACTTCTAGCCCTTCTAGACTGTGAGCCTGCTGTTGGGTAGGGACCGTCTCTATATGTTGCCAACTTGTACTTCCCAAGCGCTTAGTACAGTGCTCTGCACACAGTAAGTGCTCAATAAATACGATTGAATAAATGAATGAATGAATGAATTGAGCTCTGTAGCCTTTTTCTCTGCTCCCTCCTCTCGTGGAGGTAATAATGAGTGGGAAAAGATCAAAAAGGTAACCAAACAGGAGCAGGGGCTCTAAGGTCCAGGGACAACCTAATTATTAAAAACCAGATAATCTGGAATTGAGTATTGAGTTGAATCAAGGGGAACCTCTGCAGCAGTGGACACAGTTATTGGAGGCTCATTTGTTCAGCTGATTTAAGATCAGCAGACTGTTACTTCTATCTCTGGGCAGATGTGAAAGACCCGATATTAGTGGTTGGTTGACTGCAAATCTGACACCCTATATCTCTCCTCCTGCTGAGCGATAGCGATAGCCTCCCTCAAAGGTGTATCCAGCACCTATCTCTGTGTCTAATCTCAACTAGTGCTGCAACAGACTCCCTACCTGTGCTATGAGAAATGTTGATTTTAAAAGTCAAGGATTGCTTTTGCCATCCTTTAGTGTCCTAATATTCCATAACGTCCTCACTATGCCTTGTTCTCGCCTGTCCCGCTGTCAACCCCCGGCCCATGTCCTTCCCCTGGCCTGGAATGCCCTCCCTCCCAACATCCACCAAGCTAGCTCTGTTCCTCCCTTCAAAGCCCTACTGAGAGCTCACCTCCTCCTGGAGGCCTTCCCAGACTGAGCCCCTTTTTTCTCTCCTCCTCCCCATCCCTCTGCCCTCCTCCTTCCCCTCCTCACAGCACTTGTATATATTTGTACAGATTTATTACTCTATTTTACTTGTACATATTTACTATTCTATTTCTTTTGTTAATGATGTGCATATCACTATAATTCTATTTGTTCTGATGGTTTTGACACCTGTCTACATGTTTTGTTTTGTTGTCTGTCTCCCCCTTCTAGACTGTGAGCCTGTTGTTGGCTAGGGACCGTCTCTATATGTTGCTGACTTGTACTGCCCAAGAGCTTAGTACAGTGCTCTGCACACGGTAAGCGCTCAATAAATATGATCGAATGAATGAATGATGCAATGGTCATTGCCTTAGAAAATCTTGTTTCAGTTTTTTATTTTCCACACTCGATAGGTAAAGCTCCACAGTTTCTGTTTACTGATGAACCCAGTTTAGTTTGGATGAGACAGGTAATTTTTAGGGACAACTTTTCCTGTCCTTTCACCATTTGAGGTAATACAGTTATGAGCAGACATATAAATTCATACTTAATATAAAATGTCTTCACTGAATCACAGTGTTTAAGCAGATGCCTTAAATTAAGTAAATCTCCATATTTTGTCTTCTCTTCTTATCCCATTCCCTTCTGCATCACCTTTGCACTTGGATCTAAACCCTTTATTCACTCCTCTCTCAGCCCCACCGCACTTAGGTACATATCCATAATTTATATTTATGTCTGTCTCCCCATCTAGACTGTAAACTCAATGTGAGCAGAGAATGTGTCTACCAGCTCTGCTATACTATACTCTCCCAAGTGCTTGGCACAGTGCTCAGTGTACAGTAAGTGCTCAATAAATGCAACTGATTGCTTCCTTTGGAGGCAGAGTTGCCTACATTTTGGCCAGAGGATAATGAACTTTATACTGAAGACAAAGATGTATTACTCTCCTGAATATGGACTAGTTCAATAGTTATTAAGTGGTCTAGAATGCTCTAGTTCTACATCTAACCCATTGTTCTGATGCTTCTCCAGTGGATTTCAGCTTTATTTTTTTTTTCATTTCAATCGTATTTATTGAGCGCTTACTGTGTGCAGAGCACTATACTAAGCATTTGGGAAGTACAAGTTGGCAACATATAAAGACGGTCCCTACCCAACAATGAGCTCACAGTCTAGAAGGGGGCAAGATAAAACTTCATCCTCGGCAAGATTAAGTTTTTAGAAAAGTAGTAAATAAAACAAAAAATGACCAACTAACTGTATGTATACTCTCAATTACCAATTACCCAAGTATTAATTATTAATAACCCAAAATCTGAAAGGAGAAAGACTTGGCATACAGAATAATGGAAATATTCTTCACAGACCTGTGAGTCTTTACTATTACATTTGGAAAATTAAAAAAAAAAATCACCTCACCTCTTCACCAGCCAATCTTTCCTATCGATAGGAAAACATAATACCTTACAGATACGTAACTGTGGTCCTTAGCAAAAATAATGCATGCTATTTTCTTTCTCTGCAAGGAACAAGTGATGGAGGGAATGAAAATCCAAGTTAAATGAAGATGTGGAGCTAGTAACTTACATTTTATAGATCTCAAAACAACTGCTGGAGCACCAATTCGAAATAATGAACAAAAATAAAAGTGGACACAATAAGTCACTGTTTTCAGTCAGGAGGAAAACTGCCCACTAGGGTGTTTTCTGAGGGCATTTTGACAAGTCAGAAACATCAGTGCCGCCTCAGTTCAAAGAAACTACGTATTAACAAGTGATTTTCAAAGCAGTGTGTAAGACAATCGGAATCATGTATATAAAGTTCATACAAGACCTAATATTCTCCTATAGGATAGATCTAGTTTCACTGAATGGAGAGTTTTAAACAATACATCTATAGCTGTTAACTTACACAAGAGTAAAGAAATGTCTACTAAACATCCTGCTCCATCTGAATAAGCATTTTCCAACCTAAACAAATAGAATTCTAAGGGATATATTTTGACATCTGTAGCCCCAACTCAATCAGCTAAGCTAACAATATGGTGACAGGATATTTTTACTGAAATTTTATTCTGAGAATCCCAACTGAGAAACAAGTATCATGATTTCTCAGTATCACCTGGAAAGTCAAGCAAATCCTTACCAAGAGAACGGAAGATTTATTTTCAGAAGAATTTAGGATTTTATCACATATTCCATGATTAAATCAATTTTAATAATAGTAATGATAATTTTGGTACTAGAGCATTTACTGTGTGCAAAGCACTGTATTTAGCACTGAGGTAATTTTTAAAATAAGCAGATTGGACATAGTCCCTGCCCCACACAGATCGGGACTCAAAGGATGTGGGTTCTAATTCTGACTCCACCACTCATCTTCTGTGTGACCTTGGGCAAATCACTTAACTTCTCTATGCCTCAGTTACCTCATCTGTAAAATGGGGATTAAGACTGGGGGACACAATTATTATGTGGGACAGGGACTGTGTCCAACCTAATAACTTTTCATCAAACCCAGTGTTTAGAACAGGGCTCATCACATAGAAAGTGCTTAAATACCATAATTATCAAGACCTGCACAATCTACCTATCCACACATATCACAATATTCTAGATGGCCACATTCCCAATATACCTGAATTATTATGCAGTGTCTCTTTCTTCCCTCGCTCTTTGATTCCGAATCTATAACGGCTAGTGTTCAATCATAGTTTTCAAGCCTGCTACAAAATAAAGATCCCAAAAGTTCCCTGACAGCTGCATGAGGAGCTTAATTAGGAACCTCTTTAAGTTCATTTTAAAGAGCTTAATTGATGCAGAAACATGTGAATCAGATAGCATTCCTCTACCATCCTCACGATGTTTTCAAAGTCACTGATTGTCACACTTGTTTCAGATCATTCAAAAGATGTCATATGCTGGCTCCTTTTTATCTATTTCCAAGTCCACATTTCAGTTTAATAATTCATTAGCAGCTCCTTGCAACATATTGCCTGCTGAGTGTACTGACTTCGGTTGAAAAGTTTTATTGCTTCAGTTTTTGGTATATAATTTTTCAAGTGCTCAAGAACTTTCCAGTTGGAAACAACCTGACTCTTGCCTTTTTCTTCTCAACTGCTTTGCAACTGTCTGCTCCAATCAATCAATCAATCAATCGTATTTATTGAGCGCTTACTATTTGCAGAGCACTGTACTAAGCGCTTGGGAAGTACAAATTGGCAACACATAGAGACAGTCCCTACCCAACAGTGGGCTCACAGTCTAAAAGGGGGAGGCAGAGAACAAAGGCAAACATACCAAAAAAATAAAATAAATAGGATAGAAATGTACAAGTAAAATAAATAAATAAATAAATAAATAAATAGAGTAATAAATATGTACAACCATATATACATATATACAGGTGCTGTGGGGAAGGGAAGGAGGTAAGATGGGGGGATGGAGAGGGGGACGAGGGGGAGAGGAAGGAAGGGGCTCAGTCTGGGAAGGCCTCCTGGAGGAGGTGAGCTCTCAGCAGGGCCTTGAAGGGGCCCTTGCTCCACTTACTACCTAGAATTTCAGGTAAGAATCTCCCATAATATAATAATAATAAGAAGAAGAATGATGGCATTTGTTAAGCATTTACTATGTGCAAAGCACTGTTCTGAGCACTGGGGGGATACAAGGTGATCAGATTGTCCCACGTGGGGCTCACAGTCTTAATCCCCATTTTACAGAGGAGGGAACTGAGGCCCAGAGAAGTTAAGTGACTTTCCCAAGCTGACAATTGTTGAAGTAGGGATTAGAACCCATGACCTCTGACTCCCAAGCTCGTGCTCTTTCCATTGAGCCATGCTGCTTCTCTAATATCCATTGTCCGTGTATTTCCTTAGCCTCCTCCCTCTTTTCAGATTATTGTGCCTCATCTTCCTCATCCATAAAATGGGAATTCGATACATATTCTCCCTCTTTCTATGGCCCCATCCCTGCTGTCTCAAAAGGCAATGGAGCGTCCTCCGTCTAAAGCTGGTGGGGGAATCACTTAAGACAGCAGGAAACCCAGATCACCAGGTCCTCCCTTCAGATCAAACCCTCCTCTTAGCTGTTGCCATTTAGCAGCAATTTGTACTTCCCAAGCACTTAGTACAGTGCTCGGCACACAGTAAGCGCTCAATAAATGTGATTGAATGAATGAATTTGGGGGACATAATGGGGAAGGCGGGAGGATGCTGCAGAGTTGAGGAGTATCGGAAGGCAGAGAAGATGTGGAAATAGCTGAGACAATGAGAGGGTTATCAAGGAAGGCCTCCTGGAGGAGGTGCAATTTTAGAAGGGCTTTGAAGTCTTTTAGACTTTTAGACTGTGAGCCCACTGTTGGGTAGGGACTGTCTCTATGTGATGCCAATTTGTACTTCCCAAGCGCTTAGTACAGTGCTCTGCACATAGTAAGCGCTCAATAAATACGATTGATTGATTGATTGAAGATGGGGAGGGCAGGGGTCTGCTAGATTTGAAGGCAGAGGGTGTTTCAGGCTGAAGGGAGGACACGAGTAAGAAGAGGTTGACAGCAAGAGAAAAAGAATGAGGTTTAGTATTTAGGTTACTTTGAAAGAAGTAAAGCATATTTGCTGAGTTGCTGTGGGAGGAACAGAAAAAGATCTGATTGGGTGCCTTGAAGACACTGGTCAGGAGTTTTCCCCTTGATGCAGAGAGGAATGGGTAATTATAGAAGCAGTGGAGAAATGTGCACAAAAATATGATTTAGGAAACTGCCATGAGCAGCAGAGTGAAGAATGAGCTGGAGTAGGGAGAGGCTGATACTAGTACAGTTAGGATAATAATAATAATAATGGCATTTATTAAGCACTTACTCTGTGCAAAGCACTGTTCTAAGCCCTGGGGAGGTTACAAGGTGATGAGGTTGTCCCACGGGGGGCTCACAGTCTTCATCCCCATTTTACAGATGAGGGAACTGAGGCCCAGAGAAGTGAAGTGACTTGCCCAAAGTCACACAGCTGACAATTGGAGGAGTCGGGATTTGAACCTGTGACCTCTGACTCCAAAGCCCGGGCTCTTTCCACTGAGCCACACTGCTTCTCTGTGGAATGTCCTAGTGGTGAGAAGATTTTTGTTATAATCTTGGGATGTAATTAGGATGTAATTCCCAATGTGGTAGCCACTTGGATGAGGAGGAAGGGGCAGATTCTCAAGTTGTGTGATGGAAGAACTGAGAGGATTTGGTGATTTTCTGAATGTGCCCGTTGAAAGGGGGATAATGCTAAGGTTATGGCTGTGTGAGACAGGGAGCCTTTTTCACTCTTCAGAGGAATTATATTGGCTTGAATAGGGCTATGTAGTGATAATGATGGTATTTGTTAAGTGCTTACTATGTGCAAAGCACTGTTCTAAGCGCTGATGGATTACAACGTGCTCGGGTTGTCCCACGTGGGGCTCACAGTCTTAATCTCTATTTTACAGATGAGGTAACTGAGGCACAGAGAAGTTAAGTGGCTTGCCCAAAGTCACCCAGCTGACAAGTGATGGAGCCGGAATAAGAACCCACTACCTCTGAATCCCAAGCCTATGCTTTTTCCACTGAGCCACGCTGCTTCTCTGTGGAATGTCCTAGTGGTGAGAAGATTTTTGTTAAAAGGCAGACTCCATATTCCTGGAGCCCTTCTGCTTTAGCACCCCATTCTGTCTGAGTTTTGGGGTGCCACAAGGCACTGCTAATGCAAGTGTGACCTTGGGCAAATCACTTTACTTTTCTATGCCTCAGTTCCCTCACCTGCAAAATGGAAATTCAATACGTGTTCTCCCTCGAACTTAGATTATGACTTTTACCCGCCGGCCCCTACATCGAACCTATCTTGGTTTGCTTAGCCCATCTCGGCAGTTGCCTGGAATGTAGGAGAAACGTCCATTCATTATATGTATTGAGGGTTGGGATAATGATGGCATTTATTAAGCGCTATGTGGAAAGCACTGTTGGGATGTGATTTCCTGGTTTCAGCAGGACTCTTGTAGAGCTATTTGCTACTCTCCCCTTGTTCAAAACCTTATTGAAGGCACATCTCCTCCAAGAGGTCTTCCCAGATTAAGCACTCACTTTCCTCATCTCCCACTCCCTTCTGCATCACCTGCAGACCCGCTCCTTTTCTCTTCCCCCTCTGAGCCCCAAGGCACTTATGTTATCTATTTATTTGTATTGATGTCTGTCCCCCCCTCTCTGGACTGTAAGCTCTTTGTGGGCAGGGAATGTGTCTGTTATTATAATATTGTACTCTCTCAAGTGCTTAGTACAGTGCTCTGCACACAGGAAGTGCTCAATAAATAAGATTGAATGAACGAATGTCTTCATTCTCCAGGAACCAAAATATTAGTTAACAATTCACAGGATAATAGAAAAACCTGACATTTCAGCTTCTACCTACCCTCTCTACTTCGGGAGTGAGGTGACAGGATTATCCAGCTCCCTTGATTTTCCTTCTCCCCAGCTTCACACATTTTTTATCCATTTTACCCCACTTCACAGGGAGAGAGAAAAATCAAGTTTGTCACTTGCAGTCTTTGAGGCTTGAGTCTCCCAATATGTTTACCTCTCTTGCACAGGAGAAGTTTTATACAAACGTTGTTTTGTACATTTGCAAATGAATACAGCTTCATTAGTAGAGAAAATGGAAATGTGAACACATCAAGGAGTGCTGTCTCATTTATTTCATCTGTACATTATGTGGTCTTGGATATTTCCCGTCAAGACTCTGGCCCATTACCTCTACTCACTAAGATTAGCATGAGCAATTAGAGAAAAAATCCTATTGAGCCCATTGTTGGGTAGGGACTCTATCTGTTGCCGAATTATACTTTCCAATCACTTAGTTCAGTGCTCTGCACACAGTAAGTGCTCAATAAATATGACTGAATGAACTATTCCAAATAAATTTGAAGCAAGTGTTTCTTTTCTGAAGTCATTTATTCTCCCCCTCTAGACTGTAAGCTCACTGTGGGCAGGGAATGTGTCTACCAACTCTGCTGCATTGTATTCTCTGAACTGCTTAGTACAGTGCTCTGCACACAGTAAAATCCAAATACTATTGAATTATGTTTTCTGTACTCACCCAACAACAAAAACCATGCTCCCATGATATAACACTATTTAAGGAAGAAGAATGGAAACTTGAGCTTTCTAAGGTACCAGACTATACATGTCAAAGTTGTGAAAGAGGACCTGAGAGTGATCATGTCGGGGTTAATTTTTATTTATGGTAACTCTTGTGTTGGCTTACTAAACAAGGAGAAGCAGCATAGCCTATTGGAAACTGCCCAGACCTGGGAAACAAAGAACACAGGTTCTGATCCTAGCTCTATCACTGGTCTGCTGTGTGACCTTGGGCAAGTCGCTTAACATCTCTGTGCCTCAGTTTCCTCATCCACAAAATGTGAATTCAATACCTGTTCTCCCTCTTAGACTACTAACCCCATGTGGGAGCTGACTGTCCTGGTTCTACCCCAGCACTCAGTACATAGGAAGCATTTCACAAATGCCGCAATTATTATTATGGAGGCATTCCAAGGGAGATGGAGAGAAACTGCTCACAAACGCTCTTTCAGTTTGAAGAGCGGCAGGGACTTTTGGAGTGCTTACATTTTTCTCTGAGTGGCAGGAAAATCAGATTATTGCATCCAGCTGCAAGTTGTTTAAATCGAACTGAAAGTCTGATTCAATTTGGTAACAAATAGCAAATTACTCCTGTATGTACCCTTGAACTCCATGACCCCGCAACACCCGGGATGCTTCTCCAGAGTTAAGGGCAGAAACAAATAGTGTCCAAAGGTGGTCTCCTTCTGAATCTTCAACCACTTAGAAAAATGCTGAAACACGTGCCTGAAGGCACAGACCTTGCAGGATTCAAACAATACTAATGCCTCCCCCAAACAACCTCGCTGAAAACGTTAGATTTCCTGGTTCTGAGCAGATTACAAAACCCTCACAAAATTTTCTGGCAAATTAGCACAAACACCTGAAGCATTGGCTGTGTATAAAAAGACATGCCACGATACTGTGGCCAACCTATTATGTAAAATGCAGGGCTAATGTGCTCCGCAGAAAAATAAAAACTTCATTAAATTGCAAACCACAGGATTGTTTGTTCAGAGTACTTTCTGATGACAATATTAAAAAAGAAAAACCCTAGCATTTTATTTGACTGTGTTTCTGTTTCTTCAGAATTCAGTTCTGCCTGTTTGCAGTGACAAATTTAGAGCAGCTGAAAGAAATGGAAAAATTCAGGTGGTTTTAATACAGCAATTTCAGAAGATCGAGGGAGATTTCTCTGATTTCCAGCCACAACCAGCAACACTGATAATACTGGATCTGATGTTTCAAGTTGAGTCCGAGCAATTATTTGCAGAGCCACAATAATGTTCATTATAAATCTTTAAAGAGTTGGCTACTTGGAGGAATATTGAGAAAGCTGTAGGCTCTGTTAGTCTATACAAGCTCACATTTGTGTCCTCCATTAGAGTGGGAGCCCCATGTGGGACATGAACTATATCCAACCTGATTATATTGTATTCATTCAATCGTATTTATTGAGCGCTTACTGTGTGCAGAGCACTGTACTAAGCGCTTGGGAAGTACAAGTTGGCAACATATAGAGACGGTCCCTACCCAACAGTGGGTTCACAGCCTAGAAGGGGGAAGGCAGTGCTACCCCAGTGCTTAACACAGTACTTTTGTAAGCACTTAATAAATACCATTATTATTATTATTATCATCATCATTATTATTCTTTATTTTCTTCCCTCCTCACAAATGGATGTTTCTTTTGTGAAGTATATTTAAAGTGTTCACAGAATAATGTATTCTTCACATTCTCTCTCTCCCCTTCTTGACTGAAAGCTCAGGCAATCTGTCCATTCTTTTGTTATATTGTACCGCCCCCAGTGCTTAGTACAGTGTTCTGTTACAGTAGGCCCTCAATAAGTAATAATAATAATAATGGCATTTTTTGAGTGCTTACTATGTGCAAAGCACTGTTTTAAGCACTGGGGAGGTTACAAGAAAAAGCATGGCTCAGTGGAAAGAGGATGGGCTTTGGAGTCAGAGGTCATGGGTTCAAATCCTGACTCCGCCAATTGTCAACTGTGTGACTTTGGGCAAGTCACTTCACTTCTCAGCCTGTTACCTCATCTGTAAAATGGGGATTAAGACTGTGAGCCCCACGTGGGACAACCTGATCACCTTGTAACCTCCCCAGCGCTTAGAACAGTGCTTTGCACATAGTAAACACTTAATAAATGCCATGATTTATTGAGTGCTTACTATGTGCTAAGCACTGTTCTAAGCGCTGGGGAGGTTACAAGAAAAAGCATGGCTCAGTGGAAAGAGCATGGGCTTTGGAGTCAGAGGTCATGGGTTCAAATCCCAGCTCTGCCAATTGTCAGCTGTGTGACTTTGGGCAAGTCACTTAACTTCTCTGTGCCTCATTTACCTCATCTGTAAAATGGGGATTTAAGACTGTGAGCCCTCCGTGGGACAACCTGATCACCTTGTACCTCCCCAGTGCTTAGAACAGTGCTTTGCACATAATAAGCACTTAATAAATGCCATCATTATTATTACAAGGTGATCAGGTTGTCCCACAGGGGGCTCACAGTATTAATCGCCAGTTTTTTACAGTTGAGGTAACTGAGGCCCAGAGAAGTGAAGTGAATTGCCCTAAGTCACACAGCTGACTATTGGCAGAGCTGGGATTTGAACCCATGACCTCTGACTCCAAAGCCCAGGCTCTTTCCACTGAGCCACGCTGCTTCTCCACTGATTCACAGAATCATCTCTTACAATGACACAACAACAAAGAAGCGTAAGGAAGTTCCTCTGCCCACCCTTCTGCCTTCCTCCATCCTTCCCTCTTCATCTTTCTCCCTGACAAGTGTCAGAAAGGCTGGGCAGAGAACATTTCAAGTCACACTGCGATGGGGAATGAGGTGACTAGGGGAAGATGTGAGAGGTCAAGAGAAATAGACTCCTTGCTCCCTTCACTTCCTGACCCTAATATTTCTTGATCTCCTCTCCCCTCTCTCCCACTGAGACACACAGGCACAGCTTTTCCTTGGTCCCTTCTCAATCCTGTCGCTTTGGCAAAGACCTTAGACCAGTAAAGTATTGCCACTGTTAACTTCAACCACCATACTACCGACTTCATAGCTGGCTAATTAATCAGGGTTATTTATTGAGTGCTTACTGTGTGCAAGGCACTGAATGCTAAACTCTTGGGAGAATGCCGAACAAGAGAATTGGTAGAAGCCATCCCTGTCCTCAAGAAGCTGACGATCTAGTGGGGGAAATAGACGTTAAAATAAATTACAGATAAGGGAAGCCCTAAAGTATAAGAATATGTACATAAGGGATGCGGAGCTGGGGGTTTGGGGGTGAATATCAAAGTGCTTAAGTGCCAACTTGTACTTGTTGCCAACTTGTACTTCCCAAGCACTTAGTACAATGCTTTGCACACAGTAAGTGCTCAATAAATACGATTGATTGATTTATTGATTGATTAAGGGTACAGACCCAAGTACTTAGGTGTCATTAAAGGGAGGGAAAATAGGGTGGGGAAGGAGAGCATAGTCAGGGAAGGTTTCTAGGAGAAGATATGATTTAGTATATTCTGCATAAAGCACATGTTCAAATAGTGGGGCTTTGATGGTGGGGAGAGCAGTGGTCTGTAGCCTGTGAAAGGGAAGGGAGTTTTATTGTTGTTGTTAGTTTTGATGGCACTTGTTAAGTGCTTACTGTATGCCAGACACTGTACTAAGCACTGAAGCTACAAATTCCAGGCAGGAGAGAGGTCGATGGCAAGAGGGACAAGATTGATGTTGGAGCTGAAAAAAAAATGACTTTGAAAGTGCTCGCTCTATTAACTAAAGTGGAAGCACATCTTTTCAATTGTCTTTTAAGTCCCCGGAATGAGTAAGGAGATGAAAGTCTTTCTCAGTTTTCCTAGGCAGCCATCAGTGGATATTGTCATCGATTAGGCTAAGGTTCCCACCCAGTGAGATGGCAGCAAAGGGGAGGAAGGAGGATAGTGTGTTTCAGGGAGAGCAAGTCGGTGGGAGAGGAGCCTGGAGGGAACCCAAGAGAGTTAGGGAGAAGGGGGAGGCAGGAGGATGGTGAGAGACCCAGCTGCGGAAAAACCCAACTCTCCAGCTCGCTCTCCCTTCTGCGTCATCTATGCACTTGGATCTGTGATTTTTGGATATTGGATATCTGTCCCAACTCTGCAGTACTAGAAGCAGCGTGGCTCAGTGGAAATAATCAATCAATCAATCAGTCGTATTTATTGAGCACTCACTGTGTGCAGAGCACTGTACTAAGCGCTTGGGAAGTACTAGTTGGCAACATAACTTCAGAGGTCAGAGGTCAAGGGTTCAAATCCCCGCTCTGCTAATTGTCAGCTGTGTGACTTTGGGCAAGTCACTTCACTTCTCTGTGCCTCAGTTACCTCATCTGTAAAATGGGGATGAAGACTGTGAGCCCCCTGTGGGACAACCTGATCACCCTGTACTATGTGCTCTGCACATAGCAAGCGCTTAATAAATGCCATCTTTATTATTATCTGTAAATTATACATTATGAATTACTCATTTATGGTAATTTCTGACTCCCCTTGTAGACTGTAAGCTTGTTATCAGCTTTAAGACACTCAGTCAGCTTTCCCCCTCCTATCTTAACTCGATTTCTGTGACAACCCAATCCACACACCTCAATCCTCTAATTGCCAACCTACTCTCTGTTCCCTCAGTCTTGTCTACCTCGCCACTGACACTGTGTCCATTTCTTCTCTCTGGCCTGGAACTCCATAATATCATGTCCTCCATAATATCATAAGATCAGAGAAGCAGCGTGGTTCAGTGGAAAGAGCACGGGCTTTGGAGTCAGAGGTCATGGGTTCAAATCCCGGCTCCACCACTCATCAGCTGTGTGACTTTGGGCAAGTCACTTAACTTCTCTGGGCCTCAGTTACCTCATCTGTAAAATGGGGATTAAGACTGTGAGCCCCACATGGGACAACCTGATCACCTTGTAAATTCCCCAGCGCTTAGAACAGTGCTGTGCACATAGTAAGCGCTTAATAAATGCCATTATTATTATTATTATTATTATCATGTTGGAGAAGTAGCATAGCCTAATGAATAGAGCACAGTCTTGAGAGTCAGAAGTACCTGGGTTCCAATCCCAGCTCCTCCACTTGTCTGTTGTGTGACCTTGGGCAAGTCACCTAACTTTTCCGGGCCTCAGTCACCTCTTCTGTAAAATGGGGATTGACTCGGAGCCTGCTGCTGCTGGGAAATCAGACCCCAGATAAAGGGAGAATCCATTTTTGGACAAGCTGAGAGAAATGTCTCTTCATCCTAAAAATCGATTCTGACTGGACCGTCCTTGTATCAAGTTCAGGGTTCTCAAAATGGAGAGGCCGTTATATACTTGTTGGACAAGGCAAAACTAAATATTCTTTATTAACTCGGGCTCCTTTGCCAAGAGTACTAGCACCAGAATTCGGGATCTTTGCCAGCACATTCCAGGAACTCAACAATTTACAATCTTAATGACTTTCAAGTACCCAAAGGTATTAGTTGGTTTCAACCAATCAGCAGTCATCCTCCTGCTTCCCCTAAGAAAAGGCAGGAGGGCCTAAAATTGTTCAATTAATCAATCGATGGTATATACCGAGTATGTACATAGGGCTGGGCACTACTCTAAGCACTTGCAAGAACAATATATTGGTTTGATAGACACATTCCCTACCCAGAAGAATCTCATATTCTAGAGAAGAAGATAGGCATTAAAATTATTTACAAATAGGGGAATGGAAGATTGTAAAGATATGTGAATAAGTGCTGAGGGACTGGAGTGGAGTAAATATGAAGTACTTAAGTACTGTGTGACTTTGGGCAAGTCACTTGACTTCTTTGGGTCTCAGTTACCACATCTGTAAAATGGGGATTGGGATCTGTGAGCCCCACATGGGACAGAGACTGAGTCCAACATGATTTGTTAATATGTTTGGTTTTGTTCTCTGTCTACCCCTTCTAGACTGTGAGCCCACTGTTGGGTAGGGACTGTCTCTATATGTTGCCAACTTGTACTTCCCAAGCGCTTAGTACAGTGCTCTGCACACAGTAAGCACTCAATGAATACGATTGATTGATTGATTGATTGATTTGCTCGTATCCCCACTGTTGGGTAGGGACCGTCTCTATGTGTTGCCAACTTGTACTTCCCAAGCGCTTAGTACAGTGCTCTGCACACAGTAAGTGCTCAATAAATATGATTGATTGATTGATTGATCCACCCCAGCGCTTAGTACAGTGCCTGGCACATAGTAAGCACTTAACAAATGCCATAATTATTATCATCATTGTTATATGAGACTCAGAAGGGAGGGCTTAGTCAGGTAATAATAATAATAATAATGTTGGCATTTGTTAAGCGCTTACTATGTGCAAAGCACTGTTCTAAGCGCTGGGGGGGGATACAAAGTGATCAGGTTGTCCCATGTGGGGTTCACAGTCTTAATCCCCATTTTACAGATGAGGTAACTGAGGCTCGGAGAAGTTAAGTGACTTGCCCAAGGTCACACAGCAGACATGTGAGGGCCTAGTCAAGGAAGGCCTCTTGAAGGAGATTTGATTTTAGAAGAGCTTTGAAAGTGGGAAAAAGATGGACTGTGGGGTATTTTTTTCCCCCACGGCACTTAAGTGTTTACTATGTGCAAGGCACTGTACTAAGCACTGGAGTAGATACAAAATAACCGGGTCATATGCAACCATTTCCCTCAAAGGGAGCACAGTTGAAGAGGGAGGGGAAGCTGGAATAATAATAATATTAATGGTACCTATTAAATGCTTACTATGTGCCAAGCACTGTCATAAGCACTGAGGTAGATACAAGTTAATTGGATTGGACACAGCCCGCTTGGGGCTCACATTCTTAACCCCCATTTTAAAGATAATAATAACAATAATAATGGCATTTATTAAGCACCTACTATGTGCAAAGCACTGTTCTAAGCGCTGGGGTGGTTACAAGGTGATCAGGTTGTCCCAGGGGGGGCTCCCAGTCTTCATCCCCATTTTACAGATGAAGTCATGGAGGCCCAGAGAAATAAAGTGACTTGCCCAAAGTCACACAGCTGACAATTGGGGGAGTCGGGATTTGAACTCATGACATCTGATCCCAAAGCCCAGGCTCTTTCCACGGAGCCACGCTGCTTCTCTGGGGCAACTGAGGCACAGAGAAGAAGGGGCTTGCCCAAGGTCACACAGCTGACATATGGTGGGGCCAATATTAAAACCCCGGTCCTTCTGAGTCCCAGGCCCAGGCTCTAGCCACTAAATCATGGTATTTGAGGCACCGTTTTACAGATGGGGAAATGCAGGCTCAAAGCAGTGAAGAGGTCCAAAGTCACACAGCAGACCAGTGGCAGAACTGGGATTAGAACTCAGATCAAAGACTTTTTACACCTGGCACTACCGACTTGTACTTCCCAAGCGCTTAGTACAGTGCTCTGCACACAGTAAGCACTCAATACGATTGAATGAATGAATCTTTTAAAACAATCCTACAATAGCTTTAGGCTTGTTTATATAAATAAGAATTACAGCTTTAGCAATTCCTTTAGACTGTAACGTCCTTGTGAGCAAGGAACGTGTTTGCCAACTCTCTTGCACTCTACTCTCCCAAGCGCTTAGTATAGTGCTCTGCACATGATAAGCGTTCCATAAATGCCTTTCATTTATTGATTCAACAAACTAATTCCTGCTTAACTTAACTGTAAAATACTTGAGGGTAGAGATCATGTCTACCTACTCATGGTATTCTCCCAGGCACTAAGTAGAGTGCTTTACATATAGGACAAATTCAATAAATAATTAATAATACCATTAACAGTGGAATTTTTAGGCACTTATGTGCCAAAAACTGTGCTAAATGCTAGGGTAGAGACAAGATAATCAGGTTCTCTTCTCTGTGCCTTAGTTAACTCATCTGTAAAATGGGGCCCCATGTGGGACATAGAATGTATCAGTTCAGTTAGATGGGAACTCTGCACAGAGTAACTATTCAATAGTAGTAGTAATAATATGTATTTAGCGCTTACTTTGTGCAACTCAAAGTACTAAGCGCTGGGAAAGAACATCCAGGCAGGATTTAGATGAAGCCCCTATCCATCAGGGGACTCACAATCTAAAAATACATGCTACTTATTGATTGGTTCCAGTTACGGGGACAAAATTCCCCCTACCGCTGCCCATAGAACTGAATTGCAATCTGCAGCTGAATACAAGCTGCTTCTGTGCTGGTCACCTTAATGGAGTTCTCTAAAAATATGAGCCCTGCTAGCAAAGAATGGCCAGCTGTGAATAATCCAAATAGATTGACATCACCTTCCATTAAATCGGAACTGTCCCTCTCGGGCTTCTGGAGACAGTAATTTGGGCAGCCCCTTGACTACATCAATATCCTAGGTGTTTTTCATCTTCAAGGTTTTAATCTTATTATCAGGCCATTTCCATCAACCGTTTAAACTTTCTGGAGAACTCTTGCTTGACAATGTCATTAAAAAAGAAAAAAAAAAAGCTCTTTGAAGATGAACAAGAATCGCTTCCTGTAAAATCCCAGCAAAGAAAATATGCTCCGTGGGCCCGCCTTACAATACAGGGTGAAACATCCACAAATATCCAGGGCTCTGTACACGGTGAAGCACCCAGCAAATACCGATGACTGATTGATGTTCACAAACCAGATCATGAAGGGCAAAGGAATAATGAACCATCGATGGAGCAGGCAGAGGCAGGAAAGGAGAGAAATGAGGAGCTTGCTCACTGTGCCGTCCATCTGTCTTTTGGCCTTAAAAGAGTCTCAAACCCTGGCATGACATAAGTCTTATGTTTTCCAGGCTTTATTATCTCTTTCCAGGGTTCCTTTCTGAAAGAGACAAAGAGCTGGCAGAAATGAGGGTGGAGAAAGAAGGGAGAACTAAGAAAAAACCCCTTTCTGCCCCCTACAAATGCTCCCTGTTTCTTTTTAGAATGGAGTCCAAGTTTAACCAAGATTTTAATCAATCAATCAATCAATCAATCGTATTTATTGAGCGCTTACTATGTGCAGAGCACTGTACTAAGCGCTTGGGAAGTACAAATTGGCATCACAGGGTAGACTTTAACAGGGTTTCCCGCGGAAAAAGCCAGGTTAGAGTGGTCTATTCCAGCAGTTGCCTTTGGAATATCCAGGATTAGAACCCAGTTCCTTTAAATCCCCCATGGTCTTTCCACTAGACTATGCTGATTCACTGGAGGTTTAGGATAGATGTCTCAGAACCGTTCTGGCCCCGGAAACTAAACGGAGGGAGCTGGGCAGGAGAAGGATTTAGTGCCTGAGGAAACAACATGAATGGGAACTTGAGGGGATTGATTATGGACGTGTGACTGAAAAGGCTGACTGTGCTTCGCCGCGTTAGTACCATACAAGACACAGCGTGTCTTAGTGGCAAGAGAATGGGCTTGATAGTCAGAGGGTGTGGGTTCTAATCCTGACTCCGCCACTTGTCTGCCTTGTGAACCTGGGCAAGCCGCTTCACTTCTCTGTGCCTCAGTTACCTCACCTAAAATAGGAATTAATAGGAATATTAATAGGAATTAATATAAAATAGGAATTAATACTGTGAACCCCAAGAGGGACAACCTGATTACCTTGTACCCACCCCAGCGCTTAGAACAGTGCCTGGCATGTAGTAAGCTCTTCAAGCGCTTAGTACAGTGCTCAATAAATACAACTGATTTATTAAACAGCATAATGATAATGATCCCATTTTCAATCTTCCTTCTAGAGTGCAAGCTCCTTGAAGGCAGGGGTCAATCATGTCAACCAACTCTATTGTATTGTAGTCTCCGAAGCGCTTAGCACAGTTCTATGTACTTAGTAAGCAGTGTGGCTCAGTGGAAAGAGCACGGGTTTTGAAGTCAGAGGTCATGGGTTCAAATCCGGCTCTGGCAATTGTCAGCTGTGTGACTTTGGGCAAGTCACTTCACTTCTCTGGGCCTCAGTTACCTCATCTGGAAAATGGGGATGATGACTGTGAGCCCCCCGTGGGACAACCTGATCACCTTGTAACCTCCCCAGAGCTTAGAACAGTGCTTTGCACATAGTAAGTGCTTGTAAATGCCATTATTATTATTATTATTGTAAATGCTATTCTGATTATGATTATTATCCAGGGTAGAGGGGAGTGGTTAGGCCCAAGTGAGTGAGTGAAACATCATCCCTCATTTTCAACACATTCTGCATTTTGAAAGTGCTCAGCACTTGTCATCCCAATCTTTCGTCTCTGACCCTTTCCTAAAATGAATCTCCTTCTTCTTTGGAATTTATCACTCCACTTTTATTAGGTAACAAATATCATCAGGGATGATTTATATTTACACTAATTTCCCTTGTTGCTGATGTTCAACTTTATGGAGGAATTACTTCATTAGGAAGATTTAAGAATAAGGACTACTCTAAATTTAAAGGAGAGCTCAATATGGGCATCATATAAACATACGGTGTTTGGTCTTTATCCGGCTTTAAATCACTGTTGCTATCACTCTACATTGCCTCCTCTGAACTATAATCAGGAAGGGATTAGTTGCAGTGATGTGAATTTCTTAGTGGAGGATGTGATTAATTCAGCCCTAAATGAGGTGAGAAAATAGTCTGAATCTATCTAATGTTCTCTACTAAGTCTAAATTTCTCATTCAAAATAAGGCCATTGATAGTAATCCTTGTAGGGGGTAAATTTTCTGCATCATCAGTGTCCACAACATCAAATATCAAAAGGAACAAGCATTTGAAAAACAACTGCAACTCTACATTTTAAAGATGGTTTCACAACTCCTGTCAGAGAAACAGAAACTCCAGAGTACCATATTTACTAGCATAATTGCCCCACTCATTTGCATTATGTTTGCAACAGTAATACAGGGGTGGTTACACAGCTCATATATTCATTCATTCATTCAATCGTATTTATTGAGCACTTACTGTGTGCAGAGCACTGTACTAAGTGCTTGGGAAGTACAAGTTGGCAATATATAGAGACGGTCCCTACCCAACAGCGGGTTCACAGTCTAGAAGGGGGAGACAGATGACAAAACAAAACAAAATATATGAATTGTCAAGCCATAAGGGGAAGAGGAGAAGACAGGAGAGAATTAGAAAAAGCAGAAGGAAAGGAGGGGAGTAGGAAGAGGAAGATGAGGATATTTAAGACAATATCTCACTGTTGGGTAGGGACCGTCTCTGTATGTTGCCAACTTGTACTTCCCAAGCGCTTAGTACAGTGCTCTGCACATAATAAGCGCTCAATAAATACGATCGAATGAATGAAGGACTATCTCTAACATCAATGGATCTCTCCCAAGTCCCATATACAATTAGCACTCAACTACTTCCCGCTCCTCTTCCACCTAGCCCCACCTTAGTCAGGTGTGGCAATCACTGCTTGCAGTTATGTGATACAAAAAATGTTATTTTATTTCTTTTTCAACAATCACAGTAGGACAATTATGCAGCGAAGTCAATTATGTGCGTAAGTATGACGATTGATATTACTTCTCTACTACTTCTGAAGGGAATAGAGCTCTTGTAACTGATGGGCCTGGACTTCGAAGTAGAGATGGTCGGAACACGCCTAAGGATGGTACAATAAGGTGGTTGAAGCCAAGCATCCACAAGTCCTCCTGATATGAGCAACTGTTCCCTCTGATCCTGGCCAACCTCTTCCAATCACAGTCACGGGCTTTGTTCAGCCCAGTGGTCTGTGGAGTGACAATTAGGAATTCGTCAGGAGGCAGGATTATAAATTCTCCTCTGCTCCTCAACCTTACCTTCCTCATCACCTGCCTTCTGAAGGAAGCAGAGACTCCAGTGAGAGAGAGGCTTGCTGAGTGGGAAAAAATCACCTCCCTGTCTTGTAGGAGAAAATATCTCCTCACTCATCCCGATTCTCCAATACCGATGTGTTTGTTTAATGTACATTACATCATCCCTCGAAAGATATAACGTGGTCTTTTGGTGTTTAATAGTGCTTTCTCCAGAGATGCCCGTAGACCCCGATTTATCAGAAAGTTACTCAAGGAGTTGTGTGGCGTTCGGATTACTCTCCTACTATGAAGCCCTCAAAGGTCCATTAGTGCATTAATGGGAAAGAACTGAAGATGTATGGCAGTTCCTGACTATGGTTCACTATACAATGGCCCTACTTTGATAGATAAATGGCCACTATTTCATAAGATACACTGAGTACATTTCTTCAACGGAGCGAGAAATCTCTTTCTACCAGTTAAAGCATAAAAATGTATCTGGTCTGACTGCTGGTACTGTTATAGACTGCCCAACAACAACAAAAAAAAGTATTGGAATGATCTTGAATAGATCTGAAAGAAAAATCTAGCTGAAGGTATAAAGAGCGAGCCGACCACTCTTGACTGAGACCCAAACTGTTAATTCTTTGGCTAGCCATGGAGTTAGGTTGTGTTTCAGTAAGAGGCAGAGACTGAAAATCGTCCCTTGTGGTGAATAGGCTGGGAAATAGGATATTCCTCTGACACAGACACGACGGTTTGGAATTGAAAGCCTGGTTGGCAATCTGGAATGGCCAAAGATGGCAAATGCTATGGTTGTTTTCCTTAACTGCTCCTCATGAAGGTAAATGACACTCCTACTTTGGGAATTATTCCCTGCCAATGCTCTGACAGCACTGGAACATCCCAGGTGAAAAAGGGTTCCCTAGGTTGGGGTCCAGGTCCTAAATCAGGATAATAAAGGAACTTGAAAGGATGGACCAAGGCATACTTTTCCAGGCTGAAGCAATAACCCCAAATTATCAATCGATTAATCAATCAATGGTATTCACTGAACACTTACTGTGTGCGGAGCACTGCCCTAAGCACTTGAGACAATGCAATATAACAGAGTTGGGAGCCTCTTTCCCTGCCCAAAAGGAGTTTACAGTCTAGAAGGGGAGACAGAAATTAAAATAAATTACAGATATAGGCATAGCATAGGTGTCCATCCCTACAGCTTTTAGACTTAGATTCCTAGTCTTTTTTATCCCAGGACTCTGAAGACCTGAGAGTTTCCAATCAGGATTGAAGGGACCCAAAATGGTGACCTTTTGATGTACTAGCGCTAGGAATCATTTCAGGTCTAAATCCTTATTCCCACTGAAATTCCAGCTCCTTTGAAGGCTCTACTCATTCTGAGCAGCCAACACCTCTGCCTCAGAGATCTTGGAGGAAAGAAAAAAGGATCATAATCCAGAGTG